>NC_060138.1:544680035-546078785 GCF_021461385.2 Schistocerca piceifrons | reverse complement strand
TCCGCAATTGGCAAACGATCCATTTTAACATGGGTAATGTACCACGACGCAAATACTGTCCACACTGGCAGAATGTTACGTGACACGACGTACTTACACGTTTGTGACTATTACAGTACCATCTATCACAAAGCGAAAAAAGTGGTCCAACTAAAACATTCATATTTCTTTATGTACTACACGAATATTTAATAAAAAATGGAGGTTCCTATTTAATAAATCGTAGTTGATATCCATTTGACCTATGGCAGCGCCATGTAGCGGGCCAACCATAGTGCCATCTCGTTTCCCCGTTCAAGCTAGACGAGTTTCGTTCTTTGTAGTTTTTCTTTTGATGCATATTTTGAGAGATATTTGATCAGTCACTGTCAGTGGACCACTGTGTGTGTGTGTGTGTGTGTGTGTGTGTGTGTGTGTGTGTGTACTGAAAGCGACCTGCAAGTGACTCAATGTCCTTTTCACCCCAAAAGTATTGTCATCGGCGGGCCAAGTGTTTGTGTGACTACATGAGCTGAAATGGCCAAATATGCATCTTCCCTGCTTAGCATTCTCGTTCAATCATTTCGTGAAAGGTTGTCAGAACAATCATTTGTTGTTTACAGATGTCACAACCCGCTCATAGAAATTTCCCAGAATATCATTCTGAGCAGTAAATGTGTTAAACAACATTTGAATCTTTTATTAGCCTGAAATACGTCTGCATGGTGTTGTAGTTACCCACAAATTTTTGAAAGTTCTTGAAGTGCGTTATGCAGCAATGCCAAATCTAAAACTAAGCATCAGTTATTGAAAATGACAGTCACAATCGCATTATTTATTTTACCCCCAACCGGTTTCAATCCACGATGGTGTCATCTTCAGGGCAATTTACACCATTTGGTCGCTCGCTGGAATCTTCACCCTGCATGTGCGCAGTTGGTAACTAGTTAGGCATAGTGACCATCCATGCACAGGCAGGGTGATGATGCGATTGTGACCGTCATTTTGAATAATTGGTTATAACTAAATTAATCACTTTTTGTCTCCATACAGCTATGTTGTCTAAAAATTTAAACCTAAGCATGTTGGTGTTAGTTTCCTGAGTATGCCTTCATACTTGGATCTGTCCGAAGCATGATCTATTCGGTCTTCTTTAGCTCCCACAAGATGGTCTGCAATGACCTAGTAGCTCTCACAAACTGCTGATACTGTACAACACCCTTCTTGTCTAACACACTTCCAATTTTCAATAGTTGAACACCAAGATCATCTGCAAAGTAGTGCAGTTCTCCATATGCCTTTGGGGAGGTGTGGTGAACATAAATTTTTTTCAATGAATGCTTTAAACTGATCGGTAGTTTTTGTTTTCTTTACTACATCACTTAAGCAAAGTTCAAGCCTATGGCCCGTGGCCAATGGCAAACAGTGACAGGCAGAAATTTGTCTTTATAAAGAGCCCCACTCCAGGTTTAAGGCCAGTCATCAGTGCAGCTGTATCATATGCCACAGAAATCAGTCTACTGTTTAAAAATCTTCAATCTAATTTGTAGCTTTCAAAACATTGAGCCACAGCATAAAAAAGACCAAGAGACTTCACACTTGAGAGTTCAGATAGGTCCATAATTAAATTTGAGGCATACTCCAAATATACAAGGCAGACTCTAATGTGTAAAATTTGAGTTTATTCGTCAATGGTTATCACAAACCTATTGTCCACTTTTACTATTGCCAGTAGAATATGTTTCCTTATTTCTGAACTGAAAAGATTATTTATATTCTTACTCGCCTTATTTGAATGTAGAATTCAGCCCGTATTTAATCCAGTGAGCTCTTTAACATCGATTTCTGATAAAAGGTTGTTGAAAGATTGCTCCCCTTTTGCAACCTTATAAGGCTGCGCGAAAGGTTCTCACTGTAAGTTCTTTCTTTTCTGATATGGTTTTCAAACATTCATTTTCCACTGTTTTTTTGTTGGAACTCGGCTAAAATTTACATCTGCTTCATGTGCAGCACTGTCTTTGTGATCAAAAATATTTTTCTCAGTGCTGTTTGTTGCTGGGTTTGAGTTTCCACAGAACTAGTGATACCACATCCAGTCCATTGCTTAGATATTTTCATACCAGCTTCTTTTTCAGTGTCCAGAGATAAAATTTTTGGTAAACCCTGTAACTCAATTTTTTGTAGTGTGCAATGAGCCAACTGTATTTTTGACAAAACTTGCTCTTCTATTCAAAAGTGCAATAGTATTGACACTGTTTAAAGGTTTCTTGACATCCTCAATACATGAAGATGAAGTGCTGCTGGATGAAGCAGGCAATGGTGACTCCATTTGAACCAGCGGGTATTTTTCAGTTTCTTCATCTAGATTCTGTTTTTTAGGTCTCTTACTGAAATAACTATTTTATTCATTGTAATCGACAAACGAAAACTTTGATTTTGGAATGTTACTTGAGAGAAGTGAGCAAGAACAACAGAACTGCGGCAGGCAGAGAAGTCATTTGACACACCAAACAGCTGAATTGAATAAACTTTGAGTGAAGGCATTATAGTGGAGCTGGTACAGAGTAGGGGACCAGACGGGGAGGAGGAGGAGGAGGAGGAGGAGGAGTCAGCTAGCCACAGCCATCTCCCACTTCCTGCCAGTGCAAGCATCTAGATAAAGTACAGTCTAGTCTCGTACCTAGTAGGCATAGTTTTACGTCACTTCAAATGCAGCACAACTTCTGTTGTATGAAATCTGAAAAATCTGCAGTTGTAGCCTATGTCTGTCCAAATGTTTATTAGAATATTGTGTAAAAATTTGAAGTAAATGAAACAACTACTTTGCCCCTTTTCTTGTATTCACCTGTACTAGCACCAATAAAAGTTGCCTATCCATCAATCTTAGCAACAACAGTACTAGTACATGTATTCCTCTGTCAGATGTATCAGAACAGTTTTCGCTTATAACTTCTGTTCGCCAACAGTATGGGGACTCTTCCTGAAATTGATGCATCCTAGAAAGTTTGTAACATCACAGAATCACACTTTGTGTACGTAAACTTACAGGTGCTGGTGCCTATAACTTTGATCCTCTGTAGCATTGTTGGACTATATTTCCGAATGTCGCATATATTGAGAAAGTTTGTGGCCTGTGTCCACCAGGACGTTTGAGTATTGTGCAAAAATCTGCAGTAAATTGGTCAAGAACTTTTCAAGATTTTTGGTAACTGCATTAAACCTTGACTATAGTACGATAGGTTAGTGAAATGTGTTTCTGCAAGGTGCTAGCCCCTTGGGAAGTCTGTCTTTGGAGCAGCCTGAATATCCATAAGTTAAGTATAGCTCGTGATGTAATCTTGTATAACTGCAAGTTTAACTTTACTGATAGTGGACAAACATTTTGATAACTAGAAGTTAAGAGACTGTGCTTTATCAGCTGATAGCATTTATAGTTTCCTTCAAAGAACAGATTGCTGTAACCAATGGGGAAAACATTTTGTGGGGAGGTAATCTGTGCACATTTTACAAAACTTTGTGAGTTTCACAGTAGAAAGGCTTCTTTTGCAGACAAGCCCTTTTTATCAGTTGGGTAACCAGAAGAAATGCTGCACATTACTCAGAAAAAAATGGCTGGCAGAGTGAAAGTGTTAGTAGCAGCAGCAGCAGCAGCAGCAGTAGTGAGCGGCTATTATAAACACCATACTTTGGAGCAGTATAAATAATGTAACTATAGAGGAAAAGACAAGACAGGAAGATAGTCTTAATTTTGGTTTTATGTTTTCAGTTACAGTGTTAATTATGACGACAATTTTGTGGATGTTATGTGTGTTAAAATTTAGAAATGCTATTGCACTTTCTTTGCAGTATGGGCCAACAGCAAGACTGTCCCTAGGCATTGAAGCAGCCTTTTATGTAGACAGAGGACCTTTGCAGTACGCCTTCAATCCTTGTGGGCACATAGCAAACAAGAAAACTGTTGAGTAAGTTCTTACATGTAGTCAACCTCTATTACTAACTTCTGCAGTTACTGTAAAGCAAGTTATATCACAAATAAGGTTTTTTTTTAAAACGGTCCGATAAGAATGCTCGCATGTTGCAGTAGCTATTTAAAACTGTATAACCTAATGGTCCCCATGAACCATGGACCTTGCCGTTGGTGGGGAGGTTTGCGTGCCTCAGCGGTACAGATAGCCGTACCGTAGGTGCAACCACAACGGAGGGGTATCTGTTGAGAGGCCAGACAAATGTGTGGTTCCTGAAGAGGGGCAGCAGCCTTTTCAGTAGTTGCAGGGGCAACAGTTTGGATGATTGACTGATCTGGCCTTGTAACACTAACAAAAACGGCCTTGCTGTGCTGGTACTGCGAATAGCTGAAAGCTATGGGAAACTACAGCCATAATTTTTCCCGAGGGAATGCAGCTTTACTGTATGGTTAAATGATGACGGCGTCCTCTTGGGTAAAATATTCTGGAGGTAAAATAGTCCCTCATTCGGATCTCCGGGCAGGGCTACTCGAGAGGACGTCGATATCAGGAGAAAGAAAACTGGTGTTCTACGGATCGGAGCGTGGAATGTCGGATCCCTTAATCGGGCAGGTAAGTTCGAAAATTTAAAAAGGGAAATGGATAGGTTAAAGTTAGATATAGTGGGAATTAGTGAAGTTGGGTGGCAGGAGGAACAAGACTTTTGGTCAGGTGAATACAGGGTTATAAATACAAAATCAAATAGGGGTAAAGCAGGAGTAGGTTTAATAATGAATAAAAAAATAGGAGTGCGAGTAATCTACTACAAACAGCATAGTGAACGCGTTATTGTGGCCAAGATAGAAACGAAGCCCACACCTACTACAGTAGTACAAGTTTATATGCCAACTAGCTCTGCAGATGATGAAGAAATTGAAGAAATGTATGATGAGATAAAAGAAAGTATTCAGATAGTGAAGGGAGATGAAAAGTTAATAGCCATGGGTGACTGGAACTCGATAGTAGGAAAAGGAAGAGAAGGAAACGTAGTAGGTGAATATGGAATGGGGCTAAGGAATGAGAGAGGAAGCTGCCTGGTAGAATTTTGCACCGAGCATAACTTAACTTTAGCTAACACTTGGTTCAAGAATTACAAAAGGAGGTTGTATACATGGAAGTAGCCTGGAGATACTGACAGGTTTCAGATAGATTACATAGTGGTAAGACAGAGATTCGAGAACCAGGTTTTAAATTGTAAGACTTTTCCAGGGGCAGATGCGGACTCTGGCCACAATCTATTGGTTATGAACTGTATATTAAAACTAAAGAAACTTTAAAAAGGTGGGAATTTGAGGAGATGGGACCTGGATAAACTGAAAGAACCAGAAGTTGTAGAGCGCTTCAGGGAGAGCATTAGGGAACAATTGAAAGAAATACAGTAAAAGAAGAATGGGTAGCTTTGAGAGATGAAATGGTGAAGGTAGCAGAGGATGAAGTAGGTAAAAAGACGAGGGCTAATAGAAATCCATGGGTAACAGAAGATATATTGAATTTAATTGATGAAAGGAGAAAATATAAAAATGCAGTAAATGAAGCAGGCAAAAAGGAATACAAATGTCTCAAAAATGAGATCGACAGGAAGTGAGCCTTGAGCAGCCGCTGGTGAAGTATCAATGCAGCAGCAGTGCAGTAGGGAGTCACATATTTAGCTTTCATATTTGTTTTGTAGTTTGATTCTTAATTTCTTTCCGGGTGTTTGTGCGCTTGCATATTTAATTAGATAAAATCCTTGCCTATTCTCGTATTTGAGAGGAGTTATATTGCTTATTGATAGCTGTAAAGTATAAATTCGCGTAGTTGTTAGTTGTTTGTTTTGGACAGCCAGTGCTTTCTGTTTATTTCGTAGAGTCAGTCAGCAGCAGATAGAGGCCAGTGCAGTTTCATCTGTGCTTGCAGAGTGACAGGTTTAATTCAAATTACTTTGTGTGCTTGCGTGGCGAAGTTTTTCGGATCTTTGCGTATTTTCGAATTAGAAAGAGGTAGTATCAAATTTTAATAACGGTAGAGTGTAACATCACGTGGGCGGTTGTCATTTGTACTAAGACAGGGGTAGGATCGCAGTGTATAGTATAGTGGCGTAGTCATGGTCATTTGATTGCTTGGTTCGTAAGTAATTGTTCATATATCTCAGCTCAATCTGGTGCTGGTGACGCAACTGTGCAGTCGCATATTGCTGTTTTATTTGTTGCAACTGAATACGTCCAGATATTAGTAGTAGGGTGGATAGGGTGTGTGCGTGCTGTGTGCGGGTGCAGGAGGAACTGGCTGCGATTCGCGAGCAGCTGAGCATGCTGTTGGCCACGGTCAGCCGCCTTCAGGCTGATGCCTCGAGGTGCAGCGATGGCGGAGGGTCTGGCGCGTCGCTTGAGGCACCCCAGGTGTCGCTTTGCTGCGTCCACTGACTCAGCCGCCGAGGCAGCTTCTAGTGTATCCGTCACGTTGGGGCCGCCCTCACCTAAGGGTGAGTGGCGGACTGCAACGCATTCGCGTTGCTCGAGGCGGAGGGTCAATGTGGAGGCTGGCTGGCTGGCCTCGCCCGTTCATCCTGTCAGTGGGCAGGTGGCTGCTCCTTCAGCAGGGCTCGAGCAGGCACACGGGGGCAAAGGCTTGCTGGTTATTGGGAGCTCCAACGGTAGGCGGGTGATGGAGCCCCTTAGGGAAATAGTGTACAGGGCTGGAAAGAATGCCACCGTGCACTCGGTTTGTCTGCCGGGAGGGCCTCATCCAAGATGTGGAGGCGGCTTTGCCTGCGGCTATCGAGCATACGGGGTGCAGGCGTCTGCAAGTAGTTGCTCACGTCGGCACCAATGATGCCTGTCGCTTGGGTTCTGAGGCAATCCTCAGTTCGTTCAGGCAGCTGGCGGATTTGGTGAAGACCGCTGGCCTCGCACGTGGGGTGCAAGCAGAGCTCTGTATTTGCAGCATCGTTCCC
This sequence comes from Schistocerca piceifrons, assembly GCF_021461385.2. Lineage (NCBI taxonomy): Eukaryota > Metazoa > Arthropoda > Insecta > Orthoptera > Acrididae > Schistocerca > Schistocerca piceifrons. Next base: position 546,071,870 of record NC_060138.1, on the reverse strand, counting down.
AGAGTGGATCGGGGTCCTTTGGTTTGGAGCAGAGTGGAGGGTCTCAACCAGAGGCTTCGTCGACTCTGTGAGGGTCTTGGCTGCAGATTTCTACACTTGCGCTATTGGGTGGGGAATTGTAGGACGCCCCTAGATAGGTCAGGGGTGCACTACACAAAGGAAGGGGCTACTCGGGCAGCAGAGTACTTGTGGCGTGCACATGAGGGTTTTTTAGGCTAGGCAGTAGTGCGAGGTGTCCTGATGAACACTCACCAGTCGACGTGTAGGCAGGGAAATCAGGACACGCTCAGTGTAAAGACACTTCAGCTATCAATATATTAGCAGTAAATTTTCAGTGTGTTCGGAATAAAGTTCCTGAATTTACTGCCCTCCAGGAAGCGTGTGGCGCACAAATTATTCTCGGGACAGAGACCTGGCTGAACCCCGAGATAGGAAGTTCTGAAATATTTAGTGAGGGTTGGAACGTGTATCGGAAAGACAGATTAGACACCGTAGGAGGTCGCGTCTTCATTGCAGTTGACAAAAATATTGTCTACTGAGGTCAAAGTAGAGTGTGATTGTGAAGTTATATGGACACGTTTAACAGGGCTAGGTGAAATAAAGTTAATTGTTGGGTGTTATTACCAGCCACCATGTTCCACAGTGACAGTTCTAGAATCATTCAAAGGGAGTCTACACTCTGTATCGCAGAAGTACCCGGATCATGCTATATTAGTTGGAGGCAGTAGCCACGAACAGACCAGACCTCATCGACGGTGTCAGTGTTGAGACAGGGATTAGTAATCATGATGTTGTCATTACGACTATGGTTACGAAAGTTAAAAAGTCTGTCAAGAAGGCTAGGAGAGTATTCTTACTAGAAAGAGCAGATAAGCAGTTGTTAGCATCCCACTTAGTAAATGAATCGACTTCATTTACTTCCGGTACGATGGACGTGGAAGAATTATGGGCAAATTTTAAACACATTGTAAATTACGCATTGGACAAGTATGTGCTGAAAAAGTGGGTTACGGACGGAAAAGACCCGCCGTGGTTTAACAGCGCAATTTGGAGAATGCGCAGGAAGCCAAGACAGTTGCACTCGCGGTACAAAAAAGATTGGGAGAATGAGGACAGGCGAAAGTTAGTAGAGATTCGTGCTGCTGTAAAAAGAGCGATGCACAAAGTATACAACCACTACCACCGTCATACCTTAGCAAAAGATCTTGCTGAAAACCCAAGGAAATTCTGGTCTTATGTAAAATCTGTAAGCGGGTGGAAGGCTTCCGTCCAGTCACTCGCTGATCATTCTGGCCTGGCAACAGAAGACAGCAAAACGAAAGCTGAAATTTTAAATTTGGCATTTGAGAAATCTTTCACGCAGGAGGATTGTACAAACATACCGCCGTTCAAGTCTAGTACAGATTCCCGTATGGAGGACATAGTAATAGACATCCCTGGGGTTGTGAAGCAGCTGAATGGGTTGAAAATAAATAAATGACAAGTTCCTGATGGGATTCCAATTTGGTTTAACAGAGAGTACTCTACTGCACTGGCTCCTTAGTTAGCTTGCATTTATCGCGAATCTCTTGCCCAACATAAAGTCCCGAGTGACTGGAAAACAGTGCAGGTGACACCTGTATATAGGAGGGGTAGAAGGACGGATCCTCAAAATTACAGACCAATATCCTTAACATCAGTTTGTTGCAGGATTTTCGAACATATTCTCAGTTAGAATATAATGAATTTCCTTGAGACAGAGAAGTTGCTGTCTATGCATCAGCGCGACTTTATAAAGCATCGCTCCTGCGAAACGCAACTCGCCCATTTTTCACATGATATCTTGCGAACCATGGATGAAGGGTATCAGACGGATGCCATATTCCTTGACTTCTGGAAAGCGTTTGACTTGGTGCCCCACTGCAGACTCCTAACTAAGGTACGAGCGTATGGAATTGGTTCCCAAATATGTTAGTGGCTCAAAGACTTCTTAAGTAATAGAACCCAGTATGTTGTCCCCAATGGTGAGTGTTTATCGGAGGTGAGGGTATCATCTGAAGTGCCCCAGGGAAGTGTGGTACGTCCGCTGTTGTTTGCTATCTACATAAATGATCTTTTGGATAGGGTGGATAACAATGTGTGGCTGTTTGCTGATGATGCTGTGGTGTACGGGAAGGTGTCATCGTTGAGTGACGTAGGATGATACAAGATGACTTGGACAGGATTTGTGATTGGTGTAAAGAATGGCAGCTAATATAGATAAATGTAAATTAATGCAGATGAATAGGAAAAAGAATCCCGTATGTTGGAATACTCCATTAGTAGTGTAGCGCTTGACACAGTCACGTCGATTAAATATTTCGGCGTAACATTGCAGAGCGATACGAAGTGGGATAAGCATGTAATGACAGTTGTGGGGAAGGCGGATAGTCGTCTTCGGTTCATTGGTAGAATTTTGGGAAGATGTGGTTCATCTGTAAAGGGGACCGCTTATAAAACACTAATATGACCTATTCTTGAGTACTGCCCGAGCGTTTGGGATCCCTATCAGGTCGGATTGAGGGAGGACATAGATGCAATTCAGAGGCAGGCTGGTAGATTTGTTACTGGTAGGTTTGATCATCACGTGAGTGTTACGGAAATGCTTCAGGAACTCGGGTGGGAGTCTCTGGAGGAAAGGAGGCATTCTGTTCGTGAATCGCTACTGAGGAAATTTAGAGAACCAGCACTTGAGGCTGACTGCAGTACAATTTTACTGCCGCCAACTTATATTTCGCGGAAAGACCACAAAGATAAGAGAGATTAAGGCTCATACAGAGGCATATAGGCAACCATTTTTCCCTCATTCTGTTTGGGAGTGGAACAGGGAGAGAAGATGCTAGTTGTGGTACAAGGTACCCTCCGCCACGCACCGTAGGGTGGATTGCGGAGTATGTACGTAGATGTAGAAGTGCAAAATGGCTAAGCAGGATTGGCTAGAGGACAAATGTAAGGATGTAGAGGTGCATATCACTAGGGGTAAGATAGATACTGCCTACAGGAAAATTAGAGAGACCTTTGGAGAAAAGAGAACCACTTGCATGAATATCAAGATATTTTTTAACCAACAAACCAATAAAGCATTTAAATTGTACATTGACTCCTCCTTCGAAACCTGGTGCGAGTTTTTGCATTTGACAATCCAAGTGAAGGAGTGAGAGAGCGTATTAAAAAGTTTGCAGATAGTATATGCATCTTAAATAATTCATTAAAACATTAATCAATTGTTAAGTTTAAGTTGTTTGTGAACAGTCAGCTTGCGGCTTCACACACATTCGGGTGAATAAGAACTGTAAAGAAGCAAGGATATTTCACATCAACACAGAACATCATATTCACAATTCATGGACCTGTACCCAGTAATAAGGATATCTTAACCAATTATTGAATGTAATGCATATTAAGCTACAATTGTGAAATATGTGGAATGTTATTAGTTTTGAAAATAGTCTTTTTGTGTGTGTGTGTGTGTGTGTGTGTGTGTGTGTGTGTGTGTGTGTGTGTGTGTGTGTGTGTGCGCGCATAGCAAACTACAGTGGTATAATACTTTGCTAAAAGTCTGGTATTTTGTGTAAAATATCTATTTCTTTCCCTTGCTTTTAAGCATGAATTGTGAAGTTGATTTAAATTCTTTTAAGACTTGTAAGATTTCATCACTGATGTAGATGGTTCCAAGCTGCTAATACTTCCAACATTCATAGTAATATGTGCCCAAAGTGTCACCCTTGATTTTAACTTTTGAGTACCTTGTTGTATTTAGACTAACAGTGATTGCATTATGGATTGGTGAATCAAGATTCTCAACGTGTGGCTCGTCAGCATGTCAGAACTATACAGTCACAAGCTTTGGGCATACTTGACCACCATTGGAGCGCATGGTAGCGTGTATTAGTATATTAAGGTAAAGGATATGTGGAAAAATCGGGTCTACTGCCGGATGTTTGTGTCGCTCTGGCACAATATTTCGGCCACGTAACTCGTTGCCTTCTTCAGGTGCTGCCTGAGACTGCCGTGTTGGAGGATCTTGTCCAGTATTTATGCCCAGAGGGCACTGGGTGCTCTCTTTGCCGTCCGTGCCCACCTGGCGCTGCTTGTAATGTGTTGTCTCTTCCCCGGTGTTTTCTCGGACGTCCGCACCCGACTTGGGCGCCATCTGTCGCAGCTCTCTGAGGCCTGTCCTGTGTCGGGCGTTCCGTTCGCGGTCCGCGCCCGCCAGTTGCTGCTCCTGAGGTTTTGTGCCAGAGCGACACAAACATCCGGCAGTAGACCCAATTTTTCCACATGTCTAGATCTCGCCGGGAAAGCCTGAAGAGTTACAACAAGATAAAGGATCTTCATTTAACCGTCTGAATCCCTAAATGATACAAATGCTGACAGTTAAGGCTAAATAGTCAGTCTAGAACAATCTTTCTGACACATTCTATATCCTATTGTATGTGTAATGGTCATGCACAACACTCTCTGTAGATTTTTTCATCGTATGATCAAAATGGAACTTACGATCTCAATTTTTGTGCTACTAGGGGGGTGGACATACCAATGGTAATGATTGGCCTTAAATACTTAAACCAGCAGGAAGTTAGTTTTGTATTCACGTGTTTACTAAGGCCACTTCTTTGAGAAACACTGTTTTTTAAAGCCAGCAGTGATACTTCAACAAATTGTCGCCATTTTACGTCTGAAGGATCAGGAGGGAATTGGAAGTGCTTTGAATTCTTGTCTGAAATTTTGAAAATGCACGTTTCATTGTAACACAGCTAAAAGAACTTTAATGTATGTGGAGACTGTTGTCATAATTTCTCCAATAGAAGGCACCTTAGAAATGTCCCTGAGGCTGAGCTATATTCCACTGTCAGGTTGAGTTGTGAAATTGCTCAAAGATAAGGTTGATGCTTGAGCTATAAAATTAACAGGAATTGTGTAATTTACTGAGAAACTTAAAACACCACTAAAAGCACTAAGGAACCCACTGCTTACTCCCTGCACAGTTTCAAATGTCAAAATGTTGACAATTCATTAATCCGTTACAAAAGAGTTGCCATTTGAGATAGACATGCTACATGAGTCAGTCACGTGTGTGTTAGTCTCTTGAGTATTGATCTTATTTGAGGCAGAGACTGTCTGCTCTTCATTTAGAAGCAAAAGATCCTGGAAGTAAAGGATACTACATTTCTGTTGGTTGCTGATCTGAAGGGAGGAGAAGAGAGGAAGCATTATCACCATTCCACATCATTTTTAAGACCAGTATGACAGTGTGCAACTGAGTGAACTGAACTGTGTCACTCTGTAATAACTAAAGGCTCGATCCTGATGTGAACTTTCAGGAGCTGCAGTTCAAGCAGTGAGAGCTGAAGCCTGTTGCATAATTAGTGAGAGTGAAGAGGAGTCATGAAGTTAATTCTTGAATTTTGCAAACTGTTCCACCATAACTGTAAAAGTTTGATTAACCGAGGATACTTCAGACACACAAATGCACAATAACTGCTGTTCTGGAATCACCATAACTACCAAAGATATAGTCCAGAAAGTGGAATAGTGTGTTGCAATGCCACTCATTACTGTATGGAGTCTCTTCCAGTGTGTGTCAGGTAAACCTACTCTGGTTAATCTACGGCTGATCTTGGATTCAGAGATGATGTGGCTCAAATCCATATCTGGATATCCTGTTTAAAATTACTCATGCTCAATCCCTAATGATCTTACCTTCCTATAGGCCAGGCCTGTCCATGAGGTGCCTAGGAGAATGCAAGTGGCCAATGCAAATAGTTCGCTGTCTTCAGAGGAATGACCATGTACCAGGTTCACCAAAGCCTTAGATGCAAGCATATACACTTAAGACGCAGTGCTTAAAGTGAAGAATAGTTCGTTCTAGACCTGCATTGTGACATGCAGCTGTATGATAAGTTTCATAATAAAATAAATCTCATAGACTTGTGTAAAAGCTTTCCCCTTCATAAATTTCCTGGATGTGGCAAATTTGTAGCTACAGTTATGTTGATATTTGGACCTACATACTAGTACAAGAAACTTTTTTCCACCATTAAGAGAATAAAATCTGCACACATAAGCTGGCTGACTGCCTTCAACTTATAAGGTTGTCTTCATATTAGCTGTGCTCAGAAAGTGGTACCAACATTGAACCTTTAATGAAAAGCAAAGTAAGTTGTTATCATTGGCATACATTGTTTTTATGTTTAACATGTGAATAAAACAGTCACAAAATAAGAGTTGGTGTCAATTTAAACTTCACCCAAAAACATTGTTTGTCATAAGGCAGCATCAGTTGTGAGAAAAATCATGTTTTGTACCTAGCAGCCCCACATTCTTAATTTGAAATCTCTGGAGCATTAACATTTGTGGCCATACAATAGACTTGGTGAAAGCAGTTTCTCATTGCAGAGCTAACTTGTTCAGATTCCTCCCTCCCGTCCCCTTACCCCTTCATTAGTCGCTGAGAGGCGGCCAGTTGCTCATGGCGATGGCGTGAGCGTATACTGATGTCTCTTCTTTTTCCTAGCTTCTTGATCCCGGCTTCGTGAGATATGTTTTGAAGAGTCATGATAAAAGTTTAGTAGTGGTGTGGGTGAATTCATTTCCGACTAATAATCTGTACAGTTAATGTGAAATAATTTCACCTGGTACAGTTTATCCTAGGATTATAAGCTGATCGCTCTGTTTTAATGAAGTAATACCCGTTCAGTTATATTGGCATTTATTACTGGTTGTGATGTGAAGTGCTGCTTGGCAGTGTTGGTGAGTATTTAAAAATCTACTTGCAATTAATGTTTATCACTAAGAATAGTGTTCGTCAGTGAAATGCGATACCAATTAAGTTACACAACAATTGGTAATTTAATAAAATTCTTCAGGGTATCAGACCGCATCGTCATAATTTTAAAATGCGCCAACGTTTCGGCCAGCGTTGCAGCTAGCCTTCATCAGGGCCTTACGTTAACTGCTAAATGAACACACCTGGATTCCTTAAATAGCTGCACGAGAAAACCGTGTCGTTACTTGATTCGCCGACCTACTACCTAGCGAAAGAACTGGCACCTAGGCTCCGACACCTAGTGCATCAAACCGAGTCCTACGTTAAGGATTCCACTCACTTCGTGTCTCTCCTAAAGGAAATGCGTGTTACGGACCACGATCTGATGGTTAGCTTCGACGTCAAATCCCTATTCACGAATGTCCCAGTGTCAGATACTGTGAACATCCTAGAAGAACGCGTGGCACCTGATGTATGTGAGCTTGTGCGCCACTGTCTGACTACCACCTATTTCAGGTGGAGAGGTCAATTTTATGAACAAACTGACGGTGTAGCTATGGGCTCACCCCTATCGCCTATCGCAGCAGAAATTTTCATGGAGGCATTTGAGGAAACAGCCCTCCAGTCCGCACCATTACGTCCAAATTGTTGGCTTCGCTATGTCGATGATACTTTCGTCATCTGGCCCCACGGAGAAGAGGAGTTACAGAACTTCCACAAGCACCTTAACCAACAGCATAGAAAAATCCAGTTTACAATGGAAACAGAGAAGAATGGGGTGCTGCCTTTTCTCGACGTGGAAGTTTATCGAAAGCCTAATGGTAAACTTGGCCACAAAGTGTACAGGAAACCAACCAATACGGACAGGTACCTTCACGCCTCCTCCCACCATCACCCCACGCAGAAGAAGTCCGCCCTGCACACGCTAACGAAGAGAGCGTACAGGATAAGCGACGAAGAACATCTGAAGACAGAACTTGAACACCTCAGGTCCATCTTCGGAACTAATGGCTATGGGAAGCAGATGATAGACAGCACCATGTCGACAAGGGAGAAGACTAATAGGGAAGAGGAGAAGGAGGCACAGACCATTGCTGTGTTACCATACGTACAAGGGGTCACCGAACGTATTGGCAAAATACTACGAAAAGCCGACATCAGACCAATTTTCCGAAGCAGAAACAAAATATCAGACATGCTCGGTTCTACCAAGGATGCAGTTGACAAACTACACACAGCTGGCGTGTATGAAATTGGTTGTGCGTGTGGATTAGTTTACATAGGTGAGACGGGACGTCCGATCAGCACTAGGCTCTCGGAACATGAAAGATATATCCGCCTGAAACAACACACTAAGTCAGCAGTGGCGGAACACCGAGACGAGTGCGGGAAACCAATATTTTTTCAAGAAGCCCGCGTTCTGGCGAAACAGCCTCTCACTTTCAAAAGAAAGATTAGAGAGGCGATAGAAATAGCCAAAAGACCCGCCAACATGAATAGAGAGGACGGGTACAAGCTTCCGAGGTCTTGGCTGCCTGCAATAGCAGGGCTACGGAGCGGCGGCAGAGCCGAGGCGGCCCATGCGGACACGCGGAGAGCCACAGTAGTGGTCGCGAGCACACAAAGCAATGGCACGCCGCAGCCGGCTTCTGGACAGCATGGAAACAGTGTGACGTCACAGCCATCACCTGTTCGCTATTCGTCCGTCTCCTCCAATGGGGTGGATTAATATAAAGACCAATAGAAAACAGCTATTTCAGCCAATAACAGATAATAAAGGAAACACCAATAAAGCATACCTTTCACCCCTCCTCCTCCTCCTAGTACAGCCAATCAAGTAACGACACGGTTTTCTCGTGCAGCTATTTAAGGAATCCAGGTGTGTTCATTTAGCAGTTAACGTAAGGCCCTGATGAAGGCTAGCTGCAACGCTGGCCGAAACGTTGGCGCATTTTAAAATTATGACGATGCGGTCTGATACCCTGAAGAATTTTATTGAAGAAGACAACGGCCGCGGAAGCCTACGCTTACAAATTGGTAATTTAACTTTTGAAACTGCTGGTTTATTGGCATTTCTGGAAAAGAACACTTTTATACTCCCATTCAAACAGCATATTCCGTGTAACAGTTTGTATGTGTAATGGGACTTATTACGCCATAAATTGTTCTATGAATTAATTGATTTGCGTTACAGTGTTGCTAAGCAACATGATCAACAAGGTGATATGTGTCCTAATTAAAACTTAACCTCAATATTTTGAATAAATTTTTTGTTCGTTTTTGTCAAAAATCAGTATTTGTCTCAAAAAGTGATTTCAAACTTTGTGCAACAAGTCCAAGCATGTTTGCAATATGCGATTTAATGGAAGCTCCATCATTCGCTAGCGTGTAACGTGTTTCACATCGAGCGCGCAGGTTTCAGTTTTCCCTGATGGGCTAAACGACTTTTTGTAATAAGTTGATGTGTCTATCACACGTTAAGTCTAAATGAAAATGGATTTCTCTCTATTTGGCTCAAAACCATTAAATGAAATTCACCACACAGGTCAGCGAACTGTACACGCATGCTTTTAGTACTCTTAAGTGGTAACGTGTCTAAGAGTAAAAGTCACACATAAATTCACACTTTTTACCTGCATACAAAAATCAAAAAACCTTTATATTTTATATTAAACAGATAAATTATGGCATGCAATTACTAACTAAACATTTCCTATTCTAAATAAACTTCAAGAACTTGTGTTTCATAATCAATAAAATTTTATCCCATGAAAGAAACTGTTAGTCTGCTAAAACGGATTCAGATTACTGTCAACTCATGTCTGGACGATGACATCACGAATTGATACTTGCTTGGAATCGACGAAATACCTGTATTGAAAAAACTATCAGTTGAGTAATTTACGGACTTTTATGACAAATTTGGTACCCCTTGTATTGCTACAAGCACATGCCAGCTCATAGGAGCAGATCGGTGAATGGGCTGCTGCAGCCTGTGAACGTACCTTAGTTTGCAGGAACCTTCTGTTACCATTCCTGTACTGTTACCATCCACAGTACAGTGGTCAGTATTTGTGGTTAAGTTACCTGGTTCTGTTCTCAGTATCAAAACATTATCACATTAGCTACAGCTGACTGATCAGAGACTAGAAAAATGGAGTGGAAAATAAGGTTTGAACATACCTTGTGAGATAACTGCTTCTGTGTTGTTTTTAATCGTGATTGTTACTTTTGTAATTGGCTTGACCTAAAACAGTGGTGTAGCACAGTAAATTTAGTGAGGTTCATGTGTCTCATATTCAGTTACAAAATTATCATGCTCTTATGAAAAATGTACTTTTAAGACTCTCAACTTTCAAAAGTGAAAGATCTCTGTAGCAAATAGATCACAGGTACTACAGCTCTGTAATGCTTTGGTTTAGTTGTGGTTAGACCCTTGAGGCTAAAGAGAAAAGTCCTCTAACTAGTTCTGAGGTACAAGCTGATGACTTGTTTTGAAATATATATCCTTTGTGTGTAATCAGTGCTGTGTCATCTATGTCAAGGTGCTCTTCATAGATAGCACAGTAGATTAGCTTGTATACTTTGTAGCCTAATGTGACAAGCACAAGTGTAGAAAAGTTTTGAAAAAGTCCAGTGTACAAATAGCATGAGGCAATGCTTTGTAGTTGGTGTTATATATTGTTTTGTGGTGATTGAATTTGTGCTCGGTCTGCTGTAGCCAGACACACACAATTGTACAATTGCAGCACTGTACACATGTATACTAAAAGAGAAATGGGCAGGCAAAAGCTATATATAGACAAGTGAAAATTTTTAATTCGTTGCTCTAAAATGTTCTTTCATGCTTAGAGTACTTTCTTCGTGGTTAGAGGTCAACCATGGTTTGGTCGTTACAGATTGCTATTCATTTTGCTAATTGAATGTGTCGTAAACTGAAGTGTACATTTCACTAATAGTGATGTGTGCATGTTATGGCTGTAGTATGTCTAAGTGGCAGTATGATTGATGTGCACGTGAGAATGTGTTGATTGTAGAACATTGACTGAGGCTGTAATAAAATATTTGACTCAAAGTGGAATTTCTACTGCTAAGCAATTTATAATTTGACAACTCATTTGTTTTGCTTTTTGCTATGTTTTAGGTACTGGTCCAGCATAAAATTACCAAATAGGAAAAGTAGTTTTGAGGCAAAGTGCCCTTTCTGTGAGGCTACGTTAGCAAAGCCTGTGGGTTATGTGCAGTTGAAGCAGATGACCTGAGCATATGACTAAAGGCTGGAGCATATGCAGCTTGCTTCTAAGTTTTGTAATGTCCCATAAGTATGATGTAAGCTAATGGTGGTACTTGCCTCTGGCAAGTGACAGTGTTTCCATGCTATGTTTGGAGAATCAGCTTCTGAGAAGTTCAATACCAACCAGTTAATATATTCAAGCTAATATTGGTTCTTGTCTGTGACAAGCGAAAACTGATACACGTTACTTTAAGAGACTTGGATGTACGTATGGGTGGGGACTGGAAAAATTCGATTTATTTTACGGACAATTTCGGTTCTACTTTTTGCCATTTTCAATGTTATTTCCTCAATACGTATTTTTCATAGTTCATCTTGATTTTTGTCTTATTTAATTGTTTCCAGTACTGCGTTTAAAATCAAAATACACCTCTCAGTTACATTATATTTGTTAGATATTGAACATCAAATTTTTTCAGTTTTTGGACAGAAAAAGAAATTTTCCCAACAAATATTAGAGTTGAGATTGAAAGTGTACATTTCGACTACATTGTATTTATTACATTTAAAGATCAAATTTATTACATCATTGTACAGAAAGGTAAACATTTATATTACACCAATTGATATCTGCAAAGAAAAGTTAACATTAACTGTACACCAAGGATGGTTTTTCATATGAAATCATTGCCATTAGTTCCAAGTTCTCTTCTGAGATATTGTGCTACCAGTCTGTTTGTACTTCATTATCTTGTGGAAATAACTGCTCCAAATCTCTGTTTAATCATGGAATCCCAATTGCCTTCAGTGCAACTGCAGCAAATTGTGGGTTTTAAGAGTAGTTCCCTGCAGACATTTGACAATGTTCACAGCTCCTGCTGAAAGCTGCTGTTCAGCTTGATCCTGAAGAGATTTGCACCCTTTTAGAATTTCTATATTGCTAAGAGCTGCTATGCCAGGTGTGCATGAGAGACTGTTTGCATGTCAGCATTAGTATAGTTCATGATTACTGTCCTAAGATTGAAACACAATCCTAGGACCGAAAACAGACACCACATTCATGGATCTGTAACTGCAAGCATCATCAGCTTTGTAGATACAATCTGGTGCATTTAAATGTTTCTCTCATTTCTGCCTGAAGAATATACCTCTTCACCTTTTACACAAGTTTGCTGGTGTACTGACAAAAAATTTCGCGTGCACAATAGCAAAGCTATTTTACAGCTGTGTTAACATGAGTGTAATTCATTTGAGGCAGGATAATTTGAAGACTTTATTCATCATATCCTTTGCATGTACCTTAATGAACATGGCCTCCAATTGAACTTAAATCCTCACTAGAAAGTTAATTACCCTAATCAGTTCCTAAAAGCACTCCATCTTCAGGCCACGAGTGGCCTACCGGGACCATCCGTCTGCCGTGTCATCCTCAGTGGAGGATGCGGATAGGAGGGGCATGTGGTCAGCACAGCATTGGATAATTCCAGCATATCATCACTGCGGAAGAATTCCACCATGTCTTCAAAATATACTGCCACACAAGTGGCTATGGGAAGCAAAGAGTTTCAGCTTGTAAACACTGGAAGAGGAAATGCCTTTGGATACCTCTTCTCCTCCCTTAAAAACTGTAGATGTAAATGTTTTCTCTTCCTGGTATTTGAGAATGTGCTCTTTAAGTTAAATATAACTAAGTTCAGTTTCAAAAGTTCCTTGGAAAACCATCTGCCAACAGATTCAACTTGTGTGCCCAAAACTGAAAATTATGCAAATGGTCTCCTATAATTGTTTTTCAATGAATTGACGTTTTTTTTTTTTTTTTTTGTTTTTTATACATAGCATTGTCACTTACGATAGGTTTATCATCATCATATTGAATATTATAGTCTTGCAAAACATCCACTATTGCATGAGCACACAGTGTAAAAGTTCGATGTTCAAGAACTTACTCACTTGCCATAAAAGGTTTTGTTCATTCCCTGTATCAACAGTCTTCACTGTCACAGCAAAAAATGATAACCGCTTTTTTCAGTGGTCTTTTCTGCTAAAACTAAAACATCCTCATCAGCTAGTTCTTGCATTATCCCATTTTTTGGTTGTTTTTGTATTGAAGGTACCACAGTTTGCCTCGTTCTCTTGATATGAGGAAAGTCATTAGCACCATATTCAAACAAACCCCACTGTTAGCATTCAATTTAAAAATATCTCAATTGAATCTGTGCTAACAAAATTTGTACTTCTTGAAATGTACAATGGCAAGCTGAAAAATACAATTTGATTATTTTGCTGTGAACTAACAGTAACCATAGCTTATCTTCGATGATGAATTCGTTAATTTTCTGCCGAAAATCTACATTTTCCAGTTTGTCCTTTGAACCAGATATTTTCAGTGGTTTTTCTTTTTATTGATGACTTCAAAGCTGCTGCTATTGAAGCTGGCTGCTTACATACACACTGGAATTGTTGAGTCTATTCCCTTTGTGCTTCTCACTTTGCATGTATTTTAATACAGTATCTTTTCTGTCCCATGATATTCTGCTATTGAAATATTTAAAGAATACGTAGATTTATCAGGAGCATATAGACCATCGGCTTCGAACTTCCGTGCTCATACGTTGGGAGTAACTGCATGCTTTGGCATTTTTTACAACCTCGAAAACTATTTCTTTGAAGTAGATCAAAATAAGCAGTGAGAAAGCCCAAGAATATTTGGACACTACTGTACTGTTGGACAAACATGTGAAACATAACAGCTATCCTGAGAAGCCAAAGATCTTGCAGCAAGATGAATTTTGACCAACAAAGAAATTCTTCAAACTGCTTTTGATGGCGATGTCTGCACAGTCCAGTCACTATGAAATAAAATAATTTTTGTTGGTTGTTAATTTCGAATTTTTCCTGTCCCTAAATATGGGTTATGTGACCAGAATTGAATATTTTTTAAAAGTATTATGAAAGTACAATATGTTAACCAATAATATACTAATCTCTCTCTCTCTCTCTCTCTCTCTCTCTCTCTCTCTCTCTCTCTCTCTCTGTGTGTGTGTGTGTGTGTGTGTGTGTGTGTGTGTGTGTGTGTGTGTGTGGATTTTGTGTTATTAGCATATGCTCCCATTAGAGAAAAGCACGAGATGGGGAACCACCAGAAAGGACATCTAGAAGTGATCTTTGATAAGGCTTCAATTTTACCCTGCAGGAAAACAGTAACTATGGGTTCAGAATGGTGGAGAATAGCTTATAAAACTATAAAAAAATTTAACTAAACAATCTCACCCATCCTAACAAATCCTGTTGCTGTTCTAAACCAACAGGAATAAAAATGTTTGTGAAAGAGGTCTGCTGGAGGGGCCCCATTGTTTACATCCAGTGAATATCATTAGTAAGCAGCTTACTTTGGTCTAGGAAGTAACTTCACTCATGTAGCAAGTTATTTCTAGAATTACTATTTAAATATTATTCTGTGTTGTCTTGAAAATCAGAGCATGCAAATGTTAAAGGAGACTGGAATGCCATTTGAGAGAAAAATTACGCAGTAATCATATAGGAATAATAGTTATCAAAGTTTCAGTTTCTGGCTTATTATTTGTTGAAGGTGTGAGCACTGCAGCTTCAAAAGTTCCTCTCATCAAGTGCAAAGATAATGTGTAGCATAAAATATTCTTTCAGCATCTTCCAGACGAACTATATTGCTGGGAGGCTAATACTGTGATTTATGTTTGTAATCTATATTTGTTAATTTACCCTGTCTTCAAAGAGTCAATAAATTTTTCATTTTTATAGGAATTTGTGTGTTAATTTTTTGTTCTCACTGTACCCAACACAAAAATGACCTAGTCTTCATTATAATGTTAATTAGCTTTTACAAGATGAGTTTCAAGGTTATCAGTACGTCAATTATCTTATGGTGAAGAGTTCTCGGGCTTCCAGCTGGGTGGCAATTTCTTCAGACTGCGACGTTTCGGCAAGTGACATACTCATCATCTTCTGGCATAGATGATGAGTGTGTCTCTCGTCGAAACGTCGCAGTTTGAAGACACCGCCACTTGGCTGGAAGCCCAAGAACTCTTCACAAGCTGTATAGCCGGGAAAACATACATTCACATTCAATTATCTTCATTTATATCTTGTTCTTACACAGTAGTTGTGTATCACATTTGCAGAAATTTATAATTAAGTAAATTAAGATTGTGTTCTTATTTCTATTCCTCAGATTACAGCGCCATCTGTGGCGAAATGAAGGAAATGCTTCAGACAAAACATATGTAGATTTTGCCATAGAATCAAAATCTGCAATAAAAAATGGGGCTCCCATTGAAGATTTCAAAATTGCCAGCCAAGCACAGGGTGGGGTGATGGGTTGAGTGCAGTATTGTTGGATGTCCCCCACTGACACAAACAAGTTGGAAATATAACTTTTCAATCCGACGTGTAAGTTTTAAGGTATTTCAATGCTTTCAGTTAAAATGAAAACCTGAATATAATTTGTTTAACAGAAACCAATTATAATATAACTAAGTTCACCGTTATGGACTGTATATACCTCGGAAGGTTTCAACTGAAGGCTTTTTTATCTTTTTACCCTGCAGAGAAGCGCAGGGTGTATCAAAAACAATCATCTGATTCAAAAAAATCATAATTGTTGTGTTCTTGGAGATATTTGTGTGAATAATTTATTGTTAGAAAGGGCAGCCTCTAAGAATTCTACAACATTCCCACTAGGTAGGAGCAGTGCGCACCCCCTTCAGTTCTAGTAAAAATTGTTTCGGAACAACAGAAACCATTTCGTGTTGTGCGTTTTGCGCAATGCGGGTTAGTAATAACTGTCCAGCGTGACTTTTGTACTAGGTATCGTGTGGATCCTCCTACAGCACAGAGCATTAGATGATGGGATGAACAGTTCCGAGAAACAGGTTGTTTGTGTAAAGGCAAATGTCTGACACAGAGGTCTAATGCATAAGCCATTGTTTCACACAGAGTCCACAGAAATCTGTTCACTATACAGCTCAACGTGCCCCCAATGTCCATCTGAGATGTGTTCCGTCGAGGTTTACACATGAAACCATACAAAATATGAGAATATGGGGTACAGAACAACTTCATGAAGTTGTACAACATGAGAGGGACTCTCAAAAAATTTAATGTGTTTTGTGCGGTTTCACTGGAAAAGGTGTATGATCTCTCTCTCTCTCTCTCTCTCTCTCTCTCGCTCTTTCTTTCTCTTTTTCCTGAAGCACATATCTTGATATGCTTGGCTGGGCACTGGCATCTGGAAGTGTGGGAGTTTTTAAATCAAAGGATTGCTGAGCAATGGATCGGTCACACTGGACCGAATGATCCGGCTTTACATTACTGGAGTCCAAGACCACTGGACTTGACTGTATATGATTATTCCTTGTGGGGGATTTATAAAAGACACTGTTCGTGCGCCTCTGTTACCAGCAACAATGAATGAACTGAGACTGTGGAAGGTGCAGTGTACTGTGCTCACTGCAGTGTGTGAACAGTTTGAATAATGCATTGACATATGCTGTGCATCTCAAGGGAGCCGATTGAACACCTATGAAGAGGTATACAAAAAAGCTTTTTGAGCTTCCTGTTCATCAAAAAAAAAAAATTCATTATATATGTTTATTGGTTTCAGAAACATAGACATGCCAGATAGTGATTCTTTTTGATACACATTGTATATTTTCCTGACCAGCCTTTATTCTTAAAGTTCAATATGTTTTGTCATTGGCACTAATCTCATAATAAATGCAAATTGTCGCAATAAAAATTGAAAAACATATAATGCCCTTGTATAGAAAACTAAATGGGTAGTTCTTAAAAAAAGAAAAGCAGAAAGAGCTTATGGTGTTGATCTTAAGTTGTTGCACCCTAGCTCCTAATGAGAGCGTCCCCACTCCTCCTGTTTCCATCAGTAACAAAAGCCTTGTAATTCACATGGACATAGAAGTGAATATGTGAATCTTCCAGATCATAAATGCTTGAGAAGAAATTGATGTTGAAGAGCTGGCAGCTTTTTTCCACAATGCAAAATATGTATGTTGCATAATATATTCTATGGCAAGGGCTAGTCAAACAAAGAGGAAATTAATGTGGAATATGCTAGGACTCCTAGTAGCCTGCTCAGAATAAGTTTTCCACCACCCACATGACTTGCTTAGTTTGTGTTTACATTCGTGACTGGAACAGTGCGGCTTGCTGTTGGGTTCTGTCTTCACAATTTTACTTTTTGATCCACATATTTAACCGAACACACCACGAGTGTGAAGTGCTGTGGATTTGCTCGGTAGGTGAATGTTAGTCAAAAGTCACACATCACTACCATTCCATTTTTTTAAAAGAAATAAGGCAGGGGAACTAAATGCTGGTTCTTAATAAAGAGTGCTGGCTAGTTTTCACTGGTTGAAGTAGATGTATCGTGTAATGCCACCGGTATTATTGTGTCGAGCATTAAAATTGCTGTGCTCTTTTTACCAAGACCCTCACATGATTGCTTCTGTACATAACAATATTTTATAAAGTAAACCCACTTAGCCTGCACAAATGCACCTCCCTTTTCTAAAGTAGAGATTATTACTGATGTCTAAATGGAGTGATTCTTCTGATAGAAAAGATTCATTTTTTTATGAACTACAATCTTGCAATAAATTAACTAACTTCATTTTCTTTAATATTTAATCTTAAATAGTCTTAATAATGAAAATAACTTTAAATTCTCTTGTTATTTAATATCAGATTGAGACTTAAAGGTTACTACCAGGTCACATTGCTTAAGGAATCATGGTTAAAATTGATAATGGTTGCTAACTATTTATTAGAAACTAGCAACCTGCCTGCACTTTGCATGTTGAGCACTAAGTATATACAGCTGGGTGACTTGTCTGCGTACTGGTATCAGGTATCCAACCTAATTTTGCTGTCTAGCAAGATATTGGGTAATATGTCAATGTCTGGTGAATACTGAATTTTCATTAAAAAATGAACATTTCATAAAATTGACAAATTCACTTGTAAGATATACTCTTGTGTGCTTAGGGGTGTAGGCATAATGCCTGTTTTGAGTGAGATATTCTTAAACGCACATAAAGCCACAATATCTTCAAATAATAGTCGGTCCTTCTTGCAGTCGTGTTTGTCTGTTTGTTTGATCACCGCACTGAGTATTGTTATTTTCATTTGACACTTCATTAAAGCAATCCCTAAAAGTGTAGTGAGTTTCATGAGTCACAGTTGATTGAGTATTGTCTCCTGTACTTCTGTTAGTAGGCATTGATAGCAGAGATTACTAAAGATGTGGGCACGGCAGTGGCTCTACCTTTAATAATTGCTCAGAATTTGTATGGATATGTTGTTCTGAAATGATTTTTCATAACTCATGTATCCATGTGAGACGGAAGGATTCATGATTGCAATACAGGATCAAACAATAAACACCAGATATTACAGCAAGCATATTATTAAAGATCCCAATACTACAACAGATAAATACAGACTTTGCAAACAACAAATAGAAACAGTGGATCACATCACAAGCGGATGTACAATACTAGCAAATACAGAATACCCCAGAAGACATGACAATGTAGCAAGAATAATACATCTACAACTTGCCATACAACATAAACTTATAAAACAACATGTTCCCACATGATGACAATGATGGCAGCTGCAAACAACAGTGCTTCCTGGTCACTCTAACTACAGAACCAGTTGAGCGTGAGCTACAGCCACTTCCTGGCTGCCTGCCTGCAATGCCAGTCCACTGCAAGCAACAGATGTTTGCCTGACCTTTTCCCACATTTCCCTTCACCATAAGCTACATACTGAAAAATCTGTTCTTATCAGCTGAAAATCTGATGAACATCGCAGGTCACTTAAGAAGTTGGCAGTAGCTCACACCGGCCTGGCACTACAGTCTGGTGGTTGTAAGCCTATTTTGTGCACCACTAGATGGCAATGGCATCGTTTCTCAGTGGTGAGGGACTGTAGTTTATCATAGTTCAGCCAATTTGCACAAGATATTGATAAATTATATACACAAACATTCCTTGTGAATGATCTGTCTGTTAGTAAAATCCGTATCAAATGCCTACTGTAGCACCTGAGATAAGCCGAACATACAGATAGAGCCCGCAGTGGGAACTTTAATTTATATATGTAGGAATAGAAGATTCAGTTTTGCTACTTTAAATACTGCATTTATTAGTGCTTTCACCTGAAGCTACTGTGTAGCACTCTGAGTGATAAAATAATTCTGTTCTCACTACTACCTATGGCCTGTGCCTCACAGCTGCCCTACAAAATAATATAGGCTAACAAAAATTATCACAAATTGAAGGTGTCACATTTCTCTACCAAACGAAATTTTACTCTTGCACTTCTGGTGCGATGTGCCTACTCAAATCTTATCCCAAATATACACTAAAAAATTAATCAGCTCAGTTGCTAACATTCAAATATCGGACAGACAAAAAACAATGTTGTGGTGTCCAGATTCCTGGAAAACAGTGCTAAGTCAGAGAATTATTTTGTTGTGGAAAACTCGTAGAATTTTTTGATTTTGCCTAAAAATCCAGGGAGAGGCATGGTAAAGTGATTTGACTTTTGGCAGAGGCGTTTGCTTGGCTTGATGCATTCGTCGTCAGCTTGGTGCTGTGCAACCACCCTCCACTGGTGCTTTGGCCTCCCCCAGTCCCTCCCCTCAGTCAGCCAGCAGCCCACCAGTCAAGCCCAGGTAAGCTGTGTGGCGATTTGTTGTTGTTATGGAACAGTCACACGCCTGTCACTGCAACATTGCTGTGCTAACCTGGTTTGTTGCTGTGCCTTGGTTTTGTGTGTTTGTGATTCGATGTAACTAGCAAGGATCTGTGAAAAATATTTGGTGTTGTTTGCATTTACATCATTCAGATTTATTCGTAAATATTGCATTGTTTGTTAACACCATTTGATCACAAAGACACACTTTTATGGGAGTTTGTATCCTATTCAAACCTATTTGTTTAGAACCTAGGATACAAATAAGATTGATTGTAAATCTGTAGCGGTAGGCTTAAAAGTCTAATTAGAATACTGACAAGCAGTCATTGGGCTTTTGGCATGCAGTTGTTGATTTAATTAACATTGAGCTAAAGCCTGCAATGGGAACAGTGCAGTCCGGGTGGCCAGAGGTTGAGTGGTTGAATGGGTACCATTAGAGTAGGTGGGTGGAACACACGCGGGGGGGGGGGGGGGGGGGGGGCTACTTTATTATGTCATTTCTGTCATCGGTGGCTAACACTTCAGATGCTGCTGTGCGTCTTAGTCAACATATACTAATTCAGTTACATGCAAGCAAGGAAGATTTTATTGTCTTCCTTTGTGGATCCAGTCAAGCAGAAATGTAGGTGAGAGGGTGGGACAGAAGTTGCTCAGAAGACGGAAGGAAGGAAAGAAAGAAAGAAGTACAGGTCATGAGAATTTTTAGTGGCACTCCGTCTTTGTAAACTTTTGATTTGATCTCATCTCACTATATTGTTTAGGCACAATCCTGTCTTATGCATATGGTAACTCACGGCTAACTGGAACAAACTGAAAATGTACGTTCAACCCCCGCTGGACTGAGGATCCATAATTTTGGTGAGCTACAGAGCACACATATGAAAAATTCATTGTTTGGTTCATGCTCTGCAAATAAAACTCCTCAATCAACAATAGAGGCAAGGAGGCAGTCTTCAGTCATGATGAGGAAAGAAGCATGCTGGGCTCATGCTGCCAGGATTGTTACAGTGTTTATATCTATGCTAATCGCTGCAAATAGCCATGGCTCTAATACTACTGCATCAGCCATAGATGGGGGAGTCGTGTATTGACCTGTGTGTGCTTTCTGTCCATGTGTGCCATTCGTTGAGGAATTTTTTTCCTGCAATTCATCAGCTGACAGGAAATGCATTACACCCCCTTGCATTTCTTTTGAAGCCTCAACTCCACAGTTCTCAACACGACCGAGTGTAGTCGATGGTCGATGTGTACGCATGTAGCTTGTGTAGCTCTGTGTGTTTAGTAGCAAGTTTAGGACCACAGCACTCTTATAGGGCTTTTAGAACACTTGAACTTTTTCATGTTTTTGAATGCTCGTAATAATTAATCTGAAAGTGTTTTATAATCGTCCTACATATTTTTAATGTTATAAATAAGAACTAAATTTTCTGTGTTAATGAAAACGAGAAAACGTTTCTTAAATATACCTACTGGAAAACGATGTACAACAATGCAAAGATGATTAACTCAGTGTTTCAGAAATGAAATTCCAAGCAATATGAGAGAAGTTTCTTATGTAGTAAAGCCTCCAACCAGAATGAGTTTTTTGACTCATTTCAGTTCAATGTATTGCTACGAATTTTTGAACTGTTATATGGAAACTCCAAACAGGTATTCGTTACTCATGGTAACATACAGTGTTTCACGGTGTGTGTGTAGTAGTAAATCATGTTAACAGCGACAAGCGGTAATATTAATGTAGAAATAAAACAGAACCTCTGAAAAATAAGAATCAACTAAAAAAATAAAAAGAAGGGAATTAATTCAAGCTCCAACTTCCATCTTATGTTACTACATAGGTCGATCACGAATTAACAGTTCCAAAGGAACAGTTCACCAGGATGAACGGAAGGAGCGAAGAACGAATTCTAAGGAATGGCCTTTCATAGTACACTTCGGTCGCTGCTTCCTACTTCTAGTTCCTGAGAACGGGAAACAGTTGGTCTCGTTCCTGCAACGGCAAGTCGGCTGGCCTCATTCCAGGGTGCCTATTCTGTATCTTTCCGCGTTTCGGTATTCAAGAGCACCGAACGGTCCAGTACTCGAATTAGACGCCCTGCGTTACTCAGTATGCATTTCGGAAGCGATACCGTTCGGGTCTAGGGAACCGAAGCGCTGTTGTCGATTCGCGTCGCGCAAGCCAATCAAAAGCAAGCGGCCGAATATCCGCGCATGCGCACTACAGCGCGCACAGCGCCACGAACACAAAGCGGCTAGCAGACGACACAGGCGCGCTATTCTTCCAAGTACGGAAAACTGCGTTTACGTTGCCACAACGCATGACGCCGCATTCCATCGAGCCTACGTGCTTCCATCATCGCTCTTGCCTCCTCCTTAACAGTGCAAGGCGCAGTATTTCCATTTCCATGATTCTCGGCTGAAATGCATAGAAATTTTTAGTTTCCCTGACTACATGTTTCCATGCATGCATAATAACGATAGCGTATTTGACTGCATTCTGCTGATTGTCGTAAATGCCGCGTTATGTCATCTTATTCTCATTCACACTGACATCGTGTTTTGCATTTTACGTTTCGGAAAATGAGTTAGGAATAGTGTGTAGTACCGAATTGTACTAATACATCTATAAAAACACCCAAAAAAATTGATTCTGAGAATTTCAAAGAATAAGAAGATAAACAGAATGTGGTTATAACTCCCTCCTAGATATCCAAATGATTAAGTAGCCCACTTCCCTATACGATACGTCAACGATTTGGGTCTTAAAAACAAAATTGAAAAAACGCATTTTCGAGAGCTCGTGCAGTTCGTCGAAGTTTATAACATGCATCTCATGAATGAAAATATTACGTCGGAGATCTTCCATCTCTGTCTACTGTGGTTGAGAATTCGATCGCAGATAAATACTTGTGACAAGCAACATTATGAAGATGACTGCTGCTAGTTACATTCCCAGTAATTTACGTTATGCTGTTAGATTCCTGTCTAACAGCATACTCGGAAATCGCTACATATTCGGAAAAAATGGTGAATTATTTCTGACAAGAAAATATATAAATGTCACTGTAGGTTGTTTCACTCACAGCAATTCATCTACTGTATTTTCAGATTTCATTATTTAAACACACATTATTGAGGAAGTGCGCTCTTACATGTAAGTAATAACGAATGTTGCAGAAAAATCTTAACTTACACGAATAACCATGTCTCAGAACGTGTTGCATATATGGAGAGGAAAAAAATTTTTTTGCACCCATCTTTTTTTTGTAACCATATATATTTATTTAAATTATTTAACAACGATACATTTTTAAAAAATATTTCTTTGTATTAACCTATTATATTCCTAGAGTTGGTTAACATCACTGTCGTTTTAAAGGTTTTCGTTTGTATATTCTTTTCTTTTTCGTTTTTCTGTTGTTGTTACTTGGACCCTTTTACATAGCGATTTGTCGTCTTTTTTGGGGGAGGGGGTAAAACATTGCAGGAGAGGCATAATAATTTATAAGTAGCATCGACACACTGATTTTGAGTTCAAATTTGTGTATGTCATGCACTTGTGATGCCACAGGCACATTGTGCATGTTGGTTTGAGCTCTTCCTCTAGTTAGCACTGGTGGGACAGTATGAGGGAAAACATCAGCGTGACAGATGGAGCAGAAGTGTAAGATAACTTCTTTACATATGCTACAGATTGTACATAAATTGACGAAGAAAGAAAAAATTGTCATATTATATAAGAGAAGCAGAGAGGAAAATGTGAGTAAATAGTATAATTTTGTAGGGCACGTAGTAAGAAAATCATTTTAAAAAATTATGAGTAGATCGCACTTTTCACTAAATAATGCTTGTATCTTAGACAATATATTACAAATAATGGAACAAAAAACACTTAGTTTTATTGGGCATACTTTTGACTCTGATTTGGCTGTGAGCATGATAGAGGTTTAGTGGGAAGCACTTTGTATTACTGATTTCACTATGAAGAAACACTTTAGAGTACTATACTTCACTATTTGAGGCGATAGGAGAAAACACTATCTCCTTTTTTTTTTTGTTTGTTGCGCTTATTCACTACCACTGCACACTTTCTTCGTGTGGTGAGGTGGCTGGTGGCTGTGCTGAGGGTCACAGGCTGGGGAGGACTCTGGCGATCGCTGTCTGCAGTGGAATCTGCAGGTAGTTTTTTAAGTCCTCGCGGTAGCGCATGTGCTGCTGGGCCTTCTTGTTCTCCTCCCAGAGGTCCATGACGAATGCCAGTTGGTCGGTCTGCCTCCTCGCTACGATGGCGTGTGCCGTCATGGCGAAGATCCAGAGAGTCGCCAGTCGCATGGGTCGTGGAAGTGGGTTGCAGTCTGGATCGGTGATTGCTTCCACTGCGATGTTTCCCGGCGCCGTTCTGTTGATGTGGGCCACCATCTGCTGGCCCGCGTCCCATATGTTCGTGGCATTCCCGCAGGTGAAACGGTGCTCGAGGATGTCGGCCATGGCAGGTAAGTCGCACTTGTCACTTGCGACGAGTTTTATCTCAGCCAGTCTTTGGTTGGTTGGTACCGTTCTGTTAACTATTTTGTACCATGTCTCCTTTTCACGTTTTCTGAGACATTTCCTCATATTTGTTTCCAATTGTATTGCGGGAGTATGTTTTCAATTTTGTTTTTTGGCGGCTTCCCCCTGAGGGTCCAGTATATTCTCTTGGCTATTCTGTGACTGGTGTCTGCCACGGTGTCCAGAGCGTAACTTTAGTTGATGTAGTGCAGCGTGACGTGTCGCATTCTGAAGGGGATGTGCCTCGTGCGCCAACCCGTGTCCTTTCGTATCGTCGCGCGCGCTAACCACTTGGCCACGCCAAACAACACAAAAGCAGTGCTCAGTTCTTGTACTATTGCGTAGAGGAACGTAGGCTGACTTCATTAACAAACGGTGCTGTATAAGTCATAAATGCGTGATAGTTTGGAATGTTTCCAATATCAGGCTTCACATAATTGCTTTCCATTGTTACTTGAAAGTTGTAAACACGTTTCGATAATTACTAACGAAACCATTTGTGGGAAAAGTACACAAAGTCACTAGTAACGTCAGTTCACACTCGGGTAACACATGTAAGCAAAGCCGATGTCTTGATATTTAATGATCTTTAAACTCTTATTTGCATAAAAATAACACGTATTTTGAGAGAATATTGACCGAAAACGTTTATTTTTTATGTCATCATTCACAGTAACAACCTAACTTAACCATATTTCTAACAAAGGAAAATAGTCTATTATGAACTATAGATGCGTCCTTTGGTGATTCTTTAGTAACACAATCACTAAATCCAAAGCTAAAACTGCTAAATATGTTTAAAATAACAAATTATAGGTGTACATAAACCACAGCTCACCGACCGACAGGGCCACACCGAAATCCAAAACCTCTCGGTACAATTGTCGTAAAATCGGTGGGAGGACCGTTCGGTAACAGGTCTCAGAAGCTTACTGAATAGGATATATGGATAAAGAACCGAAAATGACGTCACTACCGAGAAAAACCTACTACACCGATCGGTATGAGCTATACTGAATAGCGCCCCAGCCTTGGTCCCGTTCCCGTCTCTGCCTCGGTCTCCCTCGGCCAAACTCGTCCTCCTTTGCATGGCCACTCGTCGCAGTTCCACTGCCGACTTACTCTAGTTAATTCAGTATCGAGTTGTTGTTCATTTCATTTGCTGCGCAGGCCCATTATAGATCTGTTTCAGACCTATTTAGAACTCTGGACTTCTGGTGCTTTTCGTATTCTATTCAGTGTCCACGACCAGTAATTAGAATATATTTTGTAATTACGAAAATTATATAAAAATTACGTTTTATGTAATGCAGGCAGCTTTTCAGGTAACACAAGTGCATATCAGCTTACTTCACTATTTCGATAAACAGCAGAAGACACACTTATAAAAAGACAAGTTTCTTTTGTTATTACACATGCACAGGAAATCGACACGGCACAGACGAGTTTCCATTTTCCGACTTTTTTTGATCCAAGGTGAAACAGCACGTTAATTTTTATGGAAGGCAGACCGACTTACAACTGAATGAAGCCCATGTTCCACAATCGAGTGTCTTCTGTCACATTTTGTAAAGAGAACATGATAAATTCTACAATACTGTCTCAGTGGTACAGGGTGACGTACGAAAAATCATCCTGAGCCCTAGACTGCTCATTGTCGTCCACCAATCGTCATCTATTGTTCCGAAGTTGTTGTTTGTATTACCTTGTTTGTTATTTCTTTACTGCCTGAGTATTACATGTTTATATATTCTGCTCGTAGTAGCGCTCATCAAATCGTGCGTAATTGGCGAGCACTCTGTACACGGGACCAGTTTCTGGTGCGCCACCTTATATTATTTCACTGCGATGAGCCACATTACGCTGCGGTTGGCTAAACGAGAGATTTTGCAGAATCACGAAAATTACTTCTACAAGTGTGTGGGAATTCTGTAATGAATAAAAACGCTGTACTCCAGGGGGGAGGCAAGCGCCCCCTATTGGCGCCTTCCATCTTCAGCCACCTATGCTACTAATTTTCAGTTTTTCATAAGAACCATATACTATGCACAAATGAACTGTGAACAAGTAAAATGAACGGTTCCCAAAAAAGAGCGTTCACCAGTGAACTAGTTCCCAAGGATGTGAACGAGTTGGCTCATCTCTACTATATACAATGAAGTGCAAAAACATGACTACCTGCTTAATAGCTTGTTGGGCCATCTGTATAACACTGTACAAATCAATTGTACAGTTTCTCGATAGATTAATGGAGCTATGTGGGACCAAGTATCTACACACGTCAGATAATTCCCGTAAATAATTGGCCGCTGTTTTGTGTACGCAGTGCGGTCGTGTACGCGCTGATGGCGCTCGATAACGACCCAGATGGGAACCATCGGATTCCTATCAGCTGAATTTGGTGGCCAAGACATTAACATGAATTAACCATCATGCTCCTCAAACCACCGTAGCATAATTCTGGCTTGAAGACACGGACAATTATACTCCTGAAAGATGACATCATCGTCAGGAAAGATATCGACCACATTTAGCAAAAATATGATCCACTCGAGGAGCTGACAAGTTTCCAGTGATACTAGGTCCGCCGGCCGCGGTGGCCGAGCGGTTCTAGGCGCTTCAGTCCGGAACCGCGCGACTGCTACGGTCGCAGGTTCGAATCCTGTCTCGGGCATGGATGTGTGTGATGTCCTTAGGTTAGTTAGGTTTAAGTAGTTCTAAGTTCTAGGGAACTGATGACCTCAGATGTTAAGTCCCATAGTGCACAGAGCCATTTCAACCATTTTTGATAGTAGGTCCAATCTAGATGATACCGAGTCCACTACAATCATTATTGACAATGTCATTGGGCCAACATGTGAACACACAGTTGTCGTCTACTGCGGGGTCCGTTGTTAAACAATGTGCACTGAATGGCATATCCTTGTGGGTGGCCATAGCATTCTTTTTTTCCCTATATATACAAGTTTCTGTTAATAAAATTTATATGTACATATCATTATCTATAATTTAGGAAACACTTCTTATGACCTGTTGGTATTATTTTGATATTCAGTGTGTCCACTGATCTTATATACTGAAAGTTAAGTAATTGCCTATTAGATATCTGATGTGCTATCATATTGACTTTAGTCCACAAATTTTGCAAACTTAACGATTGTTTGCAGATCGCAGTCTAATTTTCTGCAGTCTCTGTCTACCTGAAAAAGGGGGTATCTGAGAACGACATGATCAGTGGGACCTTCCTCTCCACATTCACAGATTGGTGTGTTACTGCATACCACACACTCGATGCAGATGTTTGGGATATAGACCTTGACCTTTTAATAGGTGCACCGTACCTGGAATAGGGATAATGTTGCACAGTTTGAGCCCGTTCTTGATGCTCAGGGCCGGCCGCGGTGGTCTAGCGGTTCTAGGCGCTCAGTCCGGAGCCGCGCGACTGCTACGGTCGCAGGTTCGAATCCTGCCTCGGGCATGGATGTGTGTGATGTCTTTAGGTTAGTTAGGTTTAAGCAGTTCTAAGTTCTAGGGGACTGATGACCATAGATGTTAAGTCCCATAGTGCTCAGAGCCATTTGAACCATTTGATGCTCAGGAATATGCTGTAACCATGCGTTGTACTGCTCCTAGTGTCCCAGTAAGACTGCCATTTGTAATGCTATGCGATCATCACTGCCTTTTTTTTAAAACTAATTTGTGCCTGATTTTATTCTAAGTTCTAGGGGACTGATGACCTCAGAAGTTAAGTCCCATAGTGCTCAGAGCCATTTGAACCATTTTTGATAGTTGAGTGATCAGCATGACGGGTTGCCGTCCTACGGGCCTGGGTTCGATTCCTGGCTGGGTCGAGGGTTTTCTCCGCTCTGGGACTGGGTGTTGTGCTGTCTTCATCATCATTTCATCCCCATCCAGCGCGCAGGTCGGCCAATGTGGCGTCGAATGTAATATGACGTGCACCAAGGCGGCCAGACCTGCCCCGCAAGGGGCCTCCCGGACAATGACGCCAAATACTCATTTCCATTTTTCCTCATCCTTCAGCTTTATGACAGCCTGAACCCTGCTGAGGACACTTTCAATGTGGTATCTGCAAGTCTGTGGAGAAGGGGCAGCCCATTCTTCCTCTGAAGACGAAACCAGAGAAAGTACTGGTGTTGGATGCTGGAGTCTGGAGCGAAATCAATGTTCCATTGGGTTCAGATCGGGACTCTAAACAGGCAAGTCCATTTCAAGGATATTATTGTCCACAAACTACTGGCTCGCAGGTAAGACAGGGTGCATTGTCCTGCTGATATAAATAATCATCATCTCTGAACTTCCCCTAATATAAGCAGTACACAATGCTGTAAAATGTGTTTGTATCTTTACACATTAAGCATTGTCTCAAATGCAGTAAAAGGACCACTCCTTAACAAAGGAATACAGTGCCATATCGTACCACCAACTCTTCTGTTCTACTCGTACAATGTCGAGTGTATGCGTGATAGCAGGTAAAAGTCTTCAGGCATTCCCAAAACCCTCCATCAAATTGCCACAGCGTATAGTGTTATTGGTCACTCTATATCATTCAATTACAGTTGCCCGCTGTCCAGTGGCATCACTTGTTACACCTCCTTAGATGTCCCTGGCACTGAGTACAGAAATGTGTGGCATACGTGGAGTTGCTTGGCCATTGTGCCCCCTTCCTTTTAACTCCCTATGCACAATATTGCACTAGCTGGACTTCTGGTAACTCTTAGGAACACAAGTGATTCCTTCCGATGATTTCATGTGATTTTTTTTACACTCATCCTTCGCAATGCTTCACAGTCGCTGTTAGTCTGTACATGAGGTCTGCCTGGTCTTGGTTTATCTGTGGTAGTTCCTTTGCATTTACCCTTCACGGTCACATGACCAACAGTTGACTTCGGAAGTTTTAGAAAGGTTAAAATTCACTGATGGATTTGCACTCAGGTGACATCCAATAAGTAGCTCGCTTTCGAAGTCTCTGAACTCTACTGACCGATCCATTCTGCTGTTGCTGCCTCTATACTAACAACGTTACACTCCCCAACTCCTTTTATTGTGGCGGGTCCACCTTTCATCACATCCAGTGGTCAATTCGCGTTACTAGATGGAGTGGGGGGTCTGCATACTTTTCATCAGACTATGTGTGTCTAACCCATTCGACCAAAGTCTGCAGGAATAAAGTGACAATGTTGGCACATGAATGATCCATCCGGCTGCATCCCCAAAAGACTTTCAAGCATGAATAAAATCATTGCGAATCAAAAACTCGCCCGACAAATTAAAAAATTTCCATTGTCAAATGATATAGTAGATAGATGTAATTTGGAAATCACCTACAACTAGTGTGCGCAACTTACTACAAGAACTAAAGGAAGATCGAAATGATGCTTGAAGTTTCACCCAACTGTTGGAATAACTAGTACGCTTATGCTGAGTGGGTGCACCAAGATTTACTATGTATTCGGCTGTTTGTGGGGATACTTGTCAAAACTGAGCGAATGTTTTGAATAAATGGCCTCAGAATGGAATAAATGTGTTGATATATGTGGCTATATTGTAGTAGCAACGAAAGGAAGAATGGCCGGATTTCATCATAGAGGTAAATTTGTGAACTATCGTCCTCACTTTCCCTTTTTAGGATTCATCTAGAGGCTCTAGTGACACAACAATTTTGCTGATCTGAATGCTGTATCAGAATGTAATTAGAGTCATCAATCCAATCGTCAGTCATCTCTGATAAAAGAGCATCGAATTTGAGTGCATTTTTACTGCTTAAGGGCATCCAGTGGCTGTCAAGGGGATGTGCTCTGTAATAGCTTTCAGAGATTAAAAAAATAGAATGTTATTATTGTATCTAAATGTGAATTTCTTTTGTAGTGTAAACTGATTATTCGAGTTATGATATCAAGCAGTTGTATTTTAGGAAAACAAGTTTAGTATATCTCTCCAAGGAGAAAACACAAATGTATTTACATGGAAACATAACATTCAGGCGTTTAGGAAGGACTTAAACTTTGGTAAGAATGAAGTGGAAAATAACTCTTCTTAAACCATTTCAAGTACTGACAACTTTTTTGGATAGTAAGTTCAATTTGGATTTAGATAAGCAGATCGAAACTAATTATTTTGTATATCTGGAAAACAATTTCCATATGTATGTACAACCCGAACTAAATAATCAGATAGACTGGACTCAGAATCACTTTTCTATAGGAATGAAACATGTGAAACATTTCTTGCTGAAATCTCAGAAAGAAGTTCTGTTGTGTGACTCAAATCACAAACTTGAAATCTGAAGAGAAGGAGATCAATGTTTAACGACCTGTTGACAACTAGATAACTAGAGATGGAATACAAGCTCGGATTAGGAAAGGAAACCGGCTGTGCCATTTCAGATGAACCATGCCGGCATTTGCCTGAAGCGATTTAGGGAAATCACAGAAAACCTATATCAGGGTGGCTGGATGAAGGTTGGAACAGTCGTGCTCGTGAATGCGAGTCCAGTGTGCTAACCGCTGCACTACCTCGCTCAGTCTGAAATAGGAATTAAAATTTCAATTTTGGCATGGTGTTTAGCAATGAATGTTGTTCTGCCATCTATAGCTTATTTGTGTTTATCGTCATTTTAAACAGTTACTCCTAACAGGCCTCTGAAGGCCCAACGATACCGATCGACAGCTATGTCATTCTCAGGCGATAGTCATACGGAAGGGTAAGTGGTCAGCGCACTGCTCTCCCGGCTGTTGTCAGTTTTCGTGACCAGAGCCGCTGCTTGTCAGTAAAGTAGCTCGTCAGTTGGCCTCACAAGGGCTGAAAGTCACCCCTCTTGTCAACAGCAGTTGGCAGACCCAGACGGTCGGTCACGTATCCAGTTGCTAGACAAATCAAACAACGATTAACTAAAGTGAAGTGCCGGGAGCTGGTAGTACCACTGCGTCAAGGCCACTGGCATTTTAATCAGTGGTGACCAATGAATCAATATAGTGCTCAAGTCTTAATAACATCAAGAGTGTAATTAAAGCAGCAGTGATGGACACACTGGTAAGAGGAGGATTCAAGAATCTGGTGAACGATAGCGGAAGCCACTGGGGAGCTGATGTCAACAGCGACCACACTCTAGTTATGATGCGCTGTGACCTATAATTCAAAAGATTAAAGGTGAAATAAAGTAAACAGTGGGAGGTATCTAAGCTTAAAAGTAAGTTTACCAAAAATCAGTAAGCTGAGTGAGTGTAGAGGATGTTCCTGCACAACATGTGCCGGAGTAGAGCCCCATCTGCGACTGCAGTCATGTCACCCTGCAAAGCAGAATGTGCTTTGTCCATCCGAAGAATATTTCCCAGCCACATTTCATCCATTTCTTTGCATGTCAGAAAATAAAGCGTAAAGTCACGACGTTGTAGCCTATCTTGGGGTTTCATTTGATAAATATTCTGAATGTTGTAGGGATACCTATATAAAATTCACAGCAAAATCTGTTGAACCTTTGCCCATGGGAGAGGCAATTTCCGTGACAAAGCTCGAAAACTGGCTGGAGAATTTGAGGCATATGTTGCACGGTCGGCTATAGCTGTAGCAACAGCAACTGCTATGGAAGTGTGCCGCCTTCCCTCTCCCTGCTGCACCACCTTCTTCACCTGTTTCTTCAAATTTCCTTGTCATATCAGAACAGGGAAGAACGGATAAGTGAGGTAGTTGTGTATATGATAAAGGAAAGACGAGAGTACAAAAACTTGAAGGATGAAGAAGGAATGCAGAAACACAAGAGCTTAAGGAACAAGATTAATAAGAGGGCAAAACAAATTTGTGAACACATGGGAATAGCACAAAGGTGGAACAAACTAATATGGCGTACAGAGATGTAAAGGAGTTACTCGAAACAAGAAAGGCAGAAACAATGAATATGAAGGGCAAAGACTGGTTGTTAATATATGATGATGGAATTACAGTGAACCGATGGAAGGAATAACAGTCATACAGAAGAGACAACAGCAACCTATCAAGGAGGAAGAAGTATATCTACAAATTTTCCAGCGCAGTGATTGATGATATTCACATCGGGTCTCCAGCTAGGCTATAACTACATCTTGACTCAATATTTAGGCGGTATACCTGGCCGCCATTTTCAGGTAAGTAAGTTGTTGCAAAAACTCGCCAGAACTGAAATCAAACCGTAGCGGCGGCTCCTTTATAACTGGCTGCAGGTCCACTGTGCGTGCGCGAACATAACCGCCCTCTAATGCAAAGCACGACATCGCAACTATGGTGAAAACTCGCGGAAATGATAAATCGATATCAAACAATGTTGACACCATTTGAAGACCGAAATAAAGACCATTGTTTTTTAAGGTCTAACAAAAGAGGGTTCAAAATCTTACTTAAAGGATACACCTTATCTCTGTTTATAATATTCTCAGATAGCCAGATTTCAATAACTTCTTTCACCACTCCGTCCCAATAATGTGACTCAGGGGCAACCACCTGTGTTTCATCATACAACATTGCATGTCCTTCAGTAAGACAATGTTGCAAAACTGCAGATTTTTCTGGCTGAAATAGATGCACATTGCGATGGTGCTCCAATCATTGATCCTGGACCGTACCTGTACGAATCGTTTGTCCAATATAGGCTGTCCTGCAGTGGCAGGGAATTTTGTCGACACCGGGCTGCTTCAAACTGGAATCATCTTTCACTGAGCCCAGCTGCATCCTAGTCTTAGCTGACCGACGGAATATACTTTTAACATCAAATTTCTTTAAAATTCTTACTATTTTTGAAGATATGTTTCCTGTGAACGATAGGAACAACACTGATTCCCTTGTACCTTCCGTTGGTTCCCACAAAGGTCCAATCTGTAAAGTACAACGGATCTGATTGTCTTTATAAACGTTCTACTTGAACACTGCTTTCCTTACGATAAACACTGTGTCCTAATGCCCCATCATCGGAATTACAGACTATTAAAATGATCTAGAAAACGATGCAGAGCATCCCTCCCACGTGGCGTATCTCCATAAACAAGTTGGTTTTAAGAACGCCATCTTCAATGCAGTGCCCTCAAAATCACCCATAAACAAATTGGTAACTATGGGGGATAATAGACTCCTAATAACAACTCAGACAATTTGTTCAAAGTATTTGCCATTAAATAAAATATATGGCGACATCAATACACGGGAGCAAAGCTTACTTGCTTCTTCGTCCATGTTTTCACCAATTAACTGCAAAGAATCTTCAAGAGGACCTTTTGTAAACAGTGACATAACAAACTAATGGGCAAATCCATGGGACAGACACAAAGACTTAAAACGCTGAATAAAAACAAGTGAATTGGAAATATGATGATCACATTTTCCGACATGTTGACTAAGAATTGGTGCTAAATACTCATCCAAGTTGTAAGTAAGAGCACCCAAATTGCTAACAATAGGCCATAGAAGAACCCCTTACGTGTGTACCTTAGGCAAACCATGTAATGTCGTCAGGACCGCAGCACCAGATCGAAGTTTTTTAAGAATGTCATCAGATAATAAACTCTTCTTCAAAAGTGAAAGCGTCTTTCGTTTTATACATTCAGCTGGATCATTCTGTAATCTTCCGTATACCTAGTCTGCAATTAAAAGATCAGTTTTACCCAAATAATAGTCCCGCAAAACAAGAACTGTTGCATTTCCCTTGACTGTTTGTAGAATTACTAAATCCTGGTCTTCTCTATTCGACCAGATCACAGATCTTTCAAGTGAGGAGGTATTTCTTCACAGGGGTGACACCCGGAGCAATGTATGCAAGACCTATTGCCTAACTTAATCAGCTAGATCCTTGGTAAACCTTGACACACTTGTTCAACCGCGGAAATGACTTACGTATGGGGGACATTCCTGGGTCTAGGGAAAAACTTTAATCCATTTTCCAATCCCGCCAGCATAGTTCCATGATGCTACTCCAGGCGGATGTAAACTGAATGTGCGCAACGGAAAATAATAAACTCAAAAATGTAGATTTGGCCCGTCTGACTACCCCCTGAAACAGATCTTAGGATCTCTTAATTCTATAAACCACAATCTAAACATAAATGAATGATGAAGGCAACTTTGTCCCTGCTTATATTTTTATTGTAGATTAAAAAAAAGCCTTTATATTACAAAGTTTACATTTCCTAAGTAAAATTACTAATCAGTTGCCCAACTGCGCGATCTAATATCAATAACGCGAAATGACTGACATCGTCTACGTACCAAACACTAGAAGACACTACTTTCAAAGATGATCTACGGTGGTGTGGAAACTCAGTGAAAATACACTAACGTGATCACGGCTGTTTAGCTTTATAGCCCTAATAAGACGAAGCAATTTGCAATATCACCGTAGGTACTGCGTCTGGTGCGTCGGCGTGCTGGTTCTCATACACATCTGCGTCAATGGAAGAACGGCAGCCACAAAACAAAACTCTTTCAAACACTAGGACGGCAGAAAGTGGTCCTCTGATTGATATACTCTAATACTGTCTTCTCCTCTCTGTGTTCTACAGACAGAAACGCGAACTCCCAGCCACAAGGACGGAATTCAGATAACGTCTCAACGTAAGTATAGGCAGAGGAAGAGCTCTCAATTACTGAACGCTGCATACTCAACGACGACTTCCAACCCGGACGTGAAGTCCAGAATCGTATAGGTTCGCAACAGTACAGTGCCTAACTGTTCTAACTACAAACTCTCCGGAGAGGAAAGACAGGAAGTCTGTCTGTACCACCAAAAGCTGATATCGAGTGACCGTCACACACGGGCGCTCACACCGGAAGACCCTCTTCTCTCCACCGCTGGTCTCCCAGCAAGGCTCGGCTCCCCACCATCGTAATTCCAAAAACGAATCGTATTCCCGAAACCACGGAATATTCTTCCGAACGCCGACCAACCATATTTTAGTCTTTTGTCGTCCAGCGCGGAAAGTTTGCGAGGGAAAACCTATACTCGTACAATGGTACGCTTCTGAATAAAAATCCTTGGAAATAACCCAGCCTGCGTGGTTTCCGAGGTGCCGCTTCTTCGTTCCTCTCACCTGCGTCCAAGATTTCCGTAGTTTCCGAAGTATAATCGTTCCGGTTCGGCTACCCCACAGGCTGGTCGCGACTCTATTGCGCTCCAGCGCTTAGGTGCTACGACGTCCGTCTTGCTATTTCCTGTGTTTAAGCAGGACCAACACACCTGTGTGGGCCTTCCGTCCAGTAATTGAGTTCCGTCTGCCCTTTCATTTCCACTGTCATTCCAGCCTCTACTAGTATGATAATAAAGACACTCCATCACCTTTCATGCATAAGCGTTAACAATTATTTACATGGCGTACGTGACAATGTCAGTCTCCTTTAAATATTCATATATACGAAGTACTACCTATCAAATAACACCTAATGTGGTTGTAGATCACGGCAAAGTATGTGGATGAGTACTTGTAAGGTGCGAAATTAGACACACCTTACATAGTATCGTCCAGTTGTCTTGCTGTGAGATTAATCGCAACATGTCGATGGATGTCATCATCCATTATTGTAGACTGAGAAGAAAGCTGCTGAAATTTCGAAGATTGCCTACTGACGACGTTTGCATGGGCCCTGTCTGATACTGCCCAGGATGAACTGTCAACCATTCCCAGGATGCAGCAGACAGCAACACTGATACTTCCAAATCCAAATAAAATAAATTCTTGGATATAAATTCCAGTTGTGTGCATGTAAAACGAATGTGCTTCCTTTCTAAGGCAAAACTAGCACGCTTCTTAATGTCTTTTTGTCCCAGTGTAATAGTTCTTGCAAATTTGTGTATAATACCTTCATTCTGACACCTCAGCAGAAAAGTGAGGGTCTCAGCAACTTCCCCTTCTTCTTAAGAAGTTTATCAAACTTCCTTACAGTTTCAAACATATCCTCCCCCTAGAGGCTATTTATGTGTCCCATAAAATTACAGTGTCAAGATGACACTATATTCCGGCTAGAGACCTGATGCGAATTATCATCAATCACTATGCCGGGAAAGTTTAAGGAGAGACATCAAGAGCCTCTACAGGGAGAAGATGTTTGAACTTGTAAGGAAGTTTGATAAACTTCATAATAAGAAGGGAATGTTGCTGAGTGCCTTTGCTTTTGTGCTGAGGTGCCAGAATGAAGGTGTAATACATATATTTGCCACAATTGTTCATTAAATTGGGACCAAAATGCCCAACAACATTAACAAGCGTGCTAGTTTTGCCTTAGAAAGGCAGGGCATTCGTTTTACATGCAAGCAACTGGACTTCATATCCAAGGATTTATTTTATTTGCATTTGGAAATATCGACGTTGATGTCTCTGCATCCTGGGAATCGGTTGACAGTTTGTCCTGGTTACATCAGACTGTATCCATGCAAAACCCACTAGTAGGCAAATTTCGAAATTTCAATAGCTTTCTTCTTAGTCTACAGTAATGGATGATGACGCCTGTCAACACATTGTGAATAAGCTCACAACAAAACAACTGGACGATGCTTTGCTGGTGGTATTGGAAAAGGCTTTAAAGTTTGCTAGCAATGTTGTCATTACTAAATTCATTTCTCCAGTTGAACAAGCGGTGTCAAGGTTTCCCGAGGATCTAGCTGACGGAGTTAGGCAAGAGGTTTTGCATACACTGCTTTGGGTGCCATCCCCGTGAAGTAACATCTCAGATTGAAAGGCCCATGATCTGGTCCACCAGAGAAGACTAGGATATAATAACTCTACCAGCAGACAAGGGCAATGCAACAGTTCTTCTTTTGCAGGACGATTATTTTGGTAAAATTGGTCTTTTACTTGCCGACTAGGCATACTGAAGATTACAGAACGATCCAGCTGAACGTATAAAACACAAGTCGCTTTCACTTTTGAAGAAGAGTTCATTGTCTGACAATGTTCTTAAAAAACCTCGACCTGGTGCTGCAGCCCTGATGAGATTAAACGGTTTGCCTAAGGTACAAAAGCAGCCTATTGTTAGCAATTTGGGTACTCCTACTTACAGCTTGGCCACATCTCCAGCATCCATTCTCAGTCCCCATGTAGGAAAATGAGAACATCATATTTCCAATTCTCTAATTTTTAGTTAGCATTTGAAGTCTTAGTGTCTCAGAATCCCTGACATGAGCCTTGGTTTTGATGATGTCACTTTTTACCAGATTCCTCTCAAAGATTCTTTGCAGTTAACTGGAGAAAAATTGGACGAAGAAACACCTAAGCTTTGTCCCCATGTGTTGATGTATTTTTTATTTAATGAAAAATACTTTGAACAAACTGATGGGGGTTGCTATGGGGACTCCATTATCCCCCATAGTCGACAGTTTGTTAATGGATGACGTTTTGGACAAGGTACTGAATACAGCGTTCTTAAAACCAACTTGTTTTTGGAGATATGTCGACGATGCATAAATGGTATGGCCACGTGGGAGGGATGCTCTGGATCATTTCCTAGATCATTTTAATTGTCTGCATCCCAATATTGAGTTCACGATGGACGTTGAAATGGATGGAAAACTTCTTTTTTTTATATGTCATGTTCTACAGGAGGGATGATGCGACGTTAGGACACAGAGTTTACGGTAAACTCACGCCTACAGACCGACGTCTTCACGCATCAAGTTGTCATCCATCGTGCCCACACAGAGGGGTCCTACATACACAGGTCAAAAGAGGTTATGCCATGTTGGATGCAGATAGTTTGACACGAGAACTGGATCATTTAAAAGCAGTGTTCAAGCAGAATGTTTATACAGACAATCAGATCCGTCATTCTCTATAGATTTGACTTTCATGGGAACCAACAGAAGAATTTTGAAGAGATTTGACATTAAAAATGTATTCTGTCCGCCAGCTGAAACTAGAATGCAGCTGTGCTCCGTATAGGATGACTTCGGTTTGAGGAAGCCCTGTATCGACAAAATTCTCTACCATTGAGGGGAAACCTATATTGGTAAAACGACTCGTGCAGTCCAGGGTCAATGTATGGAGCACCATCGCTACAGGCATTTATTGCAGCCAGAAAAATGTGCAGCTGCGGAACATTGTCTTACTGAAGGACATAAAATGTTGTACGATGAAACACTGGTGATTGCCTCTGTGTCGCATTATTGTGACTTTGTATTGAAAGAAACTATTGAAATCTGGCTATCTGACAATATTATAAACAGAGATACAGGGTATCCTTTAAGTAAGATTTCGAACCCTCTTTTGTTAGACATTAAAAAACGATGGTATTTGTTTCGGTCTTCAAAAGATGTCAACAGTGTTTGATATCGATTTATCATTTCCGCGAGTTTTCACAACAGGTGCGCCATTGTGCTTTGCGCTAGAGGACAGCAATGTTACCTCACATGTGGTGGACCTACAGGTGGTTTATGAAGAAGCCGCCGCTTTGGTTTGATTTCAGTTACGGTGAGTTAGTGGACAACTTGCTCACCTGAAAACGGCGGCCAGGTGTATCACCGCAATAGCATGTCAAGATTAAGTATGTTGCAGGTGGACGCCCAGCATGAATATAAAGAAGTGGAGCTGACTGATATAGAGGCTCCTACCATGAAAGAAGAATATGAGAAAGTACTAAAGGACCTTAGAGAGAGGAAGGTTCCAGGAGCAGATGGCATACAAGGAGAACTACACACATCAAAATACGTTTTGCATCACCCCAGTTCCCAGAACTCCTGAAGACAGACGTTGAGTGTGGATATTGTCTCACAGACACAGACCCTTTGACTGTTCAGAGATGTCACTAAACCCGCCCAAAGATGTAAACAACCATGCATGAGCAGCGCCTATTAGACGGAGGGGGTCCAACAGCGATCAGTTCCAGTCATTCCACCAGGAAGCAGGTACACTGCTCGTGTTGGCTGTAGGTCAACCATGCCTAGACGATCAATAGCGCGGTTAGATCGCGTCTACATTGTTACTTTGTGCCAGGAAGGGCTCTCAGCAATGGAAGTGTCCAGGTGTCTCGGAATGAACCAAAGCTATGTTGTTCGGAGATGGAGGAGAGACGCAGAGACAGGAACTGACGATGACATGCATCGCTCAGGCTGCCCAGGTGCTACTGCTGTAGTGGATGACCCCCACCTGGCTCGGAGAAACCCTGAGAGAAACGCCACCATCTTAAATAACGCTTTTCGTGCAGCCACAGGACGTCGTGTTACAACTCAAACTGTGTGCAATAGGCTGCATGATGCGCAACTTCACTCCCGACGTCCATGGCGAGGACCATCTTTGCAACCACGACATCATGCAGCGCGGCACAGATGGGCCCAACAACATGCCGAATGGACTGCTCAGGACTGGCATCACATTCTCTTCACTGATGAGTGTTGTGTGTGCCTTCAACCAGACAATCGTCGGAGACGTGTTTGGAGGCAACCCGGTCAGGTTGAACGCCTTAAACACACTGTCCAGAGAGTGCAGCAAGGTTGTACGGGGTTCACCACCCTGCTGGAGCGAATGTAATTTCAATGTATTGCTCACGCGCTGCCTGCGACAGAAAATATCTTTGCTGCAATAGAGTCGCCGGTCAGAGCAGTCTCGGCAGTTGTTGCAGTCTCTCGCTGCTACTGTGCAGTTGTAGTCTGTTGCTGGTACAGCGGAGTTCATAGTCATATATTGTAAGGTAAATTTTATTTTTGTTATTGGCATGCTCGTAGTTAAGTCACTTGGCTGAGGTGTTAATATCAATTTTTTTCTATCCTTCATGAATGTGATCACATATACTTTCCTTATTTGATAACCTTGCTGCAGCTGACTCATGACGAATGATAAATGATGTTAATCATTTTATTTCCAGCAGTAAATCAACATGCAATTAACCATTAATCCTAAAGCAATGCATTGCTAGTCCAAAATATAAGCAAAATTCCGTTCTTGTCTTATGTATAGATTCCATTACCTGATTGTATCATTAGGCTAGGCACCTTGATCACTAGGTTAAATGTCATACATTTTAGGTATCTCTTATGTTACTTGTACAATATTATATGTTCTTACTAGCAGCTCAATGCTACATGTAATAACAGCTATTTCTGGATAATGATTTGTATAGCATCTATATCAGTTAATGACATTTTGACAGGCCACTGAGTGCCAACATTTCTCCAACTAAGAATATACAAGATTACTACTGATGATTTCTATGTTACACTTATTTAGTTTTAATTTTATTGTTCGGCTTTTGAATGATACAACATTTTGTAAAATAGCCATGTAAAGCTTCTTAAAAGCCACATAAATGAGTAACATAAAATTTTTTTTCTTGTTCTACTTATTATGTGAAATCAAGTATATACATATGTAACACCAGCAATGGAACGCTCGTGTGAGCTTACCTTACATATGTTATGGGACAGAAACTCGGCTTATACTTTGTAACTTTAGATTGATGTCAATAACGTAATTTTCACGAAATGTTATAAGACCAAATGTATCCTTCAACCTCTGACCCACTTATCACTAATTAATGAGACTTTCCTATATCTTGCCCATCCTCATGGTCATGGAGCACTCTATTTGCACTTTTTGCACTAATTCTACGTTGATGTACAGATTATGGATTCTACAAGAATGTGGTGTTGTCATATCAACCTGTCCACCACACTGTCCAACAGAGATGCTATTATGGGCCTACTCCTTGGTGTACCTAATGTACTACCAAAAGGGCAACATACAATATTAGTACTACACTTCAGTGTCTTGGCTACACTGATAAATGCTTCGGAAAAGAGACCTTCAGATTATCACACTTGGTGTTGTCTTCTGTGAAAAGGTATGGACTTTTCAATGCATCTATGTGCACCCCACTGTGCTACAACCATGATGCTATCCTTTCCATTCCTCACCTCCTTCTTATAAAAGATACTAAAGACTTACACAGTGCTTGTGCACTTTATCTGATTCTTAATATTCACAACTACTTTTGTATGTTCAGCACTTACTTAATTTGTCAACGATTTCATATATACTCTGTAATTATGTAAAACATATGTATATTAATTACCAAAACTCATTTTGTAGCCTTAGTAAACTAAATATTTCATATCCATTTGCAATAGAAAAATTTGTTGCTCATGGCAAGTCCAATTGACTCACCATCTCTGCCAAATTTGTACCCCCACTGGAGGGTTATGTAAGGGGTTCACCACCCTGCCGTAACAAATGTAATTTCGATATATTGGTTCAAATGGCTCTGAGCACTATGGGACTTAACTGCTGAGGTTATCAGTCCCCTAGAACTTAGAACTACTTAAACCCAACTAACCTAAGGACATCACACACATCCATGCCCGAGGCAGGATTCGAACCTGCGACCGTAGCGGTCGCACGGTTCCAGACTGTAGCTCCTAGAACCGCTCGGCCACTCCGGCCGGCTCGATATATTGCTCACGCGCTGCCTGTGACAGAAAATATCTTTGCTGCCATAGACTCGCAGGTCAGAGCAGTCTCGGCAGTAGTTGTAGTCGATCAGTGCTACAGGGCAGTTGTAGCCTGTCGCTGGTACAGCACAGTTCATAGGCATGTACTGTAAGGTAAATTTTATCATTTATATTGGCATGCGCGTAGTTAAGTCATTTGTCTGCATTGTTAATATGAATTTGTTTCAATCTTTTTTTGTGATTCGTCAGCACCAGTTGACCCAGATTTGTAATATTCAATTTTTCATACAATGGATTGCACATCTTTATCAACAATGTAAAAGGTTTTCAGAATATAATTTTTACCAGTCAGCAAGAAAAGAAGGAATAATTTTGCCTTAAGTCATTGCCAGTTCCGATCCAGTCATTTATTTAAATTTAAATATTTCAGAAATATTCTCAGATCATAGTCATGTGTTCTTTAGTAATCACACGACCAGCTGTGCAGCTGTGTCAATAAGCAAAGTCAGTTTTTCTAATAATTCAGATCTCAGACAAATGTTATCCAGTATTAGTAGATAGGCCAGCATTTCACTAAGCTGTGCCATTCAAGAGCAGATATATAGACGTCGTTATCCGGCGACACCACCACGAGGTAAGAATTTTTCAGTTTATACAGATTGATTTCACAGGGCCCTGGCGTAGCGCTCCTTCGTCAGAATTTATCAGTTTTCATGAGTTAAGACATTAAAAAAGTTATAATTTTGTACGGGAAGGTTACAAGGTGGAGGTTCCTGGATGTTTTGGGGTGGCATTATGTGGGGCCGACACACACTGCTGGTGGTCATGGAAGGCGCCATAACGGCTGTACGATACGTGAATGCCATCCTCAGACCGATAGTGCAACCATATCGGCAACATATTGGCGAGCCATTCGCCTTCATGGACCACCTTTCACGCTCCCCATCGTGCACATCTTGTGAATGACTTCCTTCAGGATAATGACATCGCGCGACTAGAGTGGCCAACATGTTCTCCAGACATGCCTGGGATGGATTGAGAAGGGCTGTTTATGGACAATGTGACCCACCAACCACTCTGAGGGATCTACTCTGAA
This sequence comes from Schistocerca piceifrons, assembly GCF_021461385.2. Lineage (NCBI taxonomy): Eukaryota > Metazoa > Arthropoda > Insecta > Orthoptera > Acrididae > Schistocerca > Schistocerca piceifrons. Next base: position 546,029,038 of record NC_060138.1, on the reverse strand, counting down.
TCGCCGTTGAGGAGTGGGACAATCCAGACCAACAGTGCCTTGATGAACTTGTGGATAGTATGCCAGGATGAATAGAGGCTTGCATCAATGCAAGAGGATGTGCTACTGGTTATTAGAGGTACCGGTGTGTACAGCAATCTGGACCACCACTTCTGAAGGTCTCACTGTATGGTGGTACAACATGCAATGTGTGGTTTCCATGAGCAATAAAAAGTGCATGTTGATGTCTATTCCAGTTTACTGTACAGGTTCCAGAACTCTCGGAACCAAGGTGACGCAAAGCTTTTTTTGATGTGTGTATTTAAAAGGTTGGGTAATAAATCGGAGATGGCACTTTAGGACCTGGTAGGTGATATTTACAGGTCTGGAGAGTTATTAGAAAACTTTGTTAAATGCGTAATAGCACCATTACCTAAAAAACCATATGCAAGGACGTGTGGGCAACATCAAATATTTAGCCTGGTGTGCCATGCACCGACAGTAATCTCCAAAATTGTTCCCAGAAGAATGGAAAAAGAAATAGGTCAGTTATCTGAAGACCAGCATGTTTTTACAAAATATGTGGTAACAAGAGAAGCAACATTGGCACTGAGGTAAGTGATAGCGAAACAGCTGAAGAAGCGTAAGGGTACATTCATAGCACTTATAGACCTTGAGAAAGCATTTGATGATGTCAACTGAAATGTATTATTCAGTATTCCTTGTGAATCAGGAATCAGCTTTAGAGAGAAGACAGTTATATAATACTTACAAACATTAAATTGGAGCAGTTGACTACAGTAATAATGAAGAATCAGCTACCATTCAAAAGGCGGTATAGCAAGGTTGCTCCCTATCCCCATACTTATTCAATCTCTACATACAGAAGGCAATGAGAGAACCAGTAAACATATGTGTAATAATTAATGGAGATAATGTACGAGTAGATATGCTGAGATGTCGATGATATAACACTAGTTGCAGAAAGTGGAGGAGCTCTACAAAAAATCCTGAACACAATAGGTAGAATAATGGTGGACGAACTCCATACGGCAGTAAACACACATAAAACAGAAGCTCTAGTCCGCAGTAGAAACAAAGAAAACGAGACAGTGGTAAAGTTGAAAAAAAAAAAAAAAAAAAAAACAACTGAGCAAGTGAACGAATTTAAGTACCTGGAAAGTAAAATCGTTTCACTACAAAGACCGGATGTATACATGGGCAAGAAACAAACATTCTGGATTTCCCAGTTAAAAATATACTTTCTCCCAGAAGAAAATACCCAACACCCTGGGTGAAAGTTCATTTTCTCCATGTTAAGTGACAAGACATTTTTCATTGGAGTTGTAAAGCTTATTAATCTTTTGATCAATAACCAAGATGGAAACTGTGTTGGAAGTGGGTTAACGTCCACTCCGGTTACACGAAGTGTTTATGGTGGAAAGCGGGAGCCGATAAAGTTCGCAGTCGGTTAGCGAGTACAGGTAGTGCCATCAGTTCCACTGTGAGTGAGTACAATCCATGGAGATAAAACTCTAGTCACAAAAGACGTGTAAAGACTGTTAATGAATTTCGCCTGCATGTAACAATCATTCTCTGTGGCCCGGGTCGAGGGGTGGCATGTCGCTACAGACTGTTAAATGTCAGCAAAGCGTAAATCAGCAACAGCGCCGGCGTACCAGCTGACACGCCGTCAGCCACTGGGGACATCTCATCCCCTTTTGGCGACTGACTGTTTGCGACGTCAGCGACTGTGGAAACAGCAGACACGTCAGCAACGGGTGCTTCAGGACATGCAAGTGAGTGGCTGCAAGAAAAGCAAACCATCAAACGCCAACCAGCGTGGGACTTATTTTTGACCTGTGCGATTCTTTCACACTACAGCCAAAGATGTAACACCCCACTTGTCACTTATCTGGTTTTGGCGTGTGTTCATCCCAGCTAATTGACTAACACATCAACAGAGAGTGCAAAACTGCCGCAATATTGGATAATGCAAAGAAAGTAATAAGGCCCTGTGACTCCTGATTGAACTATGGTGGCAGTGTTGACATTAATTGATTCAGAATTGATCCCTTTTAATTAAACAGGGGTGCACATTGATGTTATATTCAGCTATTGAACACCAGATGCAAATGTTGAACATAAAATTAATTAAGAAAGTGACTTGGGAATTCAACTACTTGATTGAAAACAGATGCAGTCGATTAGCACAAATTTATTTTAACTCACGACCTTCAATCATCACATTACATGACTCTCCTAACAGACAGTGGGAATAAATTGCGTTTACGTGGAGTAAAGCGCGATAAATCAAAATTGATTCCTAGCGACTGACCCAGGCATAATGCAAAGTGCGAGAAGAATTCTACAATACATGGCCCATGAAACCCTCATGCAAACTTTGCCGAAGTGATCCAACAAATTAATCAGTGGCCTAACTCAAGCTGGAGTGGGTGGAATATCACCGAATTCAGTGTGGCGGGGCGTCGTCGTTGTGTGGACGTTGGCTGGCCTCGCGGTGCTGCAAGGCTGTGCTTGTCTATTCACTCCTAGCTATTTTGCTTAGTACATACCTGAACGAAAACTTTCTATCTCCAAGCTCAATCGTTCCGTTTGCCTAGTCCTAAACCGCAGAGATGCTCTCTCTCTTTCAGGCAAGCTGAGTAAAAGCGCCACGTCCACACTCTAGGCAAGCTGGTAATGGAAAAAAAAACTCTACGGAGACTTTTGCCAGTCTGCTCTTCGCCTCATTTTCCCCTCCAGCAAAATCACTTACGCCAATTGCAGTGCAAGTCACATTAATTATGCGTTGCTTCCCAGCACTGACCAATGTCTGCTCTGGGAAGTGAACAAATTCCCACAAAATTTCCCTTCCTATCAACTTCTGCTATTTAGCTCCTCTCAGGCCACCCATCAGGGTTAGCATCTGCATAAAACACAAATTTTTCCGAAATTCTGACTCCCAGGAGAGTACTTCAAATTCCTCGGTCCTACATTCCCATCGAAGGCTGGCATATTTCATTCTGTCGCTCTTAACCTGATTTACTTCAGACTCTGTGGACCGTAAATTCAGCGTGAAGTTTCTATAGTGATGAACACGCATATTTCAGCCTCTGTTGACCGCTCCACCATAGCTTTCCGCGGCTTTCTCGCATGTTTCACTGAAAATGGGACAACAGACGTTTATCAATAGGTGTACAAGTTCTTCATCTGCTTCCCAGTACATCAGCATGGGGTCAACCCTTCCCCCTCACTGTCACTTATCTTAAGGCAGCTGGAGGCTGCACCCCGTTACCGATTTCTCAGAGTTTGAACCACCCTAAGCTGCCTATTGTCGCTTCCCTTCGCCACTCCCCAGCCACGCGCCACCACCATGCCGCGGTCAACTCTGAATACTTCCCTGCGATAAACTAGCCTCCAGTAAACCGACGCATTTCCGCAAAGTTTTCATGCCGTGTGAATTACTTTAAAACCATCACCCAACATTAATTATTCCAATACGTCCATACTGTACCCTCTACAAGATGCATTGTACCTTGTCAGTCATTTTTGTTCAGCCCTACTGTTTGCTCAATGTGAGTTCGGTGACCTTTAATGACTTTATGTAAGGGGCGTAATTCTTGCCATCTTACATAAAAAATTGACTTCATGTAAGGGGCATAGTTCTTGCCATCTTACAAAGAAACTAGAAAAGATGTGGCAGTTTATAACTGTATGGGCACTGTTTTAAGTAATAGAGCTGTCGTAACAGAGACCTGGAGCAAACTCATAAAATCTCACATTTTGTAATACTTAGGAAGTGTGCAGTAGGTTCTCAAATGGTCAACATCTTCTTGTTTGCATAAACAATGCGAACACTAAGAGCGAAAAAAACCGCAAAAGCTGGCTTTTGCAGCCATGAGCTTTGTAAATGTGAATAATACCCCCACTGGGGGCCGCAGGAACAGTCTAGATAATACCCCATCGGGCAGATTAACACAAGGGACACCACATAGACATTCTTGTGGGGGATCTAATACTTAAACGAAGAGCCGGCCGGAGTGGCCGTGCAGTTCTAGGCGCTACAGTCTGGTACTGAGCGACCGCTATGGTTGCAGGTTCGAATCCTGCCTCGGGCATGGATGTGTGTGATGTCCTTAGGTTAGTTAGCTTTAATTAGTTCTAAGTTCTAGGCGACTGATGACCTCAGAAGTTAGGTCGCATAGTGCTCAGAGCCATTTGAACCATTTGAACTTAAATGAAGAATCATGGAGATGCAAATGACAAAGGCTGTAGGTGAGATATTGGCACAGTTGAGGAAAACACTTAAAGACAAGAGAGTGTCATTGATTATGCCTGCACCAATTAAGGACAAATTATGGGTATTGGCTCTAGGACATGCGAAGTTTTATGGACAGAATGAAGAACTGTGAGCAGAAAATGACAGGTTATGGAGAGAAACAGCCACCACAAAAGACCCTGTGCTAGATCGCATACAGCGTCTGGAGGCCAAGCTAAAAGTAAAAAAATTGCATACAGAGACCAAACATACTACTACATCGTCTGCAGCAGTCGCTGCAACAGCCAATGCAGGAAAACCAAAAAGCAAGGTAGAGCAATGCATTCTACAAAGTAGAGCAAAACAAACCATTGTACAGTTCTTAAAATCAGAAAGTACCCAAAAATCCATAAATAATGAGAGACATAATTACTAAGATCTTAAATGGAAGACACAACAAAATTAAGGTCAAAGCAATCAGAAAGACAACTAGTACTGTGATTTTGGAAACTGAAACTCAGGAAGACAAAAGAAAAGTTATGGAAGAAACGGGAAACCCCTGGGACATCAATGTATAACGTTCCAACAACCTTAACAGATGATGACTTCTTGGAGGAACTGAACTAAATTAATCTTAGCAACCACACATCCAAGGGAAAAGTCGCAGAAGAGGTAACAATCAAATTCAAAACGGGTTCAAGGGTAAAACGAGCGGTAAATGACGTAACTGAGGTCACCCCAAGAGTCACCAGCAGTTATTACAAAGGGACAGAACCTACATCCAATCTGAATAACTTAGTGTTAAAGAGTTTGTGGCGGTTCAGAAATGCTTTAACTGTTTGGATATGGTCACCCAACGAAATGGTGTTACAAAGAGCAAGTGTGTGGTAAATGTGAAAAGCCTGATTACAAAATGGCTGACTGCACAGAAGGTATCACTGTTGACTGTATACCATGCAAACAGCGCAACAGAACACGCAATAAAGCTGGGGACGAGATAGTCCTACATACAGGCAAATCTACGAGACACAGATAGTTAGAACTGACTATGGCTTCCTATAAAATGTTTCACAATATAACAAATACGAAACAGATGGAACAACATTCCACCCTGCCATTACACAGACAGTCCAGCACAGCTGTAACAGGAAATACAATACAGGAAATTTCAAATACAGGAAGACAAGCATGGAGGGGCGCAGTAGCCTGGAGATAATACTTAGGGTTATCACAAGCAGTTGTCTGAGTGGAACGTAGATCCACTTTCCTCATGAGTGCCATGGTAGAAGATGAATATTTTCGCATCACAGATTACATTGACGATGCATGCACACAAGGAGCCATGGACTATTACGTAGCTTGGCAAATCAAACGTGAACTCTTTCAGTGGGCAATATTCCAATATGTAACGCTGTTACGAACTGAGGAACTAGAAGTGGATGATATGAGTGTAAATGAAGTAACATGTAGAAATACACACACTATAGATAAAATGAAAGTAATATACATCCGAGTCATGCAGAGAATGACATACGGCGCCACAGTGGCACACATGCCACCCATCTGTGTAACAACAGGAAAGCTCAAATGAGGAACACACGGGCTACAAACACGCAATACGAAAATGTAGAAAATAAAATAGAATATGACACAACAAAATGTAAAAACAGAATAAAACCAATACGGTTTATATACTGAGACAGCATACACAGCCCAGACACGCTAAAGACAGAAAGCAAAGACGACCAACACAACACACGAGATACTCCAACACTCAGATTAAACACAAATGCTGTCAATGAAGACAATACCTCTAAAACAGCTAACAGTAAAACAAACCTGGCACAAGAACGAAAAGGTAACACAGCCACTATAGGAATACAAGCAGATACGAGGGTGGTTTGGAAAGTTCTCGGAATGGAATGGAAGAAAAGTACTTACATCACTGAAACTTTTTTTATTTTTCGATGTAGTCTCCTTGTAGATTAATGCACTTGGTCCAACGATGTTCCAGTGCCTTGATTCCCTCTCGAAAATGAGTTTCCTCCAGGCCTGCAAAATAGTTGTCAACTCCGGCTATTAATTCTTCATTTGAACTGAATCTTCGTCCACCAAGAAAAAAATTTCAGTTTTGGGAAGATATGGAAGTCTGACGGAGGCATATCAGGTGAATAAGGCGGGTGTGGCAACAATTCATACCTTGGTTCGTATAATTTTGCCATGGCGACGGCACATGTTTTTGACCCATCTTCCAGATCTAGTTCTTCAGTTAAAATGTGATATACAGACCCACCGTGACGATTTTGTGCACTTTTGCAATGATTTCTGGAGTAGTGATACATCTTGGTCGCCGCTACGGTCGCAGGTTCGAATCCTGCCTCGGGCATGGATGTTTGTGATGTCCTTAGGTTAGTTAGGTTTAACTAGTTCTAAGTTCTAGGGGACTAATGACCTCAGCAGTTGAGTCCCATAGTGCTCAGAGCCATTTGAACCATATTGGTCCACCACTGCACGGATAATCATATCTACATCTACATTTATACTCCGCAAGCCACCCAACGGTGTGTAGCGGAGGGCACTTTACATGCCACTGTTATTAATTCCATTTCCTGTTCCAGTCGCGTATGGTTCGCGGGAAGAACAACTGCCGGAAAGCCTCCGTGCGCGCTCGAATCTCTCTAATTTTACATTCGTGATATCCTCGGGAGGTATAAGTAGGGGGAGGCAATATATTCGATACTTCATCCAGAAACGCACCCTCTCGAAACCTGGACAGCAAGCTACACCGCGATGCAGAGCGCCTCTCTTGCAGAGACTGCCACTTGAGTTTGCTAACATCTCCGTAACGCTATCACGCTTACCAAATAACCCTGTGACGAAACGCGCCGCTCTTCTTTGGGTCTTCTCTATCTCCTCCGTCAACCCGACCTGCCACGGATACCATACTGATGAGCAATACTCAAGTATAGGTCGAACGAGTGTTTTGTAAGCCACCTCCTTTGTTGATGGACTACATTTTCTAAGGATCTCCCAATGAATCTCAGCCTGGTACCCGCCTTACCAACAATTAGTTTTATATGATCGTTCCACTTCTAATCGTTCCGCACGCATACTCCCAGATATTTTACAGAAGTAACTGCTATCAGTGTTTGTTCTGCTATCATATAATCATACAATAAAGGATCCTTCTTTCTATGTATTCGCATTACATTACATTTGTCTATGTTAAGGGTCAGTTGCCACTCCCTGTACCAAGTGCCTATCCGCTGCAGATCTTCCTGCATTTCGCTACAATTTTCTAATGCTGCAACTTCTCTGTATACTGCAGCATCATCCGCGAAAAGCCGCATGGAACTTCCGACACATCTACTAGGTCACTTATATATATTGTGAAAAGCAATGGTCCCATAACACTCCCCTGTGGCACGCCAGAGGTTACTTTAACGTATGTAGACGCCTCTCCATTGAGAACAACATGCTGTGTTCTGTTTGCTAAAAACTCTTCAATCCAGCCACACAGCTGGTCTGATATTCCGTAGGCTCTTACTTTGTTTATCAGGCGACAGTGCGGAACTGTATCGAACGCTTTCCGGAAGTCAAGGAAAATGGCATCTACTTTGGAACCTGTATCTAATATTTTCTGGGTCTCATGAACAAATAAAGCGAGTGGGGGGTCAGACGATCGCTGTTTCCGGAATCCATGTTGACTCCTACAGAGTAGATTATGTGTTTCCAGAAATGACATGATATGCGACTAAAAAACATATTCTAAAATTCTACAACAGATCGATGTTAGAGATGTAGGCCTATAATTTTGCGCATCTGCTCGACGACCCTTCTTGAAGACTGGGACTACGTGTGCTCTTTTCCAATCATTTGGAACCTTCCGTTCCTCTAGAGACTTGCGGTACACGGCTGTTAGAAGGGGGGCAAGTTCTTTCGCGTACTCTGTGTAGAATCGAATTGGTATCCCTTCAGGTCCAATGGACTTTCCTCTGTTGAGTGATTTCAGTTGCTTTTCTATTCCTTGGACACTTATTTCGGTGTCATCCATTTTTTCGTTTGTGCGAGGATTTAGAGAAGGAACTGCAGTGCGGTCTTCCTCTGTGAAACAGCTTTCGAAAAAGGTGTTTAGTATTTCAGCTTTACGCGTGTCATCCTCTGTTTCAGTGCCACCATCATCCTGCAGTGTCTAGATATGCTGTTTCGAGCCACTTACTGATTTAACGTAAGACCAGAACTTCCTAGGATTTTGTATCAAGTCGGTACATAGAATTTTACTTTCGAATTCACTGAACGCTTCACGCATAGCCCTCCTTACGCTAACTTTGACATCGTTTAGCTTCTGTTTGTCTGAGAGGTTTTGGCTGCGTTTGAACTTGCAGTGAAGGTCTCTTTGCTTTCGCAGTAATTTCCTAACTTTGTTGTTGAACCGCGGTGGGTTTTTCCCGTCCCTCACAGTTTTATTCGGCACGTACATGTCTAAAACGCATTTTACGATTGCCTTGAACTTTTTCCATAAGCACTCAACATTGTGAGTGTCAGAACAGAAATTTTCGTATTGACCTGTTAGGTAGTCTGAAATATGCCTCCTATTACTCTTGTTAAACAGATAAACCTTCCTCCCTTTTTTTATATTCCTCTTTACTTCCATATTCAGAGATGTTTCAACGGCCTTGTGACCACTGATTCCCTGTTCTGCGCTTACAGAATCGAAAAGTTCGGGTCTGCTTGTTATCAACTCTCCTGAACAAATTTAAATTCATTTGTCCACTTGGCAACAGTTGATATGAAGGAGCAGAGCCCCCAGTGTATTCTGGAAATCGTCATGAATGTCCTTTGATTTCATACCTTTCCTTACAAAGTACTTAATCACTGCTCGAATCTCGATTTTTCTCCATCTTCGCAAATCACTACGCAGGAACAACAACAGAGCCATATCACCGCCACAGCTCTCTTTCAGAGCACTGACGTGGCACGTGTTTACAGGCGCGCACACACACACACACACACACACACACACACACACACACACACACACAAAACAAATAGCAACGCAACAAGCAACGAAGCATCAAGTAATAAACATGACAAACAAAGTACAACAGACAACAGCGAGCTAATATACGAAGAATTTGAAAGTAACCTGTCTCTCAGTAGACGAGAAAATAGACATTTTCCAGACAGCTCTAAATTTTAATACATTTCAAATATCCAGAAGGGGATAAAATGTTCTCCAACCACTGCACAATCAGATAGAATGATACTCTACCAACAGACCACCCCATCTTAATCAAACTCATTGGACAGGCATGCTCAAGAAGGGGTGGAGGAACAGACTGTACACGAATGTACAACGATTTCTTATGTGCGCATAAACTTGTCTCCTGTGACCCTACAGAGTTAGGTCAGAGAAGCTACATCTGTAAAAATATCCACCAAAAAAATGAAACTTTACCAACTAAACTGTATGGGAAGTGATGTAGTGGGAACAGAGCTAATTAAACTAATAACACAGTAATAACAGGTTTCAAACATGCACAGGCGGCAATCGTGGTGGCAAAACCACAGATAATGTCACAAATTACACAGCTGAAGATGGAACATATGGTAACAAAAAATGACACAGGAAAATCTCCTCCATATATGGTCAATACTCACTCGAAATAGAAGCATTCACAAATAAATTAAGAAAGGTAACACAGCTCGCCAGAGGCAGACGCTTCCTAATACACATCAACATCCATGCACGCTCGCCCCTCTGGCGTGCTGACAGAACGGGCGCCAGGGTGCCTATTCTGTATCTTTCCGCCATTGTGACGATCGTTTCGATACTCAATAGCACCGAACGGTCTAGTACTCGAATCAGAGTCTCTGCGTTATTCAGTATGCATTTCGGTAGCGATACCTTTCGGGTCTAGAGAACCAGAGGGCTCGGTTCATGTCGCGCAAGCCAAGCAAAAGCAAGCGGCTCCAGATCCCTGCATGCGCACTGTAGAGCGCACAGCGCCACGAACACAAAGCGGCTAACAGACGACACAGGCGCGCTATTCCTCCAAGTACCGAAAATTGCGTTTACGTTGCCATAACGCATGACGCCGCATTCCATCGAGCTGACGTGCCCGCCTTCATCGCCCTTGCCTCCTCCTTAACAATATCAGGCGCAGTACATCCATTTCCATGATTCTCAGCTGAAATACATAAAAAGTTTTAGTTTCTCTGACCACATGTTTCCATGGATGCATAATAACGATAGCGTATTTGACTGTATTCTGCAGATTGTCGTAAATGCCGCGTTATGTCATCTTATTCTCATTCACACTGACATCGCGTTTTGGATTTTACCTTTCGGAAAGTGAGTTAGGAATAGTGTGTAGTACCACATTGTACTAATACATCTATAAAAGCACCCGAAAAAATTGATTCTAAGAGTTTCAAAGAATAAGAAGATAAACAGAAAGTGTTGTAACACGCTCCTAGAGATCCAAATGATTAAGTAGCCCACTTCCCTATATGATGCGTCAACGATTTGGCTGTTAAAAACAAAATTGAAAAAAAAAAAACGCATTTTCGAGAGCTCGTGCAGTTCGTCGATGTTTATATCATGCATCTCATGAATGAAAATGTTTCATATATGGTGCTACAGTCTAAAAATATTACGGCGGAAATCTTTCATCTTTCTGTGGTTGTGGATTCGACCGCAGATAAATACTTGCGACAAGCAAGATTATGAAGATGACTGCTGCTAGTTACATTCCCAGCAATTTAAGTTGTGCTCTTAGATTCCTGTCTAACCACATACTCGGAAATCGCTACATATTCGGAAAAAATGGTGAATTATTTCTGACAAGAAAAAATATAAAGGTCACTGTCAGTTGTTTCACTAACAGGAATTTCATCTCCAACAATTCCATATTTCGTATTTTAAATACACAGATATCACGAAATCATTATTGAGGAAGTGCACTCTTGCATGTAAGTAATAACGAACATTGTAGAAAAATCTTAACTTACACGAACAACAATTTCTCAGAACGTGTTGCATATATGAAGAGGAAAAAAAAAAAAAATTCGCATCCACCCATGTGCGAACCCATGACCTTTAGTAACGCATTCCCGCGCGCTAAGCACTTTTTTTTATTCCACAAAAACAGTAACAAAAATGGCTACAATGAAATGACATAATGGCCACGCCAAACAACAGACACGCACTCCTCATTTGTTGTAGTATTGTGTAGAGGAACATAGGCTGACTTCATTGCCAAATGGTGCTCCGTAAGTAATAAATGCGTGATAGTTTGGAAGGTTTCCAATATCAGGCTTCACATAATTGCTTTCCATTGTTACTTGAAAGCTGTAAACACGTTTCGATAGTTACTAACCAACCTATTTGTGGGAAAAAGTACATAGAGACACTAGTAACGTCAGTTCACACTCATGTAATATACGTAAGCAGAGCTGATGCCTTGATATTTAATGATCTTTAAACTCTTATTTTCATAAAAATAACACGTATTTTGGGAGAATATTGACCAAAAACATTTTTTCTAACAAAGGAAAATAGTCTATTACGAACTCACTTTCTAACTGGATACGTTCTCTGGTGATTCTTTAGTAACACAATCACTAAATCCAAAGTTAAAACCGCTAAATATGTTTAAAATAACAAATTATAGGTGTACATAAACCGCAGCTTACCGATCGACAGGGCCAGACCGAAATCTAGAACATCTCGGTACAATTGTCGTAAAATCGGTCGGAGGACCAGCGGTCACAGGTCTCAGAAGCTTACTGAACAGGATATTTCGATAAATAACCAAAAATGACGTCACTACCGAGACTAACCAACTACACCGATCGGTATGAACGATACAGAATAGGGCCCCAGGGGCAGGATGTACAATAAACGAATGTAACGTTTTCGTACTGAATAAACCAGGACAGCCGCGGACCTTCTGTGGGCATCATACTGTGGGCATCATATCTGCAGCAGTACAATTTTTCGATAGAATATATCCCCGGCAGTCAGAACATTACTGCAGACGCCCTATCACGGTCACCGATCGGATTTGACCACAACATGGAAGAAGATCTGGAGGAAAACCACTACTACCTTTTCTGTATGCAAAAAGTAGCCTTTGAAAATTTTATTACCTGAAGTATGCAGGACATCAAGAAGGAGCAAGACAAGGACCCTGGCCTAGTGTTATTGAGACAGAAATGGATAGACAGAAGATACGCCACCGTCGGGCAGTTCTACCTCTTGCAGAAAGGCATAATCTTCCACCGAAATTATGCCAATGACACTGAATGGGGGGTATGCATCCCTGAACACCTAATAAACAAGGTTATATGGCATGCTCACCTCAGCTATGGACACTTTGGACCACGCAAGTGCAGTCTCAAGCTAAGGACCATGTGTTACTTTCGAAACATGGAGCGTCGAATTCGGAGGGTACTATCGGTGTGTAAAGACTGCCAAAAGGCTAAGCACACCACTGTGAGTATGCAGGCACCATTATACCCAATCGTACCGACCAAATTAAGACAGTTAGCGGCAACAGATTTGATGGGGCCTTTGACAAGAACAAGAAGAGGATATACTTACGTATTAGTCTTTGTTGAACTAACGTCCAAATACGTTACCATTACGGCACTGAAGAAGGCGACAGGACGAACTGTATCACGAGCCCTAATCCGGGATTTCCTACCACAGGTTTGTCATGTAAGTAGAATTATTTCTGATAACGGGCCACAGTTTAAGTCAAAAACATGAAAGGAGACGTTGCGTCGATGTAAAATTGATCCAATTTTTATATCATCACACCATCCGAGCTCGAATGCTGCAGAACGGGTTATTAAGGAACTCGGAAACTTGTGCCGGTTGTACTGTAAAAAACAGCACACGACATGGGACGTTTTCCTTAAAGACTTCCAGGAGGTGATCAATGAGCCACCCCATGGGATAACAAAATTGGCACTCATTACAGTACTGAAAAACCGGATTCCTAAGGACTTGATAACCGAGATCGTAAACTTCCCACCAAGGGCGCCGACGCAGCACCGAGCTGTAGTGGATTTAGCTTCCAAGAGGATACGTGCTGCAGCAGAGATCAGGTAGAGACGTGCCGACAGGGGAGCTCGTGTACGACACTTCCAAACTGGACAAAGGGTGCTCGTGAAGTCTTTCCGACTCTCGAACAAACAAAAAATGAAATGCCAAAAATTCTATTCTGTTTACAACGGGTCGTACCATACAAGGAGAGCAGCTCACCACAATGCTTATGAATTGGGGACGCTGAAAGGAAATAAGTCCGTAGGACTCCACCACATCCCTCACATAAAGGAGTTCGTGGAATAGTAGTGGTGTAAGTGGTGTACACAGTAGAATGGCCAAATACATGAACCTTGCTATAGTAGTAGTGTAAGTGGTGAACATAGCAGAATGGACAAATACATGAACCTTGCTACAGGTAACAATGATACTTGCGTTAATAGATTAAGATTGTTAAAAAAGTATTAACACACTGTGTTGTCTTGTAAGAGAATTTACTGTTGCTAGCTTTTTTTTTTTTTTTTTTTTTTTTTTTTTTTTTTTTTTTTTTGTTCGCGACTTCCAATGTCGATGGAGTAGGAGGCACTAACATTCCATGAGCAATGTTTTTGTCCTTTCCTTTCTGGGGTCCATGTTGAGGGATAATGATGAGCGACGAGATGTCGCACAAACGGGCGCATACAAGAACGTGCTCCTAGAAGCCTTCTGGGAAGTCGTGATACGCTTCATAGCGGCCACAACCAGTTCGCGAGACGTTCATACCAATGCTTGCAGGCACGCGTCAGTGCACTGCAAGATTGTGGTATATTGCGTGATTTCGAGGATGAATATGTGCAGTATTGTTTTGACAGTGATGCGCCAGCATCGTTGTCTTGCAAGTCGGGGTGAACCTGTGAGCATTTGACTCCAATGGTGCCCTAGACGGTAGAAATGCGGGCATAAAGCCTACTGTGTCAATGTGCTGGTTGGGGATATAGCGTGCTGCTCGTGACTGTCACAGATGAATAACCAAGGAATTATATTAGGAGATTCGTGACACTGTGTAGCTGGCGTGTGGTGGGCGACTGAATCCTCAACAGGAACCAGTTCTGACTTGGTCACATTACATTTCCTCTGGAAAGGTGCGCTTTGATCGCTAAAACTGCATCACGTAGAAAAGGAAGCTGCAACTATAAATTTATTGTCTTGTATAGCCATGGCTAACCCAGTCTCTGGAGTTTCAGTGAGGCGTAGTGAGAACTCGGAGGCCGTGTCGTACGGCGCGCACATCACTATCGTCGTCAATAGAGGCGAGCAACGAGACGTCTCAGCGTAACAGGAATTATGTATGAGTATTGTATAAGGTTAAAAAAAAGTAACATATACTAGGATAAGTTAAACTTTAGGATTAAGCAGTAACTAGATCCTTACTATTGTGGGGGTTTTCTACCACAAGTAGGAATGTTTGGCGCGCGCCTGTTGGAATGCTATTTTTCAGGTCACCAAACCACAGACCCGAGATGGAGGGACGACGGGCGAGCGAACGTAGAATAGTTGCATGTTCTTTATAGCTCAGTAAAACTTCAACCTGCATAATAACATAATTTATTCAAAAGACATAGAATGTAGATCGTTGGCAAATGGTAGTTAATTCTTGAGCATGTCTACTGTCGATCTATATAAGAAATAGTGATATTAGTGTGGACCCGCGCATTTAGTTATTCATCCAAAACATAGCGTCACACACCATGTACAGTGATCGGTAGAGATCGGTCTCTACATAAATGTCAAGATAAATTATTTCCATGTGTAGATTAGATACACCAAGATTTTGTTATAATGATAGCCATTGATTGATAACTATAAAATTAAAATAAGAGTGTCTGAAATGACAGACCATCAATGTATCGTTACGTAAATTTATTATAACATAGAAGGTCATGGGAAAAAGTTAGGCATAAGATTTTTGTCAGAATTGTGCAGATGACGGGTATCGTGGCAATGCAGAGGTCAGCCGGAGCAAAAACAAGAGGTCATCGGCTACCCTCAAGAAGGGGAGCGTCAGCGTGCCACCTGATGGGAAGGGTGTGGGAGCGTCCGGTCCTACAAGCTGACAAGTCACCGGGCCATATACCTGAGGGATTAGGCGGGGGACAACTCCCGCCAGGCCACAAGCGAAAGTGAGGCTGGCTGTTGACACTGACACGCGACCAGCATGCAACAGCCAGCTAGCTCTCCGGATGCGGCAGCTGTTTGGAGGAATTTCCTGCGGCAGACCACGTTATCGTGAGTACACGAAGATCACATAAGGTGTCAGAACCTGCGGCTCATGTGCCTCAGGACAGAAAGGAACGCTATATACTCACCTGTTTGAGTTTTTACAATTCACTAGCATTGGCTGATCTGCATACACAAAGCAGTATCGTGCCACAAACTCTGTAACTAACCTGTTACTACGGGTTATTACGTTATTATTGGGAATGTAAATACTTATTGCTTGTGAAGTTAACTTGAGAAGATTAGGGTCGCCACTGACTCTAACCATACAACTAATCGAAGGTTTGGTCGACTCGGAAAATAAATTAATTTGATCACAGACCAAAACTCACAAAAATGCATACGTTGTGATGTCGCTCATAGCCCGCGCACTGTTCACGACAATCAAACGTTTAAAATAAAATAGAAAATGCATGAACACTGCATAAGATCAGCTCCCAGAACACACCTGAAAATAAGACTTAATCTAAAGCACTTGTTTTAAAATAAAAAAAGGAAACTAATCACTGGACCTGTGCGTAAGGAAACGCGTTGGATGTGCTAATGGGAAAGCTATGAGGTGAGTGGCTTAGGTGCAAAAACGTAACCTCGGAACACAAGAGAAAATTGTGGATAAAATCATTTATTCCTAAGACATTAAGGAAAAGCATCGATACATTCGCCATTATAATCTACTCCTAAAATCGTTGGTGTGAATCATTCATACCACTGCTGTTGTCTGATCGCAATAACTCGTATAGCGGTACACGTTTTGCAGTACACACGCGTGCCCACGTGGTTTGTGGAGACGCACTTCGTAGGTATCGTGCCCAAGTTGCAACAATATCACATCACACAATCATGAGCAGTTAACGTTCTTTAAAACAAACATGAGACAGGACAGTTAGTAATGACGGTAGCCCAACAAAACTTTAATGTTCAACCACGTGGTCAGCTCCACACGGACGAAAGACACATAAAGCAAGGAAAATTTACGAAAAGGCAAAGCTATTAATATTTAGAAAAATGAAAGCTTATACAGTCACAGCTGAAGGCAAACAGACATTCATACAGAAGCGAGTGCTCACTTCTTATCGACACCTTTGTGTGGCGCTCTTCCGGTGGATCCAAGTCTGCTATAGAAATTTACTAAGTGAAACATCTGCAAAAGTTTTGCATTCCTTGCTGCGACAAGGCAAAGCAATCTTTCAGAGTTGAAAAGCGAGACCAAAAGCTAACAGCTCTCCCCTCGCCAAGTAACAACGCGCCACGCGGTCAGTCTAGCTCACCCTTCTTCGACTGGAGCACAGCTGTGGACGCTTCCCGTACCGGCGGCAGACTGCCCTCCCGCTTCTTCTCCAGCCTCTTCCACGCTCCGCGTGGCCCAGAAAACCCAAAGATGCCATTTCCGCCACCAACCTAACGCAGGTGGATTTCTCACAAGTAGCAAAAACCTCTTTGCCTACTTGACCACTACACGAGTTGGCTATTCTGTACAACTGCTGCTGAATCTGTACGACTATCGCAGACTTTCTGCAGCAGACTACGCCACCGTCTAGCAACGTGACACACAACCACATTCATTCAATCACGCCACTATGAGAGTAAAGAGAAAAGAGAAACAAGGAAAAGAAAGAGAAATGGTAATGAAAATGGGCTACCGGACTAATGAAAGGTGGCTGCAGGACCCTTTCAACTCTAAAAAATGAATTGTCTCATTTCTAACTTCTCCTCTCACTTAGAGAGCAGTTGTAGCAATCGTCGCTCCTAGTTCGATCCTGTATGGATGACCTCACACACTTGTGGAGTCACTCCACGTGCCATCATCCCTCGTCTAACTGCAATATTGGAAAACGTAAAGTACTGTCCAGGGAGAGAAGAGATCTGGACTAGTGATGCATTCCAACTAGTAGACCTCAGAGACAATTAATCAACGTGAGGAGGCCTATCACTGTGTCTTCCTACCGTACTGCCATGATCATATGCGTGGGTCTTGCTGCAATCTCAACAGTCTTGCTGTGGCAACAACGTAGCAACAACACCCGACATTTAGCACTATGTGATGTCAGTACAGTGGTCCCACTCCAAAAGTCCCCTCCAATGCTCAAGACATGGAACCACGTGCATCAATGCATATGACTCAATAGACCAACCCCCTCAGAGAAACCAACGAAATTGTGAAATGCTTCGAATATTTCTAACAATGTGATTTAGTGCCTCATTATCAGCACAGTCGTGAACATTGTTCAATGTGCAAGCACAACTTGACACCCCATGAACCTTGGTTTTTCTTAAATTTCTTTCTCTAGTGTTGTTTTTGTAATGTATGTTATACCTTGTATGTGTTTGTGTTTTTCATTGTAATTCTTATGTAAGTGATAGAGTAGGGCGCACAAATTACTGTATTGTTCTCTACACCATGTTTTTTTTTGTATTCTGTATTTATTGTTGTATGTATGCAAGCAGTGTGCCTGAAGTCCCCGTAAACTGAAGCAGATACCACCACTGCAATTGTGAATGGACCATCAGTTCAGGGAACATTTTGTAAAGGTTATTCTTGCTGCAGGGAGACAGGGCGAATTGGGGGTTGTAATTAGATTCTGAAAGCTCACAAAGAGATTGTTAAATAGTATCATGTGTGATTGAGTTCAGGTTAGTTTAATGATTGAAATTGTTGCAACATCTTGGGCATTTAATTGCGGAGCACTCCAACTCTGATTGTAAAGAATAAACTGCTCCAGATTTGGCTCGCATGCCCGGGCCCTATTTAGAGTGTGAATGTCTGTGTGAATCGGTGTTTGGAAGGATGTGTGATGTGAGTGTTAGATTTCCATATTAAGAAGGTGAAGTTGGCTACGTCATAATCAATCCTCCCTCTATGAGCTGCATCTTCTGTTGCAGTGATTTTTTTTATAGAGTGCGGCATGTGGAGTCAGTCAGCAAGATTGTTCTTGGACGATTGACTCACTACCTTGCACCTAAGTGAGCCAACCACGTACCAATTACAATCTAAAATGGCGTAGGGGCTATGAGAGGTGGCATGCCTTTAGATGCACAGAGTGACTTGCCCCCTCTCATATTTATATCTTACTCTGAGTAATTCGATTTGGGGAAGTATGGCCGAGTATTGCCATTACAAGGCTAGTACTGAGAACTCAGAAGATATGAATTTTTTCCTCTCTAATTGCATGTGGTGAAAAGTTGCTATTGCTTCACATGCGGACTTCCCACGCAGCATCTCTCGTCACTCGGATGGTCCGGTGACAGGCGGGTTCAGCTGATCTTGAATAGGTTATGCCAACGGGTATGAGGGAGTCGAGTGGATGCTTTGCAGACGTAAACATTGTCAAAAGTGTGGGGGCGACACGCCCACAGAGGCCTGAAGGAGCGGCTGGGGCTAGAGATTCCGTTACTTCGCAGAAACTTAGCGAAAACACTTTCTGACGGGCTACCAGCGAGGTGTGGGAATGACTTGTGTTCCCAGGCAGTCTTCGTGGGCAAATTCCCGCGTTTTCTGCAAAATCATAACTGTGATTGGCTCGCTCAGGGGACAGTTCCGTGACGTAGCAAAATCGGCGCAGAAATTGGTGCTGAGTATCTCCATTGGTGGAATAGTAGTGCTTCGGCAATAGAGTGGAATTTTCCGCCGGTTTTCGAGTTGCTGATTGGAACGTTTAACCACGGCCACTGTCATGGGGGCGGGAATGTTCTGTGTTCGGCCTGTACATGTGCTCTTGAGAGAGTCAGCTCTCGCCTTTCGGTCAGAGTAGGTTACAAGACTGGGCTCTCGCTGCTCTGGACAACCTACCTTTCGTTGGCTGTCTAATATACTTTCATTTAATTGTAACTGTTTGACGAAGTTGCTGAAGTTTCGACTTCAACATAACTTTCCGAGTACAGTTGGCAATTGTGCGTTCTGTGTACAAGCGGCCTATGTTGTCCGTCTTGAACAGTTTTGGCTAAAGTTGACTGTATCGGAGTTACTGTGTGACTTCGCTTGTTAATATCAATCACTGTACCGTCAGTGATTGTGTGGTGAGCCTTCTTCGTCTCCCTCAGAGGTGCATTTGTGTTGCTAGGAAGTCTTTAGTCTGGAACAACCACACCAGGATAATTTGTTTCGGGCTATACTCGCGACATTATCATCACCACGACTGGACGTAGAAGCAACCAGCCATCGCTTCCGGTACGCCAGATCGTGTCCTTGCAGTTAAGAAGACAGCTTGGTAATGTATGTCTGCAGCACCGGCAGATTAGGGAATTTAGCTATGTGACAATCAGAGCTCAGCAGAGCGCGCCTATTCCCGTCTTTTCTAACGTGGTTCTGTCTTGGGTGTTCATTGTCTGAGTTCTCACTACAGTAGCAGCAATTAATGTTGGGTTGGCTGGGTATTTCTCTTAAGATTTGAGTTGAAAGGAATTGGCTCCACATACCACTTGGTCATAAATGTCACAATCTAGTTTATGGACAACTTCACCTTCACAGCATTTATTTGAGTATCCAATTTGACGTATTGTAAATGTTTCATGTGTTTTTGGAGTTTAGTCATAATAAATCAAATTGTTATTTTGGACAGAACTTTCATTCTGTTGATCGGTAGAGCAATCCTTTCATTTCTCACTACGTTAATGAAACTTTCCTTTAACAAATTAATTTCTATCAAATTAAATTATTGCAGGTGCCAAACTCTTTTCTACTCCACTTTCAGGGTCGATTACAGTCAGTTCGCGTTTCTTCTTAGTCCATGTGCAACAACAAAAGTCGGAGGTAGAAAACGAGGGGCTTAAAGCATCATTCCCATTTGAAGATTCTAGAAGAATTTAGTGTTAAATACACTGCTAGCCCCGGCACCTCGCAAAGTGAATATAGTCTGGGTATTAGTGAGCAGTGAGTTACGCTTCTTCAAGACATGCATGCGGCTTCCAACTTTAAAACTTGTTTTATTTTGTTAAGCCTACAACGTAAGAAAATACACCGACCATCCAAAACATTATGGCCACCTGCTCAATAGCTTGTTTGCCCGTCTTTGTAACGAAATACATCACTGATTCTGCGTGTCAGGGATCCGATAGTTTGTTGGTAGGTTTGTGGAGGTATGGAGGTATGAAGCATTGGACCTGTACGCAAAGGTCACACAATTCGCGTAAATAACTGGTTGCTGGTTTGTGTCGCGGTGATGGCGCTCGATAACGACCCAGATGGGAAGCGTCGGATTCACATCAGGTGAATTTGGTGGCCAAGACATTAACGTGATTTTACTACCATGAACCTCGAACCACTGTCGCACGATTCTGGCTGCGAGACATGGGCAGTTATACTGCTGAAACATGAAATCGTCGTCAGGGAAGACATCAAGTGTGACGGGAAGCAGTTGGTTCGCAGCTGAAAAAAAAATTGTGTGTGAAATCTTATGGGACTTAACTGCCAAGGTCATCAGTCCCTAAACTTACACACTACTTAACCTAAATTGTCCTAAGGACAAACACACACACCCATGCCCGAGGGAGGGCTCGAACCTCCGCCGGCATCAGCCGCACAGTCCATGACTGCAGCGCCTTTGACCGCTCGGCTAATGTTCGCAGCTGACCTGGTGTCTTTGATTACTACCACAGGTCTCATGCAAGTGCAAGAGAATATCTACCATAACATAATACTGTTCCCACCAGGCTGAGTCCGTGGTGCGGTGCACATTTCGAGCAGCCGTTCGCATGGGCGACTGGGTTTATGGAGACGACCATCGACCTACTGTAGCAAAAACGTGATTCACTCGACGAACCGACACGGTTTCACTGATACATGGTCCAGTCTAGACGATCCCGAGTCCACCACAGTCGTTACTGACGATATCACTGGGCCAACATGTGAACACGAAGAGTCGTCTGCTGTGGAGCCCGTTGTTCAACAACGTGCGCTGAATGGTGTGCTCCAAAACACATGTGCGTGCGCCGGCATTGTTGTCTTTCTCCGGAGGTGCTACAGATCGCCATCTATCCTACTTTAGAGAGCAGACAAGCCTCCAAACCCCAGGCTGTGTGAAGAGTCGTGGACGCCCAATCACTTAGCACCTAGTGGTAGTTTCACGGCCCGTCTACCAATTTCTGTAGATGCTCACGACAGTAGCGTGTGAACCTGCGAACAGCTTCGCCGTTTTCGAGATACTCGTTCACAGGCTCTGCGTAATAATAGTCTGCCGTTTGAGAAAGTCGCTTATCTCAGTGATTTCTCCATTTGCAGCCCATGTCTTCGCAAAGCTAATTCCCCGTTCTCTTTGCTCAGCTTACATACTTTTCTTACTGGGTCACGTGCTCACAACGCCACCAGAAGGCATCTAACCTTACAGAGGGCAGTGGTCATAACGTTTTGGTTTATCAGTGTATACGTACATCATTTTTCTAACATGACTGGATTCTTTCGCGAAGTGACTGACATTAATTTCATCGGTTAGTCCTGACGTAAGAACCTTATAACATCTGAGGAAAAATTCTTGATGCAATAATTTACCAACAGCCGTATGTATTGTAGAAATTTATTTTATAAACTTCTTATGTGCTACCAGTTTGGCATTACATTGATGCCATCTTCAGACCCCACACTTCATAGTCGTAAAATCGCTATACACGGAAGGAGCCATAGAACTGGATCCGTGAATCAAATCGTTGTGCAACAGCTCTTGGTGACCAGGCGACACAGAAGTTTGATGATGTGTCTTTGTCGCCTGGCCACCAAGAACTGTTGCATAACGATTTGATTCACGGATCCAGTTATATGGCTCCTTCCGTGTATAGCGATTTTACGACTATGAAGTGTGGGGCCTGAAGATGGCATCAATGTAATGCCGAAACTGGTAGCACATAAAAAGTTCATAAAATAAATTTCTGCAATCCATACGGCTGTTGGTAAATTATTGCATCAAGAATACATGCCAGCCGTTGTCCCATGGTCCATAATGGATCAACGAAGATCTGAGAAAAAATGCTCTGCTGGCCACAAAAACTGAGACACCATTTCAGTGTAACTGCAAAAAGTGAGTGATAGCAATGCCATCTACCAAGGCCTGCAGGAAAGTAATGCCTCCGAATTTTTTATTGTGTTCTCAATATCAGTTAAGGTATTACGTGTCATGCATATTACTCGGTCGACTTTCCCACCTCGCTGACGTGAGTGGCAATCCTCTGGCGCTAGAGGGCTCCTTCTGTAGCATGTATGGAATATGGGGTAGCTGTGTCGGTGCGTGAGAAAAAGCATGCTATAACTGAGTTTCTAACGTCACGCACATGGGGCACCCTTTCCTTCAATACGGCGATGCCAGACCACACACGAGCGCTACAGGAATCCAACGCCTGGTGTTCACTGTCATCGACCGTCCTCCATACAGTCTCGACGTAGCCCCATCCTATTTTCATCTGTCTCCAAAACTTATCGTACACCTTCAATGATGCCATTTTTATAGTGAGGAAGTGGTGCAAGCAGAGATGAGGTCGTCTCTAATTGAGAGAAATGTATTCGTCACCAGGATGATTAAGTTGTGAAACAAATATTTACACATGAAGAATAAAGATGTAAACTGTTGATAAAGTTTGTAAGGCACACATGTTGTGCTGTTGGGCGATCTGTGTGGTTGGAAATGAAGAACACAGTTGTATGCGGCGATCGCAGTGTAGGCAATTTCATTGTTCCAAGATCACCAGTTTGAACATCTGATCTTATGGAACTTATTATAAAATTGCCATGTTACGTTACATTAAGCCAAAGCATAAAAAGCCCCGCCACACGTATACATATCTTGATAAAACCCAGTTGATAAAATCCACACAGTTGATAAGACACAAGCAGGCAATGAAATCCTCCTGCCATCCATTCATATCGGCGGCGAACGTAACTCCCCCAAGTTTGCCGTACAGCCGGCGTCTTCTGGTCGTAAATGGCGTACACGTATGAACCAGACAAACCAATGTGTATGCCTAACCACATACTCAGCTCGAGCAAAAGTACCACTCTGCGTGCATCTGTCATCTTACTCCTGCAGCACTGTGAACTTTGCGGCAAAGGTACAGGCAAAACTATGCTTCTCTAATCGATAGCAAAATTGTAGCGTAATCCAAAAAAAGTATAGTAGTGACATGAACCGCGAAACCTCTGGTTTGATCCCGTGAAACTTAAAATCGCATTTTCCTTCACATGAAACTCCGAATGGTATTGATCAAGGCAGTCGGGGAGATGCAGTATTTCTCGTTTTCGGAAAAGCATTTCACTCAGTACTACACCTACACTTATAAAGAAAAGTATGATCCTATAAGATATCAAACTTTACGACTGGAATGAACATTTCTTGTTAGGAAGGTCTCAGCGTGTTATCTTATATGGAGAGTCATCGAGATGTGTGGAATAGAGATGGGCAAACTCGTTCATTCTTGGGAACTAGTTCACTGGTGATCGCTCAGTTTTGGGAACCGTTCGTTTTTACTCGTTCACCATTCATTTGTGCTTGGTATACGGTTCTTATGAAAAATTAAAATTAGTAGCATAGGTGACTGAAGATGGAAGGTGCCAAGAGGGGGCACTTACCTCCCCCTGGAGTACAGAGTTCAGAGTTTTAATTCGTAACAGAATTCTCACACACTTGCAATTTTCGTGATTCTGAAAACATCTCATTTAGCCAACTGTAGAATTTTGTGGCTGATCGCAGTGAAATAATACGAGGTGGCACACGAGAAACCGGCCTCGAGTACAGACTGCTCGCCAATTACGCACGATTTGTTCAAATGGTTCAAATGGCTCTGAGCACTATGGGACTCAACATCTTAGGTCATAAGTCCCCTATAACTTAGAACTACTTAAACCTAACTAACCTAAGGACATCACACACACCCATGCCCGAGGCAGGATTCGAACCTGCGACCGTAGCAGTCCCGCGGTTCCGGACTGCAGCGCCAGAACCGCTAGACCACCGCGGCCGGCCACGATTTGTTGACCGCCATGAGCAGAACAGATAAACATGTAATAATTAGGCAGTCAATAAATAACAAATAAGCTAATGCAAACAACTTCGAAACAATAGATGACGATTGGTTGGCTATGATGAGCAGTCTAGTACTCGGGGCCGATTTTTCGTGCGCCACCCTGTACCACTGAAATAATATTATAGGAGTTATCATATTCTCTTTACAAAATGTGACTCCAGACACTCGATTATGGAACGCGGGCTTATTCGGTTGTAAGCCTTCCATAACAATGAACATGCTCTTTCATCTTGGATCAAAAACAGACGGAAAATGGTCACTCGTGTGTGCCATGCCGATTTCCTTGTGTAATAACAAAAAAATCTTGCCATTTTACGGGTGTTTCTTCTGCTGTTTATCGAAATAGTGAAGTAAGCTGATATGCCGTTTTATTACTTGAAAAGATGTATGTATTACATACCACGTAATTTTATGTAATTTACGTAATTATAAAATACATTTCAATTACCGGTTGGGGACGCTGAATAGAATACGTAAAGAACCCGACAGACGGGAACGGGACCGAGGCTGGAACGAGACCCGCCGACGTGTCGTTGCGGGAACGAGACCGACCGTCTCCCGTTCCCGGGAACGATAATTAGAATGCCGAGACCGAGGTGAACTATGAAAGATCGTTCCTCAGGATTCGTTCATCGCTCGTTTCGTTCATCTTGACGAACCGTTCCTTTGGACCCGTTTGTTCGCGAACGACCCATCTCTAGTGTGGAAGTAACTTCAGGCGTGCCCAAGGAAAGCGTGCTGCGACCCTTGCTGGTCATATTTATTAATGACTTTGCAGAAAATATTAAGAGTAACTCCAGACTTTTCGCTGATGATACGCTTCATAAAATGAAAAAAAAGGTGATATCTTATGACCACAGATTCAACGAGACGTTATTGGAATCGATGATCTCATACAAATACCTTAATATAGCAGTTTGTAAAGACATGAAATGGTCGGATGACATAGGTTCAGTCGTACTTGTGATAGGCTTCGGTTCATTGGTAGAATACTAGGGAAATGCAATAAGTCTACAAAGGAGATTGCTCACAGAACAGTCTTGGGCGTATGGAAGAATATTGCTCATGTATGTGGGACTCGCCCAAATAGAAGTAGCAGAGGATAAGGAACGTATACAGAGAAGGGCTGTACGAATGGTCACATGTTTGTTTGACGCGTGGGAGAATGTCACAGAGGCGCCGAAGAAAGTGAAGTGGCTAACACCTCAATATTATTGCATACTATCCCGAAAAAGCCCACTTACAAGCCTACCTACCAAGTTTTAAGGACCAGCTTGAATCTAGGAATATATTAAAACCAACCCACGTGTGATTCCTGTAGAGATGGCGAGGACCAGGTAAGGTTAATTACAGCGCGCAATGAGGCGTTTCGACAGCCATTCTCCCTGCGCTCCATACGTGAACGCATCGAGAAGAGGCCCTAATAACTGCTACAGTGGGAAGTACCCTGTACCATGCACTTCACAGTGGTTTTCAGAGTAGACTATAAATGTAGAAACTAAACTGCTTCCTCTGTCTGGTGATCTTACACAAGATACAATATTCTTTCAATTGCACAATAACTGAAAAGGAAAGCATTTCTCGACATGCTTCAATTCCCTGTACGAATATTCATATTTAGTTTTTCCTTAGGTATCCTAAATAGGTTAAAGCAAATGCTGGAGAATTTCCATTGAAGAGAAATCGACTGATTTCCATCCTCGTCCTTCCCAGTCTAAGCATGTGGTTCGTCAACCTTTAGGAACGAAAGCTGTTATCAAAACTACCCAGTATATTATTTTTGCTCTTGCATAAGGCTCTTAAACTACACTGGGAAGTAAAATGTTGCAGCCTTACGTAACTCAGAAGGATTTATGATGCGTGGCCCTTCCTGTATTTCCCCCCAACATTCGCCGAAGCAAAAACCTAGGACCTTGCTCTTCAGAAAGCGTGCAGCAACCATGTCTGTAATATTCCGCGTAAGCTGTCTTCTGTAATGACGTAATATTCGAAGTTAAATATTTGCTCGTATGCTCCTCTAGATAACAACTCGACTGCACGACTGAGTTACGGGCGTAATATACCGTGGCAAAAATGATGATAAGCAATCCTTCCCCAGACGGGGGATTACGTTGCATTACGCAACTCATGACAATCAGATATTTGACATCCACTGCTGGATTGTGATTTTCTCTAGATTTATCCATGAATTAAGGTCATCATGTTGACTGATTCTTCCGTCGTTTCTTGGTAGGAAACTTCATCATTGCAAATGAGAAGCACAATATTGTGCATGTTCTACAGAATTAATTTATTTGGTCAAATTATTATTGGGCTTACAAGGCAATCATCACAGTTTAACTAACTATCGTCATCAAGAAAGGTATAATATTCATGAACAACATTGGTGGTGGTGGTTTTGGGGAAGGAGACCAGACAGTATGGTCATCGGATTAGGGAAGGATTGGGAAGGAAGTCGGCCGTGCCCTTTCAGAGGAACCATCCCGGCATTTGCCTGGAGTGATTTAGGGAAATCACGGAAAACCTAAATCAGGATGGCCGGACGCGGGATTGAACCGTCGTCCTCCCGAATGCGAGTCCAGTGTCTAACCACTGCGCCACCTCGCTCGGTCATGAACAACATTGAAAAAGATGTTACTGATCAAGAATAAGGTGGCAACTCAGAATAAATGTCATCTTTCTCATCATTGCCAGTGCAGTTGGAATGCGAGTAAAAAGTTGAAAGTTACGAAATATGTTCAAATGTGTGTGAGTTCCCAAGGGACCAAACTGCTGAGGTCACCGATCCCTAGACTTACACACTACTTAACCTATCTTAAACTAACTTACGCTAAGGACAAACACACACACACACACACACACACACACACACACACACACACACATGCCCGAAGGAGGACTCGAACCTCCTGGGGGAGGGGCCGCGCAATCCGTGACATGGCGCCTCAAACCACGCGACCACTCCGCGAGGCTGGAAATTACGCAGTAAAAAGCATAAAGGGGCCAAAGCACAAAAAAATTAACACTGAGGTCGAAAGAAGAACAGCGCCTATATAACAATTTCAGTTAAATTAATAGTCGCAATAATATGAATAAGAATAGCTTGAAGAGGTATTACGTATGAAAAGTGATACAGAAAAAGAGTAAAAGATAGAATTAATAATTGTAACAACTGACTATACCCATATGTTCTAATGTTACAATTGTCAATTCTACCTTTTACTCTGTTGCTGTACCACTTTCCATATTTAATAGCCTACATATCAAGCTTCAATACTCCGCCGGCCGGTGTGACCGAGCGGTTCTAGGCACTTCAATCTGGAACCCCGCGACCGCTACGGTCGCAGGTTCGAATCTTGCCTCGGGCATGGATGTGTGTGATGTTCTTAGGTTGGTTAGGTTTAAGTAGTTCTAAGTTCTAGGGGACTGATGACCTCAGATATTAAGTCCCATAGCGCTCAGAGCCATTTGAACCTTTTTTTTTCAGTATTCCTGTCAGGTACAAATTTTGTTTTATTGGGGTTGTTAATTCAAATGAAATTGCTATATAGGCGCTGTTCTTTCAAGTTTAATGTTAATGTTTTTATCTGGTTTGGTGCCTGTACATTTATTTACTGCTTAACTTATTACTTTTTAATTACATTGCAACTGCACTGCTAAAGATGACATTTACTCTGAGTTCCTGCTTCTCTTTTGATGAGTAACGTCTATTTAATTGTTTTTGACGAATATTGTATCTTCTTTGACGACGATAACCGGTTAAACTCTATTGATGCCCTTGTAAGGGGAAATCTGTCGAAAAAATATACTAATACTGTAGAACATAGACAATATTGCACTTTTTATTTATAATTAAGTTCGTCAGCTACACAAGGAGGTGACAAAAACATGCGTTAGCGATATGTACACAGATGGCGGGAGTATCACGTACACAAGGTATAAAAGGACAGTGCATTACTGGAGCTGTCATTTCTACTCAGGTGATTCATATGGAAAGGTTTCCAATGTGATTATCGCCGCACGATAGGAATTAACAAACTTTGAAGACAAAGTTATAGTTGGAACTGGACGCACAGGACATTCCATTTCGCAAATCGTTATGGTATTCAATATTCCGACATCCACAGTATCAAGAGTGTGCCGAAAATAATAAATTTCAGACATTGCCTCTCACCATAGACAAGGCAGTGGCCGACGGCCTTCACTTAACGAACGAGAGCAGACGAGTGTATGTAGAGTTGTCAGTACTAAAAGACAAGCAACAGTGCCTGAAACAACCGCAGAAATCAATGTCGGACGTACGGCAAACACATCTGTTAGGACAATGCTGCGAAATGTGGCGTCAATGGGCTATGGCAGTAGACGACCGACACGAGTGCGTTTGCTAACAGCACGACCTCACCCACTTCACCTTTCGTGGGCTCACGACCATATCGTTTGGACCCTAGACTACTGGAAAACCTTGACCTGGTCGGATGAGTCCAGATTTAAGTTGGTAAGAATTGATGGTGGCGTCTGAGTGAGGCACAGATCCCTCGAAGTAAGGGGCCCAGGTTGACGACAAGGCACTGTGGAAGCTGGTGGTGTCTCCATAATAGTGTCAGCAGCGTTTACTTGGAATGGACTGGGTCCTCTGGCCCGGCTGAACCTATCATTGATTGACAATGTTTATGTTCAGCAACTTGAAGATCATTTGCAGCCAGATCTGGGTCTTGGCGGTGGGGGGGGGGGGGGGGGGAGGGGGAGGCAAACCAGACATTACCTCTCACCATAGACAACGCAGTGGCCGACGGCCTTCACTTTTCTTGAAGAAAAAGACCTTTTTCCACAAAGAGCCCAGTATTCAGCGCACGTTTGTCTCACGATTATGGATATGATTTTGAAACGCATCTCTGTTGGTTTTTGAACATTTTTGAATACATTCCAAGTTGATTTCTCAACGGATCATTAACTGATTTTTGAATGCGTGCATAGTGTACGTAATGTCTCTGCCAGGGAATTCCCATCGCATCTACAAATAAAAAACTTTCCGATGGGATTGGTTACTAAAAAGTTGGACCAGATTAAGATCAAAGACTTGTGTGGGGTTCAGAGGAGGAAACTTCTTAGAGAACAAAAGCTAAAGGAAGAAAATAGTAGCTTCCTAAACAAAAGTGGAGCGAACTGAAAGGACCTCCAAGAAAAGACTGTCTCAGGGTGAAGGGGGTGTACAAGCCCCTCCTACATTGAGGGCAAGCAGTAAGAAAACAAGGGAGGAATCTAAGACTCCCATTTCTCAGGACAAGTGTATCCAGAAAAAGCCGAGGCAAGAAATAGGGAAACAGACCTATAGTACTGCAGTCTCGGTTTTTAGGATGGCGGTTATCCAGCAAGTCTATCCACTGGTCAAGATCACCTCGCAGCAGGAGGAGCTCATGCAGATGGCTCTCTTTGAGAAGATTTGGGGGAAGGGGGGGAGACGCTGGTCTAGGACCGAAATTCAGGAGAGTCTATCTAGATCACAGTGCTCTTATCTTTGTCTGTGAAGGCTTTGGTACAGTGGACTGTCTGAAGGAAAAGGTGCCACTAATATCACTGTGGGAGGATTTGAAGCTGCTGGTAAAGACAGCAGCTGAGCTCTTCAAGACCGCAAAGATATTAATCTGGGTACCAAAGGTCCTTAAGGATACCTCTCCAGAGACTCTGACTGAGAAAATAGGGTCTCAAAATCTGAGAGTCTCGACAGAGGATTGGAAGCTAATCAACTGGAAGGTTGCACCAAATGGCCAAACCCTTGTGGTGGAAGTTGGAGAGAAGTCCCTGAAGGCAATGCAGGAACAGGACCTCAGACTATTCTTGAGGTTCTTGCAGGTTGCTGTCAGTGTATTCAAAGACGTGAGAAGCGACAATGGCGGCATGATGGAGACTGAATGTGCTGCTGATAAATCTGCAACACAATAAAGGGGCCACTGCTGCCCTAAGTCGTCTTCTGTGAAGACAAGAAGTGGATGTGGCCCTGATTCAAGAACCCTATTTGTATGAAGTGGGTGCATCGGGCCTCGGCGGCACTGGAGGTAAGCTGGATTATGCTACAAATATATGAAACTCCAGAACGCGCATTTATGTTAAAAAATGGAATCCCCTTCATGCCGATGACGAATATTTGTTCTAGGGACTTAGTGACCACCAGGATGCAGCAATGTGAGGAAGGTATCACGAGGGATATGTAATGGCCTTGGCATTCCTTCCTTACAAGGACAGTGCCCCTCCTTCTCAGGAGGTGCGGAGACTGATGGAAGCCTGTGCACAACAGGGTGACCAACTACTTGGTTGGATGCATTTCTAATGCCCAGAACTTAGTGAGGGGCAGCACCGACACCAACAGTAGAGGTGAGTACTTTCTAGAATTTCTTCTAGCTAATAACTTAGAGATCCTCAATAGGGGCAAGGAACCTACATTTAGGAATATAAGAAGGGAACAGATAATTGACATAACCTTTACTGCCACTTTAAAGGGTAGTTATGTCAAACAATGGCCTGTGGCTTTAGAGCCATCCTTATCAGACCACATGTATAATTAGTTTGAGGTTGAAATGGGCATTAGACAGACCATGTCCTATAGGAATCCCAGGAAAACAGACTGGTAAGCGTATAGGAGGAACTTCAACTGAAGCCTACCAGAAGTCAGTACTTCGATAAGGAATACAGTAGAGTTTGAGGAGGTAGCAGAGGCAGTGAGTGACCTATGCCATCATGTCATACCATGACAACTGCTCAATCACCAAGAAGTGCACGTATGGAAGAATAACCTGGAATCACAGAAGGAACAGGTACGAAGACTGTCCAACCTTGAGAGAATGAAAGGACACTGGGCAGAATATCGGAAGGCCCTTGTCAAATACAATCTTGCAACTAAGCAAGCAAAGCTGGCCTCCTAGATGGTATTCTGTGAGAAGGTAGAGAGTACGGCTGTTCAGGCCAGACTTCACAAAACCCTCACTAGGATATCAACTATTACAGGCGGAACTTTAAGGAAAAAGAGTGGGGTGTATATAAGAACAGCACATGAAATGCTGGAACTACTCCTTCAAATGGTTCAAATGGCTCTGAGCACTATGGGACCCAACTGCTGAGGTCATAAGTCCCCTAGAACTTAGAACTACTTAAACCTAATTAACCTAAGGACAACACACACATCCATGCCCGAGGCAGGATTCGAACCTGCGACCGTAGCGGTCGCGCGGTTCCAGACTGTAGCGCCAGAACCGCTCGGCCACCAGCAGCCGGCTGGGACTACTCCTCAAGACTCATTTTCCTCAATGTACTCTGACAGACAACATAGACCAGG
This sequence comes from Schistocerca piceifrons, assembly GCF_021461385.2. Lineage (NCBI taxonomy): Eukaryota > Metazoa > Arthropoda > Insecta > Orthoptera > Acrididae > Schistocerca > Schistocerca piceifrons. Next base: position 545,997,160 of record NC_060138.1, on the reverse strand, counting down.
ACGAGATCCCTGTGAGATATCGGTTTTCAGGTATTCGAAGGAAGAACTGGGAATATGCCAGAGAATGTGTTGACCATAGTAAAATCCAATTGGCGGTGGGAAAATTCCAACCATTCAGGTCATCTGGCCTCGATGGAATTTTTCCAGAACTCCCGCAACAAGCAGGAGTGAACTTAATCAGATTCCTATGCAGGTTGTTTAGGGTTAGCCCAGCAGTAGGAATCATTCTTAACGTCTGGAGGGCAGTGAAGGTTGTCTTCATTCCAAAGCCAAGGAGAATTGATCGTACCAAGGCCAAAGATATGAGACCAATCAGTCTGTTCTTCTTTCCTCTTAAAGCTGAAATGCATTAGGGAGCTGATGTTGAGTGGAAGGGTACTGAGCCTTAACGAATTTATTAAAGTTTCTAAAAACACTAATGAATTTATTTTTAAAAGCAAACATCCAAGAATAACATTAATTGAACAGACTAATTTCAATAACCAACTGATGAAAAACACCTCAAAAGGGCAACAGTATAGAATCACTTCTTTTTCGTAAAGAATATTAAATGAAGTAAAAAGAAATACATTTACATTACAAACAGCAAAACATATGATCAAACGATTGTGTGACAAATATGACGATAGAAGTGGTGGCAGAGGCGACGCTAGTAGCAATAATTCCTCCTCCTCTACTAACATAGGCCGGCGATTGCCACTACCACAGTACTAAAAAGCTTCATTAAAAATTTCAGTCATGGTACCCAGGCATCTTTAACAAGATCACAGTTAACGAGAGATACAGTCAACTATCTTGTAACACAGAGACAACTCGTTAATTGCCGCGAGGGGTCTTTTCACAGTCTGCGCGGCTACCTCCGCCGGAGGTTCGAGTCCTCCCTCGGGCATGGGTGTGTGTGTTGTGCAAAGCGTAAGTTAGCTGAAGTTAGATTAGGTAGTGTGTAGGCTTAGGGACCGATGACCTAAGCAGTTTGGTCCCATAAGATCTTACCACAATTTTTTTTTTTTTTTTTTTGCTCGTTGATTATTTAGTAAAAATTTACATACTACAAATATAGATTTTTTTTTTTTTTTGCAGATGCACACAATTTAGTAAACAGTTCGAGCTCTGATACTAGCCAACAGGTAACTATAGACATGCCTCAGAAATAAGGTAGCTAGATTCAACCATTTTCACTGGCTATAAAGTACAGTTCCTAAACCAGAAGAATTACATCTGCATTCTATAAAAAATGATTCAAATGGCTCTGAGCACTATGGGACTTAACATCTGAGATCATCAGTCCCCTAGAACTTAGAACTACTTAAACCTAACTAACCTAAGGACATCACACACATCCATGCCCGAGGCAGGATTCGAACCTGCGACCGTAGCGTTCGCGCGGTTCCAGACTGAAGCGCCTAGAACCGCTCGGCCACACCAGCCGGCTGCATTCTACATCCTTAGATTCTAAAATCATTTTGAGGTAGTGACAGCCACAAGCCCATACACATTGACAGAACTGGACTCACGTAGTACCAGGCAAAACCTTCATAAATAACACATTGATCTACATAACAACGAGCAACCAGGATCCGGAGTCAAAATAGCCACCTGAAGACACCAAGTGACGTGCACACTAATCGGATGCTCACCGTGATTTCTCGTAAAATCCAGCGCCCATTGCCAAACGCTTGCTTAGAGAGCGCGGAGAGAAGGATGTAACGAAGATTACTCGGAGTCGGAAACCCACGGCTATCATCCAGCAGACGCCACCGCGTACAGTACTTGCAAAGGTCACACCGGACTCCAACCCAGCACCACAATGGACACACAGCTTGCAAATTCAATAGCAGAGTACACGCCGAATACTGTGTGTCCTGCCGAAGTAGCTTTCAACGAGCCATGTTCTTGGCTGCGACCAACACTCGCCTCCGCCAAACGTGCAGTCAGCAAAGGCACCACTCTTGCTAACGGACCATGGCAGACGCTTGGCCTCACCAACACGCCGCCTCCCTTGCGCTCTTCGTCGCCTGTGTCACACACTCCTTTTCTCTAGGTCGTCGTAGCCCTTAACTACCTTCTCCTCCGACCTGCCCTCTACCGGCGGTAATCTCACTCCACTCGCTCTTGCAGCCAGAGGGATTTCAGATCCTCGGGAATTACGCGAAATTAAACGCGGGCGCATTGCACAAAAACATTAGATAAACTGACCAACGTGCATTTTGGGGAAAGGAGGTTAACTAGTGTCCCTCTACACACAAACCAACATGCATACCAACCAGGAAAATCGTGTGAAACTGCACTCCACCAACTTGTTGGGAAGGTGCAGAAAGCACTACACTTTCAGGAAATAGCCCTCTGCATCTTCTTGGACATGGAAAGGGCTTTTAGCAACACGACCTTCGAATCAATGGTTAAGGCAGCAGAGATGCATGGCTTGGAGACCACCATTAAGAGATGGATTAGAGCCATGCAAAGTGGTAGAAAGGTAGAGGCCACCATGATGCAATGAAAAATGGTAATCAACACCACCAGAAGCTGTTCACAAGGAGGGGTCCTGTCCCCTCTACTGTGGAACCTTGTGGGAATGAGCTCATTGTAGAATTAAACTCTAGAGAGTACTTTTGCCAGGGATACGCAGACGATCTTGTCACAGTAATACTTGGCAAATTTTCAAGTACAGTCAGAGCCATGGCACAAGGAGCATTGGACATTGTGCAAAATTTGTGCAGGAAACAGGATCTAACGGTCAGTCGTAAGAAGACTGTTGTAGTACCACTTACGAGGAAGCAGATCAAACACACATATTGGAATCTCAAGCTTCTCGATGAAACTTTATCAGTGAAGGGGATAGCGCAATATCTAGGGGTAACCCTGGATGAGACACTATCATGGACCCCTCACGTAATGAGCAACTGTTCCAAGGCGAAAGGTACTCTAATGCGTACCAGGACAGATTGTGGTAAAGATTGAGGCTTAAGCCCCAAGAGTATGTACTGGATATACACCATGGTAGTAAGACCTATGATCACTTATGGGGTTACAGTATGGTGGAAAAAGTGGAACAGCAGGTAGCTGCTAAGGAGCTTGCTAAGGTGCAGAGATTGGCCTGCTTAGCCATTACAGGCGGAATTAGCAGCACACCCACTGCTGGGATGGAAACCATGCTAGACATGCCCCCATTACACCTGTGGTTAAAGATGGAGGCAGCAGCTGGACCACACAAGTTAAAGACTGGCAAAGTCTGGAACTCACTGGGGTATCCAGGATCTCACACTAAAATAAAATACGTATGGTTGGAGAAATGCCGGCCGACTGTATAATAACTCCCGGCTGCTTCAACAAGTCTTTCAACGTAGTAACTGGAAGTAGAGAGCGCTGCGAGAACAAATGTCGACATAGTACTGAGGACATAGCTTGGTTCAGTGACAGTTGGAAAACAGACCAAGGTGTTGGGGCCAGGGTATACAGGGTGCAACCAAGGCTGCAAAGTGCAATCTCTCTATGGAAGATGGCCACTGTGCTTCAAGCAGAAATATCTGCTATGAGGGCGTGCGAGGAGGAGAATTTGCGGAGGTGCTACAAAGGTTGTAGAATTTTCATTTATTCAGACAGCCAAACAGCCCTGAAAGCGCTGACAGCCTCTGCAAGCGTTTATCCACCGGGCATTTTCTCTGATATTATGATCTACGCTTCATCAGCAGAGTTTAGTAGATGTGTTTTTGCAGCACACACGTGACAAAACAATCTAACTTCTTCCTTATCCCGGTATTCCTCTGTTGATCCCAGTTTTCGTATTTTCTTCCAGAGACATTGGTTGAAGTGAAAAGTGCAACGAGAAAGGAATGTTTCTGAGAACACTGTTTTCATAACTTTAATTGCAGTCATTTCGAAGTCCAGTGCTGCAGTTTTCGGTGACCAACCTTGCATCTTGTTTTCCTGTCCAAAGAAAAGTCTTCCACATGTATTTTGACTTTTCTCTGGAAGCAAAACAAAGAAACCAGGAAACACCTTCATCTCTGCTGTGCTTCCAATGTTTCAGATATCTGTGAAATGTATCGTCCGTAAGCACAGTTCCATTTTCACACGGCTTTTCTCTGCTTCTTCACATCCAAATACCAGGATTCTTTTGTCAGGAACAGACCCAAATTCAGTTTTCAAACATCTGCTACCTTCAATTGCTCTCAAGACGTCTTCTCTCAGCAGAATCTCCGATATAGTGCCACAGTTCTGGGCCGTCCCGGTAGCTTCTCTTCTTATTTCACACAATGCAGTCTTGGAGATCTCATAATTTGGCACATCTGCGATGAAATCTAAAGCTTTATCTTTCAAATCCTGAAATTTATCTTAAATATTTGGAAAACAGGCATTACCTTCGTGGACTCTTTCCGTGCAGTTCTGCATTCGTTTCTTAACTTGTTCATCTGCTTCGTCAGGTGGGCAAGAACGTTGCCGACATTTGCAATTTTTAAATAGACTCACTCCATTCGGAATTCATGTACAACTAGTTCGTACATTCATCACATTTTCTGTGTACCTGGTACCAATGACCATCCTTGAAAAGACATCGATTCCCTTCCCGTGTAATTATTTCCATGAATCACAGCGTGAAGAAATGAAGTAGCATAGGACTACAAAACTATGTGTTAACGAACGCTGTCGGCAAGGGTACTGCCTGACTAACGATAACAACACATCCGTTGCTACAGTAATGGTGCAGATCGAAGCAATGAGTTAAAATTTATTCCAGCATTGGGTTTCGAACCTTGGTGGCTTGCTTCTTAGGGAGATGCGTTATTCTCTGCGCCACATTGACATGATGGCTATCAGAACTACACACAATACTCTAGTACGTCTCCCTCGTCGATACAAATTCTAATGTACGCCTAACCCATTGCTATTCCCCTTCTAAACTCGCGTCAGTAGAGCAGAGGTTCTCCAGCATCGGAATAGAACCTTAGCGATGAACGAAATTGGGTTAATCTTGCCTGTACCTCAGTCGTAGCTGATATATTAAACATTTACCTTTGACGTTCCTGAGACGTATCAGTCATTTCCTCCATTAGTACCATCCATGTTTCAACAACACTGGCGTAAAGCAGCAGTAGACTTGATCAGAAAACCATGGCGAAAATCTGCTTGGTCAGAAGCCCCCAGTATCTGCGACAACCCTAAAAGCGTGGCAAACACCAAGGTCAGAAAGCCTATTTAGCCGGCACACCAGCCCCTGTAGTTAACCCGATGACCCTGGAGTTCAATCCGGGACTGGTGCGTCTCTCCAAATCCCGGAAGCAGCGGCTAACGCGCTTGTCGAGAAGCGGACACAAATCGGCTCAATGAGCAACGCTCCAGCTCATTCAGGAGACAAAGCAGTGTTTACGGTCTGGCGGTAGTTAACCTTGTAGCTGTTTGCACAAGTTGCCGTAACAATCGGAGAACGGATGCGTATCGGAGCAGATGTAAACTTGTGACATTGTTGTAATGTCTAATGTCTCGTTCCATTCAGTGTATTAGATTATGGTGTTAAATATGTTTAATTATATTCCTTACATTAGATTATGCATAGGAAACAGAAGTAATTACTTTGACATCTGATAACCAAATATTCCTTTGACTATTACCTGTAGCCATTAAATTCAGTAGGTCATCCTAAAAGTTTATCTAGAACACAACATAACCAATGAACGACAAAATAACTGTAGGTTACTCACAAAAATAATTAAATGAATAAATATAAGTCATCATAAAAAACACAGGCTTGTGTGTTCTTATATATCTGAAACGTCATTCAGCAGATGATGTGGAGGTGTGCGTCTCTCTTTTTCACTGAAGAGTGCGAGTTGTATTTGTTGCGATCGATCTCGCAATTCGCAGAACTGGAGAGAGATGTGCGTCAGTCAGAGTGGCTGTTCGTGGAGGTCTATTTATATTCGTTAGAGAGAGCAGTTTTTCACATAGACGTGTTGAGCCGAACACTCATAGCAGTTTGGCAGCCATTTTGGACATACTGGGAAATATTTTTGCGAAAAGTGTTCCTAAAAATGTGATAGGCTTGATCGTGATTCATATTATTCTTCAATTCACTATCACATCGCCACAACCTCCGCGTTTGGTACAGCAAAGTAGTATTCGATCCCGAGGACAGATGATGTGCCCTACACTGCAATCCAAAGTCGGATTGTCACCTCATGACGATGAAAGAGCCATTTTGATCACAGGATCGGAATCCTCCCGTACTTACACTGTGTACTTGAAGCGCCAAAGGGGGTGGAGGACTCTGATGGCGTGAATGGGAGAGAAAGTAAGTGACTGACTGAGGGAGAGCTTGTGCCGAATAGTATGGCTGTGTTATCATAGCATAAATATTGTACGTGTGTGATGTATGGTGTGCCAGCATGTGTGGGTTCCTATGTGTGTGTGTAAGTGTCTGTATGCTTGTGAGTATGTTTGAGTGTGGATGTCTGATTAAATATGTATGCCTGTGTGTTAATATATTGCGTTTATTTTTTCTGAATATATGCAAGAACATGTTAGCAGCATGTGCTGAGAAAAAATTATAAAAAATGATAAAATTAAAAATTGGACCAAAATCATCAAAAAAGTTAAAAAATTGTAACTGAAGGGGAAAAAAATAATTAACTGTATTTCTCTCTTTTGTACTTCATGTGGGTGAGTGCTTGAGTGAGTGCCTGTGTAAACAGATTAGTTTTTAAATATCACTTCCCTCTAGCTGTCCAATTCATATTAGTTTTGAATTTCAGTTCCACCCACTTCATTTTAGAGCAGCTCTTTGGGTCGAACATTTTAGGGCCCTCCGCTTCATTGTATTATTAAATTATTTCAGCTGCTTGAAGTGGAAAATGTTTCGGGCCACCCAGCTGAACGTACAAATAAGTCTTCTATTTGGGTGGAATTTCACTAGTAACAGTAATTGTATTAGTGTAAGAGGAAGTGTGCATCTGCAACAGCTGTAATCAGTACTGCAATGTAAAGTAAAAAACTTGTTCAACCACTAGAATTATTCGTAAAACCAAGAACTGTGAAGAAAAAAAAATTCAAGCAGTAACAAGAACTGTGAATTTAAAAGTAATGTTACTTAGTGTATTGTAAAAACAACAAGATTTGTGGATGTAAAGCTGTATTGTTACTGTGAATATTTATGTCTGAATAAAAAATTGTTATTCTTTGTTCTTATTTCACTAATCCCTACCATTACAAATGTATACAAAGGCTGTGCAAGATGCACAAGGTATTAGTTCGAATCATGAGGGAGGTGACGTTTAAGATAGAGGAAAACAAAATATATGTAATGAGAGCATGGGATTTCGCCTATCGTGCTACACATATAGGTTTTTGGGAACAGGCAGCACGTGATCGTGTCCGCTTCCAAAGGCATATAGGAAACATGGCTGAAATTTCTTGAACACAGCCTCAGACGTAGTCTCTGGGCAAAGCGACGTACTATGTGACTAGAAGCTAGGTAGAAAGAAAGAAAACTACAGAATGTGAGGTAGAAAATTCATTTATTTCCATTAATCTGATTTAAAAGTAATAATACATTTTTATAAGAAGACGCAACAGTATTTTCACACATCTTCTTCTTGTTGAACTGATGGATAGCAGGACGCCCGTAGAGTTTCAGGTCTTGAATAGAAGCAAACTTGAAGATTCGCTGCATTCTTATGATATTCCCCTCGCCTTTGACGTAGCTGATGGTCTCAGGATGATCGAATATTCGAAGTTACGTCATAATGACTTTAAAAGGTATACCAGAATCGTCCCAGTGGAGTGCATGGAAGTAATGTGTGAACCACCATCCCTGAAAGGCCTCGGTGATGCAATTCTTGCTGAGAATGTCTCTATTATACCAGCATCTCCTGTGTATTCTATGAATGCAACATCTTTAAATATGAATTTTCTACACCCGTCATCATAGAAACCTTGAATGTCGGCCAAGACGTTCACACTGCAAGTTGTCATTGTGAAATTCTCTGGGTACGCCACCGCAGTTGATCATTTATACAGCACGCTGCACAATACCAGGAAGTGTGCAATAGTTGATCACACAGTCATGTAGAACTAGACCATATGCTGCAGTATATCCTGGGAAATTTGATGAGGATTCAAATTCGATTCGTATACCTAATGGTCCTGATTTAATTGTCTCATTCTGCTTAGAACAGTCTACTACGATGATTGATGCCAGCCACTCGAATTTTCGTGGACTGAGTAGGCATCCTTTTTCCTCTTCAACACCTTCAGAGTAAGAAGCACGGAAACTTGCATACATATCAAATGCTGAATTGTATACTTTCTGGTCCCACTGTAGCAGTAAATTGTCATACGGATAGAATTCTGAATTCAGGTAGATACTGGACTTACGGTTGACAGATACGGTGGAACCATTTACTAAATTCACTCTTCTATTGATCTGAAATAGAAGTATGATGAATCTCGGTGTTTCCAGCTGCACCGGATACTCAAAAATCTCCATGAGCGGAAAGTTTGTGGCAGATATGAACCGGTATTCAGAACTTTTAAAAGCTTCAAACGCTCCTCGTCTACCACAGTGATGTGCGGCATTTCCCGTATATATTTTACTAAGATGGTATCTGTTCTTTCGGACATGTTCGAAAGAACAAATACCATCTTAGTAAAATATATAGTTAAGGCTCACCGGCCACTTGACCATCTTCTTCTTCTGTGCGAATGCACAAACAGTGCCCGAACTCACACGAGAATCGGCAACGCGCCGCGAGTAATGAGTATAATGGGCGGGGGCACTACGAATGTAGTGCGGGACAATACATTGAGAATGTGGGTTTGGGTTTCGTGGGAGGCGTGCCAGAGATAAATCCCTGCAGTCGCGCTATCCTCTGTGTCCTCGGTGGCTCAGATGGATAGAGCGTCTGCCATGTAAGCAGGAGATCACAGGTTCGAATCCCGGTCGGGGCACACGTTTTCATCTGTCACCGTTGACGTACGTCAACGCCTGTAAGCAGCTAAGGGTGTTCATTTGATTGTAATTTTCCATATAACTTTACTGATGATAATCTGATCTCCTCTTTAGCTCCTTGAATGTATGAGTTGCTAACTGCTGCACTCCGTACCGGAATAAGTTCCTGTTTAGCATTCATAGTAATTCGCTGTACGTCCTCAAAGTACCCCATAAACATTTTTAGAGGTGCGCATGCAGTAAATCGGCGGTACTCTTCTGCTGTTCTGCCTACAGGCAATTCAGGTCCGAGGATGATGATTAGACAGATGTTTTAAGGGTTGATGCTATGCCAACATTACGTGTACAATCAACCACTACCCCATTAAGTTCATATCGTATTTCCTGGAACAGAAATGCCAAAGCATTGTGTGTAGGCTTTGATCCCGCTGTATGACTACCATCCTTTTTCTTAAATGATCCATCCAAATATACATACAGGGTGGTCCATTGATTGTGACCGGGCCAAATATCTCACGAAATAAGCGTCAAACTAAAAAACTACAAAGAACGAAACTTGTCTAGCTTGAAGGGGGGAACCAGATGGCGCTATGGTTGGCCCGCTAGATGGCGCTGCCATAGATCAAACGGATATCAACTGCATTTTTTTAAAAATAGGAACCCCCATTTTTTATTACATATTCGTGTAGTATGTAAAGAAATATGAATGTTTTAGTTGGACCACTTTTTTCGCTTTGTGATTGATGGCGCTGTAATAGTCACAAACATATGGCTCACAATTTTAGACGAACAGTTGGTAACGGGTAGGTTTTTTAAATTAAAATACAGAACGTAGGTTCGTTTGAACATTTTATTTCAGTTGTTCCAATGTGATACATGTACGTTTGTGAACTTATCATTTCTGAAAACGCATGCTGTTACAGCGTGATTACCTGCAAATACTACATTAATGCAATAAATGCTCAAAATGATGTCCGTCAACAATGCGTTTGGCAATACGTGTAACGACATTCCTCTCAACAGCGAGTAGTTCGCCTTCCGTAATGTTCGCACATGTATTGACAATGCACTGACGCATGTTGTCAGGCGTTGCCCGTGGATAGTAAATATCCTTCAACTTTTCCCACAGAAGGAAATCCGGGGACGTCGGATCCGGTGAACGTGCGGGCCATGGTATGTATCTTCGACAGCCAATCTACCTGTCATGAAATATGCTATTCAATACCACTTCAAACGCACGCGAGCTATTTGCCGGACATCCATCATGTTGGAAGTACATCGCCATTCTGTCATGCAGTGAAACATCTTGTAGTAACATCGGTACAACATTACGTAGGAAATCAGCATACATTGCACCACTTAGATTGCCATCGATAAAATGGGGGCCAATTATCCTTCTTCCATAATGCCGCACCATACATTAACCTGCCAAGGTCACTGATGTTCCACTTGTCGCAGCCATCATGTATTTTCCGTTGCCCAATAGTTCATATTATGCCGGTTTGCGTTACTGCTGTTGGTGAATGACGCTTCGTCGCTAAATAGAATGGGTGCAAAAAATCTGTCATCGTCCCATAATTTCTCTTGTGCCCAGTGGCAGAATTGTACATGACATTCAAATTCGTCTGCATGCTATTCCTGGTAAAAAAAAAAAAAAAAAAAAAAAAAAAAAAAAAAAAAAAAAAGCACTCCGTCTTCAGGCCTACCGTGAACATCCGACCGCCGTGTCATCCTCCAAAGAGATGCAGATAGGAGGGGTGTGAGGTCAGCACACCGTTCTCCCGGTCGTTATGATGGTATTCTTGACCGAAGCCGCTACTTTTCGTCGAGTAGCTCCTAAATTGGCATCACGAGGCTGAGTGCACCCCGAAAAATGGCAACAGCGCATGGCAGCTGGATGGTCACCCTTCCAAGTGCCGGCCACGCCCAACAGCGCTTAACCTTGGTGATCTCGCGGGAACCGGTGTATCCACTGCGGCAAGGCCGCAATTCCTGGTCCATAGAAATATGGTACGGGTGCAATCGATGTTGATGTAGCGTTCTCAACACCGACGTTTTTGAGATTCCCGTTTCTCGCGCAATTTGTGTGCTACTACTTGGGCATCATCATCGTCGTGGTTGACGTCAAATGTGGCTGTTTCCTTAAATAACGTAACTATCCAGCGAACGGTTCGGACACTTGGATGATGTCGTGCAGGACACCGAGCAGCATACATAGTACATGCCCGTTGGGCATTTTGATCACAATAGCCATACATGAACACGATATCGACCTTTTCTGCAATTGGTAAACTGTCCATTTTAACACGGGTAATGTATCACGAAGCAAATACCGTCCGCACTGGCGGAATGTTACGTGATACGACGTACTTATACGTTTGTGATTATTACAGCGCCATCTATCACAAAGCGAAAAAAGTGGTCCAATTAAAACATTCCTGTTTCTTTACGTACTACACGAATATGTAATAAAAATGGGGGTTCCTATTTTAAAAAAAAAACGCAGTCGATATCAGTTTGACCTATGGCAGCGCCATCTAGCAGGCCAATCATAGCGCCATCTGATTTCAGCCTTCAAGCTAGACGAGTTTCGTTCGTTGTAGTTTTTTCGTTTGATGCTTATTTCGTGAGATATTTGGCCCGGTCACTATCAATGGACCATGGGAGTCGATTGCTCACTCTTTTGTGCTGAATGTCAGTACCATCACCATTGCTATTTCTTGCACCATCCAATAGAGGTCTTATATCCGATTTGTATTTCACATTGCTTCGGCTTTTTGCATTATTATGGAGATCATTTAAAAACAATATTTCATGATACATTCCCAGATCTTTAGGCGAATAATTTACAGTTTTTGTGGGTCTTAAGGAAAATAAATTTCAGTAGACCGGGTGTTCTTTGAAACTGTCTATCACCGATCTGCATTTTTTTAAATTTAAAGTTATAGGCTGCGCCCCCAACTTGTATGGTTTTCCACCACTGACATCGAATATTTTGTCTGTCCTAATGTCGCTGTGACGCTTAATGAAATCAGAAATAGCGTCATCGTTGTCGCTGTGAAATTTTGCTGGGATCATTGAACGACATATCTGTTCGTACATGAGCCTGTTAAAGGTGTTTTAATTTCAGATTGACCTGTTTAAGTGCTATAATTAGATTTGCTTTATCCCTCAGCAGCTGTTTTGGGATTCTGGAATAAGTCTCACTCAGATAAAATACATCAACAGCCGTATGGCGACCGAAATAGAAATGTCGTCGAGTTTCACCTTAGTTTTCCACAGCAACGTCGTGAAATATGAACACTGTGTTTGACTCAACTTTTTCCGGTGGAGGGACATCACTGTTCTCACAATATGTCGTGTATGCCATACCATTTACACCCTGCAATATCTCTTTTAATAGTTGGTATTCCGGCTGAAACAGTGTTTCTGAAAATACACATACATGCTGAAAGCGGACTCCATCCGGATGTGTCAGCAGCGACATGAGAACATTTGTCTTGCCATAGTTGGATGGACCTACAGTTATCGCATGTATGATGTCGGGAAGGAGTGCGCCATTCTTCTTCTTCAGCTCTTCTTGCGCACTGTCACATCTCCAGTCGGTTACAAAAAAGTCGAGATGCTTCACCCACCTTGCCTTGATACCTACTATGTCAGGTACTCGCGTGCAATGGGTTTTTATAGACATTAATGAATACTATGCCATAATTTTTTGCTGTTGCATGTTTTCAGTGAAAATTCTGGGGTAATAGCTTTAGTACTTGCAATATAATAAGAGGTAAGAAATAAAAAACACATACATGGTTATATGCATTTTTTAATTCAGTAATCTCACACAGGATGCACTACGTCAACCAGGTTTTTCTTTATCTTAACGCCAGTAGAGAATACAGAAAATACGGCCTTCTTGTAAGCACAGAAGTCAGCATGTATTTCTCTCAGACTTATTGGCAGTACATCAGTTTTCGCCGGCACCATACTGACCCACTGTTCGAAACCGTCTACATGTACACTGTTCATACTTAGATACTCTGCAATGTCTCTATACACAGCTTTAACACTAGGCAGCCATCTGTCCAGTCTTCCCAACACAACAGAGAGCATCGTCTGTAGAATGGACAAGGTTGTAATGGTGGAGTGCTGCATATAAATGGATGTGTCAGCCGATTTCACACAAAGTGCAGAGTCATCGTATACTGTTGTAATAGATAGAATTAGAGCAGCACAGTAAACGTCCAGAGGAGGACGGCTCGAATGATACTCGGTGGTCAGCCGCTTTTGCAGGACATGGTTCACCCCATTCCACCTCTATAAATCGCCCTTTAACACTTTTAACTGCATTCTCGATCTCTATCACAACACGCCTGTCTCTGTCTGCAGTTGCTTCTATACCAATTTGTAAACGCTTCAAACCTGTAGTGGCTAAATTATACACTGAAGTGAACAGTAGCAGTGTTCAGACCTTAATTGATATCTTCCCATCCACTGCATCCTCACTTTGTCCATGCAGTATCACTGGAATATGGGGTCCAGTAAGACCTGTGTCATGCTGATTAGGACCCCTGGTACACTTCAGCGAGTCAGGGGCTGGCTGGGTGTCTTGAACCGATAAGAACAGCTGATTGTCGTGCTCCATCAAGCTGACCAGGTGCACGACAGGATCCCAGGATGCTGCCGCTGGTGCGGGTCCCGACTGGCTGGGACACGTCGCTGCTGCAGACCCCAACAGGCTGGAGGACGTCGCATACACTGATGAGCAAAGAAGAAAAACCGTTACATGTGATAATAGCAGCACTTGACTCATCTTCCTCCACAGCAGTAAACACAGACATTGAGCAAGGGGTACTTACTTTTCCATGGCTTCTTGCTATTCTGCTGCTGCTGCAGCTGGTCAGTGCAAGACGATCTCTGTTGGCACTTCATGTTGACTGACTGACTGCAACTGTGGCTCCAGAGCTTTTGAGCCCGTCTTATATCTGCAGTGTGATTGGATGCTATGCTCATATTGGCGGCTGGCAATTTCAAGCGCCTCTGGTGGTGTAATTGTGTTGAGAATGGGCGGAGGTTGCGCTTAGGCTTTCCATCCAGAAGGACCAGGGTTTGAGTCCCAGAAAGAACACCACCATTTTAAATTTACTGTTGGAGGGGTAGGTGCGGGATGTCAGCACAAGACTGAGGCAAATAAATTCCCGCCAAAACTCAAAATTCATTCCAACACTCGTAACAGGGTAGCCAGGAGAGGAGGAGGGGGAAGGAGGGGCAGGGGACTGGGACCCACGTGCAGTCTGTGAAAACTCATGACGTCATCTGGGGATGGGGGTTGGGGGCTGAGGGGATAATCAATTGTTTAATTTAATTAATTCAATGTGGACTCGCACTGCCCTTACCCTACTACTTACATCTACTTTAGTTTCTTCATCGTGTAGATTATTAAGAAGATTAAATTGTTTTTAATCCTCTACACATCCATACTGGTTGAAGTGACGTATTCTCTAGTGACATTCTAAATTGTACTTTTTTATGCCTATATTTTACCACATACCAAACATTGTGCTCCCCCTTCGCTTTCAGTGTACAAGTAATCCAACTCCCAACTATAGTTCAACTGCAAAATAGAACGCCACTTTACCGCATTGCTTTGACCAGCGATTTCAGCTACACAACACACTGTACCATAACATAATATACTCAGCCAGACACATTGCTGTGGCTATGCTTGGGCCTTGACTGCGCATATTGCCATCTAGTCTTTACAGCACAAATCATTAGACAGACGTCAGCTGCTCTCGACTCCAAGGCTCTGCCCGAGCTCATGTAGGCGGCACTGTGAGCGCGGCTCCCTCTTTACCCGACTATGTGCTAGCCCATGCAGGCTCATTTCCCGTCTGACAATGTCAGCTACCATAATCAGGCCTTTTATTCCACTTTGCTTCCTGTTCCATTAGTCTTTTTTCTTCTCTCGCCTCGTCATTCCCGACGTTTCTCACTTAGCAACCCTCAGTTTTCACTTTAATAGTTCGTGTCTCACTGCTGTAAGTCAAAGCTGGCAACATGCACTGTCTCGGACACATCTGTACCTGTACTCTGCAAGTCACAACTGTGTGTCGTGTGGGAGGGTACTTCTGAGACGACTACCGTCTCTCCCCTCTCCAGTTCCTTTCGCTAACGGTGTATGGGGAGAGCAACTGTCAGTATGCCCCTGTGGTAATCCGTAATTTCTCTCATTTTCTTGCCGTAATTGTTTCGCGAGATATATGTGCGTGACTCTTCTTGGAACGTACGAGGGCTATTCAGAAAGTAGGGGACGTTTCCGTCTGACGCCGCTAGGCGCGCGCCAATCGCGTATATTTCGGTATGTGCGTGCTCGGCAGCTCAGTTGGCATCCATCGGTGACAGCGGGAACGTCTCTGAGCGTCTGGTTTTCTCGATATTCGAATTTGAAATGTGTGCTGCATTCGAAAATCCCGCCAGTTGTGACGTACGGTCTATAATACGGTTTTGTTGGCAAAAAACCTAAAACCTACAGAAATTTATCGTGAACTGTCGAAGTGTATAGAAACAACGTAATGAGTGAATGTTCTTTCCGAAAATGGTGCATTCGGTTAAAAAATGGCCGAACCAACATTCATGATGAAGGGAAGAGTGGACGATTTTGTCGCTAAAGTTGATGAAACGTTTCGTGAAAACCGTCGCTTCACAATAACGGAGCTTTCGCTTTCTTTTCCACAAGTTTCACGGACTTTGTTGTTTGAAATTGTCACTCAAAAGGTAGGCTACCACAAATTTTGTGCACAATGGGTACCCAAAATGCTTACAGAGCACCAGAAAGGAAAGTGGATGGGGGCAATGTTGACATTTCTGGAAGCCTACCACAAACATGGTGATTCATTACTGGATCCAGTCGTAACTGGTGACGAGACTTGGGTGAAACACGTCAATTGCGAGACAAAATTACAGTCCATGGAGTGGGGGCGCACGAGGTACCCCCAAAACCCAAGAAAATGTTTTCAAATCTTATAAGCAAGGAAGTTGATGGTGACAGTGTTTTGGGATAGGCAAGGTGTGCTTCTTATTGATTTTCTCGAACGTAGAGCAACCATAAATTCTGCCCCGTCAAACTTTGTTCAGCCTTAGAAGAGCAGTTCAAAACAAACCCCGAAGAAAGCTGACGTCCAAAATTTTGTTTTGCACGACAGTGTCCGACCTCACACGACAAACTGCACTAAAGAACGCCTTAATTCATTCAAATGGGAAAATTTCCCTCATTCGCCCTACAACCCCAGTCTTGCACCAAGCGACTTCCACTTGTTTCCCAAGATGAAGAACTGGCCTACAACACAGCGCTTTGATGACGTCGCGGAACTCCAGGCGGGCATGACTCACTGGCTGAAGCCTCAGGCGGCAGAATTTTACGACGAAGGCCTTTCAAAGGTATGGCAAGTGCCTCAATGTGTTTGGTGGCTATGTGGAAAAGTAGAATGTCAGTCGCTTCCCTACTTTCTGAATAGTCCTCGTGCATTCTCGTAATTTCAAGTGTAAACTTCTCCTTAATGTACAGTACCTCTCTTTATTGTCTGCCACTATAGCATGATGAGCTTTTCTGTAATTCTCTCGTGCTTTCTAAACGAACAGTTCTCTACCTCCTCTATTTATCCTACCTCGTAAGTCACTGTCTTTGTGGACGAGTTGCATTGTTTTAGAATTTTTCCAAAGGTTCTCAGCCTGGCACCTGCCTTTACTGCAACTAATTTTATTCATCCATTCCACTTCTCATCACTCTAGTATTTTTCAGTTTTTTTATTAGCAGTGATTTATCATCACTGCTTCAATCTAACAGTAATGGGTCTGTCCACTTACGTACATGTGAAACGTTACATTTATGTATGGTCAGAATCACCCACCAGTCCCTTCACAGATTGTTGATCCTTTGCAGGTGTTCCTTTCGCTAGTGTCATTTGGCGCTGCACGCTTTCTTTCTACAACAGCATTCTTTGCGAACAATCTCACAGAAATTTGACTTTTACGAGAGTTATTCAGAAACTAAGGTCCGATGGGCTTCGAAATGGAAACGACAGTGAAAATCCGATTAAGCTTTGCACAGATGTACTGGTCAGTGTCTCTAGTATGCCTGTTCATGTTCGTCGCTCTTTTCAGTTCTGAGCAAACAATGAGCACATAGTGTCTAGAACAATTGTGTCTCCCGCCAAGCATGGGTGCCCACTGCGATTTCATGCAACCCCACATAACGTAACTGTCATACATTTCCTTTTTTATGACAGTTCTCGGCCACACACTGCAGGGCCAGTGACGACTCTCCTGCAGCATTTTCCGTGGGAATGTTTGATCACCCACCACACAGCGCGGACTTGGTTCCTCCTGATTTTCATTTCTGCTCGTATGAATCGCTGGCTATGCAGACAACATTTTGGTACAGATAACTAACGAGGCTATTGGAAAGTTGGTACAACGCTACGATAAATGTCTGGAGCGGCGATTTTATAGAGAACTGGCTGGAAACTGAAGCAAACTGCAGCAAACGAAACATTTTTGATTTTCACTTTGGTTTCCATTTCGCGACCGATCGGACCTTATTTTCCGAACAGTCCTCGTACATCTATCGATTTTCTCCCGTTAAAATCGACGTATGGAGTTCTATCTACTAGAAAGCTCTGAATCACTCACAAACCGAGCGAGGTGGTGCAGTGGTTAGCACACTGGACTCACATTCGGGAAGACGACGGTGCAAACCCGTGTCTGGCCATCCAAATTTAGGTTTTCCGTGATTTCCCTAAATCGCTCCAGGCAAATAGCGGGATTGTTTCCTGGCACGGCCAATTTCCTTCCACATGATTCACACAATTTCAGCTTGTGCTCCGTCTCTAATAAACTCGATGTCGATGGGACCTTAAACCCAATCTTGTTTCTTCCTGAATCAGTCACAATTCAGATGGAGTACTCGGTATCGTATTTTATTCACCAAGCGCCCAGTGGACTTGTATCGAAAGCGTTCCGGAAGTCAAGGACCATGATATCATCCCAGACACAGTCGTGTGTGAACTGTGAAATAACATGTCGACAAACAGAACGAGCTGAGTTTTAGATCCCCGTTTGTGGTAGCAACGTCAGGGGGACGTGCCTTCCTGCTGGACCGGTTCCATACATGCACATCTAGCTACATCTGTGGAACAGTCCAAGCCTCCCATGTCTTCGTGGGAATAGATACTTTAATATTCAAAAGGATCTGATTCCCGTGGGCTACCAGAGGCTTGCATAAATCCTTGGATATACGCAGTCAGGTGGATGCAATATTTCTTGACATCCGAAAAACATTTGATGGAGAACCAAGACTAATGTTTGCTAATGAAAATATGAAGATGTGGAGCACCAAACGAAATTTCTGACTGGCTTGAGCATTTACTTATGAGAAGGATGCTTCACGTTAATTTGAATGGAGAGTCATGGACAGGTGTAGAAGTAGCTTCAGGTGTGTCCCAGGAATGTGTGTTGGGAACGTCGCTGTTCATCTTGTGCATCAGTGAGCTGGCAGACAACATTATTACTAATCTGATAAATTTTTGCGTATGAAGCAGTTATAAAAAATGTTGCAGAATATTCAGAGCGGTATAAAACTGGCAATGTGTTTCAAATATTCAGAAATGTGAAGCTCTACACTTTGCAAAACGTAAAGCCGTAGTACCCTATCACTACAATATCAGTGTGTCACAACCAGAACCATTCAACCAGAGTGGAACAATTCACCGGGATATGAAACGGAAAACGGAATACACTCCTGGAAATTGAAATAAGAACACCGTGAATTCATTGCCCCAGGAAGGGGAAACTTTATTGACACATTCCTGGGGTCAGATACATCACATGATCACACTGACAGAACCACAGGCACATAGACACAGGCAACAGAGCATGCACAATGTCGGCACTAGTACAGTGCATATACACCTTTCGCAGCAATGCAGGCTGCTATTCTCCCATGGAGACGATCGTAGAGATGCTGGATGTAGTCCTGTGGAACGGCTTGCCATGCCATTTCCACCTGACGCCTCAGTTGGACCAGCGTTCGTGCTGGACGTGCAGACCGCGTGAGACGACGCTTCATCCAGTCCCAAACATGCTCAATGGGGGACAGACCCGGAGATCTTGCTGGCCAGGGTAGTTGACTTACACCTTCTAGAGCACGTTGGGTGGCACGGGATACATGCGGACGTGCATTGTCCTGTTGGAACGGCAAGTTCCCTTGCCGGTCTAGGAATGGTAGAACGATGGGTTCGATGACGGTTTGGATGTACCGTGCACTATTCAGTGTCCCCTCGACGATCACCAGTGGTGTACGGCCAGTGTAGGAGATCGCTCCCCACACCATGATGCCGGGTGTTGGCCCTGTGTGCCTCGGTCGTATGCAGTCCTGATTGTGGCGCTCACCTGCACGGCGCCAAACACGCATACGACCATCATTGGCACCAAGGCAGAAGCGACTCTCATCGCTGAAGACGACACGTCTCCATTCGTCCCTTCATTCACGCCTGTCGCGACACCACTGGAGGCGGGCTGCACGATGTTGGGGCGTGAGCGGAAGACGGCCTAACGGTGTGCGGGACCGTAGCCCAGCTTCATGGAGACGGTTGCGAATGGTCCTCGCCGATACCCCAGGAGCAATCGTGTCCCTAATTTGCTGGGAAGTGGCGGTGCGGTCCCCTACGGCACTGCGTAGGATCCCACGGTCTTGGCGTGCATCCGTGCGTCGCTGCGGTCCGGTCCCAGGTCGACGGGCACGTGCACCTTCCGCCGACCACTGGCGACAACATCGATGTACTGTGGAGACCTCACGCCCCACGTGTTGAGCAATTCGGCGGTACGTCCACCCGGCCTCCCGCATGCCCACTATACGCCCTCGCTCAAAGTCCGTCAACTGCACATACGGTTCACGTCCACGCTGTCGCGGCATGCTACCAGTGTTAAAGACTGCGATGGAGCTCCGTATGCCACGGCAAACTGGCTGACACTGACGGCGGCGGTGCACAAATGCTGCGCAGCTAGCGCCATTCGACGGCCAACACCGCGGTTCCTGGTGTGTCCGCTGTGCCGTGCGTGTGATCATTGCTTGTACAGCCCTCTCGCAGTGTCCGGAGCAAGTATGGTGGGTCTGACACACCGGTGTCAATGTGTTCTTTTTTCCATTTCCAGGAGTGTATTTACATACGCTCAGATCTATGTGACAGTCCCTTCGGCATTGGTAGTATATTGGTAGAATTACTTATATGTCGTTGATGACAGGAGAAATTACTGGATAACTATGTATAAAAAACTTACGTATTTCTACACAGGTAGACACACTCTCAAGTTCATAATGACTTCAAAGCTGTAAGTCCAGGTGTGAAATCCACTCAGAAGTTTCTGCAAACAAACTGTGGCCTTTCATTGCCCCTTTGAAAGCTATGAGGCAACTGTCAAATGTTATATGATGTACAGTTTGCTACTCTTCGTTCCAGTTATACTGAGAGAAGTGCTTCCATCCCCATTGCTGCAGCAGTACACCGCATCTGTCCCAGTCAGTTATGATCCGATTCAGTAGGCACCAGTGTCGATGGGACAGGTGAAAACCTACTGCTCACTCTCAGGGAGTTCCAGTTAGTTGGTGATGTGTCAAGAAGGTTTATGCATGCTGTCCATTGTTTCAGGCATCTTGAATGTTGAAATTATGGTTCTGCAGATTGATTGTTAAGCGCCACAGTGGCTTTCTAGGCCTCAGTCACTGCTTCTGATAATGAAAACTCTGAATGAACTGATACCTCTGGGTTGTTTTTGATTCCTTTCCACACGTTCAGCAACGATTGTAATCTCTTAGATGGTGGTGGAATATTGTTAAGAACCAGTAACCAGTGCGTGTTTGTGGGACAGATACACCCTGTGATGAGGCTCATTGTTCGACTGAGCTGTGTGACAATTATTTTAGTATGAACACTGTGTAGCCCGATGGAACAGTAGTATTCTGCGACTGAGCATGAAAGGGCAAATGCTGATGATCTGACTGTTACAATGGCACTCCAGGCGGTACCTGTCAACTTCTGGACTACATGGTTCTGAGTTTTGATTTTAGCTGCCACATTCTGGAGATGGCTTTTGTAAGTCAGTAACCTGACTTAGGTCACACCTAGTATTTTAGGGTGTTGCAATATTTTAGAGTCTGATCTGTAAATGTGATGTTTAGTTTGTAGTTTGCTTTTTCATTCGGTAGGCGGGAAGCTGATACAATGATATTTTGAGAATTCAGTCGGAGAATATTGTGTCCGAAGTATTTATCCAACATATTCAGGTCTGATGTTAGTGTTACATCATCTTCCCGAAAGCTAAGCTGAGTGATCAAAGCTATACGATTAACATATATACATTTTCATGACTTTGTTTCTGGAAGGTCGCATGTACACACACTAAGAAAGAGTGGGGCCAAAACAAAATCTTGTGTGATACTGTAATTCATTTTGTAAACTCCACTTTTAGGGTTCTTTGTGAACACCTGGATGTGTTTGTTGTTCAGAATGTTCAGTTTCCAATACAGGATAATAATGATGAATCTGAAGAGGAGTCTGTCATGCCAGACAGTATCATAGGCTGCAATTATGGCTAAGGAGACATCCCATGTTTATCTTCAACTTCTCTGAGCCATTTTCAATATGAATTTCTTCTAAGTAGGGAGAATGCAATGTTTCTACGAAGGAGATTACTTACAAAACATTTGTGTGACCGACCCCCAGAATATTGCTCAAATTTGTGGGTCCCATACCAAATAGGAATAAGTGAGGACCTGAACATAACAGAGAAGAGCAGTTTGAAAGGTTACAGGTATGTCTGAACTGTGGGAGATGTCATAGAAATTCTGTAAAATTTAAGCCGGCAGATGCTTGAATATAGAGGGCGGGCGAAACGCTTGCATGGAGGTCTGGCAACAGTGCGAGAAAGCACCACAGCTGGTGAGATGGGTGCGCGCAAAAGCAGGGGAAGTTGCACAATGATTAACGGATAGAGTGTGACACCGAGTCTGAGCGTCAATCAGCCCCAGCGGATCAGTGAGCAGTTACCAATGGATTAATGGAAATGAAATGAACGTTTGGCGTCATTGGCCGGGAGGCCCCTTACGGGGCAGGTCCGGCCGCCTTGGTGCAGGTCTTATTACATTCGACGCCACATTGGGCGACCTGAGCACCGGATGGGGATGAAATGATGATGAAGACAACACAACACCCAGTCCCTGAGCGGAGAAAATCCCCGACCCAGCCGAGAATCGAACCCGGCCCGTAGGACGGCAATCTGTCACGCTGACCACTTAGTGCTTGGGGCGGACAATGAATTAATGGAGGCAGGAAAATAATTACAGTTTACCTCGAGGTTTGGGGATTGCAACCGGCTGGCGTCGACTTCACCCGACCGTAATCCCGAAACCTCTTGGAATAATCATTAAGCTGGGAGACTTCTAGATAGCCGGCCGCAGTGGCGAGCGATTCTAGGCGCTTCAGTCCGGAACCGCGCGACCGCTACGGTCGCAGGTTCGAATCCTGCCTCGGGCATGGATGTGTGTGATGTCCTTAGGTTAGTTAGGTTTAAGTAGTTCTAAGTTCTAGGGGACTGACGTCCTCAGATGTTAAGTCCCATAGTGCTGAGAGCCATTTGAATCATTTTTGACTTCTAGATACATAAATACATTTATGTAGAAAGGAATAGTCACTTACTTTAAAGTAGAGGCTCATATATACATCCATTAAAGTCACTTACATTCCAAAGGTAGGCGTGAGGGACGCAAAGGAAGATAAAACCTGAACCTACCTACTAAAGTCTCCCAGACAACCTTGACATACGACTTTAGTTTTTCTAACGAGCAACATAATTAGCAATTTAGATGATAAACAATGGTAAAACTATACCAAGAGTCAGAATTGTGTGTGTGTGTGTGTGTGTGTGTGTGTGTGTTTGTGTGCATTGTACAACACTCGCATACTGATCGAATCCGCCAGTAACAAATCTAGTAACTCGCTTCCGAATTGCTTCGAAGTCCTCCTTCAAACGGACCCGGTGAGCATCCCAAACGCTCCACCAG
This sequence comes from Schistocerca piceifrons, assembly GCF_021461385.2. Taxonomy (NCBI): domain Eukaryota; kingdom Metazoa; phylum Arthropoda; class Insecta; order Orthoptera; family Acrididae; genus Schistocerca; species Schistocerca piceifrons. The sequence goes on along the minus strand of NC_060138.1, from coordinate 545,974,109 downwards.
TAATCGACAATGGGCCGCACCAGTGTTCTGTACGCTGTCTTCTTTATAAGTGCGCTACACTTTCCCAGAACGCTCCCAATAAACAGTAGTCGGACATTCGACTTGCCTACAAAACTGAATTTATTTGATTGTTTCATTTCGTGTCGCTTCACATATTTACTCCTACAGATATAATGAATGCGATTGTGTCAAGCAGCATATCAGTAATACCGTATTCGAACGTTGCAGGACTGCTCCTCCTACGCGCCCGCATTAGTTTACCACTTATGGCCGCATGCAATGTACAACCTATGTAATATTTGACGAATACTTCAGTCACGTCGAAACTTTGCTGCAGATCGTTCACTTTTTATTTTCCACTAGTATGTAGTTTAGGTCTGTCCTTTGAGCGGTCTAAGAGTACTCACTCTCGTGTTAGTGTGGTCGTCTTAACGTTGTGATCATTCGTGTAAAGCGAAGTCTTTGGTACACTTAGTGCTTCAGTTAAAAGTTGACGCTTAGCCAGCAGGATACCCTGTTTATTTTCTCTTTCCCTTTGTATACGATACGTAATACAAAATAAGATATTAAAGACGCAGCCGATAACAATTGGATCACAGGAGTTTTGGCAACAAATTCAAATGAATCCCGACAGTATTGGTAATAATCTCTCCATTTCTCACCGTTTACGCTTGCCACACGAAACTCACTTCGTAGGATCGACTACTCCACTCATAAAATAATGTACCGGCTCCCGTTGTACTTGGTAAGATTAGATTAGATACATTGCTCGTTTAACACAACCAGATAGTGAGGAGATACTAGCAGCTGTGGAATCCATACATATTATAATAATGTGTGTATTCATGTATGAATGTAAGCGTACGTATGTACGCTGTGTCCTCAAAGGTATCCGAACACCTGACTGGAAATAACTTGCAAGTTCGTGGCGCCCTTCGCTTCCACTCTCGCAGGCATACGTTCAATCAGGTATTGAAAAGTTTCTTGGGGAATGGCAGGCCATTCTTCACGGAATGCTGCACTGAGGAGAGATATCGATGTCGGTCGGTGGGGCCTGGCACGAAGTCGGCGTTCAAAAACATCCCAAAGGTGTAATGTAGGATTCAGGTTAGGACTCTGTGCAGGCCAGTCAGTTACAGGGATGTTATTGTCGAGTAAACACTCCGCCACAGGCCGTGCATTATGAACAGATGCTCGATAGTGTTGAAAGATGCAATCGCCATCCCCGAATTGCTGCTCTTCAACAGTGGGAAGCAAGAAGGTGCTTGAAACATCAATATAGGCCTGTGCTGTGATAGTGCCACGCAAAACAACAAGGGGTGCAAGCCCCTCCATAAAAACAACGACCACACCATAACACCACCGCCTCCCAATTTTACTGTTGGCGCTACACACGCTGGCAGATGACGTTCACCGGGCATTCGCCATACCCATACACTGCCATCGAATTGCCACATTGTGTACCGCGATTTGTCACACCATACAACATTTTTCCACCGTTCAATCGTCCAATGTTTACGCTACATACACCGAGCGAGGCATCGTTTGGCATTTACTGGTGTGATGTGTGACTCATGAGCAGCCGCTCGACCATGAAATCCAAATTTTCTCACCTCTCGCCTAACTGTCATAGTACTTGCGGTGGGGACTGATGCAGTTTGGAATTCATGTGTGGTGGTCTGGATAGATGTCTGCCTATTACACATTACGACCCTCTTCAAATGTTGACGGTCTCTGTCAGTCAACAGACGAGGTCGGCCTGTACGCTTTTGTGCTGTACGTGTCCCGTCACGTTTCCACTTCATTATAACACCCTATGGATGTTCAGGAGTGTGGAGATCTCGCGTACAGACGTATGATACAAGTGGCATCCAATCACCTGACCACTTTCGAAGTCTGTGAGTTCTGCAGAGCGCCTCATTCTGCTTTCTCTCGATGTCTAATGATAATGACTACTGAGGACGCTGATAAGGAGTACCTGGCAGTAGGTGGAAGCACAAGGCACATTATACGAAAAATGTATGTTTTTAGGGGGTGTCCGGATACATTTGATCACATAGTGTATGTATGTTCCTCATGTTATCCTAAACCGGCGGACGGTTGTCAGCCAGACTCGATGCACCTATCCCTTACTGTCAAGTAAACATCACTGTAGGGGTAAGAACCACCTACCTATCACAGTTCAGTTCAGGCCATATCACGTCACACGCAATGAGATGCTGCGTCATGGATGACATTTAAATTTATTACTTCCGTCTTACTAACTCTCTTCGCAATAAATTTTTCAGACAGTATCCACACATTCGGCTAAATGCACCTACCAAATTATATCATGGTAGCATACATAGTTCAGCAGAGATGGCGCGCGGCGTAGCCTCGTGATCTGAGGCGCATTGTCACGGTCCGCAAGGCTCCCCCCCGTCGGAGGTTCGACTCCTCCCTGGGAGGGTGTGTGTGTTGTCCTCAGCGTAAGTTAGTTAGATTAAGCAGTGTGACCTCAGCGGTTTGGTCCCATGGGATCTTACCACCAATTTCCGATTTCAGGAGATCTGACGTCATAAACACTAAGATGAGTAAAAAACTGCAGCATTGAGCATAAAGTTTCGATTTATTTTTCCTTGGCTACTAACTCTATTCGCAGCATATTTCGCTGGCAGTATCCACATATGTCGCTGAATTTATCTACACAAATACATCATTATACGACACGTAGTTCAAGAGATATGACGTCATAAACACTGAGACATGTGAAAAATTCCGCATCATGCATGAGGTTTCAATGCATTTTTTATTCTGTACTAATAAGACACTGCTACAGTCGAGTCTGAGCTGTGGCGAAATTGAGTTAGAAGTCTGTTCTGTCTGGGGCCACTGGCTCAAGTGTAGTATCGACTATATCTCTAGCGGCTCCATTGCCGATATCTATGAGGAAGAGTTGGTCTCTGTGGGTTGTGTCCTTAGAAGGCCTTTGGTTGCCAATATATATATGGGGTTCACTGGTACGAGAGCGAGGCAAGAAGTTTGGGGATTGGTGGTAACTTCGCGACAAGGGGTGACCATGAGGTCCGAGCGGCCGAACTCACGAGCTGCGCAAGGAGGGCCTGCGCAGAGCGAAGATACCCGAGTACTTCGCCGGGATCAGTGTTGACTACAAGCAGGAGGCCGACATCCCTCCGGTTGGTTGCCAACATTCGTGTCGCACGACCGCTCGTGGCCTGGCTGCCCTCTTCTACCTGGGTTTCATCGGCTCCACTCAGTAGCCGCTGCGACGCACCGTGGATCCATGGAACTGCTTGCTGATAAAGAGGAGTAACATTCTGTAATCCTCGTGGTGATTTGTTTCATTGTCTACCTGCCCTCCTTATTATTCTCTGGTTTGTACCGGACCCTCAGAGTTTTACTCGGTCGGCTCTTCGCTCGTAAATATAGGCAGTAGTAGTACTAAGACACTAGTCGTTTGAAAATTTGGGCTTCAAATGGCTCTGAGCACTATGGGACTCAACTTCTGAGGTCATTAGTCCCCTAGAACTTAGAACTAGTTAAACCTAACTAACCTAAGGACATCACAAACATCCATGCCCGAGGCAGGATTCGAACCTGCGACCGTAGCGGTCTTGCGGTTCCAGACTGCAGCGCCTTTAACCACACGGCGACTTCGGCCGGCGTTTGAAAATTTGTCCCGCTATTATATTGCCTTTCCTTTCTGGTTTGTACCCGATCATTAATGTTGTAATTAATCAGCTCTTGGTCGTAAATACAGCCAGAACAATTGTACTAAGGCACAGGTTGCCACTAAACAAAAGAGGAACCTTGTGCTTAGATATAGTTGTTAACCGGTTCAATTCTTTGATTGTAATTGTATTTCTCAGTCGTTAGTTATAATCTGAGCAACTTGTACTAAGCTGTTCCGTTTCTGTGTTGCAAACATTAAATCAGAGAAATTCTGGCGTGTAGCAATTTTTAAATTGTCACGTTAGATGAATAATATTTGCATTAGTAAACCAATTTCTGTAAGTTCAGTGTGTGTAAGTACAGTGTACAGTACCTTTACTTCGGCCCGCCAGTAGCTATTTCACTTTCTGGACACTTGCTTGGACATTCTGTGTATCCATACACCGCTGGAGAAGGCGCTTTGTACATTTTTGACGAGATGGAACTGATGCTAGCCGTAGCAACATTATGAGCAGAGTATAGGTTACACAGGAGTTTACTAAAACAGAGGAAACGAAGGGAATAACAAGGAATGTTGTCTGTTTGGAGTGTGCTTCAGTTCCATTTCTGAGCACTCACGTTATCAAGCCCACAGCTGCGCACGTTTGAACGCCTCGTAGTGGTCGTCACACTTTATCGACGCCTTAGATTAACGCTACTTCCCCACTTCAACTAAATGCCTGATTTCGTATTTTATGACTGTGAGACCGATAATACGAGTACAAAGATCACTCTAGAAGTTTTGAGACTTCCTGAATTATTACCGATTGTTTTATTTCCATGACAGGCGGGTGACAGGGCTACACATTGTATTAACCCGCTTCAGTTTAAACTTTCTCGGCCTTCTGGCTCAGCTCTTCATTTGTTTCGGTAAGCGCCTCGCAGCAATGAAGATGAAAGGAGAGCCTTTCCGCGCAATGAATTTTTATTATTTTTGAGCGGGTCTGAATGTAAATTAGTGTTTCAAGCATTTGCAGCAGGATTTTCGCCTTTCTACTCCTTCCAAAACAACAGTTTTCCGCTGGTTTCATGAGTTCCGACCCGAGAGGAACTCTATTTTTCTGTACAACCGGTAACAGTATAATCGCACTTACCGTTTAGCAAGCAGTTAGTAATTGTAGTGATGTAATCTAACAGTCAGATTATAAGGACGAGAAATGAATGACGTAAATCGGTGAAGCCTGTGTTGTAGGCCTATCTTTAATATGACGATACATGACCGTGGAAAGATGATTAATCAGTTTTGTGCGTCAGAACCAAATTTGCAACAAAATGACGCTTATAAATCGGCAGCGGGATTCGTTCTCAAGTAATAAAATGGCGATAGTTTCGTTTTCTGGCCAACGGCCTTGCCGCAGTGGTACCACCAATTCCCATCAGATCACCGAATTTAAGCGTTGTCGGGCTTGGCTAATACTTGGGTGGGTGACCGTCCAGTCTGCCAAGCGCTGTTGGCAAGCGGGGTGCACTCAGCCCTTGTGGGGCCAGTTGAGGAGCTACTTGATTGAGAAGCAGCGGCTCTGGTCACAAAAACTGACAACGGCCGGGAGAGCGGTGTGCCGACCACATGCCCCTCCATATCAGTATCAAGAGACGCCTGTGGGCTTGGGATGACGCTGCGGTCGGTCGATACCGTTGGGCCTTCGAGGCTTGTTCGGACGGAGTTGAGTTTTCGTTATGTTTTCTGGAACATGCTGTGAGCAATTAATACTATTACAATGGCGGCCGATCCATTGAATCGTCGTATTAAAACGACCACCAACGAATATTTGCCGAAAAACATGAAAAATTATTAGAGGGAAACAAGATGACATAGCAATAGTAAGTGAGACGGAAGAAGACGTAAAGACACAACTCGACAACTTAAGTAAGGTAGCCAGAAAGGTGGGACTGAGGAGCGCTTATAACAAGACAAAGACATTAAACACCACTGCAGACTGGGAAACATAGGAAGGCACTGTGCAAATGGTGGACAAATTTAAATACCCGGGAGAATTTATAACAGGAAGGAACAGGAGCAAGGAGGGAATAACAGAGAGGATAAAGAAGATGAGGTCAGCCTTCTGCATGACGAGAGAGATATACAATAAAAAGAATATATCCACAGAGGCAAAGATAAGCCACTACAAGGCAACAGTGAGGAATGCAGTATTATATGCTGCTGAGACGATGACACTAGGAAGAAATGGGGCAGAACAATTAGAGAAAGAAGAGAGAGAATACTGAGAAAAATACTAGGTCCCAAAAGAGGTGGACAGAGGTGGATGTGAAGACCTAGGGAAGAATTGTACCGGAACATAAGAGCAATATCCGGGGAAATCAGACTCAAAAGGGCATGGTTTGCTGGGCATGTAGTTAAGATGAGTATAGACAGAATGACGAAGAGAGTGTGGGAAACAACAGGGAGGACAAGGGGAAAGACAGGAACCAAGTGGGTTCTTGAACTTCGGAAGGGCTGGTAAGAATTGGGGATCAAGGTCGAAGGAAAGGAAAATTGGAGGAACAAATATACACTGACAAATGTGCCGGAGATCAATGACAGAAAAGAATACAGCAAAAGATTAGAATGTCACCAGTGGAGCCGCCAGGAGAAACGGAAACTGAATATCTCGGAAGAGGAGCGAGAGAGAAGAAGAGAAAGAATGAAGAGGTTCTGGCAGAAGAAGAGGAAAATGCAGTCCACCAAGGGGCTACCCGTGGTCCTACAGAGGCCGTAACGCAAGAAGAAGAAGAAGAAGAAGGAAGACAAGGAGTAAATTAAATAATACAACTGAATAAAGTAAATAATCATTTTATTCCAATTCAGCTTATCTAAATTAACATCGTAAGACACAGCCTTTTATTACATCTTCTCACTGGAACGGCTACGACAGAAGAGAGAGAGTAGAAGATAGTAATGAGACACTAGCACTTTTCACAAAACAAAACACTTCGTAAATAACTCACAGAACATCTCTGAGATCGGGATGCTGTGTTACCAACTGTGGGATTACACAGCCCGCTTGAATGGTGTTGGCACAATTCTCGACAATGAAACTGACAAGGCCATTAAGCAAATCACTACGTAACGTCTATTCACTCCTCCTTTCCACTGAACACTCAGTATATTTTATCAATACACAAACCAACAGATATACGGATTTCATGTACATAGGTAGGAATTGTTCGCATAGATGGGAAAATGTTTTCTTTATTTTGCATAATTTTATCACTGATCGATGAAAATGTAGGCCACATGCTCGGGGATGTCTGGTGACAGGAGCCAACAAAGGTTGGCGAGCTGTTCCACTTACAAGGGAACCTCCCCACCGCACCCCCCTCAGATTTGGTTATAAGTTGGCACAGTGGATAGGCCTTGAAAAACTGAACACAGATCAATCGAGAAAACAGGAAGAAGTTGTGTGGAACTACGAAAAAAATAAGCAAAATATGCATACTGAGTAGTCCATGGCAAGATAGGCAACTTCAACCACAGTATGAGCTCAGTAGCGCCGTGGTCTCGTGGTTAGCGTGAGCAGCTGCGGAGCGAGAGGTTCTTGGTTCAAGTCTTCCCTCAAGTGAAAAGTTTAATTTTTTATTTTCAGACAATTATTATCTGACAAACTCTAATGTTTTCATCACTTTTTGGGAGTGATTACCACATACACAAGAAAACCTAAATCAGGCAAGGTAGAATAATCTTTTTACCCATTCACCAAGTGTGCAAGCTAGGTGGGTCGACAACATATTCCTGTCATCTGATGCACATGCCGTCACCAGTGTCGTATAGAATATATCAGACGTGTTTTCCTGTGGAGGAATCGGTTGACCTATGACCTTGCGATGAAATGTTTTCGGTTCCCATTGGAGAGGCACGTCCTTTCGTCTACTAATCGCACGGTTTTGCGGTGCGGTCGCAAAACACAAACACTAAACTTATTACAGTGAACAGACACGTCAACGAACGAACGGACAGATCATAACTTCGCGAAAAAAAATTAAAATTTTCACTCGAGGGAAGATTTGAACCAACGACCCCTCGTTCCACAGCTGCTCACTCTAACCACGCGACCACGGCGCTCCTGAGCTGACACGCTCCCCAATGTTGCTTATCTTTCACATGGACTACTTAGTTTGTATATTTTGCTTATATTTTTCATAGTTCCACACAACTTCTTCCTGTTTTCTCGATTGATCTGAGTTCAGTTTTTCAAGGGCTATCCACTGTGCCAACTTATAACTAAATCTGAGGGAGGTGCGATGGGGAGGTTCCCTTGTAGGTTTAACTGTGAGTCCTTGTGCACGAAAAGTTCGTAACAGTTGTTCAAGAATCAGATTGTGTTCACACCAGTTAGCTTCTGCAATAAGAATGTCGTCTACATACGTTGCGATTCTGTCTTTTAATTCTGTCGGAAGTATAGTATTCAAACCGCGAATAAATGCTGCTGAAGAAATAGTTAAACCGAACGGTAATTTACAAAATTGACAACAGTCACCAAAACAGAGAAAAGCCGTGTACTTTCTGCAGTCTGGATGGAGCTGAATTTGCCAAAATCCCGATTTCAAATCTAATGTGGAATAAATAGCAGTGCCATGAAATTTCTGTAGAAGTTCTTCTAGTGTCTGTGGGCGATCTGTTTCATTAATAATAATGTCGTTGATGTGACGCGAATCAAGTACGAGACGAAGTGAACCATCCTTTTTCTTAACAATATGGAGTGGGTTTATGTACGGACTAACTGCCGGTTCAATAATTCCTTGGTCAAGCATAGCTTGCAATTCTTTCTTAACTTGTTCTCTGTGAATATGCAGAATGGGATAATGTTTGGCTTTAAACGTGTCGTGCTGTTTAACTTGAAATTCATACATAAAACCGGACATAGTACCAGGGACGTTGTCAAAAACTGGAGCTTGCTGTGAAAGAATTTTGCGTAGTTGCGTGCGTTCGTCGTCTGTATTTGCACTGCTCTGTTTAACTTTATCAGAAATCATTTGCACAACGTCATAGTCGGTTTCGTCTGGAGTATTATAGTTGTGTACGTACGTATCTGTGAACAATGTGGAATGACAATCTATGTTACGTGATGCGGAAATGACCTCTGTACGATGAATTGTTTGTTCTTCTGCAGATAAAGAGTGCTGAAATTCTAAAGCCAGTTGTACATTTTCATCCTTTAACATTAAATAGGAATTTTGAAAGTCAATAATTGCGTCGTGTTGTACCAGAAAATTCGTACCTAAAATAACGTCTGTTGTCAATATGGGAACAATCCAAAAATTTGAGTGAAAAGTATGACCTGCAATACAAAATGATAAGTGTGTCTGTAATTTTACATCTACTCCTTTACCAGATACTGCACCTTTTACTTTAGTTTTGCCTAATGGTAATGTAGGATAGGTACTCTCTTTATTACATTCGTTGAAAGTTTCCTCATTTATAACTGACATAGGTGATCCAGAATCGATTACTGCTGAAAATGTGGATGATCCAGTCTTTACTTCAATGACGGGGTGTGAAATGGTTTTTTGAATAACTGGTTTTTCCTGCAAAAGAGTGTCTCAGATGTCGTCCAAAGCAATAACATTTTCGTGAACAAAATTCTCTGTGTCAAAAGTATTGCTTGCGTTGCTGGAAGATGCAACCTGTACTGTATCTAGTCAAATTCTGTCCGATGTGCTATTATTTGCGGGAGGATGCTGTGACATTTCAACTATTTGTACTGTTCTGTTATTTCTTCCTGACGTATTAGGTTCGGGATGATACCTACTGTCTGGTTCATTCATGATAAACTGTTGTTGCGGATGATTCTGCTGTTGGTAAGACCGACTGTTACGCTGAAAACTGTGCTCATTACTTTTACGTCTGTCATAATAATCATTGCTATACGGCGCATTGCGATACTAGTTGAAATGATGTGTCTTCTGTACGTAGTGATTTCCTTGCTGCCGTGCGTTACTATTTGGTGGAGCCGACGCTATACGTGTGGGCGGCGAAACATTAAAGCTTGGTTGACCTTGCAGACTACATTGTTGGTTAGGTATGCTAACCGGCTGGTTTTGTTGATGTTGTGGGGAAAAGCCTCTATTGTTGCCAAATGTGTTTGCTGTTGCTGATAATTATGAGGGAACTGCTGATTAAAATTTTGTCTGTTATTGAAATGCTGGTGATTGTCATTCCTGGACCGTCTAATGAAAACTGTCACTTTCGGGTAAAACTTGTCGTATCAGGTTTTCTTTACTCATTCTTAATTCTAGATAGATCGATAATTGAAGAGTTGTTTTGATAGATATAAAGGATAGTAGAAGAGAAGACAGCAGTGCAGAAAACTAAAGAGGAAATAGCACTACTACGGCTCGGGGCCCTGTGCACGCTACGGCACATACTGTATTCATCGAAGTGTAATGAATCCCCTGAGGTCACTTACGCACTGCAAATAAATTTTAGTTTCTGCATTACAGGCAATGCCGGTGAAAATTCAAAAACAAATTGTCGTATCCAGTCCAAAGTGTGTGCCTGTGCTCTGTCATTTTTAAATACCTTAAATTTTCTCATGGATAGAAAGTGCTTGTAATCAAAATTATCGTCTCTGTATGCCTGATTGTATGAGAATCTATTTGTCTGTGACTGTTCTGAATCTAACTCACATATTCTCTGTAAATTGCCTAAATTATACTGGCTGTGTGAGTCTGACAAATGTTGGCAAAGTGGCGTATGCTGTGATGTGTTAAAGGCTGAAACATTTTTCATCTCTGTCACTTCTTGCTGTAAAGTTGACAATTTTCTACGTAATGTATTATTGGACGAACCTATCTCACTGATCGTCTGCTGTAAATTTTGGATTTCAGGTGTTTGATTAAATGAAATTGGTGAAGTATCGTCTGATTTGGTGTCATTATTACTTTCGATAACGTCAATACGACTGGCCAATTCATCATATTTTTCAATCAGTACTTTTACCTGATCATCGTTTTTAGTATCGCAAGCATTAATTTGTTCTTGTATTTTACGTGTGGTTTTGTTCAATTTCTTAACGTCTGCTTTGATGGCATCGGGATCCTGTATTAGTTCTAATTGTTCAAGTCTGTCGGTCACTGTCTGAAAGTCTACTGTGTGTGTGTCTGTTTTTGTTTTAAGATCAGAGATTTCATCATGTAATTCGGTGTTTAACTGCTTGATAGTATTAATTTCGTCCGATACTGTAGCAATATTGTTGTCTACGGATGTTTTTGCTTTCGTAAACAATTTACGCTTATCTTCCTGTCTCTGTGCAGTAATTGTTTCCATCACTTGTTGCTTTACTTTATTCTGTTCCTTTATAAATTTACGGTAACGCGTTTCACTGTTTTGTAGGTGGTGATGAAAACGTTCGTCAATTTGCTGTTCTGTTGGTCAAATTTCGCGTCTACTCTTGCATCCAGTGTGCGTGAAAGTTCTGCTGGCATTAATTTAAACTCGTCGCGTAACTGTGTTGCGTTTTCAGAACATTGTTTAGCGACTGCACTAATTTCATCTCTAAGTAATTTAGTTGTGGCTGCATGTGTATTATTTAATTCTTGACCCACAGATCTAATTTCTTCACTATTATTCCTAGCACAAGCCTTAATTTCCTCACGTAATTGTTCTTTAGTATCATGAAAATGCACGGCAACGGCTGCAATCTGTTCATTAATCTGTTTAAAGTTCTCATTAATTTGTTCGACCGACCTGTCTTGTTTTTCATTCGACTGTTTGAGATTTTCATTAAGTTGTAGCATTAATGCTATAACTCGATCCATGCCAAAATTAGCTACTGTATTCTCTGTGCTGTGTAATGATGTATCTGTATGTGTCCACGTTTTGTATAACCATTTGGTCATTCTGTGATTCACAAAAAGGTTTGCCCATCAGATGAGCACTGTTGGTCGCTAAATCGGAATCAAATAAATCTGACGTACTTTGAGTACATTGTTCACCTTCGTTAGAAACAATTATTTGTTCACAATTCAAATTTTGCAAACCGGGTGTGTCAAACTGAGCAGCGTTCATTGTATCGGAAAGTGCCGCGTCATCAATTGTTACATTTACTGTGGACATAGTTGAATTTGTTTGCTCATCATTAGAATTAAAATCATTACTAGTGATCGGTACGCACTGATTGTCTGTAAATGGAGGACTATCATTAAGACACTGAGTGTCGCAAGTATTATCGGTCAAATTATTCGAGTCGGCTATTTCACTCATTGCACATCGCGATGTACTGATAAGAGTTTTTCGCGGCATTTTTCACAAATCAAAATTAAGCACAAAATGAAACAAAGACAAAGCAAGAAATGGAACAAACACAATTACAACAAAGAGCAATAAATTGCCGATGATCTGTGAAAGAAAGAGTGACAAATTAGTAAATGCGTTGCGCCAGATGCAAACTACATTTAAGTAAATAAGAGCAGATATATGACTACTTCTCAGAGATTCACAAAGAAATACGATCCTGGCCGGTTGTCGCCAAGTGTAACCTCCCCACAAAAAATTTTATTAAATAATAATAATGAATATGATTCTAATTTTAGTATAACCTCAGAACAAAATTCTTTTCTCATTTAATGTAAGCACGAAACAGAAAAATTCGTAAACCTCGTAATAAAAGATAAATTCAGTAACCTGGTAAATTTTGGACGACAGCAGTGCTGCGTCATGGCCCTGTAAGATCATTCTGAATAAAAGCAAAAATTCTTACCTCAATAAAGTCACCAACTATCTGCTCTTACAATAACTTTTTCCGGCACAGCTCTGTGCAATGCTGGCCGATAGATTTGTCATTTATGAAAGAAAGCAACTGATTTTTCTTTTGCAACAATCGGAATGATCATGGACTGGAGAAATTAGTAAATTCTTTAAATTGAAATGAATGCTTGTTGGAAATTACTTTATATGACAAAGATTATTATTAGGACATTTTTAAAGGATTTACATGGGAGTTCACATAACATTACTAGATATGCGCGAGGCTGCTTTTTACCTTTTACAATAATACTCAGGCTCCGGCATCGCTGCACCGCGACCGACCAGCCAACACGATACACAATACCAGACCAGAGCAGACTCCAGACCAGACTAGCGCAGACTAGCAACAACTTACTGCTACAGCTACACAGTTAGTACTGAGTCAACACTGCTCTCTGGTCAGCGATTCTCTTATACCCTGCATATCGCAGGCAGCGCAAGAGCAATACATCGAAATTACATCTGCTCGGACCTCTTACTTAAAATTACATCTGTATTACATCTGCTCGGACCTCTTGCATAAAATTACATCTGCTCGGACCTCTTACAATGTAAGTTCTAGTGTATTCATTATGGCACTAGATACAGTTCTCAGACAATATCTTCTTAACAAAGTAACACTGTATGTTGATTATGTCTTGATTGCAACTGATACATGGGAAGAACACCTTGAATTATTGGACCAAACATTATGTAAATTTCACAGGCTGGTGTCACAGTTAACTTGCAGAAATCAAAATTTGGTCGAGAGGAAATACAATTTTTTGGTCATATTATACCTCCTACAGGAATAACATCTGATCCTGATAAGATAAGTGCAGTGAAAAATTTTCCAGCTCAGAGCAAAAAATGGCATTTCAAATCTTTTCATGGTCTTTGTTCGTTTTTCCATCGTTTTCTTTCTGGACAATTGACTTAAAAGTCCTGCACTGCTGAGTCTATTAAGCAAGACCATGGTTTGGCATTTACTTTAGTAGATTCTGTAATCTAATGTCATCTTGTCATGAACTTAGATTTTTGCGTTGCCATAGACGCATCCTTTTCGGTAATCCGTGCATGTCTATCTCAAATGCCTAAAAAGGATGGAAAGATTGAAGTTAACGTGATTAATTTTGCTGGTAGAAACATTTCAGAAGCGAATGTAGATATTCGGCTTCTGAGTTAGACCTCTGGCCGTAATATGTGCGTTTAAGAAGTTCAGTTATTACGTTAACGGAAAGAACGTTAATGTGTTTTGTGAGCACCATGCTCGGTGCTTTTTATTAACCTGTAAGCTACTACATCCTAGGATCGCGAGGTGGACAGCTTTTCTGTAGGAATACAGATTCGAGATAATGCATGTAAAAAGTAAGAACAATGTATCTGACGTTTTGCCTCGTCTACCGCAACGACAGACTGATCTTTCGAATTTAACTGGACAAATACCTGATTACTGAATTTTGTGAATGAAAGACACCCATTACAAACAATACCATTTCGGTATGTGTAACAACATAGCTACATTGCAAGATGCAGATCCTAAGTGGCATAAATAAAGACTCTTCTTACACAAAAACCCACCTGAGACAATTTTACAGCATTACAAATCTCAAAACAACGTTTTATTCTATAGACACAATGTTTATGGTGACAACTGACGTAATTTCATTCCAGATACTTGTGGAGAAAACTTAGTATGGTATACCCATTATGTTTTTGGTCATTATAGTGCCACAAAATATTTAAGGAAACTGAATTTATATTGCTACCTTCTGAATATGTGAATATTGAACAGCTGTCTTGCCTACTCCCTGCCGCCGTTGGATAAGCAGCTGAGCAGCAAGTCGTATACTCCTAGCTCACTCGTTTGTTACATAGTTTAATTCTTAATTTCTTTGCGTGTTTTTGGTACTTGCATTGTTTAATTCATAAATTTCGGGCGTATTATAGTATTTGAGAGTTGTAGCATCGCGTTTTAGTACCTGAATAGTGTAAATTCGCGTAGTCGTTTGTCTACTGTTTTTGTTTTGAACGGCCAGTGTCGGTTGGTCACAGTCAGTGTGCTCCCTGCCGCCGTTGGATAAGCAGCTGAGCAGCAAGTCGTATACTCCTAGCTCACTCGTTTGTTACATAGTTTAATTCTTAATTTCTTTGCGTGTTTTTGGTACTTGCATTGTTTAATTCATAAATTTCGGGCGTATTATAGTATTTGAGAGTTGTAGCATCGCGTTTTAGAACCTGAATAGTGTAAATTCGCGTAGTCGTTTGTCTACTGTTTTTGTTTTGAACGGCCAGTGTCGGTTGGTCACAGTCAGTGTGCTCCCTGCCGCCGTTGGATAAGCAGCTGAGCAGCAAGTCGTAACTCCTAGCTCACTCGTTTGTTACATAGTTTAATTTTTAATTTCTTTGCGTGTTTTTGGTACTTGCATTGTTTAATTCATAAATTTCGGGCGTATTATAGTATTTGAGAGTGTAGCATCGCGTTTTAGTACCTGAATAGTGTAATTTCGCTTAGTCTCCTTCCGCCGCCGAGCAGTGTCAGCAGTGCGCAAGTAGCAGCATTACTGCATTTACTAGGCAATCTTGTATTTTAATAACCGTTTAAATTTTGTCGATTTGTTTGCGCTCTCTGTAGATTAGTTCAGACGTTCTTTGTAAAACAGTTTTTAGCATGGATAGGGACTGCAACTGCTGTGTTCGGATGCAGGCTGAGTTGGCATCCCTTCGCTCCCAGCTTCAGGCAGTGTTGGCTTCGGTCACACAGCTTGAGGCTGTTGCCAATGGGCATCACTGTGGGGGTCCGGATGGGGGTTTGTCGGGGACGGCCAGCTCGTCCCACGCATCCCCTGATCGGACTACGACTGTGGTTGCCCGGGATACTGCCCGCATTGAGGCTGATCCCTCACCTGTGGTAGAGTGGGAGGTCGTTTCAAGGTGTGGCAGGGGGCGAAAGACATTCCGGAGGGCTGAACGGAAAGCCTCTCCAGTTTGTCTGACGAACCGGTTTCAGGCTCTGTCTCAGGCTGATACTGATTTTCGGCCTGACATGGCTGCTTGTCCTGTTCCAGAGGTTGCCCCTCAGTCTGCAAGATCCGGGCAGTTGCAGAGGGTGGGCTTACTGGTAGTTGGGAGCTCCAACGTCAGGCGCGTAATGGGGCCCCTTAGGGAAATGGCAGCAAGAGAGGGGAAGAAAACCAATGTGCACTCCGTGTGCATACCGGGGGGAGTCATTCCAGATGTGGAAAGGGTCCTTCCGGATGCCATGAAGGGTACAGGGTGCACCCATCTGCAGGTGGTCGCTCATGTCGGCACCAATGATGTGTGTCGCTATGGATCGGAGGAAATCCTCTCTGGCTTCCGGCGGCTATCTGATTTGGTGAAGACTGCCAGTCTCGCTAGCGGGATGAAAGCAGAGCTCACCATCTGCAGCATCGTCGACAGGACTGACTGCGGACCTTTGGTACAGAGCCGAGTGGAGGGTCTGAATCAGAGGCTGAGACGGTTCTGCGACCATGTGGGCTGCAGATTCCTCGACTTGCGCCATAGGGTGGTGGGGTTTCGGGTTCCGCTGGATAGGTCAGGAGTCCACTACACGCAACAAGCGGCTACACGGGTAGCAGGGGTTGTGTGGCGTGGGGTGGGCGGTTTTTTAGGTTAGATGGCCTTGGGCAAGTACAGAAAGGGCAGCAGCCTCAACGGGTGCCGGGCAAAGTCAGGACATGCGGGGACCAAGCAGCAATCGGTATTGTAATTGTCAACTGTCGAAGCTGCGTTGGTAAAATACCGGAACTTCAAGCGCTGATAGAAAGCACCGAAGCTGAAATCGTTATAGGTACAGAAAGCTGGCTTCTGTGAATTATTATGGGTGGAGGTTACACTAAACAACCGAACTAGGTTAATAATTGGCTTCTTTTACCGACCTCCCGACTCAGCAGCATTAGTGGCAGAACAACTGAGAGAAAATTTGGAATACATTTCACATAAATTTTCTCAGCATGTTATAGTCTTAGGTGGAGATTTCAATTTACCAGATATAGACTGGGACACTCAGATGTTTAGGACGGGTGGTAGGGACAGAGCATCGAGTGACATTATACTGAGTGCACTATCCGAAAATTACCTCGAGCAATTAAACAGAGAACCGACTCGTGGAGATAACATCTTGGACCTACTGATAACAAACAGACCCGAACTTTTCGACTCTGTATGTACAGAACAGGGAATCAGTGATCATAAGGCCGTTGCAGCATCCCTGGATATGGAAGTTAATAGGAATATAAAAAAAGGGAGGAAGGTTTATCTGTTTAGCAAGAGTAATAGAAGGCAGATTTCAGACTACCTAACAGATCAAAACGAAAATTTCTGTTCCGACACTGACAATGTTGAGTGTTTATGGAAAAAGTTCAAGGCAATCGTAAAATGCGTTTTAGACAGGTACGTGCCGAGTAAAAATGTGAGGGACGGGAAAAACCCACCGTGGTACAACAACAAAGTTAGGAAACTACTGCGAAAGCAAAGAGAGCTCCACTCCAAGTTTAAACGCAGCCAAAACCTTTCAGACAAACAGAAGCTAAACGATGTCAAAGTTAGCGTAAGGAGGGCTATGCGTGAAGCGTTCATTGAATTCGAAAGTAAAATTCTATGTACCGACTTGACAGAAAATCCTAGGAAGTTCTGGTCTTACGTTAAATCAGTAAGTGGCTCGAAACAGCATATGCAGACACTACGGGATGATGATGGCATTGAAACAGAGGATGACACGCGTAAAGCTGAAATACTAAACATCTTTTTCCAAAGCTGTTTCACAGAGGAAGACCGCACTGCAGTTCCTTCTCTAAATCCTCGCACAAACGAAAAAATGGCTGACATCGAAATAAGTGTCCAAGGAATAGAAAAGCAACTGGAATCACTCAATAGAGGAAAGTCCACTGGACCTGACGGGATACCAATTCGATTCTACACAGAGTACGCGAAAGAACTTGCCCCCCTTCTAACAGCCGTGTACCGCAAGTCTCTAGAGGAACGGAGGGTTCCAAATGATTGGAAAAGAGCACAGATAGTCCCAGTCTTCAAGAAGGGTCGTCGAGCAGATGCGCAAAACTATAGACCTATATCTCTTACGTCGATCTCTTGTAGAATTTTAGAACATGTTTTTTGCTCGCGTATCATGTCATTTCTGGAAACCCAGAATCTACTATGTAGGAATCAACATGGATTCCGGAAACAGCGATCGTGTGAGACCCAACTCGCCTTATTTGTTCATGAGACCCAGAAAATATTAGATACAGGCTCCCAGGTAGATGCTATTTTTCTTGACTTCCGGAAGGCGTTCGATACAGTTCCGCACTGTCGCCTGATAAACAAAGTAAGAGCCTACGGAATATCAGACCAGCTGTGTGGCTGGATTGAAGAGTTTTTAGCAAACAGAACACAGCATGTTGTTATCAATGGAGAGACGTCTACAGACGTTAAAGTAACCTCTGGCGTGCCACAGGGGAGTGTTATGGGACCATTGCTTTTCACAATATATATAAATGACTTAGTAGATAGTGTCGGAAGTTCCATGCGGCTTTTCGCGGATGATGCTGTAGTATACAGAGAAGTTGCAGCATTAGAAAATTGTAGCGAAATGCAGGAAGATCTGCAGCGGATAGGCACTTGGTGCAGGGAGTGGCAACTGACCCTTAACATAGACAAATGTAATGTATTGCGAATACATAGAAAGGAGGATCCTTTATTGTATGATTATATGATAGCGGAACAAACACTGGTAGCAGTTACGTCTGTAAAATATCTGGGAGTATGCGTGCGGAACGATTTGAAGTGGAATGATCATATAAAATTAATTGTTGGTAAGGCGGGTACCAGGTTGAGATTCATTGGGAGAGTGCTTAGAAAATGTAGTCCATCAACAAAGGAGGTGGCTTACAAAACACTCGTTCGACCTATACTTGAGTATTGCTCATCAGTGTGGGATCCGTACCAGGTCGGGTTGACGGAAGAGATAGAGAAGATCCAAAGAAGAGCGGCGCGTTTCGTTACCGGGTTATTTGGTAACCGTGATAGCGTTACGGAGATGTTTAATAAACTCAAGTGGCAGACTCTGCAAGAGAGGCGCTCTGCATCGCGGTGTAACTTGCTCGCCAGGTTTCGAGAGGGTGCGTTTCTGGATGAGGTATCGAATATATTGCTTCCCCCTACTTATACCTCCCGAGGAGATCACGAATGTAAAATTAGTGAGATTAGAGCGCGCACGGAGGCTTTCAGACAGTCGTTCTTCCCGCGAACCATACGCGACTGGAACAGGAAAGGGAGGTAATGACAGTGGCACGTAAAGTGCCCTCCGCCACACACCGTTGGGCGGCTTGCGGAGTATCAAATTAGATGTAGATGTAGATGTACTGTGTCAAGAAGCAAAGGCTACTAAAAAGCGCCGCTACACGGAATAGCACTATATCTTAACAAAGCCACTACAAACTGTGTCTCTTGATGTCAGCGGACCAGTACCCTCCGGACGAGGTGACGTTAAGTATTTAGTAGTTTTGTTTAACCATTTTTCGAAATATGTCAAGTTGTACGCTTCAGGATCGACATCAGCATCTGCTATTGTTAGGACGATTCACAAACATTACACACCAACAGTTGGCAAGCCTGTCACATTCCTCACGGACAATGCTTCGAATTTTACGTGCAAGAAATCGAAAGATTTTCTACAAGACAGTAGTGTTAAGTACATTTTGAAATCCCGGTAACATTCTCAAAGCAACACGGTTAAACGCATTTTCAGAAAATTCGATCGATTCATAAGAACTTATGCTAGTACACAACATACACGATGAATAGCATTTATTGACCCGCTGGAAATGTTGTAAATAATTTACCCATTTACACAACGCTATGCACACCTGCAGGGTTACTTTATATTCGTAAGGAGACCAACTAATGGATAAAACCAATTGCCACGCCTGCCTAAAGAAGAAACCGCTCTAGAAGAAAAGGTAAGGAACCCATCTGTTGCACCCACTGATGATGCAGGAATCAAAAAATGTTCAGAAATATTTAACTGGAGAAACAGAGCTACTTAAATCTCATCTGAAATCGTCTGTTTTACATAAAGGAGATATCAAAGGCAATTACTCTATTCAGGACCCTATCGAATAGTCAACATGCCACATCCAAGTAATTATCTTCTGGCCTTTCCTAAACCTACTAAAATTAAAGAACATTATCGTCACCAGGATCTGAAAAGATATCTGCATGTGTAACAGTAGTGATTTTGTTCTCTGATTTGAGAAAGCATTAGGTGCACTAACATCTTTTACAAATGTCATGTGTGAAAACTGAAGTAAACAAAGAACGAAACCTATGCTTTTATGCTATGAATTTTAGATTAATCAAATACGTGTATGTAAAGTACAAAGGAATAGATCACTACTTAAAGTAATACTGCTGTAATAAGTACTGTTGAATGCACAAATACTGCTTTTACTTACTGAACAAATTACTATGGGTCCAGAGGTCCTATGAATCATTACATGAAACGCTATATTTGTAAAGAAATTATTTACCATTCTTCTTATTGTAGGTACAGTGTGCTTAAAGAATAGAGAGAAAAAGCATTGGAGTCTCAAGCTAGAATGTGTATTTATGAAAGGACCAACGTTCTCTGTAGGCAAACTGTAATAAGAAATCCTAATTTTTTTTACTTAGTTACTACTGATCCATTAGTCGACAGTTAGTACAAGTAGGTGTATATACTGTATAAGGCTTTAAGTTCTGTTATACAGAAGAATGGTCCCTTAAGCACGATCTTGTACTGATTGAAACTAATATGAACCGAGAAGAGCACCAACAGTTAAATGTAAATATTTCTGATGGAATATGTATCTTAAAAAGTAGATGAAGTATATTCTACCAACTGCTTTCAAAAAATGAAATCCTTGAGCTGAGATTAGGCACTGATTCATTGAAGCTAATGATGAGGAATGGATGGAAATTTCACTTTGAAACCTTACATATGCTGAGGCGCAATGCTCGTTAGTTTGAACTGTTCTCTATTTACGGTTTACTTTACCTATATTTTCGCACGTATGTGTCTTGTTCTGCTGTGTGCATATTTTCTACTTCGTAGTATAGGGAGTGCCTGCTGCCCAAACCGTTAACAGTGACGAACCCGCTTAGTAGAAAACTTTAAAGCAAAATCGGCTTAACCTCGCCGGCAGCTGTGGCCGAGCGGTTCTAGGCGCTTCAGTCCGGAACTACACGGCTGCTACGGTCGCAGGCTCAAATCCTGCCTCGGTACATGGATGTCTGTGATGTGCTTAGGTTAGTTAGGTTTAAATAGTTCTAACAAGGGAACCTCCCCATCGCACCCCCGTCAGATTTAGTTATAAGTTGGCACAGTGGATAGGCCTTGAAAAACTGGACACAGATCAATCGAAAAAACAGGAAGAAGTTGTGTGGAACTACGAAAAAAATAAGCAAAATACACAAACTGAGTCGTCCAATGTGCAACATAGGTAACATAAAGGAGCGTGGGAGCTCAGGAGCGCGGTGGTCCCGTGGTTAGCGTGAGCAGCTTTATTCTCGCAAAGTTATGATCCGTCCGTTCGTTCATTGACGTCTCTGTTCACTGTAATAAGTTTAGTGTCTGTGTTTTGCCACCGCACCGCAAAACCGTGCGATTAGTAGACGAAATGACGTGCCGCTCCAGTGGGCACCGAAAACATTTGCTCGCAAGGTCATACGCCAACTGATTCCTCCACAGGACAACACGTCTGATATATTCTATACGACACTGGTGACGGCACGTGCGTCACCTGACAGGAATATGTTGTCGACCCATCTAACTTGTGCACTTGGCGAATGGGTAAAACGATTCTTCTACCTTGCCGATTTAGGTTTTCTTGTGGATGTGATAATCACTCCCAAAAAAGTGATGAAAACATAAGAGTTTGTCACATGAACTGCAACAAATGACTGCAACAGTTTCACAGTCGCACAATTTTCCCTGTGCTCTGTCAAAACATGTTTCTAACGTTTTCAAATTTTTCCGTGTGTAGACCGTCAAATCCTGCAGGTGTCCAAGCAAATCTGAACATGTCCTGGAATTTTGGAGAGTGAAGTTGATTATGTTTGAGTGCCTTAACTTTGATAATAGTCTGAAAATAAAAAAAATTTTCACACGAGGGAGGCTTGAACCAAAGACCTTTCGTTACGCAGCTGCTCACGCTAACCACGGGACCACGGGACCACGGCGCTTCGGAGCTTACAGTGCCCTTGATGCTGCCTATCTTGCGCATGGACTACTCAGTTTGTATATTTTGCTTATTTTTTCATAGTTCCACACAACTTCTCCCTGTTTTCTCGATTGATTTGTGTTCAGTTTTTCAAGGCCTATCCACTGTGCCAACTTGTAATTAAATCTGAGGGGGGTGCGATGGGGAGGTTCCCTTGTTAGTAAATCGCACTTTGGCAAAACTTCCATAAAATTTCTTGGACATGGAATTTCAGCAGAAGGCATTGCGCCTGACCCGGAAAGACTTCGAGCCTTACGTGACATTACTGTACCTACGACGAAGAAACAACTACACAGCCTTTTGGGTTTAATTAACTTTTTCGTAAATTTATTCATTACTCTGCTTTAGATACCCCTAGATTATGTCAATTGACGGGAAAAAACACTATTTGGTCCTGGGATAGCCAAGCACATTCTGAATTTGTCAATCTAAAACAAGCTTTGTTGAATGCACCACTTTTATCACATCCAGATCTTACTAGAAACTTTTCCATTGTCACCGACAGTTCTAACACCGCTTTAGGCGTACACATTTTTCAGGAAATTGAAGAAGATGGTTGTACAGTAATTGAAAACATCGCCTTTGCGAGTCGCATTCTGTCACCCGCTGAACGCAATTATTCTGTTACAGAACTTGAAACATTATGTGTTGTATGGGCATTTATGAGATTTAGGCATTTTCTTTATGGAAGACTCACTACCGTTTACACAGATCATAGAGCTATACAGTTTTTACTTTCCGCAACATTTACACACGACAGGTTAAGCAGATGGAAAATTTATTTACAGAAATTTGATTTTACAATTGTTCACATTCCCGGTACACAAAATATTGTAGCAGACGCACTATCCCGTTCTGTCAGCAACAATCAGCAAGACATCGCAACCAACTTCTGCAAAGCAAATTTCAGCGTCATGTATATTCAACAAGTTGCATTTGAAAATTTCATTTCGTCGTCATTACGAGACATAGCACAAGAGAAGAGTAAAGACAACGTATGGAAAGAAATTAAACACCTTTGGCAAGATAGGAATAATGTTACCATCAGAAACCATTACACTGTACGCAATAACATTCTGTTTCGCCGCTCTCACCCTGACAGCAACAACTGGTTACTATGCTTCCTGACGAGCTTGTTAACAAATTAATTTGGTATACTCATTTAAGTTACGCACATTACGGAGCCAGAAAATGTTTTCTTATACTGAAACAGAACTCTTATTTTGTCAACATGGAGAAACGTATTCGACGAGTTTTGGCGTCATGTAAAATCTGCCAGAAAGCTAAGTCAGACACGACTTCACATATTCCTCCATTACATCCCATTGTACCTGTTAAATTGAGACACATGGCCGCTGTAGACATTTTTGGTCCGATTCCCAGAACTAATAGAGGTTTTTGCTACATCTTTGTCGCAGTTGAACTCACTTCGAAATTTGTTACCTTCACTCCGTTACGCAAAGCTACTGCTAAATCTGTTTCGAAAGCATTTATAAAACATTTTCTATTTCATGTAGGACATGTATTGAAAGTAATTTCCGACAATGGATCACAGTTTCGATCTGCTATATGGACACGTATGTTACGAACAAGAAACATTTCTCCGATTTATATATCCAAGTATCACGCTTCTTCGAACCCTTGTGAACGACTAATTAAAGAAATTGGTAAACTGTGTAGAATATACTGCCATAAAAAACATATTGATTGGGACACACACATACTCTCATTCCAGGATGTAATTAATTCCGTACCAAATGAATCTACCATGCTATCTTCGACTGTTATACTGAAAAATGTTGAACCACCTAACAAAATTAAAGAATTAGTATCCTTTCCTACATCTCGTCGACTTCGACACCATGAAATAATTGACATTGCGCTGAACAACATCAAACGTGCCGCAGAGCGCCGGAGAAGACAGCAAAAACAGCCGTGACTTTCACATTGGGCAGAAGATATTAGTACGTACACACTATTTATCCAACAGAGGAAAGAATAGATGCAGTAAATTTGAGCTTCTATACTTAGGTCCATATCGAATCCGCAGCATTCCTCACCCCAATGTAGAACACGTCGAAACTTCGAGAACCAGAAAAAGCAAAGGCAATCACCATGTCCCCAATATTAAACCCTTTATTGAATGAACATACTTTATGATTTATCACACTGTAATGCCATTTCCTGATTTTTATATGACCACTTATGCAATTATATTTATATGAACACTTACTGATGATTATCGTATTTTTTCTTGGCAAGTGCCCGGCAAGGTAAGGTTAGCAGGTCGCTTTTCTTGTCGTTACACATCAGACTGTGCACATTTTTGCAGATAAACTTACATATTTTATGACCACTTAAGCAATTATATTTATGTGACTACTTACTGATGATTATCATATTTTTTCTTGGCAAGTGCCCGGCAAGGTAAGGTTAGCAGGTCGCTTTTCTTGTCGTTATATATCAGACCGTGCACATTTTCCATTTTTCGTGTATGTATGATTGTTTTTCTGTTTTGTTTGTATGCACTACGAAATCTTTAAGATGTAACAAACACCAATTGACTTTGACATTTTGCCTTATGATATCTCAACATCGTGACTATTTTACATTTTTTTTGCTACTACATTATGACACTCTGTGTACATTTTTTTTCTTTTTGCACCTGAACTCTCTCTATGTTTTTGACATAATACATTTTCTGCATTGCTATGCTGTATGCTTAATTATATCACTAGAAACCAGTTTTTATTTAATGGGTATATGATTTAAATGCAAGATATTAATCCTTATTCATCATTTTCAGAAAGCAATAACGTGTAAAAGAAATAAATTAAACAAACCACAATGGATTACTATGAAATGGGAATTTCACCTTCGGAATGAACGAAAGAAGATGCAATACCATGTCGTGAAGAGTAAATGGATCAGAATTAACAAGCATTAACAAGAATATACTATACACATCGTATGATAGCAGTCTTAACTAATTATTTTTCTTTCAGAATAAGAGGCGTTTGATGCAGGCTGTCAGACAGAACTACACATCTTAGTTTTAGTGATGAAATATGCTAGAAATAAGAAACTCTATACTATGAATAGTTGTATGAAGTAAATGGTGATATGAATAATGAAGTGTCCTTTTTGCAGATGATAATGAATGGTGATGAATAGTTATATGAAGAATATGCTAATATGAATAATGAAGTTTTTCCTTGCAGATGAGAATAATGATGAAGTTTATATATTTACTATTAGTTAAGAGATGCTATGTAGTTATTTAAGTATTTGTTGCAGTTCGTTTTGACAGTATGTCTTATGTTGCATGGTATAATGACTGAATGTTTTGGAAAGGACAGCTAGAGTACATACATATTGAGTACATGTTCCATTACCTGTTAATTCGAAGTTCACTACTTTTCAGCATAATATGCGTTTCTTCTTTCAGCTTAATAATCCATTTTGTATATTTCCAGGAGAAGCTATTCATGAAATTAATGTGCTATAAGCAGTTAGTCATTAAACCTGTTCTAGTACTTGCATTTTTTTACCCATTTGTGTGTGTCATTCATGAATGTGATGACATATACTCTACTTGTTTCATAACCTTGCTACAGCTGACTCATGACGAATGACGTTACTAATCCTTATTTGCAGCAATAAGTCAAAAGCAAATATTTTCATGCCCCAGCAATTAATTATCAATCCTAACGCAATGCATTGCTAGCACAAAAAAATGTATTACCAGTCCCAAATAATGCTACCAGTTTAAGAGAGTTCTGAGTTATACTGAATGATGTTTTCTAATCACAGACCTTGAGTAATAGTTACAGTGTGTTACATTTTTAAATATGTCCTATGTCACTTGAATGATGAGTTCTGAGTAATACTGAATGATGTTTTGTAACAATGTATAAATGCTATGCCAATAATTTCTATAAATAATATTTTTGTTATACTCTATAAATGCTATGCCAATAATTAACTCTCATTTTGAATGATGACTTCTGAATCATACTGAATAATGTTTTATAAAAGTATATGAATACTTTATAACTGGCCAATGAGTGCCAATAATTATTTTAAATATGTCGTATGTCACTTGAAAGATGAGACATGTTTTGTAACATTCAATACTTGCTACATGTTTAGTAACTGTCCAATGGATGCCACTGTTTCTTATATTTTAAATTTGTCTTATGTCACTTACATGCTATTATATATGAATACCAGTAGCTTGATGCTACACTCATTAGCTCCTGTTTTGAATGATGAGTTCTGATGGTTTGTAACTGGCCAATGAGTGCCAATGATTACTATAACTAGATGAATTATGTTAATGTTATGCCATTAATTAACTCCTGTTTTGAATGATGACTTCTGATGGTTTGTAACTGGCCAATGAGTGCCAATAATTACCACAGTCAGATGAGTTACGAATAGTGTTTTGTAATATTCAATACTTGATACATGTTTAGTAACTGGCCAATGAATACCAATGATTAGTATAACTAGATGAATTATGTAACTGGTATGCCTATAATTAACTCTTGTTTTGAATGATCACTTTTGAATAATGCATAAAAATGGTTTGTAACTGACCAATGAGTGCCAATGTTCACTGTAATCAGATGACTTACGAATATTATTCTGTAATACTTCATACATAGTACAGAAATGTTTAGTAACTAGGCAATGAGTGCCACCAATTACTCAAATTGGTTGATGACTAGTGTAATTCTCAATGATGACTAGCATAAGACTTAATGTCCTTCACCTTCTGACCTAATTACCAGAAATTACTGCAATATCCGTTTGTCCTGTCCATCCTTATGATCATGGAGCACCATATTTGGTTTTTGCACTAATTCTACATTGGTGAAAGAGTGTGGTGTTGACACATCATGCTGTCCACCACCTTGAACAATGGAGATGTTATTATGGTCCCACTGTTTGGTGTACCTAATGTACTACCAAAATGATAACATTGAATATTAATACGACATTTCAGTGTCTTGGCTACACTGATTAATACATCAGGGAAGAGAACTTCAGATTGTCTCACTTGGTGTTGTGCTTCTGTAGAAAGATATGGACTTTCAGTGCAGCTACGTGCAACCTACTGTGCTACAACCATGATGCAATCCTTCCCTTTCCTATCCTAGTTCTTGTAAAATGGTAAAAAAATACTACAGTGGGTATGCACTTTATGTCATTTGTTGATATGTTTTGTACTCATTGCGTATACATTTTGTCATTGCTAGATATGTTCTGTACTACAGTGCGTATGCACTTTGTCATTTGTTAATATGTTTTGTACTCATTGGGTATACATTTTGTAATTTCTTGATATGTTCTGTACTCAGTGCATGTGCACTCTATTTCATTTCATGTTCTGCACTTATATATATATGTATATACTCTGTGACTGTAAACTTAGTTAATTAAGAAAAATTTGTTGCTCATGGCAAGTCCAATTGACTTCCCATCGCTGCCAAATTTTTGCCCCCCCCCCCCCCCACCAGTGGAGGGTTATGTAAGAGGTCCGAGCAGATGTAATTTTATGCAAGAGGTCCGAGCAGGTGTAATACAGATGTAATTTTATGTAAGAGGTCCGAGCAGATGTAATTTCGATGTATTGCTCACGCGCTGCCTGCGATATGCAAGGTATAAGAGAATCGCTGACCAGAGAGCAGTGTTGACTCAGTACTAACTGTGTAGCTGTAGCAGTAAGTTGTTGCTAGTCTGCGCTAGTCTGGTCTGGAGTCATCTCGGGTCTGGTATTGTGTATCGTGTTGGCTGGTCGGTCGCGGTGCAGCGATGCTGGAACCTGAGTATTATTGTATAAGGTAAAAAGCAGCCTCGCGCATATCTAGTAATGTTATGTGAACTCCCATGTAAATCCTTTAAAAATGTCCTAGTAATAATCTTTGTCATATAAAGTAATTTCCAACAAGCATTCATTTCAGTTTAAAGAATTTACTAATTTCTCCAATCCAAGATCATTCCGATTGTTGCAAAAGAAATCAGTTGCTTCCTTTCATAAATGACAAATCTATCAGCCAGCATTGCACAGAGCTGTGCCGGAAAAAATTATTGTAAGAGCAGATAGTTGGTGGCTTTATTGAGGTAAGAATTTTTGCTTTTTATTCAGAATGATCTTACAGGGCCATGACGCAGCACTGCTGTCGTTCAAAATTTACCAGGTTCTGAATTTATTTTTTATTACGAGGTTTAGGAATTTTTCTTCTTCGTGCTTACATTAAATGAGAAAAGAATTTTGTTCTGAGGTTATACTAAAATTAGAATCATATTCATTATTATTTATTTAATAAAATTTTTTGTGGGGAGGTTACAACATTAAGTCGAAAAGGTAAAACACGTACCTGATAACTTCCACCAGCATGAGCAAAAGCTGTGTATTTCCTAAACTCATTTGCAATAAGACCTGCCAATAGGGACACCAGAGATCCAGGCTAGTCAAATAGCATACTGCATGAAACTTTTGTATTTGCTTTTCTAGATTTTCTGGTTGCGTGCGGTCTGGAATTATTATTTTATTAATAACATGCGCATCCAGAACAAAGTATACTTGGCCATTAGGTTCATTTACTGCTAATAATGATGAATGTGACAGTTCAGCTACTTTCCACTGAAGCATTCGTCTTATTTCTCTATCAACAGCCGCCCGTTTCGTCCATCTCCCTGCTACACGGGGCGATACCGGTTATTATTAAACGTTCTTCTGTTACTATTACCCGATTTCCGTGCACGTGCATCTGTGCAACGCACAACATAGCAGGATGACGCAGAAGGTGACGTCACAGGAGCGGCACAGTACTAGTTAGAACGGCCGTGTTACGATCCTTGCTGCGCGGCTGACTTGAATGCAGGGCGTTATTGTGGTCAGTAGTGTTAGGGTTATTGACCTTCACGTCCTCGAGAATAAGGTCATCAGACTGTATAGCAGACATAAAATGTTCTAGATCTTCTTCTGGTACGTGTACAAGTTTCTCGCGAATATCGAAGGGCAACTTCGCCTTCAGAATTCTTAATACGTCTTTGTGAGAAATGGGCTCGTCCCAATAACGAGTTTTGTTTAAATATTTCTCAAAGAAGCAGGGAGACTACCCCGCTTAGTATGGAAAAGCTCTGTCGAAAACATGTTTCTGCAATCTCTCTTGATAGCCTCTTGAACGATACTTAGATAGAAATGATCTTTGAAACTGCTTATGTCTTTGCGGCCCACGGGGCTTCATCACCTTGTATGTACCCTGCAATGAGACGGGTCTTTTGCTGCTAAGTCTAAGACTGTGGTAACACACCTATGACCGCGTGGAGTGTCCGCACGGTTTGAGGCGCCATATAAGAGACTGCGCTGCCCCTCGGGCATGGGTCTGTGTGTTGTTCTTAGCGTAAGATAGATTAAGAAGTGTGTAACTCTAGCAGTTTGGTCCCTTACTAATTCACATACATTGAATACACCTTTGAATGCTCGTATAAACACAACTGGATGCGAAGTATTTTTCTCTGATATGAAAATTGGAATTGTATGTGCTTCAGCCAACTTTCTTCAAGCAAAACAGAAGAGAGTTATGATGCAGTTGCTATTTCATATGGTATACTAGCTGGCGATAGGTTGTTAGAATTTATGTCGTTATCGTTTGCTGTCTGATTTGCTGCAGTAGGACTGACGTAATAATCACATATTTTATTGACTGTCAGTGGGGTGCCTTTGAACTATGCCCCTAACTGCAGACAATTCCTGTTTAAAGGCCGTAATTTGGGCAGTTACTTATTCACGCCATTATGTCATATGCTTTATTTAAAGTAACTTTTACTTGTTTTAATTCGGATTTTACGGATTTGCAAGAATTGTCTCGCTGGGACATAGCGGCCGTTACCGCTTCACACATTTCTGTTGGTCATAGTATATGCACAATATGTGAGAAGTTGGGACCATTAGTGTTTGCATGTGTGTTGATAATTCAGCAAGGGACTTGTTAATAGCATTGCTGGTTCTAAGGACAATTCCAAAAACTTTGTGAGTGCACAAGTGGTGGTTTATGGACTTGCTATATTGTCCGCAAGACTCTTCGATGGTGATTGTGCACCTGAACAGTCGCAACAGATGGCTGCTGGCCGTCTCTACAAGGACTACAGTGGGTCTGCATCTTTGATGGCCCACCAATACCATTATTTCTACAAGGACTGCAGTGGGTCTGCACCAAGTATGACCCATCTCGTCATCCTCCTGAAAACAACATCGTTACCAGGAAGGGGAGTCATCATCAACATGAATGAAGCTACGACACTGAAGTTAATATCTGAAGACACTTCACAGTTCATTTATTTACATGACCCAAGTGTTGCAAATTTAATGGGCCGGTACTGTACATTGTGGATTGTTACATACAGGCTGAGTTGGTGGCAATTATATGTTACACAGTGGATTGTTAACCAAAAGGGTTGGCTTCGATTCCTGGACAGGTCAGAAATTTTCTACGCTGGGGGAGTGGCTCTGATGTTATCCTTATGTTCGTATAATAATACTGGACATTACACTATTGTGATGGTTGTATGGGCCTGTGCCAGAAGCCAATAAATTAAAAAGTACTGTATATTAAGAATTATTCAGTGATTTTGTGAGCCATATGCACAAACATATTAGCAGTGGTAGAAGTGTGGCACTGCTAGATCCGGGTATAAAAATTCTGACATCAGCATCAGCAATTTCTTATCCCTGTGTCATGTTACAGCTGAGACAACTGCACAAGTCATTGTACGAGTCATATTTAAATGAAGTCTGCATAAGCATTTCCTTACCCCTAAAGTCATTCCAGGAATCATGACAGCCTGATACATGCCAAGGTCGGGGAGGGAACACCTCTCCACCCCACTACACTCCTGCAAATTTTGCATTAAGCACACTCAACCCCATGTCCCACTCGTTAGCTCTGCAGCCAGTGGTGTGTAAGCTCAGCTTCCTATCCCTTGAACAGTTTTTTATGATAATTTGACAGCTTGCACATCATTATTTTCTCCTCAGAATGGAATTCTACCAGCAACAGCATACAGTTGGGATGAAGAAGAATAATATCAGTAGGTATTAAGTAAATCATCTCTAATTATTATTATTAAGTGTTTGTGCTTAATTTCAATTAGCTTTTTTCTATAACTGTTACAGACACCCAGCGACAGCTGCAACCCACCGGATACTGAGTATTGTTAGATTAAGCCATAGCATGAGCACAGTAACTGAACACTGACACTCACTCCCAGCCCACAGTATGCCTTCTCGACATTGCAGAACTAGCACTCCTGAAAGAAAGGATATTGCGGAGACATGGCTTAGCCACAGCCTTGGGGATGTTTCCAGAATGAGATTTTCACTCTGCAGCGGAGTGTGCGCTGATAGGAAACTTCCTGGCAGATTAAAACTGTGTCGGACCGAGACTCGAACTCGCAGGAGAGCCTCTGTAAAGTTTGGAAGGTAGGAGACGAGGTACTGGCAGAAGTAAAGCTGTGAGGACGGGGCGTGAGTCGTGCTTGGGTAGCTCAGTTGGTAGAGCACTTGCCCACGAAAGGCAAAGGTCCCGAGTTCGAGTCTCGGTCCGGCACACAGTTATAATGTGCCAGGAAGTTTCAAGGCTTGTATAATTTTTAACATGGATATCGTTAGCGATACTTGTGTGCCATCGTGTTTTTAACATCTGGTGGCTTGTGAGACAATTACGTCTTTCTTTCTAAGACACAGTGGTACCACTCGCAAGAAAAACTTATGAGACATATCCACCCATCGCTGATTCTCCCTCAGTATTGTTTGGTATCGCCAGCATTCGGTTATTGGCGAAGTATTATACTTAGTCGTAGGGAATTCGTGATAGATTCGCTGTGATCAGCGGGTTTGTAAAGAATGTGTATGTTCCGACATGTGCAAAGAAAATGGTTTTGGTCGGTCGTAAGGGAAGGTATGGATTTGACGTGGAAAACTGCGATAGCTGTAAGGGGAATGAAATATTTTTTTGTGTGTGGAATATTATGTCCAGTCATAATACTGCTGCAGAGTTTGATATCTCCAGGGCCGAAGTCGTCAGGAGGGGTATTTCCGACACTTCGCTCATTGTCGAATATCGTCAGATTGAGTGATATCACACCTTAAGTGTAATGCTTTCACATTCCTGTTTCAAGAAATAAAATACAAAGTGAATGTTAGTAAAACTGACCATGCAAGAAAATTGGAATCATATCAACCTTTATCATACATTTCCACATAAATTTCTGATGTGAATGGTTTACAAAATCGACACGGACCATAGATGAATCAGTAAACGAGTATAGATGCCTCAGCACATGTATACCACTCAAGATGGTGGTTTGATACAATGAGGACTTGAAATGCATTATCAAGAATGCAATCCAGGAACTAATCCCAGTAGAGAGTGCAACAGATACATTCAGGGACGGCAGTGTGAGCCCAAAGAAAATAAAACTATGCTTGAGAAATTAGTTAGGACATTTCCAAATATTTTTTAACCAGTGGGAAGTGTTTGAAATATTTAAAGGCGTAGGTGGTATACTGGTATTCAACTGTCATTAACTTTCTTTTCATAGAAACTGTTTGAATGTACCATACTATCGACTGTTTGCAGGCAGACATGGGCTATTAAAATAGCTGTTCAGTTAGAAAAAGGACAGTTCATTATACTGGTGCTGTAAATAAAGGGAATGAGAGCCTGAAATGTGACTGCAGTGAATGGTAACCTATCCACTGCTTAAGCCGACTGTAATTCAGAATTCTGCCAATATGACGATTTATAGTTGGAGTTAGGTGACAACGTTATAGCCTGTTGGTTGATATTTATGCAATGTTTCTCCTTCTTACTTTGAAGTAGTTAAAGAAGATGAAGTTGTATGTGTACTCATTCCACAAAAATTTAAGCAATTAACACCGTTTGTCATGATAAGATGCTCAAAACAAAAACGAAACTGTGAAATCGAGGACAGTAAATATTCATATAGAATTTGCACAATTAGAAAATTTCACTGCTCATGGAAGTTGTGCAATGAGATGTATAAATGAAAAGGAGGTGCTTCACATCTAAAAATTTAATGATGACATCTCAAAGTGCAAACATCATTATAGATACTCAAGGCATTTACAATGAATATGGACAATTTGTACTTAAGGATATCGCTTTCTTTGCATTCAAAATGTTCGATGTGTTTTCACCACATTCTCCTAAAATGTAACATTACCAAAACTATGATCCTGGGATAGCTGAGGAAGATATGCTGACATTGCTTCAAATTTTTGGCCACACAGATATGATCGTGTATTTTAAAGGCACTGACAAGGATTCATGGACATATAATACGTATTTGCAAGCATTTTTCAATTTGGAATCTGGAATCATACAGTTTCCATGTCTCCAGAGGCTCAAGCAAAAGTATCGAGAAGAAGAAAGTAATGTTATGTGTACTGCAGATAATGTAAAATTACTTCGAATCTGGGTGACAAATAAATAACTTTTTTAAAATCTGTTTTGGTTGTAACTTTCTCCATTCACAGTCATCAACCACTTGAACAGCTGCCTGCTCCCATGGAACAGTATGTCCTGCACTGTAGGCAAATTCCCATTTTGTTATGTTGTGAACTGAGTTATACTTCTTATCTGCAAACTGCACTTTCTTTGCACTCATGACAAACACTTTTCTTTTTACCGAGTGGTTTCAAATCATTATACATCAGTTGCTCCTTTCCTACAGAGCGGTTACCACTCAGAGCTTACATATGTATGTGTGATTGGGCTTGGGAATCAAAGTATGGTCTTTTTGCAATAAGGACGACAGTGATGTATGATAGAGAATTATTTTTGTTTTGTGCATATTATGTAATACTTTCTTTGGTAACAATTCTTTGTCCAATATGTTCTTGAGAATTCTTAAAAAAATGTGGAAATATTTGAGATGATTTATATTGCTCATGAAAACTAATAATGACTAGTGACATGAACGAGTACCTCCAAAAGAACAGATGCTATGCATTCATATACAGAATGCAAGTCTCTGTTTGCAATAAACAAAATTTTTATGTTTCTCATCTGAAGAGCGGATTATAACATGATACTTATTCCAAACATTTCTCCTCCTCTAATGGAACACATTTGTAATTGTGTGCACTGCATCAGTTAATTTTTGTCTTAAACTCTCCACAGTCTCACAAAATCAGCTTTGTTAAAAGCTATCTTCAGTGCTATTCCGCAGCAGCGTTATCATGTACTTATCCTCCATACTAACAATAAGTTCTGCATACCCTTACACTCCTGCATGTTGACGAGTGGGAAGTGACCGCAGCGACGCAGTTCTCAGACCCATCATACTCGATGAACTACACACATCAAAAAAAGTTTTGCATCACCCCAATTACCCGAATTCCTTAAGACAGACGTTGTCTGTGGATATTGTATCACAGACACAGTCCCATTGACTGTTCAGAGATGTCACTAAACATGCCCAAAGATGTAAACAACCATGCATGAGAAGCGCCTGTTAAATGGAGGGAGTCCGACAGCCGATCAGTTCGAGTCATTCCACGAAGAAGGAGGTACACGGCTCGTGTTGTCTGTAGTTCAACCATGCCTAGACAGTCAATATCCCGATTCGATCGCGTCCGCATTGTTACTTTAAGCCAGGAAGGGCTCTAAACAAGGCAAGTGTCCAGCATCTCGAAGTGAACCAAAGCGATGTTGTTCGGACATGGAGGAGAGACAGAGACAGGAACTGTCGATGACATGCCTCGCTCAGGTCGCCCAAGGGCTACTACTCAGTGGATGCCAGTAACTACGGATTATGGCTCGGAGGAACCCTGACAGCATCGCCACCATGTTGAATAATGCTTTTCGTGCAACCACAGGACGTCGTGTCACTCAAACTGTGAGCAATAGGCTGCATGATGCGCAACTTCACTCCCGACGTCCATAGCGAGGTCCATCTTTGCAACCACGATACCATGCAGCGCGATACAGATGGGCCCAACATCATACCAAATGGACCGCTCAGGATTGGCATCACGTTCTCTTCACCGATGAGTGTCTCATATGCCTTCAACCAAACAATCGTTGAAGACGTGCTTAGAGGCAACCCGGCCAGGCTGAACGCCTTAGATACACTGTCCAGCGAGTGCAGCAAGGTGGAGGTTCCCTGCTGTTTTGGGGTGGTATTATGTGGGGCTGACGTACGTCAATGGTCATGGAAAGCACCGTAATGGCTGTACGATGCTTGAATGCCATC
Organism: Schistocerca piceifrons; assembly: GCF_021461385.2. Classification (NCBI taxonomy): domain Eukaryota; kingdom Metazoa; phylum Arthropoda; class Insecta; order Orthoptera; family Acrididae; genus Schistocerca; species Schistocerca piceifrons. The sequence goes on along the minus strand of NC_060138.1, from coordinate 545,939,084 downwards.
CTCCCACGGATAGTGCAACTACATCGGCAGCATGTTGGCGAGGCATTCGTCTTCATGGATGACAATTCCAGTCCCCATCGTGCACATCTTGTGAATGACTTCCTTCACAAAAACGACATAGCTCGACTAGAGTGGCCAGCAGGTTCTCCAGACATGAACCATATTGAACATGCCTGGGATAGATTGAAAAGGGCTGTTTATGTACGACATGACCCACCAACCACTCTGAGGGATCTACACCGAATCGCCATTGAGGAGTGGGACAATCTGGACCAACAGTGCCTTGCTGTACTTGTGGATAGTATGCCACGACGAATACAGGCATGCATCAATGCAAGAGGACGTGCTACCGAGTATTAGAGGTACTGGTGTATGCAGCAATCTGTACCACCACCTCTGAAGGTCTCGCTGTATGGTGATACAACATGCAATGTGTGGTTTTCATGAGCAATAAAAATGGTGGAAATGATGTTTATGTTGATCTCTATTCCAATTTTCTGTACTGGTTCCGGAGCTCTCAGAAACGAGGTGATGTAAAACTTTTTTTGATGTGTATATATTGGGAACGAAGGAAGGCTGTTAGCACTGATTTCACAGCGGCGCCTTAGTCTGTGAAGTACGCAACCCGCAACATTAGATTCGTATTCGCTCCACTTTTGATCTCTACCAGCTAGTGTGGAGGAGATTCACCATGAAACTACTAGTTCTAGATCTGACTGTAAAAGAAATTCTCACCTTAAGTTTTGAGCGGCAAGAAGGAAAGATAGGGCGGCGACAATTTCTGATCACCAGGCTGTTGACAGTACCACAGGCCTTGGAGGGCTCAGACTCTCTTCCAAATCGAGCGGTGGGACCCCGAACACCATGACAACTACCTCGATGGATTTAAATAGATTACAAATAGGGTAAACCTTGGTAAGTTCGTGGCACTGCTTATTTCGTGATACTTTGTTGATCCCTCTTCAAGGATTTGTCAACCACGCTAGAAGTGCAGTCGCTGACCCACAGATAGCAGCACATGTTCCCTCCCTGCAGCGGCATTTCACGCCACGCTACCAGCGGCCTTGGCAACACAGTGAGTTGTTTTCTTCCGTTGGGGGTGGTTGTCTTTCTCTTTCGCGCTGCAGAATCCCACGTGTTTTCAAAGTGCTGATTACACCTCATCTTAACAAGGTAACATTTTTAGATTTTGCACAGTTGTTTATATGATATAAATAATTTTTCCTGATTAAGGTTTGTGTTTTTGCGTTCGTTAGTTTACACGTAATAGCCATAGCTGCACTAGTAAAAATCTTAGCATTTTAACTGGCATCTTGCGCCACCCTAGACAGTCTTCACAAATACTGGTTAATAAACGTATTTAAAAGCGGGTATTTAACTATTTGTAGTAGCATGCCCATGGTATAGATAGAGCACTTCATTTTAAACCAGATAATATATTAAATTTACATATCACGAATTAACCAAGCTATCAGGAACTTAACCAGTTTTTGTTCTTCTGCATGTTAGATGCCTCCAAACTATCGCAAATATACCCACCAAAATATTATTACAGCAGCAAGGTTGGTAAACGAGGAGTACTCCATTTATAAGGCATCAAAGCAATGTGAAGTGCCATGTTCTACCCTGAAAGACTTTCTTAGTAGGACTGAAGGTGAATATGTAGGCCTACCTAAATTAGGGAAACCGTTTGTTTTATCTGTACAAATGGAACAAAGAATATGCAATTACATACTTTCCATCAGGAACTAGGATTCGGATTGACTGTAATTCAGATTCGAAAACTGGCATATAAGCTAGCTACAGCAGCTGGTAGGAAACATGCCTTCAATGAAGAAGTATAAGCTGCTGGGGACTGGTGGTGGAATGATTTTAAAACATGTTATGGGCTTACCTTAAGAGTGCCTGAAAATATAGCTGCTTATAAGTCTTCAATGGGAAATAGGTCAATATTTACTGACTTTTATCAAAAATTAGAAGCATTTATCACAGATCTAAGAGTTCAAGACCGTCCAGATCTAGTATGGGATTGCGATGGGACAGGCTTTCATATGTGGTGAAAGCATCCAAGATCGTTACAGCAATTGGCAAAAAGTACGTATATAGCAGAACGTTTGCTGATCGAGGTGAAAATCACACATTGCTTGCCTGTGTCAATGCTATTGGTCACTGGATACCACCTATGGTGATATTTAAGGGTGTTCAAATGTCAGAAGATCTTCTGAAAGACGTAATTCCTGGCACCATTGTGAAAATATCACCAAAAGGGTGGATAAATGGAGAACTTTTGCTGGAATGGATCAATCATTTCATACAATGTATACCTCCTGCAAGACCTATAATTTTACTAATGGATTCCCATGGACCTCATATTATAGAGGAGGTCATTGATCTATCCAAGAAGAACCATATCTTTCTTCTGACATTTCCTTCTCTCACTACTCACATTCTGCAACCATTGGATGTAGGGGTATATAGGAAACTTAAAAGATCATGGGGCAAATCGTTAAATAGCTACGTGATCAAGAATCCAGGTCTCAGCCCCAACAGATCTGATTTCCACAAATTGTTGAAACCTGCTTACTACAGTGCTTTCAGTCCTGAGACCATCATAGCAGCTTTTAGGAAGACTGGGATATGTCCATTTAATCCTGCCGCTGTGACTGATGAGGCAATAGCAACATAGAAGCTGACAGAAAAACCCGCAGAAGGTAATCTGGAACCAGCATTAGATGATTCAGAAAGTCATTCAGAGGTGAATGAACTTCTTGCTCTGCCTGTCTTAACAGGTGATGGGAACAAATGCAAGTGGAGGAGAAAGACAGATAGCAAGCCAAAATGTTTGACTTCAATTTAAGAAGCAACTCCCAAAAGAACCAGAAGTAGGCCTATGCATTTTCTAAAATATTATCTCACGTGCTTCATTGAGAGAGTCGACAGTTGTTCCTTTGAGAAGATGTTTATTTATTTTAATGAAATTTATTGATTTATAGGTAGGCCACGAAAGGAAGATACATTAAATCCACAACCCAGCACCTCTGGAGTTACAAAGAAGAGGACGAAGGATGACAATAAATGTGGATCCTGTGGCCATGGTTATTTAGAGGACGTGAAGAAAAGATCAGGGGCATTATGGATTCAGTGCACTTTTTGTTTAATGTGGTACTATTCGAAGTGTCAACATACTTTTGAAGAGAGTGAGTACGTTTTTATGTGCAACAAGTGTCAAAACCTTTCGGTGAAGGCTAAAATGAGGCTTTCATTTAATCAGTAAAGTCAATTCAGTGTTTTTACTCATTACTTCGTCAGTACTTTATCATTATTATCATAAATAAGCCTCAATGTCATAAAATGTCAAAATAAAATCTTTTATAGAAATACAATGCTTTCATTATTTAATTAATGCATTATCACGAAATTACCCAAGTAATGTCACAAACTTATCAAGGGGTATCACGAAATAACCTACAAGATTCTTAGTTGATGAAATCATAAGGGAGAGAATGTAGAATCAACTAATCGTAACATTGTGCATATTGAGTAATGCGTTTAAGGACAGGCTTACATGTGTAATTCAGCAGGCTTTCAAAATATTTTTATGTACTTTAACTTAATACAGAAATCCTCACGAAATTACCGAGTTTTACCCTACACCTCATTTCTATAATCGCTTTTTACTACAGCAGGTTTGTGACAGATGAGAATAAAAGCTGATTAATCACTGATAATATTTTTTGAAGAAGCTTGTGGAGAACTCAGGTTGCTCTTTTCTAGCATGATGTCTTGTGAACTGTGAATGAAGCGCAACAGGCAGAGTCCATGTTCCTAGGTTTCTGAAAACCATTGGACACAGCGTGCAGTGGAGCAGATAGGGTTGACAGCAGTCTGTGACTGTGTTTGCTGACGACGCTGTAGTGTATGGGAAAGTGTCGTTGGTGAGAGACTGAAGGAATATTTAGAATAGCTTCGACAGATTTTCTATTTGGTGTGATTGACGGTAGCTTACGTTAAATGTAGAAAAAAAGTAAGGTAACGCAGATGAGTAGGAGAAGGGTCCTTTAATTTTCCAATACAGTGTAAGAGGTGTGCTGCTTGACAGAGTCATGTCAATTAAATACCTAGACGTAAAGTTGCAGAGTGATATGGGATGGAATGAGCACGTAAGGTCGGTGGTAGGAAAGGTGAGTTGTCGACTTCGATTTATTGGAAGAATTTTAAGAAAGTGTATCTCATCTCTCAAGGAGATAGCGTGTAGAACATTAGTGCAACCCGTTTTTGGGTACTGCATGAGCGTTTGGGATCCCCATTAGGTTGGATTAAAGTACGATATCAAAGTAATTCAGAGTGTAACGTTAAGAGTATGTGGGTGAGTTATTCGTCCACCTAGGGCTGGTACTGAGGAGAACTGAGTTCGCTTGCATGGCTGCGTGCGAGTCGGTGGGGTGAGGACGTCACGCGGCCGCCCCAGTTGAGGTCAGCTGAAGAGGAGACGGGGACCGTGTGGCCGGAAATCTGTAAATTCCTGTACAGCGAACTTTGATGCTTAAGAGGACAGACAAAGCTCCAAGAAATGGTGGGGAGGCAGACTAACTGAAAGATGACTTTTTCCAGCTCTTCAAGGATCTGCAAAATTTTATAGTCAAGCATTAAAGCAAATCTGCACACATTTGCAATCCCGGAAAAGTGAGGCATGGCAATATTTCAATGTCTTTGAAACTGCAGACGTTAATATTTCACAGTGAATAAGCATTTTCACTATGAACATGTCAATTAACAGCTATTAAATACTTCATGCGATTTCAGTGTACGATACCTCAGAAGTTAGCATTGCACTATAGGTATCATCTCTGAAAACTATGTACCTGTATCAATTTTATTTCTTGATTTATTAGGTTTTTTGTATCTTTTCATTATGCAAATCTTTGTCAGAACATCGTGCCCTTCACTATTACACAGAAAATTAGTACAGCATTAATACTTCATATTTTGTCGTACTTGTGTATTTATTCAATGAACAGTGTATTATTTTTCCAGTAACTTTGTTTCAATATTAACTACAATTGACAATTAAAAAATCGTGATAATTTAAGAAGTGGTCAATCACGTGTGTTAGTTGACGCCATCTTCCTGAAGGAGTGCCAAAAGACGCTTCTTACAAGCAGACCTAAATAACTGTTTAGACAATACTAATGACAATCTGTTATCATTTATAGTGAGCACATTTGTGCAAGAATATTGGCTTATTCAGTTATGGGCAAACCTTAAGTTGTATTTACTTGAGTCGTTTGAGTGTGGATGAATGTTAATAACATTTCTTTATTTAAATATTGTTGTAATATATTAGTTTAGTCCGGGAAATGGTCATGTTGAGTCAAATCATGTCTGTAGAGCTTAAGAACGACGCACTGTTCACTGAGACTGCAAACGTGTGTGCACGTTGTGTTTGCGTGAGTGTGTGTGGGTGCGTGTGTGTATGTGTGTCTACTGCTGACAAAGGCCTTTATGGCCGAAAGCTATAATTGGGTGAATCTTTTTGTTGTGCCTATCGCGACTCTGCATCTCCGCTATATGGTGAGTAGCAACTTTCCTTCTCTGGTACTGTTACATGCCATCCTGGATTTTCTATTGTTTGATAATGTACCTTCCGTATTCATAGGTGACGAAGGTTTTGCTCTTGATAAACACTTGATGCAGTCTTTTGCTAGATGTTTATTCCAATTCTCTGTACAGGTTCCGGAACTCTCGGAACCGAGGTGAAGCAAAACTCTTTTTGATGTGTGTGTATCACATTACACACATTTGCACATTATGAAGTGGTACATAGGTTTTTCCAAAAATGTTTCTTTTAACTTCAGGACCTCAGGAAATATGAATGATGCCTTTAACTTTGAGGATGATGAAGCGGAAAAGCATAATGAAGACATTGCACCGCCACCTAACACTGCCATTAAGCCTTCCGCTCCTAAAGCAAACAGAGAAAAAAAGGAAGCTTCAGGACCCAACTGAAAGAGACTTGATAAGAGTTCTGACACCCAGTTGAACTTGTGCTGTTCCACAAGAGAAACGTGAGGAGCTTTTTGACATCTCGTTTGCTTTACTTAAAACAAACGACTATCCACGATAAACTAGACTTCCAAATAAAAACGTTAAAATGAATAAAATATTGCAGCCGAAAGACTGTAGACAGCAGCACTACTACTGACTCCTTCATAATTACTGCGCTGTCAGGTACTGTACTTCGACATCGACAAGCACACAGAGCCTTACACCTGTGAATCCAGTCACTTGTTTTTCAGCAATTACTGGAGTGGCGGGTGAAGACTCGATATCATCATTTGAAGAATATTACAAGTGATTAGGCAGTTTACGTGAAGTTGTTACATAAACTCCTTTAATGCAACCTAGTTTATATTAGTGTTATGTTAAATATATGTTCACGTTAATAAATTACGTACTTTAATTAAAGAAACATTCCTCAATGTTACTGCAAGTTTTTCTTCGGCACCAACACTCTCACGTAACTTAGTATCCTTCTTTTGTAAGTTAGTTTCAATTTTCGACAGCGTTAGCCCGAAATATGCTACAAATATGCGGTAATAGTCAGAGAATTTCTCCGGATAGCTCGTAAGTTTCTTGTGTAACAACACGAATATCCTTTACTTGCACAATTCATAATAATTGGATGAATCCACCATTTTCGTTGGCGGTTACGCCTTCTGCGACGACGAACTACGTGTAATGCTACTGCAGCTAAATATTTATGTTTTGAGTGACAGCTCATCGTGCATGGTGTCTCTCGTGGTTGGTTGAAAAACAGCTGCAGTACCCACCGGTTTTTGTCGCTGATGCGGCACTTCTCTTGGCGCGACTTCATCCGCCGCGACTGTATTCGTTAGAAGTGTGGCACCCTAGGTGACTAGCTCAGCCTCGATTACTATCGAGGGAAGAAAATCGCCTAGAGTGGCATTACCCGGAGCAGGTTAAACTGGATACTCGTTACAATAGCTTCACAGAGATTAAGCGGCTTGAACTGGACAGTCTAGTGTGGAAAGCTGCATCAAACCAAATTCGAACTGAAGACAACAATTACAACGTAACATACACCTGAAATTAGCTTTACGTCTGAACATTTCGATCCTTCAGTCCAGTGACGAAGCTGGTCTGATATTCTCCACGCTCGTATTTAAATTAGGTGACAGTGCAGAAAAGTATAGAAGCACTTTCGAAGTCAAGGAACACGGCATCATTTTGGGCATCGGTATCTACCGCCCCATGGGTCTCGTGGACGAACGGATCTAGTCGGTTTTCAGACAACCATTTTTTGTGGAATCCATGTAGATTCCTAGGGAGGTGATTTTTAGTCTCCAGAAATGTCACACACAGTACTCGATCATAAAACGAGTTTTAAAACTCTATAACAGGCTAATGTCAGCAAATTAGTTTCCATTCGGATTCTTCATCTTCTTTTTCCCGTGTCTTCACGGCATCGTCATGTTAATTATTGGATTTGGTATTGACAGTGGTAGAGGGTGGTCAGGTTCCCCCCCTCCTGACGGAGTTTGTGTATCACATGTATCTGCGTCTAGTGTTATCCCACATGAAAATGCACGAACGTTTTCTAAATGCCTGAGAATCATATAACTGAGGCGGGTCTAGGTTTCGTTCATTTTATTTCTGCATCTACATCTACATCTGCGTGGTTACTCTGCTATTCACAGTAAAGTGTCTGGCAGAGGGTTCAATGAACCACCTTCAAGCTGTCTCTCTACCGTTCCACTCTCGAAAGGCACGCGGGAAATACGAGCACTTAAATTTTTCTGTGCGGGCCCTGATTTCTCTTATTTTATCGTGATGATCATTTCTCCCTACGTAGGTGGGTGCCAACAGAATGTTTTCGCAATCGGAGGAGAAAACTGGTGATTGAAATTTCATCAGAAGATCCCGTCGCCACGAAAAACGCATTTATTTTAATGATTGCCACTCCAGTTCACGTATCATGTCTGTGAAACTATCTCCCCTATTTCGCGATAATAGAAAACGAGCTGCCCTTCTTTGTACTTTTCCGATGTCATCCGTCAGTACCACCTGATGCGGATCCCACACCACACAGCACCACTCCAGAATAGGGTGGACAAGAGTGATGTAAGCAGTCTCTTTAGTAGACCTGTTGCACATTCTGCCAATGAATTTCAGTCTTTGGTTTGCTCTACCCACAATATTATCTATGTGATCGTTCCAATTTACGTTATTTGTAGTTGTAGTCCCAAAGTCTTTGGTTGAATTTACAGCCTTCAGATTTGTGTGACTTATCGCGTAATCGAAATTTAGCTGATTTCTTTTAGTACTCATGTGAAAAACTTCGCACTTTTCCTTATTCAGGGTCAATTGCCACTTTTCGCACCATACAGATATCTTATCTAAATCATTTTGCAAGTCGTTTTGATCATCTGATGACTTTACAAGACGGTAAATGACAGTATAATCTGCAACCAATCTAAGACGGCTACTCTGATTGTTTCCTATGTCGTTAATATAGATTAGGAACAACAGAGGGCCTATAACACTTCCTTGGGGGACGCCAGATATTGCTTCTGTTTTACTCAATGACTTTCCGTCTATTACTACGAACTGTGACCTTTCTGACAGGAAATCACGAATCCAGTCACACAACTGAGGCGATACTCCGTAGGCACGCAGTTCGATTAGAAGACGCTTGTGAGGAACGGTGTAGAAAGCCTTCTGAAAATCTAAAAATATGGAATGAATTTGACATTCCCTGTCGATAGCACTTATTACTTCATGAGTATAAAGAACTGGAGAGCTGGCTGTGTTTCACAAGAACGATATTTTCTGAATCCGTGCTGACTATATGTCAATAAATCGTTTTCTTCGAGGTACTTCATAATTTTCGAATACAGTATATGTTCCAAAACCCTACTGCAAATCGACGTTAGTGATATAGGCCTGTAATTCAGCGGATTACTCCTACTTCCCTTTTTGGGTATTGGTGTGACTTGAGCAATTTTCCAGTCTTTAGGAACGGATCTTTCTGTGAGCGAGTGGTTGTATATAATACAGGGTGATTCAAAAAGAATACCACAACTTTAAAAATGTGTATTTAATGAAAGAAACATAATATAACCTTCTGTTATACATCATTACAAAGAGTATTGAAAAAGGTTTTTTTTCACTCAAAAACAAGTTCAGAGATGTTCAATATGGCCCCCTCCAGACACACGAGCAATATCAACCCGATACTCCAACTCGTTCCACACTCTCTGTAGCATATCAGGCGTAAGAGTTTGGATAGCTGCTGTTATTTCTCGTTTCAAATCATCAATGGTGGCTGGGAGAGGTGGCCAAAACACCATATCCTTAACATACCCCCATAAGAAAAAATCGCAGGGGGTAAGATCAGGGCTTCTTGGAGGCCAGTGATGAAGTGCTCTGTCACGGGCTGCCTGGCGGCCGATCCATCGCCTCGGGTAGTTGACGTTCAGGTTTCATAACTAACCTTTTTCGTAGGACTCTCCATAAAGTTGATTGTGGAATTTGCAGCTCTCTGCTAGCTCTGCGAGTCGATTTTCCTGGGCTGCGAACAAATGCTTCCTGGATGCGTGCTACATTTTCATCACTCGTTCTCGGCCGTCCAGAACTTTTGCCTTTGCACAAACACCCATACTCTGTAAACTGTTTATACCAACGTTTAATACACCACCTATCTGGAGGTTTAACACCATACTTCGTTCGAAATGCACGCTGAACAACTGTCGTCGATTCACTTCTGCCGTACTCAATAACACAAAAAGCTTTCTGTTGAGCGGTCGCCATCTTAGCATCAACTGACGCTGAGCCTAGTCAACAGCGCCTCAAGCGAACAAATGTACAACTAAATGAAACTTTATAGCTCCCTTAATTCGCCGACAGATAGTGCTTAGCTCTGCCTTTTGTCGTTGCAGAGTGTTAAATTCCTAAAGTTGTGGTATTCTTTTTGAATCACCCTGTATATAAATATGGAGCTATTTTATCAGCATACTCTGAGAGGAACATAACTACTATACAATGTGGACCGGAGGCCTTGCCCTTATTAAGTGATTTAAGCTGCTTCGTTACTGCGACGATATTTACTTCTATGTTTCTCACCTTGGCAGTTGTTCTTGATTGGAATTCAGGAATATTTACTTCGTCTTCTTTGGTGAAGGAGTTTCGGAAAACCGTGTTTTATAACTCTGCTTTGGTGGCACTGTCATCAGTGACTTCACCATTGCTATCGCACAGTGAAGGTATTGATTGCGTCTTGCCACTGGTGTGCTTCATATATGACCAGTATCTCTTTGGGTTTCCTGCCAGATTTAGAGACAGAATTTCGTTGTGGAAAAAATCACAGTCCGCCTTTAGCCGCGGAGCAGCTCGGACTTGTTTACGTCCCGGCTGCGAACGTTCGCGGAAGAAGCGGTGTTTACACCGTCGTCACTCGTGTGTGTTACTGTTTGAATCGAACGCAATGGCACACAATTTCCGAAAAACCACGATACAGTTCACGTTCTGTAACGAGTATGCACGACCGAAGGCTTTCGAAATCGAACGTTTGTTGAGAGACGAAGTGCAACTTAACTACACGGAGATTATTGGAATTCATTTATCGATCGTGAGCAGCACTCTTTACGTAAAGATGATTGACGACGCAGCATGCGATAGGATCATTGAAGCCGCCAAACGAGGATTCCAGTTCCGACACTCCGATGGTCATATTGGCGAAGTTTTAGTCGCTCATTCGGGCTTGGACGTGCGTACGATTCGAGTCTTCGAGCAGCCTTTCGAGGTACCAGAATCATTGGTCACTGAATCACTCCACCCATATGGCAGAGTTATTTGTCATACGGCCGAACGTTGGGCAAGTTTTAGCACGTATCCAGTGCTCAATGGTGTCCGACAGGTGCGAATTGCCCTTACGAAACTTGTGCCATCGTACATCAACATCGGCGGCTGTCGAGCTATTGTCATCTATGATGGACAGCCCCGGACACGCTCCGGGTGTGGTGGTGAAGGACATCTTCGATCTGTGTGTATGCAGAGGAGACTCGTACAACTCCCCAGCGGAGACCTCCAGAATCCGACTACACCAACGTCACTGCCGATGATTTACGTGGCGGCGCTTCGCGTGGAGGTGACGCCGGGGTCGGAGCGCACTATCGAACCGACGCCGCAGTTGATTGAGGCGCCTTCGGACCCCACTGAAGAAGGAATGGCTCCGACCAACCTCCAATCCCAGACATTAAGGTGGTGCAGAAAGAGGATGATAGCATCACAATAGGCATGGAAGCTGAAGTGGAACGGCCCCAGGGCGTTGTGGCGGCGGCGAGAACGCAGGTGATGCAAGATTCGCCAACACCAAAGGCCGAGGTTAGGGCCCGCAAACAACGCCCGCCAAAGCGCCGCAAGAAGCGCCGACTAAAGTCTGCGGAGACGCTCCCTTCTCTTCTTGGGAGCCCAGATGAGTCTAACACTATGGACCTGTCTGACTTGGAACCACAAGCTTCGGATGTCGCAGACCATATGAATTCGGACAGTGAAAAGATGTCATGTCGTTCAGACGACGCATCCGCTCAGGGACCTGCTACCCCTTCTGCGGTGGAGTCTAAAGCTGCGAAAGAACAACAGATGTCACACATCAATGCCGCACAGGAAATTTTGGAGCACGCCAATAATATCAGCTGGTATGAGCAGGACGACGAAATCACCGATGCGGACCATTCTACTGGTGGGGACTCGCATCCGTCCGCATCTCAAGGAACCTAATGCCGCAGGGACACGTCCGTCGGGCGACCCTTTGCGGATGTGCAAAGGGACTATCGATACGGCGAAACTTTGTCATTTTAACATCATGTGGAGATGACAGCTACTCGACCCCAGGCATACAGAATAGGGACAGTGAATGTAAATACCATTACATCGCCCGTGAAACAGCAGTTGTTTAGGGACATGATATACGCATCGGATGTGGATATACTGATGGTGCAGGAAATTTACATTCCTGAGTTCCAGGAAGTCCATGGATACATCTCCTACACCTCGCCGCACTCGAACAACGACAGTGGAACGGCGATATTGGTCCGGGACGAGATTCCGGTTCGCGATCTGGCTTATCTACCTTCGGCACGAGGACTGGCGATAACTGTTAATGGAATTCGCATTCCCAATGTTTATGCCCCTTCCGGCACAGACAACAGACGGGCGCGTGTGAGATATTATTCGGAAGAGATTGTGCCCTTATTTACCGGCAGATTCGATCATTTCATTATAGGTGGTGACTTCAATTGTGTTTTAGCCCAAAAAGACCAGACTCCACATTACAATACCTGTCGTGAATTGCATGTGCTATGCCGGGATCTGGAGTTAAGCGACACCTGAGACATGATTCATAGGAACCGTGAGGGATATACTTTTTATACCAGTCACTCGGCGAGCAGACTCGATCGCATATATGTTTCGGTTGGCCTACAGGAGAAGGTGGTCGACGCGGAACTATGGCCTGCGGCATTTACTGATCATCTGGCTTACATTTGTACCATATCACTCCCTAGGCAAAGTGTGTGGAGAAGCCGCGGGACATGGAAGCTCAATTCGTCACTTTTGGCGGACCCCGAATGTCGTCAGAGAGTCGAGGAGGTATGGGCCACATGTCAACGCCGTCTGCCAACATATACCACCGTGCTTCAATGGTGGCTCGAGTGTACTAAGCCGGCAATAAGAAGAGCTCTCATACAGTATGGTCGGGATAAGACGAGATGGCAAAGAGACACTTTTGATTATTATTACACCATGCTTCGTGAGCTGTCCTTCCAGGTGCCGTCTGCAGAACATCATGCGGAAGTTCATCGTGTCAAGGCACAAATCCTATCGATCACGCAACGACGACTGGGCGGCATCCCAATACAGGCATGCTGTCTCGACACCAGCACTGGGGAACGTACCTCGATGCACCATGTGTCGCGGGAACATAAACGTTACCGCCGGGCATTGGTAACAGTGCTCCACGGTTTGGATGGCCGTCAACTGACAACACAACAGGACATTGCAAATGAATTTTTAGAGCATTTCCGCCACCTCTATGCCGGTACACCGACGGACCGTCTGGTGGGGGAAGAGATACTGCAACATCTGCAAACGACACTGACAGAAACGGATAAGGCAGCGCTTATGGAGCCACTCACAGAAGGCGATATAAAGGTGACACAAAAGGAGCGGCCCATAAATCACCGGGGCCAGATAGGATTACGCTATAGTTTTATCGCGAATTCGTGGACATGATGATGCCACAGTTGGTGTCGATGTACAATGAGGCGATGCCTCCGCACATGCGCCTACCGTCGGATTTTGTGACGGGCTTTCTTCTTCCCATCCCGAAGATGGCGGGGAGTCGCAGTGTTAATCAATATCGGCCTCTCACTGTGCTAAACACCGACTATAAAATCTTTGCACGACTACTAGCGTCTCGTCTCAAGCTGGCGATATCCAGGACAATATCCCCTGATCAGGCTTGCCTAGGGGTGCGAAGCAACATCTCCTCGGCGTTAAGTGAATACCGTGACGTTATCGCCCTTGCGGAAACGTGTAAAATGCGAGCAGCGATGATATCTGTGGACTTCGATAGTGCGTTCGACAGGATAAACCATGACTTCTTGGCGTCAGTCATGAGCAGAATGGCGATTCCACCTGTTTTCATCTCCATCGTTATGTGGCTAATACAAGGGGCTACATCGAAGGTGATTGTAAACGGCCGGGAAGCGGGCTCGATTCCTATTAACAGCTCAGTCCGACAAGGGTGCCCACTCTCCATGATGCTGTTTGCTTTAGCGCTTGAGCCGCTGATGTGTGTTATGAGGCGCTCACTTACTGGGATAGCGCTTAATGAGAATTCTTTCGTTTGTCGCACATATGCGGACGACATGATCCTTCTTGTCAGATCAGGACATGAAGTGCGTCAGGCTGTTGAACACCTAGACTCTTGCGGGACGGCGGCAGGCAGTGTCGTTAACATGACGAAATCCAAAATTATGCACATTGGACGGGGTCTGGAAGACGTACCGGGACCGTTTCAGACGGAGGAATCGCTGAGATGTCTGGAGATTACATTTACCCGTTCACTACGGCGGTCAGCGGAGGCGAGTTCTCGGCGGCTTCTGCAGAATGTTCGTCTGACGATACGCAACAACTTACTGAGAGCCTTTGACATGATCCAACGTGTGGCATACACCAACGTTCACATAGCGTCACGACTGCCCCATTTAGCACAGATCACACCAATACCGAAGGGTTTTGCAGACCGCCTCATGGCTGTCTTTGGTTACTATGTTAGTACTGGGATGTTATTTAAGATCAAATATGATACGCTAACGCTACAGTTCCGGAACGGTGGCCTCAACCTCACAAATGTGCGAAACAAAGCTCTGCCGCTTTACATGCGAGCGATGATACGAAATTGGCAACAAAGAAAGCATACCATAACGTCAGCTCTGATAGAAGTACTTGTTCCGCCTTCGTACGAACCCCCTATTGCGGTGGGCAATATTTCTCCTTCTCTTGCACACATTGATTACAGTTATGTTCATCTGAAAGTACCTTCGACGAGAATACCCAAGACTCGGGAGATCTATAGATGCTTGATGGATCACCATGGCCGCAACATAATGGAATTCAAATACCCGTCGAGAACGTGGAACTACATTTGGTGTGCAGTGCATACTCCATTACTGTCAACAGCAGCGAGATCGACGTGGTATATTCTTATAAACCGTAAACTTGTGACCAGGAGTCGATTATATACAATTCATATGGTCGATTCTCCTCTTTGCACAAACTGTGGACTGTTAGCAACGGAAGAACATAGTTTAGTGTGTGGTGCAGCGAGGGACGTCTGGTGCTGACGCGTCGAATATTGGCCTTCCTTCGGCGCACTAACTACACAGAGATCACATCGGATGTACTTTTTCTACCGGACAAGACATTTTTTCCCAAACAAAGGACGTATGCGGTCAATTGGATCGCTGGACATGCGACGAAATATTTGTATTCGTACGATATTAAGTCCGTGATGGATTATTGGATGTATTTACAAGAACAACACGAGCTCATACGGAATCATACGAAATACAGGACTTACTTTTCCAATTTTTTAGAAGTGTTTTTCACAATCCGCCCGACAGCTGGGGTGTCCCAGAACTGAGAAGACTCCTGCAGCGGAACGACTAGAGACAGTACTGCGCGGTTCAATTACATTGGCATATAGCACACTGAGAAGAAAACTGGCCCCTAACTGTTGGCGCCAGTTATGACTGGATTATGTTAACGTGAAAAAAACACACACACACACAACGATGGTAAACACCGAAACCGCCTCAGATAATGGTCATTCGAATGGTCGAGCAGGAGAAATACATACCGCCCACACTGGCGCAAATGGTCAAGATTATTTGGCTTTCTGCCAGGTTTATGATGCGACACCGCGTGCTGCAGGGATTGTGATGCAGACGATAACTTCATTTTCACTCCCGCCCGTGACTAGGATTGTCATTTACTTTATTCCTGTTACAAAAAAAAGAAAAAAAAGAGGGCGGCCTTTGCGTTGATTTTATGGGCTCCAAATTGTTTTTGCTGTCTCGATACTTTTCTTATCCCTAGGACAGCACAATTGTACGAATAAAGATTGTTTGTTTACCCTGCCTTCCTGTTCCCAAAAAAAAGAAGTGGTCGCGTTGTTGGACCATAAAGCGGAGGAACCGCGTTTTTTTCTTACAACATAAAAAAAGAGAAAAAAAGAAAAAAAATTAAAAAAAAAGTGATCAGCGTGACAGACTGTCAATCCTAAGGGCCCGGGTTCGATTCCCGGCTGGGTCGGAGATTTTCTCCGCCCAGGGACTGGGTGGTGTGTTGTCCTGATCATTATCATTTCATCCCCATCGACGCGCAGGTCGCCGAAGTGGCGTCAAATCGAAAGACTTGCACCAGGCGAGCGGTCTACCCGACGGGAGGCCCTCGTCACACGCCATCATCATCATCATTTTAATCAATGTCTGATGAGCGTAAACATGGTCGCTGCCAACCAGCCCTCGCTTCTGGAGGAATGTATTGGATTGGTGCATAAGTTCGTAGCGTTTTTCCATAAATTTAATAAACACAACAGACACACATAACAGAGACTTAATTCATCAATAATATATTCTCCTTTACTATTTACAACAGACTGTCAATACTGGGCTAACTTTTAGGTTCCGCCAACTGTAGAAATCACATGGTCGTGAGACTAGGCACTCATCGAGCCATGTTTGGAGCGCATTTTCAACAGGAACGGAAGTTCCTTGAGGGCTGTTCGATAGAGTGCGGAAAAGGTGAAAATCTGAGGCCGCAAGGTTGGGTGAAGAAGGTGGATGCGGAATGATTTCCCAACCCATCTCCTGTATAGTGTTTCTTGTCAGTCCAGCAGAATGCGGGTGGTCGCTGTTGTGGAGTAACGTCACTTTGCGCAGTCTTCCTGGTCGTGGTTCTTGGAATGCGTCTGCATGACGTTTCAGTTGTTGACAATAAATATCAGTAATAATGCTTACACCCCGGGGAACCAATTCGTAGTATACCACACCATCGTTGTTGCACCGGATGCATAACGTTATTTTTGTAGATACGCGCAGGTCTTTTTATGGGGAGTTGCTGCTTTGTTTGTGCTCAGCCATTCCTTTCTTTTTCCTATGTCAGCACAAAGACACCATTTCTCGTCACCAGTAACGATACGGGATAATAATCGTCGTTGTTGTTCACGAGCCAATTGATGACGAGCAAGCAGAGATGCACATACGGCCAACCGCTGATTTTTGTGATTTTGACTTCGAGCATGCAGTAACCATACATATTTTTTATTTATTTATTGAGATATTCGTCTACAGAAAGGTTTTTCTCCAACACAACAAATATCCGAAAATTATTACATCTGTTACATTAGATCTTAATTTATCCCCTCAGCATGTCCCTACAGATGTTCTCATCTTGCATATCTTCTTTCTTTGCTCCAAGTCTTATGATTGGTAATCGTACATTTTGGAGCCAGGTGGTCATAGGGCGTTCTCTTCTCTTCTTTCCCTCCGGATCCCATTCCAGGATCATTTTACGAAATCTGGCTTCCTCCATTCTTCTTACATGCCCGTACCATTGTAGCTTCCTTTTATCCATCACGTCATGTATTCTTTCTCTTACTTCGATTATCTTTATTATTTCGTCGTTTCTTACGTTCTCTGTTCAGGAAATTCTTGTTGATCTTCTCCAGACGTCCATTTCTACTGCTTGCAGTATTTTATGTGTTTCAGATCCGTAGTCCAAGTCTCCACTCCAAACGTAATTATGCTCTCTAGTATCTATTTAAGTATGCATAATACTTTTAGTTCGGTTTATTGTATTTCTGCTCCAAAGAATGAGTTGAGCATCCCAATGACCTTCCTTCCACTGCTAATTGTTTTATTAATTTCTGCCTCTAATTTTCCCTCCATCGCTATAATGGATCCCAAACAACAGAAAGTATTGACCTTCCTAATCTTCTTTCCTTCGATGTGTAAGTCATCTGGATCTTTAGTGAGATATTCTATTTTCTGGTAATTAATCTTCAATCCCCAGTTTCTGTATTCCATCGCTAATTGGTTACATATAGAATTTGCATCCTCCCTGTCTTGTGCTATAACTACTTTATCATCACCAAATAGTAGGTGATGTAAATAAACTCCATCTTTAATTTCTAGACCCATCCCATTGTATTTACGAGACTATGTCTTAAGATTGATGTCTACATATATTTTAAATAATTTTGATGACGTAGGGCTGCCTTATAACAAGCCCTTGCTAGTTCTTAATTTCTGTGAAAGTGTACTACCAATTTTCACTTGACGTTTGTTATCTTTGTACACTTCTTCTATTATTTTAATTAAAAATGGTTCAGATGGCTCTGAGCACTATGGGACTTAACCTCTGAGGTCATCAGTCCCCTAGAACTTAGAACTACTTAAACCTAACTAACCTAAGGACATCACACACATCCATGTCCGAGGCAGGATTCGAACCTGCGACCGTAGCGGTCTCGTGGTTCCAGACTGAAGCGCCTAGAACCGCTCGGCCACATCGGCCGGGCTATTTTAATTAAAGGACCTTTTATGTTTGCCACATGTAATGCTCCCCAACGTAGTTTTCTCGGAACAGTATCACGTCCTTTTCTAAATCTGTGTATGGGTACGATTTAGAAAAAGTACCCGTACATTCGATTTTTGAACCTTCCGCACTGCATGAAAATGCCGCGTGTTGGTGGAATGATCACAGTTCATCATATTTAGCACTTCTAGATTACTCTGACGAGGATTATTGTGGATTAATGAGTTCATTACATTACATTTATCGTTTTCCATGGATCCCTTGGAGAGGAGTCTCTGGGATGTGGAAAGAGTCAAAGTTAATACTTTTTTTTTTTTTTTTTTTTTTTTACTCAGATACACTGAAACGTCTCCTTAGAACAATTGTACATGACTGTCCTTAAACTGACACACAATATTTTTTTTAGCGCAACGCAATCTGACTTTCAAAAATCCCTACAAAATAATGGCCCTGACTAACAATAACCTATACCTTTCACAAATCACTTACCTCACAAAAATCTTCGTTACTCGAACTACTGCAATACAGCGAGCGCCACTACTGCCAGCTAAATAAAAGATTCAAACTACGGAAGGCACTAACTACTGATAGGCATAGTTAGCAAATGAAAGATTTTAATAGAGAACAAACAATGTATTTACCTTAATAGTGTTGAAAAATCATAATATACATAGCAGTTCATGACATCCAGTCTTAAAAATTTCAAAACTCCGCCATTTCTCTCCCCACATCCACCACTGGTGGCGGCTCACCTCCAACTGCGCAACGGTACGCGCTGTTCACATCCAGCTGCCGCTGCCCAACACTACAATGGCAGACAACAATGCAAACTAGCCACAGACTGCACACAGCACAGCCAGTGATTTTCATACAGAGCGCTACGTAACGTTGCCAATAAGAAAACATAAACAGCCTACTTACAACATGGATATTGCACTATTCTAATGCAGACAGAGTTATGAACTATAATCCTTGTGAAGATATTCATCGATGGAGTAGGAGTTGGCCAACCTGAAGTTCTTTAATTCACTCTGAAAGTGATCTTTATCACTTACGAGACCTTTGATATGATTTGGTAAGTTATTGAATATATGAGCACCCGTATGTTTGACTCCTTTCTGTACTAATGTTAAGCTTTTATAGTCCTTATACAGATTGTTTTTGGTTCTGATATTATAATCATGTTTTGCACTATTTTGCGTGAAAAGAGACATGTTGGAAATGACGAAGGACAAAAGGACAAATGACAAACGATCTTCATCAGACCCCGAAGCTCTTCCTGAAGGTGGAGAGTCACTGATGTCAAAAGGATCCTGCTTAAGACGAGAAACCCATTTTCTTGCCTTGCCCTATCCAACGGCATTATCTACCTCCACGGCGCAAATGCTGCTGGCTGCCTGCACTGCTCTCGGCCCTCTACTGGACTTAATCAGAAGAATATGTCGGAAATGTTCCGATTTTTGCACTTGGCACTCCATTTTCAACCGTGCACATCTCCTCTCGCCATCTCCATGTGACAATGAGTTAACTCAAATAGCAAAATAAAGCGTGACAAAATAAATAACTCCATGCAAAACAAAACAAGCTACGAACTTGTGCACCAACCTAATATACCGTATAACAGTTTCTTTATAATTCTCTTTTTGGCACATACGTGCAGTCGTCATGAACTACCGTGATTTTTCCGCAGAATCAATTAAATTTTGACTCGTATATTCGTTCTTTCCTGCTCCCAGGAGCCTGAAACTGACTAATTTGTGTACTTATGTCACCTGGCACACTTCAGCGATAAGGCCGTAGCTCGTTCGGACTGGGGAATCGCGCCTCAAACCAGTTTTTGAGGGTGACGTGTAATCGGCGGAGCGCACCTGTCCAGTGCCAACTGGTGCATCGACCGCCGAGTCGCCAATTTTTGCCCAACCCGCTTCTCAAACGATGTCATTTGGTAGGCAGGGCAGTGTGGACTTTTAAAGAATGTACAACAACCATCTACCAAAAGTGTGGTCCGCACATCACAGGATTATCCTGTTGTTTCTGCTGTGGTCTGACTTCATCTCATCTCACAACGGGAGGCCACGGCATTCGGATTACGGATTTACGTCAGACTCCCTATTGTTTTAGTAGTCCATTAGGACAAGACGATGTACAAGAAGTAAGGCGTTCTGGTTAGGCAGTTTGGAGAAAGTCTCAAGAGAACTTTCACGCTTCGAATATGTACCTGTGCGTCACCAACTGTAAAAGGTGGTCACATGGTGAGCGTTGAAGTTTCGTAATCACTATATCGCTGCGTGGAATCCCGCAATTTTTAAAGGTGTATTTTTTAACACTGGTCATATTATTTCACACATACGACATTTGAAACGAAATGTAACGAAAAACATACGTATTTACATGAACTCTTATTGAATTTTCAATGGTATTCCGCTGCTTACTAATTTCTGTTATTACAACCGATTTTATATTTATAATTACGACATGTAAACGACCAAACGCATAAAGTTTTCGTGAAAATGTATGTCGGCCGCGATTTACAAAATCCCTTATTCCTGCAATCGGTTGAGGTACCCAGAACTGGTCTGCACCTGGAGGCTTCGACACGCAGTCACAGGTTTCAAGGACGAGGAACAGGCTTGGAAAGCCGAAGTCAGACATCCATAAATAAAGCTGTAAATAACTTTATTGAATAACACGATGAGTTACAATACGCCAAAATATAAGGGTAATGTACAAATAATCGTCGGATGTCCTTTCAAGAATAAGTAGTGTACGTGCGATTTTTTTGAAACTCACAAAATTTACATTTTTACTGCAAAAATGAAGGTTACTTGCGATTCTTCGACTACTGCGGATGATGAATGTCATGAAGATTCAAAGCGTAATGCGCTTTCAAAAAGTCGGTTAAAAGATGCATCTGTGTACCATCGTAGTCTTCTTCAAGAAGGCGACCTTATTCACAAATCACGACGGACGTACATTTTCAGGAGTACTTTGTGCGTTTTGTCATTTACTTGTCGATAGTTATAAATATGATAGTTGTTCTAATAATTACAGTTAGTAAACAGCCAAATAACACTGCAAACACTTGTAAGGGCTTCACCACCCTGCTAGAGCAAATGTAATTTCGATGTGTTGCTCACGTGCTGCCTGTGACAGAAAATATCTTTGCTGCAATAGAGTAGCAGGTCAGAGCAGTCTCGACAGCAGTAGCAGTCGATCAGTGCTACAGGGCAGTTGTAGTGTGTCGCTGGTATAGCACAGTTCATAGCCGTGTACTGTAAGGTAAATTTTATTACTTTTATTGGCATGCGCTTAGTTAAGTCACTTGTCTGAGATGTTAATATGAATTTGTTTCAATCTTTTTTGTGATTCGTCAGCACCAGTTGACCCAGATTTGTAATATTCAGTTTTTCATATAATGGATTGTAGATCTTTAATAATGATGTAAAAGATTTTCAGAATATAATTTTTACCAGTCAACAAAAAAAGGAAGGAATAATTTTGCTCTAAGTCATTACCAGTCCCGATCCAGTCATTTATTTAAATTTAAATATTTCAGAAATATTCTCAGATCGTACTCATGTGTTCTTTAGTAATCAGACGACCAACTGTGCAGCTGTGTCAATAAGCAAAGTCAGTTTTTCTAATGATTCAGATCTCAGACAAATGTTATCCAGTATTAGTAGATAGGCCAGCATTGCACTAAGCTGTGCCATTCACGAGCAGATATATAGACGGCGTTATCCGGCGACACCACCACGAGGTAAGAATTTTTCAGTTTATTCAGATTGATTTCACAGGGCCACGGCGTAGCGCTGCTTACTTCAAAATTTATCAGTTTTCATGAGTTAAGGTATTAACAAAAACAAATTATCATTTTTATTATTTTATACAGGAAGGTTAATCACTGCTATTCTCTCATGCAGTAAATGAAGCAGGCAAAAAGGAATACAAACGTCTCAAAAATGAGGTCGACAGGAAGTGCAAAACGGCTAAGCAGGGATGGCTAGAGGACAAATGTAAGAATGTAGAGGCCTATCTCACTAGAGGTAAGATAGATACTGCCTACAGGAAAATTAAAGACACCTTTGGAGATAAGAGAACGACCTGTATGAATATCAAGAGCTCAGATGGAAACCCAGTTCTAAGCAAAGAAGGGAAAGCAGAAAGGTGGAAGGAGCATATAGAGTGTCTATACAAGGGCGAATGACTTGAGGACAATATTATACAAATGGATGTAGATGAAGATGAAATAGGAGATATGATACTGCGTGAAGAGTTTGACAGAGCACTGAAAGATCTAAGTCGAAACAAGGCCCCCGGAGTAGAAACATTCCATTAGAACTACTCACAGCCTTGGGAGAGCCAGCCCTGACAAAACTCTACCATCTGGTGAGCAACATGTATGAGACAGGCGAAATATTCAGACTTCAAGAAGAACAAAATAATTCCAAATCACAAAGAAAGCAGGTGTTGACAGATGTGAAAATTACCGAACTATCAGTTTAATAAGTCACAGCTGCAAAATACTAACACGAATTCTTTACAAACGAATGGAAAAACTAGTAGAAGCCAACCTCGGGGAAGATCAGTTTGGATTCCGTAGAAATGTTGGAACACGTGAGGCAATACTGACCTTACGACTTATCTTAGAAGAAAGGTTAAGGAAAGACAAACCTACGTTTCTAGCATTTGTAGACTTAGAGAAAGCTTTTGACAATGTTGACTGGAATACTCTCATTCAAATTCTAAAGGTGGCAGGGGTAAAATACAGGGAGCGAAAGGCTATTTACAATTTGTACAGAAACCAGATGGCAGTTATAAGAGTCGAGGGACATGAAAGGGAAGCAGTGGTTGGGAAGGGAGTAAGACAGGGTTGTAGCCTCTCCCCGATGTTGTTCAATCCGTATATTGAGCAAGCAGTAAAGGAAACAAAAGAAAAATTCGGAGTAGGTATTAAAATTCGTGGAGAAGAAATAAAAACGTTCGCCGATGACATTGTAATTCTGTCAGAGACAGCAAAGGACTTGGAAGAGCAGTTGAATGGAATGGACAGTGTCTTGAAAGGAGGATATAAGATGAACATCAACAAAAGCAAAACGAGGATAATGGAATGTAGTCGAATTAAGTCTGGTGATGCTGAGGGAATTAGATTAGGAAATGAGACACTTAAAGTAGTAAGGGAGTTTTGCTATTTGGGGAGCAAAATAACTGATGATGGTCGAAGTAGAGAGGATATAAAATGTAGACTGGCAATGGCGAGGAAAGTGTTTCTGAAGAAGAGAAATTTGTTAACATCGAGTATAGATTTAAGTGTCAGGAAGTCATTTCTGAAAGTATTTGTATGGAGTGTAGCCATGTATGGAAGTGAAACATGGACGATAAATAGTTTGGACAGGAAGAGAATAGAAGCTTTCGAAATGTGGTGCTACAGAAGAATGCTGAAGATTAGATGGGTAGATCACATAACTGATGAGGAAGTATTGAATAGGATTGGGGAGAAGAGAAGTTTGTGGCACAACTTGACCAGAAGAAGGGATCGGTTGGTAGGACATGTTCTGAGGCATCAAGGGATCACCAATTTAGTATTGGAGGGCAGCTTGGAGGGTAAAAATCGTAGAGGGAGACCAAGAGATGAATACACTAAGCAGATTCAGAAGGATGTAGGTTGCAGTAGGTACTGGGAGATGAAGCAGCTTGTACAGGATAGAGTAGCATGGAGAGCTGCATCAAACCAGTCTCAGGACTGAAGACCGCAACAACAACAACATTCTCTCATTACGTTAGCTTGCACATTATGTTGTCCTAATGGACTACTAAATACGTACGAAGTCTGAAGTAAACCCGTGTTTGGATCGTCGTGGCCTCCGCCCGTCAGATCAGCACCACTCACATGGGATAAGACGAAAGGGGAATGGGGGAGAAGGAGGTTGCGAAAATATGTCGGAACTTCAAAAATAAGTTACAAAAGTCGTCCTATACTAAGAACTTGCGCTATAGCACATTGTAAAAAGTGAGTACGTGTCCGTGATACCTGCAGACGCAGTTCTTTCATTGTACGCGTAATAGGTGCACTTCTTTTCCCTTTTCTTTTGCCTTATCCGGTATCGTCGCGGGGTCGACTTGCTGAATCTGGATCTGGCATCGTGAGTGGAAAAGGGTAGCCAGATGCTCTTCTTGTCACCGCCACCCTCCTCCCACCGGACTTAATTTGCGCGCGCCACCTGTTTGTGTCTCGTGTTATTGTTATTCGCGTGGAAGTTTGAGAATTCCTTGCAAACTTTTTTTTTTTTTTTTTTTTTTTTTTTTGGCGCACCGTGTCTGTTCCTACGACAGATCAAACACCACCCAGATCCAAAAGCTGTGAAATACTATATGTAAATTGAAGGGGGATCACCGCTATCAGCTTCAGCGGAACTTTCGACTGTGTCAGCGGCGACTAACGACCGGGACCGGGATTCGAACCCGGGATCTCCTAGTTACTAGGCAGGTGCGGTAACCACTGCCCCATCGGGAACACAGTGTTATCGCTACTGTGTACACTATCTCGGTACGCCACACGGGCGATCCACACTTCCATCGAGCGCCATCTACCCGCAGTCTGTCCATTATACTCCAATTCGCTATTTACAGATTCCCACAGGAGGTCGGACGTAATTGTACATTCGCACTGAACGAAGTGGATCCATTGCCCAGCCAGGCTTATCAATTATTTGAACGCACAGTGTCTGCTCCTGCGAAAGAACACGCAGATCCAGCAGCTGTACAATGTTTCATAGCTACATATATTCTTGCTAAATGTTTGAGAATAGTGTAACTGAATCAGGATATGGGTACTAGCCCGCTATTCACCTAGTCGTTTGTGGGAAACTTCCTGAACCCCATACTCAAGATGTCCGGTATAACGGCCCTCGTCGGTAGTCGAACCGATACAGTGGTCGGTGCTGCCTACACAAATCCCGAAAGCGGCGTGCTAAGGTGCGCGGCCTCTTTTTTCCTATCTGTTGCTTCGTCGTATTTCTTCTGTGATAAGATCGGTTCTGTGCGGATGTCAAGCATCGTCTATTCAAACTCTTGTGATGAACACTCTACTGTTACCTTTTTTATCGCCCCCTCGCAGAGTTTAGTCAGCACCCTAACCGATCTCGCTGAACTATAGCGTCGGCAAGTTTTCGAACGGCGGCATCAACGGATGAGAGTGCAGTGACGCGGCAGCTGGTAATTTCGTCCAAAACCGAAGCACGGTGGACAGTACGATCCTTGCTGGCAAAACGGCTAAATTGCACACAAATTCACTGACAAGGGCATCGACATCGACCACAGGCGACGATGTCCAAGCAATCGACGAATTGATCCACATCAGCTACGGGTTTGTCAACGGTAAGAATGTTCACAAAGCGGCTCTCAGATTGTTCTGAAACTAAGGAGCGGATTTCTATCGGCGAGGAACTGAACGATTGTTAGAACGTTTCGAGCGTTGCTGACAAAGACTTCGGGAGTATGTTACAAAACAGTATCATGTATCTGAGTCACTTTTATGTGTAGTGCAGCCTTAAATGAAAATGTGTAATTTGTTTCTTTGAAGTCCGCTCGTATTTTCTCTTAACATGCAAACTACACTAAAATCGGTTTCTGATATTAGAGATTTGTCTTCCGCATAGTGAATCGTGTGTGAAAGCAGTGACTGATAATTTGCTTGGGACCAGGAGTCTTACTTGACTTGCCATTATAATGTGCAACCCACTGTTCGAATCCCCCTCGTATTTAAACTACAATGTGTTTCAAAAAGATTCATCCGATTGCATATGACTGTAGAGGTTTGGCACACGTTGGGACACACCGCGAGGGATGCATACTTGAAGATAACTGCGGATTCCAGCCAAGCCTGCAGGTTGCGCTGTCTACTGGCCATTAAAATTGCTACACCACGAAGATGACGTGCTACAGACGCGAAAATTAATCGACAGGAAGAAGATGCTGTGATACGCAAATGATTAGCTTTTCAGAGCATTCACACAAGGTTGGCGCCGGTGAAGACACCTACAACGTGCTGACATGAGGAAAGTTTCCAATCGATTTCTCATACACAAACAGCAGTTGATCGGGGTTGCCTGGTGAAACGTTGTTGTCATGTCTCGTGTAAGGAGGAGAAATGCGTACCACCACGTTTCCGACTTTGATAAAGGTCGGACTGCAGCCTATCGCGATTGCGCTTTATGGTATCGCGACATTGCTGCTCATGTTGGTCGAGATCCAATGACTGTTAGCAGAATATGGAATCGGTGGGTTCAGGAGGGTAATACGGAACGCCGTGCTGGATCCCAACGGCCTCGTATCACTAGCAGTCGAGATGACAGGCATCTTATCCGTATGGCTGTAACGGATCTTGCAGCCACGTCTCGATCCCTGAGTCAACAGATGGGAACGTTTGCAAGACAACAACCATCTGCAAGAACAGTTCGACGACGTTTGCAGCAGCATGGACTATCAGCTCGGAGACCGTGGCTGCGGTTACCCTTGACGCTGCATCACAGTCAGGAGCACCTGCGACGGTGTACTCAACGACGAACCTGGGTGCACGAATGGCAAAACGTCATTTTTTCGGATGAATCTAGGTTCTCTTTACAGAATCGTGATGGTCGCATCCGTGTTTGGCGACATCGCGGTGAACGCACATTGGAAACGTGTATTCGTCATCGCCATACTGGCGTATCACCCGGCGTGATGGTATGGGGTACCATTGGTTACACGTCTCGGTCACCTCTTGTTCGCATTGACGGCACTTTGAACAGTGAACGTTACATTTCAGATGTGTTACGACCCGTGGCCCTAGCCTTCATTCGATCCCTGCGAAACCCTACATTTCAGCAGGATAATGCACGACCGCATGTTGCAGGTCCTGTACGGGCCTTTCTGGATACAGAAAATGTTCGACTGCTGTCCTGGCCAGCACATTCTCCAGATCTTTCACCAACTGAAAACGTCTGGTCAATGGTGACCGAGCAACTGGCTCGTCACAATACGCCAGTCACTACTCTTGATGAACTGTGGTATGGTGTTGAAGCTGCCTGGGCAGCTGTACCTGTACACGCCATCCGACCTCTGATTGACTCAATGCCCAGGCGTATCATGGCCGTTATTACGGCCAGAAGTGGTTGTTCTGGGTACTGATTTCTCCGGATCTATGCATCCAAATCGCGTGAAAATGCAATCACATGTCAGTTCTAGTACAATATATTTGTCCAATAAATACCTGTTTATCATCTGCATTTCTTCTTGGTGTAGCAGTTTTAATGGCCAGTAGTGTAATTGATCGCGAACGAAACCTGAACAATCTCGTCAATACGTTGCACGTGTCAGTCGTGGTCAGAGCAGAATTCTGTGTCGTTGCGAATGCGTTATGTAGGAACTAAGTGAATTCGACCATGGGTAAATTTCTGGTGCTCGTATGGTGTGTTACTCCATTACCAGGGGAGCCGGTGTGTTTGGAATATCAAGATCAACCGTTTCGAAATTTTATACAGCATACAAGGCAAGCGGAAAAATTATTCGCTAAGTTACAACGCGGACGAAAGTGTGTGTTGAGTGATCGTGAGACGATTGTTGAAGAGGATTTTGACGAAAAATACGACGACAAAAGTTGAAAAAGCCACTTCAGAAGTCGATGTCGCCGTTGCGAACCCTGTCAGCACCGGATCAACACGAAGAGCGATCCAGAAGCAAGGAATTGCAGGGCGAGGTGGCATTCCGAAACCAATGGTCAGGGATGCAAACGCACGTCACAGGAAGACGTGGTGACGAAGTCATGACACCTAGACCTCGCAGCAATGGGAGGATGTCATTTGGTTAAATTGGCTCTGAGCACTATGGGACGTATCTGCTGTGGTCATCAGTCCCCTAGAACTTAGAACTACTTAAACCTAACTAACCTAAAGACATCACACACATCCATGCCCGAGGCAGGATTCGAACCTGGGACCATAGCAGCATTGCGGTTCCGGACTTAAGTGCCTAGAACCGCTCGGCCATAGCGGCCGGCCTCGTGGCATGGAAGCAGCGAGACCTTTGTAGGTCGCTGGAGGGAGTTTGCACCACATCAGCACACACATCACCCAACTGGTCGAGTTTACATCCCAAGAGTGACACATTTCGGAGCTTCGGTGGTGATTTGGGCACACGTATCGTGGTATTTCATGTGTCCCATTCTGCAAGGTCGCATTACTGCCAAGGATTACGTGACCATTTTGGCTGATCTGGGCCATCCCATGGTAGAATGTTTGTTCTGCGCTGGTAATGCTGCATTCTAAGATGACAAGGTCCCTGCTCACACAGCTCCCATCATCCACGGCTGTTTTTGTGCACACCAGGATGAATTATCTCATCTTGGCTGGCCAGCACAGTCACGAGATCTCAATGTTTCTCAGCCTTTGTGGTCTCCTTTGGAGAGAACGGTGCGTGATCGCTATCCACCCACATCATACACTTTTGCTGGACGGATGGTGTAAGATCGCCTTGAAAATCGTACAGGATCTGTATTTATCCGTTCCGAGACGACTGAAAGCTGTTTTGAATACCAACAGTTTTCCTGCGTCGATTTACGCATAGTAATAAGTTGTGTTCTTAGTGTTTCAGTATTGTAGTCTACCCTCTGTGTATCTTCAGCAGTAATGAATTTAGGAACTTGGAGTAAATTGTAACTAACGCATAGAAATTAATAGTTTATTTTGGCGCTAGTTGATGTAACTAGCATGCTTCTACGTTGAGTCTAGACGTCCTTAATGGAGCAACAAAAGGCGTTTTGCCTTCTTACATCCTATTCAGTTACCTCTGGGGGGCGTAGTTTTCGAGTGTGAGTTCGGAAGGGGCGTATGGACAGCGCACTCCGTCATTGGCCTCAAGCTTGTAGAAAAAGAATGGGTAGCTTTTAGGCATGAAGTAATGAAGGCAGCAGAGGATCAAGTAGGTAAAAAGAAGAGGGCTAGTAGAAATCCTTGGGTAACAGAAGAGTTATTGAATTTACTTGATGAAAGGAGAAAATACAAAAATGCAGTAAATGAAGCAGGCAAAGAGGAATACACACGTCTCAAAATTGAGGTCGACAGGAACTGCAAAATGGCTAAGCAGGGATGGCTCGAGGCAAATGTAAGGATGTAGAGTCGCATATCACTAGGGGTAAGATAGATACTGCCTACAGGAAAATTAAAGAGACATTTGGAGAAAAGAGAACCACTTGCATGAATATCAAGAGCTCAGATGGAAACCCAGTTCTAAGCAAAGAAGGGAAAGCAGAAAGGTGGAAGGAGCATATAGAGTGTCTATACAAGTGCGAATTACTTGAGGACAATATTATACAAATGGATGTAGATGAAGATGAAATAGGAGATATGATACTGCGTGAAGAGTTTGACAGAGCACTGAAAGACCTAAGTCGAAACAAGGCCCTGGGAGTAGAAACATTCCATTAGAACTACTCACAGCCTTGGGAGAGCCAGCCCTGACAAAACTCTACCATCTGGTGAGCAAGATGTATGAGACAGGCGAAATACTGAGACTTCAAGAAGAACAAAATAATTCCAAATCACAAAGAAAGCAGGTGTTGACAGATGTGAAAATTACCGAACTATCAGTTTAATAAGTCACAGCTGCAAAATACTAACACGAATTCTTTACAGACGAATAGAAAAAAGATAGAAGCCGACCTCGGAGAAGATCAGTTTGGATTCTGCAATTATGTTGGAACACGTGAGGCAATACTCGCCCTACGACTTATCTTAGAAGATAGATTAAGGAAAGGCAAACCTACGTTTCTAGCAATTGTAGACTTAGAGAAATCTTTTGGCAATGTTGACTGGAATACTTTCTTTCAAATTCTGAAGGTGGCAGGGTTAAAATACAGGGAGCGAAAGG
Source organism: Schistocerca piceifrons (assembly GCF_021461385.2). Classification (NCBI taxonomy): domain Eukaryota; kingdom Metazoa; phylum Arthropoda; class Insecta; order Orthoptera; family Acrididae; genus Schistocerca; species Schistocerca piceifrons. The sequence goes on along the minus strand of NC_060138.1, from coordinate 545,908,997 downwards.
CTATTTACAATTTGTACAGAAACCAGATGGCAGTTATAAGAGTCGAGGGACATCAAAGGGAAACAGTGGTTGGGAAGGGAGTGAGACAGGGCTGTAGCCTATCCCCGATGTTATTCAATCTGTATATTGAGCAGTAGGTAAAGGACACAAAAGAAAAATTTGGAGTAGGAATTAAAGTTCAGAGAGAATAAATAAAATCTTTGTTTCCTAATGATACTGTACTACTATTAGAGGCAGCAAAGGACTTGGAAGAGCAGTTGAACGGAATGGACAGTGTCTTGAAGGAGGATATAAGATGAACATCAACAAGAGTAAAACTAGGATAATGGAATGTAGTCGAATTAAATCAGATGATACTGAGTGAATTAGATTAGGAAATGAGACACTTAAAGTAGTAAAGGAGTTTTGCTATCTAGGGAAGCAAAATAACTGGTGATGGTCGAAGTAGAGAGGATATAAAATATAGACTGGCTATGACAAGGAAAGCGTTTCTGAAAAAGAGAAATTTGGTTAGATCGAGTGTAGATTTCAGTATAAGGAAGTCGTTTCTGAAAGTATCTGTATGGAGTGTAGCCATGTATGGAAGTGAAACATGGACGATAAATAGTTTAGACAAGAAGAGAACAGAAGCTTTTGAAATCTGGTGCTACAGAAGAATGCTGAAGATTCGATGGATAGATCACGTGACTAATGAGGAGGTACTGAATAGAATTGTGGAGAAGAGGAATTCGTGGTACAACTTGTGCAGAAGAAGGGGTCGGTTGGTAGGACACGTTTGGAGGCATCAAGGGATCACCAATTTAGTACTGGAGGGAAGCGTGGAGGGTAAAAATCGTAGAGGGATACAAAGAGATGAATACACTAAGCAGATTCAGAAGGATGTAGGCTGCAGTAGTTACTCGGCGATGAATAAGCTTGCACAGGATAGAGTAGCACGGAGAGCTGCATCCAACCAGTCTCTGGACTGAAGATCACAACAACAGCCATGAAAGGAAGCAGACAACGAAAAAGCCCCGTTTATAACTGAATGGAAGAGTTATTGAGAGTGTGCAACATTTTCCGTATTTGGGTCGTGGGATAGATTATAAAAACCTAGTTCGAAGTGAAGTTATAAACCCCACACATAAAGCTCTGCAGTCTTGTAATCAAGTAAGACATCTGCTTTGGGACAACTAGATACCATGTATGGCAGAACTAACAGTCTTCAGTAGCTACTGTTTTCCCATTCTGATCTACTCATCGGAGACCAGTGCTCTGACGGAGAATGCGAGGATAAGTTTGTGAAATGAAGTTTTTTAGGGAAGTAGCGATACAGGCAGAGTAAGATTGTCCAGCGACCCAAGAATATACTTACATATTATTCTCAAATTACTAATGACAAAAATAACCTTTCTCCGTCACAGAACAGTGAGATGAATCACTCAAGAGCCAAATAAACTGGTACACCTGCCTAATGTCGTGTAGGCCTAGCACCCCCTCGAGCACGCAGAAGTGCCACAACGCGACGTGGCATGGACTCGACAAATGTCTGAATAGTGCTGGAGGGAACTGACACCATGAATCCTACACATAAATCCGTAAAGAGTACGAGAGAGTGGAGATCTCTTCTGAACAGCACGTTGCAAGGTATCTCAGATATGCTCAATAAGGTTTACGTCAGGGGAGTCTGGTGGCCAGCGGAAATGTTTAAGCTCAGAAGAGTGTTTCTGGAGCCACTCTGTAGCAATACTGAATGTGTGGGGTGTCGCATTGTCCTGTTGGAATTGCCCAAGTCCTTCGGAATGCACAATGGACAAGAATGGATGCAGTTGATCAGACAGGATGTTTACATACGTGTCACCTGTCAGAGTCGTATCTAGACGTTTCAGGGGTCCCATATCACTCCCACTGCACATACCCACACCATTACAGAGCCTCCACCATTCTGAACAGCCCCATGCTGACATGCAGAGCCCATGGATTCATGAGGTTGTCTCCATACTCGTAAACGTCCATCCGCTCGATACAATCTGAACGAGGACTAATCCGACCAGGCTACATGTTTCCAGTCACCGACAGTCCAATGTCGGTATTGACGGGCCCAGGCAAGGCGTAAAGCTTTGTATCGTGCAGTCATCAGGGGTACACGAATGGGTCTTCCGTTCGGAAAGCCCATATCGATGATGTTCCGTTGAATGGTTCGCACGCTGACACTTGTTGATGGCCCAGCATTGAAGTCTGCAGCAATTTTTGGGAAAGATTGCACTTCTGTCATGTTCAACGATTCTCTTCAGTCGTCGTTGGTCCCGTTCTTGTAGGATCATTTTCCGGCCGCAGCGATGTCGGAGATTTGATGTTTTACCGGATTCCTGATATTCATGGTACACTCGTGAAATCGTCGTACGGGAAAATCCCTACTTCATCGCTACCTTGGAGATGCTGTGTCCCATCGCTCGAGTGCGCCGACTATAACACCACATTCAAACTCACTTAAATCTTAATAACTTGTCACCGTAGTAGCAGTAACCGATCTAATAACTGCACCAGACACTTGTCTTATATAGGCGTTGCCGACCGCAGCGCCGTATTGTGGCTGCTTACATGTCTCTGTGTTTGAATACGCATGCTATACCAATTTGTTTGGTGCTTCAGTGTAGTTCAAATCTTCTACGTCTACATCTACATTTATACTCCGCAAGCTACCCAACGGTGTGTGGCTGAGGGCACTTTACGTGCCACTGACATTACCTCACTTTCCTGTTCCAGTCGCATATGGTTCGCGGGAAGAACGACTGCCGGAAAGTCTCCGTGCGCGCTCGAATCTTTCTAATTTTACATTCGTGATCTCCTCGGGAGATGTAAGTAGGGGAAGCAATATATTCGATATCTCATCCAGAAACGCACCCTCTCGAAACCTGGACAGCAAGCTACATCGCGATGCAGAGCGCCTCTCATGCAGAGTCTGCCACTTGAGTTTGCTAAACATCTCTGTAACGCTATCACGCTTGCCAAATAACCCTGTGACGAAACGCGCCGCTCTTCTTTGGATCTTCTCTATCTCCTCTGTCAACCCGACCTGGTACGGATCCCACACTGATGAGCAATACTCAAATATAGGTCGAACGAGTGTTTTGTAAGCTACCTCCTTTGTTGATGGACTACGTTTTCTAAGGACTCTCCCAATGAATCTCAACCTGGCACCCACCTTACCAACAATTAATTTTATATGATCATTCCACTTCAAATCGTTCCGTACGCATACTCCCAGATATTTTACAGAAGTAACTGCTAGCAGTGTTTGTTCCGCTATAATATAATCATACGATAAAGGATCTTAACAACGAACGGGACGACCTAGGCCAATACGCGCGCTTCTCTAAGGACCGATGTCCTTCGGCGCATTTGCAGCTGGTGACCAGCCACTCGGCACAGCTCGGTCTTTGAAGACGTCACGTGTTCCCCTGGCGATCACCAAATACATGAAAAAAAGCACACAATTTTTTGTAGTTAGAAGAGAACTATACGTCTACTTTAAAACATAATAAATCTACATCTACATGGATACTCTGCAAATCACTCTCAAGTGTCTGGATGAGATTCCATCGAACCTCCTTCACACTAAATCTCTATGGAAAAAGGAACTCCTACACCTTTCCGTGCGAGTTTTGATTTCCCTTATTTTTTGATGATGACCATTTCTGCCTGTGTAGGTCGGCGTGAAGAAAATATTTACGCATTCGGAGGAGAACGTTGGTAACTGAAATTTCGTGAGAAAATCCAACCGCAACGAAAAAGTCTTGGTTTTAATGAGTTCCGTCCCAAATCCTGTATCATGTCCATGACATTCTCTCCCCTGTTCCTCAATAATAGAAAACATTCTGCCCTTCTTTGAACTCTCTCGGTGTACACCGTTAATCGTATTTCGTAAGGATCTGACACCACGCAGCAGCACTCCATAAGCCGACGGTTAAGCGTAGTGTAGGCAGGCTCTTTAGTAGACCTGTTGCATCTTCTAAGTGTTCTGCAATAAAACGCAGTCTTTGATTCGCCTTCCCCACAACATTTGCTGTGTGTTCTTTCCAAATAAAGTTGTTCGTAATTGTAATTTCTAAGTATTTAGAGGAATTTACGGCCTTGATTGATTTAGTGTGTGATGAAAGTGTAAGGGATTCCTTTTAGCACTCATGTGGATGACCTCAAACTTTTCATTATTTAGGGTCAATTCACAACGTTCGCACCATACAGATATCCAAATAGTTTTGCAATTGTTTTTTATCTTCTGATGACTTTACTAGACGATAAACGACAGCATCAACTGCAAACAACCTAAGATGGCTACTGAGATTGTCTCCTTAATCGTTTATAAAGATAAGGAACAGCAGAGGGCCTATGGCACTACCTTGGGGAACGCCAGAAATCACTTCTGTTTTACTCGATGACGTTCCGTTAGCTACTACGAACTGTGCCCTCTCAAAGAGCAAATCACGAATCCAGTAGCATAACTGAGACGATATTACACAAGCACGCAATTTGGTTACAAGCCGCTTGTGAGGTAAGGCGTCAAAAGCTTTCTGTAAATATAGAAATATGAAATCGATTTGAAATTCCTTGTGGAAAGCACTCAACACTTCGTTTGAGTAAAGAGATAGTTGTGTTTCACAAGAACAATGTTTTCTAAATCAGTGTTGATTATATGTCAACAGACTGTACTCTTCGAGGTAATTCACAATGTTCGAACACAATATATGTTCCAAAATCGTGCTGCATATCAACGTTGATGATATGGGCCTGTAATTTAGTGGATTACTCTTACTGCCTATCTTGAATATTGGTGTCACCTGTGCAACAGTCCAGTCTTTGGGTTCGGATCTTTCGTCGAGAGAGTGGTTGTATATGACTGTTTGCATCAGTGTACTCTGAGAGGAACTTAACTGGTACACAATCTGGACCGGAAGGCTTGCTTCTATTAAGTGATTTAAGTTGCTTCACTACTCCGTAGACATCCACTTCTAAGATACTCACGTCGGCAGCTGTTCTTGATTCTAATTATGGAATATTTGCTTCGTCTTCTCTGGTAAGGAATTTCTGAAGGCTTTGTTTAGTAACTCTGCCTTAGCAGCACTATCATCGACAGTATTTCCATTGTTATCTCGCAGAGAAGGCACTGATTGTGTCTTGCCGCAGGCATACTTTACATACGACTAGAATCCCTTTGGATTTTCTGCCAGGTTTCGAGACAATATTGTTCAAATGCATAGTACATACATTTTTTCGGTTGCTGCGGAAGAAAAGTGTTACAAATTACTTTCTGACACTACAGAGGAACATTCTAAAGGTAAATAACTTCTTGCTCTGCGGAGTCACACACTTCTCTCCCCACCTCCACCACCCTGTCATAGAATTTCCTGACCCTTGCGGCCAGTATGACACAGCGAGTAGGAACGGTCGTTTACTGATCATTTATTCTGTCTTAATAATGTGTGACAAAATTAACGAGCTGGCCAAGTGTTAGATTCGTACTGTAATTCGGCTTTTGAATGCAGAAAAACCCATCTAACCTTACAGACAGAGAACAGAAGTTTAGCGAAATGTGATGAATGAAGCTTCAGTTCGAAAGTAGTACTGTGGTGTCACGTATCGATACCACCCTCTTGGAATCACGGGGTTGGTAATGGAATTGCAGGCTTCTGTCTGATGCAGACAGTGGTTGCCTGGGACCTGGTGGACCCAATGGTGCGCACCCACTGAGCCATGGCTGCAGCGGCTCCGTACAACGAGTGCTCCCTGCCTCCGCGATGTAGGATGGGCGGAGGCAGCCACTCAGCCCGCTTGCATTTGGTACCTCAATTCGACGTCACCATCACTCGTGCTCAGCACAGCGAGCCTTATTCCAGTTGCTATTGTATGAGCTGGGCTTTATCTATTGCTGTATTATTTGTGGTGGTGGTTGGTTAGTGTTTAACGTCCCGTCGACAACGAGGTCATTAGAGACGGAGCGCAAGCTCGGGTTAGGGAAGGATTGGGAAGGAAATTGGCCGTGCCCTTTCAAAGGAACCATCTCGGCATTCGCCTGAAACGATTTAGGGAAATCACGGAAAACCTAAATCAGGATGGCCGGAGACGGGATTGAACCGTCGTCCTTATTATTTGTAATGAGTCTTCATGCGCCTGGAGAAATACAAGTTAAGTAATTCTTCTGTTTGCTGTGTTACTTATTCGATAATCATTTCTGCTCCTGTCAAGCTTTCAGCTTCCCTACGGCACCAGTTGCAGCAACAATCTGAAGCCCACCTCTCCCTACCACTGTATATGAACTTGTACTGTGCACAACAAGTGGATCATGTTTAATTGTGAACGAACGAGTGTTCATGATGAGGAACAATCACGTCATGCTTAAGTTGTGACTGACGAACTCAAATCAAGGACTGACGAAAACTTTAAACGCAATAGACATTTCACTCCTCACGTTTTCACGTTGTGCTTTCCTGAACTTTCACGATCGCTTCTTTATCAAACTGTTAGTGGCAATTTGGGCTACAGAAAAATGTGTCCCAAGTGGGTTCCTCGACTTTTGACAAATAGACCGGCGTGACAAGGGTGGTGAGGAGTTCTTAAACCTTATTGTTACTGGTGACGAGACCTGGGATTAGCATTAAAATTCAGGAGCAAAGCGCCAGACACTGGAATGGCATTATTCACAATCCTCAACAAAAAAGCCAAACAAATTCTGAGAACCAACACCGTTATGGCTATAGTGGTCTAGGGTCGAAAAGGCGTCCTATTCTTCGACACTACAACAAGGGAAGAGACCATAAATGCAGCAGCCTACTGTCAGAACCTCACTGCACTGTTCAAAACAAACAGCTGTCCAGCGGCGTTGCGTTTCTGCAGTATAATGCTCACTCGCATTCTTTGCGTTAACGAGGGATTTGCATCTGCAGTTTGCAAACGTTTCAAGTGGCTCTGAGCACTATGGGACTTAACATCTGAGCTCATCGTCCCACAGAACTTAGAACTACTTAAATCTAACTAACCGAAGGACATCACACACATCCATGCCCGAGGCAGGATTCGTACCTGCGACCGTAGCGGTCGCTCGGTTCCAGACTGAAGCTCCTAGAACCGCTCGGCCACACCAGCCGGCCTGCAGTTTGAATGGGAATTTTTCGAACATCCGCCTTATAGCCCCGACTTGGTCCCGAGTGATTACCAGCTTTTTTCGAAAACTGATGGACTTCTTTAAGGCGCAAAGCACCATGGAAGTGACAGCTAATTGAAAGAGGACGTTAGTGACGACTGATTCAACAACTTGGCGGCAGCTGAGTGTGTGGAAGGCATAGGAAAGCTTATGGAATGCTACGACAAAAGGTTAAATCTGAATGACGTGTATGTAGAAAAATAACTAAGATATCAAAATATGTTGTAAAATAATTCTTCTGTAACCAAGAATAAAAGTTTCTGGAAGAAAACTTTATTAACTTTTAGAATGCTTTCCTATATCTTACGCTGGTGCAGCAGACCTTAACCCATTGACTTACAATATTTTTCCCCGTAGTCGACTCTGCATTGTCCGCTCCATAGGCTGAGTGGTCAGCGCGACGGAATGCTGCGCCAAGGGGCCCGGGTTCGGGTCCCAGCTGGATCGAGGATTTTTCTCCGCTCAGGGACTGGGTGTTCTGCTGTTTTCATCATCATCTCATCCACCGGGGTGGCGACCGGAAGAGTATCCGGCCACCCATTCAATTAACCTTGCTAAATCAGACGATAACAGTGCCGACCCTGCGTAATGCGGGACACAGGCACAAGGGAAGAGAGGGAGAGTCTGATTTACTACTCAAATTTACAAAAATCAACATAATTTGTCATAGATACTTTTCTGAGTATTAAATAATTTTTTGGTAGGAATTCTTGATAAATCTGTCCTTACTATTTATTTAAGTGATGAGGTGTGAAAATAATACTATTTTAGAACATTTTGTTAGAGTGATATACCCGAAAAAATACAGGCATGTGCAACGCCACCAGAAATTTCTCACACTCATACCGTGTATCACTTTTCTTCTTCCTTGCTTTGCACACTACAAAATTTAAGGGGATAAATCTATCAAAACCTGGAAACGATCGCTTATAAGTCGCAAAATATCGAAAGAAATAGAGTGTGTTATAATCACTAAATAGATCGATTTCTCAGCTTTCCAATGGTATATAACATGTGATGCCATCTGTTACCAGAGAAGAAGAATACTGGGATGAATAGAGCAGCTCGGCTCGTGTCACAACCGGCATTGTAATAACGAGCTTGAAACCTAAGACTGGCTGTCAGCCGGCTGTATAAGCCAACAGGTTAACTGCCTCTAACAGGAGGACAACGTCTTACAATACAGGATATGTCTTGCGTATGAATAAGTCAAAAAATATTACACATATTTTACTGAAAAGGTTAGAACAAACTTGTCACAAAACATGTATATGTACAATACTCTGAAATGGAAATGGTAATACTTAGCGTATTGCAATACGCATCATCAAAGGGAAAATAAGTTTACAACACTTACAAACACCAATCACATTACTGCGCTAAGTATATTCACTGTGTGATCAAAAGTATCCGGACACCCCCAAACACATATGTTTTTCATATTACGTGCAGTGTGCTGCCACCTATGCCAGCTACTCCATATCAACCACCTCAGTAGTCATCATCAGACATCGCGAGAGAGCAGAATGGGGCGCTCCCCGGAACTCACGGTCTTCGAACGTGGTCAGGCGATTGGGTGTCACCTGTGTCATACGTCTGTACGCGAGATTTCCACTCTGCTAAACATGCCTAGATCCACTCCGATGTGTTAGTGCAGTGGAAACGTGAAGGGACACGTACAGCACAAAAGCGTACAGGCCGACCTCATCTGTTGACTGACACAGACCGCCGACAGTTGAAGAGGGTCGTAATGTGTAATAGGTAGACATCTATCCAGACCATCACACAGGATTTCCAAGCTGCATCAGGATCCACTGCAAGTACTATTACAGGCGGGAGGTGAGAAAACTTGGATTTCATTGTCGAGTGGCTGCTCATAAGCCACACATCACGCAGGTAAATGCCAAACGACGCCTCGCTTGGTGTAAGGAGCATAAATATTGGACGACTGAACAGGGAAAAACGTTGTGTGGAGTGACGAATCACAGTATGTGGCGATCCGATGGCAGGGTATGAGTATGGCGAATTCCCAGTGAACGTCATCTGCCAGTGTGTGTAGTGCCAACAGTGAAATTTGGAGGCGGTGGTGTTATGGTGTGGTCGTGTTTTTCATGGAGGGGGCTTGCACCCTTGTTGTTTTGCGTGCCACAATCACAGCACAGGTCTACATTGATGTTTTAAGCACCTTCTTGCTTCCCACTGTTGAAGAGCAATTCGGGGATGGCGATTGCATCTTTCAATACGATGGAGCACCTATTCATAATGCACTATCTGTGGCAGAGTGGCTACACGACAATACCATCACTGTAATGGACTGGCCTGCACAGAGTCGTGACCTGAATCCTATAGAACACGTTTGGGATGTTTTGCGACGTCGACGTCCTGCCAGGCCTTACCTACCAACATCGATACCTCTCCTCAGTGCAGCACTCGGTGAAAAATGCGCTGCCATTCCCCAAGAAACATTCCAGCACCTTACTAAACGGTGCCTGCGAGAGTGGAAGCTGTCATCAAGGCTAAGGGTGGGCCAACACCATATTGAATTCCAGCATTACCGATGGAGGACGCCACGAACTTGTGAGTAATTTTCAGCCAGGTGTCCGAATACTTTTGATCACATGGTGTATGAAAGTCAGATTTTACATTATACTTTATCTGATATTATGAATAATATCTATACACATCAGTCGGTTCTACTACGAAATTCGTTGATCAATTAGAAGGAGTAGGCCTCTAAAAATTCCATAGGTTCGACTTAAAGTGAACGGTATTAGTTGTTAAACCTTTTATGTCTGCTGGAAAGTCATTTAAAATTTGTAATGCTGCAAAACAGAAACCTTTCTGGACCACGGAAGTGGATTTAAATCTTTATGTAGCTTATTCTTACTGCTAGTTTTGATTCTATGAACTCAGCTGCTGGTTTGAAAAAGGGATTTATTATGTACAAAAAATTTCATTAAAGAATCAATATTGGGAAGCAGTAACTTGTACTCGTATCTGCTTTGTTAAGCGAACGTTTCTTTGGAATCAGTCCCATAACATTCTCGTATGCAAAATCCTAACGAAAGACACATTAGATCAGATATTTAAACGAATGTGATACATAACAGTACTACATTTGGGACAGTGCAGAAGTAGCAGGGCTGCCAGGGGAGTAAAGTAGGGCGCTACACGTGGAGTCGTTTAGCAGAAAGACGTGCTGGGAGACGCGTTGGCCTGCAGGCCACTGGACAGCCTTTTGTTATGTCGCACTGGGGTACTCGGAGTGTCGTGGACAAACACAGTGCAAAAAATGGTTCAAATGGCTCTGAGCACTATGGACTTAACATCTGAGGTCATCAGTACCCTAGAACTTAGAACTACTTAAACCTAACTAACCTAAGGACATCACACACATTCATGCCCGAGGCAGGATTCGAACCCGCGACCGTAGCGGTCGCGCGGTTCCAGACTGAAGCGCCTAGAACCGCTCGGCCACTCCGGCCGGCTGTTAGGGAATGCGAAGGATTACTAGAGCAAAGGCTCGTAGTTTAGAACGAATGAGCGCGGTAGAGACGGAAATTACAAATAACTCAGAAACACTAAACAGAGGTTCAGATACGGAAGTACCGCAAGATAAGATTCAGGAGATAGATAATAGCGAGCAGTGTGAAGGAGCATCTCAGGACAAAATCGACATGATTAACGAGCAATACGAGGAACAAAGTAGTGACGAAATACAGGAGACAGAAATTAGTGGAGTAGAGGAGCGTAAAACTACACGTGCGGGGGAAAATTCAGAGATTACAGGATGTGAAAGTGTAGCGCAGAGCGATGCCCATCGAGAGCACTCACCGCCACCACTTGGAGCATTCGACCTGCAGAGCTTCCTGATTTAAAAATTTGAGAAGAATGATTAACAGCTTAAGAAAATCGAAAATTTGCTTAAGCAAAGTCAAGACAAGAATGACGAACACTTTAAGAATAACGCAGAACTCTTCAAGAAGAGCAAAGGAAAGAATGGTCAATTTTTCAAGAAAAATGAGGCACAATTCAAGAAACTAGAGGAACGACTTGAAAAGAGCGAGAATTTTCTAAAGTACTGTGAGGACACTTTTAAGAAAAGTGACCAAATATGGGATACACAATCTGGGAAATCAGCAACAATTCAAAAACTTAACTGGAAAAGTAGATGAACAGATAGAAGCCCTAAACCAGGAAGAAGAAGATCACATAAAGAAATGCGAAGAGCAGGGAAAAATTTTAAACAAGAAGCTAGATAACAAGATGCCAGAAGTAAATTCAGAAGTAAATACGTTAGTGCAGGACACTAAAGGAACAATACGAAAATTGAGGAAAGACGTCAACTCCAATGCTAAACATATTGAAGAAGTTAAATCAGGGAGGTAAGAGTACACAAACTCACAAAAAGACACGATAGAGGAGGTGGTAGAGAAAGTGAAGTACTAACCACCACTGTGGAGTAGTTATCGAATCTTAATGTACAGCGTACCAACAAATCTCAGTGAACATGCCGAAATAAGAGAGTCAGAGCAATTTAAGAGTGTGCAGGAAACCATAATCCACAGGCACAGAGAAACGTTAGACGGGCTCACGAAAGAGAAGAAGGGTAGCAGATTTTCGACAAGCAGTATCGGGATGGAGAACATGACGATTCAGAGCGAAGAAGATCGCAACAGAGAAGAACAAGAGACTCACGATCTGACCAAAAGACTATGTCGCACTAGGGGAGGCGTCACATTCTGATCCGCCAGTACTTACCAGCGTGACTGCCGCCACAATGCCACGTGACATGGCCGAGGAGGAGCTTAGGAAGCAGTTTCCACTGGGCCCAGACGCTGCGTACCACCTACACCCGAAGTTAAGCGCCGAAGAATTCCGTGAGACGTTATTCAAATGTAGGCTAATGTTTTGAAAATCAGATTCGTATGTCCTCACTTCAGAGAGAAGGCAGCGACAGAAATTCGAGAAACTGAGACCAATGCAAGACTTCCACGAAGTTATGCATGCCTTTTTAGAAGAAAATTCACTGCACGAGGTGCCGGGCTGGAGAAGTGTGTATAATACCTGGATTCAACTGGATTTCCATGATAGCTGCTCATACACTCAATTCTCCCCCCCCCTCCCCCCCGTTAACTACCACCTTAATTTGTGCACAATGGAGAAATGAACGTTAAAACAATTAATAAAATGACCCTGTAGATGATTAGTAAAAGGGCTCCACACAAACTATAAATTAATAAAGTTACTCATTAATCTCTAGTCTCAATAGTTAAAAGAATGAACAGGAAATGAAATTTATCATCTGACTACAAAATATGATAAACAAATTATCACAAAGGGATTCATTTTGCCTAATAAACATGTAAATATGCGATTCACCGAACAATGCTTTAATAGAACAAGGGCACAAAATAAAGGTGTTGAGAATAAGTAGTCGGCACTTCTTTTAAAGGGGCACCTATTCTGAAATACTGAATACTGTAACTTATTACTAGTGAGTCAATCAACAGTGATAAACTCCAACTATGCGACGGAATGCCGATCGGAAATGAGAACGTTGCGAAAAATTCAGAACAAAATCGTAGTTACCGTAGCGCGAAAACGAGAGCAGACGCTGCCGAGAGTGTCAGAGAAGAATTACAGGTCCGCATTAGGCCTGTGCTGCAATTACTTTATCACCAGGATCTCAGGCAGTATGTAGAGAGCCAAACAGCAGTCGGATGGTGCAGCCGCTGACCTCTGTGCTGCTGGGCTCGGGCTGATGATCGCTACCTGCAGATACAAACCCGATGAGATAAATTCCGGAAAGAATTTACATTTCGGCCCAGATAACCGAGACATTCTTACTCCTAGGTCTGCACAGGAGTATCTCCAGGAGGAGACAGTATCAGTACACCTACTCTCCCAAGAAGTCCAGAGGAGGCTCCCTATCTCGTGTTCAGAGCAACGACACCGAAAACTAGTGCTCTGCGACCCCACCGCTCTCGAACGTTTCCAATCGCAGGAGGCGGTGGAAGAAAGCGCCTGTCATCTGTGTTCAGTGCGCTCTGCAAAATCCCAGCTGGATAGCAACATTTCTTGTACCCTTCGTGGTCATTGACGTCAGTTTACAGTAGGACACTCTGATGTCACGTCATGTCTTCTTGAATTGCCCAATCAACTTCTCGCATTTTGGTGGATGCGTGAAAGCAGCCGTGAAATCGCCGCCAAAAACGACCGAAATACCGCCTGGACGCTAGGCGCTGGTGCGTCAGGTGTCCCCTGGCCGCAGTCCTCAGATTCTGAGAACCACTGAAAACAATACTAACACCGGGCGTCGGCCAAGATGGCAAACAGCAATAAAACGTTTACCGCTGGCTCCAGAAAGTCACGCTCGCCGTCACTTCGTGCCTGGTACATTGGCTCGGAGCTGTAGCAGGTCGGCCGCTCTGAAGAGCCGCCACACGCTATTGCTCACTCCTCGTTATATTCATAGAAAAGCCGACCTGGCTCAGCCTCACATTTTTCTGTCACACTCAACACAGTTGGTGCTCGTCCATCCCCAGCTCACCCACACAAGGACAGAAGAGCAAGTACTCTCCCAATACCAGTTAAAATACTACAAATAAAATTCAGCGTCCTCATTACTGGTTTAGAGGAGCGGTGAGTAGCAAGAGTGTCAAGATAAAAGAGCAGGTGCGAGTTGGTTTCAAGTGCCAGAATCGTGTTACGGTAATCTTATGGTGATTCAGGGATTGACAATAGCGGCGATAATAGGGCTTGATTTCTTAAGAAGGTACGAGATGGTTCTGCACTTCAGACAAAATTTCGTCACGGGAAAAGTAGCAGATAAAAATGCCATTTTGCATTTCAATAATTATGTGGAGAACGACAGAAGAGAAGTAGTCATGGCATTGAGATTATTAGAAACCCAGTAAGAAGAAATTGAGGCAATTTTTGGGGAGATAGACGCGAAACTTCAACAGATCAAATCCAAATATGCAAGAAACAGAACTGGAGCATGGTTTGAAGTCGTATGTAAGAGTGTTTTCACACGTGCCAGGTACCATCCAGACCATATTGTATAAATCTGAGGTTAAGGAACATAGCAAATTTTTTGTTAAGCCCCAACAACTGCCACACATTAATAAAGAAAAGATACAGAACTAGTCGAAGGTGTTGAAGTAAGAGACCATAGAAGAGGCCATCAGCTCTTATAACAACCTGATGTGGTGTGTCAAGAAGAAGGATGAAACCATGAGGCTTGTACTTCGATTCCTGCAGACAAATACCAAATGGAACCAGAGGCAGATAGACCAGAGGCGTTAGAAGAGCTACTTTAGTGTTTCCACAAAGTGCATGTCTTGACATCAGTTGATTTGTGGACTGGCACTGGTAAATAGAACTACAATCATATTGTCATATGTACACAGCATTCTTGTGCTACGGACATTGCTTCCAGTTTAAGAAATTACCGTTTGAGTTGTACTTTTCACCATCAGCATTTATTAGAGGACTTGGATCCATAATCCCAGAGTTACTAAAGGATAAGGGTGCGCCGTATGGTGACAACATAATGATTGCAGGGAAAACGTGGGAAGAACACGACAAAATATTGTCAGCTACATGAAGCTGTCGATAAACATGGAGTTACCATCAATTCGGAGAAGTCAGAATTTGGATGCAAGGAAGTAGACCTTTAGGACTTGTAATATCTGCAGACAGAATCCGGCAACATCCACAGAAATCAGAGGCCATTGAAAAATGTCCTCACTCAGGAAAAAGCTAAAAGTATGTGCATTTTAATGACTCATAAATTTCTCAAGCAATTCGTGAAGGACACTGTAACCACACCTAGTCTTTGCTGTTTATCAGGAAAGAACGTCACCTGAAAGTGGACTGAAATAGAGCAATATGTGTTTGAAAGTTTGAAGGGAGCATTAATGAGATCGCAGTATTGTTCCTTCCCATCTGAGCAAAGTCTTTTGTGTGTGCACTGATGTGTCAAGATCAAGCCTCATGGTGAATGTATTTCAGGGAATAGAACAAGAGAGAGAGATAGCAAAGAGAACTATCGCATTTGGAAGCCAAGTCCTGCGAAAAGCAGAGAAGAGCTACACCATGACAGAGCTGGAACCACTAACTGCTGTTTGGGGACCAAGCAAATTTATGTCCTCCCTCCCCCCATGAACCATGGACCTTGCCGTTGGTGGGGAGGCTTGCGTGCCTCAACGATACAGATGGCCGTACCGTAGGTGCAACCACAACGGAGGGGTATCTGTTGAGAGGCCAGACAAACATGTGGTTCCTGAAGAGGGGCAGCAGCCTTTTCAGTAGTTGCAGGGGCAACAGCCTGGATGATTGACTGATCTGGCCTTGTAACATTAACCAAAACGGCCTTGCTGTGCTGGTACTGCGAACGGCTGAAAGCAAGGGGAAACTACAGCCGTAATTTTTCCCGAGGACATGCAGCTTTACTGTATGATTAAATGATGATGGCGTCCTCTTGGGTAAAATATTCCGGAGGTAAAACAGTCCCCCATTCGGATCTCCGGGCGGGGACTACTCAAGAGAACGTCATTATCAGGAGAAAGAAAACTGGCATTCTACGGATCGGAGCGTGGAATGTCAGATCCCTTAATCGGGCAGGTAGGTTAGAAAATTTAAAAAGGGAAATGGATAGGTTAAAGTTAGATATAGTGGGAATTAGTGAAGTTCGGTGGCAGGAGGAACAAGACTTTTGGTCAGGTGATTACAGGGTTATAAATACAAAATCAAATAGGGGTAATGGAGGAGTAGGTTTAATAATGAATAAAAAAATAGGAGTGCGGGTTAGCTACTACAAACAGCACAGTGAACGCATTATTGTGGCCAAGATAGACACAAAGCCCATGCCTACTACAGTAGTACAAGTTTATATGCCAACTAGCTCTGCAGATGATGAAGAAATAGATGAAATGTATGACGAGATAAAAGAAATTATTCAAGTAGTGAAGGGAGACGAAAATTTGATAGTCATGGGTGACTGGAATTCGTCAGTAGGAAAAGGGAGAGAAGGAAACATAGTAGGTGAATATGGATTGGGGGAGAGGAATGAGAGAGGAAGCCGCCTTGTAGAATTTTGCACAGAGCATAACTTAATCATAGCTAACACTTGGTTCAAGAATCATAAAAGAAGGTTGTATACCTGGAAGAATCCTGGAGATACTAAAAGGTATCAGATAGATTATATAATGGTAAGACAGAGATTTAGGAACCAGGTTTTAAATTGTAAGACATTTCCTGGGGCAGATGTGGATTCTGACCACAATCTATTGGTTATGAACTGCAGATTGAAACTGAAGAAACTGCAAAAAGGTAGGAATTTAATGAGATGGGACTTGGATAAACTGAAAGAACCAGAGGTTGTAGAGAGTTTCAGGGAGAGCATAAGGGAACAATTGAGAGGAATGGGGGAAAGAAATACAGTAGAAGAAGAATGGGTAGCTCTGAGGGATGAAGTAGTGAAGGCAGCAGACGATCAAGTAGGTAAAAAGACGAGGGCTAATAGAAATCCTTGGGTAACAGAAGAAATATTGAATTTAATTGATGAATGGAGAAAATATAAAAATGTAGTAAATGAAGCAGGCAAAAAGGAATACAAACGTCTCAAAAATGAGATCGACAGGAAGTGCAAAATGGCTAAGCAGGGATGGCTAGAGGACAAATGTAAGGATGTAGAGGCTTGTCTCACTAGGGGTAAGATAGATACTGCCTACAGGAAAATTAAAGAGACCTTTGGAGAGAAGAGAACCACTTGTATGAATATCAAGAGCTCAGATGGCAAACCCACTTCTAAGCACAGAAGGGAAGGCAGAAAGGTGGAAGGAGTATATAGAGGGTTTATACAAGGGCGATGTTCTTGAGGACAATATTATGGAAATGGAAGAGGATGTAGATGAAGACGAAATGGGAGATAAGATACTGCGTGAAGAGTTTGACAGAGCACTGAAAGGCCTGAGCCGAAACAAGGCCCCGGGAGTAGACAACATTCCATTAGAACTACTGATGGCCTCGGGAGAGCCAGTCATGACAAAACTCTACCATCTGGTGAGCACGATGTATGAGACAGGCGAAATACCCTCAGACTTTAAGAAGAATATAATAATTCCAATCCCTAAGAAAGCAGGTGTTGACAGATGTGAAAATTACCGAACTATCAGTTTAATAAGTCACAGCTGCAAAATACTAACGCGAATTCTTTACAGACGAATGGAAAAACTGGTAGAAGCCGACCTCGGGGAAGATCAGTTTGGATTCCGTAGAAATGTTGGAACGCGGGAGGCAATACTGACCTTACGATTTATCTTAGAAGAAAGATTAAGAAAAGGCAAACCTACGTTTCTAGCATTTGTAGACTTAGAGAAAGCTTTTGACAATGTTAACTGGAATACTCTCTTTCAAATTCTGAAGGTGGCAGGGGTAAAATACAGGGAGCGAAAGGCTATTTACAATTTGTACAGAAACCAGATGGCAGTTATAAGAGTCGAGGGGCATGAAAGGGAAGCAGTGGTTGGGAAAGGAGTGAGACAGGTTTGTAGCCTTTCCCCGATGTTATTCAATCTGTATATTGAGCAAGCAGTAAAGGAAACAAAAGAAAAATTCGGAGTAGGTATTAAAATTCATGGAGAAGAAGTAAAAACTTTGATGTTCGCCGATGACATTGTAATTCTGTCAGAGACAGCAAAGGACTTGGAAGAGCAGTTGAACGGAATGGACAGTGTCTTGAAAGGAGGATATAAGATGAACATCAACAAAAGCAAAACGAGGATAATGGAATGTAGTCAAATTAAGTCGGATGATGCTGAGGGAATTAGATTAGGAAATGAGACACTTACAGTAGTAAAGGAGTTTTGCTATTTAGGGAGTAAAATAACTGATGATGGTCGAAGTAGAGAGGATATAAAATGTAGACTGGCAATGGCAAGGAAAGCGTTTCTCAAGAAGAGAAATTTGTTAACATCGAGTATAGATTTAAGTGTCAGGAAGTCGTTTCTGAAAGTATTTGTATGGAGTGTAGCCATGTATGGAAGTGAAACATGGACGATAACTAGTTTGGACAAGAAGAGAATAGAAGCTTTCGAAATGTGGTGCTACAGAAGAATGCTGAAGATAAGGTGGGTAGATCACGTAACTAATGAGGAGGTATTGAATAGGATTGGGGAGAAGAGAAGTTTATGGCACAATTTGACTAGAAGAAGGGATCAGTTGGTAGGACATGTTTTGAGGCATCGAGGGATCACAAATTTAGCATTGGAGGGCACCGTGGAGGGCAAAAATCGTAGAGGGAGACCAAGAGATGAATACACTAAGCAGATTCAGAAGGATGTAGGTTGCAGTAGGTACTGGGAGATGAAAAAGCTTGCACAGGATAGAGTAGCATGGAGAGCTGCATCAAACCAGTCTCAGGACTGAAGACCACAACAACAACAACATGTCCTCCCTGACAGGGAATTCTTAATGCCAGACAAACTGACCCATGGACGACCCTCGCTCTGGGCAACTTGTTTGAAAGTTGTTCATAGTAAACAAATCTGCCAGAGTTGTAAAATGTTTTATTGACCGAAGTCTTGCACAAGAGAAGTCGCTGTACACTACTGCAGTTTCGAGGTCTTAGCCCCATCAGCAGGTGTATCTGAAATCTGAAGTAAAACAATAATTTCAACCTATTCTATGAAGCAATTAAGTAATTTTTAAACAATTACAGATTGATGTTTAGAAACTGAAAAGCAGATAAAATGATTGAACAATAGCCTACCTAGCAGTAGTAGGACGTCATGTCCATGCCCAAACAACTGATAGGCAAACATCTACCGAAGTTGGACCGTTAAATAACTTCAACTTTCAGTCGCGGCCTGGGAAAATTTTTTTTGTCCCACAATTGCCACCGGAAATGCATGCAGTCTATAACAATAAAGCCACCATAGGACAGTAGGTGGAAGTCATGCGCTAAACCAATGCTAAACTAAATAACGATACTGTGTTGCAGAAGTAACATTGGGAGCAGTACTCATGGCAAACACCACGAAGAGGCGCATAACACGGCACGGAGAAGAACTAAGGTACAAGCACGTACAAATGCCGAGAAAATGCAGAAGCAATTTAGGTAATAACCGAAAGTAATGGCGGTCCATTACGAGAAATGTTCGCCTTAACAACCAAATATGAAAAAGTAGCATGACTACCAGCAGAATAAGTGCAACAAAGCAACATACACATGGCATGGAAGGCGATTGAAAGTTGGAGTTCTTCGTAGCCACAGTTTGGGATGTTATTTGACGGTTCACCTACGGTAGAGGTTTGCCTATCAGTCCTACTACTGCTAGGGGGGCTATTGTTCAATCTTTTATCTGCTTTTCAGTTTCTAAATATCAATCTTTAATTGTTTAAAGATTTCTTAATTGCTTAATGCAGTAAGTTACAACTGTCATTTTATTTCAGATTTCAGATAAACCCGATGATGGGGCTAAGACAACGAAACTGTGCTAGTGTATAGCCACTTTTGTTGTGCAAGAGTTTGGTCAATAAAATATTTTACAACTGTGACGGTTTTGTTTGCCATGAACACGTTACATAGCAGTTGTGGCTGTACCACAAATAAAAGTTTATGTTATTTGCAAGGGTTTCGTTTTTATGTGGTATACTTTCCCAGGAAGGAAAAGGTTGTGGCAGACCCGCAGTCATTAGAACGCATGGGACCGAGAGTGGGGGACAATAACGAGGTTAAAGATGCAAATTTTAATGCAGTTTACCTGAAGAATATTACGTTTTATGGAAACCATCCTTATCAACACTGAAAACGAATAGGATAAAGACCCGGTCTTAAGAGCACCAGAACAGAAGTGCCGAGATTGATCTTCCGTAAGTATCAGATAGTTTTATTTCATAAGGATTGGCGTTTTGTACAAGTGCAGAAGCCAAACACTATATAACTAGCTAGTATGCATCCCGGAAGAGCCCATACACAAATTGTTTGTTATGTACTCTTGAGATGCGCACACTTTGTACCCTGCAAATTTATGCTAAGTCGGTACACTTCAAGAACCTGGGAAGACGAATAAGGAAGGTACTGAGCAAATACACACCCTGTCAGAAAGCTAAACCAGCTACCGTTACACATCAGTCCCTCATACTTTCGGTAATGCCGAAGGGATTGAGAGACATAGTGTAAGTTATTGAGAGGATGATGTACTGATTTTATGCATCTCCAGGAACTAATGATATGACATACAGCTGAATGATCAACGACAACCACGTAAAAATTTGAAAAGAAGAGATGAAAGAGTTCACGACTCATATTCAAGGATGGAGTGTTTATAAATTTTGGATCTACTGCTAAACATGGAGACAGACACAGAATAATACCAAAATGTGGTTCAAGACAAAATGTAAAAATGAAGAGAGGTGAGGAAAGGGAACACCGTAATGTAAGGGTGTATATAATAAAATGAAGTAACGTAAAGTAAATTTCGTATATGTTGATAGTCAAATTATGGGTGTGATCTTATGTTACAGATTGGCAATTTTCCAGTTTGAAAAAATCCACAATGAGTACAGGAGGAAGTGAGATGATGGACAGACGTCACATAATAAATGGATGGACTGAGACAACTGGAACGAGCAAAGTTTGGAGTAAACTACAGTGTGGCCACAGTAGTTCTGAAGTGAAGGATATTATATGGCAATGTGCGGATAATTGATAGAGGACTGCTAAGTATCAATGGACCTTCCTGGCATAAATTGTAGCACATGAAGGCGAAAGACAACTGCGTGAACCACCAGTCACTAACACACCCACCCCTGAGCTTCCGCAACGAAAGTGATATTATACAATCTTTTAAATATTTCTGTAGAGAGAAATAGTTCGCATAAAAATTTGTCAGGATAGAAACTGCCAGTAATTAGAGATTGAGAAGAATATAATTTTATTAGGTGAAAAAGTTAACTGGTAAAAGGACAAGAGTTAACTAGTATGTGATATATAACTAAACTGTAATTGAATGGTCAGTCAATTTCATTAAAAATTACCTTGACTCAATTTGAAGTAAAATTGGAATAGTAGTTTGAACAAACGTGATTGAATCTTCACATAAAGAAAAATTATAGTAATGATTTAAAAATACTGATTGAGAACAATGTTAATGTTAATGGTAAATGTCTGTGAGAAATCATTCTAAGGTCAAGTTGTATAGTATTTGTATTTACACTTTTAATCCAGAACATTATGATCACCGATCTACTACCGATATAAACCCATTCAGGCGATAGCAGCATCATCTGACGAGGAATGGATGCTAGTCACTTAGTATTAGTGAACTTGCTGTCCATGTGTAGAATGGGGAAAGTGCGCGATCTGTCTGAGCTTGACCGAGGGCAGATTGTGATGGCCCGGAGGCTCGGCACGGGCATTTCGGAAACTGCGGGACTTGTCGGATGAACGAGGGGTGCTGTGGTGAGTGCCTCCCGCATGTGGCGAAACCAAGGTGAAGCCACGTCCAGACGTCGTGGGGTTGGGCGGCCACCCCTCGTTACAGATGGACGTCGTGGGCTGATCTGACTAGTGAAACAGGACAGGCGGCGAACTGTGGCGGAACTATCATCTGACTTTCATGGTGGGCAGAGTGGAAGTGTGTCCGAACACACAGTGCACCGAGCACTCCTAAAGATGGGCCACTGCAGCGGACGGCCAATGCATGTGCCAATGTTAACACCACGACATCGGCATGGACTAAGAAGGACACGTGAACATCGGCGCTGCACGTTGGCGCAGTGGTACCGTGTTCATAGTCTGATGAATCCAAATACCATCTTCACCATGTCGATGGGAGGGGGCGAATCTGCCTTCTTTCAGTGTAAACAGCTCCTTGACATCTGTACTGCAGACGGAGACGATCTGACGGTGGCTTCATTACGCTCTGGCGAACATTCACGTGGACATCCATGGGTCCAGTGGAGCGCGTGCAAGGCACCATGACGGCCAGGAAGTATCGTACACTGGCTGCAAACCACATACACCACTTCATAATAACCATGTTTGCAGTTTTCAGCAAGGTAATGCGCCCTATCACAAGACCAGGAGTGTGATGGAATCGTTCGAGGAGCACAGTGGCGAGTTCCAATTGATGTACTGGCCCTCCAACTCGCTAGATGTGAACCCGATAGCACACATTCGGGACGTGAATGAATGTGGCGTCGGAGCTCATCGCCCCTCCCATGAGTTTACAGGAATTAGGTGATGTGTGTGCTGATGTCGTGGCAACTCCCTCCGGCGACCCACTAAGGTCTCGTTGCTTCCATGCCACGACGCATTGCCGCTGTTATCCGTGCCAATGGCCGACATGCCAGCTATTAGGTAGGTGGTCATAATGTTCTGGCTAATCAGTATATACAAACGGTATTACTAATGAATGTTTTGTAAACTTGCTTGGATGGCGAACAAATCATACAGGAGCCAGAGGTATGAGAGAAATGCGGATGAGTGATGGCACAAATTAATGGATGGCCACTGAGCCGTGGGCAGATGCCAGTTGCCGGTAAGTAGCTCACCAGAAATGAGTCAGCAGGCAGTACAAATGTGGCGCTTGGCAGAGTCATGGCTTGACAGTCGGTGGCGCTACTCACTTACTGGGGGGTTTCAGGTGTCAACAGGGGTAGGGGAGGCACGGGACACCAGCTGCCTGCCCCGCACGAGCCCCTGTACAGCAACGGTTTGCTGCCCTCCCTACAGCGGGCCTTGCCGCCTGCCGCCTCGCCACTGGCCATACAATCGAGCAACAGCAGCGCCATTTGCATACACACTGTTTTCGACGCCATGGGAAACTTCAAGTGGCCTGTCGACTAACTGGTGAATGCTACCCAGACCCTATGACTGTGTATTTCATGCTGAAGGAACAATACGGGTACGTGATGCCACATTGAGGAACTTATAAACTGTTGTGATTTGAGAGCAGATGCCTGATCACTTACTTTGCATTCACACTGGTCGCAGCCTGTAACCTTGAGCGCAGGAGGACATTAACCTCTCAGTATTAAAAAACAGTTTTGAATTCATTCCAAGACCAACAATTAAAATTTTAGTTAGCTAGGAATCATTTACTAATGCCCATGAATATTTTATTAACGGTCTTTCCAAAACTGTATTTGGTTTGCTATTGACTGCAATCTTTCTGTCGTCTGAAAAAAAAAAAAACAGGCTTGACATCTGATTATGTTACTGATGACACCTTATTGATATACGCAAGAAAAAGTAAGGTTCTTAAAATGGACCCTTGTGGGACAGTACATGTAATTAGTTAGATGATGCCTAACAGCTTAATACAGGTCTGTTTCCTGTATACAAGCTTTGTTCCCTGGCAGAGAGCAACGATTTGAACTATTCTGTAACGCTTCCTGTTACTCTGAAATATTCAAGCTCAAAAGGATATTGTGATTTACACACCAAATGACTTTGATAGATAGCATAATATACCAGAAACTTGTACTTTATTGTGCATTGAATTAAGTATATCCCTGCTGCATGTGTAAGTAGCCTTCCAAATATCAGAAACCTTCAGAAGCCCGAACTGTGACTTTCATAATATAAAATTTGTAATCAAAGGGTTAGTTGGATGATGCCTGACAGCTTAATACAGGTCTGTTTCCCGTATACAAGCTTTGTTCCCTGGCAGAGAGCTACGATTTGAACTATTCTGTAACACTTCCTGTTACTCTGAAATATTCAAGCTCAAAGGATATTGTGATTTACACACCAAATGACTTTGATAGATAGCATAATATACCAGAAACTTGTACTTTATTGTGCATTGAATTAAGTATATCCCTGCTGCATGTGTAAGTAGCCTTCCAAATATTAGAAACCTTCAGAAGCCCGAACTGTGACTTTCATAATATAAAATTCGTAATCAAAGGGTTAAGAAGCCGATAGAGTATTATCTTTTCTAAAACTCTTTATAATGGCGGCAAAAATTAAAATGGGCGGAAATTTGACGATATTTCTTTATCTCCTTCCTTAAAAAAACTACAGCATGTTTCATACATTTGGGTAATGTTACAGAAATAACTTAATACGTTACTGAACTTACAAGAACACTGTTTAATTAACTTCGTTTGTATTTCATGACTACCACTGAATAATTTTCAGTTTAACGATTTTTCTAGTAGACTTTACTTTACTGGTACAGTGAGGATCATTGTCATATCGCTGAAGTTATTTTCAATTACTGGTCTCAGATACTTCGTGGCAGTGTCTATCGAACATGACAGTCCCCTCTTTTCAGTAACAGTTATAAAATGCTCGTTAAAAAGTTTTGCAACACTACACACATCTGTTAACAACGTCTCATTTACT
Source organism: Schistocerca piceifrons (assembly GCF_021461385.2). Lineage (NCBI taxonomy): Eukaryota > Metazoa > Arthropoda > Insecta > Orthoptera > Acrididae > Schistocerca > Schistocerca piceifrons. The sequence continues at coordinate 545,884,452 of NC_060138.1, read as the reverse complement.
ATTATGCTACCCTTTCTTCTTCATCTCTGCTACTACCAGTCTCCTTTTTCACTACACCTCATTTTTATTTTGAAAAAAATTCTTCAGTATGTCTTGCAGTGAGCTTTAGCATTAACATTGGAGCTGTTTCTGACTTATAGATACAATTTCATTTTTTTCTTAGAAGATACCTTTATTCCTCGTGTAATCCATGGGTTCTTTGTAGCCTTTTATCTAATCTGGGTTACTTTAGGAGAATAACAGCTTTCAACTAATATAAAGACTTTACTAATAAAAATGTTGTATTTTACATTCATACTATGGGCACGGTACAGGTCACGCCAGTTCATATGTTTTGAACTTTCCTAAGATAATCAATTTTTGGCTTGCCGACCACCCTCTTGAACTCATAGTTGAATTTTCTATTCCGATCGTTATAACATTCATCAGAAGGAACTGGATATCAACGTCAACGAGGCCATTGGGTATTAGTTTTCTGATATGATTTTGATCATTAGATCTTAATATGAAACTATAATCAATGGCGTTTGTATACCAACAACCTAATCTGGCTGGGAAATTTACAGAAGGAATTGAGTGATAATGTGACTGACTGTAATAAATTCTTACTGCAAGAATTTTTTTAGAAAATCTCATCTCAACTGCAGTCTGTTATCCTTACGAGTTGTAGATAACCTATCGCTCCATCATAACTTCAGAATTTCAAAGAATTTCTTGCAATCAGTATTATCAAAACATGTCTAAATCTACAAATCATATAAATGTATATTTGTTTTTCTTCAGTGTATTTCCTGGGGTCAGTATTGCTTCGTGGGAATGCTACATTTCTACTAGAACACGGGGTTTCCTTCCCTGAAGTCGGCTTCTACCAATTTTTCCATCCATCTGTTGATAATTCGTGTTAGTACTTAGCAGCTGTGGCACATTAAACTGTTGGTCCCGTAATATTTGAACCTGTCAGCACCTACCACCTTTCTTGAAGAGATATTATGTCCTCCTTGAAGTCTAAGGGTATTTCGCGGCCCTAATATGTACTCTAAGCAAAGTGGAACAGTTTTGTCGTGGTTGATTCTGCAAAAAAAATGAAAGGTGTTTTTAGTTAGAACGTATATAACTTGTCTGCTACGGTATGTCCATGATGTGTTTATGCCAAGTCATATAATTAACACACTAGTTAAGTTTCATCACACTAGGTACTAATTTTTTAGTAGTTGCTATTTCTTTGTCGTCATTTGTTAAAGTTACTATAGATTACAGAATTTTAAAAAATTCTGTTATAGTTTCTTTGCCCTAGAAATTGTAGCATGCTAACATTATTTTTTATGTAGTGGAGGCTGGTCCCGGCGGAGATTCGAGTCCTCCCTCGGGCATCGGTGTGTTTGTTTGTCCTTAGGATAATTTAGGTTAAGTAGTGTGTAAGCTTAGGAACTGATAACCTTAGCAGTTAAGTCCCATAAGCTTTCACACACATTTAAACATTTTTTTATGTAGTGGAGCTACAAGGTGTTTGCTATCATTCTTTCGATATTTCCAACGATACGAATTACCTTAATAACAATGATGATAACAGAAACCATACACAGTTTTTGAAACTTCCTAACATATTAAAAATGCGTGACTAGAGTCTGAGACTTAGGCCTTTCGACTGAGGTACTGAAGAGCGATTTACGACATTGTTTCAAGCGTGTCCTCTGGCTGCAACGCATTCGAAACAGCTCTGGAATAAAAATGTCTTTGGGAACGCCCAGTCAGCTGATCTTTTCAGTCTTACTGACGCTTAAATGCATTATAATTGCTCGTTAACTCTTGGAAATATCATTAATGGTATTTGGAACCCATATTAGCGACTTGTAATAAACAGGAATTTATAATACAATGTGCGTTTTGTTTTATTCATTTCAAAGCTCGTCACTGGTTTTATTTTGGTCTCATGAGTTAGAAACAATGTATACACGAAATACGTGCGTTTGGTCGGGATCACGTAAATCGCGTAAACATTAGTGGTGCAAAATTTTGCAGTATTTTACGCCGAAAAATGTGTAGTGCTCGAGCCAGAGTGAAATTAGGCCAAATCATCAATATCAAACGCAGAAGTATTTGAGAAATATGCTTGCAGACAATATTTTTAGAAGTAAACGGAAATCAGATGCAAATAAAACAACTGATGATGTCTTAAATGCATAAAACAAAACACGTACGGTGAAATAAGCAGACATTTTTGGTAGCTAGAAAGACGGATTTTAAATGTCTTTAATAATTGTAAAGGAAATGCGGATACTATATATACGCCAATGAGAATTTTATAAAAATGTCATGAGCAATTGCACAGTCATGCATTCTGTAGTAAAATGTTCCTATCAATAAAATACAAATGAAGCATCTTTCGTCAGCATAAAGTGCCATTTTGTAGCAAATCAATGAGAACCTTTTGTAATCAAGTCGTCAGGAAATGTACTCCAAACTAATTAAGATTTCAACCAGATTGCAAGCGCATTATCGAGAACAACAACTCAAGGGTAAGTGTGTATCAACGGTGTCAGCTCTTCGACGAAGGACGAGAACTGATGTATCACGGAGATATGTTCTTCGTGCTGCGGTGATACCGCTTAATGCCGATTTGACATAAACGATTCATCCCTGAAAACCGGTGAACGCCAGAGTGTAAGACACTGGATATAGTTGAACACGCAATAACGGAAGCTCATGTCCTGCAGATTCTGTGCAAAGGGCCACATTGGTAAGTGATAACTGAGCAAGTCACAAAGTTGCTTTAAATCTTAAGTTACAGAGTGCTGAAACATGAATGCACTGTTATATCCCAAAGCGTAATGCGGGCGTATTAAGGTATACCAAGGGAAGGAGGAGAGCTCACAACCTGGCACTGAGATGGAGTGATAAAAACGATATTTTCCTTGATTTCCTTTTTCGTGAATTGGTACGTGCAAAGAAATGGTTTAGTCTGTTTCTCAAGTTTATACGTCTTTTTAGGGTTCCACATCTCAGTCAGTAAAAACGGACCCCTTATAGGCTCACTTTGTTATCCATTTGTCTTATCTATTTCTCTGTCTGTCCGACTGTTAAAAACTCCTTTCCTCTGGAGTGGGTAAATGTATCAAGTTGAAATTTATGTCACATACTGAAGTCTACTGTTCCTTGGTGCTGTAAGAAATTGAAGCATCTAAATCAATGCAATCAAAATATACGGCCATTTATGTCACATACTCGTATTTTGATACTGGAAAACACACTCATCAAAACCTGTAGGGTACCTCCCGTTGATCTGGAATCATGAAATTTGGCAAGAAAGAAGGTCTCACAGTACAAATAAATGAAAAAAATCCGAAGATTGTTAATTTGCAATTATATCGCACGAATTTTTTTATCTTTTTAGACAAATGTAATGTATTGCGAATACATAACAAGAAGGATCCTTTATAGTATGATTATATGATAGCGGAACAAACACTGGTAGAAGTTACTTCTGTAAAATATCTAGGAGTAGGCATATGGAACGATTTGAAGTGGAATGATCATATAAAATTAATTGTTGGTAAGGCGGGTGCCAGGTTGAGATTCATTGGGAGAGTCCATCAACAAAGGAGATGGCTTACACAACACTCATTCGACCTATTCTTGAGTATTGCTCATCAATGTGGGATCCGTACCATGTCGGGTTGACAGAGAAGATCCAAAGAAGAGCGGCGCGTTTCGTCACAGGGTTATTTAGTAAGCGTGATAGCGTTACGGAGATGTTTAGCAAACTCAAGTGGCAGACTCTGCAAGAGAGGCGCTCTGCATCGCGATGTAGCTTGCTGTCCAGGTTTCGAGAGGGTGCGTTTCTGGATGAGGTATCGAATATATTGCTTCCCCCTACTTATATCTCCCGAGGAGATCACGAATGAAAAATTAGAGAGATTCGAGCGCGCACGGAGCCTTTCCGGCAGTCGTTCTCCCCGTGAACCACACGCGACTGGAACAGGAAAGGGAGGTAATGCAGTGGCACGTAAAGTGCCCTCCGTCACACACAGATGGGTGGCTTGCGGAGTATAAATGCAGATGTAGATGTAGATGTATCCGACTGTCGTCTGTCCCTGTCTGTTAAGAGCTCTTTTTTACAGGATCAGGTAGACGCATCAAGTTGAAATTTATGTCACATACTGAGGTCTATGATTCCTTGGTGGTGTAATGATTGCTTCTAAGCCAATCAAAAGATACGGCTGTTTATGTCACACTTTGTCACTCGCAAACTCACTCATTGAAATCCATAGGGTACTTCCTGTTGATATAGAGTCACGAAATTTGGCGAGACACCAAGTTTCACAGTACAACTAAAGGAAAAATTCAAAAATTATTAATTTGTTATTATATCACACAAAAAATTTTGTTGTTTGTTAACCAACTATCTATCTGCCCCTCTGTTTGTTAAGAGCCCTTTTTCTCAAGAACGCGTAGACGTGTCAGCTTTAAATTATGTCACGTACTAAGGTCTCTGGTCGCTTGACGATGTAAAAAAGTTAAGCTTCTAAGCGAACAACACAAAAATATAAGGCCATTTTTATCACATATTAGGATTAACAGAAACTCACCCCTCGAAACCTATAAGGTACTTCCCACTGACCTAAAATCACGAAATTTGGCAAGCAGCAAGGTTTCACAGTACAAGTAAAGCGGAAAACATCCGATAACTATTAATTTGTTATTATATACACATCAAAAAAGATTCTGCATCATCTCGGTTCCAAGAGTTTCGGAACCTGTACAGAATATTGGAATACAGATCAACATAATCATCATTTCCGCCCTTTTTATTGCTCATGAAAACCACACAATACATGTTATACCAGCATATAGCGAGGCCTTCAGACGTGGTGGTCCAGATTGCTGTACACACCGGTACCTCTAATACCCAGTAACACGCCCTCTTGCATTGATGCATGCCTGTATTCGTCGTGGCATACTATCCACAAGTTCAACAAGGCATTGTTGATCCAGATTGTCCCACTCCCCAAAAGCCATTCGGGGTAGATCCCTTAGAAGATTGTCCCACTCCTCAAACGCGATTCGGGGTAGATCCCTCAGATTGGTTGGTGGGTCACGTCGTCCATAAGGAGCCCATTTCAATATATCCGAGGCATGTTCCATAGGGTTCATGTCTAGAGAACATGCTGGCCACTCTAGTCGAACGATGTCATTATCCTGAAGGAAGTCATTCACAAAATGTGCACGATCTGGGCACGAATTGTCGTCCATGAAGACGAATGCCTCGCCAATATGCTGCCGATATGGTTGCACTATCAGTCGGAGGACGGCGTTCACGTATCGTTCAGCCGTTTCGGCGCCTTCCATGACCACCAGCGGCGTACGTCGGCCCTGCATAATGCCACCCCAAAACAGCAGGGAACCTCCACCTTGCTGCAGTCTTCGACGATTGTCTGGTTGTAGGTATATGCGACACTCATCGGTGAAGAGAGCGTGATGCCAATCCTGAACGGTGCATTCTGCTTGTTGAAGGGCCCATCTGTATCGCGCTGAATGGTGTCGTGGTTGCAAAGATGTACCTTACCATGGATGTCGGGAGTGAAGTTACGCATCATGTAGCCTATTGCGTACAGTTTGAGTCGTAACACGACGTCCTGTAGCTACACAAAAAGCATTATTCAACATGGCGGTGTTGCTGTTAAGGTTCCTCCTAGCCATAATCCATAGGTAGCGGACATCCACTGCAGTAATAGCCCTTGAGGGATTGAGCGAGGGATTTCATCGACATTTCCTGTCCCCTTGTATCTCCTCCATGTCCGAACAACATCGCTTTGGTTCACTCCGAGACGCCTGGACGATTCCCTTGTTGAGAGCCCCTCCTGGGACAATGTAAAAATGCGGACGCGATCGAACCGCGGTATTGACCGTCTATGCATGGTTGATCTACAGACAACACGAGCAGTTACCTCCTTCAAGGTGGAATGACTGGAACTGATCGCTGTCGGACCCTCTCTGTCAAGTAGGCGCTACTCATGCATGGTAGTTTACATCTTTGGGCAGGTTTATTGACATCTATGAACAGTGAATGGGACTGTGTCTGTGAAACAATATCCACAGTCAACGTCTGTCTTCAGGAGTCTGGGAACGAGGTGACGTAAAACTTGTTTTGATGTATCACGCGAAAAAAATATTATTTTTTTATCGTCTGTTATCCAACTTCAAACTTAAAATTGAAACGTTCTTGAAAGTCTTAGAATTCCCAGGACCGATATCTTGCCAGTATCAATATCGATAACAGGCAAAAATCGTCGAGATTCTCTATTCCTGGGATATCTGAACTGTCTATACATCTAATCAAGATTGTACGGGACCGTCAGCGGATGAGTACTACTCTCACCTAGCCAATTATTTTTGAAGATAATCTTGTTTTGTATGTTTCGTTAAGGACACTCCTAGAAATCAAAACTGCAACACCAGGTAACGAGATATTACTTATGATGCGTGTACTGTGCAGTGAGGAGAATACATGATTTGATTTGCGGATGATTTGTGATTTTTCAAGTCGTGAAATTTGGTACACTGACCAGCGACTCCAGCCAGCTACTACAATTCTAACTCAGCTAGGCATCGAGACGAAGTCAGGTGCTTCAGCTTTGTGGCAGAGTTCATCAGTCGTATTGGCTGGTCAGTGGTGGCATTCTGCTCTCCCAGCAACCCATGACCAGATGTTTTCGTTGGGTGAAATATCCGGAGAATGATCTGGCTGGGCCAACAGTCAGCCACACTCTGTACTAAGGTTGACCAGGGCAGCATGGGTTGTCTCGATGAAAGACAGTGCGTATGAACCAGCGTCAGCACGCCAGAAATGCAACACCTGCTGTCCACATTACTGGCTATGTCAACCAGAGGTGATCGTGTTGCTTATACAGTCCCACCCAATACCGTCACTCCAGCTCCTCTGCCACTACAACGATGACAAATGCAATCTGGCAACATTCATTCTCCTCGAAGCCCCCACTCAGGGTAATATCCTTCATCATGTTGAGCACAGAATGGGGGTCGCCTGAAAGCACGATGCGGCACCACTGCAGTGTCCAATGTTGTCGATGAACATACCTGTCTTTGCTGCAACGTCGCAGGGCGCCGCAACATTGGTCACTGTGCTGACAGTCCGTGTTCCCCTAGATGTTGTGGCATTGAACTTGTGGATACTTGTTTTCTTGCAATCAGGCTTGTTTCCTGACTTATGTTACTGACACAGGGCGAATCCAACAATATGTCTATCCTCTCAGGAGCTAGTCGAGCAGGGCCGTACAGATTCCGCACATCACTGAGTATAGGTTTCCTGTTGAACCCATCGGTTCTGTATCCTAATGGAAATCGAAGATTCCCAGCCAACTCCAACAGTAATATCACTGGACGATAGACTACAGTCTCGATAGGTAACGAATCTGACACTTTTGAATTCCGGCACTTGCTGCTAGACATTTCTCACTGTTACACGACGATAACACGACCTGCTGACAAACAACTAACCCTCAAATGCGGTTTCTGAATGAGAAATCCGCTGCATTATCTACCCTTATATGCAGAATGTAGATAGCGTTACTCCTGTATTTGCGCCCAACACTTAAGGACGATTTAAGTAACTTCCACATGGTAGGTTACTGACATATGACAGCTCTAAGAAACTTCGACCATACATAGAAAGAAGTGCTACAGTGTAGTATAGAAGGTAACTGAAAGAAATACGCAGTGAAACGAACAGAAATAACGCTGTTATTCGAAGACAGTAATTGCACTGAAGTCACCCCGCTTTTTGGTGGTCCCCAGGATGTTGGAGGAGTTGGGACGTATTTCTTAGTAATTTGTGTGATCACCTCAGAAGGCAATGCACGCTCTGCAACGTGCTCTCATGCTGGCCACTACGTTAATAAGGAGTTTTGGTGCAAGGGCGTTCCATTCCTCTACCGGCGTAGTTGACAGCTGCAAGGTAGCAGCTGGTGCATGTTGATATTCTACAGTACATCTCCCCAATATGTCCCTCATGTGATCGGTGCGATTTAAGTTGGGGGAGTGGGCAGGGCAGCCCATTCACCCAATATCCTCTCATTTCACGAGCACGTCGAATTGCGCAATTCGATGCTCTCATCAAATGGTTCAAATGGCTCTGAGCACTATGGGACTTAACATCTGAGGTCATCACTCCCCTAGACTTAGAACTACTTAAATCTAACTAACCTAAGGACATCACACACATCCATGCTCGAAGCAGGATTCGAACCTGCGCCCGTAGCAGCAGCTCGGTTCCGGACTGAAGCGCCTAGAACCGCACAGCCACAACGGCCGGCGATACTCTCATTATCAGGGTTGAATACATCCCCGAAACGAATCACTTAGGGAAGAAGTACAGTGTCACAACAATTTCGACTGGTGAATGTATCGTGTTCAAAGATTTGGTGCTCAGTACACCCATGCAACATTTTGCCTCACCCTGTTTGACAACGTTCCTGGGTGCGTTACATGTTCCTGTCTTTCACCGTATGAGAGAACGTCCAGCATTGTGGAAGATGATCATTCTGGTCGTCCAGGTGTTACGGTGTTGGAAGGCATAATGCTGGATGGGTGTGCTGACCTCGTAATCTCTGAACGCAGTGCACCAAAAGGTTAAAGTTATTGTGACACTTTACTCCTTCCGGATGTGCATCTTTTCAGAGGTGCATTCTATCCTGACTTTATTTTCACGGATGACAGTGAGCGAACACATGGAACTATGCAAGTTTTTATTTCTTCTCCATGGGTTACAATTCCTACTCTGAATTTTCTTTTGTTTCCTTTGTTGCTTCCTCAATATACAGATTCAATAACATTGGGGATAGGCTACAACACTGTCTCACTCCCTTCTCAACCACTGCTCCCCTTTCAAGCCCCCCAACTCTTATAACTGCTATCTGGTACCCTGCTACCTCCAGAATTTGAAAGAGAGTATTCCAGTCAACATTGTCAAAAGCTTCCTCTAGGTCTTCAAATGCTAGAAATGTGGGTTTACCTTCCCTTAATCCATCTTCTAAGATAAGTCGTAGGGTCAGTATTGCCTCGTGTCTTCTAACATTTCTATGGAATCCAAACTGATCTTCCTCGAGATTGGCTTCTACCAGTTTTTCCATTTGTGTTAATATTTTGCAGCCGTGACTTATTAAACTGATAATTCGGTAATTTTCACAGCTGTCAACACCTGTTTTCTATGGGATTGGAATTATTATATTCTTCTTGAAATGTAAGGGTATTTCATCTGCCTCATACACCTTGCTTACCAGACAGAAGGGTTTTGTCATGGCTGGCTCTCCCAAGGTTATCAGTAGCTCTACCGGAATTTTGTCTACTCACGGGCCCTGTTTCAATTTAGATTATATCGCCCATTTCATCTTCATCTATGCCCTCTTCCATTTCCATAATATTGCCCTCAGGTGCATTACCCTTCTATAGACCCTCTACATACTCCTTCCACCTTTCTGCTTTCTCTTCTTTGCTTAGGACTGGTTTTCTATCTCATCTCTCAATATTCATAAGAGTGATTCTCTTTTCTCCAAAGGCCTATTTAATTTTCCTGTAGGCAGTGTCTATCTTACCCATTGTGATATATGCCTCTACATCCTTACATTTGTCTTTTAGCCATACCTGCTTAGCCATTTTGTATTTCAAGTCGATCTCATTTTTGAGACTTTGTAGTCCTTTTCGCCTGCTTCATATACTTTATTTTTATATTTTCTCATTTCATCAATTAAATTCAATATATCTTGTGTTAACCACGGATTTCTACTAGCCTTCATCTTTTTACCTACTTGATCCTCTGCTGCCGTCACTACTTCATCTCCCAAAGCTACCCATTCTTCTTCTTTTATATTCCTTTCTCCTGTTCTTGTCAATCGTTCCCTAATGCTCTCACTGAAACTCTCTACATCCCCTGGTTCTTTCAGTTTATCCAGGTCCCATCTCCTTAAATTCCTACCTTTTTGCAGATTCTTCAGTTTTAATCTACAGTTCATGAAGAATAAATTGTGGTCATTGTCTACATCTGTCCTTAGAAAGTCTTACAATTTAAAACCTATTTCCTAAATCTCTGTCTTACCATTATGTAATCTATCTGAAACCTTCCAGTATCTCCAAGCCTATTCCACGTATACAACCTTCTTTCATGATTCTTAAACCAAATGTTAGAATAAACTAGTTGTTCAAATTATAAATCAACGTGAGTGACTCAATATTTTAAATTTCACCGCAATACCTGCCTTCATTTTCTTTTTATATTTTATTTCAGCTTAAAAAGTGAGTTAACGATAGGTGTGAGCTGGCACCCTACGTCGAAAACGTAGCCAAACACCGAGACCAGCCACATCTCTGGGCCGCTCAATTAAGCTGAGTGTAACAAATATATATATTGTCGTGCCATAGCACGTGAGGGCTCGAGTGAAACCATTCAACTACAGTAGGTAGTGCCCCGTACTTTCGTACATATAATATATGTATAGGCAACTTTTTGAGAATTTTTTAACAATGTTTCCCAATTATTAAATTTATATAATATTAAAGAGGAAAACACTTGCTAATGTTCTGCAAAATTGTACTGATTTTCTCACAAACCAGCTTTTGGCTTCTCAGGCCATCTTCAGGTGACAACTGAAAGTGGCGAACACAAATAAACATGATGGGCGACTTACACAGATATTATTTGTACAGAAAATACAAAAGTGACAATGTGTTTACTTAGGATGCACAAGAAAAATATTACAGTAATAACATTAAGTAAGTAAGGGGGGGGCAGATAAACAAGGAAAGCTTTTCTATAGAGATATATATAACAAACGATGAGAAATAAAATGAATTTACGATCTGAAACTAGTATTTGGGACGAAAACGCAACTTAACAATGGAGAAAATGGAAGCTGAGTCTGATTGTTTAGTACTACACTGGAATTCTGTGTCATGTGTTTGTTTACTTCCATTATTTCTAGTAATGTCATCATTCTAATTTTTTTTATAAGATCACATTTATGTTTTCTTTGACAGAATGTAAAATTTCATGTTCTATATCATGTGGATAGTTCTCTGTTGGAAGACGATCAGCAAAGGCCGAATCTTTCTTCTTTAATCGCCAGCTTCTCTCGTGTTCTCGTAACCTAACTGCCACAGCTCTACCTGGCTGATCAATATAAACTTTTCTACAATGGTTGCAAATGACAAGGGTTGCATTTTGTCTTTACTATTGAATAAAAATTTTGAAATGTTATTGGTGTTATAAAATGTAGCTCTGCAGCTGCGAGACTTTAATTTTTTGCAAGATTATGTGAAATGTTGCCAAGATATGAAATTTTGCATCAGTTGCTGAAAGTAACGAGTGATTGTTGTTGGCCAGTGTGTAGAAGTGGTCTAATTTTATCCATTTTCTTTTTGCATAGAATATTATCAATCATGGCAGAGCTACAGCCATTGCTGGAAACAATTTGTTTGACATTAAATAAAATGTTCTTGGGTTTCCAATCGCGTCAGTTACTTAAAACTATACCTTCCCCATGAACTGAGCCACCTACGCAAGGTTTTCAGGAATAATGGCTACAGCGCCCATCAAGTGAAAGAAGTGATTTCTGGGAAATATCAGAATAAGACCACCGACGAAGAGCAGGAAAAGAAACTTGCTTTGCTGCCATTCTGTGGCTCTGTGTCGGGCAAGATAAGCCGCCTGTTGAAAAGACACAAGATCAAATCAATCTTCAGACCTCCAACGAAAACCCGTCGATTACTGAGACCAGTAAAAGACGCAGTATGTCTCAGAACACCTGGAGTCTACGAAATACCTTGTGAGTGTGGTCAGAAGTACATCGGACAAACGGTGCTCACTGTGGAACAACGCAGGAAAGAACAGAGGTATTATCGCCTACGCTATACAGAGAAATCTGCGTTAGCTGAGCATGCGTTAGAAAACGGTCACCACATAAAATTTGACGATACCTCTGTCGTGGCTCGCATTAACAGCTTCTGGGACAGTTTAATAAAGGAAGCTATTGAAATAAAAATTACCGCAAACACCCTGAATAGAGACGGTGGCTTGCAGCTCAGCACTGTGTGGGATCCAACGATCGTGCGGTTGAAGAGCGCACATGGAACGCCGACTCAAAACATGCCCATATATGGCAATGTCACGGGCACCAGTGGCGGACACAGCCGGCAGCTAGCGTATATAAGGGAGCACCAGCAGCCCACTGGTAGTCATACAACTTGACAATAGCCAAGGGGTGCTTGGCCGAAAGCTCGTGTAGTTTTAAGCAATTGACATGGTTGGAAACCCGAGAACATTTTATTCAATGTTATCGCCGCGAGACTCTGCATTCATACAATTTGTTTGACAGTTTGTAGTTATGTTTGAAAGGCTGATTTGGATAATGGAACAGATATGATACGATGCACCATTGAATGGAAAGCTGCACGTCTGTGGCTGTGTGGATGCTGGGAGCTTATGTGAGCTTGTATCAGTAGCTACATGTTTTCTATAAATGCTACATACATGTTTACTTGCACTAACCTCTATATTAAGCTCCAAGAAATTTATAAAAGAGCCTCCCAGTTCCATTGTAAACCGAATTTTCTAATGTTGTGACTTCAAATGCTGTAATAATGTATCTGTCTAGTATGGTGGCTCTCAAGCGTTTGGAGCTTCGGTTGCATTTAAAAGACCACAATTAATTGTGGGCGCACTATAAACACATTTTTCAGGAATATTTTACGACAGTCAATACAGGAAATAAATACTATGATAAAATAACAATTTAGTCATTTTATTTTGAATTTCGCGTCCAGACTACAGAAAATACAACTTATATTTATAAAAAACATACATTATCACAATATGAACAAAAATTTTTGTATAAAAATGTGAGAATTTTTGAAGCACGATTGTCGCCCAAATGCGAGGGCCGAGCGCCATGTTGCCTCCTACCCTGCCAAGGTGAAAGGCAAGAGAAACTATTAAGTGAAACGTATTGAACTGAAATAATGCAATAAAACTAACGATTAATTCAGATTGTAGAGAGAAGTAATAATGTAATACAAATGAAACGTACTTTACGTCTTCTTTTTTAGTGTTGATGACAAACATGAGCCTGAAGTGTCCTCGCGATTTCTTTAATATTTGGAGATATAGTTGAAAGACAAAGTATCATTTCCTCGTCAATACATTGAAGAGCTAATCTCTTTTTACATTTAATTGTGGTGAGAGCAAAAAATCCTAATTCACATAAGTATGACGTCTTTTATTGAAATCCAAAAGGCTTCAAGAGACAGTTCCTTATGCTTAATGTTTAGTCCATAATCAGTAGATATAGCTCCCAGTTCTTTTTCTTCTGTTAATGTTAAACCGAAATCACCTGAAGTTTCCATGAATGGGTTTCGAATCCAGTCATACTGTTCAGTGTTGAGGTATGGAAAATACGAACTCAGTTTTTCTTCTAAACTTATTAAATGATCTACTACTATTGGAAGTATTTCATTTACGCACGTGCTCCCTACCAAAGGGAACATTTCCGAGTTACCTTGAACAGCTTTTCTTTTCAATATTTGCATTTTTCTGTGAAACCCTTCAATTTTGTCGGTGAATGTGAGAATATTTCCTTCTTTCCTTTACATGCTAGGGTTCAAAATATTCTACTGCTGAAATATATCGGCCAAATACTGCAATCAGGCAATCCAAAACTCACTTCGAAGAAGGTTTTAAAAATGTAAATGTTTCATTTCTTCGAAAAATACGAGAAGTTCTTGTAGCTCGTGCTCACGGGTAAGCACTTTTCCCCTCGACCACCACCTGACTTCTGTATGTAAAATCAGCCGTTTGTGTTCTGACTCCATATCGATACAAAGTTTTTCGAGTAAACGGGTTGTGACAGGACTTGTTTTAACAAAATTTACCATCTGATCAATTTGCTCTAAGACTTCTCTCAATTTTTCTCGCAATGTTTTTGCTATTGCGGACTCATTTTGAAGAAAGCAGTAAGTTAAGATAACATTATCATTTTGTTTTTATACAAAAGAAATAAGGTCCTTAACACAGCCAACCATTGAAGGGGCGCCATCTGTACAAATGCCTACACATGACTCCTATGCTAACTACCACTTATTAAGATAATAATTTAAAATGGTATAAACGTCCTCACGTTTAGTTGACACACTTAATTCTTTGCAAAAAAGAAACTGATTTAGTATATGTTCTTGATTAGTGAAACAGGCAAATGCTACAAGTTGCGATTAGTTGGTAATGTCTGTTGATTTATCAACTTGCAATGCAAAGTTTGAGTGCTTGAGTTTATTACTGCATAATTTTTTCTCAGTATCTGTAGACATTTCTATAATATGCGTGTGAACTGTATCATTTAACAAAGGAATCTTGCTTATTTTCATAGCTGCTTCATTTGCTAGCATCGTCATGACCATTTTTTTTTGCAAGCAGGCAAAATAAGAGACTCATCTATAGTATGAGCTTTCATACTCTTTGCTATTAGTTCAGAGACCTGGTAGGAAGCGATCAGAGCTTTATCATAAACAGAAATTACACTTTCAAAAGAATTTGCTGCCCTTGTTTGCTTTTCAGACAATCTCTCTAAATAGTTTACAGGTTTATCTTGCAAATGTGAATGCATTGTTTTAAAATGTTGTCTCAGTTTACTAAGAAGCATTGATTCATTTGCCATTTTATACCCACATACTAAACATAGAGGGAAAGCAAAATCTTCACTCCCAGTCCAAATGAATCTATAACTTAAGTAGTTTTCATTGTACTTACGAGTAGGCCGCTGTTTTATTCTTTTACTTATACTTAGCGTTTGTTCATTTTCAGAATCGGATTCTTCGACGGCATGCTTCTTTTTCAGAAATCTGTCCATTTTATTGCATTTTATTTTGCATATAACATTCACTTCCAGCGTTTTGAAAATAATTAGTACGCTGCACACAAAACACCTCACTGACATATCACTTGAAAGCTCTGCGATAACGTCAAGCGCACGACAATGGAAACGTGTTTTCCTTCTGGGCCTGGTGTAAGTAGGCTGTTTAGGTTTTTTTATTGGTAACGCCACCTCTGTATGAAAAACACTGGCTGTGCTGTGTGCAGTCTGTGGCTGCTTTGCATTGTTCTAATACTCGCCATTGTAGTGTTAGGCAGCTGGCTGTGAACAGCGCGTAGCGTTGCGCAGTTGGAGGTGAGCCGCCAGCAGTGGTGGATGTGGGGAGAGAGATGGCGGAGTTTTGAAATTTTTCATGAACTGCTATATATATTATGACTATTAAGGTAAATACATTGTTTGTTCTCTATCAAAATCTTTCATTTGCTAACTATGCCTATCAGTAGTTAGTGCCTTCCGTAATTTGAATATTTTATTTAGCTGGCAGTAGTGGCGCTCGCTGTATTGCAGTAGTTCGAGTAACCAAGATTTTTGTGAGGTAAGCGATTTGTGAAATGCATAGGTTAATGTTAGGGCCATTCTTTTGTAGGGATTTTTGAAAGTCAGATTGCGTTGCGCTAAAAATATTGTGTGTCAGGTTAAGCACAGTCCTAATTAATTGTTGAAAGGGGACGTTTCATATGGCGACACTTAGCCGAGGATACCTCACTGGAATCTTCTGATTTTTTTCTTGTAGTTTGTGTAATTAGTGTAGCTATTGTTTATTGATAGCACGTAATCATAGAGAGAATTTCCTTTGTAGTTGTAGTTTT
Source organism: Schistocerca piceifrons (assembly GCF_021461385.2). NCBI lineage: Eukaryota > Metazoa > Arthropoda > Insecta > Orthoptera > Acrididae > Schistocerca > Schistocerca piceifrons. Next base: position 545,868,713 of record NC_060138.1, on the reverse strand, counting down.
TCATTGTTGTACAGTAAAACAGTTGTGGCATGCATGTAGATTAGCACCAAGTATTTCGCTGCTGCGCTTGCAATTAACGAGATATTATTTTCAGTGCTATGTTATTTTATTTTGCTCTTCAAATTGTGCTTTTCTGTGTTATCGTGTGAAATATTGTGACAATTATGGCGTGTGAAAAACGTAATACTAGGCTCCAAAGTAAACTGAGAAATGACAGTGAAGACGAAGGCAGTGTGTCAGCGCCGCAGAGTAATGAATTAACTAATGTTCAAAGTAGTAATTTGGTAATTGCGCATAGGGAAATGGAGCGGGCGGCAAACAATGGTGTAGACAGTGAAACAGGTAGTGAACAGGGAAGCGTTATCGATCGATTGGTCGGCAACAGCTCGCCTCAGGAATCGGGAATGACAGAACACAATATTGCAAATACTGCAGACTCAGGTTTTGGTTCTCACCGTTTTCTCAAATGAGTCAAGACACATTTTCCGCTTGTCAAAATGTGAATGTTGCCGGTGCAACTTCACTGCCGAAAAGCACTGAGGAACATGTTTCAGACACCAGTGCATTGTCATTACAATTAATGCAACAAATGGGACAAAAGCTTGAAAAGTTAGACACAATGGAACAACACCAGAGACAAACACAGCAACAATTAGACACAGTGGAGCAAAATCTCAAAAAGTTAGACACAGTGGAACAAAATCTCAAAAAGTTAGACACAGTGGAACAAAATCTTAAAAAGTTAGACACAATGGAACAAAATCTTCAAAAGTTAGACACCACACTTGAACAAACACGTGAAGATTTAACTACTGAGTTACATAACATTGAATCGAAATGTCAAAAAGTCTGTAATGACGTAAAAACACAAATTTGTGAGCATTTTCAACCTATTTTTTCGCGGCATGAAAATGCATTACAGAATCACGAAGCAGCCATAAAAGAACTGCAAACCATTGTTCATCAAAATCATGAGACCCTGCAAGCTAAAATTGACTCAGTTGCATCTACCGATTCGGTTACGCAACTTGCAAAAACTCAAGAAAACTTAAAGGACACAGTAGATACTCTGAAAATTGGTTCAGAAAGACACATGGAGGAAATTAGTTCATTATCAGAGAAAGTAGTTGAACTTTCAGATCAGCTAAATAACTTATCTACAAAGGTAGATGATGATCTGAATGACACAAGACCTGTAGCCTTCACTGATACAGAAGAGTATGAACAAATTAGGAAATTCAAACAAAATCAGAATCAAATTAATACGCAACACCAAAGAGAAACCCGGGAAGTACAAGATCAGCTGACACAGGTAATACAAGAATTACGTATTTCAGAGGACACTCGCGCCCCAATACGGGAAGAGGGACATAGAAATGCGGAACAGCCACAAAATAATAACACAGCGCATTTCGGAAATTATGAAAGAAATTGGCAAGGTGCACCGAATTTTGAAATGGAACCAAAGAAACGACGTAACAATGACCGATATGCGACTCGCCGACACGATGATTTTGACTATAAGCTGTTCATTGCTACACGTAAATTCAAAACATTTAAGAATTCTGGCAACGACATTCATCCACAAGCATGGCTCCATCAATTCTCTCATTGTTTTCCTCCCAACTGGTCGTTAGAACACAGATTAGAATTTATGTGTGGCTACTTAGAGAATGAACCAGCTGTAAGAATGCGATCGGTCATTCACGATTGCCACAGTGAAGGACAATTTTACCATGCCTTCCTCTCAGCATATTGGTCTCAAGCTACACAAGACCGAGTAAAACATAGCATCATAATGATGAAACGTTTCGAACAATCTGAATTTTCCAGTCTTGTGAAATATTTTGAAGACATGTTGCACAAGAATCAGTACCTGTCAAACCCATACAGCCCCTCAGAACTCATCCGCATTTGCTTAATCAAATTACCTGAACATTTACGGCATATTATTTTAGCAGGACGTTGCAAAGAAGACATTGTGGCTTTTCAGGGACTGTTACAAGAACTGGAAATTGACACTGACAATCGGGGAACGCGGAAACAGGAGCACAACAATTACAGGTCACATCTGTCACAATTCCGCGATGAAAGAAATAATAACTGGACACGACAAGGCTATTCCACAACACATATCGTGACCAAAACAGACACCACCCGTATGACAACCGTTGGCAGAGTAGTAATAATTACAGGGAAATATCGCCTCTCCGCGGTAGTGACTATCACAGAGACAATCAGAGAAACAGACAATATGGGAACCAAAACAATTATTATCAAGGGAGACAGAATAACTTGAGACGCAACAGTTCATCGCGCAGTTACGATTCAGGAAGAAATTCTCCACCACATGACCGACAAGAAAGAAACTATGTAACCTACCGCCATAACGACAGACCTGAATTTTATCAGAACTGGCGGGATTCAAACAGAGCAGGGCACTTTCGACAACATGAATTTGTAGAAGTTAGGTCTCCAAATCCCAATAACGACGCGCGCCAACAAAGAGGCGGACAATAACTCGCACCGCAGGCAGGCACCTGCGCCGGCTGGCTCAGAGAAAAATAACATAGATGCTAACCTTGAGAAAAATTTTAGCACTCCTCACCGACATATACCGCATGATAATTCCGTTCAAGTTGAAACTCTGAGTACTAGGAAGGGTAAAGGACTGCACCACATTTCTCACGTAAAACCGTTTATTGAAAGATAATCTGCTTTTTAACTTTGTCTTTGCGATAAAACTCTTAACTTCACATTTCTAGTATGCATTGTCAGACTTAGAAACTGTTACCATGCAACAATGTTTGAAGTTAAATATCCAATCAAGAACCTAGGGAACATTTTTAAACAGAAATTACGAATGCATTGTTATTGTGAAGAGACGACCCAGTGTTATTGTGTGTGTGCATTCTTGCTTGTTAGTTGCACGAATACGTAACGACTATAAGGCTCACATACTTAGAACATTTACCAGTACTGCTAATGAGATTTTAATGCAACATTTTGGTTTACTTGAAATTTGGAGTATCAAGAGGTAAGTACATTGGCTTCTGCAGAACTTAGCTTTCGGAGGACGATAACTACGACACTTCCACAGAGATTATCTTACAGCAAGACGCACATTTAGCGCTACAGGACACGTATTTGAGTGATTAATTTTGTACTTAAATCATTTATTTTTAAAGATATTTCAAATACGATGATACAAAGGTTTTCCGTGATACATTTCATTCCACTGCTGCACCAGGCGAACGGTCTACCCGACGGGAGGCCCTAGCCACACGACATTTCCATTTCCATTCCACTGCTGTAATCTGTAACACCTGAGGGTATAATTACATTAATCCTCAGGGGGGTACACGCCTACTTTGTGTACCATGTGTTTGGCAAGCACAAGGAGCCCTAGCTAATATGGTATTTGCTTATACAACTTTACACATCGGTACCATATTTCTCTAACACAGAATTACACAGCTATCTGATTATTTGACAGAGAAACAAACATTCTTTTTACTACATCAGTGACAGATGTTTACGTAAGTACACAGTTGGATAACTTCACACTTATGAAATTGTATTTTGTCTGTACTTTGTGAACTGTTCATATTTTTTCGGACTCATTGTAATATTATGAGAGCTTTGAATGATATATTTGGTATGGGATAATGATTTTTAAATTACGTTTGAAGTAGATGACACTTTTGACGTGAGCAGAGAATTTTTTTTAGGTTTTGAAATTACTGAAGGAAGCTACGACGATTTAGAGATTTGGCTGAGGTTTCATGATGTTATGATGACGATGTGTATTACGCTGTTGCGGTTTGTTTATGATCAATAAGCTGATGCTATATGAGGAATTTGATTATGCTACGTATTTATTATGACGAAATATTGAAGAAGTGTCGACGAATATGTATATGTGTAATAAGGTAAGGAATAATGAGTAGTGGTTAGGGACTCTGGTTTGTGGAAAAGGATGTTGGAAACCAAGAATCGTACTTTAAGAGTTATGAAATGTGTGTAAATGCGTGAGTGTATTACAATGCTGACGAAAATTTCTTGGACACTGTTATATCAATAGGATTTTGTTTCTACACATTTGTAACGCAATTTCTCAACCTGTGATTTTTTTATATGAGACTGCCACTGTAGTGGAAACTGCTGTCGTAAATATTTCGTTAAGAAAGGTAAGTGACCTTGACGTAATGCGTTTTTGGCGCCCAGCTGAGAGGTAGTCGTCTGACAAAAGAAAGCCATTAGGTGGAGAAAAAAAGAGGCCATTATCCTCGCCATTGACATTCCTTTAGAGAAAGCATCGCAAATACGACACGCTCATTACTTGGAAAGATACATCTGCACACCTGATTATGACAAGCGTCTTTCTACGAGAGTTGAGAGAATTTCTACTAACTTATGAAATGTCACATGACTCTTGAATGATATTTTTATGCTTTGTTTTTCATAATTGCTTATTTCATTTGATATCTAGTTTCCAGCTGTGTTGCAGCATTGCTTTTATAAAATAAAATGCATTTGCTAATGTGAACACTTTCTGTCAACAGATCTATTAAATAATAATTTTGTAATCCACATTCTTAAAAAAAGGAGCACTTGGAAAGGAAAGAACAATAAGAATGGACTAGTAACAGTAACTGCGCACATAATTTTCTTTTCAAGTACATGGTAATATTTTTTGACAATAAGTTGTTGTGGTGCACCACTTTAATTACATAGACATTAAGATGCGATTATACATTTCCTTTATCTGCATTGTTGTCTTTAGTGTACTATTTTTTCTGCTTGAGCTATGTCATGTTTAGGTATTTCATTTTCTGCTGCTGTTTGCCAGGCATAGTGTTACTGAATTTGAATTTGTGTTACTCTGCTAAGCCAGTTTACTACTGATTTATTTTTCTTGTTTGCTGCGCATTGACTCATATTAGTTGTAATGTTGAATTGCTTGGTAATTTAGATTTACTGTAGCTTGCGTTGCAAATTTGAATTTTTTTGTCCTTGCTGTTTGTGTTACTTGTTTTGTGCTGCTGCATTGCCTCGTCCCTTAGTTTAGCATCTGAGCTCAGTAGATTTAAGTTAGCTTAAGAGGGGGTAGCCTATAAGAGAATGAGTTGCGATGAATTTGAAGAAATGCACTGAGAGGTTATACGAGAAAAATACAGAAAGCATGCTTGGATAGGATTTTTTTTGGTGGAAGCAAAGGTTGAAATAAGACGAAAGATCTATGGAATGAAGTTTTGGGTTGGACTGCAGTACCAAATGTCACACTGAAAACGAACCCTGTCTTTCCTGTTGTATTATTTCGCTATGTTTTTGTGTACCCTTGTGTATTTGTTTTCTTCCTGTCTCTGTGTAGTTTCATAGAATTTGTTCTTCTTCTAATACTAAGCTACATTCACTATGATGAGGAATACTGTTATCCTCAAATATAATTTGCATTAATAATATGTTATTTACTTTGTAAAGATGTTTAGACATTATTTATCTGTTTTGTTGCTCATGTGTGAAGTTGATGTTTCAAAAGTTATTCTGATCTTTTATGTATCTACTTATCTCATAATTCCTGTAACACTGATGTATATGTTTATTTCTATTCTGTTGTAAAGCCTGTACTACAAATGTTATCTGTATTGTTATGTTCTTTAATGATGTATTTTGTACCTTTGTAATTGTATTCTTATGTTGTAAATTTATAATTTTATAGACACCAGTTCTTCAAATTAAGTTACATTTCACTGCACACGTTTCTGTTGGTCATAGTATATTTACAATATGTGAGAAGTAGAGACTGTTAGTGTTTGCACGTGTGTTGATAATTCAGCAAGGGACTGGATAACAGCATTGCTGGTTCTAAGGACAATTCCAAAAACTTTGTGAGTGCACAAGTGGTGGTTATGGACTTGCTATATTATCCGCAAGACTCTTCAATGGTCATTGTGCACCTGCACAGTCACAACAAATGGCTGCTGGCCATTTCTACAAGGACTACAGTGGGTCTACACCTTTGCTGACTCACCAGTACCATTATGTCTACAAGGACTGCAGTGGGTCTGCACCTCTGGTGGCCCACCAATACTGTAATCTCTACCAGGACTACAGTGGGTCTGCTCTGTGATGACCTACCTACCAATACTCTTCAAAATTTCGACTGACTTTGCTGTGGGTTTGCACTGTTGTGGCCCATTACCTGTCTGCATGTCAAGAGTCAGCACTGTCTTTCCGTTGGAAGGACAACACTACTTCTTCAAGACTGCATGGAAATCCACTACTTCCGTGTGCATTTTCTTTTACTGCTCAGACTTTGAGAAAAACACTGCTATTTTACTGTGATAAACAATCAGGACTGTCTCTATGGACTGTGAGAAAGTTTAGCTTTTGACCAACATTGTATCAATAAGTGTGTGCATTTGATATCTTTGTTATTGTATTTATGAAAAATTTTATCAAATCATTATTGGCCACTGCCCAAAACAATTTGTAAAATTTTTTATGGGGAGCATGGGGGGCTATGTAAGTAGGCTGTTTAGGTTTTTTTATTGGTAACGCCACCTCTGTATGAAAAACACTGGCTGTGCTGTGTGCAGTCTGTGGCTGCTTTGCATTGTTCTAATACTCGCCATTGTAGTGTTAGGCAGATGGCTGTGAACAGCGCGTAGCGTTGCGCAGTTGGAGGTGAGCCGCCAGCAGTGGTGGATGTGGGGAGAGAGATGGCGGAGTTTTGAAATTTTTCATGAACTGCTATATATATTATGACTATTAAGGTAAATACATTGTTTGTTCTCTATCAAAATCTTTCATTTGCTAACTATGCCTATCAGTAGTCAGTGCCCTCCGTAGTTTGAATCTTTTATTTAGCTGGCAATAGTGGCGCTCGCTGTATTGCAGTAGTTCGAGTAACCAAGATTTTTGTGAGGTAAGCGATTTGTGAAATGCATAGGTTAATGTTAGGGCCATTCTTTTGTAGGGATTTTTGAAAGTCAGATTGCGTTGCGATAAAAATATTGTGTGTCAGGTTAAGCACAGTCCTAATTAATTGTTGAAAGGGGACGTTTCACTGGATTCTTGTGCCTCTATGGGTTAACAGTGCTGCCAACGATAATTTTCAAGGTCCGTTATATTTACTGGGAGCTTCTGTCAGGAATCCGCTGGATCGCTAAACTGCAGTGGAAATGACGCTCAGAAGTAGCAAGGCTTAATGAACAATGACGATCATGATCACATGTGCTAGTCAACTGTAGCAAAGAACATGAAATGAAGTTCTTTCAGTCACGGTCAGCTCGAGGTCAAATAATAAGCAGCTCTCATAGATAATTTCCTCTCCCAGTTTCTCTTTCCAATAATATTTTATAGACAACAGAAAGGTATGTATTTTCAATAAAATATTAGTGGAAAAAGAGACTGGTTGCTGATGTTATTTTTAATTTTTTGATACACTGTCGCGGTACCTAAATAGGTCCTAACGGCCAATGATAATAATACGCAATTCACTTCCTAGGTGCTGTTTCAGCGCCACTCGGAGATAGGTGGAATAGGTTCGCAATCATTGGAAACGACACGAAACCTTCCGAATTCTGTGGACAAGTTGTGAGCACACGCATAGCGCACAAGCAGTGTTGCCAACTGTTAATGTGAGCTCTCTACCAGTTTCAAGTGCAAAAGCCACCAGCAAACCACTAACAAAAGTGCCCCTACTCTCACAATCGTTAAATTTTCCCACTTAAAAATATTTTTTAATTATTATGAAAGAATACAATAAGTATATTACTAATTAGTTTCCTTGATTATTAAGTAATAAAATATTCGCAATCTTTAAATGAACATACGATAAGAAAATCAACAAGTCAAGGTCAGGAACATTCAGAAAATTATATAACAATAGCTAATTATTTAAATGAATTAGTCTTCTTCAGATAAGTCTTTTTGTCTGCATCATCATCATCATCGTCGGTTTCAGACTGATATGATTCTTCGGTACTGATTTGTTTTACAAGGTATATTGGAAATTCATATTCGTTGCAGCATTTTCCTTCCAACCTCAAACAACAGCGTATTCGTAATATAGCAGTTAAAAGATTTAGCTCTATTCTATTCCTCTGCTTGTTTTTTATTACATACATACTGCTAAATAGTCTCTCAACGTCGACGTTGGAATGAGTCAGTATTAGGAGAGTAACCGCAGAAGTGGCTAATTCCTCATCTCGAATGAACAGGCACATATTATTTTGCATAAACATTTGGACATGAGAAAGCTATCCGCAAGATGGGTTCTGCGATTGCTCACCCTTGACGAAAAACGGAATCGTGTGAAGTGTTGCAAGGATGGTTTGTAGCTGTTCAGGAAGAATCCGCAGGACTTTAGGATGGAACATGGATACATTGCTATACTCCTGAGACCAAAGAACAATCTAAACAATGGGTTACCAAGGGAGAACCTGCACCAAAAAACGCGAAGACCATTCCTTCGGCCGGAAGGGTTGTGGCGACTGTCTTTTGGGATTCGCAAGGGACAATCCTCATCGACTATCTGGAAAAGGGTAAAACTACACTCCTGGAAATTGAAATAAGAACACCGTGAATTCATTGTCCCAGGAAGGGGAAACTTTATTGACACATTCCTGGGTCAGATACATCACATGACCACACTGACAGAACCACAGGCACATAGACACAGGCAACAGAGCATGCACAATGTCGGCACTAGTACAGTGTATATCCACCTTTCCCAGCAATGCAGGCTGCTATTCTCCCATGGAGACGATCGTAGAGATGCTGGATGTAGTCCTGTGGAACGGCTTGCCATGCCATTTCCACCTGGCGCCTCAGTTGGACCAGCGTGCGTGCTGGACGTGCAGACCGCGTGAGACGACGCTTCATCCAGTCCCAAACATGCTCAATGGGGGACAGATCCGGAGATCTTGCTGGCCAGGGTAGTTGACGTACACCTTCTAGAGCACGTTGGGTGGCACGGGATACATGCGGACGTGCATTGTCCTGTTGGAACAGCAAGTTCCCTTGCCGGTCTAGGAATGGTAGAACGATGGGTTCGATGACGGTTTGGATGTACCGTGCACTATTCAGTGTCCCCTCGACGATCACCAGTGGTCTATGGCCAGTGTAGTAGACCGCTCCCCACACCATGATCCCGGGTGTTGGCCCTGTGTGCCTCGGTCGTATGCAGTCCTGATTGTGGCGCTCACCTGCACGGCGCCAAACACGCATACGACCATCATTGGCACCAAGGCAGAAGCGACTCTCATCGCTGAAGACGACACGTCTCCATTCGTCCCTCCATTCACGCCTGTCGCGACACCACTGGAGGTGGGCTGCACGATGTTGGGGCGTGAGCGGAAGACGGCCTAACGGTGTGCGGGACCGTAGCCCAGCTTCATGGAGACGGTTGCGAATGGTCCTCGCCAATACCCCAGGAGCAACAGTGTCCCCAATTTGTTGGGAAGTGGCGGTGCGGTCCCCTACGGCACTGCGTAGGATCCTACGGTCTTGGCGTGCATCCGTCGTCGCTGCGGTCCGGTCCCAGGTCGACGGGCACGTGCACCTTCCGCCGACCACTGGCGACAACATCGATGTACTGTGGAGACCTCACGCCCCACGTGTTGAGCAATTCGGCGGTACGTCCACCCGGCCTCCCGCATGCCCACTATACGCCCTCGCTCAAAGTCCGTCAACTGCACATACGGTTCACGTCCACGCTGTCGCGGCATGCTACCAGTGTTAAAGACTGCGATGGAGCTCCGTATGCCACGGCAAACTGGCTGACACTGACGGCGGCGGTGCACAAATGTTGCGCAGCTAGCGCCATTCGACGGCCAACACCGCGGTTCCTGGTGTGTCCGCTGTGCCGTGCGTGTGATCATTGCTTGTACAGCCCTCTCGCAGTGTCCGGAGCAAGTATGGTGGGTCTGACACACCAGTGTCAATGTGTTCTTTTTTCCATTTCCAGGAGTGTATTACAAGTGCATATTATTCGTCGTTATTGGACCGCTTGGAAATCAAGCTGCAAGAAAAACGCCTGCGATTGGACAGCAAAAAGTTCTTTTCCATCACGACAATCCACCAGCACACACGTCAGCAGTTGAGGTCACAAAATTAATGGAAATAGGATTCCAACTCGTTTCACATTCTCCCCTATTCTCCAGACTTGGCTCCCTGGAACTACTATTTGTTCCCAAATTTGAAGAAATGGCTGACAGGACAAAGACTTTATTCAAACGAGGAGGTGATTGCAGCAACTAATAGCTATTTTGCAGACTTGGATAATTCCTATTATTCGGAAGGGATCAACAAACTAGCACAGCGTTGGACGAAGTGTATAAGTTTAAAAAGAGACTATGTCGAAAAATGAAAAAGGTTCACCCCAAACACGTAAGTAGTTTTTATTTTTGCACAGACTTTTCAAACACCCCTCGTATCTACTGAAATTACCAGGGGTGCTCAGTTAAGCATGAACGTGTGGGTACCGCACCTCACACGAACATACACTCCTGGAAATTGAAATAAGAACACCGTGAATTCATTGTCCCACGAAGGGGAAACTTTATTGACACATTCCTGGGGTGAGATACATTACATGATCACACTGACAGAACCACAGGCACATAGACACAGGCAACAGAGCATGCACAATGTCGGCACTAGTACAGTGTATATCCACCTTTCGCAGCAATGCAGGCTGCTATTCTCCCATGGAGACGATCGTAGAGATGCTGGATGTAGTCCTGTGGAACGGCTTGTCATGCCATTTCCACCTGGCGCCTCAGTTGGACCAGCGTTCGTGCTGGACGTGCAGACCGCGTGAGACGACGCTTCATCCAGTCCCAAACATGCTCAATGGGGGACAGATCCGGAGATCTTGCTGGCCAGGGTAGTTGACTTACACCTTCTAGAGCACGTTGGGTGGCACGGGATACATGCGGACGTGCATTGTCCTGTTGGAACAGCAAGTTCCCTTGCCGGTCTAGGAATGGTAGAACGATGGGTTCGATGATGGTTTGGATGTACCGTGCACTATTCAGTGTCCCCTCGACGATCACCAGTGGTGTACGGCCAGTGTAGGAGATCGCTCCCCACACCATGATGCCGGGTGTTGGCCCTGTGTGCCTCGGTAGTATGCAGTCCTGATTGTGGCGCTCACCTGCACGGCGCCAAACACGCATACGACCATCATTGGCACCAAGGCAGAAGCGACTCTCATCGCTGAAGACGACACGTCTCCATTCGTCCCTCCATTCACGCCTGTCGCGACACCACTGGAGGCGGGCTGAACGATGTTGGGGCGTGAGCGGAAGACGGCCTAACGGTGTGCGGGACCGTAGCCCAGCTTCATGGAGACGGTTGCGAATGGTCCTCGCCAATACCCCAGGAGCAACAGTGTCCCTAATTTGCTGGGACGTGGCGGTGCGGTCCCCTACGGCACTGCGTAGGATCCTACGGTCTTGGCGTGCATCTGTGCGTCGCTGCGGTCCGGTCCCAGGTCGACGGGCACGTGCACCTTCCGCCGACCACTGGCGACAACATCGATGTACTGTGGAGACCTCACGCCCCACGTGTTGAGCAGTTCGGCGGTACGTCCACCCGGCCTCCCGCATGCCCACTATACGCCCTCGCTCAAAGTCCGTCAACTGCACATACGGTTCACGTCCACTCTGTCGCGGCATGCTACCAGTGTTAAAGACTGCGATGGAGCTCCGTATGCCACAGCAAACTGGCTGACACTGACGGCGGCGGTGCACAAATGCTGCGCAGCTAGCGCCATTCGACGGCCAACACCGCGGTTCCTGTGCCGTGCGTGTGATCATTGCTTGTACAGCCCTCTCGCAGTGTCCGGAGCAAGTATGGTGGGTCTGACACACCGGTGTCAATGTGTTCTTTTTTCCATTTCCAGGAGTGTATTTGACAGCGAGATCCATCGAACTATGAAAGGAAAGTAAGGGTCATTATAACAATCTGATATATTTCTAAAATACATCCAGTGATTCAATATCACAGACACTTATTAGGCGAACAAGGGAATGAAAATAGTATGACAGCCTTGATACAGGTACAGAAACAATATAAAACTGTGTCATTCATATGAGCAGTGATTGCAGAAAAAGTTAATGGATTAAAGAAATGACCCGGATAAGCATGAACAAACACCAGTACTCGCGCCTAAGCATATAGTGGGTGCAGCTTGCTGACGCTGAAAACCCTGACGCAAGATAAAGGACTTCGTACTTGCCTCGTCTCTGTGAATGCAGATAGAGCCCATGCCTAGTCCTCTGATGGTGTACGAGGGCAGAAGATGGCTGCGGTAACGGCTGAGGATTCTAAGTTAGCTGTGGCGTCTCATTTCTGTTCCAAGTTGAAGACATCTCGCCCTGCAACTCTATGGTGTCTCAAGGAAAAGTTTTCTCTCAGGTGCGTTCGCAGCAAGTGCCCTTTGTGACACCCTGAGGAGAAGTGTGTTCTTACTCTTCGCTACAAAACTCAGCTGGTTTTACCTGCGCCAGAATCTCGCAGGCCAGTTGTAGCAGACCTTTCAAATACCGGCCAACGATATTTTAATAAACATGCTAACAACTTTCTACTCTTAAGGGTTTGGCCGTGGTTAACCGCTGAAGTATACACTCATGAGCCAAAACATTATGGCTACTGCCCACCGCGGCGTTGGATGCCGACTGGTGGCGTTGCGGGCACTTGACACGGTACAAAAGTACTGGGTGATGAAAAAGTCAGTATAAATTTGAAAACTGAATAAATCACGGAATAATGTAGATAGAGAGGTACAAATTTACACACATGCTTGGAATGACATGGGGTTTTATTAGAACCAAAGAAATACAAACGTTCAAAAAATGTCCGACAGATGGCGCTTCATCTGATCAGAATGGCAATAATTAGCATAACAAAGTAAGACAAAGCAAAGATGATGTTCTTTACAGGAAATGCTCAATACGTCCACCATCATTCGTCAACAATAGCTTTAGTCGAGGACTAATGTTGTGAACAGCACTGTAAAGCATGTCCGGAGTTATGGTGAGGCATTGTCGTCGAATGTTGTCTTTCAGCATCCCTAAAGATGTCGGTCGATCACGATACACTTGCGACTTCAGGTAACCCCAAAGCCAATAATCGCACGGACTGAGGTCTGGGAACCTGGGAGGCCAATCATGAGCACACGATCATCATCAAGCGACGTGTGCAAGAGATCTTTCACACGTCTAGCAATCTGGGGTGGAACGCTATCCTGCATAAACATCGTACGTTCCAGCAGGTGTTTATCAGCCAGGCTGGGGATGATGCGATTCTGTAACATATCGGCGTACCTCTCAACCGTCACGGTAGCAGTTTTGCTGTCCAGCGCCATCTGTCGGACATTTTGTGTACTTTGTTTTTTTTTGTTCTAATAAAACCCCATGTCATTTCAAGCATGTGGGTCAATTTTCACCTCTCTATCTACATTATTCCGTGGTTTACTAAGTTTTCAAATTTATACTGACTTTTTGATCACCCTGTATGTAAGCGGAGCAGACACAGACGGAGGATCATCCTACATCTACATCCATACTCCGTAAACCAGCTGACGGTGTGTGGTGGAGGGTACCTTGAGTACCTCTATCGGTTCTCCCTTCTATTCCAGTCTCGTATTGTTCGTGGAAAGAAAGATTGTCGGTATGCCTCCGCGTGGGCTCTAATCTCTCTCATTTTATCCTCATGGTCTCTTCGCGAGATATACGTAGGAGGGAGCAATATACTGCTTGACTCCTCGGTGACAGTACGTTCTCGAAACTTCAACAAAAGCCCGTACCGAGCTACTGAGCCTCTCTCTTTTTTGCGGTGTCTTCCACTGGAGTTTATCTATCATCTCCGTAACGCTTTCGCGATTACTAAATGATCCTGTAACGAAGCACGCTGCTCTCCGTTGGATCTTCTCTATCTCTTATATCACCCCTATCTGGTATGGATCCCACACCGGTGAGCAGTATTCAAGCAGTGGGCGAACAAGTGTACTGTAACCTACTTCCTTTGTTTTCGGACTGGATTTCCTTAGGATTCTTCCAATGAATCTCAGTCTGGCATCTGCTTTACCGACGATTAATTGTATATGGTCATTGCATTTTAAATCACTCCTAATGCCTACTCCCAGACCATTTATGGAATTAATTGCTTCCAGTTGCTGACCTGCTATATTGTAGCTAAATCCTAGCGAACATATGGGCTGCAAATGGGGAAATACTTTGAGATAAGCGACTTTGACAAAGCGCATATTATTATTAATTAGAGATTGTGAACGAGTATCTCGAAAACGGCGAAGCTGGTCGAATATTCACGTGCTACTGTCGTGAGCATCTACGGAAAGAGGCAGAACAATGAAACTACCTCTGTGTGCTAAATGGTTGGACGTCCACGTCTCTTCACTGAATGTGGGGCTCGGAGGCTATTTTACTCTTTAAAATAAGAGGGATGGTGATCTTTGGCATCTCCACCAAATGAGCACAACACTGGTGAACGCACAAGTGTTTCGGAGCACACTCTTCACAGTACAGGGCTATTACAAATGATTCAAGCGATTTCATAAATTCACTGTAGCTCCATTCATTGACATATGGTCACGACACACTACAGATACGTAGAAAAACTCATAAAGTTTTATTCGGCTGAAGCCGCACTTCAGGTTTCTGCCGCCAGAGCGCTCGAGAGCGCAGTGAGACAAAATGGCGACAGGAGCCGAGAAAGCGTATGTCGTGCTTGAATTGCACTCACATCAGTCAATCATAACAGTACAACGACACTTCAGGACGAAGTTCAACAAAGATCCACCAACTGCTAACTCCATTCGGCGATGATATGCGCAGTTTAAAGCTTCTGGATGCTTCTGTAAGGGGAAATCAACGGGTCGGCCTGCAGTGAGCGAAGAAACGGTTGAACGCGTGCGGGCAAGTTTCATGCGTAGCCCGCGGAAGTCGACGAATAAAGCAAGCAGGGAGCTAAACGTACCACAGCCGACGGTTTGGAAAATCTTACGGAAAAGGCTAGAGCAGAAGCATTTCTTAAACAGGAGATTGGAAAACCGATGGATCGGTCGTGGTGGAGATCATGATCAGCAATTCATGTCATGGCCTCCACGCTCTCCCGACTTAACCCCATGCGATTTCTTTCTGTGGGGTTATGTGAAAGATTCAGTGTTTAAACCTCCTCTACCAAGAAACGTGCCAGAACTGCGAGCTCGAATCAACGATGCTTTCGAACTCATTGATGGGGACATGCTGCGCCGAGTGTGGGAGGAACTTGATTATCGGCTTGATGTCTGCCGAATCACTAAAGGGGCACATATCGAACATTTGTGAATGCCTAAAAAAACTTTTTGAGTTTTTGTATGTGTGTGCAAAGCATTGTGAAAATATCTCAAATAAAAATAAAGTTATTGTAGAGCTGTGAAATCGCTTCAATCATTTGTAATAACCCTGTACTTTATTCAACGTGGAGATCCGCAGTAGATGCCACTACTTATTCACATGCTGACTCAACGACAGCGTCAATTACGAGTGCAGTGGGCACGGGATTCGATCGTCGATGAATGCAAACGTGTCGGCTCTTCGGGTGAATCACATAGTATTATGCTATGGGAGACATTCTCCTACGTAATCGAAGACACGCTGACAGATGCGAACTACCTGCATCCCTTCATACTTGATGTCTTCTCTGACGGCGATGACATTTTCAGCAGTATAACTGTCCGTGTCTCGGAGCCAGAACTGTACTGCTGTGTTTTGAGGAGCATTATAGTGGATTCACGTTGATGTCTCAGCGACCTAATTCGCCCGATGTAAATCCTGTGGAACCCATCTGAGTCGCTATCAGGCGCCATCACCGCGCACGCAGATCAGCGGCCCGTTATTTAAGCGAATTACATGACCTGTGCATAGGCATCTAGTGCCTCATACCTCCACAAATCTACCAACAAACTGTCGGATCCCTGATATACAGAATCAGTACCTTATTTGGTTTCAAAGACGGACAAACAAGCTATTAAGCCGTTGGTCATAATGTTTTGGCTCATCAGTGTATTTCTCCCTTGGTGTGGGGAAGAAAACAGTAAATCTCCGCCACTATGTAACAGATTTCTAATACAGCCTATGAGAAAGTGTCGACATAGACATATGCGGGAACTCTCCCCCCACTAACAAACTAATTACTAAGAGCCAATCACAGATCGCCTTACTGAATTTTGAACAAACATTCCAGCTGTCCTCCTCTGGGCTTGTCAGTTTCTCCTATATTTGTAGCGTCGTGTCTTCCCCTGACCTGAGGATATTTATCTTTGCTAAAGGGAGTTCTCGCTTCGGGTACAATGAGTCTTTATGAGAGGCTGGCCGCCCTCGCTAGTCACTCCTGCTGCACTTAGTCGGCAGACACGTTCTTCCCTGCGTTTACCTACATGAGACTTCGGTTTTCAGCAGAAACATCAGCTAGTAGCCATATTACGCTTACTACCTGAGCCCCATCTTATTCTGTTACTCGCTCCTGTGAACGGGAACGCGTGATGCAGATCTTGGTGCCTCTCGCGTCCATCTAGAAAAGATAATCTGAAGATGCCTAAATAAGGCGAAACGCGTCGTTGAAAAATAAAAAACTAAAATTGCAACCAAGACTGTTTTTAACCAGTACTGTTAAGCACTGGTTTGCTGTATGTCACGTATGGATTGGGAGACTTAATTAGAATTGCAGTCAATGGCAGGTGCCATTATTGCTTGCAGTGTTCATGCAGCATTAGTGATTTGGTTTGATCTGATAGAGTTGCTTAATGGATTATTGAGCAGGTTATGTGACAGTTTTTGGTAAAAGCTGCGACGTAAAATCACCCCTTCCCCAACTTCAAAGTGGATGCTGATGAAGTTCTACTGAGACAAATGTAGCACAAGTACATCAAAACCTTTTTTGTTGGGCTACGGGTATTATATTTGATTTTTATTTTGTTTTGTCATTGTCTGATGCGCTTCGTTACGGGTGGAAATGGTTTATCTGGTGCCAAGATGACAACGATTGGCATTCACATACACAAGATTCATCAGAGTCATTCATGTACGCTGGGGTGACGGTAAGATTATTTGGATTACATGTAAGTAAGGGGAACACCAAACGAGAAAATTCCACAGACTCTGGCTAATCGTTTTTAGAATTTTATAAGAGAAGTCACTGCGTGGATACCGTTACACACACACACATGAATGACTTGTGTTCAAATACACTCATACTTAAAGTCATTTGGAATGTTATTTATTACACATTCATACTTAGTGTATTACAATTGCAAATCACTCATCCTTTCAGAAAATATCCTATCAACGTATCTCATGACAAATACACTGTACATATAGACCCATATAAATACGCTGACGTATAAGAGCACATCGAATTGACATTCAAAATATTAGAAAGTAAGTCCGTACAAAATTTGTGTCATTGTGTGACCAGAGGCAAGTACAAACGTGTGGATTGTCAAACACGTTTAAACATATAGTTCTTGCTTCAGTTAAATATGTGTGTACATAGACAACACTGTTGACACTGAAAACATTAGAAAAATACTCATATAACGACGCTTGTGTCTCCGTGTGAAAAGGCTGAAGTACAGATATTTAAAGTAGTGTTTTCGCTGTGACATTAAACTGAACAAGACATGACAACGACATGCTCAACATAAAACGAGATTACTATTGTATTAGATCACTCACAACAAAATATCATAACGTTACAAACATACATAAGCTCCAACCGCGTTGGTGTTGTGCGTAAATATAATTTTACTAATTAAAAATTCTGAAATCATATTTATTCCGAAATACATATAACATAATACAGAAGCAATAAGAATGTCCCTGTAAAAGCACAAATAAAAACACAAAAGGAAAATGAATGCACTTCACTGTTCTCGGGCAAACACACCGTTCATCACACGAACTGTTTCGACCAATAGTTCAACACATGAAGTTACATGTTTGCAGAAGGGTTAATGTTTAGACAGTTTTTACAGTTCTTCTCGAGAAAGCGCAGCACGATTTACAAGCTCCAATTAAGAATTCCATCAACTAACTTGAGGCACACCTCGGTTATAATCAACAGGCTGGTTAGCATAAATGTTCATGTCTACAGCCCGCTCGCAGTCAACAACTGGATCACTCTCATCTCTATTACACTCACTCAGTGTCTCTCATCATAAAATACACACTTTCTGCACTAACGTATGACCAGAGCCCTAATTGTGTCAGTGAGTAACAAGAGCAGTCTATACGGTTAACTCTAAAAATCGATACTGAGGTTAGAGGTAAGGGAATGCTCGTCATCATACACAAGTAACAGGAAATAATTCTATGTTAATTGCTAAATCAGTGTAATTACATTTGTGTAAAATTTCAGGGTAAGAGTAACACATGACAAATATTGTTCATTGATGTATCGTGTACTTTCGTGGGCGACACAATAATAAGTTCAACAGCACTTTTAGTGCAGACCCCACACAGACTCGCTGGCGTCTCAGGTCGACTAAAAATCTCCCTGGTATTTAATGATTTGGACGCAGATAATTTGACCTCTGAAGCGTGAGGTAGCTAAGCCTATGGGATTCGTTACTGCTTGCACTGCTCACAATGAAGGAAAATCGACAGAGTGGCTGAATCTTCACTCTCCAATCCCTGCCACTGTATATCCCTGCCACTGTATATCTCTGCCATGCTTTGAGTACTGGTTAATCGACGTTTAAAGGCACCAGAGAGGTAGTTCTGACTCAACGGTTGATTATGCAAGCAAGTCTGAAGAAAAATCAAGACATCTTCGTAGGATCTGTCGACCTGAAAAAAACGTTCGACCATATAAAATCGTGCAGATGTTCGAAATTATGATAAAAATAGAGGTAAGCTTTAGGAACAGACAGGTAATATATAATATGTACAAGAATCGAGAGGGAACAATGAGAGTGGAAGACCAAGAACGAGGCGCTCAGATTAAAAATGGTGTAAAACAACGATGTAGTCTTTCGCCCTATTGTTCAGCCTGTGTCTCGAAGAAGCAGTGACGCAAATAAAAGGAAGGTTCAAGAGTGGGATTAAAATTCAAGGTGAAGGGATAGCAATGATAAGATTCGTCGATGACGTTGCTGTCCTCGGAGAAAGTGAAGAAGGATTACAGGATCTGTTGAATGGAGTGAACAGCCTAATGAGTACAGAAATGAACTGAGAAAAAATCGAAGAGAGACGAAAGTAATGAGAAGTAGCAGAAATGAGAACAGCAAAAAACGTAGTACTCTGCTAGTACTACGTGACAGTATTCTGCCACACCCGATGAAATAACTCCTGAAGCAGTCCGTGTTCAACAACAAAGGATATCCATGCGCTAGGGAAGGGAAGGAGGCAGGCCGCGAGTATTTCCAACGCGGCTACCGCTAAGCGCGTTGCCTCCCGTCCAGCGGGGACGCGGGAAGTCTGGGGTGAACGACTGGCCTCTTCCGCTTCAGAAAACTGACTGACTGGATTGTTATTGAATGATCTACATATACAGCATGAGTTGCGAAGCGTAACTTAGCCCCATCTTCATTATTTCATGCCGGTCGTTGTGGCCGAGCGGTTCTAGGCGCTTCAGTCTGGAAGCGCGCGACCGCTACGGTCGCAGGTTCGAATCCTGCGTCGGGCATGGATGTGGGTGATGTCCTTAGGTTAGTTACGTTTAAGTAGTTCTAAGTTCTAGGGGACTGATGACCTCAGATATTAAGTCCCATAGTGCTCAGAGTCATTTGAACCATTATTTCATGAAGCATATTCTTCTTCACCAAATATCAATACTATCGACACAGTCCTCAGATGTTAATACGCTCCTCCTTCTCCAGCACAGACATCTCGCTCGTTGAACACGGTACACAATTATGTACATCCTCCCAGTCAAATAGCTAGACACAGACTGTCCTTTTCCTTCCATTTTTTTCCCAGACCGCCATTTTGAATTATGTCATGGGAGGGGAGAGGGGGAGAGGAGACAGCCCACTCTGGTGGCGGTATTGTAAACCAAGTCAGCTGAATTCCGGACCTCATGATGAATACACTGGATGGAGCTACTGTCTATGACTACTCAAATAGTTTAAATAAGCAGTACATTCTTACGTCTGTCTTATCTGGCAGCCCAGCACATACTGAGTCCTTTTCCCGCCAATTTCCAGATGGAGGAGAGACTGGAGAGGAGGGAAGGATGATTAGGTTAGTGGAGGTAGCACAACTGACCTATTTTCCCGCCAAAATTTGAGCTTCCCGCCATGACGTCACTGCCACATGGCCACATCTATTGCCACCATCTTGAATAAATTTGCCAACAATGCAGAGTGGAACCTGACGGACTTTGCTTTGCTACTGATGCTTTGTGTTCCACTCTCTCTCCTGCTAATATCGCGAATGGCGCGTGGGATGAAGGATTGTTGTTAAGGCTCAGATCTCTCTAATTTCACTTCCATGGGCTTTCCGCGAGATAAGCATTGTAGGAGCAATATATTGGTGGACACCTTGAGTGCGTGGTCGCAAATTTAGTCTTTAGTAAGGCTCATTTGAAAGTGTTAACAGTTCTGGCAGGAAGAATATTAGCTGCTAATGACTCACCATGCGCATCTGGAGCGCATCAGAAAATGAGTGTCGGAAAGGCGCATACATCACCCTTCTATGATATATATGTATTATTCTTTACAAAATGAACATCGTCGACATTCAAGAAATGTTCAAAACAAATCATTAACTTACACTGTGAACATCGAATGAAAAATGGTGCGTCACAGTTACCACAAAAATTCACACCATCAAGATCGAAGGCGAATTGCTTGGGAGTTACAAACTGTGTTCTGATCGGCATCCATTTTTAAGGAATAAATATAGAATCAAACTGGTGTAATGGAGTGACGAGAACTGATGGAACGTGATGGCATGCAACAAAATGCGAAACAGCCTGTCTTGGAGCTTGTCATGAAACTGGCTATCCTTTAAGACGTAGCTGCAGATAGTGCGGCAATATGTATTATAGACATGGAAAAAGCAAACATCCAGAGTCTGAATTTGTCCAGTGGTTCCCGATGCTATGAACTGCAATGCCACACACTGTTCGGGACGGATATTTTGCTCTAAAGGATTATGGTTTTAATATACAGACCAGGAATCAAGCAAAAGTAAGTTATTTTGAGCAGTTATTGGCCTAAAGCAGTGCCCATATCATAGTTGTAGTTATCTTTCGCCCATTTTCCCACTCTTGCTTGCTGTGACGTAAATATTCTCTGCTACTCTAGCAACATCGCGTACACGACAAAGAATCCTAAGGGGCTGAGCATCTCCAACTTCTCACAACGCAGTAAATAAGTCAAATCAACATCCAGCTTAACAGTCGGTATAATTGTATATGAATACGTTAAAGCATTGATGTTAGTTCATCTTGATACAACTCTCTTCGTACCTCTAATTTCCAGGGTTTCTTCAACATGCATTTCCTCTTCCAGTCGCAGTGGGTCGGAGTTGAAAACAATTTCCTTACTGAACAATGCGGTAAGTTTGTTTACCTCAACTGAAATTTTTGGGCCGATTCCGCAATTTCCACTGCATCGTCAAGTTGACACTTTGTTTGAAATTTTATTATCTTACGTATTCCAATTCTGTATCACTGTTTGAAGTTATTTAACCATCCACTGCTTCCCTTGAAATTATCGCAATCTTTGTCGCGGACATTTGAAGTGCTCTCAACAAGAGAAGTGTCCAGGCGCCTCGGAATGAACCAAAGCGATGTTGTTCGGACATGGAGGAGATACAGTAACTGCCGATGAAATGCCTCGCTCAGGCCGACCAAGGGCTACTGCTGCAGTGGATGACCCTTACCTATGGATTATGACTCGGAGGAACACTGGCAGCAACGCCACCATGTTGAATAATGCTTTTCGTGTAGCCACAGAACGTCGTGTTACGACTCAAACTGTGCGCAATAGGTTACATGATGCGCAACTTCACCCCCGACGTCCATGGCAAGGTACATCTTCGCAACCACGACATCATGCAGCACTGTACAGATGGGCCCAACAACATGCCGAATGGACCGCTCAGGAATGACATCACGTTCTCTTCACCGACGAGTGTCGCATATGCCTTCAACCAGACAGTCGTCGGAGACGTGTTGGTGGTAGCCCGGTCACGCTGAACGCCTTAGGCACACTGTCCAGCGAGTGCAGGAAGGTGGATGTTCCCTGCTGTTGTGAGGTGGCATTATGTGGGGCCAACGTACGTTGGTGGTGGTCAGGGAAGGCGCTGTAACGGCTGTCCGATACGTGAATGCCATCCTCCGACCGGTAGTGCAACCATATCAGCAGCATATTGGTGAGGTTTCGTCTTCATGGGCGACAATTCGCGCCCCCCCATCGTGCACGTCTTGAGGATGACGTCCTTCATAATAACGACATCGCTCGACTGGAGTGGCCAGCATGTTCTCCAGACGTGAACCCTATCGAAAATGCCTGGGATAGATTGACAAGGACTGTTTGTGGACGACGTGACCCACCAATCACTCTGAGGGATCTACCCCTAATCGCCGTTGAGGACTGGGGCAATCTGGACTAACAGTGCCTTGATGAATTTGTGGATAGTATGCCACGACGGATACAGGCATGCATCAATGCAAGAGGACATGCTACGGGGTATTAGAGGTACCGGTGTGTACAGCAATCTGGACCACCACCTCTTAAGGTCTCTCTGTATGGTGGTACAACATGCAATGTGTGGTTTTCACGAGCAGTAAAAAGGGCTAAAACGATGTTTATGTTGGTCTCTATTCCAGTCTTCTGTACAGGTTCCGGGACTCTCGGAACCGAGATGATGCAAAACTTTTTTCGATGTGTGTATTTCATCTGCCACTTCTTTTTCAGTCTGCGAAATTCTTGAGTTTCTTTCTGAGGATGTGTCAACTTCGGCAACTGTTGTTGTAATGCAGTATTTGATTTGTATACCGCCGCCATTGCTCTGCTTTGTGTCAACACCAGTAGCACTGTAGCACTTTTGTGAGTCACTGGTCGTCAATGCAGTTAAACTGCTCTCCGTAACCTCACGTGGTGCTCACCACTGGATGCTTTCTGTCCCGCCCCATGTTTCTACTAGCAGCCAGTGTTGTGGTTACGTGATAGACAATATGTGGGGCGTCGAATGCCGTAACCATTATTGGCTTTTGCGACCTCTCACTCTAGGTGACACACCATGATATTGAATGCCTTTCTTCTAGCTTCTGCCACTGGATTTGGATGAGCTTTTTTTTTTTACGCTTTGTCACTTGCCAGACGAACCTTTGACGAAACGTACTGTCCTTCCCTGTCTCATCTGTCACTCGTGTCTGATGAAGTTTCTAGATTGACGAGCAAGAGTCAAGTGTCGGGCGAACATCTACCTTTCTTAGTATTAATTTTGTGTAGTTATTCTGTATGAAGTCTCTTTGTACGGATAGCAGGTGTGACTGCTTCGAGTGCTTACTCGGCAGTCGTGCAGCGATACAATAAAGTGTATTGCCGCCTATTTATGGGCAGTACGCAGCACTTATTTTTTCTGAGGATCAGCTGCCATCCATGTACCAATCGCCGATTCACTATAGATCTTCCTGCATTTCGCTACAACTTTATAGATTCACACCTTGTCTTTATACCACATCATGTACATAGAACAGCGTATAAAAAGCAATAACATGTAGAGGGTGTTACACAGTTGGTAGCAAATACAGACACTGATGAAAGTACGTTTCAGTACACATGGGACAGCAAACAAGACGTTAGCAAGAAGATAACGTATGTGTGGTAACGGTTCAAAATAGCTCTGAGCACTATGGGACTTAAGTGCTGTGGTCATCAGTCCCCTAGAACTTAGAACTATTTAAACCTAACTAACCTAAGGACATCACACACTGTAAGTAGGCTGTTTAGGTTCTTATATTGGTAACGCCACCGGCACGTAGCGCTCTGTATGAAAATCACTGGCTGTGCTGTGTGCAGTCTGTGACTGGGTGGCATTGTTGCAATAGTCGCTTTAATAATGTTGGGCAGTTGGCTGTTAACAGCGCGTAGCGTTGCGCAGTTGGAGGTGAGCCACCAGCAGTGGTGGATGTGGGGAGTGAGATGGCGGAGTTTTGGACAGAGACAGTAAACTTGTAAGACTGGATGACATGAACTGATATATATATATATATATATATATATATATATATATATATATATATATATATATATATATATAATATGACTTTTGAACACTATTGAGGTAAATACATTGTTTGTTCTCTGTCAAATTCTCTCATTTCCTAACTATGCCTATAGTAGTTAGTGACTTCAGTAGTTAGAATCTTTTATTTAGCTGGCAGTATTGGCGCTCGCTGTATTGCAGTAGTTGGAGTAATGAAGATTTTTGTGAGATAAGTGATTCATGGAAGGTATAGGTTGTTGTTAGTCAGGGCCATTCTTGTGTAGGGATTATTAAAAGTCAGACTGCGTTGCGCTAAAAATATTGTGTGTCAGTTTAGTGATGATCAGAACAAGTAAAGAGAGAAATGTCTGAGTACGTTCAGTTCTGCTGAGCTGTTCGAAAATCAAATAACGTAAGGAATTTACCAGCACAATCATTCATAAATTTTTCTAAGGGGTCGTTTCATATGTCGACCCTTAGCCGAGGATACCTCACTGGAATTTTCTGTTTTTTTCGTGTAGTTTGTGTAATTAGTGTAGCTATTGTTTATTGCTAGCGCGTAATTATAGAGAGAATTTTCTTTGTAGTTTTGTTTTTCATTGTTGTACAGTAAAACAGTTGTGGCATCCACATAGATTTGCACCAAGTATTTCGCAGCTGCACTATGAATTAACGTGATATTATTTTCAGTGCTATGTTAATGTGTTTTCTTTATTTTGCTCTTCAAATTGTGCTTTTCTGTGTTATCGTGTGAAATATTGCGACAATAATGGTGTGTGAAAAACGTAATACTAGGCTCCAAGGTAAACTGAGAAATGACAGTGAAGACGAAAGCAGTGTGTTAGCGCCACCGCGTAAGAATTAACTAATGTTCAAAGGAGTAATTTGGTAATTGTGCATAGGGAAATGGAGCGGGCTGCAAATAATGGTGTAGACAGTGAAACAATTATTGAACAGGGAAGCATTATCGATCGATCGGCAACAGCTCGCCTCAGGAATCCGAAATGACCTTGCAGATACTGTAGATTCCGGTTTTGCGCCCTCGACGTTTTCTCAAATAAGTCAAGACACATTTTCTGCTTTTCAAAATGCGAATATTGCCGGTTTAAATGCTCTGCTGAATAGCACTGAGGAACATGTTTCAGACACCAGTGCATTTTTATTACAGTTAGTGCAACAATTGGGACAAAGGCTACAAAAGTTAGACACAACGCTTGAACAAATCAAAAACAGTCACAGCAACAAATGGAACAAAATCAGAAACAAATTAAAGAAACACTTCAACAAACACGTGAAGATTTAACTACTGAGTTACGTAACATCAAATCGAAATGTCAAAAAGTCTGTAATGACGTAAAAACACAAATTTGTGAGCATTTTCAACCTATTTTTTCGCGGCATGAAAATGCATTACAGAATCACGAAGCAGCCATAAAAGAACTGCAAACTATTGTTCATGAAAATCACGAGACTTTGTAGGCTAAAATTGACTCAGTTGCATCTATCGATTCGGTTACGCAACTTGCAAAAACTCAGGAAAACTTAAAGGACACAGTAGATGCTCTGAAAATTGCTTCAGAAAGACACATGGAGGAAATTAGTTCATTATCAGAGAAAGTAGTCGAACTTTCGGATCAGCTAAATCATTTATCTACGAAGGTAGATGATACTCTGAACGACGCAAGACCGGTAGTCTTTAATGACACAGAAGAGTATGAACAAATTAGAAAATTCAAACAAAATCAGAATCAAATCAATACACAGTACAAAAGAGAAATCCGGGAAGTACAAGATCAGTTAGCGCAAGTAATACAAGAATTACATATTTCAGAGGACACTCGCGCTCCAACACGGGAAGAGGGACTTAGAAATACGGAAAAGCTACAAAATAATAACACAGGGCACTTCGGAAATTGTGAAAGAAATTGGCAAGGTGCACCGAATTTTGAGATGGAACCACCGACACGACATAACAATGACCGACATGCGACTCGCCGACACAATGATTTTGACTATAAGCTGTTCATTATTACACGTAAATTCAAAACATTTAAGAATTCTGGCAACGACATTCATCCACAAGCGTGGCTTCATCAATTCTCTCATTGTTTTCCTCCCAACTGGTTATTAGAGCACAGATTAGAATTTATGTGTGGCTACTTAGAGAATGAACCAGCTGTAAGAAAGCGATCGGTCATTCACGATTGCCACAGTGAAGGAGAATTTTATCATGCCTTCCTCTCAGCATATTGGTCTCAAGCTACACAAGACCGAGTAAAACATAGCATCATAATGATGAAACATTTCGAACAATCTGATTTTCCCGTCTTGTGAAATATTTGAAGACATGTTGCACAAGAATCAGTACCTGTCAAACCCATACAGCCCCTCAGAAATCATCCGCATTTGCTTAATCAAATTGCCTGAACATTTACGACATATTATTTTGACAGGACGTTGCAAAGACGACATTGAAGCTTTTTAGGGACTCTTACAAGAGTTGGACATTGACACTGACAATCGCGGAACGCGAAAACAAGAACACAACAATTATAGGCCACATCCGTCACAATTCCGCGCTGACAGAAATAATAACTGGACACGACAACGCTATTCTTACAACGTAAATCGTGACCAAAACAGACACCACCCATATGACAACCGTTGGCAGACTAGTAATAATTACAGGGAAAGATCACCTCTCCACGGTAATGACTCACAGAGACAATCAGAGAAACATACAATATGGGAACCAAAATAATTATTATCAAGGGAGACAAAATAACTTCAGACGCAACAGTCCACCGCGCAGTTACGATTCCAGGAGAAATTCTCCACCACATGACCGACAAAAAAGAAACTATGTAAACTACCGACAAAACGACAGACCTGAATTTCATCAGAACTGGCGGGATTCAAACAGGGCAGGGCCCTCTCAACAAGGTGAATTTGTAGAAGTTATATCTCCATATCCCAATAACGACGCGCGCTAACAAAGAGACAATAGGCAATGACTCACACCGCTGGCAGCCACAAAACGTACTTATGAAGCTGACGACGTAGCTGCCGTGGCTAGTAATTACGTAAAAATGGAAGACATTAGGGACATCTTACTCCAGGAACACGACGTAAAACATAACAACATTGCATATCCTGTAATTCACATTACAGTAAATGACGTAAAATTTACGGCAGTACTTGACTCTGGCAGTCCCATTTCAGTAATTAGTGAAACAGCCTACTTACATACACTTTCTGTGGGATTAAAGATGACTTAGCACTTGGTTTCTTTGACAGCTACACGATTATATCACGACACTACTAATGTTTGACACAATTTACGCTGTTGCTTTTGCGGTGTATCTGTTTTATCTCTGCACAGTTTTTCTGAATTCTTCTGGAAAGGAAAATATGTTTTACTAGTAACTTTTGTCATATAGCTACAATGAGACAGCCTTTTTCGTAGCACAAAAATACATTACAGTATAGTACTTTCTTGATCACGGTACTATACGTAATAACCACAATATCTATACTCGTAGCATTTCACTTTTGTTTATTACGAGGTAAGTACATTGACTTCTACAGAACTTCGCTTATGGACGACGATAATTACGACACTTGGCACATTTTTACCGTTAAGTAATGGCAGAGATTATCTTACAACAAGACGCACAGTTTAGCGCTGCAGTACACGTATTCGAGTGATTAATTTTGCACTTAAAACATTTATTTTTAAAGATTTTTGAATCACAAAGATACAAAGAAAGTTTTCGGTGATACATTTCATTCGATTGCTGTAATCGGTAACACCTGAGTGTATAATTACATTAATCCTCAGGGGGGTACACACTTACTTTGTGTACCATGTGTTTGGCAAGCATAAGGAGCTCTAGCTAATATGGTATTTGCTTATACAACTTTACTCATCGGCACCATATTTCTCTAACACAGAATTACATAGCTATCTGATCATTTAACTGAGAGAGACAAACATTTTTTTTACTACATCAGTGACAGATGTTTACGTAATTACACAGTTGGATAACTTCACACTTATTAAATTGTATTTTCTCTGTACTTTGTGAACTATTCATATTTTTTCAGAACCATTGTGATACTATGAGAGCTTTGAATGATGTGTTTGGTATGGGATCATGATTTTTGAAGTACGTTTGAGGTAGATGATTTTATTGAAGGTTTTGAAATTATTGCAGAAAGCTATGACGTTTTTGAGATTTCATTGATCTGTTATGATATTATTATGATGACGATGTGTATTATGCTGTTGAGGTACGTTTATGATCAATGAGATGATGCTATATGAGGAATCTGATTATGCTATGTATTTATTATGATGAAATATTGAAGACGTGTTGATGAATATATATATGTGTAATAAGGTAAGGAATAATGAGTAGTGGTTAGGGACTCTGATTTGTGAAAAAGGATGTTGGAAACCAAGAATCGTACTTTAAGAGTTATGAAATGTGTGTAAATGCGTGAATGTATCACAATGCCGGCAAAAATTTTTGAACACTTATATTTATAGGATTTTGTTTCTACACATTTGTAACGCAAATTCTCGACCAGTGAAATTTTTTTGTATGAGACTGTCACTGAAGCACAAACTGCTGTCGTAAATATTTCGGTAAGAAAGCTAGGTGACCTTGACGCAATGCATTGTGGTCACCCAGCTGTGCCACCTGCCTCGAGAAAAAGCCATTAGGTGGAGAAAAAAGAGGCCATAAACCTCACTATTGATATTCCTTTGTAGAAAGCATCGCAAATACGACACACTCAAACTTAAAACATATGATTACACTGTGAAGCTCTTAATTTATGATATTTACTAAAATGCCTAATGAAATGATGAGAAACATTTTGCATCTATTGACTTTCTAGTTGAGAGATTGCTCGTTTTGTTTAGTATCTAGTTTATAGCTGCACTGCAGCATTGGTTAAAATAAAATTTAATAGATGTACTAATATAGATATTTTATGCCTACAGATCCAGTAAATAATAATTTTATGATCTACTTCAAAAAAAAAAAAAAAAAGAAAAAGAAAACGAGGGAGCACAAAAAGACATTTCCCTTCATAGGAATTGCATATATAATATTTACTGTAAAATTTTTTCTGCTTGAGCTCTGTCATGTTTAGGTATAAGTTGTAGCATTTGCTGCTGTTGTTTGCCAGGCATAGTTCTACTGAATTTCACATTGTATTAAGCCAGTTCTGCTACTGATTTATTTTTCTTTTTGCTGAACATTGGCTCATATTAGTGATAATCTTGCATTTGCTTTGCTAATTTATATTTATTGCTGTTTGGTTTGCCAATTTGCATTTTTGTCATTGCTGTTTGTGTTAATTGTTTTGTACTGCTGCATTGCATCATCCCTTCATTTAGCATCTGAGCTCAGTCGATTTAAGTTAGCTTAAAAGGGGGTAGGCTATATAAGAGAAGGAGTTGTGATGAATTGGAAGAAATGCATTGAGAAGCTATAAGAAAATGGTTAGGCCAAAAAAATAGTGTACGGTGGAGAAAAACTATTTTTGAAAGAGGATATGAACAGAATACAGAAAGCATGCTTGGATAGGATTTTTTTGGTGGAAACAAATGTTGAAATAAGAGGAAACATCTATGAAATGAAGTTTTGGGTTGGACTGCAGTACCAAATGTCACACTGAAAACAAACCCTGTCCTGTCCTTTTGTGTTATTCCACTATGTGTCTGTGTACCTTGTGTATATGTGTTCTTCTGTCTTTATGTGTTTAGCTGATAAGAGTTATGTTGTAGAATTTTTCTAATAATATGTTATTTACTTTGTAAAGATGTTTAAACATTATTTATTCTATTTTGTTTTAATGCTCACATGTGAAGTTGATGTTTCAAAAGTTATTCTGACCTTCTATATATTTACTTATGTCATAATTCCTGTAACACTGATGTATATGTTTATTTCTATTCTTTTGTAAAGCCTGTGTTACTACAAATGTTATCTGTACTGTTGTGTTCTTTAATGATGTATTTTGTACCTTTGTAATTGTATTCTCACGTTATAAAATTGTAATAGACACCAGTTCTTCAAATTAAGTTTCATTTCACTGCACACATTTCTGTTGGTCATAGTATACGCACAATATGTGAAAAAAAAGAACTGTTAGTGTCTGCACGTGTGTTGATAATTCAGCAAGGGACTGGTTAACAGCATTGCTGGTTCTAAGGACATGCCAAAAAGTTTGTGAGTGCACAAGTGGTGGTTTATGGACTTGCTATATTGTCCACAAGACTCTTCGATGGTGATTGTGCACCTGCACAGTCGCAACAGATGGCTGCTGGCCGTCTCTACAAGGACTACAGTGGGTCTCCATCTTTGATGGCCCACCAATACCGTTATTTCTACAAGGACTGCAGTGGGTCTGCACCTCTGGAGGCCCACCAATACTGTAATCTCTAACAGGACTACAGTGGTCTGCTCTGTGATGACCTACCTACCAATATTCTTCAACTTCGACTGACTCTGCGGTGGGTTTGCTCTGTTGTGGCCCATTACCTGTCTGCATATCAAGAGTCAGCACTGTCTTTCCGTTGGAAGGACAACATTACTTCTTCAAGACGGCCACCCCGGCCGGCTGTGTGGTAACGGTCCGCCACTAATTTAAGTAGTCAGTGCTGTCACAATACAAATGTTTTTTAAATGTAAATATTACGGTTAAGCCCACTTCTAATTTCTGTTTGGTGTGATGAATGGCAGCTGGCTCTAAATACAGAAAACTGGAAGTTAATGCAGACGAATAGGTAAATCAATGATGTAATGTTCGAATACAATGTTAGTGGTGTGCTGCTTCACATACTCAAGTCGATTACATATCTTTGCTTAACGTAGCAGAGCGATATTAAATGAAAACTAGTACGTAAGGACGGTAGTAGGAAAGGTGAATGATCAACTTCGGTTTATTGGGAGAATTTTTAGGAAAGTGTCATCTGTAAAGGAGACCGCATGTAGGACACAAGTGCAGCTCATTCTTGAGTACTGCACGACTATTTGAGAGGACGCTAGTATGACCCTTTCTTGAGTACTGCTCGAGTGTTTGGGAGCCTCATCCGGGTGTGTTAATGGTAGACATCGAAGTACCTCACAGACAGGATGCTAGATTTATTATCGGTAGGTTCGATCAATTTGCGAGTATTAGGGGGAAGCTTCATGACTCAGGTGGGAATCCATGGCAACAAAAGGATCTACTCTCACCAACGTGCATTTCACATAACGGCATTATACACAGACGGAAATAAATTCACAACGACAAGAACGAGGTGTGCAAAATAAACGAAAGTTAATAGGCATGTTTCTACATTTGAATGGTGATGTCTAGTTTATCTGATGGGTGGCTTGAATTTGCGCGCACAACGGCCGGATTAGCTATGTTATGTTAACCGGGGACCTAGAAACGATGGAGAGGATCCGTCCCCGCCACAGCCGCAGTGGTCCACAACCCCACGACGACTACAGCGGTCCATTTCTGTCCCCCCCCCCCCCCCCGAATCCAGGGTTATTGTGCGGTTCGGCCCCCGGTGGACCCCCCAGGGAATGTCTCCCACCAGACGAGTGTAACTCCGATGTTTGCGTGGTAGAGTAATGGTGGTGCACGCGTACGTGGTGAATTTGTTTGCGCAGTAATCGCCGACATAGTGTAGCTGAGGCGGAAAAAGGGAGCCAGCCCGCATTTGCCGAGGCAGATGGAAAACCGCCAAAAAACCATCCAAAGACTGGCCGGCTCACCGGAACTCGACACAAATCCGGCGGGCGGATTCGTGCCGGGGACCGGCACTCCTGCCCACCCGGAAAGCCGTGCGTTAGACCGCACGGCCAACCGGGCGGGCCCCGGATTAGCTAACTTCAATGCTAACTAAATCGGAAACGGCAGAGCGTATTGAATTTTTTACTTAAGAATTATTTCTCAGCATAACCCACCTTGCAGCGTCTGACAAACTTTTCAGGCTGTTTGTGGTCACCCCGTATGTACGTGTAGTGTCCCAGGAGGAATGGTCAATATTGGGGGATGTGACAGGAACGATATACAAGCAAAAATGTCCAGTAAACATGGGCTCTAAAATGCCCATCTTAAGAGCTACGAGCTCTTCTTCATCTTTGATACTGTAAAACAGGTCTCTTCTATTGGACGCTTTTTGCTTTCCATTTTTTGGGAGGAATTAGTATACACCAAAATAAGAAAAAATTCTCTGGTAAACGTGGTCTCTAAAATGCATATCTTGAGGGCTATGAGCTCATGTTCAGTAGAAGAGATGATTTCACAATGCCGAAGATGAACATGTACTGGGTGATCAAAAAGTCAGTATAAATTTGAAAACTTAATAAACCACGGAATAATGTAGATAGAGAGGTAAAAATTGATACACATGCTTGGAATGACATGGGGTTTTATTAGAACCAAGAGAAGAAAAAAAACGCCCCATATTGCCAGACGCGTGAAAGATCTTTTGCGCGCGTCGTTTGGTGATGATCGTATGCTCAGCCGCCACTTTCGTCGTGCTTGGCCTCCCAGGTTCCCAGACCTCAGTCCGTGCGATTATTGGCTTTGGGGTACCTGAAGTCGCAAGTGTATCGTGATCGACCGACATCTTTAGGGATGCTGAAAGACAACATTCGACGACAATGCCTCACCATAACTCCGGACATGCTTTACAGTGCTGTTCACAACATTAGTCCTCGACTAAAGCTATTGTTGACGAATGATGGTGGACGTATTGAGCATTTCCTGTAAAGAACATCATCTTTGTTTTGTCTTACTTTGTTATGCTAATTATTGCCATTCTGATCAGATGAAGCGCCATCTGTCGGACATTTTTTGAACGTTTGTATTTTTTTGGTTCTAATAAAACCACATGTGTGTAAATTTGTACCTCTCTATCTACATTATTCCGTGATTTATTCAGTTTTCAAATTTATACTGACTTTTTGATCACCTGGTACTCATAGCTCTTAAGGTATGCACTTTAGAGCCCATGTTTGCTGGACAGTTTTTCTTGATTTTGACCATTCTACCACCTCTCAAAATATGGAAAGCAAAGAGCTTGCAATAGAAGAGATTTGATTCGTTCTATAGAAGACGACGAAGTGTATACAACTCTTTAAGATATTCATCTTGGAGCCCATGTTTACTTGACATTTTTGATTCAATGAACATCCCTGTCATTTCCCTGAATATTGACCATTCCTCCTGTGACACACTGTGTATCTGCTTTTACCGTTTTGTAGTATCTTGTATCGATGTCATGTCTATTACTTGCGAACTATAATTCTGAAAGCCGCACACAAAATTAATAATAAATACCTAGTCCTTACTTATAACAAATTTAGTGGAACCTATTGCTGCTATCTAGGTAGCGGTTTTGTTACATTTTATCTTATTTATTGATTTTTTTGGTATTTTTTAATTGCCACTGCATATTTGTGCCGAAGGTTGTATGTCCATCGTAGAGTGAACCGGTGCTCCCTTTGTTGCCCAGGTTTCTGATGTATATGTTTGTGGAACTAGCAGTCTCTTCGTAGAATTTCCTTGCAGTTTATTGATGTTGTCCTTCCAGTTGCGATACATGAGCCAATAGGTGCAGTTCTCGGGATGGGTAGCCCCGAGGAAGGCGGAGAGCCGGTCGCAAACCCCTGCTCTGAATTCGTTGCAACGGTCGGACGTGGATGTCGTCAGCATTGGCCGAGATAACTGCTGCATACTCGAGGAGAGGTCTTATGAGGCACTTATAGATAGCAAGCTGGAACTGAGTGCTGGTTGAGAACTAGATATAGGTGCCTGAGTAGTCCAAGGGCCATGCCACGTACTCCTTCTATGAGTTGGTAGCACGTTAGACGTCTATCCAGTGTGACGGCGAGGTACCGGATAGACAATGAGCAGTTTCCGGCTTTTCCTCTGACGGTGACTGGTGGCAGGTCTGCTGAAACCACACTCTTCGTAATGAAGATGGTATGTGTCTTGTTTGGATTGAAACAAAAAAGACAACACATTGCCATGCTTAATACAGTGTAGAAAAAACCTCTTGACATTCAATACAGTTTCCAGTCGCGTTGAACTGGATAAATACAGTCATAGTCAACAATTTTTTCAAGGGGAAACAGGCGCGAGCCATCTCCCCTATGCCGGCAAAGCTATTAAATGTAGAACCTTGAAACCTGGTATTCATGTTTTCAGTAATGATTGCTTTAATCTAATGCATATTCGGGCACATCGAATTTGTAGAGACCGTTTGACTTTTTCAAACATTTGGTTTCGTTTTTTTTAAATTTCTAATTGTTTTTGGCCTACCTCCAAAGAAATACACCCACAATACCAAATGTGCATGTGTTTGCTCATTTGTTGTCTTGGAACAACTGCACAAAATTTCAACGTTCTGTCACAAACCATTCAGGAAATAATGGAATCTACAGGATAAAAAATGTAGTTTTGAGCAAACTTGGTTTAAATATTTATTTGTGTATTATTTACAAATTTTTGTTACAGCACATACAATTAATATTTTCCTGCACCATATTCAGCATCACCTGAATTGTAGGCATCCTCCCTTCTTTTATTATTTGCTCTTCTTCTATTTCTCTCTTCTTTTGTGCAATTGACAGCAGCTATGTCCACTTTACGAATTCTTGAAAAATCGATATTACGCAACGCTAGTCTAGTGTTTGCACCTGCATTTGCTCCAAGTCTCTCCAGTACCTCAATGTTTCTTGATGTTCCATCATTAAAACACAAAACAGCGTCTAATGCCTCAACTTTTAAAGTTTCATAGTGTACAAAGACTGTTTTCGGTAGGCTATTCCAAATTACTGAATTCAAACTTTCATTCAAATTTTGAGTTTTTCCATGTAAGCACTCCTTGAGTAGATCAGTACTAGCCAAGTCCCTAAATATAGGTTTTCTTGCACTCATAACTGCTAGAGGTAAAGAGTGTTCGTGTTTATAATTTTCACCAAAACATAATGCCCGATTATATTTGCACCAAGTTTCAGGACCGGCTGTGTTGTGGGTCTGCAACACTTGCTACTTTATGTAAAAATATTGCCCATACAGCTCTTCTCATATTTTCCAATTCATTACAGTTCCTTCTTATGGCTAACCCACAGTAAACTTGCAGCTTGTCAGTTTCACTGTTTGTAAGACGTCCTTTTCCTCCAAGTTTTTTTTTCCATCTTCTAATTTATTTCCTGCCTTTTCCTTTAGAAGCTTTCTCAGCCTTGAGCCAAGTCTTTCTAGGTTTGTAATCTGAATGTCAGGGTCATACGGCTTTTCTTCACAGATTTTTTCGAAGGCTTTACTGTCGCCATCACCGAGATATTTCGTGTACGTGACACCTCTTGCACTGACAGAGCGCTGGAATATTTTACGTACTCCAGCCACCTCCATATCCCCACTTGGTCCACTATAATTTTTTTCACAGATATGTTTTGCTCCTGGGTCATTTTGACAAACAAAGCAAAATTTACTGATCACTTCTATATCTAAAACTTTTCCAGCGTCAAAAAATGTGACAGAAACGATGCCATTGAGAAACTTGTGCCCTCGTTTCTGCCATGAACCATCAAAACATGCTGTTATGTGTGTGGAAATATCCTCGGTGTTTTCATTTATCGCTTGCTGAGCTGCTTCTTTCATTGACAAGTTACACACCTCACTGACAGATGAACCAATGACTTTTTTATAAACTGAAAATCGCGTGGGAGGCTGAGGAACATCTAAAAGTGCGCAGAAAATCTTTCCAGCATGCATACCTTTACCTACTGATCTGAGGGCATATACAAGGCGTATATTATTGTCATATAACTTCGTTGGACCTAAGCTAGACGTCATTGTTGCCGCAGTATATTTGCACTTAGCGCATTCTAAAACTAGCTGACTCACAATACCCTTGAAAATATTTCTGTTCGCTCCCAAAGATATAATACCACCACACTCCTTACACCGTGTATGTGAACTGAAAAAATTCACTCAGTATCTTCAAGTCAACTATAATATTTCCATAGTTTTCTCTGTTTTGAAGGTTTATGTGACACTCAAACACAGAATCTAGTTTTACTTCAACTTCATTCTTGATGCACTTACGGGTTGCCTGTGTGAAGTACGTGAAGCCAGACATTCCTCTTGTTTGCTGCTTTTATTACCTGTGTATTTATTTCCTCTGAATCTTGTCTTTGGTGAAAACTTCTTTATTCTCGGCATTTCCTTTGCAGAAATGAATCGCAACAGCAATTCACGTGTGTAAATAAACAAAACAAAGTGATCACCGTCTGTTGTCAAATGACGTTCAGTTGTCACCCTGATTGCAGTCTGGAAAACCATTGAAATGTAAATCAAAGATACTAACATCACAAGGATATACCACGAGGCAATTTGCGCGAAATATTACAATAACACGAAAATGGGTGTGGCATTTGACGGACAACGTATTGTGAAATTGACAATATCTCGGAAAATTATCGTCAGATTTGCATGAAACATAGCTCATTTTACAAAGAAAACTACAAAGCAGTTGAAATGACCATAAAAAAATTTCGATTTTTTGAGCCGATTTCGTGCATGTCTCCCCTGGCGACAAAGACACCGTTACCTGAGTTTGAACGAGGTCGTGTAATAGGGCTACGAGAAGCCAGATGTTCCTTCTGTGATACTGCATAAAGACCAGGCAGGAATGTAGCCAATGTACACGATTAGTAGCAACGCTGCTCATAAGAATGTACAGTCGAAAGAAGAACGGGCTTCGGACGGCGACGAGTTACTATCGAGGAGAAAGACCATCGAGTTCAGCGTATGTCTCTGGCGCATCGTACTGCATCTGTAGCAGCAATCTGAGTAGCAGTTGGCACCACAGTGACAGAATTACACTACTGGCCACAAAAATTGCTACACCACGAAGATGGCGTGCTACAGGCGCGAAATTTAATCGACGGGAAGAAGATGCTTTGATATGCAGATGATTAGCTTTTCAGAACGTTCACACAAGGTTGGCGCCGGTGGCGACACCTACAACGTGCTGACATGAGGAAAGTTTCCAACCGATTTCTCATACACAAACAGCAGTTGACCGGCGTTACCTGGTGAAACTTTGTTGTGATGCCTCGTGTTAGGAGGAGAAATGCGACCCATCACGTTTCCGACTTTGATAAAGGTCGGATTGTAGCCTATCGCGATTGCGTTTTCTCGTATCGCGACATTGCTGCTAGTGTTGGTCAAGCTCCAAAGACTGTTAGCAGAATATGAAGTCGGTGGGTTTGGGAGGGTAATACGGAACGCCGTGCTGGATCCCAACGGCCTCGTATCATTAGCAGTCGAGATGACAGGCATCTTATCAGCATGGCTGTAACAGATCATGCGGCTACGTCTCGATTCCTGAGTTAACAGATGGGGACGTTTGCAAGACAACAACCATCTGCACGAACAGTTCGACGACGTTTGCAGCAGCATGGACTATCAGCTCGGAGGCCGTGGCTGCGGTTACCCTTGACGCTTCATCGCAGACAGGAGCGCCTGCGATGGTGTACTCAACGACGAACCTGGATGCACGAATGGCACAACGTCATTTTTTCGGATGAGTCCAGGTTCTGTTTACAGCATCATGATGGTCGCATCCGTGTTTGGCGACATCGTGGTGAACGCACATTGGAAGTGTGTATTCGTCATCGCCATACTGGCGTATCACCCGGCTTGCTGGTATGGGGTGCCATTGGTTACACGTCTTGGTCAGCTCTTGTTCGCATTGACGGCACTTTCAACAGAGGACGTTACATTTCAGATGTGTTGCTACCCTTGGCTCTACCCTTCATTCGATCCCTGCGAAATCCTACATTTCAGCAGGATAATGCACGACCGCATGTTGCAGGTCCTGTACGGGCCTTTCTGGATACAGAAAATGTTCGACTGCTGCCCTGGACAACACATTCTCCAGATCTCTCACCAACTGAAAATGTCTGGTCAATGGTGACCGAGCAACTGGCTCGTCACAATACGCCAGTCACTACTCTTGATGAACTGTGGTATGGTATTGAAGGGGCATGGGCAACTGTACCTGTACACGCCATCCAAGTTCTGTTTGACTCAATGCCCAGGCGTATAAAGGCCGTTATTACGGCCAGGGATGGTTGTTCAGGGTACTGATTTCTCAGGATCCATGCACCCAAGTTGCGTGAAAATGTAATCAGTTCTAGTATAATATATTTGTCAAATGAATACCCGTTTATCATCTGCATTTCTTCTTGGTGTAGCAATTTTAATGGCCAGTACTGTAAATGCTATAAATCGGTTACTTCAAGAACAGTTCCGAGCCAGGCGCCCGGTAGCGTGCATTTCACTGACCCCAAACCACCGCCAATTCCAACTTCAGTGGCGTCAAGCGCGAGAGTTGGTGAGAGGGCAGAGTGTAGGTCTGTTGTGGTTTCTATGAAAACCAGTACTACCTCAGCGCCAGTGATGGCCATGTGTTGGGCAGGAGGAGGCCAGTTGATCGCCTTCAACCAACCTGTCTGCGTGCTAGACACACTGGACGTACTCATGGAGTTATGGTCTGGGGTGCGATTTCATACGACAGCATTAGCGCTTTCGCGGTTTTCCCACGCTCGCTGAATGGAACATTGTACGTCAATCTGGTAATTCGATCTTTTGTGTTGCCATTCATGAACAGCATTCCAGGGGGTGATTTCCAACAGAATAACGCTTGTCCACAACATGCTTATGTAACCCAAAAAGCTGCCCAGATTGTCGACATGTCATCTTGGCCTGCTCGATCAGCAGACCTGTCTCCAGTCGAGCACATGTGGGACACCATCGGACGACAACTCCAGCGTCATCCAT
This sequence comes from Schistocerca piceifrons, assembly GCF_021461385.2. Taxonomy (NCBI): domain Eukaryota; kingdom Metazoa; phylum Arthropoda; class Insecta; order Orthoptera; family Acrididae; genus Schistocerca; species Schistocerca piceifrons. The sequence continues at coordinate 545,829,606 of NC_060138.1, read as the reverse complement.
GGCCACCATTAACCGTCCCTGTATTGATCGACCAAGTGCAGCAGGCTTGAAACTCCACCCCACAGTCTCACTTCTGACATGCACATTTGCATGGTTGCAATCAACATTCTTGCTGTTGCACCGGTTATTAATGTACCACCATTTCCCATTCGCAGTTTCTTATCTCGCGCCTAGATTGACCTTGTCCGCCCTTGGTAGCTGAGTGGTCAGCGCGACAGAATGTCAATCCTAAAGGCCCGGGTACGATTCCCGGCTGGATCGGAGATTTTTTCCGCTCATGGACTGGGTGTTATGTTGTCCTAATCATCATCATTTCATCCCCTTCAACGCGCAGGTCGCCGAAGTGGCGTCAAATCGAAAGACTTGCATCCGACGAACGGTCTACCCGACGGGAGGCCCGAGCCACACGACATTTACATTTACAATGACCTTGCAGCGTTAATCATTTTATTATGTGACGTATAGTCCGATTAAAATTACTTGATACAGTATTTATATGAATACGTGGTGTCTGTTCTTTCGGAAATGTCCAAAATAACTGACAAAATAACTGTTGGATTCCTTTCATGTTAATTTCTTAAATCTGTTGCCATTTACGGCATACATTCCACTTCTAAATGCACTGTGGTGTTTCTGGCTATCTGGGAGGAGACTGAGCAGTGGAACGTGTTACTTTCACACATAATCAAGAACGATCTGTCAGACTACTACACTTTAAAACACAGTTTATATGTAATTCATGTCACACAGTCTCATACGGAGCCTACATCTGCTTTCTTTTATATACTGTATATGATAAGATACTGACATCCCCCTTCCCTTCTGTGTGAAAGGATGAATGAGAAAATGTATTTCTAGTTGCATGCTTGATGGTAGCAGACAAGCCTGTCTGCTAGAGAACAGTAGGACCAACGTCGGAACAGGTAGCTACGCTTTCTAAAAGCAAAGAGGTTTCTATTCTTAGTATGGTCCCGTCCGTCCCTTGTCATGTTGCTATAGAAAGCTGCCTCTCTGGTCACTTCCGTTTGTATCTGTTAAGCACCCTCAGTAGGGGCCCACGCCAGTCTGTCCGTGGCGAGTGTCTGAAGTGGTAAGATCTCCGGCTAAGTGCCTCTGTGCTAAGTCCGTAGGACAATGGATTTCTTAAGTTCAGCCTAACTGAAAATTGAATCACCTTTATTTCAGGTTTAGATCTAAAATATGTTATCTCAAATTGCAACGCAGTGTAATTCGAGTGTGAAGTTCAGAATATGTTCCAGTAGTTGCTTTGTCACTACTTTGTGAGTAAAGTGGAACCACGTGTTGAAGATCCGTAACTCTAATTAAGATCATCAATCTTAAATGTAAATGTGTGTGAGATTATAACATCTCGTCTTGACAATATTTTCCAATATAGCAACTTTTCTTTATGTTCAACCCACATGGGGTGTACTTTGTGAGGCCAGCACCATGTGCTTATACAATTGTTTGACCCATCAGGTTAATAGTGAGACGATAGTAACCAGTTCGAGGTTTTTCTTTTGTAAATTGCGTTTCGATGTAATTTATTTTAATTATCAAAATTATTGTGGAGTTACGCTCTTTGTGTAAACCAAGTTGACCACGTGTAGCATGTGGTGTAATCATCAAAGAAGCCCTTAGCTATTGTTTTCGGGAAGATTTCACAGAGAGTTAGTATGAATTTAGTATACCAGTGTGTGGTAATTTCATGACGGACAGGATTGCGCTACGAACGTAACTTCTTTGGGTGAAAATTGAATCGGTTGGTTGTGGTTAATTTCCTCTTGCACATGTTTCAACGTTCTTCGTATGTTATTTTATGAATGCAGTGTTGTATGCAGTCTCCCAATCTTGGCTCCATATTTGATGTGTTCCGTAAGATTACAAACTCACATTTTCACAAGCCTAAATAAGGCACCAGTTTAGTTATGAATCAAGCTTAATATGCTGAAATTTTAACGGAACAAAGATCAATGTTAAAATAGCTCACAGCTTGTAACCCGCTTTTATTGTCTTGAATATCAGCACCGCTTTCAGAACAGCTTAATGCATCAAAATTACAACACCACACATTCATATAACTGATACGCCTAGCTGGGAAATGTTTCCAGCATCTTTAGTGCGGATGCACAAATACGTCCGACCTCGGAGGAGAGACTACGGATAGGTGGCGCTCGATGGGAGTGTGGATCGACCATGAGGTGAGCCGAGATAGTGCGCGCAGTTGCGACAACGCCGTGTCCCGCATGGCGTAGTGTTTAACGCACCTGCCTATAAGCAGGATATCCCGGGCTCGAATCCCGGTCCGGTACACATTTTCACGCACCGCCGCTAATTCCGCGTAATGTCCCGCTGCAGCTGACAGCAGTGATCCCCTTTAATTTACATTCTTGGTACTTGACGTCTGTCACTTACCGCTACAGTGTTGCCACACCGGCTGCCGGCTACCGCTCGATTATAGATGACTCACAACACGACGGATTACTTCACAAATACTGTTAACATGTAACGCGAAGCAATGTTGGCAGTGAGCGGTTCTAGGCGCTACAGTCTCGAACCGCGAGACCGCTACGGTCGCAGGTTCGAATCCTGCCTCGGGCATGGATGTGTGTTAGGTTTAAGTAGTTCTACGTTCTAGGGGACTGATGACCTCAGCAGTTAAGTCCCATAGTGCCCGGAGCTACTTGAACCATTTTTGAATGTTCGAAGTGGCCGCCGCGAAGTATGGCGGAAATGCGAGATGCTATGTTGACAGCTGATTTTAAGTGATCAGTGACTTAACTGCGGCGGACGACGCGTTTTTTAGCATGAATTTAAAGTCACGTCCTAAGCTAACCACAGCCTCGTGATATGCTATGTACCCGAGAAAATGACGGTCAACAATCTGAAGCGGAATTAAAGTCACGATCGCTTTATTCACAGCGATGAAAAAGATTAACATCTACGAGAAAAATTAAAAAACACAAATAAATCAGTTTCAACGCCAAAAGCAGACTGTAATTTCTCGCTATAATTAGTTACCTTAAACTATGCTCACACTGGCTACACGACCTGCCGCTTTACCAACGGATGACCAGTCATCGTTCGCACTTGGTTACAGATTATAAGCTACACAGGCAGATTCCAGACGAAAAAAGAATAACAGGGAGACAAAATTAGAGCAAATAAAATAGTATACTGATGAAAATGACGCGGCAAGGAATCAGAAATAAAAAAAATAATTGTAAACGAATTAACTGAATAAAAATAATAATCAAAGTCTTTGATCAGATTTAGAAAAAAAAACTTCTATGCAATTAGCGAGATTCCAAACTACGACTTTCAACACAGCAGGTGAATACTCTATCCATTGCGCTGCGCTTAAAGAAAAAAAAAGAAAAAAAAGAAAAAAAGAAAAAAAAAGTGAATTAAGGCGTTATACACTGGTCTCGAAAACTAAAGCAACAAACAGAAATTTTACAAGGTTGCGATTATTTTGCCACAAAACAGTATAAGCAGTTGATAGAAAAATAGAAACAATGTAAAGAATAGAGAACCTAAACAGCAGCAGCTTGCATAATAGTAGACGAAAATGTTCTTTGTGTTTTCCGACTTAACAGATTTACACACACTTTCCGTCAACTGGTTAATGTGCTCTCTATGGAAATTGGAAATTTGTGGTAAGATCTTATGAGACCAAACTGCTGAGGTCATCGGTCCCTAAGCCTACACACTACGTAATCTATCTTACGCTGTGGACAACACACACACACACACACACACACATGCCCGAAGGAGGATTCGGACCTCTGACGAGGGGAGCCGCACGGACTGTGACAAGGCGCCCGAGACCACGCGGCTACCCCGCGCGGTGCTCAGTATGGGGTGTGGCCACCTCTGGCAGCAATACAGGCCCGACAACGACGGAGCATGCTGTGAATAACGTCATCAATGTCATGTTGAGGCAACAATGCCTATTCTTCCTGCGGAGCTGCTCGTAAGTCTTGTAGAGTGGTTGGTGGATGCTGACGTGATGCAACCCGTCTCCCTAGTGCATCCCAGACATGCTCTATGGGATTCAAATCGGTAGAGCGAGCAGGCCATGCCATGCGTGCAGTATCTTCCTTTTCCAAGAAAATATCAACCACTCGTGCTCTATGAGGTCGAGCATTATCGTCCATCAGTACGAAGTCTGGGCGCACAGCACATCGCAACAACCGTACATGAGACCCCAAGGCCTCGTCATGACACCCGTCAGCACTTAAACGTTTCCGATTCACCCGTACAATTTCATGAAGAGATGTCCAAGTGGTCAACAAAAGTCCCTGCCCACACCATTCGCGATCCTCCACGATTTCGATCTCTTTCCACATTCCCTTCATATGCGAATCCGTATCTACACCATTTGCCTCGATGTAACACGACCAGTGGATGCTGCGAGGACAGATGCCAGTTGCTGCGCAGTACTAAGCCGGTACCGTCGTGCCCTTACAGCCACATAACGGTCCTCTCTTTCTGATGTCATATGTGGTCGGCCCTGTCCTGGTCTTCGTGATACAGTTTCGGTCTCTATAAACTGTCACCACATCCAAGAAACAACAGAATGATTCATGTTTCGCCATCGGACCACATGAGTTTGCGACTGTCCTACTTCCATTATTCCTATGGCCCTCTCTTCTCTGTGCCATAGTGCACTGTCTGTGACTGTGTAGACAGCAATTGCGGATGTGGGACTACGCAGCTAACACTACTCCGTTTCATAGGTGCCTTGACGCCATTTTTGGTGTCGTTATCCATTGACTGAAATGTCATCTGCATCTACATCTACATGGTCACTCTGCAATTCACACTTAAGTGCCTGGCAGAGGGTTCATCGAACCATTTTCATACTACTTCTCTACCATTCCACTCTTGAATGGTGCATGGGAAAAGGAACACCTAAATCTTCCCGTTCGAGCTCTGATTTCTCTTATTTTATTATGATGATCATTTCTCCCTACGTGGGTGGGTGTCAACAAAATATTTTCGCATTCGGAAGAGAGAGTTGGTGATTGAAATTTCGTAAATAGATCTCGCCGCAAAGAAAACCGCCTTTGTTTCAGTGACTGCTACCCCAACTCACGTATCATATCAGTGACCTCTCACCCCCTATTGCGCGATAACGCGAAACGAGCTGCCCTTCTTTGCACTTTTTACATGTCCTCCGTCAATCGTACCTAGTAAGGATCCCACACCCACGCAGCAATATTCCTGCAGAGGACGGACAAGTGTAGTGTAGGCTGTCTCTTTAGTGGGTTTGTCGCATCTTCTAAGTGCTCTGCCAACAAAGCACAGTCTTTGTTTCGCCTTCCCCACAATATTGTCTATGTGGTCTTTCCAATTTAAGCTGCTCGTAATTGTAATTCCTAGGTATTTCGTCGAACTGACAGCCCTTAGATTTGTGCGATTTATCGTATACCCAAAATTTATCGGATTTCTTTTAGTACCCATGTCGATGACCTCGCACTTTTCTTCGTTTAGTGCCAATTGTCACTTTTCGCACCATACAGAAATTCTCTCTAGATCATTTTGTAATTGGAATTGATTGTCTGATGATTTTAGTAGACGGTAAATTACAGCGTCATCTGCGAACAATCTAAGGGAGCTGTTCAGATTATCACCTAGATCATTTATGTAAATCAGGAACAACAGAGGGCCCATGACATCACCTTGCAGAACGCCAGATATCACTACTGTTCTACTCGATGATTATCGTCCATCACTACGAACTGTGACTTCTCTGAGAGGAAGTCACGAATCCAGTCACACAACTGAGACGATACTCCATGTGCACGCAATTTGATTAATAGTCGCTTGTGAGGAACGGTATCAAAAGCCTTCTGGAAATATAGGAATATGGAATCGATTTGAGATCACTTGTCGACAGCACTTATTACTTCATGGGAATAAAGAGCTAGCTGTGTTGCACACGAACGATATTTTCTGAATCCATGTTGGTTATGCAGAACACAGACATCTGTTGACAGTTTGTATGAGTATATCGTGAATTAGACTATGGACGGGGAAACAGCGGTTTGTTGCTTTCATGTTGGACACCAGTGTAGTTATTAAGCCAACGGCCTTGCCGCTGTGGTAACACCAGTTCCCGTCAGATTACCGAAGATAAGCGCTGTCGGGCTGGGCTAGCACTTGGATGGGTGACCATCCGGTCTGCCGAGCGCTGTTGGCAAGCGGGGTGCACTCAGCCCTTGTGAGGCAAACTGAGGAGCTACTTGACTGATAAGTAGCGGCTCCGGTCTCGTAAACTGACATACGGCTGGGAGAGCGGTGTCTGACCACATGCCCTTCCCTTCTCCGCATCCAGTGACGCCTGTGGGCTGAGGATGACACGGCGGCCGGTCGGTATCGTTGGGCCTTCCAAGGCCTGTTTGGACGGAGTTTAGTTTTAGTGTAGTTATTAAAGTGGTCAAACAGTCGCAACGATGAACTGTAGCCTTTAAAAATTCGGCTTCAAGCAATTTCGTGCGAAGATTATCTAATGTAAGCCGATCTCGGGTTAGGTTGGGTTGTTTGTGGGAAGAGACCAGACAGTGAGGTCATCGGTCTCGTCGGATCAGGAAAGGACGGGGAAGGAAGTCGGCCGAGCCCTTTCAGAGGAGCCTGGAGCGATTTAGTGAAATCACGGAAAACCTAAATCAGGATGGCCGGACGCGGGATTGAACCGTCGTCCTCCCGAAAGCGAGTCCAGTGTGCTAACCACTGCGCCACCTCGCTCGGTAAAGCCGATCTCGGTAATGGTTCTAACTTAAGATGTGACGCTGAATCGCGGCTTGTGCAGAAGTATCGAGTAGTGTTTAGTTAGTGCTGTGTATGAAACGTGTGTATTGCACTGGCATCGTTGTGTGCGTGTTGTTTTTGGTGTGGTTATCGTGTGTAATGACATACGAAATAAAAGTGCCAAACACACCAAGAAAGAATGCCAGACAAGAAACTGGAAGTAAACTGACCATTTTTTTATGGCAATTTGTCAACGGTCAACGGTTGGTGCGTGACGCTGAGCGCTCTGATTGGAGGACACCAGCTGGAACGTGTGAAATGTCAACTATCAAGCTTAATTAGCTTACCTTTTTATATTACATTGACGTGTATGATGCACATTAGTTTTTGATAGCAAGACAGGTGGTTTAATTCTACCTTGCGTAATTTTTAATGAAGGTAATTTTCATTTATTTTATTCACCCTATAATTTTAATCATAGGGTTATAGGGTGAATAAAGTAAATAATTTTAATCTTGACTGGAATACTCTGAAGGTGGCAGGGGTAAAATACAGGGAGCGAAAGGCTATTTACAATTTGTACAGAAACCAGATGGCAGTTATAAGAGTCGATGGACATGAAAGGGAAGCAGTGGTTGGGAAGGGAGTGAGACAGGGTTGTAGCCTCTCCCCGATGTTGTTCAATCTGTATATTGAGCAAGCAGTAAATGAAACAAAAGAAAAGTTCGGAGTAGGACTTAAAATCCATGGAGAAGAAACAAAAGCTTTGAGGTTCGCCGATGACATTGTAATTCTGTCAGAGACAGCAAAGGACTTGGAAGAGCAGTTGAACGGAATGGACAGTGTCTTGAAAGGAGGATATAAGATGAACATCAACAAAAGCAAAGCGAGTCTAATGGAATGTAGTCGTATTAAGTCAGGTGATGCTCAGGGGATTAGATTAGAAAATGAGACACTTAAAGTAGTAAAGGAGTTTTGCTATTTGGGGAGCAAAATAACTGATGATGGTAGACTGGCAATGGCAAGGAAAGCGTTTCTGAAGAAGAGAAATTTGTTAACATCGAGTATAGATTTAAGTGTCAGGAAGTCGTTACTGAAAGTATTTGTATGGAGTGTAGCCATGAATGGATGTGAAACATGGACGATAAATAGTTTGTACAAGAAGAGAATAGAAGCTTTCGAAATGTGATGCTACAGAAGAATGCTGAAGATTAGATGGGTTGATCACATAACTAATGAGGAGGTATTGAATAGGATTGGGGAGAAGAGAAGTTTGTGGCACAACTTGACTAGAAGAAGGGATCGATTGGTAGGACATGTTCTGAGGCATCGAGGGATCACGAATTTAGTATTGGAGGGCAGCGTGGAGGGTAAAAATCGTAGAGGGAGACCAAGAGATGAATACACTAAACAGATTCAGAAGGATGTAGGTTGCAGTAGGGACTGGGAGATGAAGAAACTTGCACAGGATAGTGTAGCATGGAGAGCTGCATCAAACCAGTCTCAGGACTGAAGACCATAACAACAACATATCATGTGTGTCGACATACGAAGTGCTACACACACACACACACACCAAGAAAGAATGCCACACAAGAAATTGGAAGTGAACTGACCAATTTTTTTATGGCAATTTGTCAACGGTGAACCGTTGGTGCGTGACGCTGAGCGCTCTTATTGGAGGAAACCAGCTGGAACGTGTGAAATGTCAACTATCAAGCTTAATTAGCTTACCTTTTTATATTACATTAACGTGTATGATGCACATTAGTTTTTGATACGAAGGTAGATGGTTTAATTCTACCTTACGTAATTTTTTAATGAATGTAATTTTTATTTACTTTATTTACCCTATAGTTTTAATCAGAATTTAGACGAATTCATTTCTCTACATTAATTATTTTTAGATGTTGCGAGTCTTTTTTTTTTATGTCAGTGTTTGACCTTTGCGGTACACCGGCGGACGGCCAAGGTGGGAAATGGAAGCCCGGTAAGTCAGAGGCAAGGAGTGTGATGTTAGAAGCGTTGTTGTGGCGGTCGTGTTGACAGTGTGACGTCACGAGACGAGTGGAGAGCGGGCGGCGCGATAAGCGCGCGAGGCCGCGGCGTGCGGCGCGACGCGGCGGGCTGCAGACAGCTGTTTGTAGTTGGCGCGCTGGCGAGGCAGCCATGGCGCCGGCCGGGCCGTCAGCTGGCATATAAGGCTGCCGCCGCCAGGGGTCTCGCCTGCAGTCGGCCGCAGTATGGCGCCGCGGAGCTGTCGCACGGCAGCGCGTGTGTTGTGTATTTTAGCGTTTCTGTGCCTGGGCCGAGTGAGCGTGTGCGCGCGACACGAACCCGCCCTCGAACGCGTCCACCTGCAAAATGTCGCGCTCGTCCCGGCGGGGGACGCCGGCGAGATCTCGCTGCAGCTGCGGCTGCTGGTGCGAGGCACCCACCTGGACGAGCACGGCGACTCGGAGTTCAGGGCAACCCCGCGCCGCAGCGGCGAAGCCGACGAGTGCCTGCAGGCGGACCGGGCCGCAGCTTCGGTGTTTCGCGATCGCGGGGGCAACGCCACGGTTACCGGTCTGACCGTCGTCGTGCCGGCGTCGGCGGCGCCGGCCTACGCTAGGATATTCCTCTGTCTGAAGACGAGCAGGCGGCGGCCCTGCGGGGCCGACGAGTCCGACAACAGCTGTGCGGAGCAGCAGGGTGATGCGCAGTGGGTGCACCAGCCGGACGGCGTTTTCGTCGATCTGCCGAAGGACGCCTTGCGGCGCGCGGAAACTGCTGCTGCTGATGGGCAAGTTACCATTCACTTACTTTTTTACTTTAGCCGTTGTTCGGCGCTTGCTTGGATGCTGGCAGATTTCTGGAGGTGGTTTTTTATTACCGAAAAACAGGGGATAGAGTGTCACGAAAATGATAAAGGATTTCCGTGCTCACGGAATATCGCCTCAGTTATGCGAATGGATTCGTAATTTTCTGTCAAAGATTACAGTTCGTAGTAACTGATGGACAGTCATCGAGTTAAACAGAAGTGATTTCTGGCGTTCCCCAAGGTAGTGCTATAGGCTCTCTGCTGTTCTTTATCCATATAAACGATTTAGGAGACGATCTGAGCAGCCTTCTTAAATTGTTTGGGGATGATGGTGTCGTTTATCGTCTAGTAATGTCATCAGAAGATGGAAACCAATTGCAAAACGATTCAGATAAGATAACTGCGTTGTGCGAAAAACCCGGCAATTGACCCTAAATAGTCAAAAGTGTGAAGTCATACAAGTGACTACTAAAAGAAATCCGTTAAGCGATAAATCAGTCAAATCTATAGCCCGTAAATTCCACTAAATATCTGGGAATTACAATTACGACCAGCTTAAATTGGAAAGAATGTTGGCCAGAAGGCGAAATAAACTTTCTTGTTGACTGAACACTTAGAAGATGCAACAGATCTACTAAAGAGATTGCCTGCACTACACTCGTCCGTCCTCTTTTTGAGTACTGCTGCGCGGTGTGGGATTAACGGAGTACATCGACAAAGTTCAAAGAAGGGCTGCACGATTTCTGTTATCCGAGAAATACGGTAGAGAATATCACGCACATGATAGATGATTTAGAGCTGAAATCATTGAAACAAAGGCGTTTTTCGTTAAGGCGGGATCTTATCGCGAAATTTCAATCACCAGCTTTCTCCTCCGAATGCGAAAATATTTTGTTGACGCCGACCTAGATAGGGAGAAATGAGTCATAATGAAGTAAGGGAAATCAGAGCTTGAACGGAAAGATATAGATGATCATTTTTCCGCACGCTGTTCGAGATTGGAATAATAGAAAATGATTGTAAAGGTGGTTCTATGGACCTTCTGCCAGGCACTTTAGTCTGATTTACAGAGTAGCGATGTAGATGTGACTGTAGACAGTGGACAGTTCTAAGTACGGGCTCTTCAAAATGCGGCCCGAATCAGTATTCGTGCGGCGTGAGATCATCAAACGTGTCATAAAAAATATACACGTAGCAAATAAGTCGAATTCAGAAACGTTCTTTGACGTTAACAGCTCACTGTGTACTTTTTCTGCTCAACAACAGAAAAAAAATATTGACGAAGACAGCATTTTAAAGCTTTCTTTATTTTAACTGATGTGTGTGAATTCGGGCGCGACCGAAGTTAAGTCTGCCGCTTACCTCACGGACAGAGGGCTAAGTGGCGCGGTCACTGCAGGGTTAGAAGATGTGAGAGAGGTAATCTATTGTTTGTCTTGCAGTACTCTGCCGATCAGCTGTTGTGGTGTAGACTTTGCCACGGAAGTAACATGGATTCCTAAATGCGCATTACAGAGACGTTTATCTTCAAATCCGATACACATTTGCAGCAAGCAATGTGAAATTAAGCTAGGTGTCATTCGCTCACACAGACTACACAGCATTAGCCAATTTGTGTCAGGACTTTGGGCCCACGGAGGGTGGCAGCGATCTAACATAGTGAACAGTCGACATGAAGTGTGCCAACTTTTTATGATCGCTATTTGTGGGCCAGTGGCTAGCTCATCGCACGCCTCTTGTCTGTAATGTATTGGGAGCTCCTAACATGGCAGCTTATATAGGTTGCCAACTAATAACGAGTCTATACACAGGCGACCCGAAAATCCAGCGTAGAATGTCGATATTGGCTCTTGAGCAAAAATGTTTGACGACCACTGTTCTAAATGCTGCAATAGTCAGTGAAGATGGGAGCTCCAAAGTGACTTAACACCAATACTACCTCTAGCCAATACCCAGTATCCTGCTACAAACATAAATGTGTAACTTCTGCATGCTTTATCTGAAAATCAGTCTCCAAAGTTTCGAAAACTAGCTTATGTAATGGAAAAAGCAATTATTTCACACTTGATTGGCCGCAGTTCCGTGTGTTTATTGGCATTAAGTCCATTTTTACCGTGTTTGTATTCAGTTTCAGATACGGCGTTCTGCTATATCCGTAATATTACTTCGAATTGCAAGCAACCGCAGCCAAATGTCTACGTTTGTATAAGAAGGCAAAAAACACTTCTCAGGCTATAATGTTCTTTTTATTAAAACCGCGACCGGTTTAACGCCAATTTAGGCGCCTCTACAACATTGTTTTACGCTGTCCCGAAACCTCTCCCCGTCCTTCACGTCAATGATAAATTAAAATTCGCTATTGACAAACGCTTCTAGCGGATTTTAATTTATCATTGACGTGAAGGACGGGGAGAGGTTTCAGAACAGCGTAAAAAAATGTTGTAGACAAGACTTACATCCACCTGAGGAATCACCTAAATTGGCGTTAAACTGGTTGCGGTTTTAAGAAACTTTCTACGGCCAGAGCAGTGTTCTTTGATTTCTTATAAAAAAAATCCCTGATGATGGTTGTCTTAATCTACTTTCTGGTTACACTGCTATATTGAACCCTTCCCCACCCCTCCCTCTCGAAAGTTTTGTGTCGTGACTGACTAGTCTGTGGCGTAGCCCGAGGTCTTGGTTAGTTTGTAGGGCAATAATTTGGTTGAAAGTTGCCGAAGCCAACACATGCGAATGCTAAATTGAAAGGTTGTGGCAACAGACTGTGTAGCCTAATGTTTACGCCATATTTAAAGCACTTTGGCATGTTTGCCGCACATTTCATCATGAAAACGAGAACTGTACGGTAAATGCAGAAAATCTGTATTGGATAACGGACTAGTCGCAGACTTCTATTCTGGTGCATACTGTTGCACACAAACTACGAAAAGGGGGCACGCTACGTAGCTTTTACCCTACTCGCTAATTGTTGTAAATACTTTGTCAGACTGCGAGTGACTGAAAATGGCTGCGACCTATTGTAAAGTAAACAAAAAATGGTTGATTTACGCCTCCGTTACTTTTATTTGAAATTCCACCAGCCGTTTCAGTGGTAATTATATCAGATTATGATGTGACATGCCACGTGGAGCACCAGTGATGTACAAAACATCGAAAGACAGCTAATAGCCATGACAAGACCATTGGTAGATTTGCTTATTTTTGTTTTTAAACACCGGCTTCAGCAGAACTCCGTGTATTTCTTTTTTCGCTCTTTATCCAAAACTGCTTACAGACCTGTGTGTCATCTTCACTGGAATTTATTTTATTCCTTAAGCTATGTTAATTATACAAGATGACCAGCTTTCATGAGTTTTGTGATTTGACAGCTTGCCATGTATTCTATCGCGTTGTACATCCTTGGCGTGTTTGCTTATTGTTGGTGATTATATACATTGTTTTTCACATTTTTTTTCACTTCACTTCACACTCACGTGACGAGCAAGACACGCATTGTTTTACAGAAGGCAGATTTAAAAAATATTATTTCGCGAAAAGGGGAAAAATGTCAACAGGAGCTGACAACCCTAGCAGTATGATGTGTACCAGACTTTAAAATAAAAGTGATGAAACCATAAATCGACGATTTTTGTATTTTCTAATTACAGTGGATTCCACAAATGGGGCAGTCTTCAGATTTCAGTCTCACGATAACAATTAGTGTTTCTGATAGTTAGTAATAACCCACAGCACCAAACACTTCGCTGCACTGCCGATGCATGTAAGTTTTAATCTGTCCAGATAATGACATCTGGTGTAATGGTTGCCACCCCCCACTTCCAAAATCTTGGTTGCAGTGGCAGACTGTGTAGCAGAGTTCGCGTCCTAGCTTAATTTTGAAGGCGACAATTTTGACATGACATGAGATGCTGTATTTTTCAAATGTGAGTGCTAAATAAACGTTGTGGTAATTGATTTGTAGCGTAGCCCTAGGTCTACGTTCGTTCTATATTTTACCCACTTTCCATTATATTACATAATATTTTGGTTCGGATTATGTACATATGTGGTAAGTAAACTGTGAAAAAACTAAGGGAGGAGGGGAAGAGAGAGATGGGGGGGGGGGATTACATAACTCTTGTATTTCGTTCCCATCGGAGTCTTATCAGTATATCATAGATATAGGCGATTCTGAATTGTTCTATTAACTGAATCATTTATTTCTAGCTGCTATGGATAGGTGTCGCGTGGAATGTGTGGCACTTTGACTGTTTGGCGTATGGTATCGTCACTTTCTAGACAAATGTTCGCTGTACTTAGGGCGCTCTTTTAGGCACGATGGTACTTGGTAATTAGCCTGTGTTCTCTGGAAATCAATTGTGCATTAATTGAACATCAAATTAAATTGAGATATAATTGTGTTGAAGTACTTCTAATTACTTTCACCCCCCACGACCCTCCCCCCCCCCCCCCTCACACACGTGAATCGCTCTTCTGATTTCATAACTTGTCACAATATTCAAACAAGATATTTTTTTTTTAATTTGATAGCATGCAAGGCAGCGACTACTTTTCTACACCAGAAATACTCGCCAAGTTTTTAATCTGTCGGGAAAGTTTTTTTCAGACCACGGCAAGAGCTCTCGAATGTTGTTAATGTGTGTCGCAGATCTTACAAAAAAATTAACACTGGAACAGCCACTTTTTATTTAGATTTGGCATCCACTATGCGCCAAACAATTTTCACACCAAAATGTCGATGGTGAGGTGGCAATGTTGGCAAAATTGATAAAGTAACGCACTAGCCATTAGTCAGCTGTGCAAAAGTAAATTAAAAGTTTTATGTACTTTGGCACAGCTGTCTAACATCTAGTACCAAGTGTTATTTCATAAATTGTGTCAACGCTGACGTCTCAGCAAGGACATTTTGGTATGAAGATGATACACAGAAGCCGGCCACAAAGTACTGTTTACATAAAATGCGACATAGACTGTTTATAAGGTTACGATAACAAGTGGCTGTACTCCTATAGACAGTATCTAAAATTTACGAAAAGTGCTATTATTAACTTCAGTATCTCGGTAAGTAGAGAGTATTAATCATATAAACAATAGCTCCTCTGGCTTACTAACACTTGCCGAACGGCACGGACGAAGTTAGCGATTGTCTACGTATAGTATTTCTTATGCTGAAAATTGTCAGGAATCTGCAATCATCCGCTTTATTTGCTTTTGCATGAAGTGTTTCGTAGAATTCTTAACAGTAACGTAAGGTGGAATCAGTTAAACTTGGGATGCGGTAACAAAGAAGTTGACGTGTGTGTGTGTGTGTGTGTGTGTGTGTGTGTGTGTGTGTGTGTACACGCACGCGTACGTACGTACGTACGTACGTACAAAGTAAATGTGTCATAAGATTCTTAAAAGCTCTCAGTGATCAATAAAGAAAAGTCACAGGTTGCACACAAAATCGTGCACAAAAAATGGAGCAGTTGTTGCATTAACTATGACTGAATCCATATGATGGTGAAATTTCCCGGAAGGTGTGATGTAAGCTTTAATAAAGTGACTGCTTGCAGATTTTTGAATATTTCAATTGATACGATTGTCATTGTTGTGTCCTTTTATAAATGATCTTATACACTGTTGGTATATCTACTGTGATAAGGAGACAAAGCTGTGACAGTTCTGTTTCTGTACTTGGTGCGTGCTAGAGACGCCGGAAAGAGGCAAGAGATAACGCCCAGCCACAGCCACTGAGCAACGCGTGTGTTGTGTAACACGTCACCGAGGCGTGTTTTCCAGGGATGTGTTTAAATGACATAGAAACGTGGATTACTACTAGGCTCGATCTTTCTTCGTGTTGTTTTTGTCGCTTACCTGAACTAGGACGTAGGTTCGTTAAACCTGATTTCTTGCTATCACAATACAGACGTTGATGAAAAGTATGACACCTCACCTAAAAGCACATGCAACTCTTACAGTTCGCAAAGATGGTGCCACGGTTCAAGGCTGCGATGTTTTTCGTCCTAGTGAAACTACAAGCATAATTCAGTCAATGGGAGTGCTTTCGAGATAGGGAATGTAAACAACCTTCGTTCAGTATCTCAAGGCGATAAAGCGGCTCTACGCTCTTGTACCACCGACGGTAGCAAGCTTTGTATCGAAATTAAAGACAGGTGCAATGTTGGGTTGCAGTGAAAAAAAGAAACAATATTGACATACAGAGATACGTAAACAAGCAGAATACGACGCTGCGGTCGGCAACACCTTTATAAGATAACAAGTGTCTGGTGCAGTTGTTAGATCGGTTACTACTGCTACAACGGCAGGTTACCAAGATTTGAGTGAATTCGAAAGTGGTATTATAGTCGGCTCAGGAGCGATGGGACACAGCGTCTCCGAGGTAGCGATGAAGTGCGGATTTTCCCGAACGACCATTTTACAAGTGTACTGTAAATATCAGGAATCCAATAAAACATCAAATCTCCGACATCGCTGCGGCCGGAAAAAGACCCTGCAAGAACGGGACCAACGACGACTGAAGAGAATCGTTCAGTGTGACAGAAGTGCAACCCTTCCGCAAATTTCTGCAGATTTCAGTGCTGTACCATCAGCAAATCTCATGAATCCATGGACCCTGTGCATGTCAGCAGCTGACTGTTGAAGCTGGTGGAGGCTCTGTAATGGTGTGGGGCGTGTGCAGTTGGAGTGACATGGGACGCCTGATACGTCTAGATACGACTCTTGACAAGTGACACGCACGTAAGCATCCTGTCTGATCAGCTGCATCCATACATGTCCAGTGTGCATTGCGGCGGACTTGGGAAATTTCAGGAGCACAATGAGACACCCCACACGTCCAGAATTGCTTCAGTGGGGCTACGGGAACACACTTCTGAGTTTAAACACTTCCACTAGCAACCAAACTCCCAGATATGAATATTATTGAGCATTTCTGGGATGTCTTGCAACGTGCTGTTCAGAAGAGATCTCCACCCCCTCGTACTCTTACGGATTTATGGACAGCCCTGCAGGATTCATGGTGTCTATTCCCTCCAGCACTACTTCAGACATTAGTTGGATCCATGCCACGTCGTGTTGCGGCACTTCAGCGTGCTCCGATGGCCTACACGAAATGAAGTAGTGTACCAGTTTTTTTTGCCGTCTCCCTTACTTAACGAACCTCAGATATCTAAGATTTTACTATTACTACTTCTACTACTACTACTACTACTACTACTACTACTACTAATAATAATAATAATAATAATAATAATAATAATAATAATGTCAAGGTAGTCCCATACTCAAGTAAAGGAATTAGGGAAACATTCCGGAGTCCTGCATAGCCGTTCTTGGCAAGTTACTAGTGAAGGTGGTTTGCCATTATCTTACTCCGACCAGTCATGAAAGGTCAAGCGTCTGTCTCATGTGCGTTACTGTGTTGAGTGCGTGTACAGCAGTGTTAGATTTGTATTGTTATGAATGAAGGGAAGGGAAAGGGCTGAACTTCGTGCGGTACACAACCCACTCCCCTTGAAAGCACCAAGAGCGTTTGACGGACGGTTCACCACCAACCGTATCACATGCCCTCTCTTCACAAGACACTATGGAGTTCAATGCAGGACACCGGCGCAAAGACTGGTGACCAGGAACTTGACGCCACCACCTCCCCTCACTAGCCGGCCAGATACTGGTACCGAAAACTTTGCATTAGCAGGGACGAACTGGCTTGCCTTAGAACCGAACATCATCACATAGGCATGCGTTAGCGACCTGGGCTATGGAAGCGGACAAATTATTATTGTATTAAAACACACAATTTGTTCACAGCAGTACTTAATACTGTACATCGCTTCAGTACAAGTTCCAAGAAATTCCAGATGATATGAATACATCATCTTAAAACTATTTGTACAAAACTTTGAGAAATAACTGCGTCTTAGAGTTGTTGTAGGAACTACAATAGCAACACACTTTCACAACTTTGGAAGCTTCATAATTTTTTTTGTATGCACTAACTGTTATATAAAAGAGACAGTGTCCTGGCTGACGCATCATCGCCCAGCCGAAACCGCTAGGGACAGGGACTTGAAATTTGGAGAAGACGTTGGCCGTAAGTTTTTTGAAAATGAGCCTTTATTAAAGAAGTACTGCAATATTTTTAAAACTACATATATGAAAATTGGTATTTCAACACTCAGTTACAAATAAAAAAAAATATCTGTCACAGTTCCTTTGGGAATTCAACCTCTAAGGTGGTGAAATGGGGACTGAAACGTTTTATGAAAACATTTCACTTTGAAAGCGTTTTTTAAAGCTGTCTTGGAAAATTGATATTTGGCTTCTCGGTTAGAAATAAAAAAAATCGTGTTTTACTGTTTCTGGAAATTCTGCCCCTAAGGGAGTGAAATAGATGATGAAAATTTTTAAGAAAATATTTCCTTGTATTAAAAAAATTAAAGCTAAATCTATGGAAATTGATATACCACTTCTTGTTTATACGTAAAGATATCTATTGGGGTATGAAAGTTTGTATGGAAATATCACAAGGATGCAAAAGGTATGATTAACAAAAACCTTGAACTCCGGCTAACAGAATCATTTTTTGGTCAGAAGCTCATTCGGAAAATACCATGATTAATTAGCATGAAAAATTTAGAAGTTGCAATTTGTGAAGAACTTAAAAATTTGATGAGAGTAAAAAAAAAAAAAAAGCTATACAGGCCACATAGTCTACACGAGCGAAGCAGTGGGCACTTAAACTAGTTTTCAGTTTTACAGTTCGCTCTGAGATTGTGTAGCGTATAATGTCCCGATGCTATATTTTCAGAATGTTAGCCGAAAAATTTAGGTATTTGTATAAACGTAAGTTTGTAGAAAATGTTATTCGGAGGAGGAGGTGCCAACGTCATGTCCAAAATATGAGTACATCGGCCTAAGTATTGTTTTCTTAGATCTGGGATCCGGTGGAAATGTAATGTCGTGTTCATGTCGACCAATGGTCTTCTGCACCCTAGACTTTAAGACACTGCAGTTCGGCATAGAATAGACGGGCATAACGAACTCCATACTCTTTCATGCAGTTGTACATATTTGCCGTGAATGATACAGCTAAATATTTGTACAACAATGCTGTCAGCCTACTTGGTTGCCAAATATGACCGTGCAATACCATCGAGAAGAAAGAAGAAATGTAGGGCGATCAGGAAAGAGAGGGAACTGATACAAGCAGTTCGCACAGGCTGAAATGAGGCTAACGGTAAACTTAAGATCAAACTTGGGAACAACGAAATAGGCGAAATGAATAAATTCTGTTAGCTTAGAAGCCAAATGACATGTGATGGATGAAGCGAGAAGATAGAAAGCACAACATAAACAAAGTGAAGAAATTCTCTTAGTTTAGACGGAAAATAACGTATGATGGATGAAGCAAAGAGGACACAACTAGCAGGCTAGCACAGGTAAAGAGGGAATCCCTGGCCAAGAATAATTGTACAAATACCAAACATCGACATTTATGTGAGGAAGAAGTTTCTGAGAATATACGTTTGGAGGATAGCTTTGTACGTAAGGTAATCATGGAATGTTGAAAGACCGGTTAAGAGAAGACGAGGAGAGTTTGACAAACGGTAATATAGAAGGATTTTGAAAATTAGGTGAACTGATAATGAGTTTCTCCGCAGAATCGACGAGGAAAGGACCACGTGGAAAACATTGACAAGAAGATGGGACAGGATAACAAGACCCCGGTCAAGACATCAGGGAATAACTACCATCGTGCTGGAGTGAGCTGTACAGGTTAGAAGTTGTAGTGAAAGACACAGACCGGAATATATCCAACAAATAATTGAAGCCATTCGGTTCAGTTGCGACTCTGAGACAGAGATTGGAACAGGAGAGGAATTCGTGACGGGCCGCGTCGAACTAGTAAGAAGACTGGAAAAAAAATTAACAAAGCTACGCTAGCGCCTCGGAATAGTATAATATCACTGTCTGCTTACGAACTTAACATTAATAAACCTCAGTTGTCTATTTTCAGCTCTGTGTTGGCAAGACACAAAGACACTGGGACCTAAAGAAAGGAACGATATGTATGTTTTTGGATAGGGTCCGCCTTTAGCAAAACACAATTTTGTTTTTTAACCCAAATATGTTTCACAGCAGTTGCTGCATTTTCAGTGGGCATTTATTTTTCATCTGTTAAAGAGTGTTCTTTGCTGTTTGTATACCGTAGCTATTAGTTTTTAAATCGTAATTGCAGATGTTTTCAAATATCTGTAATTACGATTTAAAAACTAATAGCGGCATGTATATAAACAGCAAAGAAAACTCTTTAACAGGTGAAAAATAAAAGCCCACTGAAGATGCTGCAACTGCAGTGAAACACGTTTGGGTTAAAAAACAAAATTGTTTTGCTAAAGGCGAACTCTATCTAGAAACATATGTATTGTTAAAGCAAACACGGACAAAAGGAACTTCAACCCCAAGATGAGGAACGATATGGCTTACTGCAAAGATCGATACTGTCTGCTAAAAAGTTGTGGCACGACATTCGGTTTTAGACGATTGCTGTTGGACGACTTGACAAATGCCAACCTATCGACAGCTTCGTCCGCTATTAAGTGCCTGAATAGGCCGGCCGTCCGTAGGCGGCGCTAAAAGTACGTTATCGACAAATCGTTATCAGTTACGAATCGATTAATCTCGTACTTCACGGCGCACAGCGTTCACTCCATATTGAGATCGCCAACGCCGATACTTGACGAACGGAGATAATGTGACTGCGCGTATATTACTAATTTTCTTGGATTGGGTTCACTGCCCAGCAAAACTTTTTGTGAGACATCATGTTCGCCTTCGACCGTTAGAATTATATATTTTAAAAACCTACTCTCTGCCTTTGGTTATTATCAAGTGGAACACAACGGAATTAACGTTCTCTAAGGCACCATAAATGTGTTCAAAATTATTACGTTTCGACGTGTGCTAGAGCACGTAATTTTCGTTGTGTTGCGCTTGAAAAGAGCTAAATGCCGAAACAGCAGGTATTAATTTTTACATTATTTTAAAGGTTGAAGGCGATAAAGATGTCTTTAGCAATGCATGTTCCTCGTTCAGATCGTCTAGTGCAACGGTTCTTAGTCTTCGTGAGAAATTGTTCGTGAAGGAGATGAAACATAAAGCCAACACCAACAACAGAATTCGTCAGCTAACTGGAATTTAGATTTAAGAACAAATAATCAGCCTTCGTTTGTAAAGTGAGGAAAGGCGAAAAACGCTTGGCTAAAGTTAGAACCAATGCGTGTTTGCAGGTAGTGATTATTAATCCAAGACATCTTTACTGTGACAGATAGTATTGATTATTTCTAACAGCTTTTTTTGTTACATTCAGTTGAATATCTTAAGTAAAACTCCATGTTTATTCGGATCGTAACTTGCATTTTCACTGCTGCCTTATTCCATAATCTACTTCTACCAGCTATACGTCGTAGCGAATTGAATCAGTATTCATGTTGCCTTTTTTCCGATAATAACGGATATTCGCCATCGACGTTGTACCAAAAATTTTGCCATTTCCGATTTATCAAAGTCGTTTTCAGTGTGTCGTCTTCGTGCAGACTAAGAAATTCTACTTTTGCTCGAATTCCGCAATCTAAAAATATTTCTTCACTCAGTGAAATTAGTCTTAGAATCTAGCAGGTCATTTGTTCGTTTCCCGAATTTGGAAAATAGATGCTTGTATAATTAAATACTGATTATGTTGCGAACAATTACAGCTAGATGCAGAGGAATTGAAGTGCAATGAGCGGGAGAGTAAATATGGAGCGCGGTGCTTTTTATAGACTAAGCAAGTGCCGTAATAATATCAGTTCTGCTAATTTGGCTCGGGTGAACCGACCATGAAAGGATCTAACTTAAAAATCCACTATTTTCGAAACTTATCCTACTGGGCCCCTAAAATTTGCTCCATGACTATGTTTTTGGTCAAACTTCCTACAGCAGCCGGCCGGGGTGGCCGAGCGGTTCTAGGCGCTACAGTCTGGAACCGTGCGACCGCTACGGTCGCAGGTTCGAATCCTGCGTCGGGCATGGGTGTGTGTGATGTCCTTAGGTTAGTTAGGTTTAAGTAATTCTAAGTTCTAGGGGACTGATGACCTCAGATGTTAAGTCCCATAGTGCTTGGACCCATTTGAACCATTTTCCTACAGCAAAATTAAGTTACGTCACTTCGGACGTGAAACATTTCCGAAGAGTGGTCCGTCACAATCAAGGAATAAATAACTCTCCGTACTTCTCGTAACATTCAACAAATACAGAGAAAGCTGCACAGCTGTTTATTGAAATTAAATGTGATGACTATCACATCGTCACAAATATATTCTGATCATGCACAGAGCGAGATTGCGCAGTGGTTAGAACACTGGACTCGCATTCGGGAGGACGACGGTTCAAACCCACGTCCAGCCCTCTTGATTTAGGCTTTCCGTGATTTTCCTAAATCGCTTCAGGCAAATGCCGGAATGGTTCCTTTGAAAGGGCACGACCGACTTGCTTCCCCATCCTCCCCCAATCCGCTGGGACCGATGACCTCACTGTTTGGGTCCGATACCCCAAATCAGTTAACCAACCAAACCGATCATGTAAAAGGAAAACAGAGTTGCTGAACACTAATGTACCATTATATTTTTCCAGTAGTAATACACTCACTGCGCCTTATGACAATATCTAATTATCTTTTAATGACAATCAAACAGTTCAAAGTTGAGTTAATCTGGTCTTGCGCGATAAAAGATTTACGCAAGTCAGAAACGAATGCAGAACAATGACTGGCCTTTATTAAGTTTAATGAAGTCTTCTTCTGGTCCAGCAACAGCATTTGTTGACTTCGTGCTATCAGATTCATTGTTTTCTCCCCTCCACCCCTCACGCACCCTCAGTCCAGGAAACCAGACTTCTGTTGGGTTGTAGTGCGTAGCGCTTCGAAATCTGAACATATAACTGATTTTCGATTAATAGATGAATTATCCCCCACTTTCAGCCCATATTGTATCACTCAGGAAACATTTTTACTGCATCTCGTCACCACGCTTTGAGCTAACACTTTACCAGGGAATAAAAAAAAGCTAATGTACGGCGAATGTAGTCGGGCAGTTACAAGAGACGGAATGAAAGCTTGTATTGAGGAAGGGAAAAGGCCGTGGCCCATCAAATGAACTACGCCGAGATTCGCCTTAAGCGATGCAGGGAATTGACGAATAGCGAAATCTGGATGGCCCGACGTGGATTCGAAGTGCCGTCTTGCGATTACACAGTGTTAATTACTAGTGGAGATACGAAATGACATACGTATCTGGGGACAGACTGGAGTGGAATACGTAACTGTAAAGTGCAAGACAAAAAACAATGTTCAAACGACGACCGAATGGATGGTGGACGGACGCCATTAAGACGTGCGGGGGAAGCGTTTGGGCGCAGTGCATACATAACTCTGACAGCGGCTTTTATCCAACAGTGGATGTCGAACGGATGACTGATGATTCCTATATGACAGATGATTTAGTAAATATTAGTCCGTCGGAATAGCGGCAGTAGATATTATCTATACGCAATAAATTAGTCCTTGAAGCGTTTCGATCCCTGAAGTGTCGGACTTCTCCGCCCGTTTCTCACTGCGAACTAAAAATCTAAAATCTCGACCGTGTTGATACCTCAGAATATAAAGTTGTGTGCCTGTTAACTGAAAATATTGTCTCGGATTGCTATTAGTGGACTGCTTATTCCTGCAAAGTATATAACATTGATCGTGCTAAGTAAGATTCGGAAATCGTCTCTGAGCACATAAACACTGATTGTTCACTGCTCAGCTGCTCACTGGCCTTTGTCCTTAAGTTAACACAGTCCACGATAACTCCCATAGTACCACTGAGCGGTGCACTTTACAATCTTCTCGTAGGATTCTATTTATTTAGCCTAATCTTTCTTAGGACCATCAGACCCTCACTTACATCGGACTGGGATTTCACACATACAGTACCTATTTTACATCATAGTTACATAAGAAATAAGTTTTAATGCAACTAGTATTCAAATGATTTCGGTATCTGAAGTGTAAGTGTGAGTAAATTATACTGTCAACTAGTAATGTTAATATTGGCAGTATTTGTACTATTGCAGCTGCAGTACTAATAGTGATAGTAGTATTAACAACAATGATGAAACTTCCTGGCAGATTAAAACTGTGTGCCCGACCGAGACTCGAACTCGGGACCTTTGCCTTTCGCGGGCAAGTGCTCTACCAACTGAGCTACCGAAGCACGACTCACGCCCGGTACTCACAGCTTTACTTCTGCCAGTACCTCGTCTCCTACCTTCCAAACTTTACAGAAGCTCTCCTGCGAATCTTGCAGAACTAGCACTCCTGAAAGAAAGGATATTGCGGAGACATGGCTTAGCCACAGCCTGGGGGATGTTTCCAGAATGAGATTTTCACTCTGCAGCGGAGTGTGCGCTGATATGAAACTTCCTGGCAGATTAAAACTGTGTGCCCGACCGAGACTCGAACTCGGGACACAGTTTTAATCTGCCAGGAAGTTTCATATCAGCGCACACTCCGCTGCAGAGTGAAAATCTCATTCTGGAAACATCCCCCAGGCTGTGGCTAAGCCATGTCTCCGCAATATCCTTTCTTTCAGGAGTGCTAGTTCTGCAAGATTCGCAGGAGAGCTTCTGTAAAGTTTGGAAGGTAGGAGACGAGGTACTGGCAGAAGTAAAGCTGTGAGTACCGGGCGTGAGTCGTGCTTCGGTAGCTCAGTTGGTAGAGCACTTGCCCGCGAAAGGCAAAGGTCCCGAGTTCGAGTCTCGGTCGGGCACACAGTTTTAATCTGCCAGGAAGTTTCATATCAGCGCACACTCCGCTGCAGAGTGAAAATCTCATTCTGGGAACAACAATGATGTTAGTGGCAAATATAAGAAAAAATTTAAAGGTGTAAAAAAATAGTTTCCTGATATAGTGAGTTCTGGCGAAAGTAAATTTAAAGAGACTGCATCGACCAAGAATATTGGGGAAATGATCACGTTGGAAAGAGGGATGTACAAGAGTAACGAGTGCATACGGGGAAAATGGTAATTGTTATTGTAATTACCTGACTTGTTTTGGTTTGTTTTGGCGGAAGAGACCAAACAGCGAGGTCATCGGTCTCATCGGATTATGGAAGGATGGGGAAGGAAGTCGGCCGTGCCCTTTCAAAGGAACTATCCCGGCATTTGCCTGGAGCGATTTAGGGAAATCACGGAAAACATAAATCAGGATGGCCGGACACGGGGTTGAACCGTCGTCCTCCCGAATGCGAGTCCAGTGTGCTAATACCTGACTTATCAGGACGATAGCGATTTCTGTACCAGAGACAAGAGTATCGTCAGGAGTGACCCAGGGAAGTGATAGGACTGCTGTTATTCTCTGTATACATACATGACTTGCTGGACAGGGTGGGCAGCAATCTGCGGTTGTTTGCTGATGATGCCGTATTGTACGGCAAGGTGTCGAAGTTGAGTCACTGCAGGAAGATATAAGACGCCTTAGACAAAATTTCCAGTTGGTGTGATGAATTGCAGCTAGCCCTAAATGTGGAAAAATGTAAGTTGATGCGGATGAATGGGAAGATCAAACCTGTAATGTTAGAATACAGTATTAGTAGTGTCCTGCTTGACACAGTCAAATATCTGGGCGTAACGCTGCAAAGAGATATGAGATGGAATAAGCATGAGAGAACTGTGGTAGGGAAGGCGAATGGTCAACTTCGGCTTATTGGGAGAATTTTAGGAAAGGGATTCACCTGTAAAGGAGACAGCATATAGGACGCTGGAGCGACCTATTCTTGAGTACTGCTCGAGTGTTAGGGACCCATACAAGGTCGGATTGGAGGAGGACATCGAAGCAATTCATAGGCGGGCTGCTAGATTTGTTTATCGGTAGGTTTGAACAGCTCCTAAGTATTACAGAGATGCTACGGGAACTTATATGGGAATGTCTGCAGGGGAGGAGATGTTCTTTTCGAGAAACTCTATTGAGAAAATTTAAATGGCCGGCATCTGAAGCTGACTGCCGAACGATTCTACTGCCGCCAACATACATTGCGCTTAAGGACCACGAAGATAAGAGACGAGAAGTTAGGGCTCATATGGAGGCATGTAGACAGTCGTTTTTCCCTCGCTCTATTTGCGAGTGGAACAGCAAAGGAAATGACTAGCAGTGGTACATGGTACCATCCAACACCCTTGCGGAGCATCTTTGTAGATGTAGACTAGTATAGTCATTGTTGTTGCTATAGTAGGCAATTCGTCAACTATCTTCTGAATCCGGAAATGTTGTGTGTTTCTCTAATACAATGCGGGAGGCTGTACGACAGTCGGGTTTCTGCTACTGAGAAAGACTTAGAGAAAGCAGCTAAACGATGGAGTGCGACAGACAGGATTTGCTCTGACGGAAGCGGGTGTTCCCGCCATGTTGTTCAGATAAGAGCGTCAAGATCGAGGAGAGAGATGGAGGATAGTGTTCATTGATAAGACAGTCGAGAAGACAGAGGGTATGGAAATCCTTGAGCTTGTCTGCACGCAGCCAGGATAGTTGTGAACATGACGGATAAAAGTGGTAGAAGAGTCTGACATCACAGATATCATTGACTGATATCGTCCGTACTCCCGTGAATACACTTCTAGACTGTCTCATCCGTTTTCGACCCCCGACTCTTTAAAGTATCACCCTTTGGCAGCAACTCGTAATTTCATGTTTCTTTGTCCTTTATAAGAAAATGATACAGTAGTTAGAGTACAAAAGAGAATATTACATGGATAACCACATCTTATCTTTAGCACTAATTATTTCATGTTCCAAATGATTCCTTGTTTCAGAAAAACACAGAGCAGTACTTTATTCATATCGTAGTTTCATGCTGACAAAATGTTCCCCGGCTTCCAGTAAAGTGGCCATTTACAGTTCCTTTAGCAAAAGTGTAAATTTTGAAAATTTCCCTTAACATAAAAAAATGAGAAATCCATCATCAGTGTTCAGAAATTTTTGGGCTTCAGTATTCTGAAAACAGATAGTAGAAACATGAGAGGTTATAAAATACGGTTTGTCTTTCAATCCCAGTTTATTCAATAACTTTTGAACCACGGGAATTTAATGTTAGTTTGTTTCCCTAAATCAGGAACAATCGATCTACAAAACTGCCTAGGTTGTTTAGCTTGAATTTTGACAAATGTATTTTTCCTAGTAATGAATTTGCGGCATTTTCGAGCCATATCTCCTGCACTAATTACCTTTAACTGAAAACCATTGCCCCACAGTGTTCAGTGTTGGAGGATAAATGCTTGTACACTTACGGTGCAATCACCATTCAATAGTTGGAATAACGAGATAATATGGGGTGGCTGTAGCTTGTGAGATGAATAGTCTAAATATGCTACTCTGGTCAGATCATAATCGAACTCTTTGTTTTTACCCCTCACAAAATTTCATTTTATTCACCAGGCGATAATTACCTCCGTGTTGGGAACCACTGGCCCGGAATGTTACGGAAAGCTGTAGTACGTGTCTAGCGAAACGGATCTCAAAGTTTTAAAAAAAGACAAGCAAACGAAAAATACCAGGAATTATTTTACACATAAATATCCCACAGCCATGCAACCGGATGCCGTTGAACGAGACTCTGGTATCAAAAAGGTTGCAGGTGGTCCACCCCCTTCTGGGGAAAGAAAGAAACTGAAGTAAAAAATTTCTTACAGGGATACTGGTAGATATCTGGGTGGCATTCAGGATCTGTCCTCTTGTAACAGCAGTGTGCCGTAGGTCGGTGGAGGAGCAAGGCGTTCGTAATAAATGGAAAAAAAAGCACAGGTCGCCCCGATTGTTCAGAGAGGTCGGTAAACAGACGCACGAAACTGGGCATATGTCAGTTATGGAGACCAAAAATCTCGTCTATAGGAATGACATTGGTTTCTGGAAACAACGATCATGTGAACCAGCTCGCACTGTTCGTCCACGATACCCAGAAACCAGTAGATACCGGCTCTGGAGGTAAATGTTGTGTTGGTTACTTCCGGATGGCGTTCGACACAGTACGCCTGGCCGCCTAATGGACAAATTACGAGAATACGGAATATCGTACCAGCTGTGTGACTGGGCCGAAGGATTTCTAGCTAACTGAACACAATATGCCTTTCTCAGAGAAATCTTAAGACGTAAAAGTAAATTACGGACTGCCCCAAGGGAGTGTTGTAACATCATTACTTTTCACAATATACGTATATAAATGACGTAGTAGGTAACATAAGAACTTCCAGGAGGCTGTTCACGGATGTTGTTGTATACAGAGAAGACGCAACGCTGCAAAATTGTAGCGAAGTGCAGCAAGACCTGCAGAGAACTGACGCTTGGTGCAGGAAATTGCAATTGAACCTCAACGTAAAGAAATGTAATGTAATGGACGTAAATACAAAGAACGTCACATTTTTGTATGATAACACGATTGCAGAACAATCACCGAAAGCAGTTACATCGATAAACTATCTAAGAGTGGAGCGGATTAAATTGGAACAACCACTTAAAACTGGAAATGTAGGCCATCCACAAGGGAGGTAGCTTAGAAAACCCTTGTTTGACCAATACTTGAAAATCACCTGTCAGTCGGGTAAGGAACCCCTTGAGTGCAAGATAGCAAAAGGCCAATCATAGTTACGGCATTCGGCGCCCCACATTTTGTCCACCATGCCACCACAATTTTGGCTGCTAACAACAATGGGCAGCGGGACTCGAAGTATCCAACGGTGGGCACAGTGTGAGGTTACGGAGCGTAGTTGAACCGCTTAGTCGACGAGTAACTCAAGTGTTACAGTGCTAGTGGTATTGATACAAAACAGAGCAATGGCAACGACAGACCAAGCAAACATTGCATTCTATCTGCAACAGTTGCCAAATTCGACATTTCTTCAGAAAGGAACCCAAGGAATTTCGCAGAGCGAGAAAGAAGTGCCATATGAAATATTAGCGTTTCTGCAAGATGAGGCACCGGAATGTGTGGTGTCATACGCGCTCGACTGAGCTGAGAATGTACCTGAGGAGTACAGTGACGATGATACGTGCTTAACAAGGGAATATAATATTGAGAAAGGTGTCTACCCGTGTAGGTGATCGCCCTTGTCAGCCACGGAGCCGTAAATCCCGTCTGCAATGAAACGTAGTAAGAGACAATCGTTGTCCAAGGGACGGGTACTAAACTTAATTACGTTCATTGATGATCGTCCTTAGCCTAGTAAAAAACAATTATGAACAGGTTTCGAATAAGTCCGCAGCAATATGACCGTGTAGCGCATAAGAAAAACTGCGGATCTTTAAGGGAGGACAAGGCGCACTTGTTACCTGAAAGTGATGTTTGCGTGTTTGAAGGATACTCGATACGTTTTGCAGACTGTGCATGATAGTGACCTATTACGCTTGCACGTCAGATTGCGTACGGTGTAGATTACAGGGATTTCACGGGAAGCAGTGGATGGTTGCATAACTTCAAATATTGCTACAGAATTGAAAGAAGTAAGATAACGAAATTTCAAACAAAGCATCAACTTGACGTTGCACAGAAAACAGCGGAATTGGCCCGAAAATTTGTAGATGAGGTTAACAAACTTATCCCATCTTTCAGTAAGGAACTTGTATTCAACTCCGACCAATCTGGATCTAAAGAGGAAACGCGTATGAAAGGAACCCTGGAAATTAGAGATACCAACAGAGTTGTATCAAAATGAACTAACATCAATGCCTTAATGCATCGTATACAATTATGCCGACTTAATCTGGATGGCAAATTGGCTGGAAAGTTATTTGTGCTGTGAGAAATTGGAGGTGCTCTGCCCCTATGCTTCTGTCTCGTGTGCGTGACCTTGCAAGGGCAGTTGGGAATATTTACGTCACAGCAAGCAAGAGAACTACAATAAAAATCCTACACCCTTTAAAGTGACCCTCCTAAAAAGTGTGTGGCATTGCAGTTCATACCGCCTGGAAGCACCGGAAAAATTCGGCCTCTGGATGGTCGTTTTCTCCGTGCCTATAAAACATCGTACAATCTGCTGTTACGCCTTAAAGGATAGCCAGTTTCACGATAAGGAGGAGGAGGAGATTACTGTTTAACGTCCCGTCGACAACGAGGTCATTAGAGACGGAGCACAAGCTCGGATTAGGGAAGGATGGGGAAGGAAATCGGCCGTGCCCTTTCTAAGGAACCATCCCGGCATTTGCCTGAAGTGATTTAGGGAAATCACGGAAAACCTAAATCAGGATGGCCGGACCCGGGATTGAACCGTCGTCCTCCCGAATGCTAGTCCAGTGTACTAACCACTGCGCCACCTCGCTCGGTTCACGATAAGCTACAAGACACTGTTCCGCACTCGCTTGCATGCCATCACATTCCATCAGTTCTCACCGGCCCGTTACACCAGTACGATTCTACACGCATTCTTTAAGAGCGGGTACATAGTAGAACGACTGCACGGTTTGTGACATCCAAAGAGCTCGCCTTGGATCTTCATGGTGCGAACCTTGTGATCATTGTGACGCGCCATTTTTCATTCGGTGTTCATGGTGCAAGCTAATGGTTGGTTTTGAACATTTCTTAAATGTCGATGTCTATTTGGTGAAGTTAATACGTACAATCCCATAGAAGGTTTATCGCTACAGCACTCGGACACTAATTTTCTGTCGCCCTCCTGACGCACGTGGTGAGTCATTAGCAGCTAATAATTTTCTGGCCGCAACTGTTAATACAATACTTTCAAATGAGCCTTACTAAAGAGTGAACTTGCTCTCCAGGGTTTCCTTGCGGGTTTCGTACCAGATCGGATAGATACAGGAAACAGACGATGCAAAGAGAAGCAGCTCGTTTCGTCACGGATTCAATTAGTAAGCGTGAAAAACTCACGGAGATGCCATCCCCAGTGGCAGACGCTACAAGACAGGCGTTCTGAACCATGGCGTGGTATTTTACTATTAAGGTTTCGAGAGCGTACGTTCCTAGAAGAATTAACCAATGTACAGTTTCTTCCTATACATACCTCGCCAAAAGACCATGAAGGTAAAATTAGAGATATTCGAGATCACGCTGAGGCCTACCAACTATCATTCTTCCTGCGAACCATTCGCAAATGAAACAAGAAAAGTGGCAGGGAGGGGGAATTAGTGTTAAAAAAAGCTTTCTGTTTCTTATTTATATAAATGATACGCCTTCTAGTATTACAGGTGATTCTAAAATGTTTGTGTTTGCTGATGACACCAGCTTGGTAGTGAAGGATGTTGTAAGCAAAACTGACACAGTATCAAATAATGCAGTTCAATACATAATGTCCTGGCTTGCAGAATACAAAAAGCGCTGAGATTCATAATAAGGTGTCGTAGAAAGTCCCCGTTCAGGATCTCGTTCAAAAACTAAATGCTGCTGTATTTACCGTTACACAATGTCTGAAATAAGGGACAGTTCAGCACAACAAGTAGTCTGCTTTGCTTATTTTCATTCATTTATGACATATGGAATTATTTTTTCTTTTTTTAACTCTTCTCATTCAAAAAGGTTGTTTATGGTTCAGAAACGGTCGGTTCGAGCAATATGTGGTGTAAGTTTACGAACATCTTGTCGACCCTATTCAGTAGTCTGGGAATCCCAACATTGGCCTTTTAATACCTATTTTCTTTAATTTCTTTTGTTGTTAACAGTATCTGCTTATTCGCGAGAGTTAGCAGCTTTCACTCAGTTAATACTAGGCACATATCCAGTTTGCATTTGGAATTCACCTCCTTGACTCTTGTGCACTCTTGTGCAGAAAGGCGTGCAGTATTCAGTTGTGTTCATTTTCAGTAAGCTGCCACAAGAATACTAAAATCTTGCCAGAAATCCATTCAAGTCTAAACTGAAGAGTTTCCTCATGGCTCACTCCTTTTCTGAGGAACACCTGGAGAAATTCAAAAATAGTGTTACGTTGTTGATTATATTCATTTAAACATACGGCTTGTCGTCTGCATAGTATTCATATGCGTTTCATTTTATCTATTATTACTCTTCTGTTATCATTTCATGAACTCACACGTTCCTTGATCATGGAGACTTGCTTCTCAGTTTGTTCTGCGGGACGTGAGACACACACACACACACACACACACACACACACACACACACACACTGAAGAGACGAGGAAACTGGTACACCTGCCTAATATCGTGTAGGGGCCCCCGCGAGCACGCAGAAGTTCCGCAACACGACGTGGCGTGGACTCGACTAACGTCTGAAGTTGTGCTGGAGGGAACTGACACCATGAATGCTGCAGGGCCGTCCATAAATCCATAAGGGTACGAGGGTGTGGACATCTCTTCTGAACAGCACGTTGCGATGCATGTCAGATACGGCCAATAATGTTCATGTCTGGGGAGTTGGTAGCCAACGGAGCTGTTGACACTCAGAAGTGTGTTCCTGTAGCCACTCTGTAGCAATTCTGGACGTGCGGGATGTCGCATTGTCCTGCTGGAATTGCCCATGTCCGTCGGAATGCACAATGGACATGAATGGATGCAGGTGACCGGACAGGATGCTTACGTGCTTGTCACCTGTCACGTATCAGAGGTCCCAGACCACTCCAGCTGCACACGCCGCACACCTTTACAGAGCCTCCATCGGCTTGAACAGCCACCAGCTGACATCGAGGGTCCATGGATTCACGAGCTGATCTCCACACCCGTACACGTCCATCCTCTCGATATTATCTGAAACTAGACTCGTCTGCCAGGCAAGAGATTTCTAGTCATAAACATCCAGTGACTGTGTTGGCCGGCCCAGGCGAGGCGTAAAGCTTTGTGTCGTTCAAGGGTACACGATGACGCCTTCGGCTCCGAAAGCCCGTATGGATGATGTTTCGTTCAATGGTTGAAATCTGGAGCAATTTGCGGAAGGGATGCACTTCCGTCACTTTGAACGATTCTCTTCAGTCGTCGTTGGTCTCGTTCTTGCAGAATCTTTTTCCGCCCGTAGCGATGTCGGAGATTTGATGTTTTACAGAAATCCTGATACTTACGGTACACTCATGAAATGCTCGTACGGGCAAATATCCACTTCATCGCTGCCTCGGAGATGTCCCATCGCTTGTGCAACGACTATAACAGCACGTTCAAGCTCACTTAAATCTTGATAACCTGCCATTGTAGCAGCAGTACCTGGTTTAACAACTGCGTCAGACACTTATTTTCTTATATAGTCGTTGCCGACCGTCTGCTTGTTTGTATATATCTCTGTTTGAATACGCACGCCAACACCAATTTCTTTGACGCTTCAGTGTAAAAAGCTTCCGCCACACAGCGTAAGATACCTCCGGCTTATGGAGGTGGAAGTAAATGTGATGCACGGGAGGCGTGGCGTGCTGACCGCTGTGGATTCGCGTCGGCGTGGCGTGCTGACCGCTGTGGATTCGCGTCGCTGGAGACTCTGCCTCCCTGACCGGTAGGTTGGACTTAGCACAGCACGGCTGCCCGTAATTAAGCCGGCGGATAATGAAGACAGCTATTGGCTGGACTCGCCTCATTACTGTTTATTGCGGGCTCACGACTGGCAGGAGCCACCGAAGTCACGTTGAGGGCTGATGTGTTGTCTGTGTTTAGCGGTGCCCGGTCTGTGGGCCGTCTGGCTGTTTGTAGGGGAGTACAAGACAGATACGCCGATGAAGTGGCGATTATGTCCCATGTCTAGATTGGTGCAGCTTTTGTTGCACCTTTGAAGCTACACTGACAGAAAAAATCGCAGCAAAAAAGAAATAGACCTATGAAATTTCGGGAATACTTTTCACTACATAACAAAGTCATGTCATCGACACTGCAAGATCACAAGTTAACATAATCGCAAGATAAGTCATTACAAATTCATTAATAACCGGTGTAACCGCCAGTATGTCGAATGCAAGCATGCGAACGTACATGCATGTTCTTCTACTAGTGCTCGACGTCAGTTTGTATGATAGAGTTCCATGCCTGTTGTACTTGGTCGGTCGATACAGGTGGTTGCCGATGACGCTCGGCTTGTCGTCCGCTGATGTTCCGCATGTGCTAGATTGGACAGATCTGGTGATAGAGAATTCCAAGGCAACATGTCGACATTCTGTAGAGTATGTTGGGTTAGAACAGCGTTGCAGACGAGCGTTATCCTGTTGGAAAATACCTTCTGGAATGCTGTTTATGAACGGCAGCACAAGTCAGATCACCAGGCTGATGTACAATTTTGCAGTGAGAGCGCATGGCATAAATTGAAAGTGCTCCTGCTGTCACACGAAATTGCATCGCAGACCATGACTCCAGATGTAGGTCCATGGATCTAGCACGCTGGCAGGTTGGTTGCAGCCATCAACTGTTCTCTTCCTAATAAACACTTGACCACCGAGACAGAACCAGCTTTCATCAGAAAACACAACAGACCTCCACTCTGCCCTGGAATGATCTCTCGCTTGACCCCACTGAATTTGCAAATGGCAGTGGTTTTGGGTCAGTGGAATACACGCTACAGTACTTCTGTCCCCTCGTTGTATCGCTGTGGTGCCAACTGCTGCTCAAATTGCTGCTGCAGATGCAGTCCGGTCCTCGTGACCACCGCTCCCAGCAAACACGTACAGTGGCAACATTCCTGCCAAGTCCTTCTGCAATGGCGCAGAAGAAACATCCAGCTTCACGTAGCCCTATTACACGACCTCGTTCAAGCTCAGTGAGTTATTTATCATGGCATCTTTGTCGTCATAAAGGCGTTCTTGGCTGACATCGACTCATCACGTCCAATGCGAAAGGCAACTATCGATCGCGACCCTTACAGCGTGTATTGAAAGCAAATCTGATTCACATCCTCAGAGTGGCGTTTCTAGCGCCACACTTAAGCGACTGAAACTAAATTTAAACAGACATCACCCTTCAGATGTAGAAACATGACTACAGTGTTTCGTTTGTGTCGCACAAATCCTTCTTGGTGTACAATTTCTTCTTCGTCACTGTTTTTACTATAGTAGAGCCTTGGTCAACCATCTACAATTTTTACTCCCCTCCCCTCGCCTCGTCCCTCCCCGCGCCTACGCTTCTACATTTTTTACTCCTTCCCTCACCCCCCACCCCACCCCCGCCCACGCTTATCCCTACTACCAAACCTACTATTTCTTGACGAATCAGGATGTGCCCTATCAACTAATCCCTTCTTTTAGTAAATTTGTGCCATAAACCTGTTTATCCCCGAATTCGGTCTAGTGCCTCATTATTTACTGTCCAAAACTACATGCATACCAAAGGTACCTCTATCATTCCCCCCCCCCCCCCCCTCCCTTCACCTGTCCCATTTGCAAATGGTGCATGAGAACAGACTTACAATAAACCTCCGTATGAGCTCCAATTTCTCTGATTTTTTGTTGTCATGATCATTTCGGGAGACAAATAGGGCAGGAAGTAATCCTGCACGGTAAGGGTCCCAAGCTGATCAACAGTACTTAGGAATCGGTCGAACAAGTGCTTTTAAGCCACTTCTTACTTGGCATTTCCCTAAAATTCTTTCAGTGAATCTCAGTCTAGCATCTACTTTCTCTACATTTTGCTTTACATGGTCATTGCACGTGCGCTCGCTCCGGACGGTAACTCCTATGTATTTTACGGTCGTTAATGTTTCCAGTGAGTTTTCACCAATGGCGTCGTCGAAAGGTAATGGATCTTTAAAATATTCAACAGTGCTGATATGGAAGCTGTATAAATATTTGGTAGTCACTAGATGTAAGGCGCATCTACTTTGACGCGTTTCGAATACACTCATCGTCAGAAAATTTGGAAAAAGCGACAAAAATAAAGAGAAAGACAGTGACGATAGCTAAAAGACAAACTAGGATAATACAATGAAGGGCGTATGAAAAGTACTCACCTTGTCAGGGAGAAAAGCTTCACACAGATAGTATGGGGTCATGTGAGTATGAAACATTCCAAAACGTGACTGAGTGCACAAGGCTTGACAACGTTTAAGATAACAAACTGGCCAATATCGCTGATCCGTCGCGGATGCGGGACAGCGACCGGTCGGATACTTATCAAAGAAAATTACCAAACAGCCATATATTTTCGGAATTTATTGTATTTACACGACCAGTTTCGGCGCCGGCCGATCTGGTCGAGCGGTTCTAGGCGTTTCAGTCCGGAACCGCGCTGCTACTGCGGTCGCAAGTTCGAATCCTGCCTCGGGCGTGGATGTATGCGATGTCCTTAGGTTAGTTAAGTCTAGTGGACTGATGACCTCAGATGTTAAGTCCCGTAGTGCTTAGAGCCAGTTGAACAATTTGAACTTATTGAGCGCCCCCGCGTATTTTGGACGTGGTAGTGCCCGCCAAAACAAAAAAGTCCAATATTGGCTTTAAAAATGCATACCTTTCGAGCGATGAGGGCTTTTTCATCTTCGCTACTGTGAAAAACATGTTTTATTGAACAAGTGCTTATAGCTTCTAAGGTATGCATTTAGAGCCCATGTTTATTCAACTTTTTTCCTTGTTTCGGTGTGAACTCAAACCTCAAAAAATATTACTTTTTCAACACCGTGTATAAGCGCTGATGACTGTTGTAGGAATAAACGAAAGGGGCGAGTAGATGATAATGAAACACGCAAATAAACCATAAGCCCGGAAACGAATTGTTTCCGCGACAGACGTGTGCTCAAATGTAGTGATGCCAACGCTACAACACTGTCAGTGGTTCAAATGGCTCTGAGCGCTATGGGACTCAACATCTGAGGTCATCAGTCCCCTAGACTTGGAACTACCTAAACCTAACTAACCTAAGGACAGCACACACATCCATGCCCGAGGCAGGATTCGAACCTGCGATCGTAGCGGTCGCTCGGTTCCAGACTGCAGCGCCTAGAACCGCACGGCCACTCCGGCCGGCCGCGACCGTAGTAGCAGCGCGGTTCCGGACTGAAGCGCCTAGAACCGCTCGGCCGCAACGGCCGGCCACTATTAATGTCTCTGTTTATTTCGAAACACTGCAAGCGAGACGCAAATTACAAAATGATAAACTGCCTGCTCTTGATGTTATTATCATTCGTGATACTTAACAACTGGTAAACATCGATCTTGGTTACCCAATACCATGGCCTCCCAGCTTCTCCGACTTGAACCCGTTGGATATATATAATCTCCAGCTGGTGCATTTCAGCGCTGTTGATAATGCCGCTGAACCCCGCGAAGGCATTGTGGATGGTTGTCAGTACATTAGGAATACGTCAGGGATTTCGGAAAGATTTCGGACATCGATTAGGAGAGGTGCTGAGCCCTGCCATCACAAGGATGGTGTCCATGTGGGGCGATTGCCGCACTCCCAACATAGCAAGGCCATGTTGGCTAATATGACAAAGCCAGATTAGCCATATAGACTTTTGCCCCTGTAACTACCGAAGACACTACTGTCCCTCTTCGGAAGACATAGATTAGTCCGGCGTCCCCACAGGTACCCCTCCGATGTCGATACTCCCACCAGATGGCTGTCTTTATTGCTGAGGCAAAGAGGCAATCCCATGCGCCACTGCCCACGGTTTAACAACCTGATATTTTGCGTGTGTGGGGCCACGTCGCTTCACCGAGTTACCTGGGCAGTCCTCAACCAACGTCTTCGGTATAATGGAGGGTGACTGGTAGGTCAAAAACAGAATTAAAGTGGGTCTAATATTATTATGGTCAGAAGCACACAGAGTAAAAAACACTGATTTCATAGTCCTTGGACCGACCGATGTACAATTACCGCTGTTTGTCCAGTGACTAAACAAAATCCAAAGAAGGGAAAAATCAAAGTGCCCTTGCGCTGCAGTTCCTGAAAATTTCCCGCAAAAACACATTCCTCAGAACCATTCAATGCAGCAAAAGCTTTTCTTCTATTGTCTTCTGTCTCTTCTACAGACAGTGACCTACCTCTCATGTGACTCCGGTTATGCATTGCTCTGTTGGTTGTAAACATGAGTCATTCGTTATGAAGCAATCTGAAGTGCATAATGAGCCAATTACGTTAATCAAAAGATACGGCGTTTTCTCGAAAGATAAGATAGCTCAAGAACTGTTCATGGGTCCTACTTGTGAAACAGTGGAGGGGCTTTTACATAACGGACGTAATCACAATATACCGGCGGGATTCTCGTTTCGGGCAGTGAGATTTAGATTAATCTCGGTTTATCTAGACTGTTTCAGCTGACTGACACTAAGGCCTCCCAATGGAGATTGAAGATAATTTCTTTCCATTTTCCAGATACCGCCATCGACACCACAGAGTGCAATAAAGTGAGCCGGTCGCTGGTGGCCGAGCGGTTCTAGGTTCTTCAGTCTGGAACCGCGCGACCGCTACGGTCGCAGGTTCGAATCCTGCCTCGGGCATGGATGTGTGTGATGTCCTTAGGTTAGATAGGTTTAAGTAGTTCTAACTTCTAGGGGACTGATGACCACAGATGTTAAGTCCCATAGTGCTCAGAGCCATTTGAACCATTTTTGCAGTAAAGTGAGGCCCCCCCTTTTCATCCTTCTATCATGTAAAGAAGCTATTTACACAAGGATAATAATAACACAAAGTTATCCTTGCATTTTGTTAGCACTATATTCTCCTACTTACGATACCATTATCACAGAACTGAACCTCTCTGAGTGTAAGGATAACCGATGTTTCGGTAGAATTATAAATTATGGATTTCTCTAAACACATGTCGTTCAGACCACTTCATCATTTTCCTGTCATAATGCCTTCCTTGAGTTGTTTCTGTTCATCAGCAATTTTTTTTCTTTGGGCTTTCTTCCAACCCTTAAAAGGCATTTGAGACATAAATTAGAATAAGTGTTTACACTATCGTAAATAGCAGAAACCATTCAGCTAGCCGTCAAAGTGCTGAACGCGTCTTCGGTTGAAGAGAGGGTTTCTTCCGTTCATTTGTAACATGTTAAGTGGGTTGCGTTCCATAGCAGTTAGTCGACAAACTGTCGGCTGTCCTCACGATCGACCAAGAAAATCTGTCTTCCCCTACAGACCTGGTTAGATTTTCTTCGTCCCTATCATAAACTTCATGCCTTGGTCTGTGTATCCAGGTTTTACCTCGTTTTTACATGCCCCCGACGTCTCCAGATATCTCTCTCTCTCGTTTCCCCTCCCGCCCTCCCCCCTCGGCCTCCCCAAGGTGTTCGTCGTCTGTTGAAATGTATTAAATAAATTTCTTTGTTTTAGTTTTTACATCTGTTGAAAAATAATGTATTGTGATTGCAAAATAAATAGTCTTGTTTAAGAAATTAATTAAACCTCGTTTTGTGATGTTCGTTGTTAATGTACTGAGCAGTCATTCAACTATGAATGGACCTTTCTGGCTTGAAGACTCTATCCGCGACGTGGAGCACGTGGCCCGTTTCCCGTCCTCAGCAATGAAAAATGCAGCCCGTTGTGCCTCCGTCAACGCGCCTTCTGTAAATACGCGACCCCTTTGTCCACTTTTGCCGGAGAACTGAGCGCGCTGTATTGGCTTGAGCCGGGGGACGTGAAGCGAATACGTCCCAGGCGAGTAATGGACTGGCCACGGCTTAGCTCAATAGCCCAGGTCAGGCCGCGCCGCGCAGCGCTTTCCACGTGGCAAGCGCACGTGGTCGCCTGCGGTGCAGCACAGTGCACGGCATACATGGTGATTCGTCGCTGTATATGCTACTTAGAAAGGGTGCATATTTTAAAGATTGCTTAATCAACAAAACTGTCGACTCTAAATAGACGAGCGTCGCAACTACTCCACAGATAAGCTTATAGTTGGAAGTGTGTGGGGAGTCAGTTGCCACAGAGATTTCCTAACAGGCATTTGTGTGGTCTTACCTCATGAAGCGATGAAAGTATATCCGCCAAATTACTGCAGAAAAGCTCTCACAAGTGATGTTAGTTTATAACCACCACCAACATCATAATAATCGTCAGAAGGATCACCGCCATTATGGTTTGCATTGTAATCACCACTGTTATTATTTCGATATTGAACAGCAGCAAGGAATAAACCGTTTTGGGATATAAAAGGCTGCAAAAGTAAGAGGCTCCATGTCTTACAAACAGATAGGTTCATCGTAAAAGCAGAATACAGAGTAGAAGTTCTGTGGACACCTAGACAGATTACCTGGAAACAGATTAACTAAATGTCTATTGGACTAT
Organism: Schistocerca piceifrons; assembly: GCF_021461385.2. Classification (NCBI taxonomy): domain Eukaryota; kingdom Metazoa; phylum Arthropoda; class Insecta; order Orthoptera; family Acrididae; genus Schistocerca; species Schistocerca piceifrons. Next base: position 545,789,830 of record NC_060138.1, on the reverse strand, counting down.
GTGACCTCTCTTAAAGCATCAATACCTTGGTTAACTGAAGTTAAGGATTTGACAAAGGCAAAAATTGACGTAACAAAAACACATTAGACAGGGATACATTCAGAAGCAAAATTGATAAGTGGAAATTTATTCCAGAGACGGAACAAAAACCATACCGGCCAAAGCGGACTGAAGAAAAAATGGCCTTCCGGTGAAAATGAAGAAATATTGGGAAAATAAGAATACCCTAAGAAAGACCGAAAATCATCTGCTCATCGTTCTCCAATGAGGACATTCGCTAGTAATAATAGTAATATATATTATTATGAAAAACAACATACTGAACTTTCAGTAGGTGAATAGTGCACAGAAAGTGCTGCAATTGTTCACCATAATCTTCAATAGACAGCTAAACATGTCTCAACACGTTTCTGGAACCTTTTGCCAATTCATTTGGTATGATTTCCGCAATCGCATTGCGAATGTTTGTTTTTAACTCCTCGATTGTATGCGCGTCGTTATTGTAGACCGTACTTTTTTAGATTACCCCACAGACAAAAGTCACAGACAGATCAAGCCATCTGGGAGGCTATAAATCTGGGGAAACTACTTCCTTCTCCGAAAGATTCATCGGCGTTTGTTACTGAAAACCGTGAAGTAAGCGCCGTAGCGCCATCTTGCTGGAGAAACGCATAGCCTGGTTCTTCCTCCGTTAGCTGCTCTATGAATGGTTGCAACAGTTCCGTTATATACATTTAAGAGCTCGCGGTGTTGGTAAAGAAAATGAACTGAAACTGCACACCAGAGAAACGCCTACGTTCAAATAATGCAGGGGCACATCCAAGCGTTCCCTAGGATTATCTGTTGACCAATATCTTGTCCTTCCAGAGTTCACGTACCCGCTAGGGTGAAACCATGCTTCGTTTTAGTTGAAGTAAAGATATGGATTCAGATAACCATCAGCGACATGCTCGACTAAAAATTAGCAATAATGTTGTCATTGTCTGTAATTCTTAGGCTTTAATGCTTGCATCACTCTTCTTTGTATGGTCGCATGCGTTACGGCTTCAGGATGTTCTAGTCTGACGTTAGTTTGATGTTTAGTTGGGAGTGTAGATGTCTAGTTGATTTCCATAGACTCGTGAACATGATCTCTGGCGAACAAACTTTCTTTAAGTGAATTTAATCCATAGTGGATGTGTTAAACTCTGTGACTATTCCTTTGTAGGGCGTAGAAAAATCTATGCTACTTGTCACAATAAAAGATTATTTATTCGTTACTCGACCAGTTTCGGGGTTGTGCCCATCCTCAGGTGTTTATACATTCATGTACATGTTTATAATGATGGAGATCACTGTATAAGCACAAAAAAGATTATTTGCTGGTGACTAAACAGATACAAGTGGAACAATTGTAAGTGCCAAGGCAGCATTTGTCGAAAATATATCCCTACTTGCACAAAGGTGAAGCATTATTATAATTACGCTATGGTGACTGTGCAACTAAGTGGAAAACTGTCACCAAAATGTATTTATACTGTAATAACCATCAATAAAAACATGTACGTGAATGTACATACACGTGAGGATGAACACAAGCCCGAAACCGGTTGTGTGACGAATAAATAATCTTTATTGTGACTGGTAGCAGGAGTTTTTCTACACCCTAAACTTTCTTTAAACGGTTGGCTCTGAGCACTATGGGACTTAACAGCTGAGGTCATCAGTCCCCGAGAACTTAGAACTACTTAAACCTAAGTAACCTAAGGACATCACACACATCCATGCCCGAGGCAGGATTCGAACCAGCGACCGTAGCGGTCGCGCGGTTCCAGATTGTAGCGCCTAGAACCGCTCGGCCACTCCGGCCGGCTCTTTAAACAATTACATTTGGTGTTAGCGACTGAAACTGTTCATCTAAATTTAGTGATCAAATTCTGCACAACACTTTTTGCAGGAGCAGGTATCTCTGGATATTTTATCGTGAACCATTCATGTAACGTTTTAAACGATTTGCGTCAAAAAATGTTTCACCATTAAAAACTCTTTGTTCGATTGACAAACCCGCTCTGCAGAACTGGATTCACAAGCAGCTTCAAACTGACTACCGACAACGCATTTGCCGCTCGACATCACGTGACCTCGCGTGAGCTCAGCCTTAGCGTTGAAAAATAACTCAGATAGCTTCAGATATCCCGTTCAGTATAACACCGAGGCCTCTTCTGTCTTGGCCACCTCGAAATTCTGCAGTGACTCGGTGATCTGCTTTATTGCACTAATGGGATTGTCAAATGAAAACGACGCAGATGGAAAAAAGTAAACTTTATTATTTCCAAAGTAATTGTCGTAACTGTTGACACACCTCACTATGAGACAAGATGGACTATGCCTTCATGTAAAAAAAAAAGAAAAAAAGAAAAAAAATGCAGTTGCCTACTAAACAAAGATTGCACCCAGGCGTTCACCTCTTCGTCTGAAGTAAATAGACGGCCACGAACGTCTTTCTTCAGAGCTCCAAAAAATGGAAACCGCATCGGCACTATGTGGAGGATGTTTAAGAGATTACCAGCAAAACACACCATACAGTCCTCATCTCTCCCTTTTCATATTTTTGGAGTGCTGAAGAAAGGTATTCGTTGCCGTCGATTTGCTTCGGACGACGTCTGGGTACAATTTTGGTTCCGTAGGCAACCGCAAACATTTTTCCATAAAGACATTGACCGTTTTGTGTCACAGTGTGAGAAATGTATTAACAATTATGGTTATCACTTTTGAAATGGTAAATAATTTACTTACTTTTTTCAATCCGTCTCGTATTCATTTGACTGCCCCTTATATATGATTTCTATTTCTTCTTGTACTTCATTAATTTTTCATTCATATACAAAATAAAGAACATGTGCCAGAGATACTTCATCTATCTTATTGTGACAATATTAAATGGAAAATTTCACGTATTTCATTTTAACCTGGAATATGCAGATTTTTATTCTAGCGTGAATGGAGCTGTTCTGAAATGCTGGCAATTACTGGTCCTTGCATACGTTCTACATGCAGATTTGCCTAACGAGCTACAGATTCAGATGACACATCTTCCTCTAGTTCTTACTTACAGCTGGAATTACTGTATGCGCTAGTAAATTTTGTTGAGAGGTATACAGGAGTTCAAAATGCCTAGAATTTATTGTCCTTCACTTCATAAAAAAGGTCCCTTAGGCAGTTAGATTTCGTAACGAAAGCTGGCGATTCGTCTGGATCTTTAGTACTTTGTTGTACCGGCAGTGCAGTAAGTTGGAAGAAGACTCCTTGGTGTTCCACGTAAATGTTTCAGTCCCGGATGTTGCTGTGAATCGCCTTAGGTAGGGGCGGTAGCAGTTTTCTAGTAAAAAGCTTACTACTGCGTCGCCACGTGAGAACATACAGGGCTTCCGTGGCCTGGTAACCTCAATGTCCGAAAACGCTGGGGGGCCCCTCAAAGAACGGCTCGCTACTACCAAGGCTATAACTGCAGTCCGTGCTTTTCTGTTACGGAAACCGTGAAAGCAAGTAAAACACAGCACAGCTCTTAGAGATGTCGCACAGTGGGTTACATACACTGTAACTAGTAATGGCTCAAATGAAGGAAATCTTCTGGGTGTCCCAGGACGAATGGTCAGTATTCGGGGATATGACGGGAACGATCATTCGAAGCACAGAAGTCTAGTGAGCATGCTCTCTGAAATACATTGCATAAGAGCTTTGAGTTCTTGTTCATATTAGGTACCGTGAAGCATCTCAAATACGGAACAAGTGTTTTACAGCCCATGTTTACTAGATTTTTTACTTGGAATGATCGTTCCTGTCATATCCCAAACATTGACCATTCGTCATGGGATACCTCGTATACAGTGATTCAGCTACCGCAGCCAACCAATGTTATAGCTGGCCTTCATCAACCCCACGGGCGAATATCTTCAAATTCTCTCGCTCGCTACGCGCAAACTGTTAGTCAAAATGAACAAGACCTTTTTGTAGGTAATTTAATGTAGTTAAATTTTGCACTGGGATGAGTTTTCGTTAGAGACCGTAGATTTGGAGTTATTAAAAAAAAGAAAACAAAAAAATTACAGAAGTTACCTTCAAACGCACCCCCACGCCCATATTCGGCCCCCATCGGTCAGGATTTCTAGTATGTTGTTCATGGCACTCCCTGCTATCAACGTACAAATGTTTTCGTTTTCACAAATTATTTTCCACCTTGGGCCTTTTTTGTTCTTCACTGAGTAGCCTTATTAGGCCACCGGCGTAGTCGAGCATCCACAAATTGCACAGTTGACGTTTGTGTAAATTTTATTATTTTGTCTAACGATTTTATGATACAGCATAAAATAAAAAAATTACCGTTGTATTTGTCAAGTCTTCTGCCTATGAAAATACTGTGCTTGTAAGGGTTAAGTTTGGACCGAATTATCAACGAAATTACTTTTAGTGTAATGTTTACAAAAGCCATTCTTCCTTCATTACCCTTTAATAATGTTGATGAAGTAGCCGATAGCGACTATGATAGTGGCGTAATAGCCCCATCAACAGAGACCAGAAAGGGTGTAATATCGACAATAGTTCGTGTAACCGGAAATTTTTGTACAGTGGTAGGAGGAAGTGCCACGAACAACATACCAGAAATCCTGTTGAGGAATGAATCTGGGAGTGGAGGTGCATTCGAAGGTCACTTTGGTAAGTTTTTCCTGAGTAACTCGAAAACCGTGGCATCTATCGGAAACGTATCTCAATACAAAATTTAACTATATTAAATTTTCTGCAAAAAGGTCCCGCTCATTTTTTCTGTAGGACCAATAGTTTGGGCTTAGCGAGCGAAAGACTATAAAAACCTCGTGCGTGATTTACGAACGCCAGCATAACATTGCGGGTTGCATAAAACGACAGCGGTAGGGGCAGCTAAATCACACTGTTTATTCGATAACGGACTAAAAATTTAACTCGTTTTCCGTATACATATGTAAATGACACTCCATTTCATGTTCATCAAGAAGAATTGGTACTTTTTGCAGACGATACTAATCTTATAATAAAGTCCCATAGAGAGAAAGAAACAACAGAAATTCTTAAAGATTTTCAAAGAATTTTTGAGTGACTGCCTTAAAACGGACTCTCCTAAACTGTGAGAAAACAAGCTATATTGAGTTCTATACAACAAATAGTTATACAAACAACGAAAGCAGCTAATGTATCGAGTAGAATCCTCCAAATTTTTGGGTGTACATGTTGACAGTACTTCAACTGGAAGAAGCATATCACTGAGCTGGTCGAACAGTTCAGTTCAGTTACTTTGTCTCTTCGTAAAAGTGCTACGCTTGGAATCAACATCCTTACTTATTTCTCAAATTTCCATTCGGTAATGTGCGGGTTAATTCATCACTTATAAAGGAAGTTCTGATTGTACAGAAGAGAGCAGTAAGAATACCGGCAGTCAGCTTGTAGTAACCTCTTCAAAGCGTTAGGCGTTTTAAATGCAGCACCACAAAATACGTATTCGCTGATGAAACTCGTCATAAATAATAAAGTACAATTCTAGAAGAACATTGATGTCAACATCTAAAACACCAGAGAAAAAGACCTTTATTACCCTATATTATAGTTGTTAGCGGATCAGAAAGGATTTCATATGCAACGACAAAAATTATTGATCATTTGCCCACTAACATACAATGTCTGACAGGTAGCAAAGCAGATTTTAAATATATCCTAAAATCCTTTATTTTGGACAACTTCTTGTATTCTGTAGATGGTTCAGTGTTTAAAGACTGGTAGCTTGCAAAAACTATTTTTAAGTGTAGTTGCAGCAGTAGTATTGAAAAATGATAATTTATGTCAAAACTTATCGTGTATACTTACCTTATACAGTGACTCGTTCCACCTCATTTCAATTAAAAAAAAATCATTCAATTGGTTTATGGAACATGTAACTAAGTAACAGTACTGGAAGCCTTCTTTGCAATCAAGATTTTTGCATCCTTTCTTTGACAGTGTGCCTTCTTTCCTCTGTCTGCGTCATGTTGAGTTCGTGTTTATTGCAAAAGCCTTAACGTTGACAGATTATTGATCTGTACTTAGTCTGGTTTGAGATGTTTCCTCGATACAATCCAACCAGTTTAATCCTTTCTCACGCCCCTGAACCATTTGTCAATCTCTTTTATTATATTCTGAGCAGATTTACATAAAAAATGTTTTTTTTTCCCGAAATGAGTAGACTAATATTTCACTACAGTGGTGGAAGGGTTCCCTTTCTCGTAATCTTTAGTGCCGTCCATGGTCTTTGGACCCATTATCTAGCGTAGGATCTTTCACTCTAATTTCTTGTCTTGTGTTATGCGCGACTTTTTGTCATTCGGAGGTATTCACTAGCGTACAACCCTGCAGCGTTTTACTCTGGTTCACTTTGAGGTGCCCTTTCTCTGGTATAGAGCATGTGTCGTCCGATTAGTAGTGACCATATTATTATATTATTATTATTATTGGGAAAAAAACAGAGAACCGTTCTTGATCAATCCGGGCTTCTGCCTCGTCTATAAAGATTTCGACGTCAAACACAATTTTTGCCTTTTACTTTTATCCATTGCTGTCAGTCTTGCGAGACTGTATTACATTCGTAAAGTAAAATACAACCGCCCCTTGATCTTGCTTTGTTATTCGTTTTATCCGTTGTAGGAAATTGCGAGTTGATTCGCAACCTCAATATAATGAGGAAGACATTTTCACCTTCCACTAACTTATTGTCAAATTCGCAACCAGTTTCGGCCTCGTGGTGCATTACATTGACTGTGTCCTTTACTACGAAGTGTTATCCTAGGAAATGCCACTGAAACTGGTCCAGTGCTTTGTTTGACTAGAAATGATTGAACCCTGTTACTTTACGACATTTTTCGGCGCCACGCCAACCCGTATCCGCCCCCTGTGTGAGAGAAGCCTGCACGCTGACAGTAAACTGGAGTAAAGTTCAGTTACTACGCGTAAAATGAGTGTTTTTCCATCCACGCTGTGTCGCTAGCACGATTGGATATTGTCGATCATCTCCGTACTATCTTATATGACAGGCGTCGCTGAAATATTGCGGTAGACAGGACACAGCTTGTCCGCAGTGCATTCGAAAGCTCGTTGGACCTTTACACACAGTTCAGTCACCGTGCATCTCGGGCGTGGGCAGCACGTGTCGCCACAGCATTTTTAAGGCGGATATCCACTGTGATCTTTCAAAAGTGCGTAATTATGTATCTCACGGCACGCGTTTGGTTTTATGTTTCATGGAATTCATGTTCTACAAAAAAGTGTAGAGATCATGTTTGATGAAGGGGGAAGTCGGCCGTGCCCTTTCAAAGGAACCATCCCGGCATTTGCCTGGAGCGACTTAGGGAAATCAAGGAAAACCTAAATCAGGATGGCCGAATGCGAGTCCAGTGTGCTGTGCTAACCACTGCGCCACCTCGCTCAGAGAGAGAGGAAACTAATTTTTAAATTGTTATGTGAAACTTCCTGGCTGATTAAAATTGTGTGCCGGACCGAGACTCGAAGTTGTTTTGTGATCAGTTTTGGTTAATTTGTCTTATTTATAACCGTCCTTGTAAAAAGAAAGATACACTGAAGAGAACACAATGTGGTGCAATAGCTATAGGTAAAGGCAGAATTAATAAAAGTGTGACGAATATTTTCTTCAATTATTAAATGCCGCGCAGGATTAGCCGAGCGGTCTAGGGCGCTGCAGTCATAGATTGTGCGGCTGGTCCTGGCGGAGGTTCGAGTCCTCCCTCGGGCATGGGTGTGTGTGTTTGTCCTTTGGATAATTTAGATTAAGTAGTGTGTAAGCTTAGGGACTGATGACCTTAGCAGTTAAGTCCCATAAGATTTCACACACATTTGAACATTGAATTATTAAATGATTTTCTGAAGACTGTTTCTCCCTTTGTTGATCATATTTGTGTAAACAAACTGGAAGAAACACAATATGGAGCTGCTCAAACAATTATTAGGCCTACAGCTCTGCTTCCGACATTTTTCCTCGAAGTTCAAGGCATTATTGCGAAAAGCTTAAAAAAAATTGCGATTGAAAGTACTGGCCGTCGCTGGACATTAAATTTTCCCACTTTTCGTGCAACGTATGACCCCCATAGCGGAAGAACTGACTGTCTTTTGACGAGATCCATTGAATCCATTTAATTTTGCCCATGTTCGTGTGACTGGAAGTGCTGCTCAACCAGGCCGCGGATCGAAAAGATGGTAGTCAGAGGAAGGAAAGTCTGGAGACTTCGGCAGGTGGAGTAGGACTTACCACTTCAAAGTATCCAAGTATGTTTTGACGGGTTTTGCAACATGAGGCCGAGTATTGTCATGCTGAAGAATCACCTTTTCACTCCTATCGCTGTGTTGTGGTCGTTCCTCTTTCAGTGCTCGGCTCAAACGCATCAACTGCTTTCGATGACCATCTCCGGTAATTGTATCCATCGGTTTCAGTAGTTTCGAAAACCTCTCTTCTACCGCCACACCGACCTTCGACGTCAAAATCACCTTTCCTGATGCGTTGAAACCATTCTATGGACGTTTATTCACTAATAGGTGCCTCACCATAGGTCGTATGAGTCTCAGTCGCGGATCTCTTTATGTAAAAGCAGGAAATAAAAACTTCCCGCAAATTATAACTGGGCGCGTAAGTTGACATATTTAATCGAGAATAACTTCATGATGCACTCACAAATTGATTAATATTCTGATGGCGTTACGTTTACAAACGCCTCAGCTTCTCGATGGCACTTACGAACCACCATCTACATCAACACTTACCGCTACTGCTATCTGTTGGAAAATGGCGGAAGCAAAGTTGTAGACCCAATCAGTTCAGTTAGTTTTATTCCACGTTTAATATTTTTGGAAACAAACAAATCAGTAGGTTTTGCATGTTTCTACACATTGTTCCATAATTTTCTGGGATAACTCGTCATATACAAAGCACGGTGAGAATATTATGCCATGTTCACCAACTCTCATCATGTTGGCACCCCCTCAAGGAGTTAGGCATTCTACCTCTGCACATATACTCCGAAAGCCACCTCTCGGTATGTGATGGAGGGTACTTCTAGCACCATTTTGGTTCACCCCTCTCCCCCCCCCCCATCCCTACCTTCCTGTTTCTTTAATGAGCGGCACGTGGAGAAAGTGATTGTCGGTAAAGCTTCTGTAAGACATCTTATTTTTCTCATTTTCGTGATCATTTCGCGTGACGCGTATTGGGGAAAAGTAATATGTTACCTGCCTCTTCGTAGAACGTAAGCCCTAGAAATATCAACGGTGAACCTCTCCGTGAAGCACGACGCCTCTTTTGTACCGTCTGCCACTGTAGTTGCCTGAGCGTCTGTGACACTTTCGCGCACTAAACTAACCTACAACGAAACACGCCGCTCTTCGTTGGATCTTCTGACTTCTCTGTTAAGCGGAATTGGTAAGGGGGCTAGACTGGTGAACAGTACTCAGGAATCGGTTGGACGAGTGTTTTGTAAATTATTTCTTTCGTGCATGAGCTACATTTTCTTGAAACTCTCACGGTCATTCTCAATGTTGCGTCTGTTTCTCCTATTTGTTTAATGTGCTTCTTGTAGTTTTAGTCGTTGTGCTCGAACAACAGGGGATCTTTTCGCCTATTTAGAAGCAGTACGTTACATTACCGTTCAGGATAAACTGCCAGTCTCCGCAGCAATTTTCGACGCTCTGCAGGTCTTTCTGGCGTTGCAGTCTTCTCGTAGACACACCATCGGCATCCGCCAACACCCCGACGAAGCTGCCAACGCTGCCCAACAGATAAATTATATAAACAGTAAATAATATCGGCTTCATAACATTCCTTTGGGATACTCCTGCAATGACGTTTATATTCGCCGGTTTTGTTCCTTGAAGAACGTGTTGAATTCTATCTGCAAGAACGTCCTGTGTCCACTCTCAAATCTGCCCCGATACCCTGTATGATCGCGTTTTGTTCGCTAAACCACAATGCGAAACTTTTATCGAATGCCCTCCGGGAATCGAGGAACATGGCGTTCTAACCTCTCCGCCACAGTATGTATATTCATTAATGACATTCTCATAAATAATACAGCACAATTCGAGAAGAAACATGTCTAAACATGTACAACACTGTGAAACGATCCCTCGTATCGTACTCGCTGCTTCGCGTAGTCTCGCGAAATCTAATTCTCGGGCGCTGCCGGTTCCATGCTCTTCCGGCGCGCTACGTACTATTAGCGATGCTACGCTCCGGAGATTAACTCGGGAATATTTTTGGCGCACTGGAACCTGTGTGCTGCACTATTACACACACAAAACAGTATTAACAACTGTCACATTTCTCGCTTCGACCAGTGGAACATAGTTGGACTTACCAGTGTGCCAAAATCAATTATTAATGCCCGATAGCTGTGTAACTGCATGGAGACAAACAACATTATCCGATTGCTGGACTAGAAAAGGTATATTGCAGCAGCGGATCCATCGCTCACAGTTTCCTCCCAGCAGCAGTCAAAAATACGAGGGCGTGGTGAACAGTAAAGCACCAAATTTATGTGGAAATTCTTAAAGATTTTAAAATGAAACCAAGTTCATTAATTTTCTACAGCTTTATTCTTCATGTCTACAAATTTCTCAAAGTAATCATCCTAGCAACGATCACATTTCTGTCAACGGCATACCGTTTTGTTGACATCGTCAGTGCAGAGTGTTTGATGTTGTTGACGGAGCCGCAACTCACCTCTGCTTGCACAATTTTGACGCTATAAAAGTGAAGTCCTCGAAGGTGTGCTTCCTTTAAGTTCTGCAAACAGGTGAAAATCAGATGGGGCCCAAGTCCGGACTCTATGGAAGATGATCAGTGACAGTGGGCCCAAGGCAAATTGCTGCAAATGTCGCAAGCCTTTAGGCACGAATTCCAAATGCACCACAGCTTGAACGTCCCAGAACATCGTGAACATGATTTCGCCTGCTTACAGCACGATCTTCAACTTTTTGGCGTCGGTGATCCTCTGTGGCCAATGTCCATTGATGCTCTCATCTTTTCGGGGTCAGAATGGTGAATCCAACTTTCACCATCTGCCACAGTGAAGTTAAGGAACCCATCATCCTCACGCAGAACTGTTGGCAGATGTCTCCAGTCTCCTCTATTTCATGACAGGAGAGAGCATTCGAGGTACCCACCGTGCACACAGATTTCTGTACCACAGTTCCGCAATAATAACCTATACACCCTCCCACGAGATGTCACAGTTGCCTGGGAGCTGTGTCTCTTTAATCTGGTGATTTTCTCTGATGAAATCATCAAACCGATTCCGATGAGTCTCTTCGGTTGCATAATGCAACGCAGTCGTCCACTCAGAGCTCTCACACACGTTGAGGTTAACATTACCGTTTCGTTCATTACGAGCACGAACAACCAAACATCGCACATTACTGATGCCCATACAGTCTTCATCGTACACAGCTTTCATTCTTCTGTAAATTTCATGTTGGATGTGGGCTCAGGATTGGCAATTTTCTGCAGCTAGAAACTCTGTCACAGCACGCTGTTTCCCAAGCTCCACCAGAGTTACGTTGGACGTCACCATGTGACATGCAACAATTCCGATCCCTCTCCGGCAACGGATTGCGGATTCTGTCAGCGAAGCGTGAAAGTCGGCCGGGTAATATGCAGGACATGCAATATATGCTAAGACAGAAGAAAAACATGTACCACGAAGGAATTATCCAAATGGGACGGAAATCGGTAGATGCGACAAACAAATGGTTTCAGAAAAGGTGGATGATTTATTTGTAAGATAGAGCTTCGCCAATTGAGCAAATCAGTAACGCGTTGGTCCGCCTCTGGCCCTTATGCAAGCAGTTACTCAGCTTCACATTGATTGATAGACTTACTGATGACCTTTTGAGGGTTATCGTGCCAAATTCTGTTCAATTGACCGTTAGATCATCAAAATCCCTAGCTGGTTGCAGGACCCCTGCAAATAGTGTTACAACCGTTCTCAATTGGGAAGAGATCCAACGATCTTGCTGACCAGTGTAGGGTTTGGCAAGCACGAGGACAAACAGCAGAAACTACTGCCTTTGCGCTGGAGGGCAATATCTTGCTGAAATGTTAGCTCAGGTTGGCTTGACATGAAGAGCAACAAAACTGAGCGTAGAACATCGTCGACGTACCGCAGTGCTGTGAGGATGCCGCGAATGCCAACCAAAGTGGCGCTGCTACGAAAAGAAATGATACACGAGACCATCACTGCTGCTTGTCGGGCCATATGGCAGGCGACAGACAAGTTGGCATCCCACCACTGTGTGGGGGGTCTCCAGACCCATCTTCACTTATCATCGGGGCTCAGTTCGAGGCGGGACTTATGACTGAAGACAATTTTACTCCAGGCAATGAGATTCCAGACCGAAGACGTGTATGGAGACGTTCCAGACAGTGGTTGGATACAAACCCGACTGTCGCCCGCCATACGGCCCGACAATCAATTGTGATGGTCTGGGGCGCCATTTCATTTCATAACAGGACCACTTTGCCATCCTCTGTACGCTTATAGTACAGCGTTACGTCAGCGACATTCTACGACTCGTTTTGTTTTGCTCTTAATGGCAAGACGTTCTGGGCCCATACAACGGCGAGAGTTTCTACTACTTGTCTTCGTGTTTGCCAAACCCTTCAGTGGCCAGCGAGGTCGCCAGATCTCTCCCAAATTGAGAACATTTTTCGGTTAATGGGAAAGGCTCTCCAATCAGATTGAGAGGTTGACGATCTAACACGCCAATTGGACAGTGTTTGACAGCTTATCCCTCAGGAGGACACCCAATAACCGTCAACCGACGCCAATCCGAATAACTGCTTGCATGAGGGTCAGAGGTGAACCAACGCGTTGTTGACATCCTTAACATGTGAAGCTCTTTTTGTTGAATAAATCATCCAGTTTTTTGTAATTGTAATAATTTGTTTCTACATATACATCACATATGCCGATTTCTGGCCCATTCGAATAATTCTTTCGTGGTGCGTCTTTTTTTAGTGTATCTGAATCAATATTGAGACTGGAATAAAAAATTCGTAGACATTACTTTTCAGCACGCCCTCGTACATTTAAAGTTTATCCGAAAAAAATACAAATTTTTGGTTTACTCTAGACCATCGCTAAGTGTGTCTCATCAAATGCAAAGTCCAGCTAGCTGATGTCTCCGCGATCTGCTATAAGTCCTCTGCATGTCTGCTGGGCATCTGCACACTCATTGAACAGCAACACTTGTCTAGAAAACGGTAAATATTTAGTATGAATTCCACCGTCCACACACAGGAACGCTCTTTTCCTGTCTTTGAGGCTTTTCGTGTCGGAAAAAGATGTACTTGATTTTTTTTTTTAGCAGTATGAATGATACACATAGAAAATCACTTACATTCCAATGGGCACGCGACTTGGCTCCTATACCCACAAGCCCCACGCAATTGTTTTTTACGTTCACGCCCTTCAGCCAATCAGTCCCAGAGACAGAATAAATTGGTCATTGATTGCTCCTGGTAATAGCTCTACTCTAGAAAGTACTGTTTCGTTTTCATTGATGTTGCTAGTAAATAGGACTCATCTTGTTCATAAGAGCAGCCAGTGACAATCGCATATGTTTGGTGAGGAGCACAATTGTTTGTACTGTTCTCGGGTGTCCAGCCTGGTGCAGTCGTTTTCAAACCACGATATTTAGACAGCGTTCCTTGCCGTCATCTTCATGTGATACCTGCAGGTATTACCTGAACATGACAAGGAACGCTATCGAAATATCGTGGTTTGAAAACGACTGCACCCGGCTGGAGACCCGAGAGCAGTACAAACAGTTAATTCGCCGGGGAAGCCTAAGATGACACAGGAGCACAATTGTTTTTTCAGAGCACATCTTCAGTTTTCGATTACTTTTTTTTCTCATTTCCAGCCCTTTAGCCGCTACAGGTGTCTGACACGCAACCCTATTGGCCACCGGAGTGTTGCCCGTCTGTAGCCACCTGAAGGCTGGATGGTTCTGTGTGCTGTTACGATGGTTTACCATCAAAATATAGCCACTTCTAAGTATATAAGCGGAAAAATTGAATTTTAATTGCCCCTTAAGGCCCCTGCCACTAAAAGGCAGTAAAAGCAATGGAAGGCTTGAGAAGAAACAGAAAAAAAGAAATCTTATTCGAAACGTTGTACTTGGCATGAGGTAGTCGGGAACTGAACGACGCTGGGGAGTGGCAGATTGCAATTTAGGCCTCTGAGGTCTGTGTCAGCCGCTGGCATTGTTAAAGACCTGCTCTCGCCCTCACCCATACAAAAGAAACTTATTTACGTAATTTACATTTAAATATTGGTATTAACAATACTAATAATGTTCCTGAGATGTTCAGGTACACCGGTTAGCACGGAAAATGGAAAATCCGTCACCTCCTCATGGATCGTAAGGATATTCATGCATTTATAAAACAGTGAGATTGTAAAACATACAAGTAAATGTTCAATTAACAATGAAAAATTGTATGTACTTGAAAAATGAACTGTCTGTATCAAGCGAGATGCTTTCTGTATACTTCGTTGATTTTTACAGATGATTCGTCGGAGACAACAAGGCTAAGTATGGCATGTGTTTTTCTCTTGAACGTCTGCATATTTAGGAAAACATTTGCAACTCCCTATTTGAAAACTTCTTTGGCATGTCACTGACCAACAAGCATAATTCTGGCTCTTGTAAAATTTCATATACACTTTTCTCCTTAAATAAGTCCCTAACGTCGCTATTGTTCCCTGATTATGACAATATATGGCGGCTAGCTCAGGTATATCACTATGTCCACTGATACATGTGACATCAATCCGTTTGTTTGTCTGTATTGGATAACTAAGTTTTAACGAAGTTTATCAATCTTATCAAGTGCTCCTCCCTGCTAGTACATTCCGAAAGATGATTTTATTTCCAACAGGTGCTGGACAGGCATCCCTCTGTGCGGGAATGTCTCATCGCCAGCCTGGTAGGCCGCGACCACAACCAAAGTAGTCGGAATACAGAAAGCCCGTGCATCACCTGGCTGTACAAACACCCCTCACAACGTGCGAGTCTGTGAATAAAAGTTAACAATGTGTAATTTAACACTATTAAACGTAAGCATTCAATGAAAATGTAGCTGTGTATAAGAGTTTCAGCTCAGATGCAGTTTAATACTAATTTTTTGAGAACTTCGATGAAGACCTACTGGATCCGGAGTTTGTGCGCGTAGGCGGAGACACGCCTCTGACAGTTGCTCCCAATGAAACCGTCTTATCTGTTTGAGGGTGCTGGCAGCTGGGGAAGTGGGAGGAAGCCTTACTTACCTCTTCACAGTGCTGTAAACAAGTCCGGATCGCACTAGTTAGCGTGTAACCTGATGGCTTTTTAGAACAGCATCTTCTAAACGGCGTAGAAAATCATGTGGTAGTCACGTGCGAATGAACATAGCTGCTACTGTCGATTTCTGTCTGTTTTAGCACTCGGAGCATTAATAATTTCGTCGCGCATTTCGCTCCAGACTGAATTTGGCGAAACCGTTATACCCATGTCACGCATAATTTACGAACACATTTTTGTTCTTTTACCTTCCGTCGTGAAGGAAGATGGTGAGGATATCAGCTGCTAATGCTAAAGCCATAATGAAAGAAAATAAAAACTATTTACCTCCTTCTTTTAATTTCTGTATACATTCAGCTGCAATTTTTTTCGCAATTGCTGCCGATTTCTAAGCCACAAGGCCCCATTATCAGATACAAAATGCGGAAATCGACGTATATCCACAAATACGTCATCTGCACGTGAGCGAATAGCTTCTCCGTCCACGTATCCACTGGGACGAAATCACCTAAACAGACACACTCGAACTCTGTTGAAAGGTCCACTCGGTTGATGGATTTCGTACTTGATGGTGGATCGACGAGCATTTTCGTCAGTGTTAGGTGAAACACTTGAGGATGAAATGTGTCTAGATTTCCGTATTTTGTTCATTAAGACGGAGTTTTGTGGCTTTGAAATCGACATAAATCAAACTGCAAAGCCATAAAAATAACTATTTGCCTGTGTAAATGGAAAGGTAGTAAACAATGTTTATTTTCCTCTGTGAACGTCTTAGCATTACTTGAGATTTCGTGCTTGCAGCCGAATGACGTTGACACCTTGTCACGATATTTCAGCTCGCTACCAGGTAGTCTTCGGGTGTGGTATGTCATCTGAAGATGGCTACCTGGTTGTCAGCCTTTAGTCAACGTCATCCGGCTGCAACTCCAGAACTTCATGGAATAATCATTTCGCCGAGAAATCCCAATGTCTTAGCACTATAGAAGCTACAAGATTATTTCATAGCAAAAGAAATCCACTACTGTACAGCTACACTATTGATGACAATCAGCTGGAGACAGCGTCTGCCGTAAAATATCCAGGCGTAACTATCCAGCTCGACCTTAAGTGGAATGACCATATAAAACAGATAGTGGGAAAAGCAGGCACAAGACTCAGATTAATCGGAAGAATCTTTAGGAAATGTAACTCGTCCACGAAAGAAGTGGCTTATAAGGCGCTTGTTCGCCCGATTCTTGAGTATTGTTCATCTATCTGGGATCCGTATCAGGTAGGACTGGTAGATGAGATAGAAAAGTTCCAACGAAGAGCGGCGTGTTTCGTTACGGGATAGTTTAGCTGGCGAGAGAGCGTTACGGAGATGCTAAACAAACCCACTGGCAGGCGTTAAAAGAGAGACGTTGTACATCACAGAGAGATTTACTATTGAAATTTCTGGACAGCACTCTTCAGGAGGAGTCAGATAATATATTACTTCCCCTCCCACATACATCTCACGTATTGACCACGAGGGGAAAATTCGAGAAATTAGAACCAATACAGAGGCTTACCGATACTCATTCTTCCCACACACTATTCACGAGTGGAACAGGGTTGGAGGGATCAGTTATTGGTACCGAAAGTACCCTCTGCCACACACCATTAGGTGGCTTGCGGAGTATGATGTAGATGTAGATTTCACCAGTGTCTTCAATTTCTTGTTTGTTGTTGTTGTTGTGGTCTTCAGTCCAGTGACTGGTTTGATGCAGCTCTCCATGCTACTCTATCCTGTGCAAGCCTCTCCATCTCCCAGTACCTACTGCAACCTACATGCTTCTGAATCTGCTTAGTGTATTCATCTCTTGATCTCCCTCTACGATTTTTACCCTCCACACTGCCCTCCAATACTAAATTGGTGGTCCCTGGATGCCTCAGAACATGTCCTACCAACCGATCCCTTCTTTTAGTCAAGTTGTGCCACAAGCTCCTCTTCTCCCCAATTCTATTCAATACCTCATCATTAGTTATGTGATAAACCCATCTAATCTTCAGTAGTCTTCTGTAGCACCACATTTCGAAAGCTTCTGTTCTCTTTTTGTCTAAACTATTTATCGTCCACATTTCACTTCCATATATGGCTACACTCCATACAAATACTTTCAGAAACGACTTCCTGACACTTAAATCTATACTCGATGTTAACAAATCTTTCTTCTTCAGAAACGCTTTCCTCGCCATTGCCACTCTACATTTTATATCCTCTCTACTTCGACCATCATCAGTTATTTTGCTCCCCAGATAGCAAAACTCATTTACTACTTTAAGCGTCTCTTTTCCTAATCTAATTCCCTCAGCATCATCCGATTTAATTCGACTACATTCCATTATCCACGTTTTTCTCTTGTTGGTGTTCATCTTATGTCCTCCTTTGAAGACACTGTTCATTGCGTTCAGCTGCTCTTCCAGGTCCTTCGCTGTCTCTGACAGAATTACTATGTTATCGGAGATCTTCAAAGTTTTTAATTCTTCTCCATGGATTTTAATTCCTACTCCGAATTTTTCTTTTGTTTCCTTTACTGCTTGCTCAATATACAGATTACAGGAATAAAATGTATTCTTTTTTGTTGGATCGCGCTGCTGTATAGAGTGAAAGCTGCTGTCATTCGTGATTCAAACTAACGGTGAATATTTTCTGTGAAAGGGGCATGCGACGCAAACGACAGTTGGTAGGTGTGTTTCTACACCTGAAAGACGATGTGTATTCCAACTTCCCGCCGGTCGCTAGGAGCGCCGGTATGAGGATACAAATCAGGTTTGCTTTAAATTCACGCTGTTACTGCCGTGAAAGTTAATTACCTTACAGATTGAACTTATGTTGATGCTACTCAAGAATGCCTTGAAGGCGAAAAAGACGCCATCATCAACACGTCACTGAGTTTGAACAAGGTCGTTTAATATTGCTACGACAAGCTGGATGTTCCTTCTGCGATGTTGCAGAAGATTCGGCAGGAATGCAGCCATTGTACATGATTGCTGGCACTAGTGGTCACGAGAATGTACAGTCGTAAGAAGACTGGGCATCCGAAGGCCACGTCGCACCACCGAGAGGGAAGACCACTGTGTTCGGCATATGGCTCTGGCACATCGCACTCCATCTGCAGCAGCAATATCTACATCTACATACATACTCCGCAATCCACCATACGGTGCGTGGCGGAGGGTACCTTGTACCACAACTAGCATCTTCTCTCCCTGTTCCACTCCCAAACAGAACGAGGGAAAAATGACTGCCTATATGCCTCTGTACGATCCCTAATCTCTCTTATCTTTGTGGTCTTTCCGCGAAATATAAGTTCGCGGCAGTAAAATTGTACTGCAGTCAGCCTCAAATGCTGGTTCTCTAAATTTCCTCAGTAGCGATTCACGAAAAGAACGCCTCCTTTCCTCCAGAGATTCCCACCCGAGTTCCTGAAGCATTTCCGTAACACTCGCGTGACGATCAAACCTACCAATAACAAATCTACCAGCCCGCCTCTGAATTGCTTCTATGTCCTCCCTCAATCCGACCTGATGGGGATCCCAAACGCTCGGGCAGTACTCAAGAATAGGTCGTATTAGTGTTTTATAAGCGGTCTCCTTTACAGATGAACCACATCTTCCCAAAATTCTACCAATGAACCGAAGACGACTATCCGCATTCCCCACAACTGCCATTACATGCTTGTCCCACTTCGTATCGCTCTGCAATGTTACGCCCAAATATTTAATCGATGTGACACCGTGTTAAGCGCTACATTACTAATGGAGTATTCAGACATTACAGGATTATTTTTCCTATTCATCTGCATTAATTTACATTTATCTATATTTAGAGTTAGCTGCCATTCTTTACACCAATCACAAATCCTGTCCAAGTCACCTTGTATCCTCCTACAGTCACTCAACGACGACACCTTCCCGTATACCACAGCATCATCAGCAAACAGCCGCACATTGCTATCCACCCTATCCAAAAGATCATTTATGTAGATAGAAAACAACAGCGGACCTACCACACTTCCCTGGGGCACTCCAGATGATACCCTCACCTCCGATGAACACTCACCATCGAGGACAACGTACTGGGTTCTATTACTTAAGAAGTCTTCGAGCCACTCACATATTTGGGGATCAATCCCATATGCTCGTACCTTAGTCAGGAGTCTGCAGTGGGGCACCGAGTCAAACGCTTTCCGGAAGTCAAAGGAATATGGCATCCGTCTGATACCCTTCATCCATGGTTCGCAAGATATCATGTGAGAAAAGGGCGAGTTGCGTTTCGCAGGAGCGATGCTTTCTAAAGCCGTGCTGATGCATGAACAGCAACTTCTCTGTCTCAAGGAAATTCATTATACTCGAACTGAGAATATGTTCGAGAAGCCTGCAACAAACCGATGTTAAGGATATTGGTCTGTAATTTTTAGGATCCGTCCTGCTACCCTTCTTATATACAGGTGTCACCTGCGCTTTTTTCCAGTCGCTCGGGACTTTACGTTGGGCGAGACATTCGCGATAAATGCAAGCTAAGTAAGGAGCCAATGCAATGACCAGCAGTTGGCACCACAGTAATGCAAAGAACTGTTACAAATCTGTTACTTCGAGGACAGATCCGAACAAAACGCCCTATAGCGTGCATTCCTCTGACGCCAATCCACTGCCATTTGCTACTTCAGTGGTGTCAAGCGAGAGCTGATAGGAGAGCAGGGTGGAGATCTTGCTGCGAGTGAGGGCCGTGTGTTGGTTAGGACGACCTAGTTGAGGGCCTGGAACCAACCTGTCTGCGTGCTAGTCACACTGGGCCTACACATTGAGTTATGGTCTGAGGTGCGATTTCGTATGACAGCAGCTTATCCCACGCACCCTCACTGCAAATTTATGCGTCACCCTGATGAGCCGACCTGCTGCGCTGCCATTCGTGGACAGCTTTCCAGTAGGTGTTTTCTAACAGGGATTACGCTCGCCCACATACTGCTGTTGTAACCCAACAGGCTCTTCAGAGTGTCGAAATATTGCCTTGGCCTTCTCGATCATCAGATCTGTCTCCAGTCGAGCACATGTGGGACATTACCGGACGACAGCTCAATCGTGATTCACACCCGGCGTTGACCGTACCTATATCGACCGATCAAGTACAACAGACATGGAACTCCATCCCGCAAACTGACATCGAGCGCCAAGGAGAACACGATGCAAGCACTTTGCGTGCTTGCATTTAACATTCTTGTGATTACACCAGTAATTAATATACCAGTATTTCACATTCGCAATGGCTTAGCTCGCGCTAATGTTAACCTGTGATTTTGCATTGTTAATCACTTAAATATATTGCTTAGACAAATGTCTTCCCGAAATTTCCTTACTCTACATTAATTATTTTTTGGTGTCGCGATTTTCTTCCTTCAATGTAGTATACAGAACGTGTTATACATGCCACAATCACACCTACAGCAAGTTTCAGGGCCGTGTTTCGAAAAAAGGAAGATTAGGGTTTTACGCCCGTCGAGAACGAGTTCACTAAAATTTAAGCGGAAGTTAGAGGGGGTTGAGGAAGAAAATTGTTACTACATGTAAGTTGCGAAAAAAGGTAAACATACGTTTTTAGCAATTGTAGACATAGTGAAAGGATTTGGTGATGTGGCTGGACCACGCTTCTGGAAATTTTGAAGTTAGCGGTATAACATGCAACGAGCGAAAGGTTTTCTACGACTTGTGCAGAAATCAGACTGCAATTACAAGTATCTAAGGGCACGAAAGGGAAGTAGTAGTTCAGGCGGGTGTGACACTGGGTTGTAGCCTATCCTCGATTTTTACGGTACATTGATAATTTTTTCTTTATGGACCGTCTGACTACATCTGATTCTGTTTCATTCAGTTGTAGTCAGACGGTCCATAAAGTAAAAATTATCAATGTACCTAATATTACACGCAACTGAGTAAGACATGACTACAAAAGTTGAAGATATATCCTCGATGTTATTTATGATATACGTGGAGCAAGCTGTAAAGGAAAGCTAAGAGTAATTTGGAAAAGGCTTTAAGATTCAGGGAGAAAAAATTGAAAACATCGAGGTTTGCCATAGCTATTGTAATACTGTCAGATATGGCAAAGGACTTGGAAGAGCAGTTGAACGGAATAGGCAGTATCTTCAAAAGAGATTATGGAACAACCATCGCTAAAATCAAAACAAAGGGAATGGAATGCTGTCTAAGTATATCAGACGATGCTGTGGAATTAGATTACGAAGTGAAACACTAAAAGTAGACGAGTTTTGTTATTTTAACAGCAGGTTAACTGATACTAACATCTAACAAAAAATTTAGTGTCAGGAAGACTGCTTTGAAGATTTTTGTTCGGTGGAGTGTAGCCTTGTATTGAAGTGAAACGTTGACGATAGGCGATGCTGGCAAGAAGATAGCTTTTGAAACGTGGTGCTATAGAAGAATGCTGAAGATTAAATGGGTGGATGGAATCTAATACTGAATCAAATTTAGAGGAAAAATAAATGTGTGGCACAGCTTGACTAAAAGAAGTGTTTAGGTTGTAGGACACAACGAGACGCATCAAGGGATTTTGTAATTGATGGAAGTGTGGAGGATAAAAGTTCTAGAGGGAGACCAAGGCATGAATACTATAAGCAAATAGAAATGGATGCGGGCTGCAATAGTTATTCGAAGGCGAAGAGTCTTGTACAGGATAGACTGGAGTGGAAAGCTGCATCTTCATTTCGTGTCGCTGCATCTTCATAGATTTTATTCCCCTGGGTCCATCACTTATTTGCAGTGAATAAAATTCATTTCATGAATCTAGATACCAAACCGGTATTTGAATTACGGTCGTTCAGAATGAAAGACCTTGTTTTAACCACTGTACACCTCGATCAGTGGGTGAACCTTCGCCTACCGACAGCATCGAGCAGAGGAATTTGTACGACCCATCATCACATTGTTAAATGGTTTTTTTGTATTGTACCACAAAGTGGTAGTTCATTCGGTATATTAACTCGGAAACCAGACCATAGAAAACTGGTTATTACTAGCTATCTCGACAACGCTTTACACGTGATAAATATGTTGTTAATTGGATGTATGTGGTAATCTCCGTCTCTCTGTCCTCTCCCTCCCCCACCTCCGTTTTCCCTATTCATCACATCTACCCCCCCTCTCTCTGTCATGGTCCTCCTCCCCCCTCCTCTCTGTTAATTTCCTTCCCACTCCCCATCTGTGACACTGAGCTTTGTTTATTGGTGTTGCAAAGGAAATCTTGATTACGCACTGAAGTCGCTTAAAATGAATGGCTAGTTGTGACCGTTAGTGTACAGAATATTAGAGAGACTTTTCCAGTTGCTGGATGAATCTGTGAACTTCAGTGACAGTCTTTTGCATGGTTTTATTCTGTGAACGGGTATGATTACAGATTTTCAAATGACACGGATTTCGTAGAAGTATTCTAATCATAAGCCGATAAGCCATAAATACAACTTTACTGTTGCCTGTTAAAACTGACTGCGAGGAATAAAAGGAAACAGAACATTATTGTTTACACAAATTTTGTTTGAAATTACACATGAGTAAAAAATATATACAGAAGAAACAATTCGTCTATTGGTTCAAATGCCTTGATAGCGTAGTTAAAATTGTCTGCGCGAATGAAGACTAAACCACATACTCGTATTTTCTCAGCAACCGTAATTTTTTGTCGCTGTCAGGGAGAAAACCTGTGCATTGTTATATATATAAGTTTATTAGAATATTGTGCAAAAATTTGAAGTAAATCGATCAAGAACTTTCGAGGTTTTGGCTAACAACCATACCCATTTATATTCTTCTTCTGTTTTTACGGCCCCATTGGACCACTACAATCATTTTCTGCTCATCTTCTTAAATTGGTTTTATTTCCAAATTGTCCAGTATCTTTTCACTTGTTCTGATATTTTTGTCGTCCCTCATCTGTAAATGCCCTCCTTACTGTTTGTCGTTTGCCATTGTTTAAATCCTATGTTTATTCTTAAGTTCTTTAAATTTTCTGTTTTGTTTTTCAAAACGCACAGAGTTATTTGTAGCTCTTTCATATCTTCTGTGATTTACTTTACCCATCGTACTTGTCGCTTCATGTTCCAAAGTTTCTCTGTAATTTTCTTGATAATCTGGTTTCTGGTGTCCTGATAATGTGACCAAAAAAGAGATCGTTTCTTTCCGAATGGTACCTGTAACTGGCTCCACTTCGCTGTATACCACTTCATCTGACAATAGCCGCCACTGTCAATCTTTCTGACGCTTATTATTTACGCATGTTTTAACTATTCTTCACTCTACTTTCAGGATTTTGTCGATTCTGTTTTTTTGGGTCACTTCGAAACGATTTTTACATCCGGACGTCACCTCTAGTTGAACCATCGTCTTGTAATGTTTTAATTTAGTTTTAGTTGACAGACATTTGTATTGTATGTAGACTACATTAATCTTTTTACCTTTTGTTGTTTTGTTAGTCTTCACTAGTCCTGCAGGTTTCTCGCCAAGTTTTACGTTAAAATTTCTCCTAGGTATTTAAATTGTTTCATTACTTTTACTTCTCTGTTGTTTACTGTTATGCGGTTGACTACTAGTGGATCTGTTACTGTTATCTCAGTCTTTTCGAATTATATCTGGAGTCCTATTTATGTAGTACACATACTTACAATATATATTAAAAATGTGTAACACATGTCCGTCCGATCGTTTGTTAGTTTCGTGTAGAAATCTAAACATAATCGGCCAAGAAGTTTCAGAGATTTTTGGTAACAATGTTAGACTACGACTTGTGTTCGTATAGTAGTATAGATTAATAAGAGTCTTGCCATAGAATTTAGAAGTTGGCACCTGCGGCTTCTTGCTGGCTGTGTTTTTCACGTGGCTCGGCGGATGAGGGCAAACAGAGATTGCTCGATGGCAGGAGAAGGTCAG
The DNA here is from genome assembly GCF_021461385.2 of Schistocerca piceifrons. Taxonomy (NCBI): domain Eukaryota; kingdom Metazoa; phylum Arthropoda; class Insecta; order Orthoptera; family Acrididae; genus Schistocerca; species Schistocerca piceifrons. Next base: position 545,765,485 of record NC_060138.1, on the reverse strand, counting down.
CGCCACTCCAGAGTGCCAGAAGCAGGGGCCAGAGGTCCGCCGTCCGCAGAAGGCTCGGTGAAACCGGTTTTAGCCTGACAGGCACTACAGGGAGCCGTGGCCAATCGTCTGGCGAGCGCCATGTTTTTGCCAGACCGAAATTTCTGCGCGTGAAGTACGGTTACGTTGCTTCCCAAGGTGAAACTCAACCATATGCTGGCAGTGTCAAGATAGGCATGTGGTGGTGGTGGTGGTGGTGGTGGTGATTTCTCATACTCCGAGGAGCGTAGGGAACGATGCGGGAGACCCGCACCGCTGTACTAGGCAAGGTCCTAGCGGAGGTGGTTTGCCATTGTCTTCCTCCGACCGTAATGGTGATGAATGGTGATGATGAAGACGACACAACAACACCCAGTCCTCTCGAGGCAGGGTAAATCCCTTACCCGCCGAGAATCGAACCCGGGACCCCGTGCGCGAGAAGCGAGAACGCTACCGCAAGACCACGAGCTGCGGACAGCCACGTGGTAACTGATACGAAATCAGTGCGTTTAATTTGGTCTAATTTGTTGCTTTATAACAGGTTAAAACAGCAGCCGTATCTACATTGTTGTCCGTAGGTGTTACGCCACCTTTCTGTAACAAAAAAGACAAGCACCAGTTGGATAAACAGGCATTTAAGGTCAAGTAGTGTGAGGTGGGAAACTGGAAGAGCTTGTGGGGCTATACCACTAACGCGACGACCATTCTGTAAGCCGCCATGCAACTCGTAATTTTCAAATGAAAATGAAGTCTCGTAAGGTGTTAAACGGAGAATTACACGTGAAAAATAATGATTTCTTTCATTTGACCATTGTTTTATTCATTCTCTAATTACGTTGAACTTTGTACAGAACTAGGCAGCCGGTGGTGGTAACATATGAAGGCTTATATAGTATGTGCTCGACGTATTGTTTAGCTTCACTCCATTCCTCCTGGACTACAACCACCACACGTATTGGAATGTGAGCACAATGATCAGCAGTTTGCTCCTTGCGGTGTTTATGAACGGCTGATCTCAGTCTGCCGTGAGCTGGGTCCAATAGGGCGCACTGGATTCGTACTGAACGATGCCAGAAGAGCGACCGAAGTTGTATCATCCGTAGGCGTTTTAGATCGTCCGGCTTTCGGTTTTCTTGAGACAGAGCAGGTTTCACGAAAAGTTTCTCTGCTAATGGATGGTGTGTCTGGGTGACGTTGTTGGAGATCCTCTGTGGTAACACGCGTGCTCCCCCCTCGTGACGGCAGCACGATCTCAGTGTCTTCGGGTTGTGTTAACGCCATCAGATTTCACGCCACTTGTAATGAAGGAACATCAGTCACAAGTCGAACATAAAGAGAGCTATGCCCATATAAGGACACAAAGGTTTTTATTGAGTAAGGGAACTCCCTAAGAGAAGTTTATCGCAAAGCAGAGTACATGTCTAACGAATTGTAGAATTACTGAAAGATAACTCATTGAATTCCGTGTTCTGGAAAAAATAAGTTTCTTTCGATAGAGGCTGAAGCGACTTCATTTTTTCCTACTTACATATGAATCCTTTACCTTAAAAGCCGTTAAGCTTTGACAGTCATATTGTCTCTGCAATTTGTATTTGTCTGGTATTATTGTGGCTCTAACCTCAGGGGGAGCGGAAATAATGTTTTTTTATATTAAATTCAACAGGATAAATTGTTAACGAGTTGATATTTTTAATCAGTAATATAATCACCCTCGTTATCAACACCCTTTGCCATCTAGTGTGCTAATTTTGAGTGCCGGATCGATAAAAATCAATTAGTTTTTGCCGCAAAATAGGTGCAGATGGCATTTTCGAAATCCCCGAAACATTCAAATTTTTTGCCACTTCGAAAGTGTTTTATGGACCGGAAAAATGGAAAACCGTTGGCGAATTATGGGGCGAATATGGTGAGTGAGGCAATACCTCCCACCCCGTCCATTAATTTTTTTCTAGGGCTCGTATTGCATTACGATTTGCATTATCGTGTTGTAGAATAACGCCTTTGCTGTCGACATTCTCTGGACACTTTAATTCAATAGTTTGATTTAATCGATCCAACCGTTCACAGCACAGATCTGCATCCAAAGTTGGTCTAGCTTTCAGCATTTCAAAATGAACGAGCCATCGAATACTCTACCAAGCACACAATAGCGCCTTTCCGGAGTGAAAATCTGGTTTAGCTGTGCTTCGTGGCGATTCGTTCGGAGAGAGCACTGACTTTTGCGTTTTGGATTATCATAGAGGACTCACTCTTCATCTCCAGTGATCAAGCGATAGCAAACGCTTGTGTATTGTGCCGATGAAGCTACAAGTTGCGTGTGGTGGATCGGTAACCATTGTTTGTCTTTAAGACTCTGCTGAAAATGTTCTTGGATGGTCGACGAAGGTTGGTTAAAAGTGTTACAGTTCCTCGGGTCAGCTTCAACTTCCGCCCTTAATATTTCATTGTCTAAAATTGTTGATCTTCTTCATGGATACAGAAGGGTCAGAATTATCGCATTTGTAGAAAACCACCTGTGACATTTACGAACATCTAATGCACTTGGATAAACATCACAAATGCTTTTGGTAATAACTACTGCGTTACTAGACTTCTGAAACACAAGAAGCGTACGATGCCAGATACGTATCTCTTGTGGTACTTGGCTAGCCATTTCACCATAAATTGAAAAAAAAATCAAGATTTAATTATTTACGAAGAAACACGTCAATCTAACAAATCTAACTTCAAAATGTCTTTGGCACATCTTTGAAGTACATAGTGAACTGATGACTAACGAATATCGCAGAAACGACACTATTTTCCGGTCCCCTAAATACCTGTAGGGTTGTATTTCGAATCACTAAATCGTAAATACCTTGATTCACTTCTATTCTAAAGGCATCCATCGCCGAAGGCATCAAAAAGTACGTAACAGAAATTATATGTAGCGTGCGTGCATGAACGCGCGCGCCTGTGTGTGTGTGTGTGATTATGTAACATAAGATTAGTTGCTTATGAACTGCAGTGTTTATGTAGTAAATGAGAAACATACACTGCCAGAAAAAATCAGTAAACCTGGAAACACGACGTCGATTTTGATTCGGGGATTGTATGTACACTGATGATGGTTTCAGCGTTGTCCACCAACAGATAGCGTAGTGACACAGCTACAATGGTGCCATTGTGTCCACCCTTTAATAGAAAATGTTCACATCCAGAAGACTCAGTGTGATGAAAACGTGTGAAGCAAGGAGGCAACCTCGTCACGAAAGTGCACTTCTGCTTCCTACAGCCAACTGAGAGAGTTGGAAAGGGGTCAAATTGTAGTCTTCCGAGTGGCGGGACGATCCTTTCCGAGAACTGGCACCCAAGTTGGACGTGCTGCGTCAGTTGTGCAAAGATGCTGGTGTCAGTGGTCACGTGAACATTGTGAGACCAGTAGACGATGAACTGGACGCCCACGCAGCATAGACGCCCACCGGTTCGTCATATTGTAAGGACAGCATTGGCAGATCGTACAGCAACCACAGTACAGCTACGAGGGCCTGCGAGCCCAGACGTGTCAACACGAACTGTTGCGAACCGGTTATTAGCAGTGGGATGTGAGTACAGGCGCACACACCTCTAGCCTGTCTTCCATTCAAGCCACAACACTGACGTGCACGGCTCGACTGGTGCCGTCAGAGAAGCACTTGGAAGAAGGAATGGCGCGCCATGGTCTTCAGTGTTGAAAGCAGATTCTGCCTGGACGCAAGTGATGGTTGATCGCGTGTAGAGTGGTGAGCGCCGTCTCGTAGGGTGCAGTCGTCCAAGACAGTCTGGCCCACCCCTGGTCTCATGGACTGGGGTTGCGATAATCTACAACTCTCGTTCACCTATGGTGTTTCAGGAGGGGACACTAACTACTGCCCGGTACGTGCAAAATGTTTTTACACCCGTTCTTTTGCCGTTCCTGCAATAGGAAGTTGACGTGTAGTCCAACAGGATAATGCTCGCCCACACAGTGCCCCTAAACTCAATGTGCTGTGCAAGAAGTGCGGCAATATCCCTAGCGAGCACCATCTACGTACTTGTCTCCAATCGAGAACTTGTAGAATATGATGGGACGATAAGTGACTCGTGCGACTAATCAACCAATAACTCTTACAGAAGTACGTGGACAGGTCCAACGGGCGTGGAATAACGTGTCCCAGGAAGTATTCACCATCTGTACGATCGACTCGATGCCAGAGTCAGCACATGCATTCCCAGCCGTGGATACTACCACGTGTTTTCGAGCATGGGTCGATACTTGGTACCTCGGAACCGCTTGTGCTGTCGATCTATAAATGTAATCATTTCAGTTTAAACCACATGCACTGTTGCAGCAATAACTCTTGAGTGTACTGGAAACCTCTAAAAGGGTGCACAATTTTTTTTCCGGCTGAATATTTTAACGGTATGGGTACCGCTAAGCTACAGCATGACGAATGTTTGGCAGTGAAAATATATAAGTTTTCCGTTCAAAACATAGCATTTGTAGAGTGCAAGTCTGAGTAGTTCTCGAATGAGAAATATTATTATTAGCTCGTTACTAATGCCACATGACAGGACAAAATATCCGGTGGATAATGCAAATATCTCCAAAAGACTATTAGCGGATGCTGCTGTTCAGTGCGGGGAAGTGGCAAATGCCAGATAATTGTGCCGAACTGCAGGAAGACCTGCTGCAGGGGATCGATGCTTGGCTGCAGGGCCTGTCAAGAAACACTCAACGTAAATAAATGTAACCTATTGCTCCTGAATAGGCCAGGAGACGCACTTCTGTTCGATTACGCTATTGGCGTTAAATCACTGGGACCACTTGCAACCATAAAATATATGGGAGTGTGCACCCCGAGAAACCAGAAGTAAAACGACCATATAAAAATATTTACCGGAAAAATGGATGCCGGACTAAGAATCTTCGGAAGAATCGTAAGTAAATGTAATTCAATCACAAACAGGAGCTCACAAAAACCTTAGTCCAACTGATACTCGACTACTGTTCAATAGTCAGGGACTCTTACCACGTTCGTCAGGCTTTGGCATAAATTTCGCTTTCAACGGCTCTATTTTAACGCTCGTGCATACTTTCGTAATCCGGTCAGATTCCTAGCGGGCGTCACTAACTCCAGATGAGCAACTTCTTGACCGAGGGATTGATGACTTCGCATGTTTAGTCCCTTAACCCAAACCAACCAGCTTGAATTAATAGAGGAGATACAGAAGAGTCATAGAAGAGCTGCGCGTTTCGTCACGGGTTCGTTAAGAAAGCGCGAGAATGTTGTGGAGATGATGATCAAACTCGAATGGAAGATACTACAAGAGGAGCTTTGCATCATGAAGAGGTTCACCCTCAAAATTAAGAGAGGGTGCATTGCAAGACGACTTCGTCCAACATAAATCTAGAGAAACGACGATCAGAGCTCATAAGCAGTGTTATCGAATGTCCTTCAGTCCGCACGAGTGGATCAGGAAATGTCGGTCTTGCCCGCCCGGTTAGCCGTGCGGTCTAACGCATGGCTTTCTGGAGTGTGAAGGAGCGCTTGGTCCCCGGCACGAATCCGCCCGGCGGACTTGGGTCGAGGTCCGGTGAGCCGGCCAGTCTGTGGATGGTTTTTATGCGGTTTTCCATCTGCCTCGGAGGATGCGGGCTCTTTCCCCTTACGCCGCTTTCACACTATACGGTTTTGACCGTACGGCAAAAAGCCGTACGAGTTTTAGCCGTGCCTGTGTTGCTTTCACATTACACGGCTTTTTGACGTGACCAGTTGTTGGTGTCTATTCAGTTTGCTTAATGTGTGTATCAAGATGAACCGTAAACGAGTTGTTGCTTTGTGGTTGCTTCATCGTCGCCGCAAAAGAAAAGGTCGTCTTTTGTGGGTACACCCCATTAACCAGAGAAGAGACGAAGTGGGTTTATTTTATACACTCTTTGAAGATTTGAGGAACGACGGAAATAAATTCTTTAACTATTTCCGAATGTCTATTACCTCGTTTGACGAATTACATAGAAAACTAAAGGATGTGTTACAACGACAAAACACACAATTCCGCAATTGCATCCAACCTGTTCAAATGCTGGCTATCACGTTAAGGTAATTTAATACATAAAAACTAGTTCTGTTTATTTACTTATTTATTTGTGTTTTACATTTTTATTACGCTCAGATTATGAAGTAGAAAAGTCAATATCAATATCAGCAGTTGAAACCAAAGAGTTTGTAGCAGGACTGACTGTACTGTCACTTTGTGGCGACAGGCTCTCTGCAAAAACGTTGTAGAACTGCGTTGTTGATGGTGGGCCTTCATGGCTACTTGTGGAAGGCGAAGGGTATGGTGGTGGCACTTTATTAATTCGTTGATAAGAACTGCGACCTTGAGAAGTCTGTAATGGTTGTTCGAGAAAAGTAGTTGGGTTTGGTGCAGCTGGAGGAGGACGAATCTGATGCGTATGGTAAGAGGATATTGGAGCAGCATTTTCCATAGGTGAATAAGAATAAGCTTGAAATCTATTATTATAGGGCATGGGAGGTGTGTAATGGGTAAATGGAGGAGGTTGAGCTGTCAATATATTTCTCCTTTCATATATATTTTCTATAACTTTGAGGACTCCCATCTGAAACTGAAGATAATCCTGTTCATCAAATTTTTCCAGATGAGGCTTCAGACTAAGTAAAAATGACATTTTGCTGCAAGGTTTGTCTTCTTCCAGAGCTCGTAATATTTTCATTTCGATTGCATCAGGTTTTCTATGTTTTCTGTTTGTATGGCACTCGCTTTTGGATGTTTGTTGTGTGGGTGCTGTATCAAATGGCCCAGAAACATTCTCAGTATTTTCGACGGAGCCCTGCGTTTCTATATCTTCTTCCAGTCTGGCGGTGCGTTCCGATTGAAAACTGTCCTCCGTCTCTCGAGCATCATACAGCTTTTTTAGAAACTGCAGCTGATCAGAATATACATACTTTTTCATTTTCTTTGCTGCTGAGCCACTTTTTTTCGCAGCTTGAATTTTTATGTTTGACTTCACAAAGGAGTCTCGTAGATTGGTCCACCTCCGTATTACTTCTATACCTACATCAAAAGAAAACAAAACTGTATGAAAACATTTTAATTTTGTATAGAAAAAAGCAAAACTGTAACAAAAAATGTCCACTGCAAACTAAATGTCACTGATTTTTTTTCGTTTTGTTCAGGTATCTGGCAAGCGGTTGTTCCTTCACTGACTTACATTTCCAGTACAGAATTGGGATTTCTACAGCAAGTAAAGTGGTTAATGATGTATGCACAGCAATTTGGTCATCACTGCGGGAAGAATGTATACAAAGACCGACCAAAGAGGTATGGGAATCAATAGCGGCTGGATTTGAACGTACTGCTAATTTCCCCCACTGCTTAGGAGCGGTGGATGGAAAACATATCCGTCTTACTGCCCCATTTAATAGCGGATCAATGTACTTCAATTACAAAGAATACTTTTCTGTGGTTCTGATGGCTGTAGCGGATTCCAACTACAGGTTCATTTATGTCGACGTAGGAAGTTATGGCAAAGACTGTGACTCTTCAGTGTTCAGACGGTCCAGTTTATGGAAGTCAATAGAAAGTAATTCCCTGGAATTTCCAGACGTCCAATGTCTGCCTGGTACGGAAGGTCCAAAAGTACCCTACTTCTTCGTGGGAGACGCAGCATTTGGCCTACACACGCATTTGCTCCGGCCTTTTGGGGGAACAAACTTGACAGTTGAGAAACGTGTATTTAATTACCGTTTGTGCAGAGCAAGGAGGTATGTGGAATGTGCTTTTGGCATCCTCACCAATAAGTGGCGGTTGTTTCACCGACCTTTAAATGTTCATCCAGATTTTGCAGTAAAAATGGTTAAAGCTTGCATTGTTTTACACAATTTTGTACGTCAGAGAGATGGATTTATAATTGAAGACACCACATCCTTCACTGGTTTGGAAGACTTAGCCCAAGATGCCAACATAAGAGGAGGACTGACAGCCAACGCCATAAGGAACACTCTTTGTAAATATTTTATGACAAATGCTGGAAGCGTGTCATGGCAGATGTCAAAGATATAAATTAACAAGCCTTTTCCTTTTTGTAGATTGTTTGTGAAAGCCTGCGACTGTATAGTAAATAGTTTTCTTTATAAATAAATTACTGCTACCACTCACGTTTTTAATCGTTTTGTTTATATTTTGTACGACGCGTTTCGGGAAATAATTCCGATCTTCAAGTGCGTTTTTTTCTCTAAGTTTTCATTATGTGTAGTGTTTTTTTATTTGTGAGGTCTTGTGCGTGTTTCTCTTATAAATTACAGTAAAGAAAACAGAATGCAAGACCTGACACATAAAAAGACACCACACATGATGAAAACTTAGAGAAAAACGCACTTAAGGATGGGAATTATTTCCCGAAACGCGTCGTGCAAAATATAAACAAAACAAAAAAAACGTGACTGGTAGCAGTAATTTACTTATAAACAAACGATTTACTTTTAGAATAAAATTTATAACGTTAAATAAAAACTGTTTAAAACGTATTAAATGTAATATTAATATATTAAATAAATACTTACCAAACGCATTTTTATCTTTGTCTTCCATCTCATCAAAATCTTGCTTCAGTGCTACGCAAACTTCCCGCCAAGCATTCTTTGTAGCAATACGATCTCTATACGCATCTAGAGTTTTGTCCCACAGAACAGGTCTTACTTCCACCAAGGTTATCAAAAGTTCAGTATCAATTTCATCCATTCTTCTACACTTTTCAGTAAACAAGAATAAACACAAATGAATAAAACGACACTACAACGAACTAGTCGACGCCGTACGGCTCAAAACCGTCCAGTGTGAAAGCATGCACTTAGTCACGTAGGCCACTGTTGTCGAACTTGCCGTACGGCGACCGTCTGTTGTAGTGGCAAGACACGGCTGCAGCACGGCACGGCAGCGGCATTTTGCCGTCGCCGTATAATGTGAAAGGCGCCATACATTTCTTCACACCTACAGCCGTACGGCTTTTTGCCGTACGGTCAAAACCGTATAGTGTGAAAGCGGCGTTATTCCGCCTCAGCTACACTATGTCTTCGATTGCTGCGCAAACAAGTTCTCCATTTACGCGTACACCACCATTAGTCTACCACGCAAACATAGGGGTTACACTCCACAATAACCCTGAAAGAGTGGTTCGGTGTGGGGCGGCGGAGGGGTGAAATCTACTGCAGTGGTCGTCGTGGGGTTGTGGACCACTGCGACTGCGGCGGGACGGAGCCTCTCCGTCGTTTCTAGGCCCCCGGTTAACATACCATACCATACCATACAATACAATACAATGTCGGTCTTAGCAGAAGTACCCGCCGCTACACACCGTAAGGTGGCCTGCCGTCTTCAGTTGTGCCTCATTATTAACTCATTGCCGAAGGTGTATTAAACACATACACGGTGATAATTATTGAACTATATGGAAAAAAACGTAAATTAGTTACAAACTACCGCTTGCACACACTTTATTCAACATGTAAACGTCACTGCAGATATTGGGATTTATGTTATGACATGTTCGATATGCCTGCCATCATTGGCGATGATGTCACGCAGACGAATAGCGAAATTCTGCATGACCCGCTGAAGTGTCGAAACATCGATGCTGTCGATGACCTCTTGAACGGCTGTTTTCAGCTCAGTAATGGTTTTGGTGTTATTGCTGTACACCTTATCTTCAATATAACCCCATAAAAAGAAGTAGCATGTGTTCAGATCCGAAGAATATGGCGGCCAATCGAGGCCCATGCCAGTGGCCTCTGGTTACTCCAGAGCCAGAATGGGGTCCTCAAAGTGCTCCTTTAGTACATCAAACACACTCCTGCTTCTATGGGGTCGGGCTTCGTCTAGCATGAACCACATCTTGTCGAAGTCAGTGTCACTTCGGATAATGGCGAGGAAATTACCTTCCAGAACCTTTACGTACCGTTCGCTAGTCACTGTGCCATCAAGAAATATCGCACCAATTATTCTGTGACTGGACGTTGCACACCACACATCCGTTGAGGATGAAGAGATTTTTCGATCGCGAAATGCGGATTCTCAGTCCCCCGCAAATGCGCCAGTTTTGCCTATTGACGAACACATTCAAATGAAAGTGGGCTTCGTTGCAAAACCAAATCACGCATGAGCATGCTGATTCCCATCGTGCCCCGCGTCCAGCCTTGCAGAAGTTATGACTATTTCATTTTATATAGTTCAGTAATTGTCACCTGTACAATAAAGCTTGACATTCTTATTTACCTACTTTTGCTTAAGATACAACTGAGAAAAATATCGTAACGACTGGGGAACTTAAATACTTGTTAACTACGAAGCATTCACATCCACTTACTGTATGAAAACTATTTCTGAAATATTAAATATTTTGCGTCTTAACTTCATGAAAATGCTCACTGTCAGAGGAAACAAGGGACTGGCGAATCTTCAGCCTAGCTGAACACAATTTCGGACTGTGGCAAAGATACTACATTGAAAGTATAATTTCTTATCAGGTCCCCTGGTGACGCACGTACTGTGCAAACTCTTTCAGGCTGCTGATAAAGAGCGGTGGAAGCATTTCTAGTACAGATAACATGAGCTGTCGCTGAACGCTGAATGCACAGTGGAAGTTGCTACATCTCTGCTTCGGTAGGCGGACTCACTTCCATGTTGTATATCCAACGATTACTCTCCGCCCGGGTACTACTGGCTGCTGTGGAAAAAAAAAATCTTATTCCTTGAAACAGTGTGTTTCTCGTTTAGAAAAGGCAAAGCTAAAAAAAAAAGTATCGGTGAAACAAATTCTACAGGTTACTGTATGCTACTCTCCTGTCGTTGTAGAACGCTAAATCCATCCAGCTGCAATCCACGCACCCTTTCAAGCCTATATTCGGTGAGAACAGCTATTGTTACGCTATTACGTACCACATGGCAAAGGCTGTTTTCGTCCAATATTTTTATGCATATTTTTTTATTTTTTCCGACGAATTTGTCCCCACTCAGGATTTGCAACGCATCTTAAAATTCATTTAAAAAACGCTTGGAACGTTCAGCTGTGAGCACGTCCATAGCCCAATGGTTGGTGTTTCTGGCCATTGACGCGGGAATCCCGTGTTCGATTCCCATCTCAGATTTATCTGTGGTTCAAAGATCAGAAACGGGATGCTCTCAGCCAAGTCAAAAAGGTTCGCACCAGCCTTCAAACTGTCACGAAAATTATTTACTTGTTGTGAACTAGTGCCATGTAAAAAGACGACGTTGGTTTTTAAAGATGCAGCAGTTTACAGAGCCATATATCTTCATTTAAGTAATAACTGAATTTATTTTGGAGATTGTCCTTTATTGCAGGCCGGGGTAGCCGAGCGGCTCTAGCCGCTACAGTCTGGTACCGCGCGACCGCTACGGCCGCAAGTTCGAATCCTGCCTCGGACATGGATGTGTGTAATGTCCTTAGGTTAGTTAGGTTTAAGTAGTTTTAAGTTGTAGGGGACTGATGACCTCAGCAGTTAAGTCCCATAGTGCTCAGAGCCATTTGAACCCTTTTGTCCTTTATTGTTTGAATTATAAAGTAGTGAATGTAAATAATCTGACTGTAATGTACACAAAAGTAACATAAGATACGGTGTAATATACAGTTGAAGCGTGTGTGAAGCTTTGACTTATTAGTGGTAATCTTGGCATCAAAATAACGCATGAAAGTAGAAGGAAGGAGGACATAGGAAGTAGGCTAGCACAGGACAGAGACGATTCACCGCTGAAACACGTCTAGTCGTACTCTGATGAGCCAAAACATTATCAGCACTGCCCACCGCGACATTGGATGTTGCCTGGTGGCATTGCGGTCACGTGACGCGGTAACAGAAGTAAAAAACGTAACAGAAGCAGACACGACGGGGGCTCACCCTAGCAAAGATATGGACTGCAAATGGAGAAATCCATTGAGATAAGCGACTTTGACAACGGCTGGCTATTATTACGGAGAGCCTGTGAGAGAGTATCTCGAAAACAGCGAAGCTGATTGTTCACGTGCTACTGTCGTAAGCATATACGTAAAGAGGTAGCACAGTGAAACTACCACTAGGCGCTAAATGGTTGGATGTCCACGACTCTTCACAGACCGTGGGGTTCGGAGGCTTGTCTGCTCTGTAAATCAGGATAGACGATAACCTGTGGCATCTCTGCCAAGAGCACACCGTTCATCGTACGTTGTTGAACAGGAGCCCCGCGGCAGACCACACCTACGTGTTTACACGTTGACCCAACGACATCATCAGTTAAGATTGCTGTGGGCAAGGGGGAAATCGGGATTCGACCGTCGATCAATGAAAACTTGTCGGCTCTTCGCGTGAATCACATTTTTGCTGCAATAAGTCGACGGTCGTCTCCACAAACGCCATCATCGAGGTGAACGGCGGCTCGAAACGTGCAGCGCGCCACGGACGCAGGCTGATGGGAGCAGTATTATGCTGTGGGAGACATTCTCCTGCTCTTGCATGGGACATGTGGTAGTAACCGTAGATATGTTGACAGATGCAAACCACCTACATCCCTTCATGCGTGATGTCTTCCCGGCGGCGATGTCATCTTTCAGCAGTGTCATTTCTCCGTGTCTCTGAGCCAGAACCGTGCTACAGTGGTTTGAGGAGCATTATAGTGAACTTACGTTGATGTCTCGGCGACCAAATTCGCTGATGTAAATCCTATGGAAACCACCTGGGTCGCTATCGGTCCCCATAACCGCGTGCGCAAATCGGCGGCCCGTTATTTACGTGAATTACATGACCTGTGCGTAGACATCTAATTCCACATGCCTCCACAAACCTACCAACGAACTGTATGATCCCTGATACGCAGAATCAGTGATGTATTTCGTTCCAAAGACGGACTAAAACTCTGTTAAGCATGTCTTCATAATGTTTTGGTTCATCAGTGTATAAATGACTTGTATAGGTTAACTACATTTTCTGAAACTATAGTGAATCTTGTAAGACCAAAAGCGTTTCGCTTTATTCTAAGACGTCTTCAGTGGTCACTGTAACAATGTTTTTTTCCTCTTAAAATTTTGTTTGCTGGAATCACAAACAGTTCGCACACTTTACTTACTACAATAAAGAGCGTTAATTTTTATTGTTAGTCACTTTTTGTTGTTCCGTTGTTTACATCATTCTTTCTGTTCTTCCATATGTGTGTGTTTGATACACAGTACTTTCACAGCACTAAATATATTCACGTTCCTCTGTTGTGAATAAGCACTGTCAATTCGCAGTTTCGTTCGGTTTATTTTGCTATTACGGTATGCGTTCATCTCTTGATTGTTTGGTAATGATGGGAGCGTCTCTCTCTCTCTCTCTCTCTCTCTCTCTCTCTCTCTCTGGAGCGAACATGGGTTTTGTGCTTTGTTGTGGTACAGTGGTGGACCAGGTATTGCATAGTTTGTAATATTATTTTGTCATGTCCAGGGGGGATTGTTCTTTCTCTCCAGTATGTTTTATTAGTTTGAATAACGTCTGGTTGCTGATGTTCGTCATTTATTAGGTGTTTTTTCTGTACTATTGCTTTTTTAATTTGGAAGTTGTCTTATAGGTTTAACATTTTTCTTGTTGCTGTTGGCCGCAACCTGCGCTAGAAATTTCTGGGAATGTAGGTCTGGAGTACAGAATCGTATAGAAGTGAATCATCTGGGAAAGTCGGGAAAGATGATGATCATGGAAGTGTTAGTGAGGTTGTTACGGAAAAACACTGAAAATTAAGATGACTGGCGAGAAACTAGGTCGTTCTCCGCAGCATCGAGGAGGAAAAGATGATGACGCAACATTTGTTAGGTTTCCAGGGAATGACATCGATTCCAGTAGAGGGAGCCGCAGAAGACGGAAATTTAAGAAGACAAAGATGGCATAAAATTGTGGAGCAGCCGCAAGCGGAATACAACCTTTTCTTTACTATGTGCTTTGCTAGTCAAACGAAAGTATCTTCAGAAATTTAGTAGGGAAAGGCCACACTTTGAAAACATTGGTTTGTGCATAAGCTCGTAGCGTTTTTTCTATTAGTTTAATAAATACAACAGATACACATAAGAGACTTTAGTCATCAATAATATAGCCTCCTTCGCTATTTAAAAGTCTACCTACGCTAGGTTTTCGATTCTGCGGCTGTAGAAATCACGTGGGTTTTAGGCAAAGAACTCGTCGAGCCATGTTCGGAGCGCAATTTCATAGAGTTCCGTGAAGGTTGCGCTGAGGGCGCAAAATCAGGTGAATAAAGTGGGTGCGGAGTGACTTCCTAACCCAACTCCTGTATAGTATTTGTCAGTGTAGCAGAATGCGGGGAGGTGTTATCGTGGAGTACCATAACTTAACGCAGTCTTCCTGGTCGTTGTTCTTGGATTGTGTCTGCAAGACCTCTCACCTGTTGACAATAAATGTTAGCAGTGAGGGTTACACCTCGCGGAAGCAATTTGTAGTACGCCACAGCATCTCTTTTACATCCGATGCATAACGATATCTTCTGTGGACGCGCACAGGTCTTTGCACGGGGAGATGATGCTTTGTTTGGGCTCAACCATTCCCTTCTTTTCCTTAAATTAGCACAAAGACGCCATTTCTCGTCATCAGTAACGTTACAGGATAGACACGGTCGGTGTTGTTCATGAGTCAATTGATGACGATGTCAAATGTCAATTCTGGAGTACACTGACATGTATCATTGTGGATTAATGCATTTAACTGATTTTCATCAAACGCCGAAAGTCTTCCTGAACGAGGAGTCACTAATGTCAAAACGATCCTTCTTAGAAGTCTAGTCCCTTCAACCCCCGCCAACCAACCAAGCAACCAACCAACCTTCTTAATACGAAAAAACCATTTTCCTGCCGTCCTGTGGCCAGTGGCATCCCTATAAACGGCGCAAACGTTTCTGGCTGCCTCCGCTGCTGTCACCCATCTGTTGAACTCAAACAGCAGAATATGTTCAGATTTCTCCACTTCGCACTCCATTTTCTAGCGCCCATGCTGCACTCACTCTTTCCAGATGAGAAAATAACATTATGTAGACTTAAACAGCAACAAAACTACAAATAAAAATGTCAGTCGATAATTAAACACACATCAACGGGAACAGCAACACGAGAAACAAAAACCCTACTCTCTCTCTCTCTCTCTCTCTCTCTCTCTCTCTCTCTGTGTGTGTGTGTGTGTGTGTGTGTGTGTGTGTGTGTGTGTGTGTGTGTGTGCGTGTGTGTGTGTGTGTGTGTGTGTAAACTATTTATAGCATTTATGGATGTGGGGAAAGCTTTTGACATTGTTGAATGGAATACATTCGTTGAAAATCTGAAGCTGCAGGGTGTGTAAGGTTATTCACAATTTGTACAGAAGCCAGATTGCCGGCCGGAGTGGCCATGCGGTTCTAGGCGCTACAGTCTGGAACCGAGCGACCGCTACGGTCGGAGGTTCGAATTCTGCCTCGGGCGTGGATGTGTGTGATGTCCTTAGGTTAGTTAGGTTTAATTAGTTCTGAGTTCTAGGCGACTGATGACCTCAGACGTTAAGTCCCGTAGTGCTCAGAGCCATTTGAACCAGAAGCCAGATTACAGTTCTGTGACAGGAAGAACTTGAGAAAGAAGGCAGTAATTGCGAAGGTAGTGATACTCGCTGATCTCCGATGACATTCAGCCTGTACATTGAACAAGATATGAAGAAAACAAAGGAGAAATTGGGAAAGAAAGACAATATCAAAACATTTCCAAAGAAACTGTAATTCTGTCAGGGACAACAAAAGACTTTCAAGAACAGTTGAACGGTATTGATAGTGTCTTCAAAAGAGGTTATAAAGTCAACAGCAAAAATGTGAAACAAGGGTGATCTAACCTAATTAAATCATTCGATGCCGGGGGAACTAGATTTGGAAAGGACAGTAAAATCAGTACCCAAGTTTTGTTATTTGGGAAAGAGAAAAACTGACGATTGCTGAAGTGGAGAAGATACAAAATACAGAGTGACCATAGCAAGAAAGGCTTTTTTGAAATGAGAGCATAGAATATAAATTTTACTCTATGGAAGTCTTTTTCTGAAGATATTTGCATGGAGTGTAGCCTTGTAAGGGAAGCATGGACGATAAACGTTTTAGACTAAGAGAGACTAGTGTCCTTCGAAATTTAGTATTACAGAAGAATACTAATGATTAGATGGGTAGTTCCGATTACTAATGAGAAGAGAACATATACAGTCGAGTTGGGGGAAAATAAATTTATGGCACGACTTAAGCTCAAGAAGGGACTGGTTGACAGGACACATTCTCAGGCCTCAAGGAATAGTCATCTTGGTATGGAATGAAGTGGGGGGGGGGGGGGGGGGGAGGTGTCAAAGTTGCAGAAAGACAAAGGGTTAACTATGAGGAGGAGGATGAAATCGAGGCAGAGCTAAAGAAGTTGCACAGAACAATTAGCATGGAGAGCTGCCGCAAACCAGGCTTAAAGCTGAAGCCCACCTCAGCAGCAGGAACAGCAACAGCAACAACGACAGCAACATTACTAACTCCTCTCCTCGCTGCTGCTGGAACAACCCACACGGCCGTGCGATGGCGAGATGGAACAGCGGAAAATTTCATGCTACGGGCGTAGCTTTGAGGCTTCGCTCGCAACCGTTGCCTGTAGCGAAGGGTTGGAATTTCTTGGAATAGCGCAGCGTTCGGAGAAGACGCGGCTCCACTGCAACGTCACAGACGTCGTGGCAAAGTGCCAGGGCGCAGGCTGCCTGTCCGGAAGGGGATATGGGCCATTTCTGCCGGCTACGGCACTGCCGCAGTTCCACAAACCTGCTGCACCAACTCTGCATACACAACCTCTGAAGAGGGCTCGTACGCCGTAAGCGCAGTGTGCTCTCACAATGCTATTCAGTGTAAATGTGCAAAAAATAGCAGTTGCCACTGACGTAACGCTTCAGTTATGTTTTCTATGTTGCGATATATTTCTTCAGTACTTCTTAATTTCCATGCCACTGAATTTTTTAGTGGACCGAGTAGTTTTAGAATGATTCTTCTTTCTAAGACTTGGTTTTATTTGTAATTCGATACTGAACATTCAGTTGCATAAAGACATTCTGGTTTTACTACTGTATTGTAGTGCTGTACTTTGAAATTTTTAGAGAGAATCGTTTTGTTGCAAATGTTCCTGGTTATACCTTATGCTCTCTCCATTCTATGTACTCTGTTCTACAGAGAATTTTTCTAAGCCATTTTCTTGAATCATTTCTCCCAAATATTAAAATTTATTAACTCTCTTTATCTGTCCAATATCTGGTACTAGGATATCTGGAGAATTTTTTATGTTTTTTATTAATTTTTTCCTATAGAAATTCTTAAACCTGCTCTGTTGATTTTGTTTTCTTCTAAGAGATTGATTTATATTTCTGTATTCGTTCGGTTTTCAGAAAGAATATCAAGTTGTTGTTGTTATTATTATTATTATTATATTACCCATGTTACAGGCTTTTATTAGACCACGCGAAGCGTTTATGACTACTTGTTCTTCCTGTTCTTCCAGCACTCTTTCATTCGTTCACTAAAGGCCCTCTTCCTTTCTTCGGTCCACTTTGGGCGCTATCTTTTTTGACATTACTTGTGTATTTTGTGTCTATAGACACTTTTGTCTGTGATGTCCGCTGAATCTATCTGTGCTTTTTCCAGATCAATTCTGACTTGTACCATCCAAGGTATAGTGTGTGTGTGTGTGTGTGTGTGTGTGTGTGTGTGTGTGTGTGTGTGTGTGTGTATTCTGTTGGTGAGACTGATCTGTGGGAGTCTGCTGATGTGGCCATAAAATTTCAGTCGCCTTTTTCTGATGTCCGCTGCTAGTTTGGACAACTTCTCTGGAGTGAACCCTGTATCCTTCGTCTGTGAATTTCGGTTCAGTAATTTTCCAGATAATTTTTCTTTCCTCTGTGAGGATCTTCTCTAGATCGCCCTTGGTGTGTGGCGTCAGTGTTCTGTATAAGGCTCTCTTCATCTTCAGTAACCTTGTGTTCCGCGTCATTTTCTCCTTTCTTTTCGGTTCGAGCACTTCCCCTAGAAATGTTACTTTGTTGATCTTGCCATATTTTGTTTAAATTCAGTATGTTGAATTTCGTGCGGAGG
Organism: Schistocerca piceifrons; assembly: GCF_021461385.2. Classification (NCBI taxonomy): domain Eukaryota; kingdom Metazoa; phylum Arthropoda; class Insecta; order Orthoptera; family Acrididae; genus Schistocerca; species Schistocerca piceifrons. The sequence goes on along the minus strand of NC_060138.1, from coordinate 545,747,311 downwards.
AACTCTTTGAGCACTTCTACCTGCCTGATTGGTGTGGTTTCGTTGTCAGCAAGAAGTGCCAGGTCGTCCGCGAAGGCTAAACAGCCAACTTCCAGTTTATCCTTGGGTCGTCCTAGTCGCATCGGCTTCCAGTATCCTCTTGTAATTTCAGCTCTTTCTCCCATTGCTTAATGACTTCGTCCAACACTAGGTTGAAGAGGAGTGATGAGAGACTATGACCACGCCTGTCCTGATCTCAAAGGGTTCGGAGGTTTTCACCCCTAAATTTCACTTTTGATGGCGTGTTTGTCAGTGTCTGTCTAGTCAGTAGCAGTGTCTTGTCCAAACCTTGTTCGTATAGGATGTTGAACAATGACTGGCGGTCAACGGAGACATACAGTTTCTTAAAGTCAACGAAAGTGCATATGACTGCCGTATTTCTGAGGGCTCTGATTTTTAGGGTAGTCTTCAAATTGAAGATTTGTTCTGTGAAGGAGCGACCAGGTCGGAAGCCCGCCTGGTGCTCGCCGATCTTGTGTTCCAGCTGGTCTTCTGTCCTTTTGAGTAGGCATGCTGGAAGGATCTTGTATGTGACTTGTAGTAGGGAAATGCTCCTGTAATTGTTTACATCTGTGCAGTTGCCCGTTTTATGTAATGGATGAATCAGTGCGCATTTCCAGTCATCTGGCAGCTTTTCTGATGTCCAGATGTGATAATCTGTGCGAGTTCTCTAAGTGAGTTTGGTCCGAGGTTTTTCAGTAGTTCGGCCACTATACCATCTTCACCAGATATTCTGTTGTTTTTTAGTTTGACGACGTGTCTGTGGACCTCCTCTTGTGTCGGGGGGTGGTGAGTCTGTGTGCTTCTGTCAGTTCTTCCTCTAGGAATATCTCTGTGGGCCCTGGGCAGTTCAGAAGTTCTGAGAAATGCTGTGCCAGTACCTTACAGTTAGCCTTATTTGTCAGTGCCAATTTTCCATCACTTTTCCATCACTTTTCCTGAATCAGAGGTTCGGTGGTGTGTACCCTCGGATTTGCCCTGCAAACGTCCTGTAGAAATGTCTTGTCTTGTAGTTACGAAAGTTGTCCTCTATGGAGTCAGTGTTCTTTCATGAATTTTCTCTGAGCGTGTCTGATAATTTTTGCCGTTGTTTCTCGTGTTTCGTTGAAAGCCTGTAAATTTTCTGGGGACATTTTGCTATAGTATTTCTGGCACGCAACTTCGCTAGTGAAGAGTGCATTGTCGCAGTCGGTGTCTCAAGGGTGTTCGGAGTTCTTCCTCAGAGGACTGAGGGCTTGTGCTTTTTCTGCGATTTTTCGGTGGAAATTTTGCCAGTCATTTGCATGCTCTTCTTCCCAGGCTTCTTTCACTCCAGATTCTGCGATCTCCTTTGTGTCAAATTTTGGCAAGGAGGTTTTCTTACTGAAAGTTCTGCTTGGGGTCAATTTGGCTTTGACACGTGTGGGGTAATGATCAGAGTCGATGTTGGCTCCATTACATACTTGCACATTATGGATCTCTGTCTGTACTGGGTAAGAGATAGCCACATTGTCGATTTAGAACTCACCTAACTGCTGGACTGGTGAGCGCCAGGTTTTCTGTTTTCTGGGGTCTTTTCTGAGGGATGTCGACATGAGCTTGAGGTTGTTCTGAGGCGTGTGCCATTTGTTTTGGTAAATTTACGCGCTGGATAATTTCCAACTGTCTTCCTGTGTCGGTTTTCTCTGCCGATCTGTGAATTGCAGTCACCCAGGAGGAGTTTGACGTCACATCTGTGGACTTTGGACATCACTTTCTCCAGGGTCGACCACAATTTTTCTGCAGCCTGTGGGTCTTCCTTGTTTCTCTGGTCAGCGGGGACGTTTACGTTGATTAGTGTGTACTTTTTGTTGGCGCACTGAACCCGCATAGTTCAAAAATGGTTCAAATGGCTCTGAGCAGTATGGGACTTAACATCTGAGGTCATCAGTCCCCTAGAACTTAGAACTACTTAAACCTAACTAAACTAAGGACATCACACGCATCCATGCCCGAGGCAGGATTCGAACCTGCGGCCGTAGCTGCAGCGCGGTTCCTGACTGAAGCGTCTAGAACCGCTCCGCCACAGCGGCCAGCGAACCCGCGTAGTCATCAGTTACTGGTGTAACTTCTTTTATGGATTCTACTAAGGTTCTTGTGAACCATGAAGACCATCCCCAGTAGTGGAGTGCGTTTGACAACGCTTTACTATTATTATTATTAAAATAGTAAGTACACTAAAAGTGGTGATGAGAAGCTCTAATAGAAGATGCGAGGGGGATGGGAAAAACAATAAATATAATCATCCCCAGAACCAAAAATCGGAATCCGGTGCACTCTAGGACATAATATAACAGTGTGGCAACCTAATTGTGAATCAGTACTCAGCAGATCGCTACGAAGTGCTTGAAAATGCATCCTTTTAGTGCAGTGAAGCAGGCATTATAGCTTATAGGAAAATTATGTTTATGCAAGGTAAAACTGAACGCCACTAAAAATTTTTAGATGATGTTGAGTTTTTCCGAGTATTTTGGTATATGAGAACCTGTTCTCTTGTGCCTCGATACAGAGTAATAGCATTTCGTTTCATTTTTAACCCTCATTTACCAGCGGTCAAGTCACAGTAACTTGACCACCGCTTATTTTCGGCGTGAACGTGCAATAACCACTCGGAGACGGCAGTTGGTAGCACTACCAGTGGAAAACAGTGCAGTTGTAATGTGGAAACGGAGCTATTTATCTGACGTCCAACACGGCGTGATCATTGGCTTTAGGGCCAAGGGTGAAAGTATTTCCGAAACGACTAATTTTAAAACTGATCACGTGCCGCCGTGATTAAACTATACCGTGCGTGGCAACATTGCGGTACCTAGAACCGGCGCCGTAGTAGGCGTGGCGCACCACGGGCTGTAGATTACAGGGGCGAACAACGGAGATGTGTACGGGCGAATGGACGTGCAACTTTGAGCAACTGACCGCGCAGATGAAACAAGGCGTTGCCGGATTCCTCAACGACCGTTCAGCGAACGTTGCTGTGTATGGACCCCCGCAGCAGGCGCCTAGTTTATGCAACCATGCTGACTGCTGATCAACGGCGATGAAGGCTGGAGTTCGCACGCCAATAGCGCAACTGAACGTCCACTGAGTGGCAACAGCTGGCTATTCTTGGCATTCCTTGGGTGATCTCGTCACACTGGAAGGAACAACTGATGAACAGAAGTATGCATCTAGGCATGGAGACTATGCCCACCTCCTAGAAGCAGTTTTTTTTCCTCGGCACGATGGCATCTACAAGCAGGACAATGCAACACGTCACACAGCTCGCACGGCAGTGTACGTATGCGGTTCGAAGAGCGAAGAGAGAAGTTGACCGTAGTTGCCTGGCCATCACACTGCCCGGATTGAAACCCAGTCGAGAACCCGAGGGACTCCCAACCCAGAAACCTAGCGCAACTGGCCACGGCACCCAAAGTCGGCATACCTCCACAACACTGTCGGCACCTTCAAGAACCTCATTAGCCCTCTTCCTGAACGTTCGCGCTGCAAAAGGTAGTTCTTCAGGCTTTTGATAGGTGGTCACATTTGACTGGACAGTGTATTTTGTATCTGTAGTGCACTTAAAATACGTCGACGGTAGGCGTTCCTGTCTTACTTGTAACAGTTCGCACTGAAATAATTCCGTAACAGAACTTGACGATACAGTGGCTTTGCACGTACTGGTCGAAATTGCTTGGTAAATCGCTCGTATGTGGCGCGGAGAAATATCGCCAGCGATTTATCTCCGTGTGAGGGAGCCATCAGTTATGCCGTTAGGCCACCGACGAGCTAAACAGCCGCGGCCGCGCTAGTGGTGGCCTGGCGTTACTGTGGAATCCGGCAGGTGTGAGCCTACTCGACGTCACAGCCGCCTGCCTATTTATTGCGGTGAGTCAGAGGAGCGCTGCAGTCGCGTCGCCGAGACGGCAGACGCCGATTACGCAATGGTTACAAGCACCTTGGCGCATCACGCTGTTGGCAGCATTCGCAGACGCCACGCGCCCTACTGTGGAGCTGCCCGGGTAGCGACGTGACCTAAACAGATTCTGTATGCGGCGAAGTAACCAACTTGTAGACATGCCATTAATGGAATAATGTTTTTCATTGTGTCAGTGGTTTATGATGAAACACCTCACGTGGCGGAAGGTAGATTCCAACAATTCCGGGAGCGCCTACTTTCAATGTTTCGACAGAAAGTACTCAGTGAGGAATCTTAGGAATATACTACAGTCCCCTCTGTTTAGCTGCCGTACCGAGCGAGGTGGGGCAGTGGTCAGCACACTGCACTCGCATTCGGGAGGACCTTGGTTCAGACCTGCTACCGGCCGTCCTGATATGTTTTCCGTGATTTCTGTAAATCGCTTCAGGCAAATGTCGCGACGGTTGCTTTGCTTTGAAAGGTCGCAGCCGACTCACTTCCCCATCCATCCCTAATTGAATTGGCCGATGACCTCGCTGTTTGGTCTCCTCCTCCTCCTCCTCCTCCTCCTCCTCCTCCTCCTCCTCCCTCTCTCTTATCTCCCCTCTCACCCCCTCCCCCCCTCCCGAATCAACCAACCGTAGTTGCCATAGGTGCTACGAAAAGAGTAGACAAGTGTCGACTTTATCTGCACATGTCGGGCACTTGACGTTCGTAAGACCTGCCAGCCAGGCTTTTGTTAGGCTATTTAGCGATGAAGTAGAGAACGCACAACAAAGGCCTATCCCAATCTAATGACGTAAGCACGCTAATTAAGTATGAGGAAGAATAAGAGTATTACGCCCAGCGACCTACACACAATGACACAGCCATGCTGCGCGCAAACAGAGATACACAAAGGAGAATGAGCCGATACCAGACCACCTCGCCTCGCCGCCCTTGCGCCTCCCTTCTACCCGTTTTGAAACACGCAAGTGCACAACGAAGAATTTTATTTCGAATTATTGAACAGAATATTACTTCTCAATTACATGCCATAATGGCAACGTCCACGAAATGATTTCCAAGAAAAACAGCTTGGTTGATCAGGTGGACTCAAATGAGAAATATTAATGGTTAAATCTCCGTCTGAGCAGGTCTCTGAAAACCCAACGTTACTGACCAACCGCCGTGTCTTCCTCAGCTTATATGCGTCGCTGGTTCCGAATATGGAGGGGCGTGAGGTCAGCACACCGCTCTCGCGGCCGTTGTCAGATTTTGTGGCCAGAGCCGCTGCTTCTCAGACCAGTGGCTCCTCAGTTTGCCTCACAAGGGCCGAGTGCACCCCGCGTGCCAACAGCGCTCGGCAGACTGGGCGGTCACCTATCCGAGTGCCAGCCAAACCCGACAGCGCTTACCTTCGGTGAACTGATAGAAACCGGTGTTACCACTGCGACAAGGCCATTGGCATTAATAGTTAACTACATATACTTTTTTTTGTAAGTTTAATTGAAATGAGCGAAGTTATTGATCATCATCTCGTTTTCCGTCCCAGAACTATAGGTAAACGTTGTTTAACGAAGACGTTGCAGTTTAATTTCTTCATTTGTGTGGCCATATTGTTCACAGCTGCTTTACAATTCCTGGGTCTATTCTCGTTCTATCGTTGTAGCTGCAAGAAAATGCGTGTTTTCTCTTTCAACAGACGCAGAATAATCAGGTTGATAAAAGCCGAAAAATCGCTAAAAGTTAATGTGCAACCAGGTTTTTTCGACGTTAACCTCCGCTAATTACCAGTGAAAAAGCAGTGGACTTCAGAGGACATAAACAAAAGGGAAAAACAGAAATGACCACAGAAAATGCTTTGTGAAGATAAGCGAAACGCGTCTGGTGAAAAATCCTTAAATTGCAGTAAACGTACGACGGGAAACAAATTATATATACCAGTTGCTGCGGAACACGGCCTTGCAGAGGTACGTACTTGTTGAATCACTTGCTCGGTTGTGATGGCGGCGGAAAGTAACAAAACGTGGCAATAGAGCTTTTATGAGAAAACCCCTAAGGGATGAAGATCCGGGAGTGCAAAGGCAGTCGCGCCACTACTCGCGTAATGTTTTTTGATGAAGATATTTTTCTTCAGCGATAGTCGGCATACCTTTCTACCACTGCCGGTGCTGCGTTTATCGTTTCCTTTCACGCGGTCCCATTTGTGCGGCACTGGTAGCCCCGGTGTTTATACACCAAACTTGTTCAGAATTGCAAATCGCCAGCGGCGAACTGGCGGCGAGCTCCGAAAAAGCGACTGTGCGTCCTCCTCTACGTAAACAGCGTCTATTATCGTACAACAGCCTTTGCTGCCCTCTTCCACAAGCGACAGCTGAACCGTTAAAACATCCAAGTATATAATTTAAAAAAAGTGTATGAACAACAGTAAAGCGCAGTTTAAGGTGACAGTTTATGTGGAAATCTGAAGCATAAAGAGGATCCGACAGATAAGTGTTGTCTTACCAAGGTAGTGCAAATCAACTTTATTTCATGAATGTAAGAGACTTAACTGTGACGGAAAGGAAATGAGCGTTGAAAAAATCAAAACGAAATGTTGCACCGTTTAATAGGCTGCACTGGTACTCGCGAGGTGCGCTCTAGACTTACACTCTACACACTACTCTTAAACCAACGTATGCTAAGAACAAACACGAACACACGCACACGCATACATGTGCGCCCCCCCCCCCCCCCCCCCTCCGACGGGAGGGCCCGCGCAGTCCGTGACATGGCGCCTCAAAACACGCGGCCACTCCAACCATGTTGACAGTTGATGATTGGAGTGATGACGCATTATCTGCGAATCCAGTAACGCTGGCAACTGATGGGTTATGCATGGGGGATTGTATACACCTGTACCGTATCAAAACAGACTGAAGAAGCGTCGAAACTGGTAGCGACAAAATGAAATAAAATATCATAAGGACGGCTGTAGGTGTTCTTATTTTTTGTCACGATAGTAAACGGCCATCGTCCCAGAGACGTCCTGCTAAAAGGATGGACAAACAAAAACCTAGAAGAACGTCAGGCGAAGTAAACAATACGCCACATGAATACGTGCAGCAGTTTAGAGGTGTTGCACGTGGTTTATCACCGATCAACAGCCTGCACTAAAAGCTAGGTGGTTTCTATTTGTTTTAGCGGTGTAGCAACATTGGACGATCGCTCCCAAAACGGAAAAATCGCGTGAGAACAGTAGCATGTTTGATGGTTGTCTGTGGTCTTCCCAACCTTCATTGAAGCTTAAAAAAATAGTAGCAGTTTAAAGCAAGGCCTGATGCTACACAATATGCTGGATTGTAAGCTCAGTTTCCGCACTTGCAGAACATGTAATTAACAGAGTTCGCCTTCTTTGCACAAACACGACACATCATTGCCTTAGGATCATTATTGGGGTTGTATTTTATCTAAAAATACAAAGGCTGCTATTCTGTGACACTGCGTTATGTATACATTTGGTTATCAGCAGTGGTTGGATTGTAGAACTGCACTTGTATGCAAAACTTAAAGACGAAAGTAACCTTCGTATGATGTATCACTGCCGACTAACTTAGTTCGATGAAAATCGGAACATAAGTTGAAGGAAACGCTACAGTGTAGTACATAAGGCAAGGCAGCAAATACACAATGAGACGAACAGGGATGACAGTTTCATTCAAAGACAATAATTGCACGATTTGTGATGTTTCTCTGGATATTACGAAAGTTGGGACATGGTTCTTAATAGCTTGTGTACCACAAGAAGGTCTTACGAAACTAGTGGCTTGCATGGAAGCAAGTTGTAGAGCATTCATTGCCGCCCGTAGTATCACTCACCACACCCTACTAAGAACCATGCGCCACCCTTTGTAATATCCAGGGGACCATCATAAATCGTGGTGATTTCAGTGTAATTATTGTCTTTGAAGAAAAGTGTAATATCTCTTCTTGCAAAAAGATTCATCCAGTTTCACAAAATCATCTCTTACGACGTGTACGAAGATGGAAACTTGCGGTAAATCTTAACTTGCACACTGAAACTAAAAGTTCACCTTGGTGGTCCACGTAGCTGTCGGCAGAGGTCCCCTGTAGCAATGGCGATAATACAGCTAAAAAAGGCGTTTTTCGTTCTCCGTGTCCGCGCGCAAGTGCAGTACTGTTACAACTGAGCGGCCGCGATTTTCATCGAGAGTACGGCATTTTTTTTTTAGCCATCAGTCTTCTGACTGGTTTCATGCGGCCCGCTACGGATTCCTCTCCTGTGCCAACGTCTTCATCTCATAATCTCAGAGTAGCGCTTGTAACCTACGTCCTCAATTATTTGTTGGATGTCTTCTAATCTCTGTTTTCCTGTACAGTTTTTGCCCTCTACAGCTCCCACTAGTACCATGGAAGTCATTCTTTCATGTCTTAACAGATGTCCTATCAACCTGTCTCTTCTCCTTATCATTGTTTTCCACATGTTCCTTTCCTCTCCGATTCTGCGGAGAACCACTTCATTCCTCACCTTATCATTCCACATAGTTTTCAACATTCGTCTGTAGCACCACGTATCAAATGCCTCGATTATCTTTTGTTCCGGTTTTCCCACAGTCCATGTTTCACTACCCTACAATGCTGTGCTCCAATCGTGCATTCTCAGAAATTTCTTCCTCTAAGTAAGGCCAATGTTTGACAGTAGTAGACTTGGCCAGGAATGCCCTTTTTGCCAGTGCTAGTCGTCTTTTGATGTCCTCCTTTCTCCTTCCGTCATTGGTTATTCTGCTGCCTTGGCAGCATGTCAATCAATCCTAATCTTAACTTTCTCGCTGTTCTCATTTCTGTACTCTCATTACTTTTTTCATTCTTTTATTTATTCTCAATCCATATTCTGCACTCATTAGACTGTTCATTCCCTTCAGCACATCATGTAATTCTTCTTCTCTTTCACTCAGAATAGATGTCACCAGTGAATCATGTCATGATATCTTTTCACCTTGAATTTTAATTCTACTCCTGATTATTATTATTATTTTTTTTCCCCGTCGGTTCTTGGATGTACAGATCGAACAGTATGGCCGAGAGACTACATCCTTGTCTTACACCCTTTTTAATCAGAGCACTTCGTTCCTGGTAGTTCACTCTTATTATTCCCTCTTGGCTCTTGTACATATTGTACACAATATGTATATTACCAGTCTCTCCCTATGGCTTGCCCCTATTTTCTCAGAATTTCGAACATCTTGCACCATTTTACATTGTGGAATGCTTTTTCCAGGTCGACAAATCCAATAGTGTCTTGATTTTTCTTTAGTCTTCCTCCCATTATCAACCCCAACGTCGGAATTGCCTCTCTGGTGCCTTTACCTTTCCTAAAGCCAAACAGATAGTCATCTAGCACATCCTGAATTTTCTTTTCCATTCTTCTGTATATTATTTTTGTCATCGACATGGATCCATGAGCTGTTAAGCTGACTGTGCGATAATTCTCGCACCTGTCAGTTATTGCAGTTTCGGAATTGCGTGGCTGACACTTTTTCCGAAAGTCAGATAGTATATCGCCAGACTCACACATTCTACGCACCAACGTAATAATAATTTTGTTGCCATTTCCCCCAATAACCTTAGAAATTCTAGTGGAATGTTATCCATCCCATCTGCCTTATTTGATCTTAAGTCCTCCAAAGCTCTCTTAAATTCTGATTTTAATACAGGATCCCCTGTCTCTTCTAAATCGATCCTGTTTCTTCTTGTATCAGATCAGACAAATCTTCCCCCTCATAGAGACCTTCAATGTACTCATTCCACCTATCCGCTCTCTCGTCTTAATGTTACCATCCTTGCTTTTAATTTCACCGAATGTTGTTTTGACTTTTCCTATGTGCTGATTGAGTACTTCAATCATTTCTTTCTCGATTTCTTCACGTTTCCTGCACCCATTTTCTCTTAGCTTCCCTGCGCTTCCTATGTATTTCATTCCTCAACGCCTTGTATTTCTGTGTTACTGAATTTGACTGAATATTTTTGTACTTCCTTGTTTCATCGATCAACTGAAGTATTTATTCTGTCATCCATGGTTTCTTCGCAGTTACATTCTTTGCACCTGTGATTTTCTTTCCAGCTCCTGTGATGACCCTTTTTAGAGATTTCCAATCCTCTTCAGCTGTACTGCCTACTGAGCTATTCCTTATTGCTGTAGCTATAGCCTTAGAGAACATGAAGCGTATCTCGTCTTCCCCCCCCCCCCCCCTCCTTCCCCTTCCCCCCCACACTCCCACTTCTTGACTAGTCTCTTAAACTTTGGCCCACTCGTCATCACTATTAAATTGTGATCTGAGTCTATATCTGTTCCTGGGTACGCCATAAATCCAGTATCCAATTTCGGAATCTCTGTCTGACCATGATGTAATGTAACTGAAATCTTTCTGTATTACCCGGCCTTTTCCAACTATACCTCCTCTTGTGATTGTTGAACAGAGTATTGCTAGCTGAAATTTATGACAGAACTCAATTACTGTTTCTCCTCTCTCATGTCTTGTCCCAAGCCCATATTCTCCTGTAACCCTTTCTTCTACTCCTTCCCCTACAACTGCATTCCAGTCCCCCATGACTATTAGATTTTCATCTCCCTCTACGTAGTGTATTACCCTTTCAATATCCTCATATACATTCTCTCTCTCTCTCTCTCTCTCTCTCTCTCTCTCTCTCTCTCTCTCTCTCCTCTCTCCATCTTTAGCTTTCAACTTCGGTATGCATAACTGAAGTATCGTTGTCCGTGTTGGTTTGCTGTCGATTCTGGTAAGGACAACCCTATCACTGAACTGTTAACAGAGTAACACACTCTTTGCCCTACCTTCCTATTCGTAACGAATCCCGAATCCTACGGCACTAGAGCTTCCCCAGTGTAAGGGGGGTTCTTATCTCGTACGCTCCATTGGCCTCAAAGGGCGCCTTATCTCGTGGTAGCTATGACTCTTTGTCGAGGGGCGGAGAGGGGGGGGGGGGGGAGTGAAAGACTTCGTGTGTACCAACAATTTGGACTGAACAGCGACGCAGTGAATGCGCTAACTCCAGACAAGCTCGCAAAACTATGGGCTGGGACTATTATCTGGATGTTTGCCTGCGTCCGGTGGACGGTGCGTTGGAAATTTGTACCCCAACGTTTTACGTGTATGCAGGTAAAGATATACCTTTGAAAAAATAGGTTACTTTGTGTGAAAACAGAAAGTTCGCAGGTTCCTTTGAAAGAACGCGACCGATGTCCTTCTCGATTCAGAGCCTGTGGTCGGTCTCTAATGACAGCGTCGTCGACGAGAGGTTAGTCTTGCTTCCATTGTACACTGACTGACTTAACGACAGTAAGGATTCGGGAAAATATAGTTTTTGTGAAATATAACTGGCCATTTATTCACTCGAAGTAATCAGTGCTATCGACCCGGGATCTCAAGTTGATTCCTTATTTCTAGGTTTCCAGAAAGCTTCGGAAACAAGTGGCTTCCAACCGAATTGCGTGCCTGTGTAATACCGTCTCAGCTGTGTGTATGGATTCGTGAAGATCACAATTTGTAGTAATTGCCGGGAAGTGACTGAGCGAAATAAAGTGATAACTGGGGTTCCCCACGGCAGTTTTTGTACGCCCTCTGTTTTTCAATCTATCTACATGATTTAGGAGACAATCTGACCAGCCGACTTTGTTTGCAGATGATGTCGTTTACCGCCGAGGAAAGATACAGAAGATAAAAACGAATTGCAAAACGATTTGGATACTCTCTACAGTGCAAAAAGTGGCCGTTGATGTTGAACAATAAAATGTGCGCTGTCCTCTACATGTGTACTATAAAAAATGTTATGTTATATTTCTGTTGCACGATAAATCACAGAAGTTTACAGGCTGTCGATTCAACTATAAAATAGGGGTTATACTTACGATCAATTCACAGTAGAACGATCACATAGAAAATGTTGTCGAGGAGGCGAACAAAAGACCAGATGCTGCTGGCAGAATAGCAAATACATACAACAGATCACCTACATAGATGTGCTCTTCTGGAATATTGCTGCGCGTTATAGTTTCTTAACAAGATAGCATTGACAGAATACGTTCAAAAAGTTCAGGCAAGTGCAGCTCGTTTTCTCTTGTTATGAAATTAGGGAGATAGTGTCCGGGACCATCACGTGAGGAGATGACAGTTGCTAAAATAAGAGCGCTTTTTGTTGTGGATCTTTTTCACGATATTTCAATCACCAACTTTCTCTTCCGAATACTGCCCTCAAAGGGAGGAAAGACTACCGAAACAAAATAAGGGAAATCAGATTTCGCACGGAGTAGTTTAGATGCACATTTTTCCCACGTCCCGTTCCAGATTGGAACGGTGGAGAAATTGTCTGAAAATGGTGCCATGAACCCTCTGCCAAAACTTACGAATTACGAAGTGGTCACGTAGATGTAGAGGGTAACAAGTTATTGTTAATGCGGGGTACAGATTAGGGTTTGTGGTTCGTATGTCTTTTGTTAATATATTCAGTGACTCGTTCCACATACCAGAGGGATTTTTTCCTTATGGAATCCACGGAACACGGTGGGTGGATGAATAAACTGGCGAATCCTGAGGGATAAACAATTGCACAGTCTTCCTCCTCGTGACGGGCTGCGTGGAAGTTGTGGTCATTTGTGCGTGCATATATTGACTAACCTCTGTACTCCGCGGTATAGTCATATCACTGTGCCCACCGCCTATATTCGACGTCAACACGCAGTAACTACTCCCAAGCGGCAAGTAGCAGCACTAGCAGTGGTTTATAAAGCGTGTCAGGAGGATGCGGAATGCATTGCAGTCATTGTAATACGGAAACTGAGCGATTTATCGGGCGTCAGAAAGGGCATGATTATTGGCTTTCGCGCTGAGGGTGAAAGCATTCCGAAACGACTGAGTTCGTAAACAGTGCGCGGCCGCCGTGGTTAAAGCATACTGGGCATGGCAACGGGCTGAACGGCGGCTGCGGAGATACGCACGGGCGAATAGAAGCGCAACTGTTGAGCAACTGATCGCCCGGAGGAACCATGAGGTGTGTCTCCTCAACGACCTTTCAGTGGTTGTATGGGCCCCTGCAGCAGGCGCCATGTTCATGCACCCATGCTGACTGCAGTTCATTGGTGAAAAACGCTGGAATTTGGACGCCAGTACCGCTACTGGATGTCGACTGCCGCAACTGGATGTCGACTGAGCAGCGACAAGTGGTCTTTTCAGGTGAATTGTGTTTTATGCTCCATTGGAGAGATGGCTTTTGGCATGTATGGCCGTAAAACACCGTCGTAAGGGTCCTCGCCGGAGGTGGGAGCGTGCAACTGTTGAGCAACCGACTGCACAAATGAGCCAAGGGGGCTACCAACAGTGTGTCCTCAACGACCGTTCAGCGAACGTTGCTGCGTATGGGCCTCCGCAGACTCATGGTTCTCGTACTCATAGTGACTGCAGTTCATCGCCGACGAAGGCTGAAATTCGCACGCCAGTACCCCAGATGGACGTCCATGGAGTGGAGGCAGGTAGCCTTTCCAGATGAATCTCATTTTATGCTCCATCTGGCTAATGGCCTTCGGCGTGTGCGACGTGAACCATCTGGAAGCAAACATCCTGCAACAGTCTTCGAAAGGATCTAAGCAGGAGGAGGGCGCTTTATGGTCTAAGGGATGTTTCCGTGCCATTCCTTGGGTGATTTCAGATTATGAATAGCCCAATGGATCATCAAGTGTGCATCTTCTTGGGGACCACATCCACCACTACATGCAGTTTGACTATCCTCAGCACGACGGTTTTCTTCCAGCAGGACAGCGCGACGTGTCACACAGAGTACGTGCACGGTTCGAAGAGCACCAGGATGAGGTTACCGTACTCCAGTGCCCACTAAGCTCCCTGGATTTAAACTCGGTCGAGAACTGTGGACCCATATCGATTGGGCTGTCCGTGCCATGGATCGTCAACAGAGAAACCTAGAGCAGCTGGCCGCGCCACTGGAGTTGGCATCCCTATCGGTACCTTCCAGAACCTTTCCAGTATGTCTCTTAGCAGAATGAAATTTTCACTCTGCAGCGGAGTGTGCGCTGATATGAAACTACCTGGCAGATTAAAATTGTGTGCCGGACCGAGACCCGAACTCGGGACCGTTGCCTTTCGCGGGCAAGTGCTCTAAGGCAAAGGTCCGGCACACAGTTTTAATCTGCCAGGAAGTTTTACGTCTCTTAGCAGTCCGTGCTGCAAAAGGTGGTTATTCGGGCCTTTAACAGGTGGTCGCATTGATGAAGCTGGACAGTGCAGTAGACGAAGTGCGGCGTTGCTTCGAGAAGCCTACACCGCACAGTGAAGAAGACGGGGCTTTCCCGAAGAGCTCTGGCGGCGGGTTGCGTGGTGTGTACCGGTGAGGCTGGCTCGTGCCAGGATGACTAACCGCGCCATGACGAGCGAGTACACACACACACACACACACACACACACACACACACACACACACCTGCTCTCAGAAAGTTACACAACAGAGTGCTCGCAGCACCACCACAGCTGCTCTCACTGCGTGGCGCGGCATGCTGTGCTGTGTAACTCAGCTTTGCCCTCTCGCCCTCCAACTGAGCCTGTTGAGAAATTTCCACCGTCTCCCCAAAGAAAAACAGTTTAGAAAACGAAGTAACACAATACAGCGGTTTGAACAGTTCCGTTGTGTAGCTACCGAGGGCAGCATGGAGCAAACGGGCCATCGGATTTTGCTCATATTTCACATTGTTGTCTAACGTACTGAAACCTAGCAACTGCTCTTTTATAAAGCACATTTTATGTAGCGTTAACATAGGTATATGATGGGAGCTTGAGTCCTGAAACGCATTACTGCGAGTTACGTTCCTAATAGTGCTTGTGTGCTAAAACAGTTATGATTAGCTTAACAGCCTCTACCTACGGTCCTTAAGATAGACAGTATTAGGAATAATAATAATAAAAAACTCCACTGAAATGACATAATTTAATGTACACTGTATAAATGAAAAAGAGCAATCATCCCTACATAGAAACAGCATGTCAACATATTGGGGAAAGATAGGTTAGTTACACAGGTAGTATATATGGGACGTTCAAAAAGAAAGGAGCCGGAGGCATAATTACAGAAACCAGTACCTGTATGTTAGAAGTATTGACCCTGGCTGTTGATACACTTGTCCCACTGTGACACAAGGCGGTGAATGGCTGTCGTAAATTTAATGAGACAGCGATGTGAACCACTTAGGCACGTACAGCTGGACGTCGTCGTCCGACGTGAATCGTTAGCCCTTCAGAGCTTTTTTAAGGGGACTAGAAACGGCGTAATCACATGGAGAGAGGTCCGGAATGTATGGAGGGTGGCCGGGAACCTCCCATTTGAATTTCTGCAGGAGTGCCGCGACTGTGTTGGCAGTATGAGGCTTTGCATTGTCGTAGAGTAGAATGACCCCACGGGTGAGATTGCCTGGTCGTTTTGATTTGATCGCTTGGCGAAGGGTGCTCAAAGTCTGCGAGTAACGCTGGGCATTCCTGTTGTCCCGTGCTGCAGGAAGTGAATCAGAAGGGGGCCTTCTTGGTCAGAGAAGAACGTCAGCATAACCTTTCGTGCACTAGTGTGGACGGCGACGTTCAGCTGTACGTGCGGAACTGGTTCACATCGCAGCCCCGGAAATTTTATGAGACAGCCATTCAGCGCCTTGTCACAGTGGAACAAGTGTCTCAACAGCTAGGGTCAATACTTCTAACATACAAGTACTGGTTTCTGTAATTATGCCTCCGGCTCTTTTCTTTTTGAACGTCTCTTATATAATGACTGCCGATCCCAAACAGCTAAGAATAGAAACTTGAAATTTGGAGAGGGCGTTCATATACTGTTAACGTTGTTTAAGAAGGGATTTTTCGAAATACCACCCCTAAGGGGGGTGAAATAGGGGATGAAATTTTTAAGATAATATTTCGTTATATTAAAAAAAATTGTTAAGCCTGCATACATGAAAACTGGTAAAAAGAAATGTGTGTTACGGGATGACTTTCTATGGCAGTTTCACCAGAAGACCGCATAGGCGTGATTAACAAAAACCTTAGACTCCAGTTGCCAGAACCACTTTTTGGTCACAAAAGACGATGCGTCTATGTCTTAATTAGCGTGATAATTTTAGAAGGCGCTGCAGTTTGTCAACAACATAAAAATTCGATTAAAGGAAACCAAATAGGTGTGCATACCATACAGTCTAAGCGAGCGAAGCAGCAGGTGCTAAGCTTGTCAATTATACACCAAAACAAAAGGTTGTGTGTGTGTGTGTGTGTGTGTGTGTGTGTGTGTGTGTGTGTGTGTGTGTGTAGGGGGGAGAGAGACAGACAGGGAGAGAGAGAGAGAGAGAGAGAGAGAGAGAGAGAGAGAGAGAGAGAGGGGGGGGGGGGGGGGTTCGGACGGCTTCAGTGAAGACGGAACAGTCTGCAAGTGAAGAACAACAACAAAAGTAGAACGAAGGCTATTGTATGGAGGGGATAATGCTGTTGATTTGGCGTTATTTGTTATTTAGAAAGAAATGAAAATGCAACCGATAAGGCAAAAAGGCACTATGAATCTTCTAAATACTGTACGATGTACCTGTATGCATCGAATCTCTTGCAAAGAAATATGGATGTTTTCAAATGTTTGGACAACACTGTTTCTGTTGTCTCTTCTCGGCAGTTAACCACACAAACTTGATGAAAATGCATCACGAATTTTGCCTTGTCCATTAGTAAACCTCATTGCTAGCAGTCTTGATCCTGCTACTACATTCCGACTTCCGCGCCACGGTTGGTATCTCGTAACTCCACTTCCGCCTTTCTGTACTGGGTTACGCGATGTAGAGTGGGTGTTGAGTCAAGCGAGATGCCACCACCACTGGCCTGTGAGATACGCCTTCCTTTGTTTCGCTGACGTCCAGTGTGAGCCGCCCTTCGGGTTGGTATATTTGTAGCCGACCTAGAGGAGGCCTTCCTGTGGGAAAAATTCCCCAGCGGGAGTTCTCGGGAATCGGGGCAGGCCGGGTCTACCTGGAAGTGGCCGAGGTGCGCAGCACACGGCGTTCCGGGGAAGGGGACGGGAAGACGAGGCCGAGAATAGGGCGCTCAGCAGGAAGTGCGGGGGCCGGTGCTGAGTTGCAGAGCGCCAGAGCGCCGTCTCCTTCCAGCTTTCGCTGCGCAGCAGCGGCGGCGGCGCCCTGGAGACGCCCACCAGAGCAGCCAATGGCAGCGCTCCGTCAGCGGGCTCACCGCCACGCCCGGCGGAAGCGATAGCGGACAGCTGACCTAGGCGCTGATAGCAGCCGGCCGGAAAACGCCCAGGATGGCGCCGCGAGCCACTGCTACATGAGTTTGCCCTATACGAACGGCAGAAATAAATTCTTAACCCTAGGACGCCCAAGCCATTTTTTCTGGGGGGGGGGGGGGGGGGTTCGGCGAGTTCAGATATTAAATAAGTTTACTGACGAAAATTTACAACTTCCAAAATGGTTTATGTATTATAACTAAGGCATCGGTTTAATAATGTTGTTAATTGTTATAAATATTAGATTGAGTGAATAAAATATTGACATATTACAATACAAAATACAGATGTGTTCATATACAATAGACTACTCTGAGTCCTCAACTTCAAGCCAAGAGTCACACTTCACAATTTTTTCTGACTGTGTGTTACACACGTTTATGACACTCTCCACAATACTGTTTTGGTTTACTTAGATTGTTGTACTTCTGCTTCTTTGTTTTAGCTTTTCTTACACAAATATGGCACCGACCTTTCCCTGCAGGAGGCAGACATGATTCTGTTGCCACTTAGGCCCTTAGTGGCCTGCCTCTGTGTTTTCTATCTTAATATTTTGTGACTAAAGCGTTACCGTTTCACATTGATTTTGTACGTGACATGTCAGTTTTAAAAGTTTTATTTCTGACGAAGGCACTCTTAGAAGTTGCCGAAACCTAGGTCAAAAAGACTTCATTTTCGCCACCCAGGGCTGCACTGTTTTAATTTTATTTTAAACTCACTATAGGAGGGTATTTTTCGTGCTTGTCTCTCTGCCTGGATGGGTAATATCCACCAGTGCCACTTGCCTTGCCATAGTCGCGCAACGTGCCCTGTTCTTGCGTTTCACCCATAGATCAGTTTTACAAGTATATTGGACACGTTTTGGTATTACAATTTAAGAACAAAAATAAAGTAATTCACTTGTGCAGGCATTTATATACCTGCAGGTCTAATTTGACAAGTATGGGACACCATAGCCGGCCTTGGCCTTTCCGTAGGAACTATCCCAGCATTTGCCTTAAGTAATTTACGAAAACCTAAACCGGGATGGTCAGATCAACGTTGGAACCTTCACCTTACCAAATAGGCCACTCAGTTTAAAACTGTGCTAACTCGGTTCACCCCTAGTGTACAATGCTGTTTGACAAATAAGTTATTTAATGATATAAAGGGCTAATGCCACACTGTTCACCCATTTCTCACTCCCTGTGGCTACACACAATACGTACATTCCATACCTGTTGTGCCATAACACTACAGAAACTGTGCTCACTATCTGGTGACGCCAGGACCATTTTTGTACTTCACCTTCCCATTTGGTAGCTTGAAAACTGAGTCAGCATCCCTCTATAAAGAGTGAGGTGTTGAGCTCAGAAAGAGGATAAGATGTTAGCATTACACATTTTATAGCTTGGGAGTAACTTTTTCTGGAAAAGGAAAATTATAGTGTTAAGGTGTCACGTAAAACGACAGCCATTTTATTATCTTTATTATTATTTCTTTCATATTTTCCAAGCCCCTTCTCTGTGTTATCCATGTTATCCTTCACTGTATAGAATGTGTTCCTTAACAGTTATTTTTAACTGTCTTTTGTAATATATTTGTTTTGGTAATGGTTTTAATCTCCTTTGGCAATATATTGTACAGTTCTGTTCCTTGGTACAAAACGGTGTTTTGAGTTTTATGTTGTTCTTCGTGCTAAATGTAAGCTGAGTGTAGATGTTCCATGGAGATCAACCGAGCTGTTCGTCCAGTAATGGTCACGGTTACTTTTGATGTGTGCAACTGATAAGTAAATATTACGAAATGGATTCGCATTTTTCGAATCTGGATTGATGTAAGGTGTGTCCGATACAAGAAAATTTGTACCGGACCGGGACTCGAAACGGAATTGCTTGCTTATGGCAGGTGGTTGCCTTAACCACTTCTGCTCTCCGCACAGGCCTCTACCCTTACGCTCGCACATATTTTATCGTCATTTTAATCCGTCGAGGCATGGATACATCAATGTCTATGTTTACGTATGTATGTATGTATGTATGTATGTATGTATGTATGTATGCCTGCCTGCCGGACTTTCTGATGTGAAAGCACCGACATTATATAAACATACATTGTAACCATCATTCATGCCTCAACAAGCTAAAATGACGATAAATGTGTGTCTACCCCTGTGCAGAAATCATTAAATGTGCGAACGTAAGGTTTGTCGACTCCGTGACACGTGGAAATTTGAATCGGTACTGGAGGCCTGTTCGGTTAGCCGAAGTTATGGCGACTATTCACGATGAGCGGGAAATCCGGTTAGACTCTCTGTTTGGCACTAATTTTCAGGTGACGCAAACAGTTGACGTTGATTCAGATTCACAAAATGTGAATCCGTTTCTTAATATTTACCACACCCGTAGTTGTGATAATGTCTGTTCCTTCAGACAGGCGTGTTTCAAGGACGTTGCAATATAAAGATGCAATCATTGTAACCATCAGTCATTGGCAAGTGTACTCACACATGAGAGATATTGGAAATTGATGCATAACCGATTTTTACTTCTTCCACTAACGCTTAGATTGTGACGAGTCGGTTTTCGAGCTGCAGGGTCTCCATTTCTCTTGGTGTTCGCGGGTCTTCACTGAGACTGTTCTTTCATTCTTCGTCATTTGAAATGTAGTAGGTCGATGCACAAGTTCGTCGCGTTTATCTACAAGTTTAATAAGTGCAACAGATACACATTAGAGACTTCAGTCGTAAATAATATACAAGGGTTGGAACTTAAATAGTGGCAACTATTTATTCACAACCGATACAAAAGAGTTAAATGTTTGCGCCTGTTACTGTCCTTGATAGTAGTTACCAGTGTTGTGTAGAACCCGTTGCCAGCGATATGGAAGGCGTAGTATACCGTTAGCAGAGCCTGTTCTGTTGATGGTGTGAATGGAGCGTTCTAAAGTTACGGTGATTCTCCTGTACGACTGTGTTGTTATCCTAACGCATTAGGTTCCTCCACAGCAGACCGACAATGCACGGTATTACTGTTCCGTTTTGGAGCATCACCTGCGATCAGCTTTGCGAAAGAAGCGGCGACACTTTCTGCGCGACCCTGCCATCATTTTGCACGACAATGCGCGGGCGCATACAGCACAAGCTGTGGCTGCTCTGTTCGGTCAATGGGACTGGGAAGTACTGTAACATCCACCATACTCCCCGGACTTAAGTCCTTGTGACTTTGATTTGATTCCAAAGATGAAGGAACCACTTCTGGGCATTCGCTTCAGAACTGTTTCAGAGATTCGACAGGTAGTAGACCGCACCAATCAACAGAGCAGGCTCTGCTAACGGTATACTACGCGTTCCACATCGCTGGCAACGGGTTCTACACAACGCTGGCGAATGCTTTGAAGGACAGTAACAGGTGAAAACATGTAACTCTTTTGCATCGGTTGTTAATAAATAGTTGCCACTATTTAAGTTCCAACCCTCCTATTTTCTTTCAATATTTACAACGCTAGGGTAACTTTCAGATTCCGCGACTGTAAGAATAACGTAGTTTCAAGGGGAAGAACTTGTCGAGTTGTGTTTGGAGAGCGTTTTCATCCGGAAAGAAAGTTCCTTGAAGGTTGTTAGGTAGAAGTCGGAAAATGTGAAAATCTGAGGGCGCAAAATCAGGTGAACAAGGTGGGTGCGGAGTGACTTCCTAACCCAATTCCTGTATAATGTTTGTCAGTCTAGCAGAATGCGGGCTGGCGTTATCGTGGAGTGGCATCACTGTGCGCAGTCTTCCCGGTCATTGTTCTCGGACTGCGTCCGCTCGAGTCTGAGTTGTTGACAATAAATGTCAGCAGTGATGACACCTCGGGGAAGCAATTCGTAGTACACCACACGATCGGCGTTCCAAATGCGTAACATTGTTTGAAGGGGGCGCACAGGGAGTTGTATGGGAAGTTCTTGCCTTGTTTGGGCTCAACCATTCCTTTCTTTTTCTCGTGTTAGCATAAAGACACCATTTCTCGGCATCAGTAACGATGCAGGATAGGAACGGTCGGTGGTGTTCACGAGCCAAATAACGAGCAAGCTGAGATGCACATATGGCCACCCGCTGATTTTTGTTATCTTTGGTTAGGGCATGCTGTATGCTTACAGCCGAATTTTGAACCTTCCCCTTTGCATGCAGTTGTTGCACGATGGTGGAAAGATCGCACTTTATCAAATTTGCCAGTTCTCGGGTACACTGAAGAGGATCGGTGTGGGTTAATGCGTTTAAACGGTCTTCATCACATCCCGAATGTCTTCCTGGACATGGAGAGTCACTAAATTCAAAACGATCCTCCTCAAAACGAGAAAACCATTTTCTTGCTCGGTTCTATCCAATAGCATTATCCACACTGAATTAAAAAAGCATAATATATCAGCAATGTTCCGATTTCTCCACTTGACACTTCATTGTCTAGCGTCTACATCTCCGCTTACTACTGGAAATGACGAAACGGCAAAATGTTAACTCAAATACAACACTGAATCACAAAAAAGGCAATCGTTAAGTAAAGCTACAGCAATCGATATACCAGCATGCAAAACAAAAACTCTATGGATTTATCTACCGACCTAATGGAAAACGAACTACCACATGATGCTGTATTTATCAGCTTGTTCCGCCATTTTGTTTTGTGCGCGGACGGTTCAGTGTTGCAGGCATACAGGAACTGCTGATACGTCGCTGCAAACACCAAAAAAATTAAAGTCTTATGAGCTGTTAGGCCTCGTTATGTTACTCCTCAGTTTTTCACATGATCCTGGCAGAGGGTGGCCGGCCGCTGTGACAGAGCGGTTCTTGGCGCTTCAGTCCGGAACCGCGCTACTGCTTCGGTCGCAGGTTCGAATCCTGCCTCGGGCATGGATGTGTGTGACGTCCTTAGGTTAATTAGGGTTAAGTAGTTCTAAGTCTAGGGGACTGATGACCACAGATATTAAGAACCATAGTGCTTGGCGCCATTTGAATTGAACCATTCGTGTTGGCCGCCATCTTAAAGGTTGGATAACTCATGTTGGTCCTATTTGATAAGGGACTCACTCACTTTAGCAATTCTGGGATGGGTCGCACTTCTGTGATTAATCTTCTTTATAGTTTTACTACCCGAAGTCTACCACCTCAATTCGTGTAAGTTTAAACATTGAAAGCATACAAGAAAACATTCCAACAAAGTGAAAAGGTCTTCCAGTATAACAACACGCAGAATTTACAGTAATGACGAATATATTGTTACGGAAGTGTTGCAGCAATGCTGTACAATGGACTTCAGGTAACACAGCAAAAATGGGACCAACGTTTTTCCAGAAATGTACCCAAGATCTGTGAAAATAGCTGTCTTTAAGATAAGCCTAGTAACTCCGTAGCAGCAGCGTCTTGTTGTCAGTTACGCACCTCACGGGCGGGGGCGGTGGCAGCCCAGGAAACTTGACTAAGCAGCTCTGACCAGCAGGAAGTGCCACGCGAGACTAGATACAAGTATGACGTCAGCTGTTAGCGCCGTGACGTACCGGAGGACGTAGCTGAGCTAATTAAGACCGCTCGGCAGCAGTTGGCGCGTTTTCTCTCTGGCACGTACCTGTGAGAGGCACCACCGCCTTTCTCACGGCCTCTGATTCACTTCCATACGAAGGTGAGATTCGCAAGTCGAGTTTCCAGAATGTTTTCTTCAATTCTGTGTCAATATTTCATGGCAGGAAAGTGTACTTCATAAGATTATAGTGTCCACTGGGAGGACCAGATTGGATACTGAAGAAATGTATGAACACGCGAGGCAATACTGATCCTGAGGTTTATCTTAGAAATGAGTTTAAAGAGAGAGAAACGTACATTTATAACATTTGCAAATTCAGAGAAAGTTTCCAACATTGTTGACTGGAAAAGTCTCTTCGTAACTGGGAAGGTAGCAGGAGTAAAATACAGGGAGCGAAAGGCTATTTACTACTTGTACAGAAACCAGACGGCAGTTATAAAGAGTAGAGGGGCATGAAAGGAAGCAGTGGTTGAGAACGGAGTGAGATGAGGCTGTAGCATATACCCAGTGTTGTTCAGTCTGTACAAGAGCAAGTAGTGAAGCAAATCAAGAAGAAATTTGCAAACGGAGGGAAAGTAAAGTTCGTGGAAAAGATGCCGATGATACTGTAATTTTGTCACGGATGACAAAGGACTTAAAGAGCAGTTGAATGCGATGGATGGTGTATTGAAAAACTAAGATGAACATTAACAAAAGTAAAACAAGAGTAATGGAATGTCGTGGAATTAAGAGGCGATGGGGAGGAAATAAGACTAGATAATAAGACTAAAAGTAGTAGATGAACTTCGGTATTTGGGAAGCAAAATAACTGATGATGACGAAAGTAGAGAGAAGATAAAATGCGGAATGACAATAGAAAAGAAAGCATTCCTAAAAAATGAAATTTGCGTACACTAACAGTAATATAAATGTTAGGGAGTCGTGGACGATAAGCAGTTCAGACGAGTGTAGAAGCTTTTGAAATACAGTGCTACAGAACAGCGCTGAAGATTAGATAGGAAAACTAAGGGGGAAGTACTGAGTCTAACCGGGGTAAAAATAATATCATTGCTTAGCTCCACTAAAAGTTGGTATCGTTTTAATAGACATCCTGAGACATCAAGAAGTCGTCAATTTGGTTACGGAGGGAATTTTAGGGGCAAAATATTGTAGAGCAGATGGAGGCGTGAATACAGTAAACACATTCAGGATGTTGGGTGGAGTAGTTATTCGCAGATGAAAAGGCTTGCATAGGATACACGAGCGTGCAAACCTACCTCCGGACTGAGGATTAAAACTACCTTAGTCTTTTCCATATGATCATAATGTACACAGACAAATCGTAACGCGGGAAATGCAGGATGATTTGCAGAGGACTGACCCTTGGTTCAGGTATTAACAGTGATATTCTATATAAAAAAAGTAACGCATTTCACATAAATAGACGGAAACATCCGTTATTGTATGAATGCACTATTGACGACCAAGTACTGGAAGCAGTCACATCCGTTAAATACTTGGGAGTATGTGTGAGGGGCGATTCAAAATGGAACGACCACGTAAAGCTAACTGCTGTTAAGTCAGATGCCCGACTGAGATTGTTTGGAAGAATGATCAGGAAGTGTAATAAAACCTCGAAGGATTACAAAACTCCCTTTTGAGCAAAGAATATTGCTTGTCAGTCTGGGATCTGTACAAGACAAGACTGACCGACGAAATAGAGACGATCCAAAGAAGAGAAGCACATTTCGTTACCGCTCCATTTATTAAGTGCGAAAGCCTAGATGTGGTCATAAGCGTATGGTGGCAGACGCGTTGTGCATGGCTGAGTGTTTGTGTCAAAATTCAGAGGGCGTACGTTCAAAAGACAATCATTTTAGGAGGGGGTATCAAAAAGTCTTGAGACTATCTCTCTGAGCCGGCCGTAGTGGCCGAGCGGTTCTAGGCGCTACAGTCTGGAACCGCGCGACTGCTACGGTCGCAGGTTCGAATCCTGCCTCGAGCATGGTTGTGTGTGATGTCCTTAGGTTAGTTAGGTTTAAGTAGTTCTAAGTTCTAGGGGGACTGATGACCTCAGAAGTCCCATAGTGCTCAGAGCCATTTTGAACTAGCTCGCTTTACAAGAAAGTGCTTGACGTACCTACTCTTACACACTGTCACCTTCAAAGCACATTGAGGTGAGAAGTCGTGGGATAGCGATTTGCACATACACAGTTGGCGGCAGTATCCCAAACACAAGATGTAAAAGGGCAGCGCATTGGCGGAGCTGCCATTTCCACTCGGGTGATTCGTGTCAGGTGTCAGATGTGATCACCGCCTCACGAAGGGAATTAATAGTTTGAACACGGAATGGTAGTTGTGCCTAGACACGTGGGACATTCCATTTCGTAAATCGTGAGAGAATTTCATAGTCAGAGATCGACAGTGTCAAGAGTGTGCCGAGAGTACCAAATTACAGGCGTTACCTCTCACAACCGACAACGCAGTAGCGACGGCCCCCACTTAACGACCGAGAGCTGCGGCGTCAGTTGGAAGCGCTAACAGACAAGCAGTACTGCGTGAAATAACCGCAGAAATTAGCGTGGGACGTACGACGAACGTATCAGTTAGGACAGTGCGGCCAAGTTTGCTGTTAATGGGCTGTGGCAGCCAGACGTCGAATGCAAGTGCCTTTGCTATCATACGACATAGTCAACAAATGGTTGCAAATGGTTTGTAGGTAGCCGAACATAACCATTGCCTTCTCAATTCAATAAACTTCACCAACCGCCATACACTTTATGTTATTTTATTTTAGTTCTAACGCAACCAGTTTCGGCCATTCATTTTGCCATCTTCAGGCCCAATACGCTTTTTTCGAATCAATGAGCTTACCGTATAGCGCCATAAAACTGAATACCGTGAATCCCAATCGTTGTGCAACTGATTCATACGAAAGGGCAAAATAAATGGCCGAAACTTCTTGCGTTCGAAATAAAATAAAATAACCTAAAGTATACGGCTGTTGGTAAAGTTTATTGAATTGAGAAGTACGTACCAGCCAATGTCCCCTGGCCATAATGGACCGACAGATAACCATTCCCGGTCAGCGATCGGTTCAATTGGACCAGAAGACTCAGTTCTTCCATGCGAACACAACCTAAACAATTACGGAGCCACCGACAGTTTGCAAAGTGCCTTGTTGACGTAGATCCATGTTTCCGTGGCGTCTGCGCCACACTCGAAATCCTACCAACACCTTTTACCAGCTGAAATTGGGACTCATCTAACCATGCCAGGGTTTTCGAGTCGCCTAGGGTCCAATCGATATGGTCTCGAATACAGGACAGGCGCTGCAGGCGATGTCGCGCTGTTACCAAAGGCAGTTGCATCGGTCGCCTGCTGCCACAGGCCAGTAACTCCAAATTTCGCCGGACTGCCCTAACGGATACGTTCGTCAAACTTGTCACATTGATTTCTGCTGTTATTCCATGCAGTGTTGCTTGTCTGTTAACACTGACAACTCTACTTAAACGCCGCTGCTGTCGGTCATTAAGTGAAGGCCACTGTATTGTCCGTGGTGAGAGGTAATGCCTGGAATTTGGTACTGTCGGCACACTCTTGACTCTGTGTCTATCGGAATATTGAATTTCCTAAGAATTTTCGAAATGGAATGTCCCATGAGTCTAGCTCCGCGTTCAGAGTCTGTTAACGCCCGTCGCGCGGCCATTATCACGTCGGAAAGCTTTCCACGTGAGTCACGTGAATACAAATGAGAGTTCCGCCGATGTACTGCCTTTTTATACCTTGTATACGCGATGCTACTGCCACGTACATATACAGGGTGTCCCATTTATCTTGACCACCCTAAATAACTATTTGTCCAGATGCAATTACAAAATGTTTCAAGCAAATGTTCTTTAGCCGTCAGGGGGACGTCAATCGACATGATTCCCTTCGTTGTAGCTTTGTTTTTTACAGAGATATGAACAGCGGATAGACTTTTTTAAATGGCACCTGTATTTTTTATTCGGTAATTCTTTTCCTCTCCTAAAGACCTATTCAAAAATATATCACAGTGTACCATTCACTGAAACACAACGTTATTAATTACATTACAGAACACTGACGTTGACGCTCCCAGTGCTTAGTGCAGGGACTCTAGGTAATGGAACACATCCACGTGCTCACGTGGACAGAGGACAAATGTAAACATAAGTAGAATGCACCCCCGTCATCCCGTCAACCATCGTCAGTTGAAGTGTTGTGTGAGTAGAATGCACACCAACGAAGAGAAGGTAGAAATGCTACTCATCTGTGGGGGAATGTAAGTTAGCAGGACAGTAATTGCAATACTGTTTACTTACTGTATGTACGGTTACATTTAGTACAGTAGTTTAGTCCTTTCAAATAATGTTGTGTAGAGAAGGCATATAGTAAAGGCTGTCCTGTCTTCAAACTGCATCAATATAACGTTTCTTTTATTATTATTATTATTATTATTATTGTTGTTGTTGTTATAGAAGGTAGGCGAAATGCTGCTACACAAGCAGCGGAACTGTACAGAGAGCGGTATCATGACAAGAACTCACCTTCCCCACGGATTTCTCGTATTGTTGCGACGCTTCAGCAAACGGGAAGTTTCAACCCACGACAACGCAATCGCCATAGCACGCGCAGAGACGAAGCTGCCGAAGTTACTGTTTCGCTTCCGTTGCTATGAATCAACATGTGGGCACACGACAGCTTGAACACGACATTGACATTCCTAAATCCAGTGTACATCGTATTCTTACACGTCACCGGTTCCATTCTCACCATGTACACCTACATCAAGAATTGCATTGGAATGATTTCCAGAATTGTGAAGTTCTGTCAGTGGGCACAGCACCAAATCCTCGCCAACCCGAACTACTACTCCAATGTTCTATTTGCCGATGAATGTTCCTTCTCAAACAAAGGACAGGTAAGTACAAGGAACATGCATTATTGGTCCAGCGATAACCCACGATGGCTTAGACAGGTGGAACATCAGCGTCAGTGGAGAGTTAACGTGTGGTGTGGGATGTTTGGTACTACAGTTATTAGCCCTTACTTCATAGATGGTAGTCTAAACGGCACAGCATATGCCAACTTCCTCAGACGAATTCTTCCTCCTCTTCTGGATGCAGTGCCGCTAAGAACCAGAATGCTTATGTGGTATCAACACGGTGGGTGTCCAGCACATCGTGTTCTGAACCGAAGGAATCCTGCCAGATGGATTGGTCGAGGAGGAACAGTTACTTGGCCTGCTAGGGCTCCTGATTTAAATCCTCTGGAGTTTTTTCTTTGGGGATGCATTAAAGACGCCGTCTGACGCGATATTCCAACAACTCCAGAGGACATGCAGGAACGTATCGTGCTTGTTTGTAATTCTCTTCAGCAGGCAGCACTGTAAGCAGTAAATAATTCTTTCATTCAACGAGTGGTATCGGTGTCCAGGGTCACCACTTTGAGCACCTGTGAATGTTCTTCCCCTGGGCAATGGTGCAGGAGAGTCAAAGTCAATTTTGTGTTAAGTTTTTACTTGATATTCATTTGTTTTCTGACAACTCCGGCAAGTGGACGAGTTTGTGATCCCGGGCTCAGTCAATGTTTTATGTAATTAATAACTGTGTGTTTCAGTGAATGGTACACTGTGATACTTTTTTAATAGGTCTTTAGGAGCGGAAATGAATTACCGAATAAAAAATGCAGGTGCCATTTAAAGAAGTCATACCGATGTTCGTATCTTTGTAAAAAACAAAGCTACAACGAAGGCAGTCATTCTGATTGATGCCCCCCAGATGGCTAAACATCATTTGCTTGAAACATTTTGTAACTTGCATCTGGATAAACAGTTATTTAGGGTGGTCAAGACAAATGGGACACGCTGTGTATGCATATCGTCATCCCATGACTTCTGTGACCTCATTGTATTAGTGCAGCAGTGTTCTGCGCTGTAGCGCTCGCAGCAGCAGAGAGCGGAGGGAGTCGGTTCCTCTGGTGAGGAAGCCCTGGCAGGCGCTGGCGGCGTCAGAGGCGCAGTCGCGAGGTCAACGGCCCGCGTTGGCCGGCTTCGCGACCGCTAGCTAGGCTGCGGAGAGGCCGCTCCTAGTCCACGGCGACCAGCAGCCATCCACCAGCTTCCTAGCAGAAGGCCTACGACTTGTCAGCCTTCGAGCAGAAGGCGGAACGCAACATACATCAAAGTCCTATGAAGCGCAGCAGCACCAAGTAATACGCCATTTTCAGCCTGTATACAAGTTATTGAAAATAAGTATTACGTCTTTTGAGAGATGGTATTGTGGACCAAAATAAGAAAAAACTGTCTAAGCAACATGGACTCTTACATCAATACCTTAAAAGCTATGAGCACTTAATGAGTAGAAGAGATGTTCCGCAGTAGCGAAAATGTATGATTTGGTCCATACAATCACCTCTCAAAATAAGGTATACAGTATTTCAGGACCCTATATAAGATGTCGCTCAGTTTGCTTCACGAAAGATAAAGGCACCAGAAAGACAATTCTGAAGTTGCGGTTGATAATGGAATCAAGACTAAGGAGAAATCTAGACACGTTCACATGTATAATTGAGAAAGAGAGATGTAAAGTGTTGAGAAAGGTGAGTAATATACAATATGTAGACGAGCTAAGTAGAAACTTCAAAAATGGAAGACAAGGACGTCATGTTCGGATT
Organism: Schistocerca piceifrons; assembly: GCF_021461385.2. Classification (NCBI taxonomy): domain Eukaryota; kingdom Metazoa; phylum Arthropoda; class Insecta; order Orthoptera; family Acrididae; genus Schistocerca; species Schistocerca piceifrons. Next base: position 545,717,823 of record NC_060138.1, on the reverse strand, counting down.
ATAAAGGGTGTAAGAGAGGGGTGTAGTCTTCCGAACCTACTGTTTACTCGATATATCGAAGAAACAATGACGGAAATAAAGGAAAGGTCCAAGAGCGGAATTAAAAAGCAAGGTGAAAGGATGTCATTGACAAGATTCACTGGTGACATTGTCAGCCTCAGTGGAAGAGAAGAAGAATTACAGGATCTGCTGAATGGAATGAACAGTCTAATGAGTACAGGATATGGACTGAGGATAAATCGAAAAAAGACGAAAGTAATGAGAACAGCGAGAAACATAACAGGGATGGTGAACACGAAGTAGACGTTGAGAAATTTTGCTACCTATACAGCAAAAGACCCATGAACGGACGGAGCAACGAGAACGTAAAAAGCAGACAAGCACTGGCAAAAAAGGGAATTCCTGGCCAAGAGAATTAAACTAGTATCAAACACAGGCCTCAGTTTGACGAAGAAATTTCTGAGAATATACGTTTGGGGCACAGCATTGTATGGTAGCGAAACACGGACTGTCGGGAAACCGGAACAGGAGAGAATCGAAGCGTTTGAGATGTGGTGCTGCAGACGAATGTTGAAAATTAGGTGGACTGATCAGGTAAGGAATGAGGAGGTTCCCCGCAGAGTCGGCAGTGATAGGATGGTAGGACATCTGTTAAGGCATCACGGTACCAGAGGGTGCTTAGAGGGAAAAAAACTGTAGATGAAAACAGATTGTAATATGTCCAGCAAATAATTGAGGACGTAGGTTGAAGTGCTACGATGAGTGAAGAAGTTGGCAGAGGACAGGAATTCGTGGCGGGGTGCATCAAACCAGTCATAAGACTGACGACTCAGAAAATGTGGCAAGAGATTGCCCCACAGTTTTCGCATTCAGAAATCCGCAGTTGCATAGAGTTCTGGAGATGATTTTATTGTGCCTCCTGTAAGAATGAGAAATGTCTACCAGTAAGAGTTGGAATTGGACAGCGGCCAATTGACACTGCAGTTTCTCGCTCCACAATCGTGCTGTTCGCAGCCCACGACCGCCGTACCAGTATCGGGTCTATGTGCTAGGGAATGCTACACTCAACATCCTGCAGATACTCAGGGGCCCCATGCGCATAGTGAGCCATGAAGGATCGTACAGCAATCTCCCCCGTTCAGTCGACCGCAATATTTTGCACGGCTGCGACAGATGCACGGACTGCCCTAGTCCACTGCCCACTTTAACACAGAATTCAGTCAAAGTCCCGGCTGTAGCACAAATTCATTGCTTCAGCTTCTATACTTAACAAAGGCAAGGTTGAGACTCATATGTCTCCAGGAAAATATGATTCCATGCCTTGAAACCATTCACAATGCGATGCGTTTACCTGAGTCACCACTGACTTATTTACTGTAACGTCACTGCATTACCGATAACGGCCACGGGAGGCCATGTGCAATAATATCGGGGTTTGAACATTTGCCTGGGGCTTTTGCCGGGCTCAATGACTTTTCACAGGTACAGACACTCTAAGAAGTCTACCATTTCAGCACACAGCTCGTGCCAACTGACTCGCGCTCGCACGAATGCAGTGAGCAACAGGGTGGCTCGGCTCATTAACGCGTTTCGTGGCAGATTTAAGACTGTTGCATTAAGGAAAACTGACAATGAAATTCAACATCTGTTTTAATATTCTGATGAAGCAAAGAATGTGGGGGGGGGGGCGGGGGGGCGGGGGGGGGGGGGGAGCTAAGTAAGAAACATGGTATTTGTTAAGACTGTTGCAGCCTTGACTGTCGTTTTAGGACGCAATTTAAACTGACAAATTTATATTTCGTTATTAATTTAACTGTGAAACATGAAAACGCAGAATGTTCATCAATATTACTTACTTTGATCTTCAATAAAGGATCAATGTCTGGTACCACTTTCCGAGTAATGTTAATTCAAAGACAACTTCTTAAGTTGAAGACTGCCGGTGAACTTCTGTGGCTGGATTTGGTCCTCTTCCTTGCGTAAAAAAACAGCATGTACATGTAAGTCTAAACACGGACATAATCATAGCTGCAGGTTTGTAAAGTCGTGAAAATTTACATTGAGAAAGCAGAAGTCAACGAGACTACTTCATGCAAAGCTGACACGTAGGTGTATACGTCCTAGCCATAGCAGAGTTTCCACACTGTCAACGTAATCCGAAAATCAGTAAAGCTGTGCATGATGAAGTGGGCTTTCGCCTTCCCCAGGTTACTTCGCAGGTAGCTGCGAACAGAGCGGTTGGTGCTACTTCTGGAACGCCCTGTCCACTATCTACAGTATCCTTGGCTCTGTACAAATGTCAACACATTCCCTATCCAGACAAGTGTCATTCCATGCAAGTGTCACAAACTCATAATATTCTGGTCGGATAGTACCTTGAGTAGGAAAACGGGCTCGTTTGTAGTGATGGGAATAACCGAATCAAAACAATTCAGTCGGACGCAGTCTTACGTATTGGTTGGATTATTATACGCTAATTTCTTTAGAGTGCAACCAGTCTGTGGGAGTATTGTAGTTTTGCATATTGACTGAAAAATTTGTTTCTTTTCAACTGAAACCAATCTTTCTGTCGGTTGGATCGTGTAATCGTACTTTCAACTAAAATCACTGTTGTGTATTGTGTATTGAACCGGGGACGTAGAAACGACGGAGAGGCTTCGTCCCACCGTAGTCCTCAGTGGTTCACAGCCCCACAACAGGCCACAGCAGTCCACCCACCCCGCCGCCGCCCACACTGAACCCAAAATCACTGTTACTCTTTCATGTTTTGCTTGATAGAACTGTCGATTTTTTCGGAGTGCAACCAGTCTCTAGTACTTCCATTGGTTGAACTAAAGCGCCAGTATACAAACAGGGCACTCTTACCGCTAGTGTGTACCTATGCTCCCGAGGGTATGTGAAGATGCCTCAGGGAGTAGGCTAAAGTTAAAATAAACATTATACATGAAACTAGCATGCATGCATGACCGAGTGAACTCTGCATCGTACTTCGTAACGCAGGCACGGCAATTTTATATTTACCGGGCTTGCAACTTACAAATAAAATGTCTCCCCTGTACGAGAATACCATTACTAGGAAGTAAAAGTTAGACACATGGACTGCTATGTAGGGAAGTTACGGTTTGGCCGTGAGTCGTGCGTGGATTGCTGAAGCGGTTGAGGTAACCTCTCGCGTAAAGTGGAAACTTCGCGTTCTTTTTTAGGTCCGACACAGATCTTCATTGTCATTCCATTATACAGCTGGAGGTGGTTCACATTCGCTACTGCGAATACATGATATGTCTTTCACAGCATCTGTAGTCGGCGCAGCGCCTGTTCAATCGAACATGGATCGATGTCCGAAAGACAAGCACTGCAGTTTCGTAAAGCGAAAATATCGCTGATCTTCACACAAGCGGAGTGTGGTAACACGATCCTTGTCTGCCGGTTTTGCAATGGGAATTCCACAACTGCTTTTCGCGAATACGAACGAAGATTTCCTAATCGTAGAACTCCGGATCGCAGGGTATTTAGTCGGGTGTCGAGAGAGAGCGTGAGCATGATACGCTTCCCAGCATACATGTTATACTCGTATCTGAACGTCCCGTAATGAATTTGAGTACATTCTTGAAATGCCAGAACGCTGCCCAACTATGAGCTCTAGAGGAATTACTGTACAGTTTGGTATTCAACAAACACGAGTGATGCGCACAGTACATGAGCAGACTCTGCATTCGTATCATCGGCAGTGTGTGTGTGTGTGTGTGTGTGTGTGTGTGTGTGTGTGTGTGTGTAACATCTGCCAAATGAAAGGAATCCTGTCAATGGATCACTGCCAATGAACTCTGTATTCAACGTGTTCTGATGACTGGTAAGTCAATATTTACCCGCAACGGTACCAATAACACGCCCAACTCTTACCAGTGGGTACATGGGAATCTGCGCGCTACTGTGGAAGGACATTTTCAACGACGTTTCTCAGTGAACGTGTGGTGCGATATTATTGATGACCAACTCATCAGTTCATGTGTGTACTTTCAGCACTCGGAGCTCCTGCACATCCCGTATGGCCACTGACGAAATACGTACCTCACTGAAACTTATCCTGGATGTTGAATGGGTCACCTAAGAGTTCTTTCTTGGCCGCTGTGGTCACCTGATCTTATTCCATTAGATTACTGTTTATGGGAACGGCTCTCAAGAATCAAGTCTACAAGCACAGATTGGACACAAAGGAGTAACTTCTCGCTCGTATTTTATATGCGTGTGCTCCAGTAAACGACCGTACGAATGAGCTCTGATCAGCAACACAGCCGCTGTCTGTGATAACTGCAAACTACATAGCAGTTGACGATGCACTTTCTTTGTGAGGAAATGGACACAGTTAAACAAAACATTAGATCACAACGTTTCAGTTACTATCACATGTATTTGTCCTGTTCCCCTTTGTTTCCAGTACTTCCCTCGGAAACTGTGAAGAACAGGACTTATGTTCATATGGCGTTTTCTGTTCAGAATCGCTAATACTATAATCCCTCAAAGTTTATGCCTTTCCTCCCGGCTCACACTGTATACGGGATAAATCACCTAAAACCTGCAACGTAAATGTTGCAGAAATGGAAAGTGCTATTGATCTGCGGTTTTGACAGAATGGCTTGGTAGACAAGGGCTCGTATTGTTAGCCAATGAACGCCGCGCGGAGTGCCTGCGCTGTTAGAGGCGCTATGTCACGGACTGCGTCGTCCCTCCCGCCGTAGGTTCGACTCCTCTCTCGGGCATGGGTGTGTGTGCTGTTAAAGTAGTGTGTAAGTCTAGGGACCGATGACCTCAGCAGTTTGGTGTCTTAGGAATTCACACACATTTTTTTGTTGGCCAATGAACATATTATAATAGTACTTAGAAAACGCATGTTTTGTGTAAACATACACTTAGTTAAATGGAACAATGCCTATTTACATTAAAAAATTAAATCAGGATAAATTAGAATGTTACTGGGGGGGGCGGGGGGGGGGGGGGGGAGAGAGAAGGGGAGATAGTATAGTGCGATGGGGGATATTCACCTGGTCTTCCATGAGACCTGCTCAGACAAGAACAAATCTTTTGATACGTGGCTGTGCAGAAGACTGTTGAAAATTATGTGGGTAGTCAGCGTAACTAACGAGGAGATACTGAGCAGAACTAGAGAGACAAGACATCTGTGGCACAACCTTATAGACAGTAGAGAACTATTGTTTGGTATTGGTGGGAAATTTGGACGGGAGGTGGGGGGGGGGGGGGAGGGAGAGGAGGGGGATTTTACAGGGAGGGCAAGGAATGAGTACTGTAAGTTCAAACGAATGTAGGTTGCAATCGAATGGGTAGACCGGTGAGCCGCCTCAAACCAGTATTTGAACTAAAAACAACAGCAGTAACAACAACCAGTCGTTAAATGAAAATTGGCCTACAGAATAGGAATTGTCTAAAATAAATGAATTTTGGTTACATTTAGACCTTGACCTCTTTGCAGATACTTGTAACTTCGCAAATGATGAGCTTCTGAACGTTGAGCTACATTCTGAGCCACTGACAGCTTTTCTAATGAGTAATAAACGTGTTTTTCTTCTACTGTGGTACGTACAGACTTCACGTTTTTCTCTCAAATTGTGATGAATTATTTACGACGGATTTCATTAGCTGCAGTTAAAATGCCTAACTTCTTGAAGAGGAAAACAGCATCATCTTCGTTTCCCCTCTATCCAACTTATGGTCGGGTTGAGGTATCAATGGTACTTCGCCACTTTTCTCTGTCTTTCCACCATTCTTCTTCCACAATATGGTTCCTTAGCAGGTTTCTCCTCCTTAAACTCATCTTTAATGTATCACTCCATCTTGTCCTCGGTCTTCCTCTTGGCCTCTTATCCTCAATCTTGAACTCCATCATTCTTCTTGGTATTCTTCCCTCTCCCATCCTCTTCAAATGCCCAAACCATTTTAATATATTCTTTTCAATTTTCTCAGTCAACTTCTCCACTCCAATTTCCTTCCTAACATCTTCATTTTTCACTCTCTCTCTCCTCGTCTTCTCTAGCATACTTCTCAGAAACTTCATTTCTCTGGATTGTATCCTACTCTCCTCTCTTCCATTCATAGTCAAAGTCCCTGAACCGTAACTTAGTATGAGTGTGAAGCAAGTCTTGTATAGCACCAGCTTGCACCTCATTGGCACTTCCTTACCCCACACCAAGCCCCTCACACACTGGTAAAATGTACTACTCTGTTGTATTCTTTTGCTAATTTCTGTCTCCAGACGAGTATTCCCCATTAATACACTTCCCAAATATTTAAAGTTGCCCACTCTTTCAATATCCCGTCCCTTAATATGAATTTGTCCCTTGCCCTGTCTATCCCCTCTGGTTACCACCATGGTCTCGCTTTTCTCCACACTAAATTTCATTCCATATTCCTCGACCTTATCGTTTAGGATGTTTATTTGTTTTTTTACCTCCTAAGTGCTTGTTCCCCACACCACAATATCATCAGCAAATAGTAGCAGCTTCATCCCCATTCCTCTATGGGCTTCTTTCGTCCCTTTAACTATTTCATCCATCACCATTATGAATAGTAGTGGTGATATCACACTCCCTTGTCTTAGTCCCATCCAGTTCTTCCAACTGATGTCTGCACAGAACTAGAGCTTTTTTCATAAATTGCCTGGATGACTTTAAGTATTTGCTTTCCAACTCCCTTTCTCTTCAAGGTTGCCCATACCTTTTCTCTGTAAACACTGCCATATGCTTTCACTAGGTCGAGATACGTCATCACCAGATCTTTCCCATTCTCCCAATGTCTTTCCATCAGCTGTATCGTACTAAGTATTGGGTCCATTGTTGATCCACCATGACGAAAACCACACTGCTCCTCTTCTAACTGCCCTTCCACTTTTTCTCTCACTCTTCTTTCCAGTATTCTCTCCATTATTTTTGTTACTTTGGGTATGAGTGTGATCCCTTATAGTTGTCACATACTTTCCTGTCACCCTTCTTGAAAACTGGTATTATTTCCTTTCCCCATTCTTCAGGTACACATTTTTGGGTCAAAATGCATCTTATTAGTCTATGTAGCCACTGTAATCCAACTGGTCCAGCTGCCTTTATCATCTTCACAGTAATTTCATCTATCCCAGGTGCGTTTCCTGTTTTCATTTTTCTCAGAACTAGTTCCACTTCTAACATCGTTATATCTTCCTGCCGTACTTCCATTCCCTTTCCATTGCCGCTCTTCACATTTAGTAATTTATCAAAGAACTCTTCCCATCTTTTCCTTATCTCCTCTGGTTGCATTAATAGCTCTCCGCTTTCCCCTTTCACTATCTTTGTGTATGTTTTTTCCTTCCTCATACTTTTTGCAATTTCATATATCATCCTCTTACCACTAGTAACATCTTTTTCCAACTCTCGGGTGAATTTCTCCCAGCTTTTCCTCTTCTGCTACCATTTTCTTACACTTATTTGTACTATCCTGGTATTTGCTTTTACTTTCAGCCTTTCGTTCTCTGTTCCATTCATGCCAGGCTTTCTTCTTTTCTTTTACTGCCTCCTTTCACCTCTAATTCCACCCTGGTGTCTCCTTTTCCTTTACCCTTCCGGACACTCTGCCACAAGTCTTCTCAGCACAGCTTACAAACGCGTCTTTGAACTTACAGGTAGCTTCTTATACCGATTACTTAGCTATTGCGCAAATATATCAGCCATTTGACTTCCACTGCTGGAAGAGCGTCTTCCGTGTTGTTCATTCTTATCCATCCCCATCCATCTTCCACCAGAATGTTCCCTATTATGTAGCCATCTTCACTCAAGGTTATCATCTTGACAAACTGGTAACCTGCAAAAAAAGTGAAAAACAATCCAGTTTCAAGTGTAGCTGCATAAGTAGAACTGAATATATATTCATTGATACTAAATTTTGAGAATGTGTGCCTTTTAGGAGTTTGTAAATGATCTGCATGTACCCATCCACTGAAACTAGTAGCCAGTTAGGTCACTCGTCTATCATTTCCATAACAAAGAAATCGTTCAGGTGATCTCTGAACATTTACTTACTTAACTATTTATTGTTTATTTTAATGTATTTGATAATGCCAGAATCATAGTTTCTAATTATTATAATTTACTGTCGTAATAGCCGGAAAAACGGGCTAGCTACCATCTCTGTGATGGGCCGTAGCGCATTTTATTGCGAGCGTAAAATTTATTTCGTAGCCTAGCCACTCGTAGCTTTCCTAATTCCCGTCCGAGTGCTCCACTTTCACATGTTTTATAGCCCACAGCTCCGTGAACTACACCCAGTCATACTTGCAAACTGGAACAGAAAACTACGAATGTTGAAAGTCCGCATTGTGTAGCTAGGAGATAAAAGTGACTTTGTTTTATAACTTTGTGAAAAATACACACCCTGGATCACTTTTTCATTACGGCCTCTGTCGGCTTATTACACGATCTTTAGTTGTTAAATACGAAATATGGCAGCTATAACAGGTGTCAGCTCGTACGCGTTTCTAGCACTAAAATATAATCACGATCTGAAGAGCACATAATTTGCTCGAAAGAGGTCATCAGAAAAAAATCTAGGAGCTGTCTGACTGTGCAATCTCATATAATTTAGGTCTTTCTAAAACCATTCGGAGTTCGTTTGCAAGATGATGTCAGAAATCATATAAGGATTATCGTAAGGGAAAATAAAAACCAAACGACATACTGAGAAAGTGGATGCGCGTCCCTTTCTATCGGTCAGGAAATCGGATGACAGGGTTCCAGCTGCCAAAGACCACAGGAATGTCTGCGGTGACAAGTCACGGGACAGTGATATGCATATACACATATGGCGAAAGTATTGCATACCCAAGGTATAAAAGGGCATTGCATTGTCGGAGCTTTCATTCGTACTTCGACGTGGCTATGGCTACACGACGGGAATTACCACACTTTGAAGGCGGAATGGTAGTTGAGGCTAGACGCATCAGACATCCTATTTCGGAAGTCGGTAGGGAATTCAATATTCTGAGACCGACAGTGTAAATAGTGTGCTGAGAATATTAAATTTCAGACATTATCTCTCATTACGGACAGCGCAGTGGCCGACGTCCATCACTAACGACCGAGAGCAGAGGCGTTTGCGTACAGTTGTCAGTGCTAACAGACAAGCAACACTCCGTGATATAAACGCAGAAATCAATGTGAGACATCCGACGGACGGATCCGTTAGGACAGTGCGGCGAAATGTGGCGTTGATGCGCTACGGCAGCAGGTGACCTACGCGAGTGCCTTCGCTAGCAGCACTACAGCGCATGCAGCGCCTCTCATGTGCTCATGACCATAGTGGTTTGACCCTAGACCACTGGAAAACCGTGGCCTCGTCAGCTGGGTCCCGATTTCAGATGGTAAGAGCTGTTGGTAGGATTCGTGTGTGGCGCAGATACCACGAAGCCAAAGACCGAAGTTACCACCAAGGCACTGGGCAAATTCGCGGTAGCTCTATAATGGCGCGGGCTGGGTTTACATGGAGAAAAGGACTGGGTTCTCTGATTCACCTGAACCGATCATTGACAGGAAATGGTCACGTTCGACTAATTGAAGTTAATGAATGACTGCAAATGGTCTCCATGTCCCTAAACAACGTTGGAATTTTTGTGGATGGCAATGCGCCATATCACCTGGCCACGATTGTTGGCGATTGATTTGAAGAGCATTATGTACAATTCGAGCGAATGGTTTGGCCACTCAGAAAGCCCGGCATGAATCCCATCGAACAGTTATGGGACACAGAGGTCAGTTCATGCACGCCGCGCGGGATTAGCCGAGCGGTCTCGGGCGCTGCAGTCATGGACTGTGCGGCTGATCACGGCGGAGGTTCGAGTCCTCCCTCGGGGATGGGTGTGTGTGTGTGTTTATCCTTAGGATAATTTAGGTTAAGTAGTGTGTAAGCTTACAGACTGGTGACCTTAGCAGTTAAGTCCCATAAGATTTCACACACATTTGAAAATTTTTTGAACAGTTCGTGCACAAAATCCTGCACTGCAACACTTTCGCAATTACGGACGGCTATAGAGGCAGCAGGGCTCAACATTCCTGTAAGGGACTTCCAGCGACTTGTTGAGTCCATGCCACGTAGAATTGCTGCACTGCGCCGGGCAAAAGGAGGTCCGACACAATTTTAGGCGGTATCCATTGACTTTTGTGACCTCAGTGTAGTTCTTCGATATTTGATGCAGTTCTCACTATGGAACATATTCGCAGAGTAAGCAGAAAAAGTCGCGTAAAACAAGGGAATCGCAATGTAACTTCAGAGACCGTACAAACAGCTGGAGACTCGGCGAGAAACACACTCATAATTGTTGTAATGTATCTGTAACAATTCGTGTAGATCGGTAAACAGAAGTTAAGGAAGTGAAGGTTATACCCCAATCTACAGCTTTTAGGTTGTAGACGAGGCTGGTTAAAGCTCAGTGCAAATAACCACTGCGTCTAGTTCTCGAGAACACATTTGGCAGCGTTTCTCTTTTTAAAGGATTGTGCTTTCTTCAGAGTGCTTTGCAAATCTCTTAACTCTGACGATGAATAGGCTCACTGGACTATCATTCTCACTCCCCTTAAGGGGAGTAGGACGTGAAACGGGCCGACTTGGAGCAGGAGAGGCACCACAGGACATTTTAATTTCCACTGTCTATACTTTTACAAGTAAATTCATAAAACTTCGTCAGCATGACCAGGAAGGATTCAGGATTCACACTCATAGCAGTGGAAGTGCAAAAACATAACAAAATAAAAATTTTTTAGATGTGAAATTTCATCATTTTTTTCACTTACTGTTGGCTGCATTTGTTGCTGTAGGTACATTTTTCTTCACAAGTAAGAGAGATTCTTTGATGAATTTTGCACAACATACAAACCATACTTACAGGTGTATGAAACTCTAGAAATTTCGTATTAAAAACTGTGGTAAAAATTGAGATAATTAACTACAAAATTTGATTTTCTCTAAACATAAAGTTTAAAACGTAACAGCTCATTCATTTTTTCATAAATTAAATAGATACTAGAGTTTCAGTTACCTGTAAGTATGGTTCGTATGCTGTGCAAAATTCATCGAACCGTCTCTTACTTATCAAGAAAAGTGTACCTACAGCAACAAATGCAGCCAATAGTAAGTGAAAAAGGATGAAATTTCACATGTAAAAAAAAAAATTATTTTGTTATGTTTTTGAACTTCCGTTGCTACGAGTGTGAGTCCTGAATCCTTCCTGTCATGCTGACAAAGTTTTATGAATTTACTTGTAAAAGTATAGACAGTGGAAATTAAAATGTCCTGTGGTGCCTCTCCTGCTCCAAGTAGGCCCGTTTGACGTCCTACCCCCCTTAAAAGAACAGCCTTCTTACTTCGAAGCGCTGCGGATGGCGCAGATCTGATATTCCACTATCGTGTGACTCTCCACGGATGACGAAATTGTGGAGTGGGGTCCCTGTCCCAATCAGTTGTACAGAACCAGCCCAGTAACATGGATCGACTTGGATGTGACAGAATTGCAAAAAGGAGCTTTCATGTTGGGACAAGCCCATGACCACACAGTGGAACAAGTTGCCTGACTTGTTCGTATATCGACGCGAATTGTTCCACGTGTGTACAGGGAATGGTCTACCACTCGTAGTCACGTAACACTGCGTGAGAGCAGTGGTTCTAAAAAGTTCCTAATGGAGAGGAACCAGTGGCAGGTGTCACACACTGTCAGTGACAACAGATTTCAAACCCAACAGCAAGTGAGACTTCCAGTGGATGCCGGTCGATGTTAGCCACTTTCAAAACCAACATCACAAACTGCATGTAATGGACATTTAGAGTTGTGCACAATTCAAGAGCTCTTTACTTATAGTGGCACATACACAGCTCAATAATGTTAGTCAGCACGGTCAATGTCCGACGTCCAAGTGCAATAACCACTCAATGGTGGCAGGGGACTGCACTAGCAGTGGACGGTATACAGGGTGGTCGGAAACTCCCGTTACAGACTTCTAGGACTTGTAGAGGGGAGTGAGTACATCGTATTTTGAATAGGAACCCATGTCCGGAAACGTATCCAACGAGACTACCGAGTGTCGAAGTTACAGGCGCGGGTGTCTGTAAATGTACGTATAGACGGGGTGATTTCGTGATGATGTCACATACTGTCTAGGGTGATGGAGAACGATAAATGTATTAATTTGAAGTAAGGTTCCCTGTACCGGAAACGAACGAGTCGAAATTTATAAACGAAAACCGTTCTGATACCTCTCACAGCTGAATACATGTACCGGTTCTTCTGTTGCGAAGAGTGTGGGATTGGTAAGTTTCAGTGGTGGTAGTGTGGACAAAAACGAGAAGAAAAGTCCAATAAACGTGGGCTCTAAAGTGCGTACCTTAACAGCTATGAACACTTGCTCAGTGGAGGAGACGTTTCACATTATCGAAGATGAACAAATGGTCATAGCTCCTCAGATATGCAATTTAGAGCCTACGTTTATTGGACATTTTTTTCTCGTTTTTGCCCACACTACCACCACTGAAAGTTACCGGCCCTACACTCTTCGCAACACAAGAACCGGTACATGTATTCAACTGTCAGAGGTATCAGAACGGTTTTCATTTGTAACTTTCTACTCGTTCGTTTCCGGTTTAGAGATCCTTACTTCAAATTAATACATTTATCGTTCTCCATCATCCTAGACAGTCTGTAACATCATCACGGACTCACCCCGTGTATACGTACATTTACAGACGCCCGCGCCTATAATTTTGACGCTCTGTGGTCTTGTTGGGTGACGTCTCCGGACACGGGTTTCTATTAAAAATACGACGGATCACTCCCCTCTACAAGTCCTAGAAGTTTGTAACGGAAATTTCCGACCACTGTGTATAAAGTGTGTCGGGCTTCGCTGAAAACAGTGCAGTCGTTATCGTAATGTGGAAACGGAGTGATTTATCTAATGTCCATGAGAGCGAAGAGTGGAAGCACTTCGGAAACGGCTAAATTTTTAAATTGTTCCCGTGGCGCCGTGGTTAATGTATAACATGCCTGGCAAAATGGTACCACCCAAAACTTGCGCCAAAGCAACTGTGGCGCACCACAGGCCGTAGGTGACAACGTTGAAGGACGACTGCGGAGATGGGCGAATATCCGTGCAACTGTTGAGCAACAGTGCAGATGAACCAGGGGCTACCAACAATGTATCCTCAACGGCCGTTCAGCGAACATTGCTGCGTATGAGCCTCTGCAGCAGGTGCCTGGTTAATGTCCCCGTGCTGATGCACGCCAATATCGCAACCGGAAGTCCATCGAGTGCCGACATGTGGCCTTTCCGGATGAATTGTATTTTATGCTCCATCGGACACATGTCTTTTGGCGTATATGGCCTTACAACAAACGTCGTAAGGGAGCGGTATGGTGCGGAGAGAATGTATTTGTGGCAGTCACTAGACGATGGCATCTACCAGCAGGACGATGCAACGTGACACGCACCTCGCAGTGTACGGGCGTGGTTTGAAGAACACCAGGATGTGTTTACCGTACTCCCCAGGCCACCAAACTTTCTGGATTTAAACCCAATTGAGACTGTGGGAAGATCTCGATAGGGCTGTTTTGCCACGGATCCTCAGCCGACAAATATAGCCCGGTCGGCCGCGGTACTGGAGTCTGTAATGATCCACATCCATGTCGGAACCTTCCAGAGCCTCGCTGACTCCCGTCCTGCTCGTCCACACAGTGAAAGGTGGTTTCAGGCTTTTGGCAGGTGGCCACATTAATATGACTGGATCGTGTACTTTGTCAATGGCCCGAACAACACAAACTGGACAGTGGCTGACTGGGGCATGTAATGCCACTGGTTTCCTGCCACCGAATGATTCAAAGCGTAGTGTACACCAACAGTTCAGTGGGGCGTTTCAGCTTGCGTTATTTGGATGGGGTCGTTCAGGCCTTCCGTTATTCTGTGCCGTTTCGTGGGTGTTTTTCGTGCCGTAACTTGGACCATACCATTCAGATTACCTTGAGGATGAGCCAGTATGCTTTTTTCACAATTCTCAGTGGCTCACTGTTGGACTTTCTTTTGTGTGTTCATGATGACTATGCTGTGGAAATTCCCGTCTTAATGTATTTTATTTATTTACTCGTGTCCAGAACATAACATACATATATAGCCGATAGACAGCAATTGACAAACAATATAAGTACATGTTTAAATTCATATGACAACAATTTGCAAACAGTATAAGTACATGATTAATTTCCATGTGGCATCCAAAATTCCGCCGTTTGAACTGCTGTATCACTGGCGATAACCAGACCGTCCATGGGGATGGGAGGTTTCTACAGTTGAGCAGGTGTTGATGATCTTGCTGTTCGCCACATTCGCATAGTTCATCTCCTGGAGAGAAACCCCATTTCTTCAAATTGACCTTGCATGAAGCATGGGGATTGAACATAAATATGATCCACGAAACGAACGGAAGATTCTTGAGAATTCTGCTTCCAAAACTACGTACTTCGTTGAAACTAGTAAGTGGACTGTAACTGAGAAAACGACCCTAGGACTTGCTTCTTCAGTATCAGCTACGCGTGAAAAAAAGTGGGAATGTATGAAAGAGGAATTTTTAACTCTCTTTTGCGAAACTTTTCCATTCTCTCTACAAATGAATAACTGAAAAACTACAGCTGTCTTCACGAGGTGGATTACATATGATATCGTGCGATGAGTGCAGTAAATCATAAAGCAAATGAGAACATTATTCTTTCTCGTTAATCGTTACACGATAGCTCATTAAACTGTCGGGAATTTTATTGTGTGTGAAATCTTATGGGCCTTAACTGCTAAGGTCATGAGTCCCTGAGCCTACGCACTACTTAACCTAAACTATCCTAAGGACAAACACACACACACACCCATGCCCGAGGGAGGACTCGAACCTCCGCCGGGACCAGCCGCAAGTCGGGAATAGTGCAGTTAACATATCGCTCAGACTTTAAGTGAATGCCGAGATATTTCGTGCAAGAAAGTAATGGACAATTAGTTCCCTCCTCATTGTCCACCTTGGAGCCCGGCATCGCGACCCTAATGATGTCGCGTTGACGCGACACTAAGCCCATTGAAAAGACGACGGCAGTGGGTTACGGTGTGACGTCAGGTCGAGTGAGGTCAGCCCGAGCCAAGACGTTGCTGGAGAGGACAGCTGGCGACTCTTCCAGGACCACTCTCTTTAATTGGACGCCATCCAGCGAGATTAGGGGTGCAGCTAGACAGACGACCCCGTCCCAGTACGAGAGGCCAGTACCGACTCCAGTGGACTGAGGGCAGCAAATCACTATCAGGGATCGGAAAAAAACAGTAATTATCATTTCTTTCGTTCTAGCAGTTAAAGTGGAACAGCTTGCGCTACAGTCGGTGTAAAAATTAATCGTCCAATCTTAATTTGGTTTGAACATGAAAATACTTTACCAGCTGTGGCCATAGCAGACGTGGTATGCCACGCTTATGCTTAAGCCTTCGGCACACGCACCGTGCTTTCGGATGTCAACTTTCAGCGTGCCGAGTTCAACGTGCTGCTGAACGCTCAGAAACGATGCGACTTAGCATACGGTACGTGTGTCTCAGCGTCGTATACGCGATCGCAGCGCGCTCCAGCAGCAGTTGTCGGCTTTTCCGGCTCGCAAATCGAACTGTTTTTTCAAAATGGTTCAAATGGCCCTGAGCACTATGGGACTTAACATCTTAGGTCATCAGTCCCCTAGAACTTAGAACTACTTAAACCTAACTAACCTAAGGACATCACACACATCCATGCCCGAGGCAGGATTCGAACCTGCGACCGTACCAGCCCCGCGGTTCCAGACTGCAGCGCCTCGAACCGCACGGCCACCACGGTCGGCCTCCTTTTTCAAAATGCACGGCCATAGAATTCCCACGTTAGCTCTATTCAAATTCCCTCCCTTCACCATATGCTAGTCATGTTGTTCTGTCTGTAGTATACATAAATAAAAATGTTAATCTCCATGCACATATTATAAAGAAAAAAGGGAAGTATCATGTTCACTTTATAAGGACCTCGGCTTATAAAAGTTCCATTGCAAACAGTGCCACACAAATTTACAATAATTCACCACATAAGATAATTATTTCGTCATTCTCTCTTTTTAGCAAAACCTTAAGGTCATTTCTACTTGATTAAGGTTCCTGTTCAATAGCGGAATCTTTATAACGTGTGAAATACAAAACTCAAAACAAGAAAGTGCAAAATACCTACTGTAAGTAGTGCAAGTTGTGTTGTAGATTGAACCAATCGAACAAATCCAATCCTCAGAAAGAGCGCAATTATATTTACGTAACATCGAATATACTTTAATAAAAGTAATTAGAAAGAATCAAAGATATTAGAAAATGTGAATGTTGGTAAAAGAAAAAGGTCGAAACAATTCTTTAACCACCAAAGTAACGTTTCTCGTCATTTTATTACAACAAATCATGCGACTAAAGACGGGTTTTCGAGAGATCCTCTGTTTGCTGTATCCTAGAAAGTAAATATATACATATGGATTTGAACTGAAAGGCAACAAGGTGTCTCGTGAATAGAGAGACGGCATGCGTGTGACGTAGGTGGCGCTCTACCATGTCCTTGGTCCACGTGTAAACGCACGTTCAGAATATGTATATTTATGTTGCCCATGCTTCATTCCCATAAGCAAGTATTGGTACTGCTGTTGGTTTTTTTATATAAAACTTCACCTGGGTTTCTTTAATGGCTTTACTTTTTACGACGGTTCCGCTTACGGAAGTAAATTTAATTATAGACGAAGTTATCAGCAAATGGAAAATAAAAGGGGATATTTTAGATAACGACACTAGACCAAATTTAATTTTATGCGTAGAGGACGTAATTTGACTACAGAGAACGAAGATGACCTTCAGAGGAGAGTCTAGAAGTTGTAGCAGACAGCCTCTGATTACAACCTAACATTGTCTGTAGGTAAAACTAAATTAATGGCTTTGATAGGCAGACAACCTGTATGATTTAAAATAGTATTGTATGATAAAATCTTGGAGCACGTAAAACGTTTAGGATGCGACATATCTTACGAATGTGTTTTTTTAAATATTCAAAGACTATTTTAGCCAAAATCTTGTGCTACACGAATGCGTTATACTTAGGGTGGGTTCCTAGGTCTATTTGAGGGTGTTTCCCGGCTCATAGACAACCAGTGTCCTGAATCAATTTGTTCGTCTCCACTTTAGCAACAGCTATTTGGTTGGATGGAAACAGTTATCGCTTACTCCCCGTATAGACAACATTTAGAGTTTCTTGCTCATCTGGAGATGGCTAAAAACTTTTCTATTACACGTCCGTAACCTCGATAGTGGTGATGCCCTTGCAAGTTGCAAACATAGGCGTGAATAAAGAAAATCGCACGTGGTTCGTGACTTTTTTCCCCCCCTCACTCTGTGACATGTAAACAATGGTCAATTTAGTCCGAAAGTATCTTCTAGTGATAAAAGTCTGTCATGGTGGCGTGCCTTACTTTTATTCGATTTTTACGCTATCAATAGCAGTGACCCTTCATTTCTTCCACAGTTAGAGCAGTTCATACGAGTCAGCACAATCGATGACAGCTCATCACCTTGGCCAATTCTTGTTCTAATTTGAGTTTTCAGACACAAAGTTATCGTAGCAGTGATGCTCAGCTAATTTATGTATGTATTACAGTGTCCAGTCCTTTCGCGGGAAGAACATTCAGTAACATATTCTAGTCAACACTTTCGTAAGCTTTGGTTAAGAGCAATGAGGTCACTATTGTGCTTTAACGTGCCCTCTGACGGAGTTGTAATACCGACTAAGTTAAAAAAAAAAGTTCTGTACAGTTCATCGCGTTTTGGGAACTCTAAGAGCGAACATGACTTGACTGGAGCTGTTCTTAGAGCCTGCTCAGGAACAAGACGTATTATTATTACTGAAGAAAAGTAGCAGATACTGCTGTTTGTTGAGGAGATAAGGCTGAATGGCTTGACGTAAGAGAACGTATATGCTCGCATACTTGCAATAAGTTAATGCGTTAACATGAAGCGCGGGCTTATAACTGTAAAAAAAAAAATCAATTTTTCTACCCAAGTAGGCAGCGCGAGCTGTTATGTCCTGTGGGATATCAGAATACACAGCAGGTATCACATGCAGCCGTGCAGTGAGTGGTGGGTGGCGTTATCTCTGAACGCTGTCGCCTCACCGCACTATATGGAAGGGTATAGGCGTACGATGGGCACACATATGTAACTCATACACAGTGCGAATACAATCGGAATTTTTCGTCTTACTCAGCATCATCATCGTGAATATTCCATTTTAACAGAGCGTTTGAAGTTAAGCTTTCATAATTTTTTATTGTTCCTTCGTTATCTCCAAGTTCTCTTCTTACGCTCGCTGTGTTCTACGCTGCGTTCTTCTGGCCGTTTATTTTCGGTTCTCTTTCTCGCGTGTTTTTGTTTGAGTCTTTTTTATGTCCTTCTTCTTCTTCTTCCAATAAATGGAAGACGTTAAACAAATAACCATCTTTTCTTTAGGTTCTCCTTGTTGGGCTTCATTCTTTCCGAGAAGGCTTGTTTACTTTCTTCCGACAACTTTGGTCTGTACTGCTTTCGTTTCGGTTGCTCTAATATAAAAGCCTATCTCTTTATTTTGTCTGAAGGTCTCTCGTTCTAAAATGTTGGTTTTTGAAGTTCTTTCGAATTTCGTTCAGCCAAGGTGTTGATATCTCAAGTGATGTTACATTGTCTGTCTTCCTCTTTGTCAATCGATTTTCTGGTAATCTGTTGAGACGACCAAAGAATTTCATTCGCCTTTTTTATGTAAATTTTGATTGAAAACTTTTCTGCGCTTGCTTCCAACCAGTAACCGTCTAGAATATGTCTTGCTCCTAAGATTTTCCTAATGATATATCTCTCTCGTTTCTGATTTCTTGGAGTTCTTGTTTTCTGTTAAGTGTCAGTGTTTCGCTTGCGTAGGACATTGTTTTTGCAACTTTGTCGTAGTGGTGAACTGTCTTGACACGGAATTTTTATTCTAGAGGTTTTGGACTAATCCTGACGCTTTTTGAATTTTTGGAGGCTATTTTGCTGTGAGATTTTTTTTTTTCAAGGCTTGTCGGTTGTATGAATTCTCAGAAATATTCAAAGTAAGGGACCCTGTTGATTTTACCGTACTTCGTTTTCAGGCTTCAAATTTCTGTTGTTGAACATAATTCAGTTTTCTCGAATGGCAGTCTCTTTTTAAGAGAGGTATGTTGTGTACTGTTGTTTTTGGGAAAGCCCAGTAGGGTTTTATTATTACTATTATTACTACTACTACTACTACTGTTATTATGTGGAGTTAAGACTGCGAGGAGAGGCAAGGGGGTGCATGCAACGGTGCAGGATCACGCATGCCTCTGATATGTGCACAGTGTTCAGTCATGTGTCACATGAGTCTCCCCATCCCAGACGGGGCAGTCGCAGAAATACGCGTGCTGTTCCACGGTTCTACTGGTTTGGTGTTTCTACTACACCTCACCGTTAAGAAAATCAGTTTTTCGCACGCATTCAAATTTCCAATTGAGTTACCATTTTGACAGAGTGGTGTAATGAAAAACACACGGAATTTGAAGAGCGTTATTTTGAGCCCAAAGACCTGTGTGAAACTTTGTGGCAGTGATCAGGGACTGTCAGTAGTACCAAATAATTTATATCTTTAACTAGCGAACATTTTTCAATTATTGTAGGTACGTTATGCCGAAGTAGCAATAGGGAAATCACGATACAAGACGACAATGACAAATATGTTTGTCGTTTCGGAGAGTATATTCGTTTAGAAAAATCAACTTGTAAGATGTGCAGAGATAATGGAATACCGCGGCGGTCAGGGTTATTATCTGCGACAACGCTGTATACCAATTATCCAGTTAATAAGTACTTTAAAACACTAGAGGCTGTACCGCTTCGCCACCGCGGGCCACAGCACAGCTGCGACAGCTGAGGATGGGCTTATGAGAGCCCGAAACCGGTCGTGATAATAAAAGAAATTTACAACTGAAGCGGTATTTTCAACCTCTCGTATATGCTCAATTGCGGATGTTCGTCCAACAGGATTGTTTGTACTTCAAAACAAATAATGGTATTTGTAATAAGGGAGCCCCTTATTCAGGGATAATAAAGTAATTCGTAAAATATAGATATAAAGCTGGGCATCCAAGATACATTTTCGCCTATAACAGCTGAGTCTGTTTTATGTTAAAATTTTCCGCAAATGATTTTTGCGCAAAATCGATATGTAGTGCCAGAAGCCGGTTAAAAAACGATACCTCATTCATCCCTGCACGATTGGTTTGTGTTTGGAAAAAGGGGTGTTGATTTGAGAAGTAGTAAATATGATTTCCTTTTTTGTGGCTGGTTGATTCCACGGATTGTACAGTGAAATGAAATGTCTTTCTAGATCCTAAAAAACAAGAACAACCGGGAAGCAACGACTCGAAGGTGAAAAAAATAAGAAGCCACCGTACTTTCTACGAATTCGTTTGGGAGAAACCGTGATTATGGGGCTCGCGGCCTGCCGAAGTCGTCCTTGTTCCTTTACAATCTCTGTGATTCATAATTAGTGTGCGTCGACGGCAGCATATAAAAGGATACTGGTATCCGTAGTTATAATTGAAATCGGTGCTTCCACTGTTGTATGAGTTCTGCAGAACACTATGTTTGCCTACGAACCCCCCCCCCCTCCCCCCCCCCCCCAGACAGAACGAGAAATTCGAACTCAATTACTTCAAAACCTTGCTCAACATTCAGGCGCACTGATGGGATTTGACTGACGTTCGAATAATTGAAAGTGTGTTATCCTTCGAGCACTTCGTCTCCACGTACCTCTACAAAGTTGCATCTTCAGCAATGAACACACATTTGCGTGCTCTTGGACCATTGACTATAAACGTCAAGAATGGAATACGCATTTAGATTTCTGTAGGTAGAAATGTAAGCCGTCATCAATTTAGTATAATGAACTTTTCCTGGGCTTCTACCGGTGTTTGGAAGACTTCGGGGTTGGCGATAGCTTTTTATGTGGTAGACACCTTGCTCAGGAACTCCAAAATGGGGTACTTGACCACTCGAAAAAGAAATCGAAGTGTCAGTTTTCCGCTGATATAGCCTCTATATTGTGTATAGTCCTTCGCCAATCAGTAACCCAACAGGACGAAGTTTTGCTTTGAAATCACAAGTACAAAAATGAAACAAAATACTCTTCGCCATTCTTCTCTCTTCTACCACGTTCACACACGTTTTACGCATACTTAATACCTTATCTCGGTACTTGGGCTTGTTTCTACGATTTAGGGTGTTTCTCAAAATACGCCTTCTGTCGCTTCGCTAAAGTCGCTAGCAAAGCGGACATATTGATCACTGTAACAACGTGCGTTGTTGTGTCAAGGTGTGAATGGGATCGCGCATGCGCGCCTGTCGAGAAAGACGCCTGCACCTTCAGGCGTATGTCGAGAAAGAAGCGTGCACCTTCAGGCGTACCCTTCCGTCCTCATATGGGATGTGTTTCTCATCGTGAAGCAGGCCAGACATGGTGTCCGTTAGGATGTCTGCACACGCTGAAACGACCTCCCTACACCAGACGGAACGTTTTCCTCATCATCATTTGCGATCGCAGCCCTCCTCGGCTGCATTTGGCGCAAAACCACAGCGTTTCCTTACGCAGATGGACATGGGTATAGCAGCTGCGTTAACTCTGTTAGCGAGCGTCGAAGAGGAGCGGAGAAGATTGCGGGAAGGTTTATGGACTTGGCACTGGCTGAAACATGGAATTGCTGGTAGAAGTTTTCGTCGTCTCCATCCCATTTTCGGTTTTAAAATGCATAGAGTTAATGTATAGTGTCTAACATCAGTTCGCGCATTCACAATAACCATATTCTCGATGTTTTCGAGAATTGCGGAAAGCCTTTAACTACCGATATGTGCTTTCCTTTCATTTTATTACAAGAAATCGTTCATAAAACTACGCTTTTCGCTATATCATCGATGTACTGATGCTTTGAAACAGCTTGTTTTCGTACCCAATACTCTATAATACACTACTGGCCATTAAAATTGCTACACAACGAAGATGACGTGCTACAGACGCGAAATTTAACCGACAGGAAGAAGATGCTGTGATATGCAAATGATTAGCTTTTCAGAGCACTCACACAAGGCTGGCGCCGGTGGCGACACCTACAACGTGCTGACATGAGGATAGTTTCCAACCGATTTCTCATAAACAAACAGCAGTTGACCGGCGTTGCCTGGTGAAACGTTGTTGTGATGCCTCGTGTAAGGAGGAGAAATGCGTACCATCACGTTTCCGACTTTGATAAAGGTCAGTTTGTAGCCTATCGCGATTGCGGTTTATCGTATCGCGACATTGCTGCTCGCATTGGTCGAGATTCAATGACTGTTAGCAGAATATGGAATAGGTGGGTTCAGGAGCGTAATACGGAACGCCGTGCTGGATCCCAACGGCCTCGTATCACTAGCACTCGAGATGACAGGCATCTTCTCCGCATGGCTGTAACGGATAGTGCAGCCACGTCTCGATCCCCGAGTCAACAGACGGGGACGTTTGCAGGACAACCATCGACGTCGTTTGCAGCAGCATGGACTATCAGCTCGGAGACCATGGCTGCGTTACCCTTGACGCTGCATCACAGACAGGAGCGCCTTCCTGGGTGCACGAATGGCAAAACGTCATTTTTTCGGATGAATCCAGTATCTGTTTACAGCATCATGATGGCCGCATCCGTGTTTGGCGACATCGCGGTGAACGCACATCGGAAGCGTGTATTCCTCATCGCCATACTGGCGTATCACCCGGCGTGATGGTATGGGGTGGCATTGGTTATACGTCTGTCACCTCTTGTTCGCATTGACGGCACTTTGAACAGTGGACGTTACGTTTCAGAAGTGTTGCGACCCGTGGCTCTACCCTTCATTCGATCCCTGCGAAACCCTACATTTCAGCAGGATAATGCACGCCCGCAGTTGCAGATCCTGTACGGGCCTTTCTGGATACAGAAAATGTTAGACTGCTGCCCTGGGCCAGCACATTCTCCAGATCTCTCACCAATTGAAAACGTCTGGTCAATGTGGACCGAGCAACTGGCTGATCACAATACGCCAGTCACTGCTCTTGATGAACTGTGGTATCGTGTTGAAGCTGCATGGGCAGCTGTACCTGTACACACCATCCAAGCTCTGTTTGACTCAATGCCGAACCGCGCGACCGCTACAGTCGCAGGTTCGAATCCTGCTTCGGGCATGGATGTGTGTGATGTCCTTAGGTTAGTTAGGTTTAAGTAGTTCTAAGTTCTAGGCGACTGATGACCACAGCAGTTAAGTCCCATTGTGCTGAGAGCCATTTGAACCATTTGACTCAATGCCGAGGCGTATCAAGGCCGTTACTACGGCCAGAGGTGGTTGTTCTGGGTACTGATTTCTCAGGATCTATGCACCGAGATTGCGTGAAAATGTAATCACATGTCAGTTCTACTGTAATACATTTGTCCAATGAATGCTCGTTTATCATCTGCATTTCTTCTTGGTGTAGCAATTTTAATGGCCAGTAGTGTAATAAACCAAATACGGAGTTTAACTATATACAATATGGCGTCTCCTAAGTTCTGCTTTTGACGTCAAATCGATGCCGCACCTCATTGGCCACGTTCCTTTCCACGATGCAAAAATCTGACATGCCAGATTCTTGCTTTTGCTCTTTCCAGTTTGGTGGAACGTGGAATTCGACGGTGTGATGTCATCACCTCCTCGTCCACCTACGTTTTCACGTCGCGTGAGAGGACGATTTTAGGGTTCGCCCTGTAGACGTTCGAGCCAGATGACTAGTTGGATTCTGTGGAGTTTCTGTACGGCGGCGCGGTCTGTAATCGCTTTTTGTGGTAGTGGCTTGGTATGTAAAGCTGAAAGAGGGCACCAGAGCCGCCTAAACTATAATATTCTTATACTGGACGTATCACAATTAGCGGAGACGAGATTTTTGTACAGCACGTATCATGTTTAGTACTGACACCCGTAAAAGTGTATGAGGGAAGAGGCCGGCACCAAATGTCACTTGCGTGGAAAATGTTACCCAAGCGGCCCTTAGGGTAGCCCCGTGTCTGGCAGCCCTGCTGATATGTAGCTACGGCGCAGGGCACAGGTGCCTCTTGGCGTCGATTACTCGGCGTGTGCTAATGACAACCAGAGGTCGCTAACTACTGCCCGTCGTTACAAAGCGACCTTAAACCCAACACCAGGGGTACTCTCAGTTCATAGCACTCCTCCTGTCTGTTGCTTGTAGACTTCCATACCTCTAACGTTATCAACTCTGGATCTTCGGACGGATAAGTTTGTGACATACCATCCCTGTTTTGACCACGTGAATAAATTTCTTTACATTCAGCTGCCTCCAACATGATGTTGTGATACATGTCACCTGGAGAGGACAACAACTGACCAACTGCGATACCCCAAAATACCTGGGAGTAAAGGTAGACCGATCCCTCACCTTCAAAGTCCATTGCAAGGACGCAAAAATGAAAGTATCTGCTAGGAACATCATCATTCGGAAACTGACGGGTAACAATTGGGACGCACAACCAGATGTTCTTCGCACATCTGCATTGTCCTTATGCTTCTCCGCTGCTCAATATGCAGCACCCGTGTGGCAGAACTCCAACCATGCCAAACCAGTGGACATTGCCCTTAGTGAAACAGGACGCATTATCATTGGCTGCTTGCAGGCAACTCCTATTAATAAAATATATCATCTCATGGGCATGGCACCTCCACATATTAGAAGAACAGCAGCAGAAAAGGATAAGCGGAAACAGGAGACAGATCCAAGATGTGAATAACAACATTCAAGATTAAGATCAAGGAAGAGTTTCCTCCGTTCAGCAGAACCACTTTTAACGTCACCTGCAAATCGTCGAATACAGCTTTGGCGTATCTCACCATCAGAGAGGTACTGGAACAACGCTAAAGAGGAGCTTGCTAAAGGACGTCACCTCCCATACAAAACATGGAAGGTCCTCAACAGGCTGAGAACGGGCGTATCCCGATGCAAGGTCAATTTGAAGGAATGGGGTTTCTCTCCAGTAGATGAATTATGCGATTGTGGCGAACAGCAAGATCAACACCTGCTCAACTGTAGAAACCTCCTAGCCCCATGGACGATCTGGTTATCGCCAGTGATACAGCAGTTCAAACGGCGGAATTTTGGATGCCACGCGGAATTTAATCATCATATGAATTTAAACATGTACTTACATTATTTGTAAATTGCTGTCTATCGGCTGTATATGTATGTTATGTTCTGGACACGAGTAAATAAAATCTCACCTGCCTGCCACTACCTGTAACAAGTGGAAGCCGGAGATGGTGATACCGTACTGTCTGGATCCAACTTATAGGCGTGAATCAAGCAGTCAACTAGAACGTCGATTAATTAAAGTTTATCATGTGCGTTTAGTGAGGGCCGTACCACAGACGTAACAGTTTGAATCATTAATGGAAATGTATTCTGCGCTTAAGATCTGCCAACCAACATAAGTACAGAACATGCTAGCAGATTAAAAGTGTGCGTCGGAACCAGACTCGAACTGTGGACCTTTGCCTTTGCAGGCAAGCGCTTTAGCGAATCAGGTACCCAAGCACCAATCAGAACCCGTCCTCACAGCTTACTTCCACCAGTATCTCAGTTGTGACGGCGGGTTGTGAGTCATGCTTGGGTAGGTCAGTCGGTACAGCAGTTGCCCGCAAAAGGCAAAGGGTCAGAGTTCGAGTCTCGACCCGGCATCCGCCAGGAAGTTTCATATCAGTGCACATTCCGCTGCGGTGGGGAAATTTCATTCTGGAAACAGAAGCACTGATATTAAGCGCTGAAGCCGCTGACGAAAGGGTGCACTAGTGTTCACTATCAGATTTCACATGTGATCAAGCATCAGTTAAAAATTGTTTAAAAAATATTAAGGAAACAAGTATAGCGGTGGTCCCGAAGATGGGGTTGCTTTTAAACTGAGGTATGGGTGAAGCAAGTGTCGCTAGGGAGAGGACTGGTGCAGGGGAAGAATGTTTTGAAACAAGTGTATACCTGCAGTGTGTGAATAGTGAGCTTTTTGCCTGAGAAGGCTTTGCAGATAGCGCTCGCGATACGCTGAGGCTTGTTCCGTCACTCAACTTGTCCAGGTGCGAGTAGAACTCAGGCAGTGAGGGCTCCGTAGAAACTTCATTACGTATACAGACAGTTAATCCATTCAGATAATCGAGGATATCGACGAGTTTTGCCTGTTGTTGACATTGATACTCGGAAGATATCGGTCCCAGGGGTTCCAAGACACTCTAGAATGTTTAAATTAAAAGTTTGAAGCCTGGTAGCAAATGACAAAGTAAATATTTTTTAATCTGACGTAATTATAGATTAACAATTTTCTGCTTCTTTTCCTTTACTTGTACTATGAAATCTTTTCTCTTACCAAATTTCATGATTCTAGACCAACAGGGAGTACCGTATAGGTTTTGACGAGTGAGTTCACGAATATCCAAATATGTGACATAAATGGCCGTATCTTTTTCTTGCATTGACTTAGCTTGTGTCTTTTACATTGCCAAAGGACTATAGACGCTACCATTTGACAAATATTTCAGCTAGATACATCTACCTGTACCTGAGAAAAAGGGTTTTGAAAAGTCGGATGGACGGACAACAAAGTGATCGTACAAGGGTTCCGTTTCCACCGATTTCGTTGCGGAACCCTAAAAAAGATTAAAATTAGAAGGAACGTCAGCATTTGCCGTAATTTTGATGATTTATTAACAGCAAAATCGATTTTCGATCACATAATGATCATCTTCAATGCTTTAGCGTACAAATTAAAGGTCGTAGGCACTGGTGTCCAATAACGAGTTTTAATTTGTACGCTAAGGCACTGAAGATGTTCATTGTGTGATCGAAAATCGATTTTGCTGTTAATAAATCAGCAAAATTATGGCCAATGCCGACCTTCCTTCTAATTTTATTCATCATATGGTCGTTGTGCACACAGCACTCTATGGAATCGCCAAGCACTAAAAAAGATTGTTACACATCAGGAATGCTTTGTCTCATTGACTGATTAGTTCCTACTTTAATAATTATCATTTACCATTCGCCAGTGTAAAAACAAGTGTTCAGTGAATTTTTTTCGTTCTAAACTTCAGTTAATTGCTAATTTTGTTGATAGAGAGGGTGGGGTTAGATAGGGAGGATACTAGCTAATATCTGATTAGGCTCAGTGGTAATAATGGTCAGAACGAGAGCGAGTAACTTCCTAAGAGCAAGTCACCACATCGCTCCTGCTGTACACTTCTGGACCAACCAGCATCTTTTCAAAGGATCGGCAAACGACAGAAGATTGACATCAAATACAGTTCAACCAAAACAGCTAATGATTCAAGCCTGAGCTCCTCAGTCCACGTGTATCTACGGCAGATTTAAAGACTCCAGTCCACACTGGAGCTAAGCGACAGCAAAAAATGCATCGAAAACCCACATAACGGGAGCATACACCAATATAAATGTAATGAGAAGCCCTTCCATCACTTAATGGTTCACTGTGTTTGCTCAGATTGATGCCTAAGGTTTGTTTGTCTGAGAGACACACTTACTAAAGACACACTTAGAAACTGAGCCCCTACTTGCATTTGGTTACAGCAAAGGAAAACTAAGAGTCCTCCATTTTTCTAAGGGTAGAATTCCTTCTTCTCACCTATAAAGTAATTACAACTACTACGCTCTAGCACTTCAACGTACGCTGCGAAGACACTACAGCTTTTCCCCCCCAGGGGATCCACAACTCTTTTGTGGATACGTGCGTAGCGAGCACGGGGCCCCGAGCTAATGTGGCCTTCCTTCCTTTCCGGGCTGCATACCTTCCCTTTCCGCATCCTTCCCCATCCCCTGTCTTCACCCCCCCCCCCTCACCTCTGGCTCTTTCCTTCACTTTCTCCCCCTCTGGGAGTATGGTTTGCGCCTACGTCCGGAGACGGACGCTTGTAAATGTACCGCATTCTTCTTCTTCCTTGCTTGTATGTCTTCTTCTTTCCTTGTCCTTCTCTTTTCCTTACCTCTTCTCTTTACCCTTTTCTCCGCTGCGGCGTTTGAGACCCCCTCTTCTTTCCTTTCCCTTTCTCTTTCTTCCTCCCTGTGCGTGTCTGAAGGCCGACCCACGCACTTCCATGCGTAGCCGGTGACGGGGTAACGCGTAATTCCCCGCCCCGGGTAGACAGGTAGGACACGTACGTACCCCCTGGTAAAGGCCAGGCCCAGGGAGGGGTGATTACCCGAGCTGATACCTTCCGAAAGTGCCGATTGGTCCCTCCGTCCGTTTGTCGGGAGGTGTGACCTGAGGTGTGAACAATCACCTAAGGCAGGAGTGCCCTCGGTGAGGGCCCCCACAAGAGAGGAGCGCGCCATCGGAGACGCCGGTAATCATGGGGGATTCTTCCGCAATGGTTTCCTCACCTTCCACTATGTCTGCTCACAAACGTAAGTTCACTGAGTCTCAGCCACAGACGGTTCTTCCATCGTTGCCACAGTTCCTTGTTGTTTCTCGGTCTGACGAAGGTCACGACTTTTCCACGGTCAACCCTTTCATTATTCAGAAAGGTGTCGACGCAATTGCGGGTCCTGTAAAGTCTTATTCCAGATTACGGAATGGTACCCTGTTGTTAGAAACACACAGTGCCCTCCAGGCTCAAAAATTGCTGCGTACTTCTCTGCTCCACACCTTCCCTGTCCGGGTGGAACCGCACCGTACCTTAAATTCCTCGCGTGGAGTCGTTTATACACGCTCCCTCGATGGATTGTCTGACGAAGAAATTCAGCACTACCTGTCTGACCAGGGCGTCACCGCTGTTCATCGGGTTATGAAAAGGGTTGACTCGAACATCATTCCAACCCGCACTGTCTTCTTGACATTTGACAAAGTTCAACTCCCATCAAAAATCAAAGCAGGCTATGAGATAATTTCCGTTCGCCCTTATGTCCCAAACCCTACGCGTTGCTATCGATGTCAGCGGTTCAATCACATCAGCCAGTCCTGTTCCAATCCGGCCAAATGTATTACGTGTGGCAAGGATGCCCATGAGGGTGCTTGTCCACCTCCATCCCCTCACTGCATCAACTGTATGGGTGACCACGCTGCTTCCTCTCGAGATTGCCCCGTTTTTAAGGATGAAAAGCTCATCCAGGAAACAAGAGTGAAGGAAAAGGTGTCGACCTTTGCTGCTCGAAAGTTACTCGCCAGTCGACAGCCCACCGTGCCTCAGAAAGGAAAATACAGCACTGTCCTTGCTTCTCCTCGGCCAACAAAGGAGGCGGCCACGCAGACTTGCGACCTCACATTTCGTACCACGGTCGTCAGATCGGCCAGCGCAAAGATCGCCCGTTCAACCTCACCACTTTCGCCTGCCCACTCTATGGCTCACCCTTCGTCGGGTTCTGCTAAATCTCGAGCCCAAAAGTCAGACGCCAAGTCTTCGAAAAAAGAGCATTCTCGTGAAGAGTTTTTACGTACTGCAACTTCACAACCATCGGTTCCTCCTTCATCTAAACATCATACCTCCAAGAAGGCTACGAAGAAACACAGTTCCTCTCCTTCTCCGCCAAGGCGTGTCCCAACTACAGCACCACCTGGCGGAAATCGCCCTCGGCCATCTTCCGTGTCGCCGAGGCGCACTGCTGGTGGCCGGTCAACTGGCCGATCGTTGGTGGCAGGAGCTGCTCCTGACCAACCTATGGATCAGGATCTTCTGCCTTCGACTGAATGCCATTCCATGCTGTCGGTCGCAAGCTCTGAGCAGTCGTTGAGTTGACAGCACCCTTGGTCACGTTTCTCCATTTTCTGTTCACCCTATGTCCATTATCCACTGGAATATCCGCGGCATTCGCGCCAATCGGGATGAATTGTCGATCCTCTTACGATCCTACTCGCCGGTCATCTTCTGTCTTCAGGAAACAAAGCTGCTTCCCCATGACCGCTTTGTTCTCCCTCATTTTCAGTCCGTCCAATGTGACCTCCCCTCTGTTGAAGGCACTCCAGCCCATGGAGGACTCATGATTCTGCTCCATGATACTCTCCATTATCACTCAATCCCCTTAAACAGTTCCTTCCAAGCTGTCGCCGTCCGTCTTTCCCTTTCTGGATACACGTTCTCTCTATGTACGGTATACATTCCATCGTCTACACCACTGGCACGAGCTGATCTCCTTCATCTTCTTGATCAGCTTCCACCCCCGTATTTGCTGCTTGGGGACTTTAATGCCCACCACCCGCTTTGGGGATCTCCACATCCTTGTCCACGTGGCTCACTATTGCTAGACGTCTTCCACCAAGCGGATCTAGTCTGCCTCAACACTGGGGTCCCCACATTTTTGTCTGCCTCCACGGCAAATTTATCTCATTTGGACCTTGCGGTCGGTACTGTTCCGCTAGCCCGGCGCTTCGAATGGTTCGCCCTTGATGATACACACTCGAGTGACCACTTTCCATCTGTCCTTCGACTGCAGCCTCAACTGCCATATATGCGCCCGCGACGCTGGAAGTTTGCCCAAGCCGATTGGACACTTTTTTCGTCTCTAGCGACATTCGATGACCGTCGCTTTCCCAGCGTCGACGATGAGGTCACACATTTTACCGACGTTATTCTCACAGCTGCGGAACGTTCAATACCACGCACCTCCGAATTGCCCCGGCGCCCCCCAGTTCCTTGGTGGAACGAGGCATGCCGTGACGCAATACGTGAGCGGCGACGTGCTCTTCGCATTTTCCGTCACCATCCAACTTTGGCCAACTGTATCCGATATAAGCAGCTCCGTGCGCGATGCCGTCGCGTCATCCGCGATAGCAAGAAGGCAAGCTGGCAATTCTTTATTAGCCCATTTAACACCTTCACTCCCTCCTCGGAAGTTTGGAGTCGGCTTCGACGGTTCTCAGGCGCGCCTAGTTTCTCCCCGGTCTCTGGGCTCACTGTCGCG
The DNA here is from genome assembly GCF_021461385.2 of Schistocerca piceifrons. Classification (NCBI taxonomy): domain Eukaryota; kingdom Metazoa; phylum Arthropoda; class Insecta; order Orthoptera; family Acrididae; genus Schistocerca; species Schistocerca piceifrons. The sequence goes on along the minus strand of NC_060138.1, from coordinate 545,686,725 downwards.
CATGATACCTTAGTGGACCCCGTCGCAATTTCTAACTCATTGGGTCAGCACTTTGCTGAGATTTCGAGCTCTTCAAATTACCCGCCAGCGTTTCTCCCGAAGAAACGTGCAGCGGAAGTGCGACATCTTGCTTTCTCCTCTCAAAATCGCGAAAGCTACAATACTGTTTTCTCCATGCGCGAACTCCAACATGCACTCTCTTCTTCTCGCTCCTCCGCCCCAGGACCGGATGGTATCCATGTCCAAATGTTGCTGCATTTATCAACCCATAGCCTGCGCTACCTCCTTCGCCTTTATAATCGAATTTGGACCGACAGTACCTTTCCCAGGCGATGGCGGGAAGCTATTGTCGTTCCCGTTCCGAAACCTGGAAAGGACAAACATCTCCCCTCTAGCTATCGCCCCATTTCTCTCACGAGTAGTGTCTGTAAGGTTTTGGAGCGTATGGTGAATTACCGTTTAGCTTGGTGGCTGGAATCCCGCAGTCTTTTAACACCAGCCCAATGCGGATTCCGACAACATCGTTCTGTCGTTGACCATCTTGTTGCTCTCTCCACTTATATCATGAACAATTTCCTCCGGAAACGCCAAACGGTAGCAATATTTTTTGATCTGGAGAGAGCATACGATACCTGTTGGAGGACAGGCATCCTCCGCACACTGTTCTCTTGGGGCTTTCGAGGCCGGCTGCCCCTTTTTCTTCGCGAATTCATGGCAGAGCGCACATTTAGGGTGCGGGTGAACACTACTCTATCCCGTACTTTCTCCCAAGAAAACGGGGTACCCCAGGGCTCCGTGCTGAGTGTTGTACTGTTTGCCATTGCCATTAATCCAATTATGGATTGTCTCCTTCCTGATGTCTCGGGCTCCCTCTTTGTGGACGATTTTGCGATCTACTACAGCTCTCAACGGACCAGCCTTCTTGAAAGACGTCTTCAAGGATGTCTCGATCGCCTCCACTCGTGGAGCATCGAAACCGGCTTCCGTTTCTCACCCAGTAAGACCGTTTGTGTTAAGGAGTTTCTTCCACCCTCCTTACATCTAGGTCCTGTCAACCTTCCGTTTTCCGACGTCGCTAAATTCTTGGGTCTTATGTTTGACAGAAAACTGTGCTGGTCCTCCCACGTTTCCTATCTTTCGGCTCGCTGTCTGCGTTCCCTTAACACCCTCCGTGTCCTGAATGGCACCTCTTGGGGAGCGGACCGAGTGGTCCTTCTCCGCCTCTATCGCGCCTTAGTGCGCTCGAAATTGGATTATGGAAGCATAGTCTACTCCTCTGCTCGGCCGTCTATTCTTCGGCGTCTCGACTCTATCCACCACCGTGGATTACGTTTAGTGTCTGGAGCTTTTTACACCAGCCCTGTGGAAAGCCTTTATGCTGAGACTGCTGAACCTCCGCTATCCAATCGGCGGGCAGTCCTTCTGAGTCGTTATGCTAGCCATTTGTCTTCCATGCCTGCTAATCCAGCCCATGACCTTTTTTTCGACGCCTCCCTTGATGTCGGGTATGCAGGCCGCTCCTCCTCCCTACTACCCCCGGGAGTCCGCTTCCGTCAACTGCTCCATTCTCTTTCCTTCCGCTTTCCTAAAACCTTCTTGACAACTTGGGGTACAGCACCGCCTTGGCTCCGTCCCCGGATCGACTTGCTCAGAGACCTATGTCAATTTCCCAAGGATGGTACCCCTACACTTGTTTACCGTCGGGCATTTGCTGCTCTATGTGCACAAATGACGGAAGCCACATTTATTTACACCGATGGCTCGAAAACATCGTTAGGTGTAGGGAGTGCCTATATTGTTGGCGACACCCCAAATCACTTTCGGCTTCCCGACCAGTGTTCGGTTTATACTGCGGAGCTTTACGCTATTCTCCAGGCTGTCCACTACATCCGCCGCCATCAGCGGATACAGTACGTAATCTGCTCAGATTCTCTCAGCTCTCTCCTAAGTCTCCAAGCTCTTTACCCTGTGCACCCTCTGGTCCACCGGATTCAGGACTGTCTGCGCTTGCTCCACCTGGGGGGCGTCTCAGTGGCGTTCCTCTGGCTCCCAGGACACGCTGGTATCTGTGGAAATGAGGCGGCCGATATAGCGGCCAAGGCTGCAGTCTCTCTTCCTCGGCCAGCTATTCAGTCTCTTCCGTTTACCGATCTACGGAGCGGTTTATGTCGCCAAGTTGCTCATTTATGGCATGCGCATTGGTCAACACTTCCCCATAATAAATTGCGGGAAGTGAAAGCCCTTCCTTGCGCCTGGACCTCTTCCTCCAGATCGCGTCGTCGGGAGGAGGTAATTTTAGCTAGACTCCGGATAGGGCACTGTCTTTTTAGTCATCGACATCTTTTAAGCGGTGATCCTCCCCCACTCTGTCCCCACTGCTCTCAGCCGTGGACGGTCAGACACCTTTTAATTGAATGCCCCTATTTTAATCCGTTACGCTCCCGTCTACAGCTATCGCCTGATCTATCGTCGATTTTAGCAGATGACAAGCGCTCAGCTGACCGCGTTCTACAGTTTATTAGTGACAGTGAAATGACGTCAGTCATTTGAAGCCTTTTTTTGGGGGGGACAACCAACCCCTTTCTATAGTGGATTTTTAAGCATTCCTTCTGCCTTTAGTTTCTCAAATTTTATGACTTTGTTCCCATTGCTGCTGATTTTAAATTTCGTTTTTTTCCTGTTTTCTACGTCACGGGCTGGGCGCTAATGACCATAGAAGTTTTGCGCCCTAAAACCACAAAAAAAAAAGCTACAGCTTTTCCATCGCACCTTATAGAACTGCCAATCTCTTCCTTCTCTCTGCTGTACGTACTGCCTCTACCTCCTACTTCCAAATCAACTACTGCCATCCACACTCTGGATGTCCCCACCAGCCAAACACAAATGCTCCTGTTTCCCAACACACTTTCCGGTTTTTTGTTGGTTGTTTCATACACACACCATCTGATCGAAGTATCGAAAAACTTGTTTGTTTAGGTACTTGCAACCTTCGCCTTTATGATGGCTTGAACTCTGCAGGGGACCTTTACAGCGAGGTGTGTGGATGCCTGTGGAGGACTGGAAGCCCATTCCTCTTGTTGTTGTTGTGGTCTTCAGTCCTGAGACTGGTTTGATGCAGCTCTCCATGCTACTCTATCCTGTGCAAGCTTTTTCATCTCCCAGTACCTACTGCAACCTACATCCTTCTGAATCTGCTTAGTGTATTCATCTCTTGGTCTCCCCCTACGATTTTTACCCTCCACGCTGCCCTCCAATACTAAATTGGTGATCCCTTGATGCCTCAGAACATGTCCTACCAACCGATCCCTTCTTCTGGTCAAGTTGTGCCACAAACTTCTCTTTTCCCCAATCCTATTCAATACTTCCTCATTAGTTATGTGATCTACCCATCTAATCTTCAGCATTCTTCTGTAGCACCACATTTCGAAAGCTTCTATTCTCTTCTTGTCCAAACTATTTATCTTCCATGCTTCACTTCCATACATGGCTACACTCCATACGAATACTTTCAGAAATGACTTCCTGACACTTAAATCAATACTGGATGTTAACAAATTTCTCTTCTTCAGAAACGCTTTCTTTGCCATTGCCAGCCTACATTTTATGTCCTCTCTACTTCGACCATCATCAGTTATTTTGCTCCCCAAATAGCAAAACTCCTTTACTACTTTAAGTGTCTCATTTCCTAATCTAATTCCCTCAGCATCACCCGACTTAATTCGACTACATTCCACTATCCTTGTTTTGCTTTTATTGATGTTCATCTTATATCCTCCTTTCAAGACACTATCCATTCCATTCAACTGCTCTTCCAACTCCTTTGCTGTCTCTGACAGAATTACAATGTCATCGGCGAACCTCAACATTTTTATTTCTTCTCCATGAATTTTAATACCCACTCCGAATTTTTCTTTTGTTTCCTTTACTGCTTGCTCAATATACAGATTGAACAACATCGGGGAGAGGCTACAACCCTGTCTTACTCCCTTCCCAACCACTGCTTCCCTTTCATGTCCCTCGACTCTTATAACTGCCATCTGGTTTCTGTACAAATTGTAAATAGCCTTTCGCTCCCTGTATTTTACCCCTGCCACCTTTAGAATTTTAAAGAGAGTATTCCAGTCAACATTGTCAAAAGCTTTCTCTAAGTCTACAAATGCTAGAAACGTAGGTTTGCCTTTCCTTAATCTTTCTTCTAAGATAAGTCGTAAGGTCAGTATTGCCTCACGTGTTCCAGTGTTTCTACGGAATCCAAACTGATCTTCCCCGAGGTTGGCTTCTACTGGTTTTTCCATTCGTCTGTAAAGAATTCGTGTTAGTATTTTGCAGCTGTGACTTATTAAGCTGATAGTTCGGTAATTTTCACATCTGTCAACACCTGCTTTCTTTGGGATTGGAATTATTATATTCTTCTTGAAGTCTGAGGGTATTTCGCCTGTTTCATACATCTTGCTCACCAGATGGTAGAGTTTTGTCAGGACTGGCTCTCCCACGGCCGTCAGTAGTTCCAATGGAATATTGTCTACTCCGGGGGCCTTGTTTCGACTCAGGTCTTTCAGTGCTCTGTCAAACTCTTCACGCAGTATCGTATCTCCCATTTCATCTTCATCTACATCCTCTTCCATTTCCATAATATTGTCCTCAAGTAGATCGCCCTTGTATAGACCCTCTATATACTCCTTCCACCTTTCTGCTTTCCCTTCTTTGCTTAGCACTGGGTTTCGATCTGATCTCTTGATATTCATACAAGTCATTCTGTTATCTTCGAAGGTCTCTTTAATTTTCCTGTAGGCGGTATCTATCTTACCCCTAGTGAGATAGGCCTCTACATCCTTACATTTGTCCTCTAGCCATCCCTGTTTAGCCATTTTGCACTTCCTGTCGATCTCATTTTTGAGACGTTTGTATTCCTTTTTGCCTGTTTCACTTACTGCATTTTTATATTTTCTCCTTTCATCAATTAAATTCAATATTTCTTCTGTTACCCAAGGATTTCTACTAGCCCTCGTCTTTTTACCTACTTGATCCTCTGCTGCCTTCACTACTTCATCCCTCAAAGCTACCCATTCTTCTTCTACTGTATTTATTTCCCCCATTCCTGTCAATTGCTCCCTTATGCTCTCCCTGAATCTCTGTACAACCTCTGGTTCTTTTAGTTTATCCAGGTCCCATCTCCTTAAATTCCCACCTTTTTGCAGTTTCTTCAGTTTTAATCTACAGGTCATAACCAATAGATTGTGGTCAGAGTCCACATCTGCCCCTGGAAATGTCTTACAATTTAAAACCTGGTTCCTAAATCTCTGTCTTACCATTATATAATCTATCTGATACCTTCTAGTATCTCCAGGGTTCTTCCATGTACACAACCTTCTTTCATGATTCTTAAACCAAGTGTTAGTTATGATTATGTTGTGCTCTGTGCAAAATTCTACCAGGCGGCTTCCTCTTTCATTTCTGTCCCCCAATCCATATTCACCTACTATGTTTCCTTCTCTCCCTTTTCCTACACTCGAATTCCAATCACCCATGACTATTAAATTTTCGTCTCCCTTCACAATCTGAATAATTTCTTTTATTTCATCATACATTTCTTCAATTTCTTCGTCATCTGCAGAGCTAGTTGGCATATAAACTTGTACTACTGTAGTAGGTGTGGGCTTCGTATCTATCTTGGCCATAATAATGCGTTCACTATGCTGTTTGTAGTAGCTTACCCGCATTCCTATTTTCCTATTCATTATTAAACCTACTCCTGCATTACCCCTATTTGATTTTGTGTTTATAACCCTGTAGTCACCTGACCAGAAGTCTTGTCCCTCCTGCCACCGAACTTCACTAATTCCCACTATATCTAACTTCAACCTATCCATTTCCCTTTTTAAATTTTCTAACCTACCTGCCCGATTAAGGGATCTGACATTCCACGCTCCGATCCGTTGAACGCCAGTTTTCTTTCTCCTGATAACGACATCCTCTTGAGTAGTCCCCGCCCGGAGATCCGAATGGGGGACTATTTTACCTCCGGAATATTTTACCCAAGAGGACGCCATCATCATGTAATCATACAGTAAAGCTGCATGCCCTCGGGAAGAATTACGGCTGTAGTTTCCCCTTGCTTTCAGCCGTTCGCAGTACCAGCACAGCAAGGCCGTTTTGGTTATTGTTACAAGGCCAGATCAGTCAATCATCCAGACTGTTGCCCTTGCAACTACTGAAAAGGCTGCTGCCCCTCTTCAGGAACCACACGTTTGTCTGGCCTCTCAACAGATACCCCTCCGTTGTGGTTGCACCTACGGTACGGCTATCTGTATCGCTGAGGCACGCAAGCCTCCCCACCAACGGCAAGGTCCATGGTTCATGGGGGGGGGCCATTCCTCTTAAAGAACCAAAACCAGAGAAGGTCGTGACCTTTCAACATTCCAGATTCAGGTCGGGATTCTGGGCAGGGCAGCCCGATGCAGGAATGTGTCAACATACAATTGCCTCGCAGATGCATTGCCATGCTCATACAACTCTTCCTCTGCTGCATGCAGTACACACTGCTGTAAAATGCGGTCATGTCGTTCTGAGTTTAGCGTTTTCTTAAACGTTTAACCACGAAACTACCCCAATATCGCAATACCAGCTCTCCGGTACTTCGCTGCTGGCTTTATACATGATTCAGGTAACGTCCTCCAGGCATTCGCCAAACCCGAGCCATCCTGTCGGATTACCACAGGCTACACTGTGATTCACCACTCCAATTCACTAGTTTAGTCATCCACAGTGCAGTGGCGCCGATCTCTGCACTACCTCAAGCATCGCCTACAAAAATGTGTAGCTTACGTGGAAATGCTCGGCCATTGTACCTTATTATTTTTAACTTCCAACGCACAAGTGGTTCAAATGGCTCTGAGCACTATGCGGCTTAACTTCTGAGGTCATCAGTTGCCTAGAACTTAGAACTAATTAAATCTAACTAACCTAAGGACATCAGACACATCCCTGCCCGAAGCAGTATTCGAACCTGCGACCGTAGCGGTCGTTCGGTTACAGAATGTAGCGCCTAGAACCGCACGGCCACTGCGGCCGGCACTTCCAACGCACAGCTAGCTACACTGCTGGTAGCACTTTTGAACTTAAGTGTGTCTTTCTTAAGGGCTCCAAAAACATGGAAATCGCATGAGGAGGGATCGCGATTATATTGACAATCTGTAAAGGCTTCTCTCCAAAATTTTTGCAATGTAGTCGATAGTCGAAACAATCTGTCAACAAACTGCCCGCCCACTTGTTCCCATGGTTGTTTCCAGTACGCTTCAATAGTTTCGCTGGGAAGCCCTTACACAGCGTCCATATAGTCCCCATGTGATTTCCATACTTTGGTGGCCCTGAAGAAAGACATTCGTGACTGTCGATTTGCTTCGAACAAAAAGGTGCACGCCTGGATACAATCGTGGTTCCGTGTGGCCAACCGCAAACATTTTATCATGTAGGCAATGACTGCCTTGTTTCACAGTGGGATAAATGTATTAAGAGTTAAGGCGATTGATTTTGACATAATAAACAGTTTACTTCTTTTCTTTCGATCTGTCTCGTTTTCACTTCACTAGCGTGTTCCATATCTCCTCCTAAACCACTGGCTTGATTTCAACCAAACTTTGTATGCATAAGACTCACTGCCTGGAAAGAAACACCCCTAGTGGAGTTGGGGCGACATAGGAGGTGGTAAGGAGAGGACCGAGAAGGGATGGACAAAGAGATAGGGGGGCGGAGTAGGAGATCGACACACACACACACACACACACACACACACACACACACACACACACACACACACACACACACACACGCGCGCGCACACACTCACAGAGAGAGAGAGAGAGAGAGAGAGAGAGAGAGAGAGAGAGAGAGAGAGTGGGGGGGCAAGGTAGAATATTCAACTAGACCAATATAAAGTTAAATATTATCAAGTTTGTTCTGAAGGTATTTACCTACCTACAGTGTGGCCTTGTACAAATGTGGAACGAAGACAAGTGGTTCTGACAACAAGAGAATTGAAGCTTTTGAAATGTGATGCTACAGAAGAATACTGAAAATTAGGTAGGTTGAACGGATAACTAATGAGGAGTTAGTGAATGGAATTGGAGGAAATAAATAAGTTTATGAAACGACTTTACTGAAAGAAGAGATCAGCTGATAAGACTTACTCTGAGGCATCAAGGAATCATCAGTTTAGTAATGGAGGGAAGTATGGGGGCAAAAAACTGTCGAAGGGGACCAAGGCTCGAATACACCACGCAAGTTCAAATAGATGTCAGTTAAAGTAGCAATGAAGAGACTTGGACAGGATGGACTAGCCTGGAAAGCTGCATCAAACCAGTTTTCGGACTGAAGACCACAACAACGCAAACAGTAACACTCTGCACAATGAGACGTACAAAAAACTTCCAAAGAGTGAAACATATTTTCGCCTGGTTACCGTCCAGCCATCCGGAAAAGCGACGTTACAGTCCCTAAAACTGTGGGCGTGAGAGATGTCACGCACTAAATTACCACTCGTTTGACACATTGCGCGTCTCCGTACAAAATAAACAAGTCCCCAATGAGATTATTGTTGCCCTCTCATTAGTACGTGATGTGCATTGCAATGACGTATGACTCACTGATGTTTTGATTCCATACGAAGCTCACGCTGTTGAGCTCTCTCGCCAGAGAGGGGATCCGTCCATCATAGGGCAGTGCCCTACCCGTGGGTGGAAGGTGCTACGATGTGGGTGAGCAAATGTTTCTGTGTAGTCCAGTTTGTTATTCATATCTTTCAATCACCTGCCCTCCTGCTGACAAATGACCACGAACCTCTATATGAAGGTAACTGCTTGTAAGAGAATGGACCAGCTCCGTCACTCTATGGAGCAAACAGGTACATTACATCTGACAGACGATATATGCCAACAAATCCTCCCTCGCATATAGGAGACGTCCATGAGTGAAGTCGTATGGCTGGTACTAAGCTGGTCTCGCAATAATTCATCACTGCTGCAAAAGGCGCGAGATGTCAGGGGTGGGTCGACTCCGCCCACGTGAAACGCAGGGCGTGGCTCTCGTGCTGCCTGCAATTTATGGCGCGAAAGGCGGGCAACGTGCTGTGGTGCCCAGTCATCTAATCAAACAGCACCCGTGTAGTTCGCCGCCGCTGTTGCTCCCGTCAAAAGTAATACAGTTTCCTTCTCTTCCAGTAAGTTCATCACCTTCTTAGTGTTCTCCATTGTCTTCCTCATAGTGTACTCCATCTTCCTCTTAGCATTCTCAATAATCTTCGCCAGTTTTCGCCACTACTGGTAAACAAATCCAGGACCACCCACCACTATAATGGTTAATTTGACATACATTACGGTACTACTTGAGCCTCGAAAATGATGCAGACCTACTCTGTGACCACAGTGCAGTAGTCAATTGTCGTACTTAACAAAAATGGAACAAGGAAGAAAAGGATAAATGTGATAGCTATTCCAACACTTGCTTCTCAACACAGAAAAGAAAGCTGGATGGAACTCTGCAGGGAGTTGTTACGAGTCTTACTACTGTCACATAGATCGATGATGATGATGATGATGTAATAAGGACAACACAAACATCCAGTCCCCGGGCAGAGAAACCCCCAATTTGTCCGGGAATCGAACCTGGAACCCGTGATCCAGAGGCAGCAACGCTAGCCACTAGACCACGAGCTGAGGACCACACAGAGCAAGTAGGTGCAGTGCTGGACTCACGTTCGGTCATTTAGATTTAAGTTTTCTATGTTCATCTACCTAAATCACTCCCGACAGACGCCGTCATGGTTCCTTTCAAACGATTTCCTGCTCTACCTTTGTCCATTCGACCTTGTGTTCTGTTTCTCATGATATCGTCGTCGACGGGATTTTTAAATCCTTCTTTCCTCCTCCCTTCCTGCCCGCATGTGACAGTGCGTATTATCTAACCGGGCTTGTTCTCATATTTCCACGTCAGCAATATCGTTACTGCGTTCATAAAGTATTAACCCCATTTTCAGCGCAGGTATCGCAGATTCAAGAAATGAATGAAGATTCATATTCATAGTGTCTTTCTTCTACAAGGGCCAAAACCATTAGGTTAAGTTGAATTTCAAAGTCTTGCTTGTGCTTGCACTGCAACTCTTTATCTCAAATAGTGCTGCTGTCGCAGCATTTTGATAATCACACGCATTGAGTCTATGTGAAAAGAGCTTACGTAAACCTGTAATAGACACTTTACAGTACAAGGAAGCGGGATAGCATCACTTCTTTGCCAGTTCTATAAAAATAACTTTTCCCCATGAGGTTAACTTCGTACAAAATTGGCACACTGAGACAGTTATAAAAGCGAGGAGAACGTAGCTAATAAGAGGGACTAGTTGCGTAATGGTATCACTTGGAACGCTAGAGGCACCCTGCACCTGGACTTTACACTTGTTTTTGCCGGCAAGCGAGCAGCAGTGAAGTCGTTATGGGCAAGTAGCTGCTCCACTGCACAAGCATCGAGCGGAACAGTGTGTTGTTTGATAGTCGTACTCCTAGAGCATTTCCCATACAGCAGTCAAATTTTATATGTACCTCAAAACATAATGGAAATATAGTGACGAATTACTTGTATAAACGTGTAACTACCGTATAAAGCATGCGAAAAAATCAAAACTTTTCTCGAGCCGACGGTTAGTTTGAACACAGCAATGCTTCACTAGGCGTGGCCCTACTGTAAGTGGAATGCCCTTGTCTTCAGCATCTACATCCATACTGCAAAACCATTATACGGTGCGTGGCGGAGGGTAACTTGTATCGCTACTAGTTATTCCCTTACCTTTTCCACTCGCAAATTGGGCGAGGGAAAAACAACTACTGCTTCCGTACGAGCCATGATTCTTCTTACCTTATCATCGCGGTCCTTAATCGGAGACGTGCGTCGTGGCAGTGGGACTGTTCCGCAGCCTGTTGCAGATTCCGGCCTCGCAAACATTCTCAACAGTGTTTGGCGAAAAGAATGACTACTTCCTTTCGGGGATTTCTTTTCTGTCTGAACAATCAAAAAGAAAATTCACTTTCGACCGGACCTCCAGAAGCTAAAAACGAAAAACCAAATTATAAACTCAGAATCGTATCTCTTCTACTTGATAAAGCATACTTTAAATTAACTGTGAAATACAAAATACGTTAAACATACGTGCATCAACATAAGGTACATGCAGTTCATATAAGACGCATTGTTATATTAACTAAAATAATACGGTAATGGTCGGCCGGAGTGGCCGAGCGGTTCTACGCGCTTCAGTCTGGGACCGCGCGACATCTGCGGTCGCAGGTTCGAATCCTGCCTCGGGCATGGATGTGTGTGATGTCCTTAGGTTACTTAGGTTTAAGTAGTTCTAAGTCTAGGCGACTGATGACCTTAAATGTTAAGTCTCATAGTGCTCAGAGTCATTTGATACGGTAATGGATGTACCAGGTGGTTATGATTAAAATACAGCTACTCGTGGAGGTCCAGTGTGGGCTGAAATTACCTTTTGGTAACGAAACTGGGTAGATATGCTAATGAGTTACGGCATTATATCTCGTCGACGTCAGTGGAGCTCGTATGAAACAAGTTACGTAAGCTACGGTTAGTAATAAAACCAGCATTATGCATGTCTCATGTTTTTAATCTTTCTGCCCAAGTCCCATTTCTAACCCCTTACGTATGGGAACATTCCTATTTTCTTGAATTCACAGCACAACAGAACAGCTACCGTCTTCGTATGCAGATAGGCCCACAGTTGGTGAGTAGGTACCTCCTACCAATACTGCGAACATATTTCACAGTATTCTGGTTGGGCACTATTTTCGCGGGGGCGTAGTTTTCATATATCCGGTCCACTCAGCCTGCCATCGAATGATGACCGGACATCTTTCTGGGGTGGGCAGGGCGGCAGTCCCGACACCCTTCCCCTCTTACAAGGGGAGGCCACGACGTTTGGAACGCGGATTTACTGTAAACTTCGTACACTCGTAGTAATCCACGAGGACAACAAAATGTGTAAACAGTAGCCCGTACTTCTCAAGCGTTACTGAGAAAATCGCAAGATAATTTCGGTCCTCAAATATACACTCCTCGAAACTGAAATAAGAACACCGTGAATTCATTGTCCCAGGAAGGGGAAACTTTATTGACACATTCCTGAGGTCAGATACATCACATGATCACACTGACAGAACCACAGGCACATAGACACAGGCAACAGAGCATGCACAATGTCGGCACTAGTACAGTGTATATCCACCTTTCGCAGCAATGCAGGCTGCTATTCTCCCATGGAGACGATCGTAGAGATGCTGGATGTAGTCCTGTGGAACGGCTTGCCATGCCATTTCCACCTGGCGCCTCAGTTGGACCAGCGTTCGTGCAGGACGTGCAGACCGCGTGAGACAACGCTTCATCCAGTCCCAAACATGCTCAATGGGGGACAGATCCGGAGATCTTGCTGGCCAGGGTAGTTGACTTACACCTTCTAGAGCACGTTGGGTGGCACGGGATACATGCGGACGTGCATTGTCCTGTCGGAACAGCAAGTTCCCTTGCCGGTCTAGGAATGGTAGAACGATTGGTTCGATGACGGTTTGGATGTACCGTGCACTATTCAGTGTCCTCTCGACGATCACCAGTGGTGTACGGCCAGTGTAGGAGATCGCTCCCCACACCATGATGCCGTGTGTTGGCCCTGTGTGCCTCGGTCGTACGCAGTCCTGATTGTGGCGCTCACCTGCACGGCGCCAAACACGCATACGACCATCATTGGCACCAAGGCAGAAGCGACTCTCATCGCTGAAGACGACACGTCTCCATTCGCCCCTCCATTCACGCCGGTCGCGACACCACTGGAGGCGGGCTCCACGATGTTGGGGCGTGAGCGGAAGACGGCCTAACGGTGTGCGGGACCGTAGCCCAGCTTCATGGAGACGGTTGCGAATGGTCCTCGCCGATACCCCAGGAGCAACAGTGTCCCTAATTTGCTGGGAAGTGGCGGTGCAGTCCCCTACGGCACTGCGTAGGATCCTACGGTCTTGGCGTGCATCCGTGCGTCGCTGCGGTCCGGTCCCAGGTCGACGGGCACGTGCACCTTCCGCCGACCACTGGCGACAACATCGATGTACTGTGGAGACCTCACGCCCCACGTGTTGAGCAATTCGGCGGTACGTCCACCCGGCCTCCCGCATGCCCACTATACGCCCTCGCTCAAAGTCCGTCAGCTGCACATACGGTTCACGTCCACGCTGTCGCGGCATGCTACCAGTGTTAAAGACTGCGATGGAGCTCCGTATGCCACGGCAAATTGGCTGGCTGACACTGACGGCGGCGGTGCACAAATGCTGCGCAGCTAGCGCCATTCGACGGCCAACACCGCGGTTCCTGGTGTGTCCGCTGTGCCGTGCGTGTGATCATTGCTTGTACAGCCCTCTCGCAGTGTCCGGAGCAAGTATGGTGGGTCTGACACACCGGTGTCAATGTGTTCTTTTTTCCATTTCCAGGAGTGTATATCTGTGCGTGGCTATTTTATTCATAAAGCGGCTGCGGCCGAGTGGTGCTGGTACTGTAGCTCAGCGTGTTCGGTCAGAGCCTTAGCTTCCTCTTCTAATAAAAGAACTGAGCGAACGGATGAACGAAGAAACTGAACGGGTATCATCGGACGTCCGCCCTGAACAAAAACCAGCGAACAATATAAAATAAAATGTTTTTTGTGTTTTTTTAAGTGGTTGGCGTTCAAGCCGCTAGATCGCTGGATCGAGTTCCGTTCGTCAGTTTTTTTTTTTATTTTCAACACAGTCATTTTCTTTACTATTTGTATTACAATTGATATAATGGGAAAAATACGTGTAATCGGATGGACTTTTATTAAATTTACAATGTTATTTGGCAGTGTACTAATTTTTATTATCACAAATAATATAATATTCATAATTATCGACTAGTAAACGACCAAACGCATAAGTGATACTGAAAATGTATGCTTGTCCGTGTCTTCAAAACTGTTTGTATTTAAACCAAAGAGAACGAGAAATTGCTTCTTGGAAGACGCTATTAAAATACACTCGATACTGCATAACCAATTATCAGCGCCGATTTTTAAGGAAATACTGCGTTATGCATGGTTTGCTTCCAAACTATCGTCTGAAAGAGAGGTTTTTGAAAATGTTAACGAGGTTTGTTTTTCCACGGAAACCGTCAAAAGATCTTGCGTATGCGGAAACATAGCATTTATTCAATGCAGCTGGTGGCGTTTAACTTTGTTTTCCATGTTTTTACGAAAAATACCATTTTGCAACTTGTACTCATAAAGTCGAAAGCGACGATTAATTGTACATCTTTCGAAAGCCGTCTGTGCCGGTCAAAACTTGGAGGTAACAAGTCGTTTCGGGCTCCTTCCAGCTATAAGGGATTTCTCAAATCACGGACAAGCATACATTTTCAATATCACGTTATGCGTTTGGCCGTTGACTAGTCGATAGTTCTGAATATTACATTATCTGTGATAATAAAAATTAGTAGACTGCCAAATAACATTGTAAATTTAGTAAAAGTTCATCCGATTACACGTATTTTCCCCATTATATCAACTGTAATATAAATAGTAAACAAAATGACTGTGTTGAAAATAAAAAAAAAAAAAAAAATGACGGGACGGAACTCGATCCAGCGACTTAAACGCGAACCACTTTTTTTTTTTTTTTAATGTTCTATATTATTCGTTGCAGTTGTTCAGGGCGGACGTCCGATAATACTCATTCAGATTGTTCGATGGTCCGTTCGTTCAATTCTTTTATTAGAAAGGAAAGCTTACGCTCTGACCGAACACGCTGAGCTACTGTGCCGCCACCACTCGGCTGCAGCCGCTTCATGGTTAAAATGGCCACGCACAGATATATACAGGGTGTTACAAAACGGTACGGCCAAACTTTCAGGAAACATTCCTCACACACAAAGAAAGAAAATATGTTATGTGGACATGTGTCCGGAAACGCTTACTTTCCATGTTAGAGCTCATTTTATTACTTCTCTTCAAATCACATTAATCATGGAATGGAAACACACAGCAACAGAACGTACCAGCGTGACTTCAAACACTTTGTTACAGGAAATGTTCAAAATGTCCTCCGTTAGCGAGGATACGTGCATCCACCCTCCGTCGCATGGAATCCCTATGCAGCCCTGGAGAATGGCGTATTGTATCACAGCCGTCCACAATACGAGCACGGAGAGTCTCTACAGTTGGTACCGGGGTTGCGTAGACAAGAGCTTTCAAATGCACCCATAAATGAAAGTCAAGAGGGTTGAGGTCAGGAGAGCGTGGAGGCCATGGAATTGTTCAGCCTTTACCAATCCATCGGTCACCGAATCTGTACGAACACTTCGACTGAAATGTGCAGGAGCTCTATCGTGCATAAACCACATGTTGTGTCGTACTTGTAAAGGCACATGTTCTGGCAGCACAGGTAGAGTATACCGTATGAAATCATGGCGGTGAATCGAGGAAGTACAGTACATACTGACGAAACTAAAATGAGCTCTAACATGGAAATTAAGCGTTTCCGGACACATGTCCACATAACATATTTTCTTTATTTGTCTGTGAGGAATGTTTCCTGAAAATTTGGCCGTACCTTCTTGTAACACCCTGTATTTGATGACCGAAATTATCTTGCGATTTTCTAAGTAACGCTTGAGAAGTACGGACTACTGCTTACACATTTTGTTGTCCTCATGGAGTACTACGAGTGTACGAAGTTTCCAGTAAATCCGCGTTCCAAACGTCATGGCCTCCCCTTGTTAGTGTCGCGGCGAAACAAGGGGGTACTCCATCGGTTAAAGGCTGCGCGCCACAGACTTTACCTTGTACGATGGACATGGAGGAATTATGGGCAAAGTTTAAACTTCCTCCAACCTTCGAACTGACTTTTACTTAAACAGATGCCTATAGTTTATCGCGGACACGGAAGCATCATACAATTTGGTGTTTTTCACGGTAACCAATCACCAACAAAGCTGAAAGACGCGTTAAGTGGCAGAACGAATCGTAGTACAGAGTGAGGACTCAACGACAAATATTGAGATTCAGAGCGGATACCTGTTTAACCACAGAACTTCTCATACTAAGCCGTTTCTCCGCAATATCCTTTCTTCCATGAATGCCAGTCTAAGCAGTATGCGAGGTGTGGCTATAAAATGACGCGTCTATTGCATAAAACATTTTATTTCAAAAGATACATATTTAGTTATTGTCACCATGAATATACTCCCCTCCTGAACCCCTGCAACCCCTGCAACACTCCATGCGAGTGGACGCGTGCCACTTTTTCTCCACTGCTTAAATGAAGTGAAATATTGTTCCTTCTAATTCAATTTAATTCAGTTTAATTGAACGGAATGGACAGTGTCTTCAAAGGAGGATATAAGATGAACATCAACAAAAGCAAAACGAGGATAATGGAATGTAGGCGAATTAAGTCGGGTGATGCTGCGGGAATTAGATTAGGAAATGAAACACATAAAGTAGTAAAGGAGTTTTGCTATTTGGGGAGCAAAATAACTGATGGTCGAAGTAGAGATGATATAAAATGTAGACTGGCAATGGCAAGGAAAGAATAGAAGCTTTCGAAATGTGGTGCTACAGAAGAATGCTGAAGATTAGATGGGTAGATCACGTAATTAATGAGGAGGTATTGAATAGAATTGGGGCGAAGAGGAGTTTGTGGCACATTTTGACAGGAAGAAGAGACCGGTCGGCAGGACATGTTCTGAGGCATCAAGAGATCACCAATTTAGTACTGGAGGGCAGCGTGGAGGGTAAAAATCGTAGAGGGAGACCAAGAGATGAATACACTAAGCAGATTCAGAAGGATGTAGGCTGCAGTACCTACTGGGAGATGAAGCAGCTTGCACAGGATAGAATAGCATGGAGAGCTGCATCAAACCGGTTTCAGGATTGAAGACAACAACAACAACAACAACAACAACAAATAATTCAGAATTGGTCTTGGTGAGTACAGAAAAGTCGTATTGTGTTAGGTCAGACAAATAAGGTGGGTGATCTAACAATGAGATATTGCTCTTCACTAGAAACCTCCTAACAGACAATGAGGTATGAGCTGGCGCATTGTCTTCAGTCAGAACCCATGACTTATTCTTCAACAATTCGGTGCTTTTTTTTCTTGTTTTGTCACGGAATTGAGCTTTAACTTCAAGATAGTAATGTTGATCAATAGTTCCACTTTGAAGAACCCAGTGAAGATACACAGTTCCTAAAATCGAAAAAATAGATCATAATCGCTTTGAATCTTGAATTGTTCACTCTAGAATTTTTCACTCTCTGTGAAGTTGGGCTCTTCAAATGCTTAGACTGGTGCTCTGTTTCTGGATCGAAAGTGAAAAAACAAAGGTTCATCACAAATCATCACTCTTTCCAGGAAATCGGGATTATTTTCAGTGGCATTCAAGGTATCGAGAATTTTCGACAAAAGTTTCGCATACACTTTCATCAAGTTAAATTTGTTATGCAGAATTTGCCTTCTGCGTTGTTTGTCAATTCTGACAGTCACAGCAATCGCTCGAACACTCAACCCGAGGGTCAGATCGAATCAGATTAACTACTTCTTAGAGATTTTCATCCGTTTTTGATGCTGGAGTGCGTCATGGGAGTAAGTTACCTTCAACATCTTCCCGGTCGTCCTGAAAACGCGTGAACTTCTCAAACTCTCGTTTACGTGATACAGTCTTCTTCGCCACACACACCTTTTACTGAAATATAGATTTCGGTACAGATTTTTCCAAATTTCAGGTGAAACTTCACGACAATTCGTTGCTCTCTTATTACAATTACCACTTTTCAGGCAAAACAAAATAACAGGTCTTACACAAATGAAGGTCACGGCTACACGGACCTGTCTACAGGCACCAGAGATGTCGCATTGACTGAGAACGCTTCACACTTCGCAGATATTAGTAGTTATCTTTGGCGCATGCATAGCTAGTCTGTGATAGCATCCGTAGAGTAAATATCTCCGAAGTGAGCATTCACATGCGCAGAACAGATTTTGTGTTGTCAACATACATTGCCGGCCTAGTCACGTGTTCTCGGGACGTCGTGTTTTTGTCCGTATTGCGCCCTGTATATTTGGAATGTCACTACATCCCTAGTACAGACGGATTATTTTCGTACGTGTCGTGGATTATCTATGTATGTTGCTCTGACATTTTAACAGTATCCATTTGATACCGGGAATAAACCAGCTACGTAACTTTTAAGGGCAAGTGATATTGCATTCTGCTTCTTTGCGATAGGTGTCACAGTTCAGAGACACTCGATTTTTGGTAGTTTTCGGTATGATAGGGCACTTTATAGTATTACAGAGCCTGACGTACATTTTTGCAGTGAGAGTCTTGCAAAAGTACTAGCGTACTGTCAAGTCGTTTTGCAAGTGTCGGAAAAACACCGAATTTGCCACACATTAGCGATTATATCCCTGCTAATTCGTCCTTTTTTCTGCTATTTTCTCATTTTTGCGACCTAAAGCACAATTTTTCTTACTGATGACACTTTGAAGTATTTATTTAACGCATTTTACGTACTTGCTCCCAGTTTATTAAATAAATAGTAGACTGAGTGATCTATATCCATAATCGACAAGTCGCTGATAAATGCATGGAGGATAGTAATTGCTGAAACAACTAACCATTCCCTTTCCTGTTCCACAAGCAAATTTACGAAAGGAAGCGATTGTTTGTAAGCTTTTGTACGACCCGTATATCTATTATATAGTCATAAAATCGTAGAAAAATAGGTCTACAGAATCAAGCCTTAATTATAATGCGTCTCAAAATTTTTAAACATATACAGTGTCTCTTACTAATATGATAACTATAATTAGCGCTACATGGTATGTATCCATGAAAAGTTACTATCCTTCCTTTCACATATTTTTCTTTGCATCCGTAGCAACAACAGTAATTCACCATCGCTATTACACTATCAACAAACGCTGAAACACAACAAAAACTCCTGATATTGTGAACTTCAAACGCTGCGGAATGCACACACGCACAGCGAAGTCCCCAAAACACGTGACAATCCTGGTTTAATGTTAACATGCACAGAACGCAATGCTCACTCCATAGATATTTACTCTATGATAGCATCAGTCACATTATTTTATAGCCACGCTTCGTAAGCAGGAGAACTTGTGTGAAATTCGGAAACTAGAAGAGAGGTACTGGCGGAATTAAAGCTGTGAGTGGGGGGGGGGGGGGGGGGGGGGCGGCGGGAGGTTCGTGAGTCGTGCCCGGAAAGCTCAGTCTGTAAGAACGTTGCCTGTGAAACAGTGTATTGGGGGCCGAGTCTCGATTCGGTACACTGTGGTAAACCCATTAACGAATTATAAATTGGAGTTGTGTAGACTGGATCGTTATGTGGCAAGACACAGTCAATGCCTTCTCTGCGCAATAGCAAGGGAAATACTATCGACGACAGGGCTGCGAAAGCAGAGTTACTAAAAACAGCCTTTCGAAATTTCTTCACGAAAGAAGACGAGATATATATTCCAGAATCTGAACCAAGAACAACTGCCAACATGGGTGTGATTCGATGAACCCTCTGCCAGGCACTTAAGTGTGATTTGCAGAGTATCTATGTAGATGTACATGTGGTGATGCACCGCGCAATAAGAGTTCCCAATCTCTTCACAGCCTCTGGGGAGCCTTCTTTCAGAGTTACCTCAGGTTTCACTATCGCAGTTTCTAAAGGGTCTCCCACAAAGAACGCAACCTTTGAGTGTATAATAACATGCAAATTTATTGGTGAAATTAAGTAATTTACATATCACTGAAGTGTATGCTGGCTGTGATTATGTATGAAATGTGTTACTCAAATGCCCCTCCACGACTCTGCAGGCAGCCACGAGTTATGAAATTACTCGCTGAATCTCTGCTTTGAACCGAGCGGTCGTGGTTTGTGGGCGTACAGAGGAGAGTCTAAATATCCCCATAGGAGGAAATCACATTATGTCAAATCACGTCACCTGGTAGGCAACTCACTTCACCGTTGGAGAGATAACTCTGACCAAAGAACCTCTGTAGTAACAAATCCGTTGTTGCAATACATGCGTGAGAAGTTGCGCCATCTTGTTGAAACCTAACCTCTTCAGCATTCACACAGCCAGTTCACACCACAAAACACTATTGTCATATTGCGGCAGCATTCGCCGTCCGCTGTTAATACGTTTCCAGCTCTCATCGTCGTAGCAGCGGGCAAATTACGACCACGACCTCAGCCTAAGTACCACACTACACAGTCAGTCACTGTGGATGTAATGGCTTCTCCATAATTACACGAGGGTTTTTGCTGTCCCAAATCCTGCAGTCTTGCGTGTTTACGAAGCCATTCTGTAGAAAGTTCGTGTCATCAGTGATCATTACTGAAATTCCCCGAATATGAAATGTAAATTCATTGTAGACATATAGTTGACGCTGTAGTGGATTGTGGTGTCAAATTAACGTAAGCGGAAATAAAAAGGTGCACACCGCGCATAGAGTTCTGACAAATTTTAATAGCACGGAAAACGAGAAACGTTCTCAACCGACACACAAGGCACTGTATTGTGACACACAAGGCACTGTATTGTGACACACAAGGCACTGTATTGTGACACACAAGGCACTGTATTGTGACACACAAGGCACTGTATTGTGACACACAAGGCACTGTATTGTGACACACAAGGCACTATATTGTGACACACAAGGCACTATATTGTGACACACAAGGCACTATATTGTGACACACAAGGCACTATATTGTGACACACAAGGCACTATATTGTGACACACAAGGCACTATATTGTGACACACAAGGCACTATATTGTGACACACAAGGCACTATATTGTGACACACAAAACGTAAAGTATCTCCCAAACTAGACGTAAGCCGTCAAACTTAAATTTCTATAATTTTATACAAAAAACTATATATTTTATATTGCATGACTACTTGAAAAAATGGCGAATTGTCGAAACGAGACTCTTCGTATGTAAATAATGAGCGAATAAAATCGGTGAAAACTGAAAAATACGTACCGTCATTCACTGACCTAAGGTATGCTGCGGGCCCACCTGAAAAGAATCTTTAGAAATATTATTTTGCTGATGAACTTGTTGCCCGCTCTTTGTTTCGCAAACATCGTGTGGGTAAATGCTCTGCTCGTTTCGTGATCGTTTGGCTTCAGTTCTTGTATCAGTTGGATTTTATAGGCCCAAAATACAGATCGTACAGAATTGGTTGCATGCTAGTTCTGGAAATATCAAATTGTGGTGAACGTCTGTGAATAGATTTCACCGGACTTGCAACAGTGTTACCACCCACGATGGATGTTTTCCGAGAACGACTAACACGAGGACGCCTCAAGGGTTTAATGTCCACAACCGAACCGGTTTTCTGAAATTTAGCTGTCAGTCTCAGCACAGTCGACATATTCAGCGCTGGCCGAACTCTCCAATCTCTGCACAACATTCGCAACAAGTTTTCAGTATGACAACATGCCGTTACGCCGGAGCGTGAAGTGCTGTTGACTTCTTAGAATAAGTATGCGGGTATTTCGAAAGTTGCATTCTTTGTGGGACTTCTTTAGATCTCCTAAGTTGAGTCGAGTCTCGCATATTTCAGGCGCATTTTCAGTTTTGGAAAGAGGTAATGTTCCGAAAGTAACAGCTTTAGTGAATACGTTTTCTTGTGTCGCTGTTATAATTCTTTTACAGCGAGCAATATATATATTTATTGTGCCGAGTAAAGGACAATTGAGCTGTCCACTCTAGATGCACGATCCGCTCTCGCAACTGTACTTGCGCCAGTAACTTTGCGAACTTCACAGAAGCCTTCTACATAAATTACTAGACGCTAACTGAACGGATAGGAAGGGGACTGGCAAACGAAGTGTGTTCACTAAACGTAAACACACTACCTCTCACAGCCCAGCATCGGGCGACGAACCTTACGGTATGCCATCCGTAATAGAAAAAATCGGAATGTATTATCAGAATTAAGGAACTAGCATTGATGAACTGCCAAAGCAAAAGTCGTAACGGATGCTACTACCAAAGTTTGTCTGGTAAATTTTTCACACTGATGGAAATTATAGAACTGCCGAAGTATAGTCGAACATTTCAAAACATCAACATTGATTTACATCACGAAGTTTATACATACAAAAACAGCAAACAGTATTTGGAAGGTACTCAATTAAGTTATGTTTTCTCTATAAGTACAAAATAACATCGGAAACAACGTTTTCTCGTATGGTATAGCTTTCTTTACCGCCGTTAAAACTTTTTTAATGAACATTTTCATCCATTATATTCGTGTTTATGCAGAGTGTAGGGTTTTTCTTTGTCCAGATAGTGTTTATACTGCTTATCTGGAGGGCCCGATCGAATTCCGAGCCAGAGGGCTTTCTTTCCAATTTCGGAGCTGTTTACTTTCTCGAAAACTTGAATTTTCTCGGAGCAAATATTTGATTTCCAAGAGACCATGCCTTTCTTCACTGTTCCAACAATACTAACTACTTTCTTTGCCGAGTGATACGTGAAGTATTAACACTTCCGTCTTTCCCAAATAAAAAAATCTATTTAACTCGCCCACATGCAACAAGAGGAATGATATTTGCGTTCCGTTAGCGGCAACGCGACCAGTCGCTTAACAAAGATTTGTTTTATCCATAAAGTAGCTTAAGGGGATTACTGCCTTAATCTTCAGATGGAGCATGCACAAGTTAGATATTAGAGTTTGTAGCGTGATGCCGGATATTGGCTCTGTGACATGAAGACGGGTAACATTTTAATGGCAGCAAGAGAGGGGAAGAAAACCAATGTGCACTCCGTGTGCATACCGGGGGGAGTCATTCCAGATGTGGAAAGGGTCCTTCCGGATGCCATGAAGGGTACAGGGTGCACCCATCTGCAGGTGGTCGCTCATGTCGGCACCAATGATGTGTGTCGCTATGGATCCGAGGAAATCCTCTCTGGCTTCCGGCGGCTATCTGATTTGGTGAAGACTGCCAGTCTCGCTAGCGGGATGAAAGCAGAGCTCACCATCTGCAGCATCGTCGACAGGACTGACTGCGGACCTTTGGTACAGAGCCGAGTGGAGGGTCTGAATCAGAGGCTGAGACGGTTCTGCGACCGTGTGGGCTGCAGATTCCTCTACTTGCGCCATAGGGTGGTGGGGTTTCGGGTTCCGCTGGATAGGTCAGGAGTCCACTACACGCAACAAGCGGCTACACGGGTAGCAGGGGTTGTGTGGCGTGGGCTGGCCAGGTTTTTTAGGTTAGATGGCCTTGGGCAAGTACAGAAAGGGCAACAGCCTCAACGGGTGCGGGGCAAAGTCAGGACATGCGGGGACCAAGCAGCAATCGGTATTGTAATTGTCAACTGTCGAAGCTGCGTTGGTAAAGTACCAGAACTTCAAGCGCTGATAGAAAGCACCGAAGCTGAAATCGTTATAGGTACGGAAAGCTGGCTTAAGCCAGAGATGAATTCTACCGAAATTTTTACAAAGGTACAGACGGTGTTTAGAAAGGATAGATTGCATGCAACCGGTGGTGGAGTGTTCGTCGCTGTTAGTAGTAGTTTATCCTGTAGTGAAGTAGAAGTGGATAGTTCCTGTGAATTTATATGGGTGGAGGTTACACTCAACAACCGAACTAGGTTAATAATTGGTTCCTTTTACCGACCTCCCGACTCAGCAACATTAGTGGCAGAACAACTGAGAGAAAATTTGGAATACATTTCACATAAATTTTCTCAGCATGTTGTAGTCTTAGGTGAAGATTTCAATTCACCAGATATAGACTGGGACACTCAGATGTTTAGGACGGGTGGTAGGGACAGAGCATCGAGTGACATTATACTGAGTGCACTATCCGAAAATTACCTCGAGCAATTAAACAGAGAACCGACTCGTGGAGATAACATCTTGGACCTACTGATAACAAACAGACCCGAACTTTTCGACTCTGTATGTACAGAACAGGGAATCAGTGATCATAAGGCCGTTGCAGCATCCCTGAATATGGAAGTTAATAGGAATATAAAAAAAGGGAGGAAGGTTTATCTGTTTAGCAAGAGTAATAGAAGGCAGATTTCAGACTACCTAACAGATCAGAACGAAAATTTCTGTTCCGACACTGACAATGTTGAGTGTTTATGGAAAAAGTTCAAGGCAATCGTAAAATGCGTTTTAGACAGGTACGTGCCGAGTAAAACTGTGAGGGACGGGAAAAACCCACCGTGGTACAACAACAAAGTTAGGAAACTACTGCGAAAGCAAAGAGAGCTTCACTGCAAGTTTAAACGCAGCCAAAACCTCTCAGACAAACAGAAGCTAAACGATGTCAAAGTTAGCGTAAGGAGGGCTATGCGTGAAGCGTTCAGTGAATTCGAAAGTAAAATTCTATGTACCGACTTGACAGAAAATCCTAGGAAGTTCTGGTCTTACGTTAAATCAGTAAGTGGCTCGAAACAGCATATCCAGACACTACGGGATGATGATGGCATTGAAATAGAGGATGACACGCGTAAAGCTGAAATACTAAACACCTTTTTCCAAAGCTGTTTCACAGAGGAAGACCGCACTGCAGTTCCTTCTCTAAATCCTCGCACAAACGAAAAAATGGCTGACATCGAAATAAGTGTCCAAGGAATAGAAAAGCAACTGGAATCACTCAATAGAGGAAAGTCCACTGGACGTGACGGGATACCAATTCGATTCTACACAGAGTACGCGAAAGAACTTGCCCGCCTTCTAACAGCCGTGTACCGCAAGTCTCTAGAGGAACGGAGGGTTCCAAATGATTGGAAAAGAGCACAGACAGTCCCAGTCTTCAAGAAGGGTCGTCGAGCAGATGCGCAAAACTATAGACCTATATCTCTGACGTCGATCTGTTGTAGAATTTTAGAACATGTTTTTTGCTCGAGTATCATGTCGTTTTTGGAAACTCAGAATCTACTATGTAGGAATCAACATGGATTCCGGAAACAGCGATCGTGTGAGACCCAACTCGCTTTATTTGTTCATGAGACCCAGAAAATATTAGATACAGGCTCCCAGGAAGATGCTATTTTTCTTGACTTCCGGAAGGCGTTCGATACAGTTCCGCACTGTCGCCTGATAAACAAAGTAAGAGCCTACGGAATATCAGACCAGCTGTGTGGCTGGATTGAAGAGTTTTTAGCAAACAGAACACAGCACGTTGTTATCAATGGAGAGACGTCTACAGACGTTAAAGTAACCTCTGGCGTGCCACAGGGGAGCGTTATGGGACCATTGCTTTTCACAATATATATAAATAACCTAGTAGATAGTGTCGGAAGTTCCATGCGGCTTTTCGCGGATGATGCTGTAGTATACAGAGAAGTTGCAGCATTAGAAAATTGTAGCGAAATGCAGGAAGATCTGCAGCGGATAGGCACTTGGTGCAGGGAGTGGCAACTGACCCTTAACATAGACAAATGTAATGTATTGCGAATACATAGAAAGAAGGATCCTTTATTGTATGATTATATGATAGCGGAACAAACACTGGTAGCAGTTACTTCTGTAAAATATCTGGGAGTATGCGTGCGGAACGATTTGAAGTGGAATGATCATATAAAATTAATTGTTGGTAAGGCGGGTACCAGGTTGAGATTCATTGGGAGAGTGCTTAGAAAATGTAGCCCATCAACAAAGGAGGTGGCTTACAAAACACTCGTTCGACCTATACTTGAGTATTGCTCATCAGTGTGGGATCCGTACCAGATCGGTCTGACGGAGGAGATAGAGAAGATCCAAAGAAGAGCGCCGCGTTTCGTCACAGGGTTATTTGGTAACCGTGATAGTGTTACGGAGATGTTTAATAAACTCAAGTGGCAGACTCTGCAAGAGAGGCGCTCTGCATCGCGGTGTAGCTTGCTCGCCAGGTTTCGAGAGGGTGCGTTTCTGGATGAGGTATCGAATATATTGCTTCCCCCTACTTATACCTCCCGAGGAGATCACGAATGTAAAATTAGAGAGATTAGAGCGCGCACGGAGGCTTTCAGACAGTCGTTCTTCCCGCGAACCATACGCGACTGGAACAGGAAAGGGAGGTAATGACAGTGGCACGTAAAGTGCCCTCCGCCACACACCGTTGGGTGGCTTGCGGAGTATAAATGTAGATGTAGATGTAGTGTGTTTGCTGTGTGGCGTCGACAAACGAATTTCTGTTACTTTGACAGTATGGGCGATTACTGGTTTTAATATCTATCTGGCAACTTTGACTTGCGTTGCCTATCGGCCATAGGAACTGGCATATGACTAACACTCAAGGCGACACAGCAAAGTGTTGAGATCTTCATGTCACAAAGAGGGTACCCAGCGTCATGCTGCTAGCATAAATGTGTAACTTTTGCCTCGTCCATCTAAAGGTGAACCTCAAAAGTTTCCAATTTACATACATTTCAACCTGCTTACTGTGCTCATGCCTAGGTATTCCTGTTCAGTTTCCACACTGCGCCCCTTCCCCACTTCGCTCCATTACCAACCTTAGTATTACTGCCCTGTAAACTTCATTTTCCCATTAGTTGCAATACCTCCTCACGTTATCATCAGCATTCTTCTCTAGCACTACATTTCAAAAGCTTCTATTCTCTGCTTCTCTGAATTTATCATCATACATGTTTCACTTCCAAACAAGGCAACGCTGCAGACAAATACCTTCAGAAAAGACTTCCTAACCCTTACACTTACATTTATATTACATGTTAACAAATTGCTCTTTTCAGGAAAGCTGCTCTTTTTATAGTCAGTCTGTATTTTAAATAACCTCTGTCCTTTGGCCCTCACCAAGTGCGCCCAAATAACAAAATTCATCTATTGTTTTTAGTGTTTCATTTCCGAATGTAATTCCCTCAGCATCGCCTTATTTAATTCGAGTACCTTACGTTGCCATGTTTTTATTTCGTTGACGTTCCTTTTATAACTTCTTTTTTGAAGAGACTATACATTACGTTCCACTGTTCTGCCAAGGCCTTTTCCATGTGACAGATGATTGGGAAACTTAGAAATTTTTATTATTGTTCTCTGAACACAAATCCTGTCTATAAATTTCTCTTTGGTTTTCTTTACTGCTTGCTCTATGTACAGATTCGCCAGTGCTTCCCTTGCGCGTCGTTGGACTCTTAGGACTGATTCCTGTGTACCAATTCGTGTCAGTATTTTGCAACCATGACTTCCGAAACGGATGTCTCTGTAGTATTCACAGCTATCAATAAGTGCTTTCTTTGTAATTTGGATTATTACATTCTTCTTGAAGTCTGAAGCCATTTCAGCCGCCCATACATCCTGGACTCCAGTATACACCGGGAATGTTGGGAGGTATTAGGATAACATCCTACACAAGCAAACGGAGCTGCCTGCATTGCTTGGCACACTGTATTTGGCTGGAGTCTAGGAGCGCGGAAAGGCACGAAGCAGGCGGGCGGGCGTGAAGGTGGGGTTCGCTAGCTTGCTTGTGTTCTCTGCGCCTGTGCTGAAAACCACCTCTGGCGTCACTGGCTACTCGGCCGCAGTCGCGAAAGCTCAGCCGACTCTCTTACAATCCCTCCGAAGGCGACCTAATGCTATGATGGAGGCGCTGTGAACAGAGAATCGTAGAACTATCTGTTCTTTTATTGTATCAAACAAAGTATTCGGCAAAATAAACAACATCGGTTGATGACTGGTGCGAGCTATGCCAGAGGGGTCCCCAAGATGCTATGAGAATAAAAAATATATAAAATATATTTCATATGATAACAGATTTTTAATTTT
This sequence comes from Schistocerca piceifrons, assembly GCF_021461385.2. Classification (NCBI taxonomy): domain Eukaryota; kingdom Metazoa; phylum Arthropoda; class Insecta; order Orthoptera; family Acrididae; genus Schistocerca; species Schistocerca piceifrons. The sequence goes on along the minus strand of NC_060138.1, from coordinate 545,658,852 downwards.
GGCCGCTTCCTGCAAGTTTCAAGTTTGGCACCTAATATTTCAGAAATAATGGACTCAAAGGTCAGATTGAACTCATCTCATTAAGAACTGAAAATTATAACTGACTGTATACTGATGGAGTACTATGTTGTAACTGTATTTTTTCAAATAAATAATACCTTTTATGAAATTAGTGTTTTCTTATTTTTCACACATGTCTACTCAATGCAATCTCAAGTGTAGTACACTTGAAAGACCAATACCCCCAGTTTAAATTTTTTCCTGTCATTTTCAGTTCATACTCAATTTTAATATTTTAAGGAGTTTGTTATACTAAACACCCATATTTGAAGACAAAGATTTTGAGCAATAATCAAAAATTTAACAATAACAATGATGGCTAAATTGAAAAAGTTTTAAGCTCAATATTTTTCAATAATGAATATGTCAATGTTTTTTCTAAGTACCAAAAATAGAAAACGTATAAAAAGACTCTTAATTTGCCTTTTCTAGGTACTTGGTACTGTGATATGTCAACGTACCAATCATGCTCGATGAAGGGGGGGGGGTCCTCGAGAAATTTTTTTTGGGAACCCCTGATGTAGAGTATCATGCATTTCGTTTCGTGTAGAGTATCACGCATTGTGCCCCCAACAAGGGGCAAAAAAGGGGTGGACAAAAATTTGCGAACACCACAAACACGACACACTACTATGCCTAAGTTCAGGAAAACCGTTGGCGGTTAGTACATCTTCAAATGGTTCAAATGGCTCTGAGCACTATGGGACTTAACTTCTGAGGTCATCAGTCCCCTAGACGTAGAATTACTTAAACCTAACTAACCTAAGGACGTCACACACATCCATGCCCGAGGAAGGATTCGAACCTGCGACCGTAGCGTCGCGCGGTTCCGGACTGTAGCACCTAGAACCGCTCGGCCACCCCGGCCGGCAGTACAGCTTCAATGGAAAAATACGGGCCCTCTATGGCTTTTAAGGCAATCTTGTAATATTCAGTCTGCAAAACATTCGCAGATTCAGGTAGCGATGAAGGGGGTTGAGAGCAATCACGCGGCCTTCTGTCCAAAGTAAACCACAGAAGCTCTATAATATTCAGAACTGATGGGTATGGTGGCCAGGGGAGATACGCCAAGACATTCTCGAGCCCACAAAACCACTCTCGGACGATACGAGCTGTGTACACAGTGGCTCTGCCATCTTGGAACACATCACTACTAGTGATAAAACTTGTACCTTGAGATGGGTCTGATCAGCCAAAATGGTCACACAATCATTGGCAGTAATTCGACCTCGCAGAGTAACCATATAGGGCTCATGGAATATCACGATATGGCTGTCAAATCATCATCAAACATCCGCCATGTTTCACTCTTGGGTCATAAACGCGGCCAGAAGTTGGAAACAGTGTGCAGCAAGACTCATCCGACCAAATGACTCTCTTCTATTGCTCCATAGTCCAGGTTTGATGGCTTCGCCACCACGTTTTCCTGTTTCATGCATTTCCATCACTCATGAATGATTTTGGAATTCTAGCTCACCCTGCGATTCACAGTGTATGGAGCTCCCTTCGTGTTATTTTGGTGCTGACATGGTTGACGAGTGCGACATTCAGTTCTACAGTGTCTTTCGCAGCTTTCGTTGTCTTTATTTTCGTCACAATCGTCTCCAATGACCGGCCCGATGATTCAACACACACTTTCGTTCGCGCTGTGAGTTGTTGGATACTGTTTTTCCGCTTTTCCTGTATGCGGTGTAACTCTTCCATACCGCGCCTCTTGAAATAGCAAGCACTTCGGCTAACTTGGTTATGGAACTGTCCACCATAAGAGCACGAACGATTTGTCCGCGTCCGAAGGCACGCAACTCCTACGTAATGCGCTCACAACTGTACAGAACATTGTCCTGACCACGGCTGACATTTGCAAGGTATTGAGTACACTGCACAGGTGCTGTTAGTGGTCAAACACAAGAGGCGCAATCTGCAGGATTGGCTAGCATCTGCATTTATTTTCAAGCTTGCCTTTCTCAAGGTGCTTCCATATTTTTGTCCCTCCCCTTTGTCATTTGCGTTTTTAAACTCCGCCTTCCGCAAAACATAGTGTGTGTCCGTTTTCCATTCACACCGGTGTGTCATCTTCGGTGGGTCTTGATTGTTTCCTGTATAAATGTTTTACAAAGTTCATTGTGGTTTTACTATCTTAGATCTAAAAACTATAACATCTGCTTCTTTTTGTTTCGACTAATCACCTGAAGTTGCATTAATTGTGAAAGTGTTTTTTCATGGTTCGATAGCATGTTACGTGCGAAATACTCGAAAGCACCTGAAGAGCTAATAATTCTGAAATAATTTTACCAGCAGTATTAGCGGTGTATGTCCTACACTTTGAACTATGGTGTGAGTTTTTATGGCACGTTTGCTGCTGGAGAACTTACTTGGTGTGAGAAGGGGACAGGGGACTGGGCGGGATAGCAGCTGTTACTTAATCGAAGATTTTTGATATATCATGATTTCTTTCAGGGAGTGTCTTCTGTCTAAGTCCTTAAGCATTTCAAACAGTGTATGTTTGCGTAGTACTGTGTGTATTAGTTCAAGAATTTTTCATTGTATTACCGCTTTTTATGTGTTGTTTCTCATCTACTGTATTTTCCAATTCCACCAAGGATAGGTCTTGTCAATATAAATCGTGGATTTATCAGGGAGATTGCACGCTGTGGTTGTTAGATGTCGTCGTGTACGGGTAAGTATCTTATTTATAGTAACGAATCAAAAATAAGTTTAACTGCATTTGAAAATGGTGTAGTGAATGGCAACTGTTTGTAAATGTGGACAAATGCAAGATACTACCCATCAGGGAAAGGATCCGACAGGACGAAATGGCATCATTCCTGGTCGACCTGTAGCATTTCAAAACCTTAGCGTAATAATACGAAGCAGCATGAAAAGTGATCAGCGCTTCAAGGTAGTTTTAGTGAAGGATAATGGAAAAGATAAATTTGTTTGGGTGATTCTGGGGCAGTATGACGCATATTTTAAATAAAACACATACAAAATAAATTCATCTATGCAGCAGGGGTAAGGCAAGAAAATGAGTTCCTCCGCAGAATCGGCGAGGAAAGGAATATATGGAAAATAGTGACAAGAAGAAGGACTTGGACAATAGGACATGTGTTAAGACATCAGGGAATAACTTTCATGGTATTAGAGGGAGCTGTAGTGGGTAAAAACTGTAGAGGAAGACATACTGGGATACATGCAGCAAATAGTTGAAGACGTAGATTGCAAGTGCTGCTCTGAGACAAAGAGGTCGGCACAGAAGAGAAATTACTGGCGGGCCGCATCAAACCACTCGGAATACTGATGACTCAAAAGAAAATGCAGTGGAGTATGCGCAGTGTCAGATCGGGAATCGAACCCGGAACCTTGCCTTTTTGAGGCGATAATCATGCTGTCTGAGCTACCCTAGTATGACTCGGGACTCGCCCTCACAGCCTCCATCCGTCAGTACCTCATCTCTTATCTTCCAAATTTCGCAGTTCTCCTGGATACCTCGCAGGACTAGCACTCTTGGAAGAAAAAATACTGCGGAAGAATGTGTTAACCACAGCCTGGAGAACTCCTTCTGTAATGAGTCTTTCGCTCTGCAGAGCAATTCGGTAGTTGGCTTCACCGCGTACTATTCTAGAATCTCGCTCTATCCTGTGGTTCTTGTCAAGTGGCTGTGACGTAATAGGAGGAAGGACTTCAGGAAACCGCTGCTAGGAAGGTAATAGGTCGGTACAGAACACACAAATATTCAGGAAACTTGAAACAGCGGAAGGTTGGCATAAAATCTTTTCTCTTGGTACATGTGTGAGTGAAAATTTGCAACAGTTTCATCCACAAAGCACTGTGCCGTGGTTTCGGAGCTGTATGTGCAGTCTGTGTCATGTGAGAACCACCCGCACCACCCCCACCTTTAGCGCAGAATTATTCAATCAAATGTTCCTTAGCTTATGCCTCACTTCCTGTCACTTCCGTAACATTATCATCAGATACTTAGTATAACATCTTCAGTTAACGTTTTAACGCTGGACCTCTCCATTTAGTTTGCATGTGTTTCATTGGAAAATGATGCTGTGTATGCGACATGCACAGATCTACTAGGTACTCACATTCCACTGGATACGACATATATATTGAGAATGCTAGATTACGGTATTTGCCTCGGAGTTATTTCTAGCTAAGCAACTGGGCACATTCATTCTCTTGCGGCTGCAGGAATTCAATATACATAGAAAATCTTAGTTGAAAAATAACTATAATTGTTCGCCTTTAGTGACCGTTAAATTTTTATTATTCCATGACCGGTTTCGAATCGCGTAAACTTAATCTCCAAGTGGTACATACCTTTTATTGATTGTTTGTAGCACTGTGGGGTCGTGTAGCTCCACCAAAACAGAAAAGACGAAAGCAAGCACTGAATGTGGCTAGGTATCAGGAGTTATTTATATCATAAGAGTGACTTGAAGCGTTACTTATAATTATTAGCACCCATACGTTTAATACTTGTGCACATATTACTCTGGAAACCTAGTTTGTATTCTCCAGTTATGTCACAGCACTACACAAACTTTGCCACAAACAAAATTTGCCACGTACAATACAGTGTGGAATGAGAGAAAAGAGCGTTACTAAAACTGATGTCCAAAGAATTTGCATTGGAGCGGAGATTTTCTGTGGACAACACTAGCTTTTTCGAAAGCTGCACACTGATGTCAGTAAATACAGGGTCGACCAAAGGTCTCTCAGAAGTTTCAACTGTTAACAACTTTTTTTGATTAGTTTCCAGTTTCCATTGATATTGGCACAGACTTAAAAGACCAAGGATGGCCAGTCTCCCACCCTTCCTCCGTCACGATCTGAAACAAGAAAGGAGAAATGAATAAATATAAGATGGTATTCACAGTTATACCTGCTCGTAAAAAATCTCTTCGTGAATTTTGGTCCATCCTGCATGTATAGCGATGTAAATTACATTCTTTATTACAAAAGTAACACATATTCACTGTTTCAAAATAAACGATTTTCAATTTGCAAAGTAATTAGTGTTCAGGATTATGTTTCTTCGATAATATTTGGTACTGCGATTACGTCTAATTTTTTTTCCCTTAGTTCTTGCCATCTTCATTTGTGGAATAAGGTTATATGATTATTCTAGAGCCAGAAAGACACAAATATTTAAGCTGACACAACTTGCTGTTATGGAAATGAACTCTCAAAAAAAGAAAAAAAGAAAAAAGTTACCCCCCTATAAAGGGCCACACTCGTCGCTTTGCAGCGCTATACATAATGTAGAAACTGTAATAAGCGATTGCGTTTAACATTGCTGATGATGTAAGAGGCGGCAGTGAAGTAGTGCATATGTGCGTCAGCTGTATGGAATCAGCGCAGTAAGATGAGTCAGCGCGGAGAAGTCACAGAATTGCAGAAATAAGCTAGCGCGTTCGCACGTGCTCATAAAGACACCGCGAATTAAGTTGTTAGGCTTGTTGGTAGATCGTCGCTCACCGCCCAACGTGTCTTAATACTTTCGGCCAGTCGACTATGATCAACAATGACAAAATAGAGTCGCACGCCTTGCAATCTTTCCCAAACGATTTTATAGAAACTATTCGGGGAAAAAAATAAGTTTTTGCGTTGCATATGGTTTTGTATTGCAGCTTCATTATGACGTGCCCGTCATTCTATTAACAGCCGTAGTTATTATGAAATTTCCATTTAAGTAACACACTTCGCGTAATTCGAAAAAGTTTGCGATGAAAAATAGGGGTCGCTATGATTTTTATTTGGTGCATATTACAAAATGCGTTGCTGCAAATAGAATTCAGTTAACATACTGAAGTTTTCTTCAGACCTGGGTTGATGTCTCTTGTCACCAATCTCGAGAAAATTAGCACGCGAAGTAGCGCAGTGGTTAGCACACTAGACTCGCATTCGAGAGGATGACGGTTGAAACCCACGTCCGGCCTACAGATTTAGGTTTCCCGTGATTTCCCTAAATCGAGTGACGCAAATGCCGGGATGGTTCCTTCGAAAGGTCACGGCCGATTTCTTTCCCCATCTTTCCCTAGTCCGAGCTTGTGCTCCGCCTCTAATGACCTCGGCGTCGACGGGACGTTAAACACTAATCTCCTCTCCCTCCTCTAACTCCTCCTCCTCGAGAAAACTGGTGTGATGTAGCACACACATTTGCGATCCCCCGCGCCAGTGATAAAATCAGAATCAAATATCCATAACGTTCCTAATACTTCATAAACGATTTGAGATATCGAAATGAGATTTTAGCAAATGATGGCATAAAATAGGAGAGTATTTTGCCATGTGGTCATTACGCAACTTAATTTCCTACCGTGTAATTCCGATAGCTACAGTCTTTATCGATGAAATAATGTTAATTTTCAAGGGTCACCTACAGCAGGTGAAACGGGGAATGCTGTGCGTTTTGAAACAACATAATAAACCACTGTTTCAGAATTCGCTCGCAATTGCATCTCCGTAAGATGTTAGTGTGGTGAGGTGACATTGTGTAAACTGTGTTGTCTTTTAGGGGGAAAAAAAGCAGATTTTAACGTAGCAACAAGAGAAATGTACGTTTCAGTCAAAATTCGCCATCCCTGACGCTTCTCTGAAAGTTACAAATCGTTAACAAACCAAGCGAAAATAAATCGCTGCTTTTGTTGCATATTCGGTGGAATTCTTTATAGAAACTAACCAAAGCAGATACTCTCCAAAAATCAAGAGTGTCCTTAAACTAGGGAGGTATCAACAACGGCGTCCCACAGGTTTCAGTCTTGGGTCCCTTATTGTTCTTAATATATATTAATGACTTGCCACTCTATATTCATGAAGATGCAAAGCTAGTTCTTTTTATTAATTTATAGTAATTACACCAAACAAACAAGAATCAGCTGAGGAAACTTTAAATAATGTCTTTCTGAAAATTAAGTGGTTTTCTGCAAATGGACTCTCACTAAATTTCGAGAAAATGCTGTACGTTAAATACTTTGAACAGAAGTCCGTTGCTAAGGCAAAATATTCAAAATTTCTGGATGTGTGCATTGATGAGAAACTGAATTGGAACAAACACGTCGATGATCTGCTGAAACGGTTAGGTTCAGCTACTTACGATATTAGGATTATTGCAAATTTTGCTGATAAACATATCAGTAAATTAGCCTACTATGCCTACTTTCATTCACTGCTTTCATGTGGCATCATATTTTGGGGTCTCTTATCATTAAGACGAAAGTATTCATTGCCAAAAGCGTGTAATCAGGATAATAGCTGGAGCCCACCAAAGATCACCTTGCAGACGTTTATTTAAGCAACTCGGGATATTCGCAGTACCTTCGCAATTCATTTATTCAGTTATTAAATTTGTTGTTAATAAAACCCATCCCAATTCAAAAATAACACCGAAGTGCGTAGCTACAACACTACAAGAAGGAAGGATGATCTCCACTATTCTGGGTTATATCTTTTTCACCAGAAAAGGGTTAACTATGCTGCCACAAAACTCTTTCGCCATTTGCCAAATAGCATTAAAAGTCTGACAGATAGCCTAGCAACATTTAAAAACAAATTAAAAGAATTTATGAATGACAACTCTTTCTGCTCAGTAGATGAATTTTTAAATATGAGGTAATAACTGGAAAAAAAACAGAAAAATATCTCATGTAAAGAAAACTTACGTTAATGCGACGCGTTCCACATCATAATAAAATTTCGTATTCATGATCTGTGGAGTTCACAGAAAATGTAAGCGTAGGCTTCAGTTTAAAACAGCACTTCCCCTCTGACGCTGTGTATTTTCTCTGTAGTGCCTGCCTACAATATCCACCACTACCCCTCTCCCTACGAGTGCCCTGCCGATTATGCATCTACCGGCTAAGTAAGCTATTCCGCGCGGACTCTGCCATTCATGCCCATGGAACACGGCGTAACAGTAACTGCAAAAATAAACAAACTGACAGGAACGAGAAGCGAGTGAAGACCTGTAAATCGGTTTCAAAATTGAGACAAATTGCTGCCGTCAGTGAACGCAGGCCGCTCTCAACCAGTTTCTGAGACACACTGCGAAGGGAACTGAATTCAGGACACAATTGGAGTCTAGTACCTCGGAAAAGGCCATTGCTCGTAGCGGCTCTTAAATGGGCCATACAACACGGGAACTACAGACTAGTTGACTGAATGCGTGTAATGTGGTCTGGGGAGACGTGGCTTTTTCTCTCTCTCCAAATGATTCAGGTGACAGCACAGTGATCAGCTGGGCGTCGGGGACACGAACTCGTAGACATGTCCAAGAAAAAATTTCCAATGATAAGCCACATTAGAATTGACAGACATAATTGGGCCTCCTTCATGAGGCCGAGAGCAGCTTCTAGGCGGATGAAAACGGCCGACCGCAGTTGTTGCGCGGATTTCCGGCGGTTGGTTGGTGTGTGAATTGACAAACATAATTGGGCCTCCTTCATGAGGCCGAGAGCAGCTTCTAGGCGGATGAAAACGGGCGACCGCAGTTGTTGCGCGGATTTCCGGCGGTTGGTTGGTTGGTGTGTGTGTGTGTGTGTGTGTGTGTGTGTGTGTGTGTGTGTGTGTGTTCCATTTACACGACTCCAAAGGCTGGTACATCTAAAGGATCAAGCTCCTTCCCTCACACTGCGGTGCGATCGTGTCGATCGCTGCCCGGTATCAAATAAAGCTGCGATCAGAAAAAAAGGGAAATAGTTGAAATAGTCTATAATGCTTTTAACATTGAATATATTTGCCTCATTTTTATGTATACAGCTTGAACCAAAAATCACACCACAATGCGATTCTTTGCATGCTAACAGGACAAACACGTTTCTACCACTACGTCGTCCCGTGCATATTTTCGGTAGGAAATGGTTGCCACAAAAGGCTATTTAGCAACACGACCATAATGAGGATAAGACGTTTCTTCACTCAACATTGTGTAGCTAGGCCGCACAGTTAGAGCAGTGTTAGACTTTTGCGTTGGAATACCCGAGTTGGAGAGTTTGTCTACGACTAGATGCAGTTTTTGTTATTTTCTGATTTTAGATTAGGCGATATGCTATTAGGCTTCTTAATCGTTACACAGCAATTACAGCGGTTCCTATACAAAACACGTGCAATTACTCGCTACTGACACAGAAATTAGGCTTCAATCGTATCTGTCGTTCCACTTACAAAACACTTTCCTGCTTTTAAACGTATACTCTGTTCTTCCATACACTGCCCATCTATATGCTTTCTAGTCCATTGACATTGAAACTGACCCATGTTGTTGAATTTAGTATGTGTGTTTCAAATCACTAACTTGATAAGTTTTCTAATTATTTCTGTCCTGTCCGCAGCTCGTGGTCGTGCGGTAGCGTTCTCACTTCCCACGCCCGGGTTCCCGGGTTCGATTCCCGGCGGGGTCAGGGATTTTCTCTGCCTCGTGATGACTAGGTGTTGTGTGTTGTCATTAGGTTAGTTAGGTTTAAATAGTTGTAAGTTCTAGGGGACTGATGACCATAGATGTTAAGTCCCATAGTGCTCGGAGCCATTTTCTGTCCTGTGACAGGTAATTTACTTTTAACTAATTGCTACTCTTCTTGAATATTTCTGGAACTTCTGGTCAATAACTGTTGTAGTCAACATTTAACAAAATGAAGGATACGTAGTGCTTTAGAGACAATCTATATTACACCATTTTTGGATAGAGCAAAATTAGAAAAAAACGGAGCCGAAGTCTCGATCCCCCGAGTATTCTAATGCAAAACATTACTCACTGCACCAATTGCGCAGCACAGCTACACAGTATTGAACGAATATACTCGTCGTACACGCCACAGAAGGGTTGTCAAATTTCCTTTCTTTCACGTCTATTTTATACCGAAGATCCGCATGGGATAAAATTTTGTTACACATTTTTGTAGTGTTTGTAAGCAAGCAATCGCATTGTGGTGTCAGAGAGTGTGTGAATTTTGGTCCACCCTATATAATCACCATCTGATACCGTGAACGAAGCCACGCGAAACAATGATAATTGTGAAAAAATGAAACGCCTACAGCCGTCCTTACCATTTTAATTACTTTGTTGCAACCAGTTTCAGCGCTTCCGTGCGCCATCTTCAGGCTGTAGTTGATGAGGAAGGGGTTGACACATGCCCTTCCGCGTCAGCTACAGCCTGAAGACGGCGCATTGAAGCGCTGAAACTTGTTGCAATAAAATAATTAAAATGATAAGGACGGCTGTAGGCGTTACATTTTCTCACAATAGTAAACGGCCGCCCTCTCAAAGACCTGTCAAAAGGATGGACACACAAAAAAAAGATAATTTTCACTGGTCGTAGGACTGATTGGAGCTCTGAGGAAGTGTAATGAAAACAACCTCGGAATTAATTCTTTCAACGCTGTGCTAGAAACATTCGAAGATTTTTCAGAAAGATTGTTTACCGTAAATTTATTAATTATTCTGCCTCACTTTTGCATTGAAATACTCCACGACATCGTCAGTAGGGACACTAACCCAGACACTTCTGATAATCATATTTCGACGGCCTTCCTTAGGCTCTTTACTAAATTGTCACACTTCGGCCTTCGCTAGCAGTATAACAAGTTGTCTGGTGTGTCATACAACGCATTAGAGGCAATACGTGTGTCATCTGATGGGAATCTATTATCGAAGCACCTAATTTGTACGGGATATAGGGGTTCGTATGAATGTGAATGTGATCACTCACAAGGAAATGATGAAAACATAATAGTTTGACACGTAAGCTGCAACAAATGAACGCAACGGTTTCGCAATCACATAGTTTCTCTGTGCTCTGTCATAACATTTTTTAACGTTTTTAAAGTTGCGCTCCGTTTTGGAAGTTTTGACTCTTGAATTATTTCCTTTTAACGTAGTTCACACCCATTTATTTGTCGTTTTTCATTTCTGTGAGCCGTCTGTGGTATCTCGCCTTGCTCACACTAGTCATCACATTTAATTGTTGCGGTAATATATTCTTACTACATGACTCATTCTATAACCGATGTATAGTATGACAACTGTCAAGACTACAGAAAGATTACAAACGTTTCAATGACCGGATAATGTTGTGAAAAAAAAAATTAAAATAAATGGCACGATGGAGTTTTGAACAAGGCTCGTTCGCTGTGCAGTCAAACACCATGACCACTTAATCCTGACGCCATTGCTCTTTCGCTTCACTGGATGTTCAACTTTTTAGGGTTGGACCGTTCATTGCTTATATTTTGCTTTATTTTACAGTTCAGTACAGCGTCTTCCTGTTTCATGATGGATCTGTATTCAGTTTTTGACGGGCTATCCATGGGCCATTTTACCAATAAATCAGAGGGGGATGCGATGGGAAATTTCCCTTGTTAGTGCGGAGTGTCCGTGTTTTTCACACCACCACCACCACTTCAGCACGCATAGTTTCATGGAATTCCTATAGGCTATACATAGCCTTCAGAATGACGTCTTTAACGGGAGTGTGTTTCGAGCACCTTTCGGCGGAAAACCAGAGCATCGCAGATGTTCATAGGCGCTTGCTGAACGTCTGTGGAGACATGGCGGTGAACAAAAGCACGGTGAGTTGTTGGGAGTGGTGTCTGCTATCATCGCAACATAGTCGCGCAAACCTGTCCGATATACCGCGTACCGGCCACCTGCACGCAACTATGGCTCATGCAATATTGGAACGTGCGGACACTCTCATTTGATGTGATCGACGAATCACACTGAAACACCTCGCTGCCCAACTAGACGTATCTGTTGGCAGCGTTGACACACTCGTCCACCAGTGGGGTACCCAAAAGTGTGGACTTGCCAGTTTCCTTGCCGCCTAACAGATCACGGTAAAGAACAACGAAAGACCATCTGCGCGGATCTGTTAGCGCATTACGAGGCTGATCGTGACAACTTACTGTCGATCATCATCATATGCAATCCGTGGAGTAGCGGCAACCATCTCTCTCCCGAAGAAAAAGTTGAAAGCCGCACGCTCAGCCGATAAGGCCTTTGCGACGGTCTTCTGAAACTGTGGACGGGTTGTTGTATTTGATGAACTCCCTAATGATGAATCGATCACTATTGAAGTGTATCGTGCTACCCTCAGGAACTTCTCCTTCTCCATGAAAAGACAAGCCCTTGCACAGGGCCGGCCGGAGTGGCCGTGCGGTTCTAGGCGCTGCAGTCTGGAGCCGAGCGACCGCTACGGTCGCAGGTTCGAATCCTGCCTCGGGAATGGCTGTGTGTGATGTCCTTAGGTTAGTTAGGTTTAATTAGTTCTAAGTTCTAGCCGACTGATGACCTCAGACGTTAAGTCGCGTAGTGCTCAGAGGCATTTGAACCAACCTTGCACAGGCCTGCGCGCCCTAGAGGGGCTCACTAAACTTAACTGGACTGTTCTTGCCCTTCCACCCTACAGGCCGGACTCCGCACCTCCTGACTTCTATCTGGTTGGACCAATGAAGGATGCACTCCGCGTGAAGCACCAAGGCGACGTCGACCAGTGGAGTGGTACCGTGCGGGTATACAGGCCCTGCCAGAAGGAAGGCGTAAGGCTGTCTCATTGAACGGAGATTGTGTTCAAAAAATAGGATTTTCTGGCCAAAAGTGTGTAATAATATAGTGTATAGGAATCCCGGATTGAACCAATTTGCTTAAATTTAAAAGAAGTGTTGCATTATTTATTGAACTGCCCCTTGTATAACTTCTTTCGTCCATTAACCATTCATTCACTTCGCTACATATTCCACCTATATCAATTTCGTTATCATTACAGCCGTTACATGATCGATGTAAATGTCTTACAGTCAGTGCTAGCAATTCCCACTATATCTCACCGTGCGTCTGACCATTACCACTGCAGAATCCTTTGTGTTGAACAGTTCACCCGTAAAAATCCTGAGCGACACTGTCAAAACCTAAAAGTCGTAATACACACTGGGAACTTTGTTTCAGACGCAATGGAGGCTGATTCTTCAATGACCTGAAGGGATTTAAAATTCGTATCAGCAGCTACTAAAATGTGTATTTAAGCATACGCGTCTTATTTTATCGATTTGAAACATCGTCGTTGGTCTATAATTATACGTATTTACAATTCTGATTTGTTTTCTAGATCTAAGAACAGTTAGTTACAAAAGACCTTGAAGTGTGATTTCTATTCACGGCATTTTTGTCTGATTTCCGCTTACATCTGCAAGTGACAGCTGCTTGCACATTTGCCAGGTATTACTGCTTGTGGCGCTGATGTCTTTGGCTTAATTCCACGATGGCTTGCAACGCTATACATTTGTTGGCGTGAAACACGACCAAATATACAGAGGAGGGGCGATGGGGCTTCAAAAAGTAGGTTACACATCTCGTTCTACGCGAGGACGATAGCGTAACAAGAATGGCGCATTGTCAAAAGAAGTCATGTTCTGGGTTTCTTTCAGACACACTTCTGTTGCGGAGTGGATAAAACATACATCACAGTGTGCGAGTGGAAGGCCGGAGCAACTGGAAACGTATTCCAGAGAGGGGGGAGGAGCCAACAATTTGACCCAGGCCCCACAAATTTGGGTGATGCTGATCGGGAAAGAAGGCCATCCACAGCAGACAACATCCAGGCTATCGAAGAATTGATTCGCAGCATTCTCCGATTTTCTGAGTAGGATGATGATCACACGGCCCTTTTCGAATGGCTCATTGAATAAGGAATGGATTTCTGTCTTCCAGGAATTTAATAAGTGCCAGAACTTTCCAAACATAGCTTCCAGAGGCTTAATGACTATGTTGAGAAATAGTGTCATGTATCTGTGTCACTTTGAAGTCTAGTGCAGTAGTCAGTAAAAAGTTTCCTGCCCTGCCGTAATAGTGTGTAACTTATTTTTGAAGTCTTCTCATTGCACCACCAGAAATGAATTCTTTTATTTTTGAGTACTTGACTTAGCTTCCCTAATGCGCTGCAACCTACTCTTGTACTTCATTTTCTTCTTCATCCCGTCATCTCAGACTGCCCAAAGTACAAAAAAATTAACAAGTTCTGTGACATTTGTGCTGTTCTATTTTCAAAATGTTGCTCATCCTTCATTCCATTCTTATTGTAACTGATTTCCAAGACCGTTGGCATAAAACATTTGACTGCCAATTTCAGCAGCATTACTTCCTTCCATTTAAAAATCTAATCACTGAACGTATTTCCCATACGGCGAGCTTTGCTGCTGCCGCTCTCGTTTTAATACTGTCTTGTGAAGACAGTTTTCTCTGAACAAACGATACTCCGGCAGGTTACATTGTTAACTGTATTACGCATTCGCGAAAAGCTTTTTATATGCAGTCTGAACCGCACTTGGCACACGGTCTCTTAGGTTCGCTTTTCCTTCTATTCTGGTCACCGTGATCCGGAGATTAAGGCTTTAACCAGTCCACCATACGTCAATGTTACACAGCTGGCGTGGTGTTTTATAGCACGGTCCAGAAGATTGTTGCAGCTGCTCCGTCGTCGCCACGGCTCTGTGGTATCTTACCGCATGTCCTTAGACTCTGCGTTGCCTATAAATTCCGTAGACGACGAAGGACGGTGACTGGAGGTTCGCCAATCTTGTGTGTCTGAGCGCTTGCCAGCTCTTGTTAGATCAGCTGCGACCTAGTTACTAGGCAGAGCTTTGCGTAAAATGTTGCCTCATCAGTTGGCTTTTATTGCTGGGTGCTCAAAAGGAGTAAACCATAAAAAAAAGTCCTTCAGTACGTGTTCACACAACAGAGGCAGCTAAGATGTTCGAGCAACGCTCCGGTAACTAAACAGCAATGCTCGTTAGCATGTATGTGTATGCAACTGGACAGAGAAGCGGGCGGAGAGATGAGAACATCATTGTAGTGTCGAACACTCTAACTTGCAGAATATTTCTCTGCTGAGGCTTGGCGAATAAAGAGTGTGGCTAAAGGGAAGGAAGGTTAGTAGAATGACAAGGCTCTTCGACTATTTCATTATAAAAGGAGCACGAGTTGTGACGCAATAAATATACAAAAGGTAATTAGTCGTGTCCTTTTTTAAAAAAGCCATCATGGCAGTCGTGCTCCATCATGGCAGTCGTGCTGATCGTTTTAAAATAACAATCAAAAACTAGTATCTGGATTGCCGGACAGAGATTTGAACCGCGCTCCTTTGAATGAATATCCAGTTAGTTATCTGCTTAGTTAGATGATCCATGTATCTCACAAAAGTTTTGTATCGAAACGATGTGGAACTAATCCATCTACAGCATATATATACATGATTAGTTCTAACATTAGTAAACATATTTTTAGTCAATTTCTCATCCACAATGAATAAGTTTTATGTTTTTCAGACCTCTTCATGCAACCACACTTAAAATCAGGCTACAGTTATTAAATTAAAATTCTCTGTGGAATAGAAATAGATCAAAATACATGATTTTAGATTAAATTTAAAATCTGCGTTGCTATCTGACGTTCAATTTCATCTTATTGTGCAAATGATCAACAATTTTTGTCGATGCATATTGAATTCCTTTCTGAGCCGTAGCCAGCTTTAGCAGTTGATAATAAATGTCATTTCCCCCCCCCCCCCCCCTCCAGTGTTGTAGGTATGAACATCAATATTCGTTTCCAAGTGTGACTGGTTATTTATTGCAGATTACATTAGCACGTCAAGAGGTAACAAGATGATGCCGGGTAAACAATGCATATTTCTTGCTGCTCGCTTTCGTGGAATCGATGCGGTCTTCCTGAGTGGCGAGTTACACCAGAAAATAATTCCGTAACACGTTATTGAGTGAAAATACGGATAATATGTTAGGAAGTTGATTCGTTTGTTTTTCAAGACTAGGAATTACATAAAAGTAACTGAAAGTGGAGCTTCCTGGCAGATTAAAACTGTTTGCCGGACCGAGACTCGAACTCGGGATCTGCACCTTTTACGGGCTAGTGTTCAAAAGCATAACTTGAAGATATAGTCATTCAGTGACTAATTCTATTGGCTGAAATGTTACTGCTGTATTTCTGTACTTGTATTATCACAAATCAAAGGTACTGTCTTAGTATTAATTCAACTTTAAGCAAAGTCTTTCTTATTGGCACTTGGAACCTCTGATTCCCCAGTATAACACTCAGAACGTTCTTAAGAAACGCTCAAATGTGTGTGAATCCCTAAGGGGCGGGCGCGTGCGCGCGCACACACACACACACACACACACACACACACACACACACACACACACACACACACACACGCCCGAGGGAGGGCTCGAACCTCCGGCGGGAGGGGCCGCGCAATCCCTGACATTGCGCCTCAAACCGCGCGACCACTCCGCACGGCTCAGAACGTCTTAGTAAATGCTTATTTTCTGATTTGTCTCATTCTTTTTTGCAGTCATGAGTAGCATATTCCTATGACATCAAAATACCGTCTCAATATTTTGGATATAAATAAGTTACGTACAAAAAGACACATTGTGTTTTGAATCTCTTCACAAATGTGAAATTTGGTGTTTATAATATTTGGCATTTCCACCTTTCAAATATCCTCGTCTTGCAAAGAAGAAGGTTGTGTCCTTTCACAGTAACGCACGTTCACGGAGGTTTCGAATCGTTGGTGCAAATCATCATCACCGTAGCTTCTAAGTGCTCTCCAGTTCGCCGAATTTGGCTGCACAGTGATTTTCTGTTCAAACCTCAAAGAAAGTGATAAGTCCACGATGAGTCAAACAATATAATGAAGGTGAAACTCAAACTTGTTCTGCACAGTAGATACTACTTTTTTTCTTGTCCTTAGTCCCGAACCGGCGCACGGTCGGCATGGCTATGAACTGATTCGGCATGGTTAATTCAAAGGGGTGGCCTGATGGCCTTCACTGCCGCCATCCCAATAACCCCACGCTCGGAATATGTATAGCCCACTTCTCTGCATATCCTGTCATTCGCGTGGTTGGAAGCGAATATTGTAACTAAGTCGGGACTTTGGTACAATCCCGGAATTCACCCAGTGGGATGTGGGAAACCGCCTGAAAACCACATCCAGGCTGGACGGCACACTGGTCCTCATCGTTTAATTCGCCGGGTGGATTCAATCCGGGGCCGGCGCACCTCCCCGTCCCGGAATCGGCGGCTTAGCACGCACAACTTCCGCGAGGGCTACACAGTACGCTTACTATTAAAACAAAAGAAAAAACTGAATTACAAGTTGTTACGTTATATGAAAATTAAATCGTCTTTTCTTTCTCGGTTTTAGGAAGGGAACATTTAACACCGCTTCATACATGTGATTTATTAAACAGCTATGGGCATTTTGTTGACTCATTCTATACGTTACTGACTCTGAACGTACCAGTTTCCAAATCCCCCGTGAGCGCGTATTATACGGCACCCACGTTGATAAACGTCCGTTGTGCTGCGACGCCGGAAGTTGTGGTGCGCTTGCTAGCGACACACAAAGTGGGCAGAGGTTCACGGAATAGGCCTCTCTCTTGTAATGCGTTCGTGTCGGCATGCATGAGAAGTGCGTTGTCACAGCTTGGCTAAAGGTCTCACACGAGCGGGACTAGGAGCTACGCTTAGAGCCGTGAATCTACACGAATGGCCGTCAGACAAGAAACAACCATATCACATCCTCTCTGGCACTTGGGTTCTCTCTGACGCACAGTCGTAAGTCACTATCAACTGAAGAACTGAAGAACTGCTTTGTGCCTAAGGTATCACACAACAACGTGGATAGGCTTCCACAAAACGTCGGTCTTGGTATGAACAGAAAAATGTAAGTCAGCGGCAGATGAGTAGGAAAATAAATCTGGAAAGTTAAAATACAGCGTTAGTGGTGAGCTCCTTGACACAGCCAAGTCGTTTAGATATCTAGGTTGCAAAGCCATAGGAGTTTGATCGAGCATGTAAGATCGGTAATAGGGAAGGCAAATAGTCGACTTCCGTCTATTGGAGAATTTTTAGGAAAGTGCAGCTCGTCTGTAGAGGAGATGGCGTGTGCGACTCATTCTTACATGCTGCGCGAGCATTCAGGATCCCCATCAGGTCGGATTTAAGGAAGGCATCGAAGCAATATTCAGAAGCGTGCTGTTGGATTTGTTACAGCTACGTTCGATGATCGTGCGAGTACTTCGAAGATGCTTCGTGAACTCAAATGTGAATCCCTGGAGAGCAGACGTTCTTTTCTCGAAACGCTGTTAGAAAAATCAGAGAACAGGCATTTGCGGCTGACTGCTGAACGATTCTACTTTCGCCAATGTATATTTCGCGTAACGACCACAAAGACAAGGTAAGAGGAAATTAGGGCTTGATGGCAGCTATTCGATCCCGGGTCTGATGCTGACAAGTCATGTGCGCTAACCACTACGCCATCTAATATAGTTAGAGGGCCTCTGTAATGAAGTTAGAGTTTAGGGGGAATACCAGGTGGGCTGGATTGAGGGGAAGATGAGTTAGGATAGTCCGTACAGTTGTGCAAAGCCACTGCGCCAGGGTTGGGTAGTGGTTAGCGCATCTGCCACGTAATCAGGAAATCTTGGTTCGAATCCCGGCCTTAGCAAAAATTTTCATTCGTCGCTTCACGTTGCATATACTGTATACATTATAGATTTATTTTTCCCACCTTCCTGTTGCGAGTGGAAGAAGAGTAGCGGTGGTGTAAGGTACCCTCTGCCATGCACCGTATGATGGTTGCGGGCCAAGTGTGCAGATGCAGATGTAGATCACTGGATTCGTGTCTAAAAATAAGAGACACTCGCCAAAGATTCCTTTGGTATCTAGCAAACAGGATCGAGAAAGTTGTCCTTCACGGTCAACAAACTCTATCGACAAAACGTCGGAGGTTATTCATGGATATTTTCTGACTATTTTTGGTACGACGAACCTCTGGTCTCCGACAGCTCGTCACGGATTAATAATAGAACTATGATTTATTCGGCTTGTTACACCAGTTACCTTAGTTCCTGTAACATGCAGTCACCAAAACGTGCAACAAAAGACAGCAGTAACAACTGAGATGCACCAGTACTGTGATGCGGTTGCCGTCTCTGCGGGAAAAGTTTAGCATGGCGTCGTTAGTACGCACATTCATCGCATTCAGTGAACCGATAGACAAAGGGCATATAGGCCAACTCTTAATCAGCAAATTTATCCACACAACTGTGTATCAGTGTTCACGTATAACTAACACTGCCGGAAAAACAACCCCGAGGCAGAACAGAGCAGTATTGAATGTAATGTTGAGGGTGAAGAGTAAAGTGAGAATTAATGTTGTTAACGCGAAGCACCGTTAGTGAATGGAACGAGTTGTTTCCAAAGAACACACACTGTATGCCGTCGACAAGCAGATATTTTCAGTAGAATGCAGATACGCAGGTAAGTGGCGTAGAAAATCAAACCAAATGCAGTTACTTTGTAACGAGCCAGTAGTCGCTTATCGGTGTGTATACGACAATGCACGATACCAATATATTTCCATTTTTCAGCCGTTCATATCTCGAATTCTATTTAACACGGAGACCAAGAGTCAAGTGTCTTGGATAGCCCTTGGCCTAGTGACCATTTGCGTACATACCGGAAGAACGGGCGTACTATGGCTATCACACAGTACAGGGCCAAAATTTAAATATTACTCTCTTTCTCCAGCCGAGGCAAACTGAGCAAATCGGTTGGTTGTTCT
Organism: Schistocerca piceifrons; assembly: GCF_021461385.2. NCBI lineage: Eukaryota > Metazoa > Arthropoda > Insecta > Orthoptera > Acrididae > Schistocerca > Schistocerca piceifrons. Next base: position 545,639,146 of record NC_060138.1, on the reverse strand, counting down.
GCATTAGGTATGGTCCAGGGTGAACCTTAGAAGGCTTATAAAAGCACCATTTGTTCTTGGGTGGTTCCTCAGAAAACACTGAGAAACCATGATTTTGGGTACCAAAGTACCAACTGTGAGTGGCCACTTCTATAATTTCTACCGTATGATCTTAAGCTGATGTTCTTGAGGGACCTTGAAACTCTTTTTCGATAACATCAATCGTTACCGAGATTCAGAGGTCAGTTACCGCATTTATTATGCATGTAATATCGAATCTGAGTGTTAAATGTAGTTTTAATTCGCGTAGTAAACACATGGGGTTATAGGGTCATAGCAAGGGTTGTGAGGTCACCAAACTTTGTTCTTAATCAGCATTTTTTTCACTCATAGATCTTTGTCGCACTCTCTCTGTATAATTGGCATTTAAAGTCCTCGCAAAAATGCCCACAGTGTTACTGTCGTGACATAAAATGGGCTAAAAAGGGTCTTAACATAACTGAAAATGAATTGAGTGCCACAAATTATGTAAAACTGACAATACTGCGAATTTAGTAAATATTTCTGATATTTTTACTATTTTATGGTAAAAATCATAAGCGAGGCATTTTCAGTGAATTACAATCGACGAGCGAAGTATCTAGAAGAAATGTAAAATAACGATTTTGTCGTAACCGTGTATTATGCGTACTTATTTGTTGTTTACATATGTCAGTTTATAAATCTGTCAACACTTTACTGACCCATGGACTTCGTTTTATATAATCAGCGTATCCTTCTGTAGCAGGGCGAAGAACGGAACGAGCGGAAAAATGATCCTGTCAGAGCACAAGAAAGGAGAAAACGTTCCTCTTTAAAAGATTCATAGAAAATGGGGAACCAGCTGCTTCCGCCTTCCTCACCAAAAATTGTGGCATGCGAACATATTCGCTATTTTTTGTGCTGAAAGAGAGTAACGGAGGAGCAGTTACGGTGGAAGAAAGAGGGGAGAGTGTCAGTGGGAGAGGAGACAGTGCTGGTGGGAGAGAGAAAGTGGCAGTGAAATAGAGAGATGGACAGAGATAGAAGAGGCAGTGGAAATGGAAAGTACAGGTGAGTGGAGACCATACACAGGCCTGGGGAAGTCTGGAGTCTCCCAGAATGGCAAACTTTAACAAGTAGAAATCGGTGAGGGCGCATATTGGACCTAGGTTTTAAACACTTGGGTACAAGTAGAAAAAATATGTTGAACATCACCAGAATTTTTGAGCTGCCAGTGTATGGTGGAGACTGTGACAGTGGGAAAGAAGGACAAAAGGAGACAGAGAAGTGACAGAGAAGACAGTGGCAGTGTGATACGCTGTAAATCAGTGAGAAAAAGGAGACAGTGGGGGAGAGACGCATATAGACAGTGGCAGTGAGAGCGAGATGCTGAGTATGCATAACTTCGGAGACAGACTGGCTAGAAGGGTGTAGACTGGTCTGTGTTAAAAAAGCGCGATTACATGTTCGCATCCCAAAATTTTTGGCGAGAAAGGCGGAAGATGGGTTGAGGCAGCTGGTTCCACATTTTGCTGTCAGTCTTTAAAGAGGAGCATATTCGTATTTGTTATGCTCCGAAAGAAGCGTTTTTCCGCTGGTATCAAAATACTCAGAACATATCCATAAAAATCTCAGAAATTTTGTCGGTTGAATAAGGGTTCGCCCTGTATAGTGTGTTATTTGTAACTGAACACGGATTTATTTAAAATTATATGGTAATATACTAGCGGGTAACATCACCCCGCAGCCTACCGATAACTGCATCAGATCCGAATATGAGGTCTAACACGGAACTCACTCAAAGAAGCAGTTTATCTTCATAGGATGATCCGGTAAGTCACACTTCAAAAATCTCGGACTGGAGGTAGATGGAAAGCTTTGTTAGAAGCATGACATTCAAAATATTCTGTAGAAAAATAATGCTGTTGGCTTCAGTATGAGAATAAACTCCAGTGACAGATACTTAAATGGGAAGGCCCTGTATTTCGCTTATCTTATAGTATTATGTCCTCTGCCATCAACTCATGACTGCACAAATATTTGAGCTATTTGACTGCATTTAATAATATTGACGATCTTGACTAGCGTAACTTTCTTGTTTTCACAACTTCAGTCTCAAGGGAGGATTTTTTTTAAATTTTCTAATGTACATGTAAGGCGTTACTGCATGCGTTACAGTGAGACTGTTCTTAACTGCTAGAAGGAATTTGAACATAAATATGTTTCGATATGTTGATTCGAAAGATAGAGGTAATATTTTATGCAAATAATTTGGGAAAAATTCTGTGTAGTAAAGGCTTCATATTGATATACGTATATTGTAATAGGGCCTAATCATTTATTTGAAAATAAATTGTTTTATTGACGTTGGCTTAGGAGACTGATGTCAGAGAATGGTAATAGTTTGAATTGGAACCGGATTAGAAAAAAGTACAAATGATAACGTTTATTACGTAATGTCTGAGATAGTGATTCCAATATGCCTCCAAGACGAACCCCTGTCCAGTTCTTCGGCAATTGGGAGAGTGTTCAGTTTACAACGATCTCCATGTTGGCAGAACGACAATCAAAGAGGTTACTTCCCCACTGGTATCACTGTGTTCCCTGTGGGGAAAAACGGGATCTGCATGGATGGAGATCTGCAAGCGCTTTCTTAGGCTGTACCGTGAACCTTAAAGACAGTAGGGAGGTGAGGGTTGTTCCACTCTCCGATCGCAAGCCGGGAGCCGTCCCAGTTTTCGGTTGCGAAAGCTGGTGTACTGGAAAGACATCCTGGCGACGCCACGTGTTGTCCGTATTGATTCTGGCTGGTCAAGGTTCCTCTTGCGACTCTGTCCGCAGGGAGCAGCCATCCTCCCTGTTTCGACCGCTGGAGACTTTCCATATCCAGCAGCGATGCTACGAAGTTCCCTCTCTGCCAAGGTGCAGTATGCAAGAGGGGAACGAAATCAAAGATCTTTGAAGAATACAAGACCACTAATATTGTTCTACGAAAGTACATCCATTAGCAATAACAATGTCTGCCCACAGCTGTTGGATCCGTGAATCATCTAACGCTTTCAGTGGCCCAAACCAGTCAGGATCGGTTGAAGATTATTTTCGCCTCCCATTTCGCCTACCACCGCCAGGATATTACTTGCTTTTCCTTGCGTGCTTGGGTACGACCTTAAAATAAGTAAATGAAATGTCGTGATCTTGACTGTTTTTATTTTAAAATAAGTACAAATCCTAGATTACTCTGTAGCATGAACAAAGTTCTGGATCTTATTCTAGCGTTAAATATTTAAGGTAATTTCTGACCTCATATAAGCTACTGTTAAAAACTGGGACAAGCCGGCTTTTGTAGTTTTAGCATTGATAAAGAAGAAATTTCGGGTACTTTAGTTTAATAAAAAAAATTTAATTCTGCAATTTACAAATTATTTCACTTCGCATTTGAGATTGGAGGCCAATATGTCAGCTTGAATGCGCTATGTCATGATATTACTGGATACTGTACGTTGTTGACACATGCAAGGGTTAAAGATGGCGATGTGGCAATTTCTTGATTTTCTGCACAAATATACATCCGTCATGCTTCCGTCGTACGAGCAACTACCATGCGTCTGAGTCATTCCTGTTTCGCTATCAGTCACAAAGGTCACTTACGTAATTACCCAAAGCTGCCACAAATTCACTTGAAGGCTGTTCTTGCGACAGTAAATCCTAACACTCTGTTTTCGATGCTTCGCTGATTGTGGAAGAGGGGCCTCCTTATCTCATGTCTCCTAAAAACAGCTCGTTGCCCCCAACAGAAATCCTCTCCGTAGGTCGCGGCTTATAACATAGCCATTTTCAACTTTGAAAGGAAGCGTGCTCGTGAGAATGGTTTCTGCTGTCACTGCAAGACTGTTCAGTTTCTTGGTGTAAGGAAAAGGATGTCACCGAATTTATTTGTACATTTGTGTTGAATAAGGACGTGGTAAAATCACTGCCGCGTAACAGCCAGTAAATGTCCTCTAGTGACTTATGATCGGAATGTGTAACAGAATATGGAGCACCGCATTGCTGAAACCCGTGGTCAGTGTCCTCTCTTGTCGAGCGGTTCTAGGCGCTTCAGTCCGGAACCACGCGGCTGCTACGGTAGCAGGTTCGAATCCTGCGTCGGGCATGGATGTGTGTGACGTCCTTAGGTTAGTTAGGTTTAAGTAGTTCTAAGTCTAGGGGACTGATGATCTCAGATGTTAAATCCCATAGTGCTTAGAGCCATTTGAATCATTTGTCCTCTCTTGGTAAGCCAGTAGGTATCGCATCAAAGTGTAACTTTGTTTAATCTTGTAAACTAAAGCTGGAGTGGTCTGATCTGCTTTTCTTCGTAACTCGTGTATCTGTGTTGAGCTGCTGAACAACGAAAGTTGTGTAGTTAGGAAAATTCTGTCTGATAAATAAGTCGCCAAAGTGAAATTGTGTTACTACATTTTAATTAATTTCAACCTAATTAATGAGAAAGCCTGAACTGTGAACTAAATCAGCTGTTATGAAAAATTCTGTATTTTGCAGTGTAGTGAACAGTGCTACAATGCGTGACGTCACAAAGTGCGACTTGCAATTTCCAACACCCAAGTTAACAGAATGCAGATGCTACATAAATCACCACTCAAATTTCTGAAAGAAAAGATCACCAAAATGCTTCTATAAAATGCACTGTAAATTAAATTTCTGAACACTGAATAATTCACACGCGATTGTAACATGGGACACAGAACAATTGTCTGACAAGAAATGTAATCATATCTGAACTTTAACTATGCCAAACGTGACAATTTCTAAAAGCAATGCTTAATGCTGAACGATCTCACTGTATCCTGACTGTAATGTAACTGGCCTTAAAAAGTTTTATGGCTTATCAGTGGCAATGGAAACTGGGCACTGCTCGAAGTGATGAACATAAAATATGCAGCGCAGCTGCAAGCAAGTTAAAGGAAAGAAAAGCCTTGCACACAGTAGTGCGAAGATATGCAACTATTCTAAGCACCTCGTGCTTTAATCTGTGTTCTGCAAAGTGCGGTGTAGCGGCAAAAGTAATAAAAAAAGAGACTGTGGTGGAAATTTAACTTGCTGAATGATTGAAAGTAATATAATATTTAAGAAAACCGTATTTCAAAAACCAGTAATCATTCATCGACAATTATACAGATTTTTATGAAATTTATTTTTATAACAAATTGCTCTGCCATGAAATTTACTGAAACTGGTAACGGGATGGTAAAACTAACTGCTGCGTGCAAGCAAGCAATATGAACTGTTAACTTCACGTATTCTCGTCTGAACAATGAACTATTTAACGCAAACCTGTAGAGAAAAATTCCATTAAAACGTTCTGTTATTCAAACGCGTAACTACGCGTAAGCAAGTAGTGTAGCAACATCACTACTCAGAATCTAGACATGTCCAATTTATCATTACGAAATCGTACTTCACAGTTGATGCTTCCCTGTATCTTTATCACTTGCTCAGCAACCGATTTCCATCCGCTCAGTAGCATAGCTACGCCCTTCTGACCCATTAGCTTAGCTCACAGTGCTTACTGCGACGACAATGCTGCTGACAACCAAAGCTCACCCTGCTTGTACACAGAACATCTGTGGCGTAACATATTGACTATCGAAAACTACTGCTTGAAAAATGTTTGGCGTACAAATATGAAGTATATCACATCCAATGAAAATATAATGCTCATATCACTTCCGTTGAATACCAAATATAAACTAGCCACCTCACGATACTGCTGCCAGTCTTGGAGTTTTTCGGTCTGCCGTAGCTCGACAACGAATTTTCTTACCGTCTGAAACACTGCCACCCTGTGGATCAAAGTGTCTCATTCATCTGTCATAGAAGTGTAACTGACACACACAGCAAAAGCAGTGCAGCGTGGTGCGCCACTGGAGTTTCGCCGCACAGAACGAGAGAATGTGATTCAAAATGTTTCGTGGTCAGCGAATGACGATCAAAACTTCCGCTCATTCCTGTACACAAAGTGTAACGTATCACTTACGGGCTCACGACCGACGGCGAGTCCTGGATTGCTGATAGCTATTGTGAGCGAAAGCGTCGGTTTCTCCGCTTCAGGAGGACAGAAACTGTTAACGAGTGTCTGAGCATCCGTAATATGTTTCCAGATATGTGAGTGGCTCGAAGACGTGCAAAATAACAGGATCTTGTACGTTGTTCTCGCCCGTGGGTGTCCTTCAGTCAGGGGTACCATCAGGAGTGCCCCAGGGAAATGTGAGAGGACCGCTATTATATTTTGTATGCATAAATGACGCGGCGGACAGGTTTCAGCAGCAATCCGCGACTATTTGCTGATCATGCTGTGGTGTTCGGGAAGGTGTAGTCGTTGAATGACTATAGGGGAGCATATAAGATGGCTTGGACAAAATTTCTAGTTGGTGTGATGAGTGGGAGCTAGCTCTGAATGTAGAAAATGTAAGCTAATGCAGAGGAACAGAAAAAAAAAACTTGTAATGTTCGAATGCACTATTAGTAGTGTGCTTCCTGGCACAGGCACGTCGTTGAAATATCTGGCCGTATGAAATGGAGCGAGCACGTAGGAATTGCAGTAGGGAAGGCGACTAGTCGACTTCGGTTTATTGGGAGAATTTTGGGGAAAGTGTACACGTAAAACGTAAATTCCGTCCACAGGCTCTGGCGGGCCCAGCTGAACCGACCGGCCGCCGTGTCATCCTCAACCAGAGGCGTCACCGGATGCCGATGTGGTCAGCACACCGCTCTCCCGGCCGTATGTCAGTTTCCGAGACCGGAGCCGCTACTTCTCAATCAAGTAACTCCTCAGTTTGCCTCACAAGGGCTGAGTGCACCCCGCTTGCCAACAGCGCTCGGCAAACCGGACGGTCACCCATCCAAGTGCTAGCCCAGCCCGACGGCGCTTAACTTTCGTGATCTAACGGGAACCGGTGTTACCAGTGCGACAAGGCCGCTGGCTTTTGGAAAGTGTGGTTCGTCTGTAAAGAAGACTGCATACAGGACACCAGTTCTTGAGTACAGCTAGAATGTTCGGGATCTTTAACAGGTCGGAGTAAAGGAAGACATCAAAACAATTCAGAGGCAGGGTGCTAGATTTGTTACCAGCGGGTTCGGACAACGCACGGGTATTACAGACATTCTTCGGGAACTTAAATGGAGATCACTGGAGGGTAGAAGTTCTTTTCAAGGAACACTATTGAGAAAATTTAGAGAAACGGCATATGAAGCTGACTGCAGAACGCCTCTACTGCCGCCAACATACATTTCGCTTAAGGAGTACGAAGATAAGAGAAATTAGGGATCGTACGGAGAAATTTAGGCAGTCTTTTTCGTCGCTCTGTTTGCTAGTGGAACAGGAAACTAAATGGCGTTGTGGTACATGGTGCCCTCCGCCACGTACCGTACAGTGGCTTGCGGAGTATGTTTGTAGGTATAAATGAGAGATAAAAGTCTGGTGTTTCCTTAATCCGACTAAAGGGTGATGGACGGCCTGGTCCGACCTGACGGTTCTCAAAGCCGATTGTTTCCTACGGGATGGCTGGCGTACGCTCACACCCTTTGCGAAACAATCTCCTTAAAGTGTAGGCAGGCAGCAGCGCGTCACAGTATTACTTCTAGTGAAATGAAATGATCGTATGGCATTGTTGGCCGGGAGGCCCCATGCGGGGAAGTTCGGCCGCCGTATTGCAGGTCCTCTTTAGTTGACGCCACGTCGGCGACTTGCGTTCGTCAAAGTGTTTTCAGGAAATTGCCAATCGCAGCGTGTACTTGCTGCTCTGGAGGCTGATTGGCCCAAATGCCTACGTGGTAAAATAATTTGGCCGAGAGATAGGGATCGGACGAAGTCAAGCAATCGGGTGGGAGATGTTGTGGGGAGCAGGAGTCGGGTTCGGATCCCTATGTAGCGGAGGTGGTATGCACCTGTACTTCAGAAGCCTCTGGTCAGGGGTTAGTAAAGTAGTTCTGTCTGTGTGCAAGTTCAACCAGTGATCGGAAGCGCGTTCCCGTCCGCGGGCGTGGGAACGTCTTGGTCAGTTGCAAATTTTGAAGATTTCGGTTGCTGTTCAGCGAGCTTGCAAGAAGTGGCCAACTAAAAAATCGCTGAGCGGCTAGTTAGGTGGAGGTGTTGTCTGACGAAAGAAGCGGACTTAGTGAGAGTTACTAAAAGATACTAAATTGGGTTTTGCTGCAGTGGGAGTTTGAAGTACGGAGCTCTCGTGTAGGGGAGGGGAGAGCCGGGAAAAATAGCCAGGTTAGGGTTATTACATTTTTTAAAGCTGAATATCAATAGACGGAAATGCATAGAAATGAGTGATAGCAATATCCTGCTACTGAAATATAGTATCGAATTGTGTGATTACCTCAACATCAAATTAGGTATTTTAAGCAATTCAATTCTCACAAAGTGGCATAATGTCTACTTTGCCCGACACGAGCAGGCTTAGTTTTAAACTCAAAAATAAGGGATATAAAAACTGTTGCATCAAAGAACAAAATGTATATTATTGTAAAACATAATTCGAATTAATTTGTTCTTTTCATAAATGAAAGTCAAACTGCGTTCAAGTCCTGTACAGAATTCATGGGGCCGGAGGGAACGCAATTGGCACTATATCCACTGCTCTTCTGGCCTCGAATTTGAAAATTTTTCTTAGCAATACAGGCATATTCTGTCTTCATCGCTATCGTCAAAAACAGCTTCTCTAGGCTGGGTTTCCTGCTCTTCGGACTCTTCTTTTTATCGATTTTCTTCTCTCCGGCTTTTTCGTTTTTTCTGCTTTTTACTATCTACTTCTCCTTCTTTCTGTGCCGCTAGCAGTTAACTCTTAGGACTTGCTGTATCGCCGCGAAGCGCTTCTTTCGGCCGCTGCGTTTACGTTTTCCCCCATATTCAAAGTGGCCAGAAGGCACCGCCGACGTTGCCATTTTGCCATCATTAACGCCTTTACACAAAAGCTATATACCCTCTAATAGCAAGACCGACATTTCAATAACTATAAGAGGATCATGCAGTCAAGATATCGATGGTAGGCAACGAAAACCTCGTAACGCCATCTGTCTGTCAGAACCTTGCAGTTCCAGCCAACAGTAATTCCATTATCAAAGAAAGATGTGAAAGTGCATGGATTTCTCCAATCTCTCAATGACTAGGCCTGAACATCACGCAGATCATACGTGTTATCCACGTAACCCCAGCATCCTTTTCGGAGGAAGTCTACGAAACAGTAAGTCACGTAATTTGTCCCGCTCACAGCACGGCGCCAAGGCTTCATCGATTCTGGCAACGGCCGGTAGTGGGACTTCATTCATCAAACGCTAGAGACGCTCTGAGACGACTGTCGAGAAGGAATGTTTCAAAAGTACTGGAGAAGCTAAGGGCGTGTGTGACGTAGAAGGGCGCAGCCGAACAAATGAGTCATTAGCGAGAACAGCCGTCGAGTCGCTCGACTGCGTAGGAACGCCCTCGCCCTCCGCCACTAGTCGTTCTCCAGGTGTCAGCTGGCCGCCCCAGGCGCTGTAGCGCTCGCGGAAACAATAAGCACCGCTGGCGCTAGTGCTGCATCGATCCCCCCCCCCCCCCCCTTCCCTCTTTCCATCCCTTCACCACCCCTCCCGTGCCCTCCAGCGGCGCCTCAGCTGATGGACGAGACTCGGCTCGGCTGTCCGTGGTTATTCTGGGCCGGCGCACTCGCCACTCCCCACACAGCAGCACGGCGTGGCCAGTAAACACCGGCGCCCGCCGACTACCGCAGCGCCACGTGTTTGTTCTGAGGCCGGCTGCCTGGAGCCGGTAGCGCCTAAGTGGGCCGCGCTCTGCTACCAGCACGCCAATTGGTCTCCGTAGTAGCGCTGTCTAATACACACGGAGGTGACGTAACTCGTGGGACACAGATATGCACTGATCCAGATGGCGGTAATATCGTTTAAGCAAGGTATAAAAGGGCAATGCATATTCCGAGTTGGCATTTGTACTCACGTGATTCATGTGAGAAAATGTCCGATGTGGCGATAGCGACACTACGGGAACGAACAGACTTTGAACGCAGAACAGTAATTCGAGTTCGACGCACGGGGCACTCCACTTTGAAAATCGTTAGAGAATTCAGAGTGACGAATTTCAAGGGTTACCTCTCACCACGGACAACACAGTGACCGACGGCTTTCACTTACAGGTCGCGAGCAGCGGAGTTTGCGTAGAGTTGTCAGTGCTAACAGACAAGAGTGAAGTAACCGCAGAAATCAGTATGGCGCGTTGATAACGTATCCGTTAGGACAGTGCGGCGAAATCTCCTCTGGCGCCGGCACGTGTGGCCGAGCGGTTCTAGACGCTACAGTCTGGAACCGCGCGACCGCTACGGTCGCAGTTTCGAATCCTGCCTCGGGCATGGATGTGTGTGATGTCCTTAGGTTAGTTTGGTTTAAGTAGTTCTAAGTTCTAGCGGACTGATGACTTCCGATGTTAAGTCCCATAGTGCTCAGAGCCATTTTTTGAAAACAGTGGCCTGGTCAGATGAGTCCCGATTTGAGTTTGGAATAGTTGATGGTAGGGTTCGAGTGAGCGCAGGCCCCACGAAGTCGTGGTCCCAGTTCTCAACAAGACAGTGTGCTAGCTGGTGACAGCACCATAATGGTGTGGGTTGTGTTTATATGTAATGGGTTGGGTTTCTGGTCCTACTGAACCGATCACTGACTGGAAATGATTACGTTTGGCTACTTGAAGTAGTAGTTCATGTTCCCAAACATCAATGGAATTTTTATGGATTACAATGCGCCATGTGATCGGGCTACAATAGTTCGCGATCGATTTGAAGAAAATCTTAGACAATTCGACCGAATGATTTGCCCACCCAGATCGCCCGGTATGAATCCCATCGAAAATTGTCGTTATAGCAGCAGTAACCGATTAACAACTGCTCCAGAAAGTATTACATAGGCGTTGCCGACCGCAGCGCCGTATTCTGCCTGTTTACATATCTCTGTATTTGAATATGCATGCCTATACCAGTTTCTTTTGGCGCTTCAGCGTAAAATAATAAATCTTACGTCAATGTAAACTTTGCCGGCCAGACACAAGACTCGAACCCTGAGCCCCATGAGCTAAATTCGCCCACGTAGGCCCGGAGCCACACCGACGTGAACAGTTGACGTGGCTGGGACGACCAGGTGCGACAGACCCACAGGTTCCACCGCTGCACGTGCTGTGCTGTAAGTCATTTGGTGACGTCACGTTTTCAATATTTGGCATCCACTTCGGGGTATTTCCCGACATTTGCGGCCCCACGTGTCTCATATTAAATTTCTTGTCTTAGCGTCATCTACGTACCTTTGGGGTTTTTCAAACGTTAATGAGTCTCTCTCTCTCTCTCTCTCTCTCTCTCTCTCTCTCTCTCTCTCTCTCTGTGTGTGTGTGTGTGTGTGTGTGTGTGTGTGTGTGTGTGTGTCGACAGTACAAGAAAACGGGACTTGAGAATGAAGTGTACTCCCTAAATGCCGATTAATTATTATAACAAATTTACAGCAGTCTTCGAAGAAGTTACATAAACGACTGATAGCCTGCAACATTTGCCATTAGCACATAAACGGAAGCTGCCATGACAAAGAAAATCCACAAATAGCATGCTTTTTAGTCGCAGGGTCATAAGATTGACGTTGCTCTGTACCGTGCCAACATTTTCTTTTCAAGGTGCTCTCTCATGTTGGAGGTGGAATAAACAAGAATACGACCATTTTGTTTGCATTGGACAAACTTCGTATTTTTCCGTCTGAAGGGTCAACTGCAGTGTCGAACTTTCTTCCAGTCATGACTTTCCGGTAAATGAGCGCACTTGGAATTGTGTACGCTGCATCACTTCTTGCACCCCCCGCCCCTCCAACAGTCTGGGAACACAGCTCGGTTAGAGGCCATCTGGTCATTTCAGTCGGTTATTTCACCCTGACATTGCTTCATTACAACAGCAAGATCGTGCACCCCACTTCCAGTACTAAGTCGCAACTTGGCTTATACCGCTACACGCTTCAGTTAAGAGAGGAGTCGACCGTTCTCAGACTCGTCGTACCAGCGGAACTAAAGTCTGTTTTCTTTCTTTGTGTGTGTGTGTGTGTGTGTGTGTGTGTGTGTGTGTGTGTGTGTGTTTTCTTTTTCTTCCCCATCACCTCTCCTGACCTCCGTTTCATCCTGTTGGGTTAGAGAGGATAGGATTTCTCTTCTCATTTCTTCGCTTTTTGGAGGTATGTATCAATTGAAGAGGAACTAGAATGGGAAGGAAAGAAACCAACGTAGCGCTGAGTTAACAGTGGCGCCTTGATTTCTAACGTATGTATGCAATCTTCAGTATTAGACTTATATTCGCTCCTTTTCTGACCCCCACTACTGAATGTTCCCATGTTTTATTATACGTCTTTTCGGGCCTTTTTTAATTTTTTTACGCAATTACTGTCTAGGCTGTGTTCCATTCCGCATACGGATCGTGAAATTACATGCTAGTGGTACCAAAAGTACTTTCAGCCATACAGCGTAAGGTGGCTCGCGGATTATGTATTCAAATATGCGCCTCGATTAAAACGACAAAGAGTTCTGAGAGTCGAGCATAGAACGAAACTATGGTGTCCCGTTCGTATGGCCTCCACGTACAGCGCGGCTGCGACTGTGTTGCTGTTTTTGATACATTCACACGCTCCCTGTTAACATACAATACTCACCTCTCTTTGGAGGTGCTAATAACCTTGCCACTTTTCTGCACACCCTCTTTTTACTTAATTGGCACATTCCGTTGCGTAGGGGAACACGTCAGTCATACAAACAAGTGAAACGACTAAAATGTATCGTAGGCGTCGTCTTCAACTGACACAGTAACTGATAAATGTGTCAGCAGAGCGATGCGACAACGATGGAGAAAGCATAGTTAATGTCAGATTGGTTATTGCTATCTTAGCAATCCTGTCAACAAGTCGCTTTGTTGCCGTGGTCCAGGCACAGACAATGGTGTCACCTGCGTAACGGTTCCCCTTTGTCTGTAGGTGGGCAGGTCCGGGTCACGGGACTGCTCTGCGAATTGCGGCGCAAACTGGCTGGAGCCGGGAACCGCCGAAATAGACCGTCGCTCCTCGAGCCTTGCTCAACCCGTGGCTGCGAGGTTCCTCTCGTCGAACACGAACCGCTCCTATAGCCGATGCTCACCTTCACGATGTGCTTTCTTCTATCGAGAGATCGAAAGAAACTTCGGCCGCTATCATTCGCGCGGTGAAATCGATGTGCGAGCCACACGATTTATCTTCGCGACGTACACACTGACCATTAAAACTGCAACACCATGCTCACGGGGCGTGGCACAAAAGCCAAATTCGATGGCGTGGTTTTGGAGATATTCAGAATTCCAGTGCCACCACACAAAGCAGGCAGGGATAACTACATCAACATTTTGTATAAAGCGTAACTGGTTTCTAATTTAGATCTGGCATTTGAATGTTGGTAGTTTGTGAGAAGATCGTGCGAGGAGGATAAACGTCTTCCAACACGTATCGCAATTAGAATGCGGCAGGATCCTGGCCTTTTATCGTTCAGCGATATTGCTGCTCGCGTTCGTCTGGATGCCACTATGCCGGCCGCTGTGGCCGAGCGGTTCTAGGCGCTTCAGTCCGGACCCGCGCTGCTGCTACAGTTGCAGGTTCGAATTCTGCCTCGGACATGGATGTGTGTGATGTCCGTAGGTTAGTTAGGTTTAAGTAATTCTAAGTCTAGGGGACTGATGATCTCAGCTGTTAAGTCCCATAGTCCTTAGAGCCATTTGAACCATTCTGATGGCACTACCGTCATGTGAATACGGAAACGATTATGATCTCCCCATCGGCGGAAGATTCCAGATGCCATTCGGGTCTCTGGGAGAGTCCTGCCAAGGCACAATTTAATATATTATTTTTATTAATTATAAATATTCTTTATTTATTATTAATAATAAATGTGCATTATGTGTGCTTTTATTTTAATTTTTGATTTAGTTATTGATTGTAGTTCGTTTAGCTTAGCTCCATATTTCCATTTGTCTTATATCTTTACTCTCCTGAAAACTTGGAAAATATGAACAATTCGTTTTAAATACCACAGGAGAACCAGAGATGTACTCCGCAGAGGCGATCTCGCGGAAATTCCTCGCCGTTATCTGATCCTCTTTAAATCTCAAAAGCCTTTACTCGTTACGCAGATCGTTCGGCACAACTGTGTGCTTTGTTGTTTGATGAGCCTGGATGATAGATCCAACAAGTTAAAGTTTATTAATTCGGAGATAATTTCTCGACGAATTGTGACCCTGGAAAATGCGGGTTGGCACTATCGTTCCAAATTTCACCTCCGAGCGGTCTACTTCTCGTAATATCTGTACCGTGATAATTAACTAATTTCCGCATGCAGATATACCACCTTCAGTGCTTGATGCTAGTTACTGGATTTTATTTTGTGCAGAAACTGTATACCGTAATGGTGTCTCTCAACAATACAGTCTGTCTCCTCTTCTCACACGCCCGATCTCTCCATTTTCTTTACAGAGTTCGGAAAACAAAATCTTTGGTTTGGTAAGACACAGAGATGCGTTCATAGCTCTACTGTTTCGCATACATTGATAGGCCGTTACAAGCAACACGAGTGAAAAGATGGAACAACCAATGAAGGGGTAACACTAAAAGTCGGAGCGTGGGATGACAGAAGCTTGAACGTGACAGGGAAGCTAGAAAGTCGGAGAAGGCAGATGGAACGGCTCAATCTATATATCGGGTGTCTCTCCAAAGGCACACCAGTTACAGATTCTCAGGTATATTGGTAGATATTTTCAATTTCGTTTTTGCAGTATGTAGGAGGAGTCGATCCAAAGAAATACTGCTCACCATATGCTTCATCCGACGTCCAGTCTCAACGGTAAGCGTCTGTCTGTTTCCTGTTCAAAACAAAATTACTTTTAAAACTAAATTTTGCGAACAAGTTCGACAGTGTGATCCCATATTGTGTCTAGTGCGTTATTCGGTTCAGAGATAAGAGCTAAAAGGAACAACAAAATACAGTAAAACCTTTGTTTCGCACTTCTTCATTGTCCGACTCAATCCCGTCTCGTGTGGCGCCCTGGTCCACGTTGATTGGTACCGCCACGCAGCAGCGCTACGCAGCCGCTGCTGGGGTACTGGTTATTCTTAGTGTCTTACTGTCCTTGTTAATACATATCGCTAAACCGAATATCGCACTAGACTAATATAGAACGACTCAATCTAACTGGCGTGCAGAATTCTGCTTTAAAAATAATTTTGACTGAAATTGGAATCCAGCTGACGCTTTCTGTTAAGTACTGGGCCTTGCGTGAAACATGTGATGGCCAGTATTTCTTTGGGCAAACTCCATCTACACATTGCAACAATGAAATCAGAAATACTGCCGAAAGACGAGAGAAAATGCTCTTGACGGCTCCTAGGAGAGACCACATGTACACAGGGGGGTGGGGTAGGGGTGTCGGTGAAGTGAAATGGAAGGAAGATTTTCTGGTTAGATGGTACATTGGATAGCCCGTCAAAAACTGTACACAGATCAAGCATGAAAACTGGAAGAAGATGTACCGAAATGTTGAAAAAGAAGCAAAATAGAAACAGTGAACGGTCCGAGCTCAACATGGGCAGCAACGAGCGAGTTTGAAGAGCCTTGGCGTCGCTGGTGAGTGGTCAGTCTTGGACTGCGAAAGGGGAGGTTTGTTCAAATGTGTGTGAAATACTATGGGCCTTAACTGCTAAGGTCATCAGTCCCTAAATTATCAAGGGCAAACACACGCATCCATGCCCGGGGAGGACTCGAACCTCCGCCGGCATCAGCCACACAGTCCATGACTGCAGCGCCTGAGACCGCTCGGCTAATCCCGCGCGGCGGAGGTTTGTTTCGAATCTCCCTCGAGCCCCATTTCTTTCTCATTAAATTAGGAACTGTCCGTCCGGTCATTGACTTGTTTGTTTGCTGTATTGACATTTGTGTCTGTGTCGTGTTGTACCGTCCGTTTGCAACAGCAAGGTGTAAGAAAGGGACCTCCATACGTGCGTACTTCCTATTCGTTTTACACAAGTACAACATGTTACCACTCTTGCGTTCCGTTTTGGAAGTTTTGGCTCTGGAATTCCTTTGTTGTAACATGGTTCACACCCGTTTATTTGTTGTTCTTTCATTTCTGTGAGCGGTCTTTGCTGCTCCTCTCCTGCTTTATCTCTCTCATCATCACATTTACTTGGGAGTGTAATATATTCTTATCATATATTCTGTAAACAATGTGTAGTACGATAATCGGCAAGACTACAGAAGGAAAACACGTCAGTGACGTGACGGACAGTTCATAATTTTGTGGAAAAAGACATAGGAGGCACGAGGGAGATTTGAACCCGGCGCTCCTGTTTTGTAGGCCAACGCCGTGACCGCTCAACCACGACGCTACGGGTGTTCCAAGACACTTGATATTGCACTTATTGAGCTGGGAGCGTTCACTGTTTCTATATTGCTTCTTTTTGTTTTTACAGTGAAATACATCTTCTTCCTGTTTTCATGCTTCGTGTATGTTCAGTTTCTGATTGGCTATCCATTGGGCCATCTTACAACTAAACTTGAGGGGATTGATGGGTATTTTACCTTGTAAGAAATATCGTTTGGGATATTGAATATAGCGAAAATGTAGAGTGTAGCGAAAGACGGGAGTAAATAGCGTCTACAGCAGAAAGGGGAAGGTTTTCTATAATAGCCAGCCGAGATGTAGCGGCTGTATTCGTACAACTTCTCTGCAGAGTCTGCTACAGAAGTAGTTAGCAGCCATTAAGAACTGCCGGCAGAACGTCTTTAGGAAGATCTTGCGGAGCAAGTTTTAATTGAAAGCACCTCACGGATTAAATACATTAATGGAGTGCGCATAGCTCTGAAAACGGCTTTAGCAATTGAGTTCGGAGAGTTACCTTTGCGCAGTTCTGAAAGGGGAATATAACTGCGTCATAGTACCCCACCTTACTCGGAGGAATTTTTAAAGAGCCGCGGTTGCTTACGCTTTATTCAAGATGGAATAACGATGATATTTTATCCCTCACGGGACAGGTGAACTTCATGCTCTATACGAAAAAGTTACGCGTTGCTGCCCCTTTTCTAAATTCCCCCGAAGAAATGAGTCACTTAGCCGTTACTGGAGGTGAAAACATTGCTTAATAGTCTGCTACGATATTGTCCTCCAAAGTACTGCAGATGAAGAACAAATAATGATCTTTATTTAGTAAACCAAACTTATGAGTTTAACGGAAAGTACAGTAAGTGCGTAGACTTGTAATTACTTCAAATAATGTTTTATCATTATTTGCTTTCTTTAAATAATTGTCCTGCTTATGTTTACAATAAATTCATTGTACACAGGGTATTTCAAAATTCTTAATTCAGGCTTCTAGAGCTTGTAGAGAGGACATAGAGATAGTAGAGAAATACTTGTTTTATAAATAAAACCGCCGTTTCTGGCTACAACTTAATTTGTTTTTCCCAGACGCTTTTTTCCTTTCTCTTCCTCTAAGGCATCATCAGTGGGATCTGTAACGATACATTTTTATTATTTTTAGATTAGCAAACATTTCACGTCGCGATTTTTTTATGTAAATAAGTAATTACTTTTTGTTTGCTGTGTTCTGCGTTTACTCTCACGTGGTCTCATGGTCGCATTACCACTTTATTACCGACACATAAGCAACATTTTGTATTCCGAACTTTTTCGCACTGTGCACCAAGTTTTTCTTGTTTTTCAAATACGAAATGGTGCTTATGTGTCGGTAATAAAGTGGTAGTGCGACCTCCGGACCAGATAAGGGGAAACGCAGATAACAGCAAACAGTAAGTAATTACTTATTTACATAGGAAATCGCGACGTGAACTGTTTGATAATGTAAAAATTACAAACTGTATCATTATACATCCCACTAACGATGTCTTAGAGCAAGAAAAAGGCGAAACGCGTCTGGGAAAAATAAATTAAATTGCAACAAGAAAAGGCGGTTTTATTTACAAAAAAAGTATTTGTATGTTTGCTGCGAAGGATGGCCACGCAAAAAAACTTGACAGTAGCCAAAGTTTTTATAAGGAACCCATGTCCGGGTGTGTACAGTTTGGATACAAAAGAAGTCCGAAGATCGGATCACTTGAAAGTCTGCCCGCTTCACGGTAGTTACGCAAACTGAGAAAAGGGCGCCGTCGTCAGTCGCTGTTGTAATTATGACGTCACATATAGTTTTCGTCGGGCTACAACAATGCCAGACGAGAAACTGGTACGTCCGCATCTAGGAGAGCTGGCTGCGGTGCTCCACGGTCACGCTGCGCTGTCGACTTTGAAGAGGACTGACTGCCTTCGTCTCGTAGAAGAGCACCCGACGACGAGTGCTCGAAATACAGCCTATTCCAAGTGCTGCTGTAGACCACCCGGGTGAGACCTCATTGTCTCCGCTGTTCGCTTAGTCTGAAGCGACAGATTTCGGAGTGATCCGATCTTCAGGCTTATTTTACATCCGAATCGTACATTTCCGGACATGGGTCCCGTATCAAATCCCTTATCTACTAAGTCCCTCTACAAAAACTAGAAGTCTGTAACATAAATTGTGAAACATCCTGTAGATAACATTTTCAGTGGACTCGTCAAGAAGGGACTCGCCAAAGGCGTGGAACTAAATGGCCCGCCAGCTATCTAGGTGGTAATTCTACACATTTTCAGACGACAAGTGTTGCTCAGCTTCAATCCTTTCAGGAGCACGTAGCTACAGAACACTTCCCAATGCGTAACTGCGGTGATTCCACAAACCGAGAGAAAGAAAGGTAACAGAAAAGTAGTAAGATTCAAACTAAGAACGAATGATGGCCTGTACAATACGAAAGTAATGTTTGTACAGATTCTGAAATCCGGGATCAGCATTACTGACATGCAGTGTACTGAATCGTCTACTAATGAATATATCCTTCCACAATCTGAACCACATATGTTACGTTTTAATTTAACGTAGAATGAAATCATTACACCCTACACCGTTCTAAGGAATCACATAAGCATCTAGAATGTCACCCCCATGTTTAAAAAGAGTGTCACATATTCCGCCAGAAGTTAATGTTGGCCAAAACTAGAAGAAAAGTTCCTATAATGATACACTTATCAGCCAGAACATTATGACCACAGACCACCTAGACGTTGGATGCCGTCTGGCTGTTTTGCGGGGCGGACACGTGACGCGGCAGCAAAAGTAGGAGTATGTGCGAGGAGCAGACACGGACGAGGGATCACCATAGCGAAGATATGGCTGCAAATAGGGAAATCCATTGAGATAAGCGACTTTTACAAAGTGCACATCTTTATTTAACAGAGTCTGTGAACGAGTATCTCGAAAACGGCGAAGCTGGTCGAATGTTAAAGTATCTACAGAAAGAGGTAGGACAGTGAAACTACCACTCGGCGCTAAATGTCTGGACATCCACGACACTTCACAGAAAGTGGGGTTCGGAGGCTTTTCTACTCTGCAAAACAAGACAGATGGGTGACCTGTGGTATCTCTGCCAAAAGAGTACAATGCTGGTGAACGCACAAATGTCTTGGATCTCACCGTTCATCGTACGTTGTTGAAAATGGAGCTCCGCAGCAGACCACTCCTACGTATTCACATGCTGACCCAACGACATCGTCAGTTACGGTAGCAGTGGGGACTGGACCATCGGAATTCGACCGTCGATAAATGTAAACGTATCGGTTCTTCGGGTGAATCACATTTTTACTACACTATGGCAGTGGTCTTCTCCATAAATGCCGTCATCGAGGTGAACGGAGGCTCGCAATGTGCACCGCGACACGGAAGCAGGCTGGTGAGAGCAGTATTATGCTATGGGAGACATTCTACTGCGCTTGCGTGGGACCTGTGGTAGTAATCGTAGACACGCTGACAACTGCAAGCCACCTGCATTCCATCGTGCCTGATGACCTCCCGATGTCGATGTCATCTTTCAGCAGTATATTGTCCGTGTCTCGGAACCAGAACCGTGCTACAGTGGTTGGAGAAGCGTTACACTGACACAAGTTACTGTCTCAGTGACTAAATTCGCCTGATGTAAATCCTAGTGAGCCCATCTGGGTCACTATCGGGTGCCGTCATTCATGACCTGTGCGTAGACATCTGCGAGGGCAGTTCAATAAGTAATGCAACACATTTTTTTTCTGAAACAGGGGTTGTTTTATTCAGCATTGAAATACACCAGGTTATTCCCCAATCTTTTACCTACACAACACTTTTTCAACGTAATCTCCATTCAATGCTACGGCCTTACGCCACCTTGAAATGAGGGCCTGTATGCCTGCACGGTACCATTCCACTGGTCAATGTCGGAGCCAACGTCGTACTGCATCAATAACTACTTCATCATCCGCGTAGTGCCTCCCACGGATTGCGTCCTTCATTGGGCCAAACATGTGGAAATCCGACGGTGCGAGATCGGGGCTGTAGGGTGGATGAGGAAGAACAGTCCACTGAAGTTTTGTGAGCTCCTCTCGGGTGCGAAGACTTGTGTGAGGTCTTGCGTTGTCATGAAGAAGGAGAAGTTCGTTCAGATTTTTGTGCCTACGAACACGCTGAAGTCGTTTCTTCAATTTCTGAAGAGTAGCACAATACACTTCAGAGTTGATCGTTTGACCATGGGGAAGGACATCGAACAGAATAACCCCTTCAGCGTCCCAGAAGACTGTAACCATGACTTTACCGGCTGAGGGTATGGCTTTAAACTTTTTCTTGGTAGGGGAGTGGGTGTGGCGCCACTCCATTGATTGCCGTTTTGTTTCAGGTTCGAAGTGATGAACCCATGTTTCATCGCCTGTAACAATCTTTGACAAGAAATTGTCACCCTCAGCCACGTGACGAGCAAGCAATTCCGCACAGATGGTTCTCCTTTGCTCTTTACGGTGTTCGGTTAGACAACGAGGGACCCAGCGGGAACAAACCTTTGAATATCCCAACTGGTGAACAATTGTGACAGCACTACCAACAGAGATGTCAAGTTGAGCACTGAGTTGTTTGATGGTGATCCGTCGATCATCTCGAACGAGTGTGTTCGCACGCTCCGCCATTGCAGGAGTCACAGCTGTGCACGGCCGGCCCGCACGCCGGAGATCGGACAGTCTTGCTTGACCTTGCGGCGATGATGACACACACTTTGCCCAACGACTCACCGTGCTTTTGTCCACTGCCAGATCACCGTAGACATTCTGCAAGCGCCTATGAATATCTGAGATGCCCTGGTTTTCCGCCAAAAGAAACTCGATCACTGCCCGTTGTTTGCAACACACATCCGTTACAGACGCCATTTTAACAGCTCCGTACAGTGCTGCCACCTGTCGGAAGTCAATGAAACTATACGAGACGAAGTGGGAATGTTTGAAAATATTCCACACGAAATTTCCGGTTTTTTCAACCAAAATTGGCCGAGAAAACAAATGTGTTGCATTACTTATTGAACTGCCCTCGTAATTCACATACCTCCACAAACCTACCAACAACCTGTATGATTCCTGATACGCAGAATCAGTAATGTATTTCTGTCCAAAGACGGACAAGCAAGCTATTAAAAACAATTAACGGGCATCTTGTTGCAACCAATAAGCTTTTTCCTTTCGTGCATTCACGCGCTTATTGGTCACGGAGAATCGCTGATTACCGACTTTCGAAATGCACTCCTTAATGGTGTCTCCACCACAGAATCCAAAGGCGACAGAACTTAAGTCCTACGCGCCAAGAGGGCTCCCGACTGATTTCCCCATTTCGTGAGCGTCAAGAACCTCTCAATAACAAAGCTATATCATTTAATTCTTTCAGTCAAACAGATTCAGCAACAGAATTCAGGCATTTCCATTGGCCATTCTTTGCTAACTGCTAATTGCACTTGCTGTAAGGTGGTTTTTCCAGCCATGGTTTTCAGAAGTTTGTTTCCCAGCAGGTGCTCGGAAACGCATGGCATCTTGGGAAGTCGTTTCGCACTTCAGCTGTCTCTGTAGGTATCCACCGCAACCTACGTAAGAGGATTAGGGGAACACCCAATTGTTAACTTCAGGGTGGAAAAAGACATTTTGCCCCGGGCACTGGGGTCAGTTGTGGTGCCCACAATAGCCACAGGACCAACACACAGGCGAGGACAGCAGATTATATCAAAAATCGGGCAAGACTCTCTCTCTCTCTCTCTCTCTCTCTCTCTCTGTGTGTGTGTGTGTGTGTGTGTGTGTGTGTGTGTGTGTGTGTAAAACTTCGTTTTTTTTTTTTAAGTTACCTCGAAATCGAGGAAGAGAAACACACTGCAAATGTCTAAGATGTTAAGCACAATAAAATACCAAGTTTTCAAAATGAATATACGGGTTTTAAGGCTCTCTAGCATTTATTACATTAAAGTTAGCTATAATCAACACGTGAAATGAAACAGCAACTCAGTTTTCCTTACAGCATACATTGAACACCATTCATCACACGTAGAATCAATAAGCGAGTTCAGTATCTCTGGAGTAATTGTTGTAACAGTGCTGTTTCTAAAGTCGGGTAGATGCGCTGATAGCCGAGGCACATACACCTGATCCTTTATGGACCCCCAAAGGTAAAAATTGCATGGCGTGGAATTGTGTGTGAACGTAGTCATGCAAAACAAACTCTGTCATCTCGCGGACAATCCAGCGGTCGGGTAAAACATCGATAACCAGTCGTGTAAGCCAGTGAGGCGGCGCACCATCTTACTGCCTAATAAAGTTCTTTGAATCAGTTTCTTCCAATTGAAGAAATAACAATTTCTAACACATCAAGGTAAGACTCCACTGACAATTGCTTCAGCAAAAAGAAAGCCTGATAGACTTTCCACCGGGATATGGCTAAAAACAATCAATAAAGGAGAGTCTTGTTGCAACTGTACCATTTCGTGGGAATTCGCTGAACTCCAGATTCACATACTGTGTATGTGTGTGTTCATATTTCCACTTAGGTAAAATGTCGATTCATCACTGAAGACGACACGATCCAGGAAATCATCATGCAGCATCATCATGTCGTTCGGAAAGTTGGCCTGTAAACCGCAGTCTTTAGGCTTTAGAGCTTGTAACAACTGCAAACGATAAGGACGTAGTTGTAAGGGTCCCCTTAAGTCTTCACACATACGTTACTGAAACTGCTAATTCACTACTAGCCTTCCTGAACTGATTTCTCGGGGCTGCGCGTGAAAGACTCACTCTTTCACCCCGTTCATCAGTAACTCTTGGTGGTTCCATACTTTACGCTTTGCGCACGGGTATAGGCCTACAAACAACATTGCTTAAGTTGCTCTTTCATTTGATGTATTTTTTATAATTGTAAGTTGAATGTAATATATACCACAAGCCTTAAAAACCATATCTTGAAACAGACTGTATTTATAATGGTAACACGTGCGTGACAGTGCCGGTCTGTGATTGTCCCTCTGTTGGGCTTGTTGCGTCGTCTCAGCCCGCGTGTGCGGCCTTGCGGGGGGGGGGGGGGGGGGGGGGGCGGCAAGGTAAGAAGTCACACAGCTGCCCACACTGACGTGACGTGTAGTGGGGGTGTCAGATTACGACAGAGGGCACCAGTGGGCGGAGTCAGCTGGTTAGTGTAACCATTAGACGTTCTGAGGTCTCAGTGTCTCATGTTGTCGCCTCGACGGAAATAACAGTTAGGAGTGCCGCCTGCTCCTCCACCCCTCCTAGCTTGTTTTAGCTCGTGGCACAAATTCCAGTCCTTGATGTAGTGCTGTTAGAACGACTTCCTCAGTTTCACGAAGTAAAACATGAATCATTACACATGCGTTTCAGAAGTGAAGAAAAGTCAGGAGAGGGTCTACGGCCGTAAAAAGTTTCATACACTATCACAGAAGTAAAATTTGAAACCCGCCTGTGCCTCACTAGCCGCAAATCCGTCAATCCGGAGAGGCTGTGCAAAAAACAGCTTTTTCTTTCATCCTGAAACAACCCATGGGTACACTGTAAATAGATTAAATGTCATACTGTAGTGACGTCAGTTTTGATGACTTGGCTATCTTGTATGTACTCGTAAACGTTGTTTCATCCCATTTTCATTTTTTTTTAATTTTATGGAATAATAGGTTGTAGGGATGCACTGTAATTTTTCTTTACTCGCTTCCTCAAATCTGATGTCGTCGAACAGAACTGTTGATTGACAATGAGAGCTCCATATGAAACTTCTGTGCATGCTATCGACAGTATTTGCGCTGGACTTGGCCTTCGAATGCGCAATTTTCCTGGATTTGAAAAATACGCGCATTAGCAAAATTGTAAGCCCAACTTTAGACTGACGTC
This sequence comes from Schistocerca piceifrons, assembly GCF_021461385.2. Lineage (NCBI taxonomy): Eukaryota > Metazoa > Arthropoda > Insecta > Orthoptera > Acrididae > Schistocerca > Schistocerca piceifrons. Next base: position 545,614,766 of record NC_060138.1, on the reverse strand, counting down.
GCAGGGAACGCAAGACGTCGGAATTGGTGACTAGGTAATTATTGAAAATGTTCGCCTCAGTATAAGAAGGTATTCGTTGGTTTAGCCGAGCATGTTTCGCTGCAGTCAGGGAACCGTCGGAGGGGTTTTCTTTTCTTCTAAAGAAAACATACACAGTCGACTCCTAAGTAATTAGGGGATCAGGGAAAAATCAAACTACCGAAAGTTTGATTGAACTCTCTCGGTAATTTGAATTTTCGAAGATCCCTTTAGCTTAGCCGGCCGTTGTGACCGAGCGGTTCTAGGCGCTTCAGTCCGGAGCCGCGCTGCTGCTACGGTCGCAGGTTCGAATTCTGTCTCGGGCACCGATGTATGTCATGTCCTTAGAACTACTTAAACCTAACTAACCTAAGTCTAGGGGACTGATGACCTCAGATGTTAAGTCCCATAGTGCCTAGAGCCATTTGAACTATTTGAACACTTTAAGCTTCATGTATTTGAGAATGGGCTGTATATTATTTCCTAAGAAGAAAATAAAACTCCTTTAACAATTCTCCAACTGCAGCGAGACATGTTCAGCTGAGAACAAATATTGCCTCCCTGCAAATAATTGTAGTACATATGTATGTACGTTCATCCTTGTTTTAAAAACGTGCAAAATAATGCGCGTAAAATATAGACACAAGTAGTAAAAACAGTGTGCGAAAACTTACCAATGAAAATGTGACGCGTCATTCTGAAAAATAAGTCGGTAATTTTCTTTTGAGATCAATTTCCATGTAACACTGTCTAGCGAATTTTCTATTATGATTAGAGCTGAGAAGAAATCTTCACTTGTTTCCCTACTGAGGACGTACGAGCGAGGGGCATGGACAGATGACCTTCCCTCGTTCAATGTGACCGCAGTTGCTGGTTGTTCTTCGGTATTTTTCTCGTCCCCATCCTGACAGGCCAACGATTCAGCGTCGGTCAGAAGACAGTGGGCACAGGCACCATAGTCAACATCCCAGATCAACTCACCGCCGCTCGGTAGACGTTCCCACCCCGAATCTGGCGGAACCATTCTCTCGACTCTGGTTGTTATTCCGAGTTTCTTCTTTGCGTTACAAAACCGCATTTTCTGCAGCAGTTGTAAGGAGTGGTAGAGTTGACATTTTTCCAGTCCTTATCAGCCACGGTTATAACGGTCAAAACTGTTATGTTCGCCTTCTTACGTTTTTCACTGCTATCCAGCACATGTGAAACCAATTCTCTGCGATAGACAGTTTAAAACTTTTGTTTTGTCCCCTGTTCCAATGGTCTTGATGGTTCGTTGGGTGGGGGGAAAAAGTCAATTTTACGTCATCTACCAGTGGTGGGTTGTTACGCACGGTGTAGTTGTACAGAAACAACAAAATTTTGCATTTCTCCATTTTCATATCACTATTAACCGAGGTCAGCCATTCATTAAACAATTCTCTTGTCATCCATGGTTGTGGAAACCGATTTTATTTCCTTGAAACAACGTGGTTTCGCTGTGTTCCCTAGTATGAGTGTCTTCAACTTCTGATAACAGTTCACATTACAGTCTAGATCTAAGAGGATAGATATTCTGACCTTGCTCAGTTTCTATCCGTGACAATTTCCGTTATTTTATGGCAGAGTGCGATCAAGAGGTCATTAATAAAATAAGTCCTGTTTCGTCAGTGTGGAATACGCGGCGTGGGTCGTAACAATTTAGAAGCTGTTTTTGTTCATCACGCCATTCAGTACAAAAGAATTGTCCACGCTGGCACTGTAGCCGCAGACAATTTTTAACGTGATCGCTTGACTTTTTTTTTTTAATTTTTGAAAGCTAACCTTCCCTCACTTGCCACAAGCTTTTTCTTTCAACATGAAACGACCCAAAGGAACGTTGCATCCTCCACACTGATTTATTCACCTGAGCAATCACTCCTGAAGATGGGAAAACTCGCCAGGACGTCAGGACTTGACCTCTTTTGTAACTGCGTGAGAGACTTCTTGTGGGACAATCCTAATTTTTTAAAATCATCGACAATGCAGATTGTAAAATAGTCAGCTGTTTTGTAACATCTCTTTACGAAATTCCACTTTCCACAGCTGCAATAACAAGCTTTTTCTTCATTAATTGAAATGCATTTGTTCCCTTTAGCAAGTCCGACGATTCATAGTTTTAACATAAATGAATGGGGGGAATGGTTTTAAATTGATATGTAATACAATTTATTAATTAGTTGCACTCAAGAAAATAATTGCATAATACCTTTCTATCCAAGAGCTCAAAGGTGCTTGGAATAAGGTTCGGGGCACCCAATAGGCAATCTAACCTTAAATCAGAAGTAATCGCTCCTGATCCGCAATGTATCTGGCTACAAAGTTAAATGGGCACCTGTGATTGACTGCGAAAACAATGGGAGCGAATTAATTGAATCTAACGCGTAACTCCTGAGACGAATCTGATCAAAATACATCATCAGATAATGCAAATTTTGCATTTCTCCATTTTCATATCACTATTAACCGAGGTCAGCCATTCATTAAACAATTCTCTTGTCATCCATGGTTGTGGAAACCGATTTTATTTCCTTGAAACAACGTGGTTTCGCTGTGTTCCCTAGTATGAGTGTCTTCAACTTCTGATAACAGTTCACATTACAGTCTAGATCTAAGAGGATAGATATTCTGACCTTGCTCAGTTTCTATCCGTGACAATTTCCGTTATTTTATGGCAGAGTGCGATCAAGAGGTCATTAATAAAATAAGTCCTGTTTCGTCAGTGTGGAATACGCGGCGTGGGTCGTAACAATTTAGAAGCTGTTTTTGTTCATCACGCCATTCAGTACAAAAGAATTGTCCACGCTGGCACTGTAGCCGCAGACAATTTTTAACGTGATCGCTTGACTTTTTTTTTTAATTTTTGAAAGCCAACCTTCCCTCACTTGCCACAAGCTTTTTCTTTCAACATGAAACGACCCAAAGGAACGTTGCATCCTCCACACTGATTTATTCACCTGAGCAATCACTCCTGAAGATGGGAAAACTCGCCAGGACGTCAGGACTTGACATCTTTTGTAACTGCGTGAGAGACTTCTTGTGGGACAATCCTAATTTTTTAAAATCATCGACAATGCAGACTGTAAAATAGTCAGCTGTTTTGTAACATCTCTTTACGAAATTCCACTTTCCACAGCTGCAATAACAAGCTTTTTCTTCATTAATTGAAATGCATTTGTTCCCTTTAGCAAGTCCGACGGTTCATAGTTTTAACATGAATGAATGGGGGGAATGGTTTTAAATTGATATGTAATACAATTTATTAATTAGTTGCACTCAAGAAAATAATTGCATAATACCTTTCTATCCAAGAGCTCAAAGGTGCTTGGAATAAGGTTCGGGGCACCCAATAGGCAATCTAACCTTAAATCAGAAGTAATCGCTCCTGATCCGCAATGTATCTGGCTACAAAGTTAAATGGGCACCTGTGATTGACTGCGAAAACAATGGGAGCGAATTAATTGAATCTAACGCGTAACTCCTGAGACGAATCTGATCAAAATACATCATCAGATAATGCAAGCCCGAGTTGCATCGTTCAGTAACTCCCTACGCCCTAATGGTTGCTGTTTGTCTCTCTTTATACTCGTATTACGGGTCGAGACGCCGATGCTTGAGATGGCTGCAAATTGTGAAGTATTACGCCACCTGGTGTGAACAGCCATCTCGCGAGGGCTGCACTGGATCACGGCGGTTGACAGCTACGGCAGGTGACGAGGAGCGGCGCTTCTCGGAAGAGGTCAGCAACAACAGGTCTTACTACACGGCGGCACCAATAGTCATTTCTGAAGTTACGAGATTTACCTTCCGGTTTGGTTTATCGGGCGAGCTGCCTCCCAAGTAAAGTGTGGTGAACTTCAGCGAATCAGAATTGTTGTTATTTTTGAAAACTTCTGCTCTCTATACTTCAGTTTATTGTGATACCCCTTAGTTTTTTAGGGGGCGGAAATGCCCTCTCGACTCCCTCTTCGCTGTCTCCGGCCTGTGGTTGGTTCGTTTCACTTTCTGAAATTTACTTCCCTCTCTATTAGCAGTCGTCTGGGTTACAACGATTTTCCGTCTCCCCCTACATATGTCCGCTCTCCAGTCGACGGTTTGTTGCTGTTAACGAATGGGAGGCTTGCATTTAAAGTGGAAAAATCCCTGTATCTTGTCTCCTTTTCAGATGGCTAAAAGTGGGAAAGTCCTATGTTTTGGGGACAACTTGCTGTCTCAAGAGGCGGCAGGTGTATACGCCTGACAGTCTTCCGGCTTGGGCATTTCCTTACAGTAAACTGGGGAAGCGAGCTTTACTTCGGGCCAGAGTGGGTCCACTAATCTCTCGGGGTGCTGGCATGGCCCGGCCGCCTCGCGCTTCCGTGTACCTCGGGGAGTGTAAGCGTCCACACGGACGCACAGCTAAGCTTGGTTTTCCGATGGGAGTTCGCAGGCTATTTGTAAGTTGAAGATCAAATAAAATAAAAGAATCGTAATACTCTGTACTGTAGCTCTGACTTCCTATCAAGGAGAATGCATATCATTCTTCTCAATTTCGTATAACTTCATAGCACTGGGGTAGAATAATTCTGATATACGCTCATGCTCATAAATTAAGGATAATTGCAGAATGTGGTGCCACGCAACGTGTCACTACACAAAACTGGCGCTAATAGCATAGGCACATAGGGAACACACACGACACAGATCTGTAAGTCCACGTTACTGGTGATAAGTTGAGAAAACCGTCCCGAAACACGCGTGCTACAAAGCGCCACTGTTTCCTGCGCATGTACTCAGACTTCAATATGGGATATGCTCACCATGCACACGTACAAAAAGGCAGCACAACGGATTGGCATACTCTGGATCAGGTGGTCGAGCAGCTGCTGGAGTATAGCCTCCCATTCTTGCACCAGTGCCTGTCGGAACTCCTGAAGTGTCGTAGGGGTTTGAAGACGTGCAGCGATACGTCGACCGAGAGCATCCCAGACGTGCTCGATGGGGTTTAGGTCTGGAGAACAGACAGGCCACTCCATTCGCCTGATATCTTCTGTCTCAAGGTGCTCCTCCACGATGGCAGCTCGGTGGGGCCGTGCGTTATCATCCATCAGGAGGAAGGTGGGACCCTCTGCACCCCTGAAAAGGCGGACATACTGGTGCAAAATGACGTCCCGGTACACCTGGACTGTTACAGTTCCTCTGTCAAAGATATGCAGGGGTGTACGTGCACCAATCATAATCCCACCCCACACCATCAAACCACGACCTCCATACAGGTCCCTCTCAAGGACGTTAAGGGATTGGTATCTGGTTCCTGGTTCACACCAGATGAAAACCCGGCGAGAATCACTGTTCAGACTATACCTGGACTCGTCTGTGAACATAACCTGGGACCACTGTTCCAATGACCATGTACTGTGTTCTTGACACTAGGCTTTACGGGCTCATCTGTGACCAGGGGTCAGTGGAATGCGCCTTGCAGGTCTCTGGGCGGATAATAAACCATGTCTGTTCAGTCGTCTGTACACTATGTGTCTGGAGACAACTGTTCCAGTGGCTGTGGTAAGGTCCCGAGCAAGGCTACCTGCAGTACTCCGTAGCCGTCTGCGGGCACTGATGGTGAGATATTGGTCTTCTTGTGGTGTTGTACACTGTGGACGTCCCCTACTGTAGCGCCTGGACACGTTTTTTGTCTTCTGGAATCGTTGCCATAATCTTGAGATCACACTTTGTGGCACACGGAGGGCCCGTGATACGACCTGCTGTGTTTGACCAGATCCTAATCGCCCCAGTATTCTATCCCTCATAATGTCATCGATATGTGTTCTTTGAGCCATTCTTAACACACAGTCACCATTAGCGCGTCTGAAAACGTCTGCACACTTACTCGCTGCACCATACTCTGACATGCACCAACACACCTCTGAGTATGTGGACTGCTGCCAGCGCCACCGTGCGACGACCGCAGGTCAAATGCACCGCATGGTCATACCCCGAGGTGATTTAACACGCAAACCGCCCGCCAGAGCGTTGTTTCACCAGCATTATCATTAATTTATGAGCATGAGTGTATTTTGAGGGATTTATAGCTGGAGATACTAGTGAGAATAATCGTAGTCCACAAATAACACAATACGAAAGCAGACAGTAAACAGAATGGGATACATGTCGGAGAAGCAAGCGATATGTGTTTGTGAGCCCTTAGTGTGAATCACAGAAGTAGAGGGATTTTAATCGAAATCACAGAAGTAAGTTATAGTGAGTGAGGAAGCTGCGATTTCAAATATTAAAAGATGCCATCACTACTACAACTTCAAGTTACCTAGAGAACCAAAACACGCAGATTTTTTTTCCGGTTATCGAATGTTTTTCAAGGGACAGTGAAAAATTTTCAGGTTGAGAGTTTCAAATTATCCAAAGTCGACAGTAGCCAGTCAGGCAAAAAATATATGGATTATGGAGAGATTTAAATTATCGAAGTCTACTGTAGCCATTGAGTAAAAGTGCGCATTTTCGTACACGTAGTTACTTTGGGTTATGGAGATGGATGTATACGTTGTGGTTCTGCCACCGACAAATTGCACGAACGGATTCTTGAGAGGATAAGGAAGGGAAAAGTATCATATGGACATCTACATCTACATTTATACTCGGCAAGCCACGCAACGGTGTGTGGCGGAGGGCACTTTACGTGCCACTGTCATTACCTCTCTTTCCTGTTCCAGTCGCGTATGGTTCGCGGGAAGAACAACTGCGGAAAAGCCTCTGTGTGCGCTCGAATCTCTCTAATTTTACATTCGTGATCTCCTAGGGAGGCATAAGTGGGGGAAGCAACATATTCGATACCTCATCCAGAAACGCACCCTCTCTAAACCTGGACAGCAAGCTACACCTCGATGCAGAGCGCCTCTCTTGCAGAGTCTGCCACTTGAGTTTGCTGAACATCTCCGTAACGCTATCACGCTTACCAAATAACCCTGTGACGAAACGCGCCGCTCTTCTTTGGATCTTCCCTATCTCCTCCGTCAACCCGATCTGGTACGGATCCCACACTGATGAGCAAAGCTCAAGTATAGGTCGAACGGGTGTTTCGTAAGCCACTTCCTTTGTTGATGGACTACATTTTCTAATGACTCTCCCAATGAATCTGAACCTGGTACCCGCCTTACCAACAATTAATTTTATATGATCATTCCACTTTCAATCGTTCCGCACGCATACTCCCAGGTATTTTACAGAAGTAACTGCTATCAGTGTTTGATCCGCTATCATATAATCATACAATAAAGGATCCTTCTTTCTATGTATTCGCAATACATTACATTTGTCTATGTTAAGGGTCAGTTGCCACTCCTTGCACCAAGTGCCTATCCGCTGCAGATCATCTTACAATTTTCTAATGCTGCAACTTCTCTGTATACTACTGCATCATCCGCGAAAAGCCGCATGAAACTTCCGACACTGTCTACTAGGTCATTTATATATATTGTGAAAAGCAATGGTCCCATAACATTCCCCTGTAGCACGCCAGAGGTTACTTTAACGTCTGTAGACGTCTCTCCATTGAGAACAACATGCTGTGTTCTGTTTGCTAAAATCTCTTCAATCCAGCCACACAGCTGGTCTAATATTCCGTAGGCTCTTACTTTATCAGGCGACATTGGTTGTGGAGGTAAAAGATCTTTGACAGTGCAGGTTTCAATGACGGAACGCACACATGATTGCTTATTTGGTTAGTTTGCAGTGCGCCACTTCGCTAGTGTGAAGACCTCTTACTTTGCCACAAGACCGGTTAGCCTAAATGCCTGACAGTGGCGGCACGCTTTAGCAGACTGAGAGGCCATGCCGTCGGGAGTACCATTCATCGCGCGGCAGCCGAGCGGACGAAACCGGAGCCGGGTGACTGCCGCCTGGTAAACACGCTAACAGGCTGCGCTGGACCCGGTGAACCGCCGCCCCCGGCTCCTGTTGCAGCGGCGCAGTTACGTACCGCTACGTGAAGGCGCGGGCGGCGCTGGCCGGAAGTGACGTAGCGGAGATTGTGCAGGTGGCGCCGCGGGCACGTTACGCGAGGTGTCACGCTGTCTCGGCATGGCGCTAGATGACGCAATACGCAGCAGGCGTCTAGCCCGGGCCTCTACCCACAGCAGAAATGGGGACACTCGGTTACTGAAGCCACCAACGGATGCCTCTGTTATCACGCACGGTCTCGTGATCGTAAACTGCGGAAGTATTCGCAGCAGATGAATTATAAACAAAGCCCATTACATCTTAACCCATTGGCGCCGTGCGTTGCCATACGGCAACGTTTGTAACACTTTTTTAAAATCGTTAATTCCACGACATCAACGAAGCGAGAGTGTTTGCAGCACTGGATTCCGTACCGCAAGACTGTCAAGATCACTACAATGCAACAGTTTTAACAATACATTTAAATTCTGCGGCGTAAGCAGTGTTGGAAGTCTTTGTTTGCTGAATGATGAAGAAAAATGGAGTATAAGTTCGAGTAAGCATGTTTTACACAGTAACTTAAAATATACAATTTGGTTTTTTAGTGTGGTTGTACTTTAAATACATATACATTCTATGGAGCTTACTGCTTGATGTGAAATAAATTACGTTCATTTAGGCCGTTTGAACGTCGGCGTTGCCATATGGCAACGCTAGGCGCTTGTACTCAGTAAAAGGTCGAATTTTCTCTTTTTTGTTTTAGAAGAGGTTTCTCGCTTGCTGAGGCGCTGGAGATTCTTTATAATGACGGTATTAAAGGTGATGTATTTGTTGAGCCCCAAAATTGTTTTCCAAGAAAGATCGGGGATATTTTGAGACATCAATAGAGAAGAATGATGGATTATTGTATGTGCGGTGGCTGGACAACTCAGTTGCACAAGAAGTTGGCCAAGTCAAGAGATTCTCGCAACTAAAAAAGCGAAATATAATGATTTCCAGACCAAAACTGGTAGCCAAATATAACATATATACGGGAGGTACTGATCAGATGGATCAGAATCTAGCATCCTATCGCATTGCAATAAGAAGCAAGAAATGGTACTGGTGTCTCTTTACATGGATGTTAGATGTCGCCATACAAAACAGTTGGATTTTGTATAATAAAGCAAGAAACCAAACTATTTCTCAGCTTGATTTCAAGACAGAAGTAGCAACAGTGTACTTGCAAAGACATGAAGCTTTACCAAAAGGAGCCGGGAGACCATCTGCATCAAGGGCATGTTCCGACAGCCGCATATCAGATTCAATTCGGTTTGGTAAGACTGACCACCTCGTACGGCACACAGATGGAAAGAAGAAGAAAAGGTGTGCACACAAGGACTGTAAATCTATTGTGAGAACAACGTGTTCAAAGTGTAATGTGGGATTGTGTACTGACTGTTTTATTCCATTTCATGTAGAATAATGCTGAGTTCAAGATTGGATTTTTGATTATTAATTGGACTGTGTTATAAAGTATCAATTGTATGATGAAGACTGAATAATAAATTTGCACAAAACTTGTATATGTAATAAGAAATTTCAATAACCTACTTATTTTAGTTGGATTTGTAATCCATATAAATTTAGGTAGTGAAAGCGCCTAGCGTTGCCATATGGCAACGTCAAATATCTCGCTAATGGGGGTGATGACTTTTGTCGAAACAACTGTGTTGTGTAATTTATGCCTTTTGCACATGTAATAACGCAATTTTTTTTAAAAATCACGAAAATATTATTTCCGGCGCTAATGGGTTAAGTTGCCTTATTGTAGTATTAGCTATTGCTTGACTTTTCTTACTTTGAAAGGGAGAAACTGCCATCTTCATACTCGTTATTTATGAAGTGTTATGGTTCAAAACGGTTCAAATGGCTCTGAGCACTATGGGACTTAACATCTGAGGTCATCAGTCCCCTAGAACTTAGAACTACTTAAACCAAACTAACCTAAGGACACACACACACACACACACACACATCCCCATGCCCGAGGCAGGATTCGAACCTGCGACCGTAGCGGTCGCGCGGTTCCAGACTGTAGCGCCTAGAACCGCTCAGCCACTCCGTGCGGCTGAAGTGTTATGATGACGAACAATAAGCTCTCCCAGTAATAAATAGATATGGCTATGGCTACATATTTTTTATTTCATGCGGTAAAACACATGAATACATATTAATGCTCATTTTCATGCATGGCAGAGGGTACTTCGCATTGTAGCATCTTTTAGGGTCATTCACGTAGGAGCGCGAGAAGTATGAGTGTTTAAAAACGTCTATGTGCATTAATCTTGTTGTTCGCGATCTCTGCGGGAACGAAACGTAAAGCTGTCCTCACACGGGACGTGGTTGGTGTACGCTTAAAAACAGGCTGCTGCGTCACACTGAACTTGCCCCTCGTGGTCATTAACTCTCTGCAGCACTCTCCAGCGCCAGTTGCCAGCTGCTTCTTGCTCGCAGATCGCGCAGTTTGTTTACGAAACGGGTGTAAAATCCCTACGTTGCCTCTATTAAAAACAACATTTACTCCACTTGCCTGTATGCTAATCGTATTTGTCCTGTCTGTAGCATACATAAATCACAATTTCCTTATCCAAGAGCATGACGTAAGGTAAAAAGGAAAGTTCCGTGTCTAGTCAGTACGGGCGTCAGCTTGTAACTGTTGCATTACAAATAGTGCGATACAGATTTAGGAGGGTCGTTCAAAGTATAATGCAACACTTTTTTTTTCTCAGCCAATTTCGGTTGAACATTTGAAATTGTTGTGCGATATCGCGCAATATTGCCGCTTCATCACCTATAGTTTCATGAAACTCCGAAATATGGCGGCGCCACACGTAGCCTTGAAAATGGCGTCTTTAACGGAAGTGCGTTCCAAGCAGAGAGCTGTCACTGAGTTTCTTTTGGCGAAAAGTCTACGGAGACCTGGTGGTAAACAAAAGCACGGTGAATCGTCGGGCGGGGCGTCTGTCATCGTAACCAGGGCGCGCAACCTTGTCCGATCTCCCGCGTGCCTGTCGGCCACATACAGCTGTAACGCTTGCAATGTTTGAACGTGTGGACACTCTCATTCGAGGTGACCGAAGGAACACAGAGACCTCGCTGCTCAACTAGACGTTTCAGTTGGTAGTGCTGACACACTCGTGCATCAGTTGGAGTACTCAAAGGTGAATGTCCGCTGGGATCCTCGCCGCCTAACAGAGAAATAAAGGGCTATCATACGCGGAATTTCTTGTTCGTTACGAGGATAATCATGCCAATTTTTTGTCGATCATCATCACAGGAACGAGACATGGCTGCTTCATTTCGAACCAGAAACAACACTGCCATCCATGGAATGGCGCCACACCACGTCTCCTTTAAATAAAATGTTCAAAGCCCCATTCTCAGCCAATAAAGTCATATCGACGGTCTTCTGGGACTCTGAAGGGTCTTGTGCTAGTCTCAAGAAACTGAAGGAACAACTTAAGTGTTTTCGTCGCCACAAAAATGCAAGCGAACTTCTCCTTCTCTGTGACAACGCAAAGCCTCACAAAAATCTGCGTGTACAGAAAGGAGCTCACAAAATTTCATGGGACTGTTCTTCCTCATCCACACTACAGACCTCACACCTTCGGACTTTCATCTGTTTGGCCCAGTGAAGGATACTCTCCGCGGGAAGCAGCACGTGACGTCATTCATGCAGCAAGACATTGGCTTCGACGTCGACTGGTAGATGATGATGATGATGATGATGATGATGATGATGATGATGATGATGATGATGATGATGATGATGATGTTTGTGGAGCGCTCAACTGCGCAGTCATCAGCGCCCTTACAAAGTCCCAATTTTATCACAGTCCATTTTTTTTTCACAGTACAATCTAGTCACTGTCACGAATGATCAGGATGATGATGAAGCCGCGCGGGATTAGTCGAGCGGTCTAAGGCGCTACAGTCACGGACTGTGCGGCTGATCCCGGCGGAGGTTCGAGTCCTCCCTCGGGTGTGTGTGTGTGTGGGCGTGTGTGTGTGTGTGTGTGTGTGTGTGTGTGTGTGTGTGTGTGTGTGTTTTTGTGTTTGTCCTTAGGATACTTCAGGTTAAGTAGTATGTAAGCTTAGGGACTGATGACCTTCGCAGTTAAGTCCCATAAGATTTCACACACATTTGAACGTTTCAACATGATGATGAAACGATGACAACACAAACACCCAGTCCCCAGGCAGAGAAAATCCCCAACCCGGCCGGGGATCAAACCCGGGAGCCCGTGATACAGAGGTGGCAACCCTAGTCACTAGACCATGAGCTGCAGACGTCGACCAGTAGAGTTATACCATGCTGTCATACAGGCCCTCACAGTAAGGTGGCGTAAGCCTGTCGCGTTGAACAGAGATTATGTTGAAAAATAGGGTTTGTAACCAAGAGAGTGGGGAATAATATGGTGTATTGGAATCCGGTATAAAACCGATCTTCTCTCAGGAAAAAGTGTTGCATTGCTAATTGGCAGTATTAAATGAAACTAATCTACAGTAGTGGATGGAACTAGCTAAAACCTTGGACATATCATTGATAAATCGTCTCGTTTAACTAACACTCGTAGTCACCTTACAATGAATATAACAAACTACTGTAAGGTGCAATATTTGGTTCTAGGCGCTTCAGTCTGGAACCACATGACCGCTACGGTCGCAGGTTCGAATCCTGCCTCGGGCATGGATGTGTGTGATGTCCTTAGGTTGGTTAGGTTTAAGTAGTTCTAAGTTCTAGGGGACTGATGACCACCGATGTTAAGTCCCATAGTGCTCAGAGCCATTTGAACCATTTGCAGTATTTGTTGTTTGCTTATTCTAGGATTGAAGACAACTGTGTCAGTTGAAATGATGTGTTTGATGGCGCAATATTAGCACAAAAATGCACACTTTTACACAGTTTTCAATGTGACGACAAAAAACAGTTGTCGGGATAACTCATCTCGTCAACATCAAAAAGTGAAATAATCCTAAACACAATAATATTAAATATTAACTCCCAGAATATTAAATTATCCTAAACACGACAATATTAAAGTTTAACTAGAAGTTGCTTTACAAAATTGTTCCTACACTTATGTTATTATGATGGCCAGTACTACGAAAATCGTCCGATTCCATTTCAAAGTTCGGTACTCTTTTTAGGATGACAATGAAGTCTTCAATCAATGGTTAGTTATGTGACAAATTGAGCAAAAGATTACCCAAAGTAGAGTTTACAGTGGACACAAGCTGATGAACCAACAAGTTTACCCCTCTGCACGCAGTATTTACCTTAAGCTGCAATGAGCTGTTGTCTGCTAGGCCGCTCTCTTCTGCTGAAATTCCTACAAAACTAATTACACCTTTGCTGAATTTTCCAGGAGAAACTTTCCCTATGTTTCTTGTTATGCGAGAGAACATGTAGTCGTCCCTAGTGTTAGAATGTGGCTATATACACACACATGGTTGGAGCAGTGTGCATATCATAATGCCCTCTCAGTTCTCACAAGAACAATTAACTGATTGGCTGGTTTGTTCCTCCACAGTTGGAGCTAAATGATGCTACAGCTAACTTCTAGCTGGATATTAGCCGCTGTGAATGCAGTGTTCACACAAACTTCTCCTCTGTGTCATACAGAGCATTGGCGCTCCATTCTGCACTTGATGACAGTTCAGAGAAGAGTCCCCAAAAATTTCCGTCTTGTCTTACTCATAGCCAAACTGTCTCCCCACCTGGGTTCTTTCGTTTTCATGTCACTGCTTTTTTCGACCAATAGGAGCGTTCCTCTTATTTTGTGGTAACTCTCTCTACCAGTCGCATGACCCCTACCATTAAATTGCTTCGAAACCTTGGCTCTTTTCTCCTTCCTAGCGCGTTTCCGCCAATCGGACGTTTTGTACCTGTTCCAGACGCCTTAAATGCACGCATTGGCTCTCTCACGTGTGTACCACTCGCAATACATGTGATCGAAAATGTGTCACTGGTCTTGTTTCGTATCCATGTGGAATTCCGAAATGCAGTTTTCTAAAACTTTCTTTCCTGTGCTCCCTCAGATGGGCCGTTGTAGTCGCTCTCGCCATCTGAGTCACCAGGTCAGTCGCTGACTTTCCGCCTGGGACACCCCTTTTAGCGGTTTCCGTGGTGTCTCCTGCAGTGCAGCCTTGCCTCTGCCCTCGTCCCTCTGAATTCCAAACTAAAACGCTTCTCGCTGCTTGTTTCACCTTCCACTCAAACATGCATTACAGAAATGGTGTGTTAATTACTGTCGATTGTCATCCCTTTTTGCATTACATACTGCTAGGCAAATTTGCGCATTACTGCTGAATTAAGTTAGGTGTCAGTCAAATTCACCTTCCCAAATGGTTCAAATGGCTCTGAGCACTATGGCACTCAACTGCTGTGGTCATAAGTCCCCTAGAACTTAGAACTACTTAAACCTAACTAACCTAAGGACATCACACACATCCATGCCCGAGGCAGGATTCGAACCTGCGACCGTAGCGGTCGTGCGGTTCCAGACTGTAGCGCCTTTAACCGCTCGGCCACTCCGGCCGGCTTCACCTTCCCATTGCGATGTATAAAGCCCTTATGTAAGGTGCGAATCTGACCTTCATTTATTCTGCCACCTTACACTACAATAATCGATAAATGCGCGTGAAGCAATGTAAGAATGCCATTTCGTTGCTGAGTCGTTACAGTGTCAAAATCAAATTCAGAAAAATCTTTCTTCCAATAATATACAATTCTTAGCTGTTCTCCACTTCTCGTCTTTAAAAGGGAACCACTTGCCATGACCCAGAGCTCCTCAGCTGAGCCAACCGTCCATCGTCATACGTCGCCCAAAACTCGACTAAAATTCGCTCTCCAGCTGTTGCTAGTCTGCCTACCGCGCCCTGTTTTTACTCGACAGTGCTTTTCTTAGTATTAAGACAATTTGTCCTTTCATGTGTCGAAGCTTTATAAATGTATCTTTCTCATAAATCTTAGATACGCCATTGTTTTGAAACTGTAATTATAATACAAATCTAAGGGAATATGAAAATTCGTTGAGCACCGGTATATCGTTCTCCGTCAAAAAACTAGTACCTGAAACAACACATTTTCCATAGATGCTAAACGTGCTGCTTATTTGAAAGGACGGGCATTCATAGAACATAAGGTATAATATAAAACTCATCAAATATGGGATTCAACTGAATACGACGAAATCGAATATAGCGTCTACCAACGTCTGGTTCTGACAGAGGCATCTTGCGGCTCATTGCCCGCGTTCCTCTCCACGAAACAAAAATCGGACTTGTCCTATTGAGTCGCTCGCGCGACGGAATGCTGTGGAACGTGTGAACTTCCACCGAGGCCGACGAGAAAGACCTCGACTTCCACGCTGTGACGTCACAGAACTCGACCAACTCCTCGTCCACGAACGCTTTCTCGTCCTTTGCGGCGGCGACTGAAGAGACTGTGATGTAGTCCTGCATTCTTCACTTGAAGCTGGTTCCTGAAATTTTGGAAGCAGGCTTTCCTGTATAAATATTGCCATTTCATCTAGTGTACGTTACTAACTTCCGGGCGTTCTGTAAAGTAGCTGAAAAGTGACTGGTTTCTCTGGAATTACTTCGGTATCATGTGCAATGTTGTATTTACCAAAAATGTATTATGTTACGTATGTAGGATCAGACAGCATGGCTCTTATTTATTTTCAATGTATCCGAATCCGTTCTGTAATTGAAAGGGGAAAAAGAGTGGCAATGAGTAAACTACAATAAAAGATATAATTCTCTCATTTTTCTCTACTAAACGCTATGTCAAACTTCCAGAATAGTTAATTGTATCTGCTGTTCTTATTTTCAGTAAGAAATATGTAAGAAATATCTCTGGCCCCCCTCCCCCGTCTGCATTGTAGGTAAGATAAGACAGCGAGGTTACAAGTGACACATTTGAGGGAAGGTTCAGCTTTTTGTTGGCTCAGTAAGTCACAAGTGGGAATGTATTACTTAACTGCATTTTAATGTTACTTGCAGCTAATGAGAAACGCTTCTGCACGTGTTATCATGTTTGCTGTCGTGTTTTCGCTCATGGCGTCATTCAGCATTGCTAGGAACGGGGTGCGGTCAGCCTCGCGCTGCCAGTTGGAGTTACTTGAATGAGAAGCAGTGGCTCCAAGGTCTGAAAGTCGACAACGCCCGGGAGAGCGGTGTGCTGATCTCGTGCTCCTCAATACCGCGTCCACATGACGCCCCTTGGTAGAGGTTGACACGGCGGTCGGTCGACACCGCGTGATCTATAGGACCTGACAGCAAAATTCGTTGTTGCCTCATCCTATTTTCTATTAAATTATTGCAAAACTTATTTTCTTGGTTGAAAAACTGTTTTGTGTTAATTTGTCCGTTTTCAGGGGCTGCACGCGGATAAAGGCATATTGTGTGGACACAGGCAACAGATCAACTACTTTCTGTTTTTATTGTGTGCGATGAATCAACAGTTGTCAGCTTTTTAATTTATTAGTGTTACGATAATTTCGTTCTTCTTTTATTACTTTACAAAAATGGTAGGGGAATCTTTAATCTTTTTAAAGGTAAATGAAGCATTGTACTTCATTGCTACGTCACTTCCTAAAAATATTTTCAGTCTAGGGTTGGTGCCATTCTGTAATACAAAGGATGTTCGGCGACTACAACGGAAAACTACCGTGTAGATGAGTTGTGGCCAAGTCTTGCACACTGCACGTACACGCCTACCTTAAGCTACGACACACGACAGCAGGGACATTATTGTCTTAGCAATGATGTACAAATTCTTACGTCATTTGCTTGTTGGTCGTTTCTGTCGGCACTTCCTATCAACGCAAATTTTACGAGTAAAAATTGCTCCTTTTCAAAAACGAAAAATTTTTCCACTGCTGCCGTGATTAACTGATATTACGTTTTTTATTTTGTTATTAGTAAAAAATAAAAAAGTTGTAACGGAGATAAAATAGATACCGAAAAATATCGGTTTCTCAGAACTAACATGCCGGTATCGGTTCCCATCCCCAAAGTACAGTCCAGAGCTACCTGTAGGAAAAGCAGATGCCAGGCTGACGTTCACTGAAAACTCCAAATAATGTAATTCATTCGTGAAAGGAGGAGCTTACGAAAATTTCGTTCGACGGATTCTTGGGTATTGTCATGAGTCTGAGACCCTTAACAAGTAGCGTTAATAGAAGGGGTGGATACAAGAGTTACAACGAAGAGGGGCGTGTTTCATATCGGGATAGTTTAGTCGGTTCAAGATCATGACTGATACGAAAAACAAATTTCAGTGGCATATGTTACCAGATAGGCCATGTGTATCACGGAGGGATTTGCTGCTGGTACTGGAAGAACGTACGTTCCAGGAAAAATCGGGCGGTATATTATTTCCTGTCACGTATGTTTCGCCAAGTGGCAACGACGAGAAAAATCGGAGTTCATACGGAGTTCTATCGACAGTCATTCTTCCCATGCACGATTCGTGAATGGAACAGGGAAATGGGGAGGGGCGAGGTGGAGGAGGGAGGAGGAGGAAAATCGTAGTGTTACCAGAAGAACTCTTCGCCTCACACAACGTGAGGTGCTTTGGAGATTATACACTTAGGTGTAACGAAAATGACCAGCCCAGAGACCGGTTTCATTTACCATCTACATTTTATTCGTTGGCAGATTTAAATCTTGTACGACGTAATTAGTGTTATTGTTTATCATGTCATAGATTCATTTCGGCGGAGAAGAGACGAAAACTTAGAGGCGAATGATATATAATTGTCGATTTATCTTGAGGGGGCTAGTACCATTGTCCTAAAATTGTGGTATGCCATAATTTACTTGTTCAGCCCGTCTTGAGCAAATAAAATAACAAGGCACTTGCTATCTGCGTTTTCAATTTTTTTTTTTTTTTTTTTTTTAACCACTACGTCTTTGAAGCCGCTGAGCGTCCGCGTCGCACACCCTAGTTCTTTCGCTCATATCCTCTCGTCGCAGCCACAGCAAAAATGCTTCCTTCTTGTTCTGTTGCTGTTATCTTTCAGCGAGCTTTTCATGCCAGAAACGGGAGAAAAAGCGAAAAGCAGTCCTAGGTGCGTCAGATGGACGCCATTGTTGCGCGCTCAAAAATGTCACAAAGGCGCGGTGTCGTTCCCTTCTTCAGTATGGCAACAAGGGCATAAACGTTTTACACGTGGCGTAAAGGGACATTCTATGCATAGTTCCAAACCAAGTAGGACATCTGGCTGTTAGATGATTATTTGTGGAACACTTTGCTCTCTCTCTCTCTCTCTCTCTCTCTCTCTCTATATATATATATATATATATATATATATATATATATACGTGTGTGTGTGTGTGTGTGTGTGTGTGTGTGTGTGTCTTAGCAATACGAATATTTGGGTTCGGCAGCACAAAGCTGGACGTTTGACGCAGTGCTAGATATTTAGAGCTATCGTAATTTCGGCCATTCCTGAGAAAGAAAAGAAACCCGTTTTTGTCACAAATCATGATTTTTATTTCAATACATGATGCATTTCGAGTCCTGGGGATTACCTTCAGGTGTTGTATAGTCTAAATCATTGTTCTGAATTTAGGATACTGCTGGTAATGCTAAGAGTACATAACACATACTGAACGATGGCGCATCTTGACTACAGTATGTTTACAAAATTTTTGTTTGAGTTTCATGTGCAAATGTGCTGCGAGATGAAAAGCGTGTATATGTTAGTAAATAAGTTTATTGATACTGTGCTTTGTAAAACTATACAACCACTGGTGGAAGCAGTAAATAATTTTTCGTTTTTGGCGTAGTTTTGTAAAAACTGTCGTCGCGACGTGCCGACTTGTAATACATAGGGTGGTTACAGTTAAACTTTCTACTGTGTGGGTACCCTGAGTTACAGGAATGGTGTTCAGACTGCGCTGCAAGGTTTGCGTAGTAGTGTTAGTGTCACGTCTTGTCGCTAGACAGCAGTACTGGTTCGGCGAAGTAGTCAGTATGCATTCGTCGTCGTCGGCTGATACTCGTATCAGAGATTTCATTTCTCTCCTGAGATTTCCTTTGTCACGGTTCAGGCGTGGAAGTGTCGTTGATGGCTTAGCAATCCAATCCTAGCGTGGAACAGGCGGCCACAGACATTACAGCTGATGGAAGGTGGAGGACGTGAAGTATGCATTATAGTTGTGAATATTCTACATGGGCTTGGATAAAGTGAGCAGGACTTACTCCTAAAATTACGGTACCGAAACAACAGCAATAGTGTTGCTGCTCTTCGCGAGTGTCGACGCAGTAAAGGAATACGGAGAGATCGTCTTTACGCAAACGGGGTTGAAGAACTTGTTTCAGAAGTTCGAATTAAATGGCCGTTTATGAATTGCAACTGGGCAATGCCAATGGCGAGTTGCGCTACAGATTGTTAAAGTAGTTTAGTGATGACATGGCTGAGAATGCTGGACGCAGCGTGCGATCTTCAAGCAGTGCACGAGCCCTCTCACGACAGCTGATCATTCCATGGTCCACCGTTCGTGAAGTGGTATTTCTTGTGCGGTTCCAGCCTGTCGCGGATGCAGACGGTCGTCACATTGGGCAACGTTTGTAACTTGGAACGTAAACATCGTACGCAATTAAAAATGGTTACCATCTCATGTGGAAAGTAAACTGTGTTTGTGTCAGTGGTTTATTCGTTACTTCTCTTCCGCATGTCCTTATAAATGTTTCCCGAAGCTTCATTGTCCTATGATCACACGTTTTTTCCTGGAGGTCCTCTCAAGCAGCGGAAGTTTAATTAAAGCCACCCTGTGTCTACATACTAATAACATGCTAGAGATTATGCTTGAGATTAAAGTCACGATTTAATTTCCGTTTTGCAGGAGTTTTACAATTTTTTTAATAAATGTCAGAGACGTGAACAACGAAGAGGGCAACGAAACGACACGGCACATGTTTGGCTCTTGGTCGCGTATTGAAAGGAATTTTGTACGATGGCCGCTTCTGGGGACAGTTCGACAAAGAAGACAGAGATGTTTTGGGTCTCAAGTCTTGCACAAAATCGCCTGTACCACGGAACTTAACAGGGACAAATTCTTCTGTAGTTCCTGTGGGGGAACCACTGCAGCAGATTCTACGAAACTAACAAGAAAGGCCAGCGGTTGTTGGGGTGGAACACGAGCTCACTCCTAGACGAGGCAAGACATGCCGCGCAGCTGTCTCCCTTAAGATGGGCGTCTGTTTGCGAGGCGCACTAGTCCGTGCGCCGTGGTGGTGACTGGCTGGAGGAAACGAAGTGCGTAGCAAAATCGTGGCACAATTGTTATACAGTTTTCTCCCATGCTCGCTCGGTTTATGTGGTTTTTGTCATCGTAACTCGTGCCGTAAAATATGTTAAGAATAAATACAATTTTTACCAGGATTCCTGTGATTATAAATTCTTTCCCATCAGCAGCCCAAATAATGTATTTTTGTGTTCATAATGAAACTTTCATTCTGGAACGGAGTGTGCGTTGACATGAAACTTCCTGGCGGATTAAAATTGTCTGCCAGACTGAGACTCGAGCTCGGGACCTTTGCCTTTCGCTAGCAAGTGCTCTACCGAATGGGCTACCCAAGCACGACTCACGACCCGTCATCATAGCTTTACTTCCGCCAGTAACTCCCCTATGTACCAAACGTCACAGAAGCTCGGCTGTGAAACTTGTAAGACCTTCTGGAAGCAGAATATTGCGAAGACAAGGTAGGAGATGAGGTGCTGGCGGAAGTAAAGCTGCCTGGAGGGGTCGTAAGTCGAGCTTGGGCAGCACAGTCGGTATAGCACTTGCCGGCGAAAGACAAAGGTCCGGAGTTCGAGTCTCAGTCTGCCACACAGTTTTAATCTGCCAGAAAGTTTCGTACTGTGTTATTACCCCAATTCAGCTCTGGAATCGATGCACGTTTTCAGTATTGCCGTAGAACTGTGCACATATGGTGGAACTGATGCCCTTTGAGCAATTCTGTTTCGAGTAACGTGTACTACTGATGTTGTTTCGATTAATGTATGCTGTTACTCTTTCAAAAAATTCGTAGAGTAACATTACGAGTAAAATGTCGACCGTGTTTTGTGGAAGTATTTAAACAACCCATTCGGGTGCAGTCTGTGCCATCAGTAACTAATTGACGTCACATGGAGACCAGCAGAGGTGTACTACCAAGCCTTTAATAGAAGCTCTGCAGGAAAATACGCAGAATCGCCAGTAAATGCCTCACACATGTTCTTCATAAAACAGTGTACTGAAGATTCCTGAACAAAACGCACGCTGATAGGTTTGCTTAATAGAGGTTATTTAATACTAAAATTTCAGAATATAATATTTCAGCTAAGGAATAGCGCAAATGACTAAAATAACGTTATAGCTGGGTACTCAATACTATATAATGTGATTTGATTAAAAGCTACTATTGATGTAGAGTGATGGATTTAAAGTATTAACACTTCATCCTAATGTGTACTATTGTTACATCGGCAGACAGATTACGTGCGTGACGTGGTGGCAACGGGGAAACGTTTCTAGCGAGAACACCGAAGTAACTTCACGAAAGCAACCGCGAGTAATATCACGTCTGCATATGACGCATCGTCCGGAAAGACTAAAATCGAATGTGTCACACTAAATTTCGCTGTCGCGTTTATGTGTGTATTAGCCCGATTCGTTTTTTGTAGGCCGATAAAATACCAGTTTTTCCGAGCGTCAGTTGTTTAACGCGAGTGATGTCGCCAATCAGCTGTTGCTGTTCCTTCAACAAGTGAAATGAGGTATTCAGCACTTCGTAAGATTTGTAATAAAAAGTGTAACATCTCCTTAGGGCTAATTGTGAAACGTTAAGAAGGAAGAAAAGATAAAGGACGAGAAAATGTTCGAGAAGAAATGCATAAAAAGCTTGTTATCGTCAAATCGTTGGGTGCGCCTATGTTTTATGACACCCATCGGGATAGTGCCATCTATGAAAAAATGAGCAAGGTTATCAGTATTAAAAAATCATTGTGTTCTAAAAATTTGTAGATTAATAATTGCTATAAGACTCACAGAAGAGTACAGACACCTCCCTATACCCGAGTGCGTAATCAGCGACTATTTCGTCACCAGTTGCTTTGTATGTGAGCGCGACTAAAGGTGAATCTGTGTAAAAGTTCTCAAATTAGTCAGATCTGTAGTTATAGGTCTGTTCCCAGTTTGTTTGATTTTGGTAATCCAGGAAATATATCAGCATTTGTCTCTGTTTTCATTTAATAAAGGTAAGCTATGTTTCTATTCCGTTATAAAAAGAATAAATAACTGTGTGTTAAGCCTACTACTCGGGCTTTTCTTTCACTACACACACAAACGCTTCGTCCACGTGCCATTTTAAATGCAAGGAGCAGTCTGACAAAGCAATGGGGTCCCAGAAGCGGTTTGGTCTCAAATCCGGCACTAAACTCGCATATTCAGAAATGACATTGGAATGATTACACATTACAATGTCGCGTTTGAGTAGTTAATAACAGTGACATTTAAACCCAACTTTTCTTCTCAGTTATCGACAAATTTTTTGATTCCAGTTGTGGCAGCCCAGTGTAGTGTTGCAGTCTATTGATGGTCGTTGTCGAGAATTTAAAGGCATCTGCAACGAAAAGGAATCTAGTACACATCGGAGTACAGCCAACCTGCGACGGTCATCACAGATTTCAGCTACGCAACCCGCTGCGCCCGTTAAGTTCTCGGATGAGTATCTAGCGTTTCTTTGTCCATCACGGTGCTCCGCTAAAGAAACTCGTTTTATGTATGTGGAGCAAAGATGTCGACACGCGGGAAGACGGTTACGTGCAAAGCGAGGCCTTGTTGTCGGCTGTGTCGGTTCTCGAGTATACAAAGAACAATTTCGAATCTAGAGATACTTCGTCCTCGAATTGGCCAACAATGCAGTAGTCAAGGCCTC
Source organism: Schistocerca piceifrons (assembly GCF_021461385.2). NCBI lineage: Eukaryota > Metazoa > Arthropoda > Insecta > Orthoptera > Acrididae > Schistocerca > Schistocerca piceifrons. The sequence goes on along the minus strand of NC_060138.1, from coordinate 545,591,824 downwards.
ACCGACCTCGCCGGCGCGGCCTGATGTGTGTGTGTGTGTGTGTGTGTGTGTGTGTGTGTGTGTGTGTGTGTGTGTGTGTGTGTGTGTGTGTATACGTACACGTGATAGACGTGACGAAAGCATGCCCCGTCACTCGTCAGTGGGGCAGCAATTGTCTCGGAAGCCGCAACTTATTAGCACCTTCTCGGTAACAGCCACAGAATGTCTTCAGCAACGTAGAATGAAAATTAGCAGACATGTTACAGCTGTGTAACAAACTGTAAACTCGCTATGACACGGCAACAGACTGAAAATTCTGTGCGCGCTTAGATATTAAGCGAAGTTATTCAGTTAGCAGACGAATTATATTGAGAGGTGGTGATTTATCTTTTTCCTTTTTTTCCCCCACCTTCGTGCAACTCAATTCGTGTAATTGCACACCTCACAGCAACATTGCATCACGCAACGAGTTTACCGCGGAACCTCCTAAGTAGACGATGTTTATAAATGAATCCCGCGGTTTTAAATATTCATTATAAATGGATTTACTACTTTATATGGGCAAATCTTACAGCATAAGCAGCGGCCACCGTCCAAGGTTTTTTTAATGTGCTACCCGCTGTCTGCTGTTCATGCTTACTGCACAGGCGTTGCGTCTGTTTCCGAGGCGGCGTCGCAACAGGAAAAGGTTTTCCGTGTGCTCCGTTTTGAGGTATCGAGACGTGTGGTTGAAGTGCAGCGTGAGGTTCGCGTACTGTTCAGGAAAGATCCACCACGCAAGAGGAACACAGGGCGGTGGTACTGACAGTTCGTGGAAACCGGAAGCCTACACAAGGGGGAGAGTCACGGTAGACCTCCTGTGGCTGATGCCGACGTCGAAAGAGCGCGCGAGCCGTTTCTCCGAAGTCCTCGCACATCACTTTAGTAAAGCAAGCAGGGAATTGTTCATGCCGAAGATAACAGTGTGTAAGATGTTGCGTAAGCGGCTACGTTTTAAACCGTACAAAGTGGAGTAAGTGCAGGCCTTTTTACCAACAGAGAAATTGGAAAAAGTCATATTTTTCGTGAAGAACTGCAGTTAAAAATTGAAGACGCTGGTGTTGTAGAAAGCCTTGTATTCTGCGATGAAGCCGCTTCCCATGTTCTCGTAACTGGCAAGGTGTTTTCGTATGTGGCAAGGTGAACACACAGCGTTCATATCTGGACAAGCGAGAAACCACACACGCTGATTATCAATGAGACCCTGCAAAAGTGAACGTTTTATGTGTGGTGTCGCACGAGAGAGCACACAACGTATTTTTATTCGAACAACAAACGCTGTCGCGTAACTCATTAAGAGACATGTTGGAAACCGGTTTTTACACCAGCTGAACACCAGTTATGATGGTAACGTTGTGCAACTGGATGGTGCTACGCCCCATTTTCTCAGGAATATACGAGAACGTCTTAATTGTGTTCTACTCCAGCGCTGCATGGGACGTGCTGCAACGGCAGACAACAGCCTTGTCCCTTCATCACCCTGTTCGCTGGATTTAACACCCTATGAACAATTCATGTGGGGGTTTGTGAAAGACCGAATTTATGTACCGTCAATAGCCGCGTCCCTTGAGGAGGAAGTATGTGATAAGCCAAAACATGCACTGCAGACCATATCGGAGGATCTGCTGCACCGAGTATGGGAATAATTTGATTACCGTGTAGATGTGTGTTGTGTGACCAAGGGCGTACATATTGAAGGATTGTAATTAATGCATCAAAAACTTGGATAGTTGCCGCTGCTTCTGCTGTAAGGTTTGCCCATATAAACTAATAAATCGATTTATTATTAATTTTTAAAATAACACCATTCACTTATAAAAACATTGTATCATCAAACAGTATGGCACTAGTTCCAGTTTTCACCTGTGTAATTGAAACTCCTCATTTCTTCTTCACCCACAACAGCACCTGAGTTCATGTACTGCTGCAGAGATCGCAAAGTGTGTGCTTTCTGCTGCCCACTTTCTTCCCTAAGCTTTGGTTAAGACAAACTTCTATTCTGCATCTGATCAGCACTCACCGCACATGTTTACAACGAAAATCTGTCATGCTATCGTGGAGGTTTACAGATTAACTTGCGACGTTTAACTTCGAAGACAACGGCCTTGCCGCAGTGGCAACACCACTTGCCGTCATATCACCGAAGTTAAGCGTTGTCGGGCTTGGCTAGCACTATGATGAGTCACCGCCCGGGTCTGTCGAGTGCTGTTGGCAAGCGGGGTGTACTCAGCCCTTGTGAAGCCAATTGAAGAGTTACCGGATCGAGGAACAGCGACACCGGTCACGAAAACTGGTAACGGCCGGGAGAGCGGTGTGCAGAACACGTGCCCAAACTTATCCGCATCCAAGTGACGCCTAACGTCTGAGGATGAGACGGCGGCCGGTCGGCGCCTTTGAGCCTCCAAGGCCTGTTCGGACGGTGTTCTGTTTTTTGTTTACGTTCGATGATCTGTCTCACCCACAAACCCAGGATAGCTCTCGTGTTAAGAATTCCTTACCAGGTAGGATTGACAAAGTACATAGAGAAATCTTATGATTAAATGTTTCCCTGTGACATGTAAGTCTCTTTATTATCTATGATAATGATCGAAGCAGAGGAAATGAATTAAAATTTGTGCTGCAATCGGGACTCTAACCCGGGTCTTCTTGCTTGCTAGGCAGAAATGCTAACCATTACACCATCACAGCACAATTGTCAACATTGCTGCACGAAGTACCTAAGCTGAGTGCCCTCCCCAACATAAACTTCATTTCATATTCCTTATATATTGTCGCTACTGCCAGGGCTCTCCGATATTGGCAAGCACCCCAGTAGTGACAATATGTAAGGGAGAATGAAGTTTGTGTTGGGGAAGGGCACTCAGCATAGGCAGTTCGTGCAGCAATGTTAACCATTGTGCTGTGGTAGTGTAATGGTGAGCATTTCTGCCTAGCAAGCAAGAAGACCCGAGTTCGAGTCCTCGCTGCAGCACAAATTTTAATTCATTTCTTCTGCTTCGATCATTACATCGAGGAAGTTCAAAGGACGACAGCACGTTTTGTATTAGCGCGAAACAGGGGACAGAGTGTCACTGAATGATACAGGATTTCGGGTGGACATCATTAGAGCAAAGGCGTTTTTTGTTGTTACAGAATCTTCTCACGAAATTTCATTCACCAGTTTTCTCCTCCGAATGCGAAAATATTTTGTTGTCGCCGACCTTCATAGGGAGAAACGATCATTATAATAAAATAAGGGAAATCAGAGCCCGCAGGGAGAGATATAGGTGTTCGTTTTATCCGTGCGCTGAACGAGATAGGAATAGTAGAGAATTACGCTTAAACGTGATTTGCAGAGATCCATGTATATGTAGACGTAGATATTAGGCGAACAGCCTGTGCAAGCAAGAGAACCGTTTTGTCATTGTAGTACACAATAAAACAACTACTGGGTGAGTAAAGATACGTTTACACGAATGCACTTCGCGCCCAGCCGGCGTGCGACTGTTCTCTGTTCTTTGCTCCGTCCCCCCCCCCCCCCCCCACCATCACCACCACCACCACCACCACACACACGCAAGAAGAGGCACGCGTGTAGTTGGAAGTCTATTCTTCAACATGTACTCGCGAGTGAGTGCATTCCATTCACTCCTGAGTTCACGCTGGGCGCCTCAGATTCCGCGTGGGGTAAGCTACAACCGCACGGCGATTAGCCGCCATGAGCACAGGTGTAAACGCAACTTCATTGTGTCGCTCTGTTAACTGATACGTTTCGGCCGCCGTTAAATTTTATTCCCTGGACTGACTACGTAAATAATTTGACACTGACAGCCGTAATGGTGGCCAATACGTGGGAGTATTTTGACATCGTAATGACTCCAGTCGAATAGGAGAATTTAAGTTAGAAACTTACTCCGGTCTTCGAAACATGTGCTCACAATGCAGTCTTCCGCCATCGTTATAATATGACTGTCCCGTGAGTGAAGGGCCAGCATGTAAACTGTTGACACCGTGAGGTAGCGCATGCTAAGGACAGTGCACTCCTATTCGATGGAATCAGGTGACGGATTCTCATTCGAAATATTGTGATTTCGGTTTTGCGTAGCGTCCGCAAACCGCTTGGTACGAATACCACAGTCACTGCTGCTACATGGAGACGGCACGTGTCACTCTACCACTTCTGCCTCAGAGTGAGTCTAATGCTTCGGAGCACAGGAAATGACCTTTTCCCTCGCGTTCACTGTCATTCTCTCACATGTTGCGGTAATCTTGCGTGTACTTGGTTTATCGTTACACTCACTAAGAATTTAGAATTCATTTCCATTCTCGTTCGACTCTCAGCGCGTGACGACGTTCCGACCCTCGCCTTTCTATTAGTTTCCCCTCTACCCTGTTAACTTCTGTTCTTAACAATACTTACTCATTTCCACTCCTTGTATTAGCTACTTTTTTTTCATTTTCTATAAATTACCATTGTACGAGTCGGCAGTGTTGGATGACACAAACGAGAATTGGTAAATATCAAAACACATTTCTGTATGCAAATTGCTTTGTCGTTTTGTAACCTCTCATATTTAGGTTTCGTTACAGCAGGTCTTCGTTCTGAAGCGGTTCTTTGTTTACATACTCTCAGGTATGTAAATTTGTGTCTGTGGATAAGATAGTTTTGGTTATTAAGCTGCATCAACTCCAAGACAGATTCTCGTCGTTGGATTTTTATGTAATACACACACACACACACACACACACACACACACGCAAAAAGAAATTGGACCACCCAAGTTCCGAGAACTCCAGAAGATAGACATTGAATGTGAATATTGTATCACAGAGACAGTCCGTTTGACTGTTCAGAGATGCCAGCCGAAAGAAGTAAACAACCATGCATGAGCAGCGCTTATTAGACGGAGAGGGCGCGACAGCCGATCAGTTCCAGTCATTCCACCAGGAAGGACGTACACGGCTCGTGTTGTCTGTAGTTCAACCATGCCTAGATGGTCAATACCGCGGTTCGGTGGCATCCGCATTGTTACTTTGTGCCAAGAAGCGCTCTCAACAAGGGAAGTGTCCAGGCGTCTCGGAGTGAACCAAAGCGATGTTGTTCGGACATGAAGGAGATAGAGAGAGACAGGAACTGTCCATGACATGCCTCGTTCAGGCCGCCCAAGGACTACTACTGCAGTGGATGACCGCTACCTACGGCTTACGCCCGGAGGAGCCCTGACAGCAACGCCACCATGTTGAATAATGCTTTTCGTGCAGCCACACGCCGTCGTTGTACGACTGAAACTGTGCGCAACAGGCTGTATGATACACAACTTCACTCCCTACGTCGGAGACGTGTTTTGAGGCAACACGGTCAGGCTCAGAAAGCCTTGGACACACTGTCCAGCGAGTGCAGCAAGGTGGAGGTTCCCTGCTGTTTTGGGGTTGCATTATGTGGGGCCGACGTACGCCGCTGGTGGTCATGGAAGGCTCCGTAACGGCTGTACGATACGTGAATGCCATCCTCCGACCGATAATGCAACCATATCGGCAGCATATTCGCGAGTCATTCGTCTTCATGGGCGACAATTCGTGTCCCCATAGTGCACATCTTGTGAATGACTTGCTTCAGGATAACGACATCACTCCATTAGATTGGCCAGCATGTTCTCCTGACATGAGCCTTATCGATCATGCCTGGGACAGAATGAAAAGGGCTGTTTGTGGACGACATGACCCACCAACCACTCTGAAGACTCTACGCCGAATCGCCGTTGAGGAGTGGGACAATCGGGACCAACAGTGCCTTGATGAACTTGTGGATAGTATGCCACGACGAATGCAGGTATGCATCAATGCAAGAGGACGTGCTACTGGGTGTTAGAGGTACCGGTGTGTACAGCAGGCTGGACCACCATCTCTGAAGGTCTCGTTGTATGGTGGTACAACATGCAATGTGTGGTTTTCATGAGCAATAAAAAGGGCGGAAATGATGTTTATGTTGATCTCTCTTGCAATTTTCTGTACAGGTTCCGGAACTCTCCGAACTCAGGTGATACAGAACTTTTTTTGATGTGTGTACATACAAGGTGTCTCTCCTAATAGCAGTCGGGCGCATTTTTTCTGGCGTTTCAGCAGATATTTTAAATTTCGTTTCTGCAGTATGTATCTGGACTCGGGCCAAACAGTTACTGATCCACGTATCTTTAAGGTGACGAGGACGGAAAGCGTCGGTTTGTTTCCCGTCAGAAATAAAATTATTTTAAATCCGAATATTACGTGCCCATTCGATAGAGCGATTCCAGATTAGTGTAGTGCGATGTTAGTTTCATCGGTTTGTATTGACAGGGGCAGTAATACTCTATGTATAACCAGTAGCGACAGCACAGCCTTAACCCTCGCTGACTGATACCGCCAAGCATGCAGCGCGCTAGTGAGCCGCTACTGGATTGCTGTTTGTTCTTTGTTTTTTACAGTCCTTATTCACACATATCGATAAAACGAATATCGCACTAGACTAACTAGGACCTCTCTATCGAGTGCGTACGTAAATTTCGGCTTTAAAAACCGTTTTGTTTGTAACCGAAAAAAAACAACGCTTCCCGTCTACACTGGACATCCCATGAAACACGTGATGAGCACTATTCCTGTGGGATGGAATACCAGAGAAAATGCGCCTGACGACTCTTACGTGAGAAACTCTGTATACAGGGCGTAACGGATATAAATGTAGATATTTCTGTTGGTGACTGAGGACGTCGTTTGCAGGCTAATAATTATGGGCATTAGAAGTAGTATGTATTTATGTTAGTGAGTACCTCTAAGTACCTTCATCAAGAGCAAGCCACAATGCTCATTTTCCCCTGGGCAGCAGATCAGGTTGTGCAGTGTGGACCTGTGAACGCAAAACGGTTAGTCTATAGTGACAGGCACATCCCACCCACGACCGTCGGGAAAACATCAGGCCGGTCGCTGTGGCCGAGCGGTTCTAGACGCTTCAGTCTGGAACCACGCGACCGCTACGGTCGCAGTTTCGAACCCTCCCTCGGGAATGGATGTGTGTGATGTCAAAAATGGCTCTGAGCACTATGCGACTTCTGAGGTCATCAGTCGCCTAGAACTTAGAACTAATTAAACCTAACTAACCTAAGGACATCACACACATCCATGCCCGAGGCAGGATACGAGCCTGCGACCGTGGCGGTAACGCGTTTCCAGACTGAAGCGCCTAGAACCGCACGGCCACACCGGCCGGCTGTGTGATGTCCTTAGGTTAGTTAGGTTTAAGTAGTTCTAAGTTCTAGGCGACTGATGACCTCAGATGTTAAGTCCCATAGTGCTCAGAGCCATTTGAACCAAAACATCAGACAGTAAATAATGTGACGCGTTTGCGAGAAGACATAAACGCAGAGGAAGTGCAACCAACTCACTGACGCGTGTAGATATTAAGGTACCACGTATAAAAATATCTGCACTTGTACCCGTTACGTCTTGTGTATTCCGTTTACTATCCGCAGGGGTAGAGCGGGCTGTTCACGGGAGCTCGACAAATTGCACTGTCAGTCGCGAACAGTGGGTTGTGTCTCACTTAGAGGTTTAGACTTGGAATTCCGAGAGTGTACGTTCCGGGAAGAATACGGCAACGTGTTGCTTCTCCCGACAACTCTCGAGAAATCACTGCCCTCAGACGGAGTCTCCCGGCCAGTAATGCCGTCGATCATTTAATTAAGACGACGGCAAAATCAGTGGTATGAGAGCGTATACGGATGTTTATCGACTGTCGACCTCCCAGAGGTTTATCGACTGTCGACCTACCACGCTCCGTTCGCGAATGGCAAACGAAAGGGGAGAAGCGTACGTGGTATCAGAAACAACCTCCACGACACACCATTAGGAGTACGGATGCGGACCTGAATCATGTTGAGCTAACCACAGGTTCTAACTTAGTGACTAAGTATTTTGTAGCGGTACCGTCTGCCAGTTGGTCGTGCCCACGCGACCTAAATTGCGCCCTAGCGAATCTGAGGTATTTTTTGTCCCGAGACAATATGTCGAGGTCGGTTCTCGCCAGATTCCCGGTTCCCGCTGGTTGCAGGCGGACTGATCCGCACTCTGCACCTGCTGGCCTTGAGCCAGTGGCCAGTCTCCACGGAGCTGCCGCGGTCACTACCTATCTAAGGCCGTTTTACACGAGCGACTTGCTACTCTTTGTGGGTGCGCGTGTAAAGAGCCACGTCGTGAGTGAATCAGTGACGTCAGTGATAGGTTGACTGTACCGAGCGTAGAGTTCTAGAATGTTGATTACGCTGCATACTGCGCAGGGGCAGTGGTTTCGTCTGCGAACATAGGAATCTAACCTACACTCCTGGAAATGGAAAAAAGAACACATTGACACTGGTGTGTCAGACCCACCATACTTGCTCCGGACACTGCGAGAGGGCTGTACAAGCAATGATCACACGCACGGCACAGCGGACACACCAGGAACCGCGGTGTTGGCCGTCGAATGGCGCTAGCTGCGCAGCATTTGTGCACCGCCGCCGTCAGCGTTAGCCAGTTTGCCGTGGCATACGGAGCTCCATCGCAGTCTTTAACACTGGTAGCATGCCGCGACAGCGTGGACGTGAACCGTATGTGCAGTTGACGGACTTTGAGCGAGGGCGTATAGTGGGCATGCGGGAGGCCGGGTGGACGTACTGCCGAATTGCTCAACACGTGGGGCGTGAGGTCTCCACAGTACATCGATGTTGTCGCCAGTGGTCGGCGGAAGGTGCACGTGCCCGTCGACCTGGGACCGGACCGCAGCGACGCACGGATGCACGCCAAGACCGTAGGATCCTACGCAGTGCCGTAGGGGACCGCACCGCCACTTCCCAGCAAATTAGGGACACTGTTGCTCCTGGGGTATCGGGGAGGACCATTCGCAACCGTCTCCATGAAGCTGGGCTACGGTCCCGCACACCGTTAGGCCGTCTTCCGCTCACGCCCCAACATCGTGCAGCCCGCCTCCAGTGGTGTCGTGACAGGCGTGAATGGAGGGACGAATGGAGACGTGTCGTCTTCAGCGATGAGAGTCGCTTCTGCCTTGGTGCCAATGATGGTCGTATGCGTGTTTGGCGCCGTGCAGGTGAGCGCCACAATCAGGACTGCATACGACCGAGGCACACAGGGCCAACACCCGGCATCATGGTGTGGGGAGCGATCTCCTACACTGGCCGTACACCACTGGTGATCGTCGAGGGGACACTGAATAGTGCACGGTACACCCAAACCGTCATCGAACCCATCGTTCTACCATTCCTAGACCGGCAAGGGAACTTGCTGTTCCAACAGGACAATGCACGTCCGCATGTATCCCGTGCCACCCAACGTGCTCTAGAAGGTGTAAGTCAACTACCCTGCCCAGCAAGATCTCCGGATCTGTCCCCCATTGAGCATGTTTGGGACTGGATGAAGCGTCGTCTCACGCGGTCTGCACGTCCAGCATTAACGCTGGTCCAACTGAGGCGCCAGGAGGAAATGGCATGGCAAGCCGTTCCACAGGACTACATCCAGCATCTCTACGATCGTCTCCATGGGAGAAAAGCAGCCTGCATTGCTGCGAAAGGTGGATACACACTGTACTAGTGCTGACATTGTGCATGCTCTGTTGCCTGTGTCTATGTGCCTGTGGTTCTGTCAGTGTGATCATGTGATGTATCTGACCCCAGGAATGTGTCAATAAAGTTTCCCCTTCCTGGGACAATGAATTCACGGTGTTCTTATTTCAATTTCCAGGAGTGTATTCCCGCCGAACTCTCACTCCTGTCGTAGTTATGGATTTCGTATCTCCTTAATCTTCCTGTTCTTTGCTTTGTTTTTGCGATTTATTGGGAAGTTCGGTCCTAGGCTTGGTATTGTTTCTACGAATACTCGTCCGCAGGAAAGAAGGAATATATGAAAGCGAGATATTTACGTTTTATGATATTTGGACAAAGAAAAAGTTTAAACTTTGCATAAATACTCCTAAGAACGTAAGTGGATAAACATTTTAATGAAAATTGTTTTCAACAGTGAACAAGTAAGAGCTATTTAACGAGAATAATTTTCGATGGTAGTCGACAGTTAGAGAGAAAACAAGGTACAAAGGGTAAAGTAAAAAGTCACTGTTTTCTGCCTAATAAACATTGTCTGATGTTTCTAAGTGTACACAGAGATATCATGGGATAGGCACACAGGCAGGACTGCAGTGAGACGCCGTGGAAGTGAATCTACAAGTCCCTGGTACTCCTCTGGTAACAGCTGACACCAAATCGTTTGCAGAGCGGTAGCCAGTTCTGGTCTGTTCGTGGGTGCAGGATCCATCGCACGGAGCCTGCGTTCGATGACATCCCAGATTTGCTCGATGGTGTTCAAAATCTGGCTCCGGGGTAGCCATCTCAGTCTTTGGATCTCCCCTGGAACAATTTCCAGGCGACATGGTAATTATGTGGCGGCGCGTTTTCATCTTGAAACGCCGAAGAACCGCCAGGGTTTTGAAAGGCCAAAAATTGATGCAAAAGGTCTCCGAGCAGCTCAGCATAACGCGGACCATTCGAAGTCCCTTCCAGAACAACAACAACAATAACAATAACAACAACTAGCGGGCCCATTATATATCAGGAAAATGCTCCCCAGAGCATGACACACACCACCGCCTTGGACCACGCCTTCTTGGCATGCGGGATCCACCTATTAATGTGGTTTGTGCCACACAAGGTGCCTCCTTTCGGCATGGTGCAGTTGAAATCTTGATTCGTCCGGCCATACCACGTTACGCCACTGTATATCCCTGGTGTTTGGCGACAAATGCAAGACGTTGTGCCCGATGACGTTGAGTTGTGAGTGACACTAGAGTGCGGCGCCAGCTCCCACACCCCACGCAGCCCATTTCCCTACGGACTGTCCACTGAAAGCCGTGACTAGCACGTCCAGTGTTGAATTCAGCCGTGATTTGTTACACAGTTGCCGTCGTGTCACTATTGGCTATCCGGCCAAGATGTCGCCCGTTAGGGTCATCGAGGGAGGCTGGAGGCCGGTAGCCGGTTCTGTGGTGGACTGTGACAGCCTTAGTCAACCAATGACGTTACACCCTGAACGCTTAATTATTTAGACTGCAAATAATTTTAATTTTGGTCGATGTTTGTCCGATTACGAAGTCTCGTAAACGGTTGGCCCTGACTAGTATTACTCCGCAATCTGACTGCATAGAATAACAACAAAGAATGAAAGAAAATTTCCGTTAACACAATTAATTAATTAAGTCCCCAGCAACTATAAAACCTAGGAAACAGCAAAACACAAGTGTAGCTGTTCTGTGTGTGGAAGTGTGATTCAACGTACACATCTGGCACGGTTCTTCCTCAATAAGACCAGATATTTTAAACACCATTTATACTGAAGTAATTAAAAAAACCAGAAATACTATAATTGCACATAGAAACCAGAAATACAGTCTAATACAAGAACACGAGCCAGATGCTTTGTTGACTGAACCTGTGACCAAGAGGCATTATTGTTTAAGACATTGAAATAATTAAAAAAAGGAATTTTTTTACCTTCATATATATTGACGAAAAGCACACTCTGATCATTACAGCATCCCCAATCCAACAATATCTGGTGTCTAGCCCACCAAAACAATATGACAACATCTGAACAAGCACTCTCCATGGGAACTTCTCAACAACGACTCACCACTGCTACATCTCAACAAGCACTGCGTACTGCTACTTCTCAATATGCACTCTCCACGACGACTTCTCGACAAGAACTCTCCACTACCACTTCTCAACAAACACTGCCAGTGGAGGCGGCTGAATAATACTCTTTGGCGCAATCTCTGGCGCTGTGACTCAGTGTAGCCACCTTTCACATTCTATGACATCTACGAAGATGATAATCACTCAGCTGTTCCACATAATTATCACGAGCGCAGTCCAGAGGTTGCTATTTTTACTGAACAGATCGTTTTCTTCCTTGACTAAAATAAGGGAAGGGTTGGCACATTTTGAGGCATCAAGTGTGAAATCTCGGTCACCCTGTTCGTCGATGAGGGCATGAAGGCGGTGGGTACTGGCGTCCAAGTTGACTCCGTGGTCCTTGACTTACAGAAGCCTTTCGAGGGCCAACGGTTTGTCGACTAGCAAATAGAACACAGCGTGTCGTTATTAATGGAGGCAAATCTACGGAAGTAAAACTAAGTACGTTCCCCAAGGAAGTGTTAAAAGACCGTTATTGTTCCCAATATATTCACAGTCCAGTCATATTAATGTGTCTTCCCGCCTATGTTGGACGTCAGCGTACAATAACCACTGGAAAACAGCAGGCAGCAGCACTGGCAGTAAAGGGTGTACATAGCGTGTGTGGAGCGGGTGCGACGCGGAAGATAGTGTAGTCGTCGTCGTAATGCAGAAGCAGGGCGATTTGCCTGACGTCCAGATGAGCTTTGGGGCCAAGAGTGGAAGCATTTCCGAAATAACTAAGTTTGTTAATTGTCCGCGTGCCACTGCGGTTGAACATAGGCTTACCGGGCATGGCGAAAAGACGCTACCCAAAACCAGTGCCGAGGTAACTGTTGTGCATCACGGGCCATAGAAGACAGGGAGTGAACGACGGCACCGCCGCGCCGAATAGACGTGCAACTGTTGAGCAACTGACCGCCCACAGGAAAAAGGGGGCTACCAGTAGTGTTTCCCCTACGACAGTTCAGCGAACATTGCTGCTTATGGGATTCTGCAGCGAGCATCCTGTTCGTGCACCCATGCTGACTGGTGTTCAGCGGCGAAGAAAGTTGGAATTTGCACACTGGTACCGCCATTGAATGTCCAGTTAGTGGCGACATCCGGCCTTTTTAGGTGAACCACGTTTTATGCACCATCGGACAGATGGCCGTTGGCGTGTAAGACACTGCAACAATTGTCCGAAGGATCCAGGCCGGAGTAGGGAGCGTCATGGTCTGGGGAATGTTTCCGTGCCATTCTTTGGGTGATTTCGTCATTCTGGTAGGCGCAGTGGATCAACACAGATATGCATCTGTCCTTCAGGACCATGTCCACCGCTACATGCTGTTCGTGTTTTCATCGGCGCGACGGCATCTACGAGCATGACAATGCAACATGGCATACAGCTCGCAGTGTACGTGCGTGGTTCGAAGTGCACCAGGACGACTTTACCTCACTTCTGTGACCACCAAGCTCCCTGGATTAAAACCAAGTCGAGGATCTGTGGGACCATTTCAGTTAGGCTATTCGTGCCGTGGATGATGGTCAGTCGAGAAACCTAGCGCAGCTGGCCACGCCACTGTAGTCCACATGGGTCCACGTCGGTACCTTCCAAAAAAAAATGGCTCTGAGCACTATGGAACTTAACTGCTGTGGTCATCAGTCCCCTAGAACTTAGAACTACTAAAACCTAACTAACCTAAGGACATCACACACATCCATGCCCGAGGCAGGATTCGAACCTGCGACCGTAGCGGTCGCGCGGTTCCAGATTGTAGCGCCTAGAACCGCTCGGCCACTTCGGCCGGCACGGTACCTTCCAGAACCTCATAGACTCTCCCCCAGCACGGCTCGCAGCGGGCTGCGCTGCAAAACGTGATTATTCAGGCTTTTGACAGGTGGTCTGCGTATACATAGAAAGAAAGATCCCTTATCATTTAGCTACAATATAGCAGGTCAGCAACTGGAAGCAGTTAATTTCATAAATTATCTGGGAGTAGGCATTAGGAATGATTTAAAATGGAATGATCATATAAAGTTGATCGTCGGTAAAGCAGATGCCAGACTGAGATTCATTGGAAGAATCCTAAGGAAATGCAATCCGAAAACAAAGGAAGTAGGTTACAGTACACTTGTTCGCCCACTGCTTGAATACTGCTCAGCAGTGTGGGATCCGTACCAGATTGGGTTGATAGAAGAGATAGAGAAGATCCAACGGAGAGCAGCGCGCTTCGTTACAGGATCATTTAGTAATAGCGAAAGCGTTACGGAGACTATAGATAAACTCCAGTGGAAGACTCTGCAGGAGAGACTCTCAGTAGCTCGCTAGGGGCTTTTGTTGAAGTTTCGAGAACAAACCTTCACCGAGGAGTCGAGCAGTACATTGCGCCCTCCTACGTATATCTCGCGAAGAGACCATGAGGATAAAATCAGAGAGATTAGAGCCCACACAGAGGCATACCGACAATCTTTCTTTCCACGAATAACACGAGACTGGAATAGAAATGAGAACCGATAGAGGTACTCGAGGTACCCTCCGCCACACACCGTCAGGTGGCTTGCGGAGCATGGATGTAGATTTAGATGATCCTGTTGTTCAGAGAGAAGTGGCGAAGCTAGAAAATTGTAGCGAAACGTAGCAAAACCTGCAGTGAAACGAAGCTTGCAGCACCGCAGCGGCAGGGATTGACCTTCAGAATAAACAAATGGAACGTATTGCACATGTACAGACGGATCACCTGTTATCACTGGAATCAGTCGCATCCATGAAATATCTGACAGTTTGTGTACGGAGCGATTTAAAGTGAAACGGCCACATAACGCCAACGCAGGCAAGGCAGATGCCAGACCGGAAATCCTTGGAAGAATCCTCAGGAAGTGTATGTTACCCACGAAGGAAATGTTACAAAACCCTCGTTTAACCATCAATTCAGTATTGCTCTGCAGTTCTAGCAGGTAGAGTTGACAGAGGGGGTGGGAACATACAAAAGAAGGGCAGCGCGTTTCGTTACGTGTTTATTTAGTAAGCACGAAAGCGCCACAGAGATGGTCAGCCAACTCCGGCGGCAGACGTTACAAGAGAGGCGTCCTGCATCACAGTGTTGTTCGCTGTCAAAATCCGAATGCATACGTTCCAACGAGAGTCATTAGATGTATTGCCTTCGCCTATGTGTATTTAGCGAGAACAACATGAAAGTGAAATTAGAGATATCAGAGTTCACACAGAGACCTACCAGCAGCTGTTCTTCCGCGGATGGTTCTGTGACTGGAACAAGAAAGAGGTAAAGTGAGAGGAGCACACAGAGCACCCTCCGTCGCACAATGTAAGGTGGATTGCGGGGTGTAGATACAGTTGAAAATCAACAGTAGATGTAGACAGGACACAACTGGAGGTATCAAGTCTGTCATCAGCAATTGGGGTTGAATCTTTGACAGCGCTAGACATTGGTGTTGTCGAAACCCGAGTAAGCACAAAATGGGGAAGGTACCGAGACGTAGGCAAACGGGAAACATGTCAGGAAATTTCCAATAAAATCTCAACAGTTTTATACATTAATATGGTTCAAATGGCTCTGAGCACTATGTGACTTAATATCTGAGGTCATCAGTCCCTTAGACTTAGAACTACTAAAACCTAAGGACATCACACACATCCATGCCCGAGGCAGTATTAGAACCTGCGACCGTCACGGTAGCGCGGTTCCAGACTGAAGCGCCTGGAACCGTTCGGCCACACCGGCCGGCATATATTAATAAATAGTTAATTTGCTAGTGGGTGGAAGTGTGTGCAAGAGTAAACATTACGGAGAGAGAGCATGCCTTAACTACCATAGCCAAGTTCATACGGTGCGGTAATGACGCAGATGTGAAAACTTTTGAAGAGGATAGACCGACATGGACATTTGGATCGGACCCGTCTTCTGACTACTATCAACAACAAAACAGCAGCTGCCTTTTTAGTACTTTGCTTAGATCTCCAAATGAGTTGGGTTTTGTCACCGAGGCAGTTGCCGTTTTTATTCCTCTTAAAGCCAAGATGATGATCCGCATACAGTGCCCATGGACTTAATTCGCAAGAAGCAGGCTTCATATGGCCGACCGGCCATCACTAGTTTTCTTTGTATCTTTTTTGTGCATCCGTGAAGAAGAATACTTGGTTGGTTCTTTTAAAGGGTCCGCGACTCATTTCCTTCTAAATGCTTTCCAGTTCTGAAACGAAAAAAAACTAGGCTTTATACAGTGTCCGATGAAAAGGATCCGAAGACCTATTAGTATACATTAATAAGAGCGCTTGAGGTTCGCTAGAGTCACTTTCAGTGAGGTGTCTGAATGTCTGTCTATGAATGGTAGCACATTCCTCCTCAAGAGCCGAAACCAGAGAAGATAGAGATTTTTAACCCTGGAGTCTGGAGCGAAACTGACGTTCTTACTCGTTCTAAAGGTGTTCCATTGGGCACAGGTCGGCACTCTAAGCAGTCCATTTCAGTAATGTTATTGACCACAAACTATTGCCTCAGAGATGCTGCTTTATGACAGGGCGCATTGTTATTCTTATACAAACAATCGTCTCCAATTGTTCCTCTACTGTACACAGTACACAATGTTGTGGAAGGACTCGCCTGTCTCGCAGCGCGTGCTAATGCGATCGCTTCCGCAACGGGGAGGTACGTCGGCCTCGGACCAAATCCGCCTGGCTGATTAACGACGAGGAGTCACTGTGCTGGCTACCTTGGATGAGCTTTATAGGCGGTTTTCCTCATCCAGTTAGGTGAATACCAGACTGGTTCCCATGTCTGCCTCAGATACACGCTACGCAAACAATTAGAACACATTTCACACTTGCGCTGAGAATTTCCTATATGCGTAGACAGATTGGGTAAACTGACAGGGCCAGCCGGTGTGGCCGAGCGGTTCTAGGCGCTTCAGTCTGGAATCGCGCGACCGCTACGGTCGCAGGTTCGAATCCTGCCTCGGGCTTGGATGTGTGTGATGTCCTTAGGTTAGTTAGGTTTGAGTAGTTCTAAGTTCTAGGCGACTGATGACCTCAGATGTTAAGTCCCATAGTGCTCAGAGCCATCCATTTAGAATGACAGGAGACTAATCATCTTAGCTGTTTAGTGCTTTTAAAGACTTCAACCAGTTAAAATATTTTCATAAAGATCAGCATTTAGCATTTTCTTAAGGGCAATGGGGAGACCAGATCCTAACCACCGAAGCACTCCCCATACCACAACACTACCTATACTCCGAACTTCACTGTTGGCACTACACATAAGGTCAGGTAAAGTTCTCCAGGGATACATTAAAGCCACAGCTTTCTGTCGGACTGCCATAGGGTACAGCGTTGTTAACCACTCCACATCACTTGTTTCCAGTCATTTCATCCACTATGCAGTGCCGACGTTCTTCACACCACCTCGAGCGTCACTTAGCCCTCATAACGGAAATGTGTAGCTTATGAGGAGGTGCTCTAGCATTAACTCCCTACGCGCAGTCAGGACTCTATGCTCCGACTCCAGTCGGTTTTTTCTTTTTTTTCTTTTCTTAGAAATAACCTCCACAATCCTCGACGGTCCCTGCCCATCAGTAAACGAGGTCTCATCTTCGGGTTGAGTTATGGCTGCACCTTCGCCTTCCCATTTCACAACCACGTCACCAAAAATCGACTTGGGCAGATTTAGAAGGGCTGAAATGCCTCCGATGAATTTGTTACTCAGCTGACATCCAATAACTAGTCCATGTTCTAAGTCACGGAGCTCTCGTGAAAAATCCATTTTTTTCCTGTTTCCCTACTGGTAACACAAATATTGGCAGGTCTGCTGCTCGTAACATCCAGTGGTCGATTCCGCATTACACCCTTTCGACTAGGTCGTGTAAAAAGTCCTATTGACAGGTATCATCAGTCACAGAACACATGCCCAGGTTCGACAGTGTTACGGAAAGACTGTCGAGTTTTGTTCAGAGAAACCATTCCGACATTCGACTTCATCGATTTCGGAAAAGCATGGAAAATCCATAATGGCAGCCGGGCTGGATCTTGAACCCCGTACGTCCCAGATGTGACCCCAGTGTGCTAACACAGGCGTCACTTCGCTCGATACGCCTGTGAAGAGTTTCTGCTTCCAACGATATCTCCTCATCGACGAGGGTTTAAGTGTGATGTTTTCTTCTTTTAATGATGAAGCTATCGTTTAGACGTTGAAATACCTCATTTCATTCCGTGAAACGTCCCCTTTGAACAATTATACAAGACTGTGCTTATCCTAACACACAATATTTTTTAGCGCAACGCAATCTGACTTTCAATAATCTCTACAAAAGAATGGCCCTAACATTAACCTATACCTTTCACAAATCACTTACCTCACAAAAATCTTCGTTACTCAAGCTACTGCAATACAGCGAGCGCCACTACAGCCAGCTAAATAAAAGATTCAAACTACTGAAGGCACTAACTACTGATAGGCATAGTTAGCAAATGAAAGATTTTGATAGAGAACAAACAATGTATTTACCTTAATAGTGTTCAAAAGTCATAAATATATAGCAGTTCATGACATCCAGTCTTACAAATTTCAAAACTACGCCATTTCTCTCCCCACATCCACCACTGCTGGCGGCTCACCTCCAACTACGCAACGCTATGCGCTGTTCACATCCAGCTGCCCAACACTACATTGGCAGACAACAATGCAAACTAGCCACAGACTGCACACAGCACAGCCAGTGATTTTCATACAGAGCGCTACGTAACGTTGCCAATAAGAAAACATAAAAGCCTACTTACATCCGAAACAAAACTGCAATTGTACCTTCTAGTTTCGGTGAAAAATTTTTCCAGACTTTTGGAAAATATTCAGTATTTTTGCATATTCTCACAGTCTGCATGTAGAACATTTTAAATCAGAGCTTTTGAATTAAAATTGAGTGCAAACATTAGAATATCACTGGCAGACTGTAGACTGCTTTGAATAGTTATGTCACTATCGACGAATTCTCACGACGTTTGTCGCTGCGAGGGGTAGCCGCGCGGTCTTGGGCGCCATGTCACGATTCTCGCAGCTCCACCCGTCTGAGATTTGAGTCCTCCCTCGGGCATGGGTGTTTGTGTTGTCCTTAGCGTAACTTAAAGTTAGATTAAGTAGTGTGTAAGCTTAGGGAGCGATGACCTCAGTAGTTTGGTCCCCACAAATTTCTCTTTCACGGAGTTTGTCGTGGTTGGAATTAGAATTTCCCGTAAATACTAAAAAAAAGTATCTTTGTCGGACTCTAGTCGCTCCGAATAGACGTGTCAATATCAAAGAATTCTCACGAAGTCTGTTGTGGACAGAGGGTGTTCTTGGACCGCGTTACTTTTCGTACAACATTTCAGTCCTGAGATCTCAGACGCAGGTTTCACTACGGAGCATCCTAGGGTCGTCGCCTTTCGACGAAGCAAAGCGCCTCGTCAAACATGGACCCATCGCCTGCCCGCCCACTCGCTGGCGAACCGTGGAATCGATAGGGCAGAGAGCGAGTACAGCTGTGAGCGCGAGGTCGAGGTGAGAGAGAGAGAGAGAGAGAGAGAGAGAGAGAGAGAGAGAGAGAGAGGTAGGGGGCAGATGTCAGGAGCGACGTCGTTCGCTTCACACCTACCGTGCCCCGAGTTCTGTTGTATGCAAAGACTGAGGCGGAAGGTGTGAGCGAACTGAGAGGGGAACCCCCACCACGTGCCGTGTCAGCCAAACATGTTACGTCACCACGTACTAGACGAAACTAGAGCCATTGGCGCAATAACACATTCTGCTTTACGGCAGTGTTTTTGTTTTATGGAGAAGATAGCAGAACACTTGTCAGTTCAGTGGACAGGTTAAAATTTGCTGTCATCTTTTTTAAATATGAAACTGTTTTTATGTTCTGACATCTGCTTTTCCCCACAGTTAGCTTCATGAGACGTTTCTGTTCTAATGGCTCTGAGCACTATGGGACTTAACATCTATGGTCATCAGTCGCCTAGAACTTAGAACTACTTAAACCTAACTAACCTAAGGACATCACACAACACCCAGTCATCACGAGGCAGATAAAATCCCTGACCCCGCCTGGAATCGAACCCGGGAACCAGGGCGCGGGACCTTTCTGTTCTACTTCAGTGTGCACCAATAAAATGCATTAAAACATTTAACATTTTTTACTATTTTAAGGATGTAGTGTAGTCGAACATTACTAGCTTTTACAGCTATTTATGCGCAATAAATAATTTTCGCTGAGTGGCATCAAACCTCGATTATTTGCAGGTTTTCCTGCGTTTCGCTACAGTTTCCTAGTGTTGTAAATTTACTGTCTGTGACAGTATCATCTGCGAACAGTCTCGTGGTGATTCAGAAGTTACCCACTACGTCAGTCCTCCAAGGTCCCTTTCGCCCCCCCCCCCCCCACCCCCGTGACTTTCAACGTTCCTATGCCCCCCCACCACCCACTCGAAACACAAATGCAGGACGCGGCGTGACTCGCTGCGTTGTTGCGCCGACCGGTGGATACGAAGGGCCGTGTAGGAGCGCGCATCTATGCATAGTGCTATCGAAATTGTTGTGACCAGGCAAAACTACTTTCGTCCGGCCACAACTATGTGTTCGTTGATTGCCTTGGAAGAAGGCTCATGAAACTGGCACACATGAAATATTAGTTCACTTTATTACGCACTCGTAAATCACTGAAATATTCACTTAGCACTGACACACTTCTTTGCCGCAGAAGTACTGGACAATTTACAACTATTATGGACTGACAAACCATCTCTTGATGCACCAATTGACAAAGCGTTCTCTTGAGGTACAATGTTCCACATTTAAATGGCCAAGTCCATCAGAAACTTGAACTGTCACGTTGGTCCTGTCTTTGTGGATTGCAGCGGGTCCTTGCCAAGTCTGTGATATCGATTCACGTTGCCAACTTTGGTGTAAAATACCAGGAAAGTGGCTGTACATTATACAACATATTTAATACTTTCTGATATGGTTTATGTTCACTGATGCAAAAAGTGTTTGATTCCCTACATCACCCTCTTAGGGATCGATTTTTTGAATCTTTCTTTAACCTGTGTTCCTCATCAGGGTTCAAGCTATCTTCAAGCCAAATTTTACCAAAATCGGTTCAGCGATTTAGTCGTCGTAATATTAGTATGAGCATATAAGTGATCTGGCGGATAAAGCCCCACAATGGTGTTCACAGACGACACACTTGTGAACAGACGCTGTTGCAAATCCTGCTTTGTAAAAAGGAGAAAGAAAACTGTTGTGCGACGGCGTTGCCACGGGGTGCAACTCTTTTTATGTGACGCCATTTAGGTGACTTGCATGTCGGTGGTGATGAAACGATTATGGGGACAGCATAACACCCAGTCCTCGCGGGGAGAAAATCTCTGAACCAGCCGGGAATCGAATCCGGGACCCTTTGGTTGGCATTGAGCCACGCTGACCTCCAGTTACGGAGACGAACGAAGGCGGAATCATCCTGCCGCGGCACGTTACTGTGTCTGTAAATGCTAAAGTTGTTATCCACGTGAAGTTGCACTTGAAGGGCTACTTGGGTTAAACTCGAGAGTAAATCCTTTCAGTCTAAACTCGGCTGGTTCGCCGATTCTTGGAAGAGAGCTCTCGTTACCTCGTGTCTTCTTACAGAGAAGAGTTGCAGTGGTGAGAAAGAGACATCTTCGGAAGTCGCATCTGCCATCACAGCTATTTTCAACAGAGTGTCAGTGTGGTCATGGGGATCGCTACAGTTGACTCTAAAGAAAAGTCCACTCTCGATCTTGGATAGCTCAGTAGGTAGAGCACTTGCTACGAAAAGTAAAGGTCGTTGATTCGAGTCCCTCTCTAGCAGACATTTCTAATCTCCTCGGAAGTTAAGAATTAGTGCTCACTCCCCTGCAAAGTGAAAATTCATGCCCATATAAAACAGAGCACATATTAGAACCTACTTCGTAACGCTCATTTATTTTTTTGTGGAGTTAAATTACACGTCAGAATGACGAATGACCTCCTACTAAACTCACAGTATTTAATACTCAAATTAAGATACGGGAATCTGACCATTTTCTGTTTTTCTGTTACAGGTAAGTTGCTGGAAGACAACGTAAGCGATAGCGGCGCGCCAGTGGTAAGTAGGTGTTACCAAACGCATGCAGCGATTTCCCCGTTATCTAAAGGCCGCCTAAGGTGTAGCGGGGCTGTCTACTTCACAATGACTGCAGACTGGTGAGACGAGGTTTTGCTGCAGTGTTGGACTAATAGGAACATCAACATAGATGTAAAGGACAGGGTGCGTAGTAGACACCGTCTTTTGTTGTTCCATCTGGGCCTCTGCGGTAATAGTTTCCGTTACGTGTAAACATGATGTCGAGAGAAGCGTCTTGTCGCCACGATGTAGCGAGTGAACTCCCGTGGCAGTTTCCTTCTGTGGCAGCCACCGCGAGCCTTGTGTGTACCTGTAGAAGGCGACTGGTACGTTGCTATTGCTATACGTATTAGCAAATGAAGTGAACGATCAGGCGCACGAGTGGAAATTAGGAGCGTTTCGTGCTCACTGGAAAATGCACAGTCAATGTCCTTGTTAACGAGCCTTGAACACGTCAAATTAATGGCAAAGAGCTTTGCAGTCCAGGTTCTCGAGCACACTCTGTGGCGCAACCACGCTGTCCAATCCCGTGATGAGTGATGCAGCCCTTCTTTTAATCTGGTATCTCTAACGTTAATCCTAAAGGATGCTAGACCGAAGAACATTGTTTTGGTCGCATGAGTGTCTTGTAGTAGGGTCTGTCAAAAAGTAACGTCGCCGTTTTTTTAAATGCAACTACATGGAATGAAAAAACAACATTGATGGCTAATTTATGACTTTTCAATATAATCTTCGTCCATTTTAATGGTTTTGGTCCATGTTTTAACAAGGCCATATATTCCAGTGTGCTAAAAGGCACAGTCCTGCTCCCGGATCAACTGACGCACGGAAGTTTTCATGGCCTCCTCAGCTTCAAAATGAACCCGGAATGAGCTACTTTTAGCGGCCCGAACAGATGGAAGTCTGATGGTGACAGGTCAGGACTGCATGGGTGATGAGGCAAGACTTCCCACCCAGTTTCCACTTCATCCTCACTGGTGTGACGAGTGGTGTGTGGTCGTTCATTGTCATTTATAAGAACAACATACGGCGTAGGATTTGTTGAGCGAACTCGCTGAAGATGTGTTCTAAGCTGTTTGAGGGTTCTAACGTATTGGACAGAATTTATTGTGCATCACTGCTCCAGAAAATCAACCGTAACCACACCATCTGCATCCCGGAATAATGTAGCCGTAACTTTCGCTGCCGATCGCATTTTTGAATTTTTTCTTTTTAGGCTAGTCTCTGTGATTCCATTCCATTGACTGTCATACAAAAGAAATGAACGTATATTTCGTTTCCGATCAGTTTTTTCTAGAAACTGCTCACCCTCCAAACGGATGCGCTGCAAGAGTTGGTAGGCACTTGTTTTTTCTTCTCTCTCCATTCTAGCCGGTTAAATTCTTGGTACCCAAGTTGCACAAACCTTTAAGTATCCCAGTTCTTCAGCAATCATCACACTGCCTTCTCTGAAAGAGGCAATAAGACACAAATTATCTACAGTCGTCCGGCCGTCAACACGAATGACGTCATGAACTCACTGAAGGTAATGTGGAGTCCGCGAATGGAGTTTACACTTAAGTTCCGTTACCAGGACGAACCCTTTCTCTAACAGTGCTGTTTTCCATTGTTGCATCATCACATATATTTTTCATTCTTTCATGAATACGAATGGACGTTTCACCTTCTGTATTCAAGAATTCTAGCGCAGAACGCCAATCAACGAGTTAAAATTTCATAGAGTGGCTATAGGTCCGCCATGTTTGAAGCAAATTGAAGTTCTGGCCGCCATGTTTTCTTTAGTCAAGGCATTCGTCTGCTGTGTCCCGCCCTCTTGTAACTGCGTTTGACTTACTTGAAATAGCCAATACTAGCTTTATTTTTTCTAAAACAAGCAATAGACAGCAGTGATTTCAGTGTACACTGACAGCAAAAAGGGATGTTTTTGTCGAAATATGGCTAAACTTTTCGATGTAGATAACACTACAAGACAACTCAAATAAATCTGTCCATCCACTATAACGTTACTTGTTGCCCATAAATTAATGCAATTAGAGCGGGTACCACCAGAATATTACGGTGAAACTTCTAAACATGCTGTGGTTAACTATTAGAAACAGTAACGGGCCAGAAATGCGATATTTTTGTCGCTATTTCAAAGTAAACAGTCAAAGCCTCAAAAACCAGTACACTGTGAACGAGAATTTATTTGAAATATGTGTTACAAGTAGTTAACACAAGCATAGTAATTCAATAACAAAGTCGAAGCGTTCTTGGGTGGGGTAATTTCACAAATTTTCGTAAGTAGCTGTATGCCTTGGCAGAATAAAAGTGTAGGGTCAGGGCAAATTTCCTTATTTGCTGAGAATAATGGCATACTTTAGCACTGCACTGAAGTTCCAATAGCTCCTACAACAAACCAACTACATGTTCACTGTTTAACATATCAGAAACTGAACTACATAGCCTTCTTCTCAAACCAGCAACTAAAGTCTGTAACTGCACTATTCTTCTTTTGTGTCGTACACTAAGTTGCTTCATTTGCTTTATCCGCTTCTTTAGTCGTACATTCTCTGCTTGTACTCTGTTATATTGTGTTTTCAACTTCTTAGGGCTTGGTAGACAGTAATTGTGGTCAGCAGCAACAGATGTGGGTCCGACAGGCACTGAAAGAATGTAGTTACATCACAAGTTTATAACTGAGCTACACCATAAGATTATAACAGAAAGTATGTAATTCAAAGTAATAAGAACACGGAGTAAAATTAAATTATTGACTTACTTTGTGCTAATGATGTCACTGTAATAGCACTATCTTGCAAATTGTCGAAAGATCGCTTTCTGGGTTGTGGTCGTAATACTTTATCTTGCTTTTGTAAATGTGGTGGAAAGTTAAAGATAGTAAAGATAGCAGGTACTGGTTTTGACAAAAGGCGCCTCTGGACATTTGTGTGGTACATATATTTCTCTTCAAAATGAGCTGAACAGGGGTAACTGGCTGTAGTAGGAAACCAGTTTTCTCGCTTCATATTTATAACCCATCTTTTTGTAATTTCCTTATCTTTTAAAGGAAATCTGTAATCAACGATAAATAAATTACTTCCTGCATTTGTCTTAAGCATAATTACAGTTCCAATGCAAATGACTCTTTAATAAACATTAAAAAACGTGTGTCGTATTTCGGTACTAATATACTTACTTATAATATGAAATATTTGTTGTCTTATCGCTGCGATTTGTGCAGTTGAACGCTGAACACACTGCAGGCATGTTGACTTTATATTTTGTAACAAAAAAGTCAACTAGAAAAGTTAAATATTGCAGTAATATCACAACAGCTGACACACTTCCAACACAAACAACAGTAACGCTTTCCTAATGTTTTGACTAAGGAGAACATGGCGGCCGAGGTAGCGTTGGTTGCCGCTAGGAGCGCTGTAACTAGTATCTCAGCCACTCTATGAAATTTTAACTCGTTGACGCCAATACAAACATCGGTGTCGGCCATTTTGCAAGCGAGTGCAGTACTGGCATCTGTCGACGCTGAAATCTACAACTGCAGTGGACTGGAGAAGCAGCATTTCGGAGTAGCGCCAAATTCAAATGTTTCAGTTGTTGTTGTCTTCAGTCCAGAGATTGGTTTGATGCAGCTCTCCATGCTACTCTATCCTGTGTAAGCTGCTTCATCTCCCAGTACCTACCGCAACCTACGTCCTTCTGAATGTGCTTAGTGTATTCATCTCCTGGTCTCCCTCTGATTCTTACCCTCCACGCTGTCCTCCGATACTACATTGGCGATCCATCGATGCCTCAGAACATGTCCTACCAACCGATCCCTTCTTCTAGTCAAGTTGTGCCACAAATTTCCCATCTCCCCAGTTCTATTCAGCACGTTCTCATTTGGTATGTGATCTACCCATCTAATGTTCAGCATTATTCTGCAGCACCACATTTCGAAAGTTTATAATCTCTTCTTATCTAAACTATTTATCGTCAATTTTTCGCTTCAATATATGACTACACTCCATACAAATACTTTCAGAAACAACTTCCTGACACTTAAATCTATACTCGATGTTAACAAATTTCTCTTGAACCAAGTGTTAGCTATGATTAAGTTATGCTCTGTGCAAAATTCTACCAGGCGGCTTCCTCTTTCGGTCTTTACCCCCATTACATATTCACCTACTACTTTTCCTTCTCTTCTTTTTCCTACTATCGAATTCCAGTTCCCCATGACTATCAGATTTTCGTCTCCTTTCACTGTCTGAATAATTTCTTTTATCTCAGCATACATTTCATCAATTTCTTCGTCGTCTACGGAGATAGTTGGCATATAAACTTGTAATACTGTGGTAGGCGTGGGCTTCATGTCTATCTTGGCTACAATAATGCGTTCACTATGGTGTTCGTAGTAGCTTACCCGCACTCCTATTTTTTATTCATTATTAAACCTACTCCTGCATTACCCCTATTTGATTTTGTATTTATAACCTTGTACTGACTTGACCAGAAGTCTTGTTCCTCCTGCCATCGAGCCGGCCGCTGTGGCTGAGCGGTTCTAGGCGCTTTAGTCCGGATCCGCGCTACTGCTGCGGTCGCAGGTTCGAATCCTGCCTCGGGCATGGCTGTATGTGATGTCCTTAGGTTAATTAGGTTTAAGTAGTTATGTCTATGGGACTGATGACCTCAGATGTTACGTCCCGTAGTGCTTACAGCCATTTGAACTTCCTCCCACTATATTTAACTTTAACCTAGCCATTTCCCTTTGTAAATTTTCTAACCTACCTTCCCGATTATGGGATCTGACATTCCACGCTCAGATACGTAGAATGTCAGTTTTCTTTCTCCTGATGACGACGCCCTCCTTAGTAGTCCCCGCCCAGAGATCCGAGTGGGGGACTATTTTACCTCCGGAATATTTTATCCAAGAGGACGTGATCATCATTTAAACATACAGTAAAGCTACATTCCCTCGGGAAAAATTACGCTGTAGTTTCCTCTTGCTTTCAGCCGTTCGCAGTACCAGAAGAGCAAGGCCGTTTTGGTTAATGTTACAAGGCCTGATCAGTCAATCATCCAGGCTGTTGCCCCTGCAACTACTGAAAACGCTGCTGTCCCTCTTTAGGAACCGCCTCTCAACAGATAACCCTCCGTTGCGGTTGCACCTACGGTAAGTTTATCTGTATCGCTGAGGTACGCAAGCCTTCCCACCAACGGTAAGGTCCATGGTTTATGGGGAGGGGGGATTTTTCAGTTAACGAACTTTATTTTGTGATAAGAAAAATGAGAGGCTTTACTTTTTGACTCACCCTAGTAAGTTACGGCTTGCGTGCGTGAATTGCTTCCATATGGTAACTGCAGTAAGTCTGAGTCTGGCATACGCCTTCCCGACGTCAGATTTATCTGATCGTTCCACTTTAAATCTTTCGCACTGTGTACTCCTTGATGTTTTATGATTGTGACGAGTTCCAATGACTGAGCTCCAAGTTTGTAGTCAAGCAGTATCGGCTCTTTCCGTCGATTTAACGCATTACGTTACGTTTATTTATATCCAGAGTGAGCTGTCCGTCACCTGGCACTGATAATGCACAGCTTTACAATTTGTGACAAGTTTCTGAAGTGGACACTGCGTCTTCTTCGAACACCATCCTAATACTACAGAAATTCCTCGTCCAGTTATTCATATAATAATTAGCAGAAGAGACGTCACACAACTCATAGCTACGCCCGACTTAACCTTTGGTTAAAACGATGCTTCACATTTACGAAACTCATTGAGTTTCGTTTGCTAGAGAGTCTTCAGTGTTACGTTGTTTTTTACGCGTGAACTATGTCGAAGGCCTTCTGAAAGGCAAGGAACAGGACATCAACTATAGCGCCCTCTACAGGGTGTTTCACATACAACGCAAGCGGTATGAGGTAGAAAGCGTATCACTTCTAACCGAGACCGAGAGTGACTTTGGAACCATGTCCCGGAGAATCTTTGCGCCATTTAGCACTGTCCGTTCAGAGGTGTTCTCAAACTGAAACCTTAACAAAGTAACGGTAGTGCATCTCCTGACCCCTTTGCTTGGCATCAGTACTGCAACTGGGTATGCAGTCTGCGTATTATGAAGACGTTGAACCTGGAATACTCTTTTCAGGCGAAGAACGGCTACATTTATTGGGGTAAGTGAATCTGAGGAACGATCGACGTTGGAGTTCTCGAAATCATTATCATTTACGGCAATAGTTTCTGCATGATGTGCAGGAGCTCGGTGTGCAGTTAACGTCAGTTATTGGACTGGTGTTTCTTCACCAACACCATAACTTGTTTTATGTATAGAGCAACGTACAACGAGAGCACTTCCAAAATCCTGATGTCTCCTCCGTGCAAGCTGTTTTCGGACAGTTAACAGCAAACGAAAAGACAGAATGTTGTTCAGGACAACGCAAGAGTATACACCGCCAATGTATCTGTGACAGTATCATAATGTGTGTTCTCCTGCGTTTCCTGCAGGAAATAACCGTAGATGCTTTCCTTAGTTGTTCGCTATTTGAAGAAAACAAAAAAAGGGTACAGTATATTGCCCAATTGGTGAAAAAGGTCGATGCAATAATTCATGTTGCAGTATTCATGTTGCAGTATGATTATATATGCATGCGCAGACTGAAGTGAATGAAAATTTGTACCAAGGCCAGAAATCGAACCCGGGTCGTCTCCTGCTCACTAGGCAGAGGTGTTCACAACACCACCACTCCGATACCAAGTGAGATGAGGCGTGAATGGGAATTTGGATTGAGGAGAGCGGTGTGCTGGGGTGGTCCGTGCGAAGTCACTGTGCCATGGTGGCGTAGTAGTTAGAACATCTGCCTAGTGAGCAGTAGACTTGGGTTCGATTTATGGACTTCGTGTAAATTTTCATTTGTCACTTCAGTCTGCATATGGATACATCATGGATGTCTGAGACTTGAAAATGTTTCTGGAACCATGTAGTTTCATTTCATGTTGCACTAATCGCGCAACACACTCCTTTCTCCACGCCATGCTGAGGGTTTCACTGTAACTGATCAGCATTTTCAGAACAAAAATGTCGAACGTTTTGACATTTCACGTCCAACCCTCGATAAACCCAGCCACACTTCATAGAAAAAATTAAAGATCCGCTTCTTCATAATGCACGAATTGCAACAGCTTGTTTCAATACTGACGTCGAGCAACGCCATCTAAATGCACCAAGCGATGTGCTGCCGTCACTTCGAACTTTCAGTTTGAGTTTCTGTGCAGTCGTGTGATCAGACACTCCTGATACACCAGTCTGAAGTGCTAAATGTGCAGCAATGTCCTCAAACTTCTTTCCAAGGCCGCTACTGACTCGTCCAGTTTATTCTCGGTAGAAATGGAGACGCGACCTGTCATACAGTCCCAGCAACAGACCGGAGCATCGTGCAGTGCTTGCAGCGTGCCTGCGGGTTACTGGTTCCCGCACAACGCAGCAGACTGAGCTGCGTCATACTGTAGAAACGTCTTGTAGTCATAATTAATGATCTTTAATTATGATGCAAGTAACTGCACGGAATGATACGCTTTCGTAATAAAACCCTTTCGTTCGCGGCATATCCAGAGCTTCGTTCGCAGTCCGTGAGGCAGCTACTGTTTTCGGTCTCTCGCTTCGCCAGTGTGGGGCCTATCTTCGCACCAGAGCCATCGCTGTTGGGCGCAGTGAAGTCGATAAGGTCGACAACTGCAGGCGCCAGCAATGCCCGAGCCAATATCGGCTCTGACGCGATTGTCACCGAGGCTGCTAGCGAACTGGGCCGCCTCTTTTGTGCTACCATTAAACCATTCACACGTCATAGCGTTTCGTTGCATTCATCTGCATGCTCTTGTTCCCTTGCCAAGTCGTGACGGTGTGGTCGTCTGCGGACAAGGGAAGTCAGCATTCTGCCTTGCTACCTCACAGCAACACGCGACATTACGCGTCATTCATTGTCAGTCAAGGAAATAAATCCCGAACGTGAGTTTCCACTCTTAGCTGTACCACTTATTCTCCACCAGCCGACTAACCAACGGCAGCCAGAGACCTATTTACCGCAATCTCGCGTTAGGCAGGGAAAGGAAATAAACCTGTGTGCGGTGCAAAGACAAACACACACAGTTTACTTACATATTACTGCTTATATAAATACAGTATACAAATGATAAAATAGAAATATTTGCAAATTCATTGTAACATTAATTAACATCAAACTATATATATATATATATATATATATATATATATATATATAGTGTGTTCGGGATATAGGTGTATAAATACAGATATTGTGATCATCGGTACCTTAATCTGTGTCCACTTCAGTGTTTTTTATCTGCGTCTGACAGCCTTCCTGCACAGACATCACTTAAATTACTACCTGATGTTTTGTGTACGACTGTATGTTGCTGAGAGGACTACGCCTGTCAGTATATGTTGTGTCCTGTATAAGCGTCGTCGAGTACGGGGTGCCTAGGAAACCTGCTTTCTCGGATCGCTAGGCAACAATTCAGGCAAATCGTATTAATGAATTTTTATTACAGTAAGATGAATGAAATACTTATCTTTGAGAATTTACAATGATGTGTCGGAAGCAGTGGGCGACGGACAAAATAAGAAAATCTCGTCTGAATACAAAACTCCTAATACAAGTGAAACAATACGGTTTCTAAGTCGCTGCTGTAGAGCTCATAGAACGGCTGGTCTTCAATTGGCGCTTATGGCCGCCACCTTGTCGAGGGCGCTGCCGTCGGGTTGTAAGGGAGTCGGTCAGCGTACTACACTCCTGGAAATTGAAATAAGAACACCGTGAATTCATTGTCCCAGGAAGGGGAAACTTTATTGACACATTCCTGGGGTCAGATACATTACATGATCACACTGACAGAACCACAGGCACATAGACACAGGCAACAGAGCATGCACAATGTCGGCACTAGTACAGTGTATATCCACCTTTCGCAGCAATGCAGGCTGCTATTCTCCCATGGAGACGATCGTAGAGATGCTGGATGCAGTCCTGTGGAACGGCTTGCCATGCCATTTCCACCTGGCGCCTCAGTTGGACCAGCGTTCGTGCTGGACGTGCAGACCGCGTGAGACGACGCTTCATCCAGTCCCAAACATGCTCAATGGGGGACAGATCCGGAGATCTTGCTGGCCAGGGTAGTTGGCTTACACCTTCTAGAGCACGTTGGGTGGCACGGGATACATGCGGACGTGCATTGTCCTGTTGGAACAGCAAGTTCCCTTGCCGGTCTAGGAATGGTAGAACGATGGGTTCGATGACGGTTTGGATGTACCGTGCACTATTCAGTGTCCCCTCGACGATCACCAGTGGTGTACGGCCAGTGTAGGAGATCGCTCCCCACACCATGATGCCGGGTGTTGGCCCTGTGTGCCTCGGTCGTATGCAGTCCTGATTGTGGCGCTCACCTGCACGGCGCCAAACACGCACACGACCGTCATTGGCACCAAGGCAGAAGCGCTCTCATCGCTGAAGACGACACGTCTCCATTCGTCCCTCCATTCACGCCTGTCGCGACACCACTGGAGGCGGGCTGCACGATGTTGGGGCGTGAGCGGAAGGCGGCCTAACGGTGTGCGGGACCGTAGCCCAGCTTCATGGAGACGGTTGCGAATGGTCCTCGCCGATACCCGAGGAGCAACAGTGTCCCTAATTTGCTGGGAAGTGGCGGTGCGGTCCCCTACGGCACTGCGTAGGATCCTACGGTCTTGGCGTGCACCCGTGCGTCGCTGCGGTCCGGTCCCAGGTCGACGGGCACGTGCACCTTCCGCCGACCACTGGCGACAACATACATCGATGTACTGTGGAGACCTCACGCCCCACGTGTTGAGCAATTCGGCGGTACGTCCACCCGGCCTCCCGCATGCCCACTATACGCCCTCGCTCAAAGTCCGTCAACTGCACATACGGTTCACGTCCATGCTGTCGCGGCATGCTACCAGTGTTAAAGACTGCGATGGAGCTCCGTATGCCACGGCAAACTGGCTGACACTGACGGCGGCGGTGCACAAATGCTGCGCAGCTAGCGCCATTCGACGGCCAACACCGCGGTTCCTGGTGTGTCCGCTGTGCCGTGCGTGTGATCATTGCTTGTACAGCCCTCTCGCAGTGTCCGGAGCAAGTATGGGGAGTCTGACACACCGGTGTCAATGTGTTCTTTTTTCCATTTCCAGGAGTGTATTTTGACTGGCGCCTTCTGCACACCCCTCCCGCTCTAACGTTCGTGGCCTGGTTGCCGGCGCTTGACTTTACGCCGGAACAGTATAGACATCAGTTTTGTGTCCACGCATCCATACTTCGGCACCTGACCTGCTGCCCAGGAAAAAATAAACGTTAAAGCCCCTCATGCTACACTACTCGTAATAGCCATAATTATTAGCCTACAAATGAAGGAAATGTTAATAAAATGTTGTTCAGTAAGTCTCTTGAGTTATCAATAGAAATATGTCCACTTAGCCCCTAAAACAATGTAAAACAAAGATTTCTCTCCAGGTGAAAGAATAAATGAGCGTAACAACCTGGGTAATTCACTCCTGAAAAAGAAACAGAAAGTGGCCCGTAGGAGAAATATGGTGATCACAAATACACGCAAAAAGAAAAGTCTTAAGGTATCATTCGTTTGCAGACCCTGAGGGGGTAGGTTCAGTCGCCTAGTCAGGAAGGATTTCTCAGTCTGCCCTCAGTGGCCGCTTTGTGTGTGTGTGTGTGTGTGTGTGTGTGTGTGTGTGTGTGTGTGTGTGTGTGTGTGTCACCGTGCAAACTTTCCCATCTGACGGATGGATCACCATAAAAAGTGTTAAAAATCCTCATTCCATGACACACTTCGGGGGAAGGTACCGAATTTAATGAAAGCGATTGGAGGCATGTCTGCTGATATGGGCCGGCCGGAGTGGCCGAGCGGTTCTAGGCGCTACAGTCTGGAACCGCGCCACCGCTACGGTCACAGGCTCGAATCCTGCCTTGGGCATGGATGTGTGTGATGTCCTTAGGTCAGTTAGGTTTAAGTCGTTCTAAGTCCTAGGGGACTGATGACCTCAGACGTTAAGTCCCATAGTGCTCAGAGCCATTTGAACCATTTTGCTAATAAAGAACTTCACGCCGCCACCTCTGCTTCGCTTGAAAATTTTTTTTTCCCCATTACTTCATTCGAATCCGCTGCTGTCGAGTGCAGGGCAGCAGCACATAGGGCAACGGCACAGACATGCCTTAGCGACCTCCGTTACGCCGACGGGTCAGTCTGTGGTATCTGATACATTGCTCGCCACTCCCCGCCCATTTTTCCCGCCGTTGTAATTTTTTCTCGTGTTTAGTAAGTCATAGAAATACCATGTTTGCTCACTTGTCACCACTTTGTCCCTCCTCTCCCTTCTCTTAATTTCTCTTGTCCTGATGGTCCGTACACTAGTTATAAGGTAGAGCAAAGGCTACACTGTTTTCCTCAACGAATCTAAATTTACGGAAAACATTTAAGCGAGAACATCTCTCTTCTTCTAGGGATTCGCAGTTAAATTACTTGAGCGCCTGCCTGCATCATGAACATTGTAGGAGTAAATTGTATCAGATTTTTGAAAGCTAAGTACATTTTGTTTTCTGATATTGGGTCTCTTTTTTTTCTCTGTGGAAGAACACTTTGGGGAAAGTGAACAGGTCGTCCTGCATTCTTCGCAGTATCTCATAGAGACAAAGCAAGCTATAAAATAAAGATGAGTCACAAGAGCACATAACTCAGTACTTTACTACCGTTGAACGGGGCAGAAATACAATCTTAAAAACAAATTTAAAAAAAGTAAAATGTTCTATTCAAGAGAAAGAGCTTTATAAATTCAGAAAGTCAATAATGCGTTGATCCGCCCCTGGCCCTTACGCAAGCTGTTACTCGGCTTGGCACTGTTTGACGGAGTTGTTGGATGTGCTCCTGAGGGATACCAAATTCTGTCCAGTTGGCACGTTAGGTCGTCAAAATCTATAGTTCGTTAAAGGGCTTTGTCAATAGATTGTCCGTAGATTGTCCATACATTGTAGATCTAAATGTAGTTGCATGTGTAAAACTAAAAATTTAAGTAATATTAATGTTAGCGCTATTCACGTGTGTGTGTGTGTGTGTGTGTGTGTGTGTGTATATATATATCTTGTAATCTGACCTGTTCTACATCGTATCAGGAAAATGATCTACGGAACGTGACACAATTAAAACTAACTACATATAAAGCGCCAAACGTTCTCAGTTGGGAAGAGATCCTGCGACCTGGCTGGCCAAGGTAGGATTTAGCAAGCACGAACACAAGCTGTAGAAATACATGCCGTGTGCGCGCGGGCGTTATCTTACTGAAATTTAAGCTTAAGCTGGCTTGGCACGAAGAGCAACAAAACGGGGCGTAGAATATCGCCGACGTACCACTGAGCTGTAATGGTGGCGCGGGTGGCAACCAAAGGGGTCCTGGTTGTACGACGGTCAGGTTGGTATTCCACCACTGTCGGGGTCGTCTCCAAACAAGTCATCGACCTCGAATCTCGTTGACTGCGGTCGAACTGTCTTCAGTGGTGAGTCCTGCTTCGAAATGAGCCCCGATGACCAGCGAA
The DNA here is from genome assembly GCF_021461385.2 of Schistocerca piceifrons. NCBI lineage: Eukaryota > Metazoa > Arthropoda > Insecta > Orthoptera > Acrididae > Schistocerca > Schistocerca piceifrons. The sequence continues at coordinate 545,557,340 of NC_060138.1, read as the reverse complement.
GACGTATCTGGAGTCGCCGCAGACAGTGATGGGATACCAGTCTCATAATTTCCCTCCATAAGACGGAACAACCAGGAGTGATGGTCGGGGGTGCCATCTCTCTTCATAACAGGACGCCTTGGGTTGCTATCTGCGGTAGACTAACAGTGTAGCGGTACGTCGACGATGTTCTACGCCCCATTTTCTCACCCTTCATAGGAAGCCGTCCTGGGCCTAAATTTCAGCAAGAAAATACTAGCCGCCATAATGCGACAGTTTCCACTTTCTCTCCGTGCTTGCCAGGCAGTGCCTTGGCTAGCGAGGTCCCCGTATCTCTCCCCAATTGAGAGTTCCTAGATAACAGAACGCAACATGTCATTCTCAATGGAGAGAAGTCTTCCGAAGTAAGAGTGATTTCAGGTGTGCCGCAGGGGAGCGTCGTAGGATCGTTGCTATTCAAAATATGCATAAATGACCTTGTGGATAACATCGGAAGTTCACTGAGGCTTTTTGCGGGTGATGTAGTATATCGAGAGGTTGTAACAATGGAAAATTGTACTGAAATGCAGGAGGATCTGCAACGAGTTGACGCACGGTGCAGGGAATGGCAATTGAATCTCAATGTAGACAAGTGTAATGTGCTGCGAATACATAGAGAGAAAGATCCTTTATCATTTAGATACAATATAGCAGGTCAGAAACTGGAAGCAGTTAATTCCATAAATTATCAGGGAGTAGGCATTAGGAATGATTTAAAATGGAATGATCATATAAAATTGATTGTCGGTAAAGCAGATGCCAGACAGATTCATTGGAAGAATCCAAAGGAAATGCAATCCGAAAACAAAGGAAGTAGGTTACAGTACACTTGTTCGCCCACTGCTTGAATACTGCTCACCGGTGTGGGATCGGTACCAGATACGGTTGGTAGAAGAGATAGAGAAGATCCGACGGAGAGCAGCGCGCTTCGTTACAGGATCATTTAGTAATCGCGAAAGCGTTACGGAGATGATTGATAAACTCCAGTGGAAGACTCTGCAGGAGAGACGCTCAGTAGCTTTTGTTGAAGTTTCGAGAACATACGTTCACCGAGGAGTCAAGCAGTACATTGCGCCCTCCTACGTATATCTCGCGAAGAGACCATGAGGATAAAATCAGAGAGATTAGAGCCCACACAGAGGCATGACGACAATCTTTCTTTCCACGAACGATACGAGACTGGAATAGAAGGGAGAACTGATAGAGGTACTCAAAGTACCCTCCGCCATACACCGCCAGGTGGCTTGCGGAGTATGGATGTAGATGTAGAACGTTTGGAATATTATGAGTAGGGCCATCCAACCAGCTCGGGAATTTGACGATCTAACTCGCCAGTTGGACAGATTTTGGCACAGTATCCATAGGAGGACATCGATTAACTCTGTCAATCAACGCCAAGCCGAATAACTGCTTGAATCAGGGCCAGAGGTCGACTAAAGCGTTACTGACATCTCGCTTCGTGAAGGTCTTTCTCTTGAAATAATAATCGATTTTTTTGTGAAATTGTAATCATTTATTGTCTTTACATGTAAATCCGTCCTGTTCGGATAATTCCTTCGTGGTGCGTTTTCTTTTCCTCTTTTTCTTAAGAGTGTAGATTGACACCTGAAGCTAGCAGACACCACCACCACCACCACCACCACCACCACCACCACCACCGCCAAAACACAAGAGCCAGTGAGCACATACAGCCGCCATATCCATAAACGTATTGCTATTCAGTACAGCACTTGAAATGATGCCTGCAACATTCACAGAAGCTCGTTGTGTTTATTACAGATAGAATCGGCTAAAGATCTATGATTTCCTGTCGTTGAAGAAGAGACTGTACCCTTGACTTGTCAGATAAAGAGCTGGAATCTTGATTATTGATCGGAAGGTTTCCAGCAGCTCGGCATTCTGCGAGCCAGCGCTGAAAGCGCTCCCTGCGCTTATGATGGCCGTGACGGCACTCCCTGCTCTGACTCGCCCATCCAGTTCCGTAGAGACAGCTGACTGTTTATAGCTATTGAGTCACCGTCGATTCTGCACAGCATGCTATTGTCTCGGAAATCCTGCATTTACCCAAGGTTCATATCCTGCGAATGTTACTGAACTCCTTGCAATATTATCGCGATTTCCAGAAATAACTCGGACAGATGCGAAAACATCACTGGCAACAATGCTTCTGTTGCCTGATACAGCGCGCACCAAAACGAAACCCCCTGTTAGATATAACTAAGATGAATTCAAGATTTATGTTCCCCGATAAATGGCTATCAGTGACAGAGGACGAGGACTCAGAAGGGAGCGGAGGAGGAATTCAGTTGTCGAAACCGTGTAACATATAATTTCCTGGCAACCCACGTGTTCGCTATTTAGTCTTCTCGACCAGTTTCCGGCTGCAGGGGCAATTTCTTTTTTCCGGATTGCAGATGATGGATAGGTCTTTCCGTAATGCTGCTAAATGGGTAGTGGTCCAGAAAAGTTACCGCGCTCGAAGTATCCTCGGAACCAAGAACTGGCTGAAAGCCGAAGTAAAAAACTCCGAAATATTAAGCGAGAAATGGAACGTATATGGAAAAGGCAGATTAGATGCACTAAGAGGTAGAGTGTTCATTGCCGTCTAGAAAAAAATATTGTCAATCTAGGTGCAAAAATTGAGTCTGTTAACTGGACACTAGTAGCGCAGGCTCAGAGCAACTAAAGTTCGTTACCGGATATTTTTTACCGGTCACCTGATTCTGCCGTAAATGTTGTAGAACCATTCGAGAAAAGTCAACGCTCAGTAGCGCGGAAAAACCACATCATACAGCGCTATAATTGGTGGAGACTTCAGTCTACCGAGTATAGACTGGGACGTTCCTGGATTCACCTCAGTGGTTTAACAATCAAATTGGGGAAACTGCTGTGGAAACGGATTGTTGTACTCTCGGTTCAAATGGGAACGAGCAAATGTTGACAGGGAAAAGTTAGTTCAAATTCATGCGTCCGCAATGAGATCAATCAGCGAAGCATACAAATACTTCCGCATAGCGAAACATCTTACGGTGGTGATGGATGACAGCAAAAGGAAAACTGAAGTTTTAAATTTCACAGAAATCATTCTCGCAGGAGGATCGTACACACACACACACACACACACACACACACACACACACACACACACACACACACACACACAGTCCTTTAAGTGTGATACAGACACTCCCATCGAATAAATAGAAGTAGGCATCCGAGGCTTAGAGAAGCAGCTGAAAGAGTTAGAAACAAATAAGTCGTCTGCGACATTGCCTCTTACTTAGCTTGCATTTATCGCGAATCTCTCGCTCAACGAAAAGTCTCAAGCGACTGGAAAAAAGCGCGGGTGACTCCTGTATATAAGAAAGTTTAAAGAACTGACCCGCGAAACTACAGACCAATATCCTGAACATCGGTTTGCTGTACAATTCTTGAACATATTCTCAGTTCGAATATAATAAATTTCCTTGAGACAGGAAAGCTTGTGTCCCTAAATCAGCACGCTTTTAGAAAGCAAAGTATCGCTCGTACGAAACACAGCGTACCCTTTTCTCGCAAGGATATTGTACAAACCATGTATGGAGAGCAACTAACAGATTCCATATTCGTATATTTCCTGAAAAAGTATAACACGATGTCCCACTGCTGGCTGTTGACGAAGGTCCGAGCATATACAGTTTGGGTTCGCAGATATGTGAGCGGCTCGAAGATTAAGTAATAGAAAGCAGTACGCTGTCTTCGCGGGCGGGTATTCATCAGAGACAAGGTTGTCGTCAGGAGTGCCCTAGGCAAATGTGACAGAACCGCTCTTAATGCCTCTATACATGAATGACATGACGTAGAGGCTGTGCAGCAACTTAACGACTTTTTGCTGATGTCGTTGTGGTGTATGGGAAGGCGGCGTCGGCGTCGAATGACAGTAGGATGATACAAGATGACTTAGTCAGAATTTCTAGTTCGTATTATGAATGGCAGCTTGATCTAAATGCATAAAATGTAAATGAACGTGGATGTATAGGAAAAGCAGTCCTGTAAAGTTCGAATTCAGCACTAGTAGTGTGCTGCTTACATAGATTAAATTTCTAAGGGTAATGTTGCAAAGCGATATAAAATGGAATGGGCTCTTCGGATTGACAGTAGGAAAGACGAATGTTCGACTTCGTTTTATTGGGAGAATATTGGGAAAGTGCAGCTCATCCGTAAAGGAGACGTCATATAGAATGACAGTGCGACCCATTTTTGAGTACTGTTAGAGTATTTGGGATTCGCAACGGGTCGGATTAAAGGAATACATCGAAGCCACTCAGAGACATGTTAGATTTGTTATCGGTAGGTTTGGTCAACAGGGAAGTATTACAGAGACGCTTCGAGAACTCAAATGGGAAGCACTAGAGGAAAGACAACGCTCTTTTCGCAAGGCTCTGTCGAGGAAATTCAGAGAACCGGCATTTGAGGCCGAATGCAGAATGATTCTCCTGCCGCCAACGATATTTCGCTTAACGATCTCTGAGGTAAGACGCGACACATTACGGTTCGTACTGAGGCTGCCTATAGGTATTTTTCCTCGATCTGTTTCCGAGTAGAACAGGAAGGGAAATGACTATAGTGGTACGGGGTACCCTCCGTATGATGGCTTGCGGCGGCGACAGCGACAGCGACGAGTGCCCTCAGTGCCGCTACTTGGGCGCATCGGGATGCAACAGATATATCAGAGATTGCCTACACTATGCTTGTCCGTTCTTACCTAGAATATTGCTCCGCGGTGTGGCATCCTTACCAGATAAAATTGACGAAGGATATCGAAAAATTTCGGAACTCACGGATTTTGAACGTGGTCAGGTGATTGGGTGTCACTTATCATACATATGTCTGTACGCGAGATTTCCACACTCCTGAACATCCCTAGGTCCACTGTTTCCGATGTGATAGTGAAGTAGAAACGTGAAGGGACACGTACCGCACAAAAACGTACAGGCTGACCTCGTCTGTTGACTGACGGAGACCGACGACAGTTGAAGAGGGTTGCCATGTGTAATAGGCAGGCATCTATCCAGACCATCACACAGGAATTCCAAACTGCATCAGGATATACTAAAAGTACTATGACAGTTAGGCGGGAGGTGAGAAAACTTGGATTTCTTGGTAGAGCGGCTGCTCATAAGACTGATTAGATTCTGGTCTGTTGTCATAGCTATAGCGTCTGTCGTCATGTCGGTAATCTCTGTAATTTCTTTCTAGTCGATCACGTGGTGGAGAATTTCTCCCAGAATCGCAATTATGAGGTGGACCGTTGCGTCTGAAGTCATTTTGTCTCCCTTGATAATAGCTGTTCTGGTTCTCATATTGTCTGTTTCTACGATTGTCTCTATCACAATTCATTACTATGAAAATGCGATCTTTCTCTGTAACTATTGTTATTCTGCCAATGGTTGTCATACGGGTGATATGTTTTGATCACGATCTGCGTTATAAGAGTAGCCTTGTCCTCCCGGAATTGTGATGGATGTGACCTGTAATTATTGTCATTTTCCTGTTTTCGCATCATGCGATTGTCTGTGTAGATTTCCAATTCTTGCAACAGCCCCTGAAAAGCTTCGATATCATCTTCGCAACGTCCAGCCAAAATAATATGTCTTAAGCGTTCAGGCAACTTAATTATGCAAATGCTAATAAGTTCCGAGGGCCTGTACGGGTTTGACGAATACTGATTTTTGTGCAACATAACTTCAAAATATTTTACAGGGCTGGAAAATTCAGACTGTTCGAAATGCTTCATCACTATAATACTGTGTTTTACTAGATCTTCAGTAGCCTTAGACTAAAATGCAGAAAGGGAGGCATGATAAAAATCTCCTTCATTGTGACAGTCGCGAATAACCGATCGAATTCTTACAGCTGGTTCATTCTCTAAATAACCACACATGAATTCTAATCTATGCTCTGATGACCAGTTAGGAGAAAAACAACGAGAAAATTGATGAAGCCAAGCTTGTGGATGAATGTCATTACTGGAATTTTTGAATGTTTTAAATTTACGCGTTGTGATGAAGAGCTTGTAGTCAGTCATCATCTCGGCGAGTCGCAAATCGGTCATTCTTACGTTGTGTCGGCGGTTCCAGCTCAAGGCTCACGGCACCTTGCCAACTCCTTTCAAAATCTCCGAAATACCCTGAGTTATTACTTTGTGACTTTTCTGTATTTCTAAATCTCTCTTCCCGTGTCGGAGCGCGAGTATTTTCTACAATATGTGATTCTCGTATCACATGAGCCAACTCATCTTGTACTTCCCGCATTTCTCTTTAATTTATGTTGCGTATTAATTTCTGTCTGATTTTGTTTTAATTTCCTAATTTCCTTGTACTCCTATTTGTCACTTACGGCTACCGGTCTTGTATCATTCAAATCATCCTCCAACTTCGTAGATAAAGTTGTTAACTGATCCGGAAGTTCGGCTTGTTTTTCCGATAATTTGCTGATTTCCTCCGTGTGTTTTTCTGAGCCAAATTTGAGTATCTACTGTGTCCTTTAAGTTTTCCTGATTTTTTTTACAAGTTGCGTGACAGTATCGGTAGATGCAACGGTGTCAATTTTAGCCTGCAAGGTATCGTGATTTTCGTGAACAATGATCTTCAGTTTTTTATGGCTGCTACATGATTCTGTAATGCGTTTTCATGTCGCGAAAACATAGGCTGAAAATGCTCACAAATGTGTGTTTTTTACTTCTTCAAAAATTTTTTGATATTTCGATTCAGTTTTGAGTAACTCAGCGGTTAAACCTTCACGTGCTTGTTCAAGCGTTTCTTTAATTAGTTTCTGATTTTGTTCCATTTGTCGCATAACTGCAATAACAATGTATTAGTGAATGAAACGTGTCGCTTTGTGCTTTTCGGCAGTGCAGTGGCACCCGCAGTATACGGATTTTGAAGAGCAAAGAATGAATCTTGACTTAACTGAGAAAAGGGTAATGACGCAAAACCTGAACTATGGTATTTGCAAGATTTTGTTCTGATGTTTCGCATTCCTGAGGCGAACTGTGACCAACCGAACGATCGACAATACTACCCTGTTCACTAATTGCTTCAATGTTTACCCCGATATTTACTGTCTGGTCCATGTCCCTATGCACTATTTCCAAATTATTGTCTCGAACATTTGCCACTTCATTACAAGGTGGAGCTAACACGCTACGCTCGTTTTCACTGTCATTTCTCAATTTACTACGCAGCCTAGTATTACTCTTTTCACATTCCATGATTGTCACACTGTTTCACTCGATGACACACAAAAAACAATTTGAATAGCAAAAATAAGAAGACACACTAAAATAGCACTGAAAATAATCAATATCTAATTAGTTGCAAAAGCGACTGCGAGATACTTAGTGCAAATTCACATGCCTGCCACAACTGTTTTGCTCACTACAATACAGTACAACAATAATAAACTAAAACTACTAAGGAAATTCCATGTATACAATTACGCGCTAGCAGTAAACAACAACGAATTGCTAATCATGCACTAATTATTCAAACTACAAGAAAATCAGAAGATTCCAGTGAAGTATCCTCAACTAAGGGTCGACAGGTGAAAATTCTACGTTTTTACTTAAACTGGTGAATGAAACTGAACGGACTGAAAGCTGCTGAGTGAAACTTAACATACTGTCTCGTGACTTGTTTTTGTTATTTCAACACTTGCCTACAGAATTTTCCCTGACAAATACAACTCAGACTTATACAATCTGACTGCAAATAATTAACACAAAAAGACGGCCCTGAATTAAAAGAAATCCTAACAATAACCCATACACTCTATAAGTCACTTACCTCACAGAAAAATCTTCATCACACGAACTACAGTAAATACTGCAAGCAGCAACTACAGCCAGCAAAATAAAAATATTCGAACTACTATAGGCTCTAATTATTAATAGACATGTGGTTAGCAAAGGAAATATTTTGGTGCAGCGCAAACAATGTATTTAGCAGATTTTACCTTAATCATGTGGCATCCAGTTCCAAAAATTATATAATCGTCAATAATTCCACGTCCCAGACGTTAGCACATACATCAATCCTCATTTTACAATCCATGTCCAACCAATACTAAATCTCCATAACGGACACACATCCAAACCGCTAAAACTGCTGACCTGCAACACCGCGAACGATTAACTCTCAACTGCAAGTTCGTCCAGCCACAGTGTGTCTTATCGAGGGCGCAGAGCGCTGTCAGTGATCTTACTGCAGTCTATAGCGCTGCCAACAAACATATAAACAGGCTACTTACAGTGTACATGATACGCGAGTTGGTGTGGTAATCATTAAAATAAATCAAAGGAGTTTTTCGTTGCGGTGAGATCTTTTCACAAAATTTCTCTCATAAACTTTCTACTTCGAATCTCAAAATATTCTGTTGATTCCTACCTACATAAGGAGAAATGACCAGCGTAATAAAATAAGAGAAATCAAAGCTTGCGCGAAGACTTAGGTGTTCGTTTTTCCTATTTGGTACTCGAGACTAGAGTTGGGCAACACGATTCTTTTTCCCGATTCGATTCCTACGATTCAATCTCACATTGCGAATCGATTCCTACAATTCGTTCACGATTCATTCTAGTCTGCGATGGCACGATTCGTGCGGAATGCAAAAAGTTCTACATCTTACTCACAGATGGCAGGACCTGTCTGAAATTGTCAATGGGATTAGAATCGAGCTGTGTCATGATATGATATGCCAGAAATAGTTTATTTATGACATGCATATGACGTTACAAGTGTGATTCTCGATTTATACGTGTAATTCCTTAATTCATGAAAGGTCAAGTCTGATTTGATTGCATTTATTGTTTTATTTCAGTATGCCAGGAAAGAGGAGTCGATTTGTGCGAAAGGTGGTGCAAAATTTCGTGGTATGCCAGTTTGGTTGTGTGGCTTGAACGTATCTAACTACAAACGTCTGTTTTATAGCAACAAAATCTAGCAGTGAGGCAGACGTGGTTTGGCTCATCTCATCCTATGTTTTTTTTGTGCTAAGATGTCTTTCTAAGTCCACCCTTGTAATTCATAATGCAGCTGACAGCCCTCCCACACAACAAATTTAGCGTAACTTTCATTTCTTCTAAATACAAAGCATAGGTATTTTGCTTTTAATTTGTCTGAGAACTTGCCGCTGTCACTACTATTTACGTGAGAAGACGACACCGCCAAGTGTCAGCTCAGTTTTCACGAGTAATATTATGGCCCACGCGAACTTCGTTTGTTCGTTACGAGCTTCCTTTGTTCACACGCATCCTCCACTTCACTGTCATCTGGCGGTCGTAATCATTCGGCACGGCTCGGCATCATTCGGAAGTTGCCTTCGAAGCATAGCGTACTAACTGTAAGAATCGATGAATCGTTGGAACTTGGAATCGTCACGACTCGGAAACACGCAATCGTTCTTACGATTCTTTTGAACGACGATTCGTCCGTATCACTATTCGATTCTTACGATTCTTTATTTAGAGTCGTTCAAATGAACGACTCATTCACGAATCGCCACAACTCGACTCGAGAGTGCAGCAGTGAAGAACTTTTCCGAAAGTGTTCTGTGATCCGTCTGCCAAGTACTTACACGTGAACCGAAGAATTTTCATGCAGATGCTTTGTAAAGAATTGTACTAGCATCCCAGCAGCATAGCGGACATTTAAAGTTTCGACCAGTACTGGCAGTGGTCAAAGGCCAGGGTTGATTAACAAGGTTAGACATTAAGCAGATGGTCATACTGGAAGCAATTAGTTCCGATCTTGCCATTATGTAGTAAAATTGAGCCATTAGTATGTGTGGCACATTTTTGCGAAGGGTTTGTCTTGCAAAGTTCTCCAACGAGACGTCCTCAGCATCCGCTTTCTTGCTTTCTTTGCTAAATTAGTATTTCGACTATGTTCATTTCATGTTTCTGTCGTCGTTCTGTTGCACACGTTTCTTTTTAGATATGCGCTAAGGAAGGTACAGAGGCCTAGGTTCCGAGAGACGCGAGAAATCTACGGGGAATAGATTACCGTAAACCTGTAGGTTTTGCTACGAAGTTTTTTCGCGACGGAGTTCTTTCGTAAAGAGCTCTCGGTTTACTTCTCGCGTCAGTTTCGGATAAAATTCGAAGCTTTTGATGATTGCCTCCATCACCGTCGTCATGGGCTAAGACTAACTGACGACGATGATGCAAACAATTATCGAAAGCGTCGGATTTTATCGGAATTTGACGCGGCAAGTAAGCAGAGAACTTTTTATACATCCTGTAGGTCACTAGTGTGTGAGGTGCAGATGGTTCGCTTCTGTTGGTATCGCCGTATTTCAGAGGTGTTTGCAGCGAGGTACAGGCACCACAGATAGGCTCTGTATCGGTCCTTTGCGAGGGTGCAAACGAAGTTTTTTCCCCTCCTCTTGATGGGACGGTGAAGCATGACCAGCGGAAACTCGTCCGATACGTTAAACTATCTCGAAACTCGTGCAGGCGTCCAGGTACAGTTATGAAACTCTGCATGCCGTGATACGGTCAAAGCTTGTTTAAGAACAACCTTAGAAATTACACGTGCGGCATTCATATTACGTTTTAAATACAAATCAGACACCCGTAAAACGTGTTTTTATGAAAGAAATGAATCGACAACTGTAACAATCTGTTTTATCGCATGTCTCAAAAAATGTTAAAATGTGTGTGACATCTTATGGGACTTAACTGCTAAGGTCATCAGTCCCTAAGCTTACGCACTACTTAACCTAAATTATCCTAAGGACACACACACACACACACACACACACACACACACACACACACACACCCGAGGGAGGACTCGAACCTCCGCTGGGATCAGCCGCACAGTCCATGACTGCAGCGCCCTAGACCGCTCGGCTAATCCCGCGCGGCTATCGCATGTTTGAAACAATGCAGACGCTAATAGAATACAATACAATACAATACAGTCTAAAGGAGGACGAATCAGCCAGAGCATATCAAATTTTAAAAATTTTTGTCACGGTCATCTCGTCGACTGAAAGCTACCGTCGGACAGCTGTCTGCACCGATCACAGTTCACTTTCGCTCACTGCCGGCTACAGATCGTTCCATAATTACACGGATCCGTGACTAAATAGCGGGATCACAGCCTGCAAGCCGAGCGAGTGGAGAAACTGTGTAGATAACTTTCCGCTGTAAGCTCCCCCGCTCCTCACATTATTTAAACTCAACAATGAATGTAGTTTCTCTTAATTCATTAAAATTTAGGCGTTCAGCAGTGTAAACAGACATGAGAAAATGTAAGTAAATCGAATGAATAATAAAAACAAACCCAAAATGTTAGGATTTGTTGTTGTTGTTGTTGTGGTTGTTGTGGTTTTCAGTCCTGAGACTGGTTTGATGCAGATCTCCATGCTATTCTATCCTGTGCAAGCTTCATCTCCCAGTACCTACTGCAACCTACATCCTTCTAAATCTGCTTAGTGTATTCATCTCTTGGTCTCCCTCTACGATTTTTACCCTCCACGCTGCCCTCCAATACTAAATTGGTGATCCCTTGATGCCTCGAACATGTCCTACCAACCGATCCCTTCTTCTAGTCAAGTTGTACCACAAACTTCTCTTCTCCCCAATCCTATTGTCCGCAGCTCGTGGTCGTGCGGTAGCGTTCTCGCTTCCCGCGCCCGGGTTCGATTCCCGGCGGGGTCAGGGATATTCTCTGCCTCGTGATGACTGGGTGTTGGGTGATGTCCTTAGGTTAGTTAGGTTTAAGTAGTTCTAAGTTCTAGGGGACTGATGACCATCGATGTTAAGTCCCATAGTGCTCAGAGCCATTTGAACCATTTTGAACCCAATCCTATTCACTACTTCCTCATTAGTTACGTGACCTACCCATCTGATCTTCAGCATTCTCCTCTAGCACCACATTTCGAAAGCTTCTATTCTCTTCATGTCTAAGCTATTTATCGTCCATGTTTCACTTCCATAGATGGCTACACTCCATACAAATACTTTCAGAATCAACTTCCTGACACTCAAATCTATACTCGATGTTAACAAATTTCTCTTCTTCAGAAACGCTTTCCTTGCCATTGCCAGTCTACATTTGATATCCTCTCTACTTCGACCATCATCAGTTATTTTGCTCCCCAAATAGCAAAACTCCTTTACTACTTTAAGTGTCTCATTTCCTAATCTAATTCCTGCAACATCACCCGATTTAATTCGACTACATTCCTAGTTTTGCTTTTGTTGATGTTCATCTTATATCCTCCTTTCAAGACACTGTCCATTCCGTTCAACTGCTCTTCCAGGTCCTTCACTGTCTCTGACAGAATTACAGTGTCATCGGCGAACCTCAAAGTTTTTATTTCTTCTCCATGTATTTTAATTCCTACTCCGAATTTTTCTTTTGTTTCCTTTATTGCTTGCTCAATATACAGATTGAATAACATCGGGGATAGGCTACAACCCTGTCTCACTCCCTTCCCAACCACTGCTTCCCTTTCATGCCCCTCGACTCTTATAACTGCCACCTGGTTTCTGTACAAATTGTAAATAGCCTTTCGCTCCCTGTATTTTCCCCTGCCACTTTCAGAATTTGAAAGAGGGTATTCCAGTCAACATTGTCAAAAGCTTTCTCTAAGCCTACAAATGCTAGAAACGTAGGTTGGCCTTTCCTTAACCGAGCTTGTAAGATAAGTCGTAGGGTCAGTATTGCCTCATGTGTTCCCATATTTCTACGGAATCCAAACTGATCTTCCCCGAGGTCGGCTTCTACTAGTTTTTCCATTCGTCTGTAAAGAATTCGCGTTAGTATTTTGCAGCTGTGACTTATTAAACTGATAGTTCGGTAATTTTCACATCTCTCAACGCCTGCTTTGTTTGGGATTGAAATTATTATATTCTTCTTGAAGTCTGGGGGTATTTCGCCAGTCCCATACATCTTGCTCACCAGATGGTAGAGTTTCGTTAGGCCTGGCTCTCCCAGGGCTGTCAGTAGTTCTAATGGAATGTTGTCTACTCCTGGGTCCTTGTTTCGACTAGGATGTAGTATTGGTAATATCCTGTTCTAAACAGTCACGTCGTTTTAATGTCTGGGCGTAATGTTGCAAAGCGGTATGTAATGGAACGAGTATGCGAGGACTGTATTAGGGAAGCCGAAAGATCGACTTCGGTTTATTCGGAGAATTTTGGGAAAGTGTGGTTCATTTGAAAAGGAGACCACAATTAGGGCACTAGTGCGTCCTATTCTCGAACACTGCTCGATTGTTTGGGATCAGTGCCTGGTCGGATTAAAGGAAGACATCGAAGCAGTTCATAGGCGGGCTACTAGTTTTGTTACGGTAGGTACGAACGACACGCAAGTATTACGAAGATGCTCCCGGAACTCGAAAGGGAATCCCAGGAGGGAAAGCGATGTTATTTTCAAAGCAACGGTATCGAGAAAATTTAGAGAACCGGCATTTGAAACTGATTGCAGAACGAATCTACTGCCGCCAACATACATTTCGCATAAAGAGCACCAAGGTAAGATACAGGAAAATAGGGCTCGTACGGGGGCATGTAGACAGTAGTTCTTTCTACCCTCTGTTGGCGACTGGAACAGGAATGGAAATGACTAGTAGTGGTACAAGGTACCCTCCGCTACGCACCGTACAGTGGCATGCAGTGTGTGTATGTAGAGGTAGCTGTAGAAGCAGTCACTGTGTGGGTAAAGTTCGAACAAAATTATCCTTCTGTCGGATGATTGTATTAAAACGTTTCGTATGAAAATTTTCCCCCGTGACCGTTAGTTTTTACATTACTAATCGGTTTTTCATTCTTGTTTTTGACATTTTTCAAATGTTCCAATTAAACAAAAATGGAATTTACTATTTACTACCCTTCAGACCAGGAATGTTATATACTCCCTTTAAATATCTGTATGCAGTATAAACAAAGGGCCGGCCAGAGTGGCCGAGCGGTTCTAGGCGCTACAGTCTGGAACTGCGCGACCGCTACGGACGCAGGTTCGAATCCTGCCTCGGGCATGGATGTGTGTGATGTCCTGAGTTTAGTTAGGTTTGATTAGTTCTAAGTTATAAGGGACTGATGACCTCAGAAGTCCCATAGTGCTCAGAGCCATTTTTATAAACAAAGATAGTAATACTCAGTATGTGGTTTAACCGTCAACTTTGACGCAGAGTCGAGCATTTCACGATTTCCACTGCAACCCTTCTGCTAAACGAAGAACGTGTGTTCTAACGAGATCTCTTTAATAAGATACTTTTTACAAAACACTTGTACAACTGAAACAAAATTTCCCTCCTCGAACCATTTGTGGTCACGTCTGTCGCAGATATCTTCAGATACAAAGTGTGAAGTGTCAATTCCTGGTTCCGGGTTTGAAAATCTCGCAAAAACTCACTTTTAATTTTTATTCAACTTAATTATTAGTTCTACTTAATTCAGTTGAAGAGGTCATTTCTGGGTTCCACTGTAAGTTAGTGCGCTCATTAGGGAGCAGATATCTTGATACAGATCACCCTTAAAGTTTGTAACTTCACGTTGCAAACTGTGACCTTACCCGGAGCTGCAGCTACTGTACTAACGTCATGTCCACGCTGAAAGGGATTTCGAAAGTCTGAGTAGACTGAAGAAGTCATCGCCAAATTCATCTGCAAGAAAGGCCGATGGATTTTAGACACAAGTAAGCTATCGTTGAAGACCTTTGTTAAACAGCATTAAAGCGAGAATCTCAAAGAATTTAACAGTGATATAAGACAGAAAATTTCTTCGTACCAGCGCATTTCTCCTACGTCACTTTTTTTTTTCAGCTTCATATGCAGCAAGTCCCCCCCATGAACCATGGACCTTGCCGTTGGTGGGGAGGCTTGCGTGCCTCAGCGATACAGATAGCCGTACCGTAGGTGCAACCACAACGGAGGAGTATCTGTTGAGAGGCCAGACAAACGTGTGGTTCCTGAAGAGGGCCAGCAGCCTTTTCAGTAGTTGCAAGGGCAACAGTCTGGATGATTGACTGATCTGGCCTTGTAACAATAACCAAAACGGCCTTGCTGTGCTGTGCTGGTACTGCGAACGGCTGAAAGCAAGGGGAAACTACAGCCGTAATTTTTCCCGAGGGCATGCAGCTTTACTGTATGATTACATGATGATGGCGTCCTCTTGGGTAAAATATTCCGGAGGTAAAATAGTCCCCCATTCGGATCTCCGGGCGGGGACTACTCAAGAGGATGTCGTTATCAGGAGAAAGAAAACTGGCGTTCTACGGATCGGAGCGTGGAATGTCAGATCCCTTAATCGGGCAGGTAGGTTAGAAAATTTAAAAAGGGAAATGGATAGGTTGAAGTTAGATATAGTGGGAATTAGTGAAGTTCGGTGGCAGGAGGAACAAGACTTCTGGTCAGGCGACTACAGGGTTATAAACACAAAATCAAATAGGGGTAATGCAGGAGTAGGTTTAGTAATGAATAGGAAAATAGGAATGCGGGTAAGCTACTACAAACAGCATAGTGAACGCATTATTGTCGCCAAGATAGATACGAAGCCCACGCCTACTACAGTAGTACAAGTTTATATGCCAACTAGCTCTGCAGATGACGAAGAAATTGAAGAAATGTATGATGAAATAAAAGAAATTATTCAGATTGTGAAGGGAGACGAAAATTTAATAGTCATGGGTGACTGGAATTCGAATGTAGGAAAAGGGAGAGAAGGAAACATAGTAGGTGAATATGGATTGGGGGACAGAAATGAAAGAGGAAGCCGCCTGGTCGAATTTTGCACAGAGCACAACATAATCATAACTAACACTTGGTTTAAGAATCATGAAAGAAGGTTGTATACATGGAAGAACCCTGGAGATACTAAAAGGTATCAGATAGATTATATAATGGTAAGACAGAGATTTAGGAACCAGGTTTTAAATTGTAAGACATTTCCAGGGGCAGATGTGGACTCTGACCACAATCTATTGGTTATGACCTGTAGATTAAAACTGAAGAAACTGCAAAAAGGTGGGAATTTAAGGAGATGGGACCTGGATAAACTAAAAGAACCAGAGGTTGTACAGAGATTCAGGGAGAGCATAAGGGAGCAATTGACAGGAATGGGGGAAATAAATACAGTAGAAGAAGAATGGGTAGCTTTGAGGGATGAAGTAGTGAAGGCAGCAGAGGATCAAGTAGGTAAAAAGACGAGGGCTAGTAGAAATCCTTGGGTAACAGAAGAAATATTGAATTTAATTGATGAAAGGAGAAAATATAAAAATGCAGTAAGTGAAACAGGCAAAAAGGAATACAAACGTCTCAAAAATGAGATCGACAGGAAGTACAAAATGGCTAAGCAGGGATGGCTAGAGGACAAATGTAAGGATGTAGAGGCCTATCTCACTAGGGGTAAGATAGATACCGCCTACAGGAAAATTAAAGAGACCTTTGGAGATAAGAGAACGACTTGTATGAATATCAAGAGCTCAGATGGAAACCCAGTTCTAAGCAAAGAAGGGAAAGCAGAAAGGTGGAAGGAGTATATAGAGGGTCTATACAAGGGCGATGTACTTGAGGACAATATTATGGAAATGGAAGAGGATGTAGATGAAGATGAAATGGGAGATATGATACTGCGTGAAGAGTTTGACAGAGCACTGAAAGACCTGAGTCGAAACAAGGCCCCCGGAGTAGACAATATTCCATTGGAACTACTGACGGCCGTGGGAGAGCCAGTCCTGACAAAACTCTACCATCTGGTGAGCAAGATGTATGAAACAGGCGAAATACCCTCAGACTTCAAGAAGAATATAATAATTCCAATCCCAAAGAAAGCAGGTGTTGACAGATGTGAAAATTACCGAACTATCAGCTTAATAAGTCACAGCTGCAAAATACTAACACGAATTCTTTACAGACGAATGGAAAAACTAGTAGAAGCCAACCTCGGGGAAGATCAGTTTGGATTCCGTAGAAACACTGGAACACGTGGGGCAATACTGACCTTACGACTTATCTTAGAAGAAAGATTAAGGAAAGGCAAACCTACGTTTCTAGCATTTGTAGACTTAGAGAAAGCTTTTGACAATGTTGACTGGAATACCCTCTTTCAAATTCTGAAAGTGGCAGGGGAAAATACAGGGAGCGAAAGGCTATTTACAATTTGTACAGAAACCAGATGGCAGTTACAAGAGTCGAGGGGCGTGAAAGGGAAACAGTGGTTGGGAAGGGAGTGAGACAGGGTTGTAGCCTATCCCCGATGTTATTCAATCTGTATATTGAGCAAGCAATAAAGGAAACAAAAGAAAAATTCGGAGTAGGTATTAAAATTCATGGAGAAGAAATAAAAACTTTGAGGTTCGCCGACGACATTGTAATTCTGTCAGAGACAGCAAAGGACTTGCAAGAGCAGTTGAACGGAATGGATGGTGTCTTGAAGGGAGGATATAAGATGAACATCAACAAAAGCAAAACGAGGATAATGGAATGTAGTCGAGTTAAGTCGGGTGATGCTGAGGGCATTAGATTAGGAAATGAGACACTTAAAGTAATAAAGGAGTTTTGCTATTTGGGGAGCAAAATAACTGATGATGGACGCAGTAGAGAGGATATAAAATGTAGACTGGCAATGGCAAGGAAAGCGTTTCTGAAGAAGAGAAATTTGTTAACATTGAGTATAGATTTAAGTGTCAGGAAGTTATTTCTGAAAGTATTTGTGTGGAGTGTAGCCATGTATGGAAGTGAAACATGGACGGTAAATAGTTTGGACAAGAAGAGAATAGAAGCTTTTGAAATGTGGTGCTACAGAAGAATGCTGAAGATTAGATGGGTAGATCACATAACTAATGAGGAAGTACTGAATAGGATTGGGGAGAAGAGAAGTTTGTGGCACAACTTGACCAGAAGAAGGGATCGGTTGGTAGGACATGTTCTGAGGCATCAAGGGATCACGAATTTAGTATTGGAGGGCAGTGTGGAGGGTAAAAATCATAGGGGGAGACCAAGAGATGAATACACTAAGCAGATTCAGAAGGATGTAGGTTGCAGTAGGTACTGGGAGATGAAAAAGCTTGCACAGGATAGAGTAGCATGGAGAGCTGCATCAAACCAGTCTCAGGACTGAAGACCACAACAACAACAACAACAACATGCAGCAAGTAAGTGTGCTAATGTAATTTTGTTCTAAATTTTACAAGCTACAGATGTAAATACACTGGTCTTATTTTTTCGGTACTGTCGCAACGAACGACTAGCCTATCCAACGTCACAGCGACTACCGCAATCCCACGAAGCGCATGGGGCTGTGCGAATACTCAAGACTTGATTTCGGGAAGCCGACAGTTCAAATCCCGCCCCTGATATCCAGATTTAGAATTTCCGGACTTTCCAGAAATCATTTAAAGCGAATGTCAGCCTATTTTCCGCAAACTGTACTTGTGTTCCGTTCCTAATAGCATTATCGTCAATGGGACATCAAGGTTTTTTCGTCCTTCTTCCTATTACCACAAGCCACTGATTCTTGTCAATTTTTGTGTTGTAACAGCACCGCACTGCATTGGCTTGCATAGCAGGTCGTTCTTCTGACACCTGATAAGATGGTGATGATGATGCTCTATGATCTCAAGAACCAATAAGTATGTGTGATTCGCTGTTCTGATCTGTTCCTGATACGGTTCAGCGAAAGACAGCTGTCAGTTCGGCTGTCCTTAATGTTTTCATCTCAAACTAAATACTACTGTTATGGATTGCGCGAAGTCTCAAGATTCACACGATATATCTTCGCGTTTACTCTCTGGTTAATTCAAAGATATTAGCCCATGTCCTCGTCTGTGTACGGAGTGTTGACGTCTGCGCATTATGGTCAGTCGCGGATTAACATTTTTCCAATTCAAAAATTGTATGGGTTTGAGAAATTATGGTCCTGTGTGCATCTTTATAGTAGTGGGAGTGATCTTCATCAGTAGGTACGTACGACAATTGCTTTCAAGCGTTTACTTAATGATTATCTTTCTCGTTTCGTCAGTGTTTTCGTCGTAAATGTGGTTGTTGACAGTTTAAAATTAAAGACTTGTTTGGTAGTAGTTTAGGCTGTTGCCTTTTATTCTGTATATGTCTTGAACTACACGAATACAATCTGCGTAGTGTGATAGTGAAGTCCATTAGGATTGTCTTCCGTTACGTACTCGTCCACTCATAGTGATATTCCCAGAGCTTGTAGAGTAAAATATTTAAAAAAAATTAATAACGCTTTCGACAGTAGATACAAAAGATGGATAGCTGAAATTATAAATCACTGAAAATAAATTACTATAGGAATTGTTAGTTAAAGGGGACAAGTATGTCATCAGTGTTAGAACTCGAGGAAAGAGTTCAAGCGGCACGAACAGTGTGATACATTTGATCACAGTTTACTGCAGTCAATGTTGTTGGAATCTTCGAAGAAACATAGGAAATATACACCTCAATAAATGCATTTGGCTAGTCGTTGGTCTTAATTGTTTCAGGATTATTTTAAGACTGTAATTGATGCGCGAATCTTTTTCCCCAACTAACTTCTCCGAATTGCCCTTCTCACCCCGTTAATCTCGCAGCTTAACAAGCAGTTCCAAAATTGACTGATTTTCGAATGCACAAAAATGTTTTTGTATTCAGTTCAATAAAAGACAGGCTGTTTCAGTCCGCTAGATTTTTAATTACAGGTTTTAAGTCTAACAGAAAAAGTTACATCACGGGGCTATGGCAGAGGAGGGACATAAATTGATAGGGTTGTTTCTTTTTTCTGGCGTTAATGAATTAAGCACGTAAACCTTTCTTCACTAACCTTTGTTTATCAGTTTTCTGTCGAATTCAGAACAGTACTTTCGTGAGACTTGTCAGAGAACTCCTTGAAGCATAGTCGTAATCCCTGGAATGTGCTTTTCACAGGTGGAATGACATAACTTTCCGCAAAGGTTGTCCTATACCTTTTGATACAATGGACCGACATAAATGGGTGACCTCTGGAGCTCACAATAGAGAAATCTCCCAAAAGAAACTGCAGTGTTCGTATTTCCCTGAATTAAGTATTTGTCGAATAGCAAGTTCGCAATAATTTGGTTACGTTAGAGTGGCGAGGGCAAAAATAATGTAAAATTTGACGAAAACTTCTTAAGAATTTTTTCGCTAAGGGTCCAAGTAATAGAACTGTACTTGTGCCTTATTTTCTTTGAACAGGATTCGTGCAGAAAAATTGTTTTATTTCTAAATAAAGTACTGGGATAGTTGCTGGGCACTTAAAGAACACTTCACATTTCTACATTCGGCATTTGCATTACTGGTCAACTAAGGCAAATTGTCACACTCGAAGTTACAGAGCTCCAATATTCCATTGGCTACCATGTCCTTTTGCATAATGACTGAGCATTCATGTTTGTCGGGTGATACGAAGTTCCACGTGTGAGATCACCGATATACAACTCAGACTGTGGTAACCAGCGATTATGCGCTAAATTCCTGGCTGCCTTGAGCGTCTGAGAGTCTGTAATACGCAGATGTAATCTGTGTTTGTGTGTAAAAATTGAGTTCTAAAACAGCACCGCAATCTCATAGCTTTATTAACCAGTCCGTAACTTCCCAATTGGAATTCTGATAAAATTTTGTCACATGAAGATAGCGTCCCTCTATCTTCTGTCCAATTCTGAAAATTTTTTAAAGAACTTATATTATGCCTTTCACTTTCATAAATAATGTACAACGAAACGGCTGTTTTAAAGTTACACTCGTCCCGAAAAATTGTTTCTTGACTATCGCTTTTAATACGCACTATACACTCGTAGACAATCTATTCATTCTACATCTGCAAAACACTCAGCTAGCTGCTGCATGATGAGCGGTGGTGGGTACTTCATACTGACGTTAGTGATTTTCTGCCCTAAACCGTTCGCGTGCAGAATGAGAGAATGACTGTAGGGTTGTGAATGCGCACTAATATCTCATCTTGTTCTCGTCATTCCTACCCGAGTTTTCCGATGGTGGAAGCAGAATGGTTGCACAGTCTTCTTCAAATGCTGTTTATCTAAAGTTAGCCTACAGTGTTTCGCGAGAATGTCGCGTTTCTTCCAAAGAGTCCACAGAAATTCCGTGAGCGTATCCGTTAAACTTACGCACGTGCTACAACGACCTGCTACATTCCGCAACAATTCTCTTAGGCACGATTCTTTACAGATGCTCTGCACTTTCTAAAAAATTTTCCAACAAATCGAAGATTTGCATTTGTCCTACATAATACTGGTTTAAAATGTTCGTCCCATGTCACACACCCTCTAAATATGTAAACGATGTAACGTTCTCCAGATCTTCACTAACAAGCTACTGGGTTTCTTCTCTCTGTTATGGATGTTACATATCATTTACTCATATTCACAGAGGCTGCCATTCATGACAACAAAAGGAAATTTTATCCAAATCTTTCTGCATATCTTTCGGTTGCCCAACGGCGATGTTTTCCTCTAGACAACAGCACTCTCAGCGAAATATGTTATATTGCTATTCACTGTATCTAAATAAATGCGTCGAACTGTTAGATTTACAGGTAATATGTGTTAAAATATGTAGCATTCTTGTTCGGAAGAGTAGATAATCAAAACTTTGGCAATATGATCGGCAGTTATAGTCACGTGGCCGGAGACGACTCATAGAAGGAAAGCGAAATTTCTAGTTAACTTCTTGTAATCATAGTATCATAAATGTTTCTTGTGATGTCACACAGACTGGATCTCAACACTGGTTAACATTGATCCCATTTAAGTTCCGATTATTGTAATGAAATAGCATTGCAGTAATGGATTACGAGAAATGTTCGGGGCCATGTTCTGTAAGTTGTGGAGTTACAGGAAAAGGCCGTATCGGTTTGCCGCAGACTGGATTGGAGCGGCTACGTTATCTACCAACGAAGGGCGTTATCACAGCCATACCAGTGCGTTAAAGGACACTAGCAAAGTGTGTCAGTGTCCGCCCACAAAATGGATTACTCGTGTAAAATATTTCTACAAGGTTCTTTCTACGAGGGGTACCAAAAAAACAGGAATTATTTTTTAACAGTTATATGTTGTCAAATTGCATACAAAACAACTTTATCCCCTTCAGAATACTCCCCATTACAGCTAATACATTTGTCCCACCGGTGCTTCCGCTCTTCGAAACATTTTTGTAGTCATCTTCAGAAAATCACTCCCTCGTTTTTCCTTGACTTTTTCAGTGTCGTCAGATCGGTGTCATTTCATGACCTCATGCGTGGAAATAAGAAAAAGTCGCACGGAGTCAGGTCAGGCGAGTAAGGTGCGTGGGGTAGCGAGACTATGCCATTTTAGCCAAAAAACGTGTAACAGAGATGGCTGTGTCGTGGTGGAAGAACCAGTCTCCTGTCTGCCACAAATCGGGTCTTTGCTAACGAACACTGTTGCGCAATCTTCTTATACAGCTTCCAAATAAAATGTTTCATTGACGGTCTAACGTGGCAGAACAAACTCTGAATGAACTTCGTTCTTGACATCAAGAAAGCAAATCCCCATTGTTTTGATATTTGATTTGACTTGACATTTTTTGGACGGGATGACGGTAACGTCTTCCATTGGCTTCGCTGTTGCTTTGGAAAAAGATATTTACCAGCAAGCTATGAACATGTGCCAGTTCATAAACCCAGAGATCGGTACATATATTTTACATAGAGTTTCGTAACATCAAAAACTTCCACTGTGTAACTCGTGCTTACTTTCACACACAGCCTGGCAGTCATGTTGAGATTTCTGAGCACTGGGGAAACATTCCAGTCGTTGGCCCTTGTAACAAGAACTACAGCAAGTTCATTATTCATAATAAAACCGGCTTCTGAGGTAATACTTGCATTAAACGAATAAGAAAGACCCAGAATATTGTAGAAAATGAAGTGTTAAAAAACTGGGAGGAGGTGGACGCGAACCTGTTACCTCAGTTGTTACAACTCACGGGCCCTCAACGCTATCTGTAATGTCGACACAGCAATCTTGCTTTTGTATATGAAATACATTGTCTCGAGCAGTGCTTCCCAACCTTTCTTAGACCATTACCTCTTAGGATAATCAGACATTGGCTGTTACACCCGCCCACCCCCCTCCCTCTGTTGTCTGTTGCACTCCCTCCCCTACATTATTACCAATTTTAGCACCTAACTAAACTGTAGAATTATTATTATTATTATTATTATTATTATTATTATTATTATTTATTATTATTCTCTTCATGTTAGAAACATACAGGTACATGTGCATACATTTTACACAGTTATTACTAAATTACTTCTGACCAAAACTTGGCAACTTCCAGTGCATTTTCAGGTGCTGGTTGATCATCATCTTCCATACAGGAGACTGGGCACAATCGATACCAAAGTATGTGCAGAACTGTCTGTTCTTCTCCATAGTCACACCGAATATCATTTGGATCAGTGTATCCCCATCTTGCAAAGTTAACTTTTGATCCTCCAACTCCGGATCTCAATCTATTCAGGAACTTCCAAGTTCTCCATTCCCCATCATGGCCTAGAGGCCTTCAACAGTTCTTTTCCAACCAGGGGGAAGGTAGGTCGTAGTTGTAAACTAGTTTCTTCAGCAGTGGTTCTAAGTTCCTTTCATGTCCTAAGGAAACTCTTCCTTGCCTTCAGTCGTTGCGGATGCGGTTCATGGCCATACAGACGCTGGGTAATTTCCTGTTCCACTGCCTTTCCTTCCTTGTTCGCAGCTCTCTCTCTTCGAACATGTGGTGATGCTATTCCTGCGAGGTGGTAAAGCCGTTCGACTGGAGTGGATTTCAAGCAACCTGTTATAATTCTGAAGCTTTCGTTGAGAGCTGCATCCATGTGTTTGGCATGAGCTGAATTATACCAAACAGGACAGGCATACTCTGCCACAGAATAGCATAGTGCCATTGCAGATGTTCGGATTGTTTCAGGTTGACTACCCCACTGTGATCCGGCCAGTTTCCGTAGGAGGTTGTTCCTGGTGGAAACTTTCGACTTGCATTTCATGCGGTGCTTTTTGAAAGTGAGAGATCTGTCAAGTGTCACTTCTAGGTATTTTGGAGTCTCGTAGTGATTCAGTTCGACCCCCGACCTTACTATTTTCAACTTGCGAGTGGCTTCCTTGTTTCTCAAATGAGAAGCACACACTTGGGTCTTTGAAGTGTTTGGGTTAAGCTGGTTTGTTTTGTAGTATCTGGATAGATCTTCAAGGGCATTCGTGAGGTTTTCTCCACTGATTAAAAATCTGTGCTCTGGGTGGCTGGAGCGAGGTCGTCAGCATATAAGAAGCTCATGGTGTCTGGGGCTATAAGTTGGTCGTATTAAACAGAATTGGTGCCAAAACACTTCCTTGCGGGAGGCCATTCTTCTGAAGTCTCAATCGACTACACTGTCCTTGAAAGTCAATGAAGAACCTGCGATTCTGCAGAAGGTAGGCGACGAGTCTGCTTAGACCTCTCTTTCTGTCCTCCCCCCTCCCCACCCTCTCTCTCTCTCTCTCTCTCTCTCTCTCTCTCTCTCTCTCTCTCTGTGTGTGTGTGTGTGTGTGTGTGTGTGTGTGTGTGTGTGTGTGGTGTGTGTGTGTGTGTGTGTGTGTGTGGTTTAGAATGAATGACGAAGGGATTTGTGGTTCATCGCATCGCACCTCCTCTGATACGAAAGGCAACTATCCACAAACAACAGGCTTACTCTTTATTACTCCTGTCCATTGCGGCACTTGCTTGACCTGCAACCCCTTTTAAAATCAAACAAGTTCAGCGGTGTGCACTATACTGACAGTTCGTAAATCTCTTGATTGCTGCGCTCCTTATTTCTCAACTGGCAGAAATTGGACGACTGAAGGCTGTTAATGTTTTGTGTGTAACCACCGTTAATAATAATAATAATAATAATAATAATAATAATAATAATGTGTGCAGCACTATAGTGGCCCTTATGTAGTTAATGCTGTGTTGTGCTGTCAAAATAAATTACCTGTTTCGAAGCAATATCTGGACTATTGTAGGTACTATCTGCTGCAACTTGGAAGAGACGTTTTCTTGAGATATTTCGCATTTATTACGTATATGTCTCACTTTTATCATCAGCGATGTACAGGTCAAAGCAGAAGTGTAGTGGTTGGACACTGCATTAATGCTACTAACTGAGAAAAAGTAATTACTGATAACTTACATAATCAGTATTAGTCTTAAAAATTGTGATAATAGTAATGATCTTTTGAAAATAATTGAAACATAATAAAATCGTTTATTTTTTACCTCTTCGAAAATTTCATTTTACTCCTAAGAGGATAATTATCCCCAGTTGGGAACCACTCGTCTAGAGAATATTTACAAATGTCATTATCTGATATTTAATATGCGAATTGTATCGAAAAGACGCGCTTTTGATAGACCATGATTGTGCAGTAGCATTGAATCGGTATACTTTCGTAGCACCCAAGTTACAAGACTAACAACACAACCTACACGAAGCCTTTACTTACCATTATGTAATCGTAGTTAAAACCAATTAGCTGATGCTTTGAAACAGCTTATATCCTTACCATGCACTCTACGCGAAAGAAAACCCACCAAATATGTTGTTTAAGACCATACAATATGACAGCTGCTATTATCTGCTTGCAACGTATGATGATGTTGCGTCTCACTGGCTAGTTGCCTCTCCATGAGGAAATAATCAATGCTACGGTCGCAGGTTCGAATGCTGCCTCGGACATGGATGTGTGTGATGTCCTTAGGTTAGTTAGGTTTATGTGGTTCTAAGTCTAGGGGACTGATGACATCAGATGTTAAGTCCCATAGTGCTTAGAGCCATTTGAACCATTTGAACGAAAATCAGACATGCCAGATTCTGTATTTCACGTTCCGCAATGTAGTGGAAAGTGGAATTTCACGCTGTGACGTCATCCGATCCTCGTCCACGCTTTGTAGCCAACAACCTCTTTAACGCAAAAACGTTGTAGTAAAAGGGAACCAATGTAGGTATGAGAGATGCTGCCAAACTGTGTGACAGTATTGAAGTCACGATGTTTTATGCAAGTACTTTGTCATGGACACATCGGTGATCGGTTAGCATACGAAGCAGGAGAGTCTACTGCGTGGCGCCATGGGCTGTAAAGTGACCTCACTGGGCGTGCGCGCGCTGGCATTCGAAGTGCTTGTAGAAGCTACGCGATATTACAGCAGAAGTATCTGCTCAGACGTCCCAAGCAGCTGCGGTGTGTGTGTGTGTGTGTGTGTAGAGGCGACGCGTACAGCCGGGACGCGGTACGCAGTAATTGCGGTTCGCCAGCCGCTCGCCCACGCACGCCCGACGACTGTAATCAAACAGCGCGCTATATGTAAAAGCGTCCGCAACACAGCCGAAGCGGGCCCCAACTCGTCGCTGTTTCATTTCCACCAACGGCCTGCAGCGACGCCGGCCAGCGTTGGCAGTTAACAGCCAGATGGAGCTGGGTTTAGCGACGATTGTGCTCTCGGCTGGAGTAAGTTCAGACGAATGAAGTGATAGATACATTTCGTTGTTTGACGAAAGGCAGCACTGTTACGTTCTCACAGTATATAGGTTTATGAGTGGTACTCTACATTTTAATTAACATCTCGAAAGAATAAGTTACGTACAGTGTAATTCCAGCTATCCGGATCATCATTTACTATCCGCATCACTTTGAAGAAAAAGAAATTTGTACTGTATGACTAAAATTGTTCTGTTCGATGGTTATTACAGTATACTGTACACTAGAGTTGTGGCGATTCGTGAATGAGTCGTTCATTTGAACGACTCTGAATAAAGAATCGTAAGAATCGAATTGTGATACGGACGAATCGTCGTTCAAAAGAATCGCAAGAACGATTGCGTGTTTCCGAGTCGTGACGATTCAAAGTTCCAACGATTCATCGATTCTTAGTACGCTATGTTTCGAAGGCAATTTCCGAGTCGTGCCGAATGATTACGACCGCCAGATGGCAGTCAAGTGGAGGATGCGTGTGAACAAAGGAAGCTCGGAACGAACAAACGAAGTTCGTGGGCCGTAATATTACTCGTGAAAACCAAGCTGACACTTGGCGGTGGCTGACGGGAACGAGCTAAAGGCATTTCCAATTTACTATCGCTACCATCAGCCACCGCGCCGTCAGCTTTCATCAATTAAGGCATTACACGTATAAATCGAAGATCACACTTGTAACGTCATATGCTTGTTTACTCATAAATAAACCATTTTTGGCATATCTTATCATGACACAGTTCGATTCTAACCCCATTGACAGTTTCAGACATGTCCTGCCATCTGTGAGTAAGATGTAGAACTTTTTGCATTCCGTAAGAATCGTGCCATCGCAGACTAGAATGAATCGTGAACGAATCGTAGAAATCGATTCGCAATGTGAGATTGAACCGTAGGAATCGTGCTGCCCAACTCTACTGCACACTGTACGCTTCTTTATCCTTCTAAAATCAAGCTGTAGATCTTCTAGTGAACAATGAATATAGTACGCGTACTACGCGCATTGTTGTTTGTGACGTCCGTCATTCAGTGCGGCCTACGTCAGTCCATACCGTGACCTTAAGGCACACACTAAAACTAAACACCGCCCGAACAGGCCATGAGGGCCCAAGGGTACTGACCGGCTGCCGTGTCATTCTCTGCCCACGGGCGTCATTGGATGCGGATATCGAGGGCCATGTGGTCAGCACACCACTCTCCGGGCCGTATGTCAGTTTATGAGACCGGAGCCTCTACTTCTCAATCAAGTAGCTCCTCAGTTTGCCCCACAAGGGCTGAGTGCATCCCACTTGCCAACAGCGCTCGGGAGACAGGAAGGTCACCTATCCGAGAGCTAGCTCAGCCGGACAGTGCTTCACCTGCTGTGATGTGACTGGAACCGGTGGCTTAACGTGCGCGCTGCTATGTCACTATCCGTTCCGTCGTCCTTGTCTAATGTTCTGTTATGTGCGTGTGCTTTAATTTGCTGGGCGGCATATGTCTTCCAAAACGAAACTCGTTGCGTTCTTGCCAAACAAAACAAAAGGCCTTGAACGATTAGACTAAACCGTGAATGGCGAGCAGTTAAGTGATATTTTTAGCGTGGGAACATTAACAGTTTTTTTTTTTAAGAAAAAGAAAATGGTGAAGTGAGAGGATGACTCGCGCATTGAGGGTTCCGTACAAACTTAATTATGTGTATAGACAGTTCATCCATCCAGGGAGTCGAGAATCTCAAAGAGTTTCACCTGTTACCGATATCGGTAATAGAAAGATTTTGGCCCCGGAATTCAAAGACGGTATCAAAATTTCATCAATTCCTCAGACTAGCCCGGATGGACAAAAAGAAGACAGCCGGGGACTTCAGTTTATATACATAGAGAGAAAATATTTACTAAACATTACTTATTTCCTCATTAAAATATGACTACAACATGCATTTTCTGTTTGCACGCAGTGATATTCGTCTATTACGCTTTCAAAGGGTGGAGATTGCAATATACGTTCTGATGGCATATATATATATATATATATGTGTGTGTGATATAATTACTATTTAAGAAGTTTCAGATTTTTTGCTTTACTTGTACTGTGAAACCTTTCTTCTTGACGAATTTCATCATCCTAGGTCAACGGGAAGGACCCTATAGGTTTTAATGAGGGAGTTTGCGAGTATCAAAATATGTGACCTAAAGGACCGATGTGTTGAGTACATTGATTTAGAAGCTTAAAGTTTTTACACCGCCAAGGGAGCATGGATCTTAATATGTGGTATAAATTTTAACTTGATAAGTCTGTTCGTTTCTGAGGATTAGGGATCTTGACACAAGACGGACAACAGAACGATCCTCTAAGGGTTCCGTTTTTACAGATTGAGGGACGGAACCCTAACAACTCCTCAGTTTTAACCGTTGTGTTTTTCCTTGAGACTGAAGATGAGAATTCGTCGAGAAAAGCGACGAAAACAGCAGAAAACATAGAGATTGAAGAGGCCATAGTCAAGCGGTTTTTGCAGCAGCGAGCAAATGGAAACCCTCTTTCAGAGCCGACTGTTTGCAAAAAAGCTGAACATTTAGCCAAGAAAATCGATAGTCTGTCTTCTTTTAAAGCGAGCAGTGTGCGACTACGGAATTTTCAGGCAATGCACGGTATTCGTGAGTTAGGTTTAAGTGATGGAAAGAACATCAGCAGACCGGAAAGCAGCAGAAAATTTTATTCAAAAATTCAAAATTGAAGCAGAACCTTATGGCACTGAATACAACGCTGATTTGGGACAGGCCTTATTTGGAAGGCTTTGGCTGAAACAACTTTAACTTCTGAAAGGGAACCTAGTGCTCCTGGCTATAAAGTTACTAAAGAACGTGTTACCGTGGTGAAATCGAAAAACGCTGTTTTTTCGAAAATGTTAAAATTAAAATTTTTCACAGGAATCCACCAAAGGCTTTGATGACTTTTACATTGTTTTGCGAAGTGTACGACTGAATTTTCATACATGAAATAAGAAAATATGAAAAGGCTATTGGGGAAAAAAGATAGTAAGGTGATCTTAACTCTGGACAGTGCACCGAGCCACAGAAAGCCTTCTTGTTAGAGAAGATGGACGTTTCAAAATACGCTTCCTGCTGCCAAACGTAACGAGTTTGCTACAGCCAATGGACAAATCAGTTATCGAAACTAAGAAGCAACATCACAGAACACAACTGTTGATGAAGCTTTCGATAGAAGATGAAATGAAGAAGGCAGTGTGGCTCATCACCAAAAAGTTAATTTAAAAGATTGCTCTTACATGATGTCGGAAGCATTTTGGAGGAGACGGCCACATTAAAAAGAGCTTGGAATAAACTGAAAGGCATTTCAACTAAAGACGAGGTACAGAAAGATGATCGAAAGAAACGTGAAAAGGAAGAGGAAGAGAGAAAAGCGCAAGAGTGCGAAATATCATTTCAAGACATAACGACGATCCTTTCGAAAATTCGTGGACGTTCCGACGGCAATGCAGAGATTGTAGGCGAGAGGCCTCGTGGTGATTTCCCTGCATTCCAGATTCTCTCTGTCGATGAAATCATTCAAATTGTGCGAGAAGAAACTGATGGCCAGGAGGTTGATATTATCAGTGAACCAGGTGTGGGACCGTGAACTGATGTTTGCCTGTCTTAACACTGCCCTAATATGGATGGAGCGACAGCGTGAGTGTGACCGTATACAGCCTTCATCCTCAAGGAATGCGAGACTTGGCTGCACGATAAAGATTTAAGACAGCAAAACAAGTGACTCCGACCGATATGTTTAAGACGTGACACTGTACATAAAAAAGCTAAACACAATTGTTTTCTAGTCATTAAATTAATATTACAATAATATGTACACACAAATTTAGCCTCCTTTCTTTTTTAAAGAAATGACCTGTTTTTATCCAGTTATCTGGATATTTGATTACCCGGATCGGATCCGGTTCCGAGTTACCCGGATAGGTGGAGTTCTATTGTAATTAACACACAACCACAGGACGTGGTATTGTAGCACGCCTTACCAGGAGTCAAAAGGAAGCTGATAACCACATCTCCACTTCATCCTACATTTGGTTCATTTAGTTTCGGCTCCGCCAGTGGCATGCTAACGTACTGTGGTGCGGAAATTTCAATGCGTGCCGGGAGCAAACTTCTACCTCAAAAAAGTGATGCCTCACTTTTGTGGAAAAAAGTCTTCTCCGATCGGCCCTGCTTGGCTTTTTACAGCGTTTACATTCTCTTCTGCACCATATTTCCTTATATTTCGTAACGTGGCCAAAATTTGGAACAAGTGGAGATAATCTTTTACAGCAACACTTAATTTCCCTGCACGACCGTAATAAAAGGAGACACGGAGCCTTACTTCTGGACACAGAATGACCTCCATTTTCTCCTGGGTCTGTCCTGGCAGAGAAGCTCCGGAGTAGCACACTCTCCAGCTTGTCTGTCTCCGCCTGTGGCTACAGAAATGTTCCACGGTGTTACACTAAAAACTGCTGTGCTATTCCTTTGTTCACTTGGATTGTCCTACCACATAGGACAGTGAAAGTTGGTCAACGAATACATGTGTGAACAGTTTCCACTTGGGTCACTAAAATTGTTGTCTACAAGGTAATGCCAAATAAAATTTCCTACAGGCCTCCTATTGTAATAGGCTGTTTGAAAACGCGAGCTATTCAGATTTCATTAACAAATATAACTATTCGACTGCAGAGGAATGAAGATACTATGTGTAGGTCCCTCAATGTCTTATGTGCCCTCAATGGTACTTCTTGGGGTGCCGATCGAACCACCCTCCTCTGTTTGTGCCGGTCCCTTGTCCCTTGGAAATAAATAAAAAAAATAAAAAATAAAAAAAATGCATGCCGTATGTCTGCCATGCGTGGCCACCCATCCTATGCCTCCTCTAATGTTCCTTTGATCGTCAGTATGGGGCGCGTCCCTCTTCTCTGCTACCTCCTGGAGTCCGCTTTCGGCTCTTGCTACGTTGACTTAACTTCACACTACCTGCAACTTTCCCGGTGGGTGCGAACGCTTCACGACCTTAGCTTTGTGAAGCAGCCCATGTTAACCTTGGCCTCCATTCGCTTGCTAAGGACACTACTTCAGCCTTGGTCTATCGCCTTCAGTTTCACGACCTTCACATGGAACTTCGCGATAGTACCTTTGTATACACTGATGGCTCTCGGACTGACCGTGGGGTCGGGTGTGCCTTCGTCATTGGCACCTGTGTCATTAGATTTCAGCTTCCGGCACATTCCTCAGCATTTACAGCTGAGCTCTTCGCCCTGTATCAGGCCACGGAGTACATCCGGCGACACAGCTTTTCAATTGTGTCCTATGCCCAGACTCACTCGATGCCCTTCAAAGTCTATGTGCGCTGTACACCGCCCATCCCTTAGTGCAGCCGGTCCAGGAAAACTGTCAACTGCTCACTCTTGGTGGAGCCAGTGTGATGTTTCTGTGGGTTCCTGGTCATGTCGGTATGCCAGGAAACGAGACTGCTGACGCTGCTGCCAAGGCTGCTGTCCTTGTACCTCATCCCACGAGTACCCATGTTCCCTCCGATGATCTCAGTGTCAGAAGGTGGTGTCCCTTTGGCATCACCAATGGTCCTCCCTACAAGGGAATAAGCTTCGGCTTATTAATCCTCTTCCAGCTCCTTGGACGACCTCCTCTCGGTTCTCCCGCCGGGAGGAGATTTTTTAAACTCGGCTGCGTATTGGGCACTGCCTTTTTGGCCATTGTCATTTGCTAAGTGCCGCTACCCCACCACTCTTTACATATTGCGCCCAAATTTTAACTGTCCGCCACTTCCTGATAGAATGCCTTTTTTAAACCATTTACGTTCCTGCTTGGGTTTGCCGTCTGATTTATCAGCGTTTTAGCGAATGACGCGCGATCTGTCTACCGCGTTTTAATTTTTATCCTCTGAAGCAATATGGCGAAGGCTATTTAATTTTTAGTTTTGGACCTCCGTTTCTGTATGGTGTTTTTAGCCCTTTTTCCACATGCTTGTTTTTAGCTGTCTTCTATTCTGTCAGTTGGGACTGATGTGTAGTCGTTTAACTCCTCACTGTGTTCGTGTTCTCTAGTTCCGACTTGGGCGCGTATAACCCCAGTTGTTTTTTGCGTCTTAAAGCAAAGAAAAACAAAACAAAACCAAACCAAACCAACTACACTGGCAGCCGATTCTTGAGATACTATGTCACTCCATCTGTTCATCAGTTGTTCACCATGTTTTCTACATGCGTCTTCCTCTGTTGATCATGAACTCCGCTGTACCTTCTAATACTCTTATCGTACTTAAAAGTATGGCCCCCTCAATTTCTCAACGCCTTCTAATTGTATCTGTTAGGCTGGAGCATAAGTTCGTAGAATTCTTGTTTTGCATGTTGGTATTCCGCTTGCTGTTTCTTTATTTACCGATTGTCATTTTTTATTTATAGTTCACTGTTGCTCTTTGAAGTTATATATTGTCATTGTGTCATTTGGAGATAGTGAGTGGAGCTGTGGATGCGAGAAAATGAAGTTCCAAGTGGAGAAATCGGAACATTTCCCATATATTCTTCTGTATGAGTTTAGTAGAGGGGCGGCAGCAGCGGAGGCAGCCAGAAATATTTGCGCTATGTATGGGAATAATGCCAATGGACAGAGCACAACAACAAAATCGTTTTCTCGTTTTGAGGAGGATCGTTGTGACATTAGTGACTCTCCACGTTCAGGAAGACCTTCGAGGTTTGATGAAGATAGTTTAAAAGCATTAATTCACATTGATCCACGTCTGTCTTCTCGAAACTTCATAAATGTGGTGAACTGCGATCATTTCATCATCGTGCAACATTTGCACCCAATGGGGAAGGTTCAAAAATTGAGAGAGTGGGTGTCGCATGCTCTCAGCCAAAATCACAAAAACCAGCGGGTGACCATATGTGCACCTCTGCTACCTCACCATCAATTAGCTCGTGAATAACACCGACTAGTCGAATCCTCTGTCGTTACTAGTAACGAGAAATGGTGACTTTTTGCTGACACAAGGAAAAGAAAGGAATAGTTGAGCCCAAAGAAAGCAGCATCTCTCCTTATGTAGACCTGCGCACATCCACGACAGATAGTGTTACGCATCTGATGCAACAGCGACGGTGTGGTGTACTACGTATAGCTTCCCCGAGGTATAACCATCACTGCTACATGTATTGTCAACAACTGATACGTCTTGCAGACGCAAGAACAACGATCAGGTAGACTGTGTGAAATGATGTCAACTCCACGATAAGCCAGCACGCATTCTCCTAGTCCGTGGTCGCTCGCGTATATTGTTGTCACGCCATAATTCCCGTATTAGATTTTTTTCTAACAATGAGATCTTGCACCTTTTTTATCTCTTTATGCGAGACAGTCACGTTTATACAAAAAATCATTTCTTTATTAGTACCAAAGAATTATAAATTAGTATAAACATGGCATGGAACATGTAATTTGCTAAATTTAAAAACATTTCGAAACGCAAAGATTTCACAAACTTTTTTGATTACAATTACAGCACCTGTGTGAACAGCCGTTCGTAATATTTACAGCAAGTGATGATTTAATGTTAACCACACTCTTTTTACTCGTCAGATTCAGATATGGCTTCTTGTGACATGCACTCCTCGCAAATAAGAACACTCGATGCTATGTTCTTTACAAATATGGCTGGAACAATGATGGCAGCGATGCCGTGTGAATCTGTTTTTCCTTTTTGGGCAGTAGTGGATCTTGTTTTTCTCTTCATTCATTTTCTTCTTTAGCTGTTGGTAGTTTGCAAATGTGTACAACACCTTTTATTTTCTCTTTCAAGCGCAGTGATATCGTCGGAATCGACATGCGTTTGACCATGTGGGCTTTTGTAAGCATCATACTCAATTCTGTGATGAATCTTCTCCGTGGAATTAAGTCATTTGTGTTTACCTTATATATTATTTGAGCATTTATTGCTCCGATGTTCAACAAGCTGAAAAACAGCGTAAGAGGCCAACGGTTGCTTATTCTTGAAACAGAATATTCCGATTTCAAACGGTGGACAACATCTACACCTCCTTTTGCAAGATTGTAAAATGTAATGACTTCAGGTTCGTTCGCTTCACCGCTGTCAGCGTCTATAGCATTGTCGCTGTGCATGGTGGATAACATAAGAACATTCTTTTTCAGTTTCTTTTTTGGGACGTATGAGCAAATCAAGCAGTTGTTGCTTGGTTTTTCTCCAAATGCGAATATGCTGCTGTTTAGTTGCCTACAGCTTACGTCCAGAAGTTCCGATGGAATTTCTCTTTTATTCTTCCGTAGAGTACCTACTACTGTGAGTCGATGATTGGCGTACATTTTGTTAACCAATGGTATAGCTGTAAAATAATTGTCCATCGTCACGTTTCTGCCAATTTCGTCAGTCGGTCGAATCAGTTCTAACACCACATTCTCTGCATCATTGGGTACTTGATACGGCCCAGTAGGCTGTTTGTCTGCATATACTTCCATATTTAACGTATAAAACGTTCTGGCATCACAGAGCGCATATACCGTGATGCCATATTTTGCAGGCTTGTTTGTTATGTACTGCCTGGATTTGCAACGTCCACGGAATGGTTCTAACATCTCGTCTATCGTTGTCAATGTACGGCCACTATAGCTCTTGCATGGGGGTTTAACTAAATATCATGCAAATATTTTCATGTTTTGTAGCTGACTGTCCGGTTACGCAGTCTCGTAACCGGTTGGCCCTGACTAGTATTAGTACGCAATCTGACTGCATAGAATAACAACAAAGAATGAAACAAAACTTCCGTTAACACAATTAATTAATTAAGTCCCCAGCAACTATAAAAGCTACGAAACAACAAAGCACAAATGTAACTGTTCTGTGTGTGGAAGTGTGATTCAACGTACACATCTGGCACGGTTCTTCCTCAATAAGACAAGGTAATTTAAGCACCATTTACACTGAAGTAATTAAAAAAACAGAAATACTATAATTGCACATAGAATCCAGAATTACACTGTAATACATGAACACAAGCCAGATGCTTTGTTGACTGAACCTGTGACCAAGAGACATTGTTAGTTAGGACATTTGAAATGAAAAAATAAAAAATTTCTTTACCTTCATATGTATTGACGAAACATACACTCTGATCATTACAACATCCGCAATCGAACAGCATCGGCTGTCTAGCCCATCAGAACAACTGCATACAACATGCTCACAACTAGCCACGGCTACATCGGAACTTCTCAATATGCACTCTCCACTACGACTTCTCAGCAAGCACTCTCCACTACCACATCTCAACAAGCACTGCCAGTGGAGGCGGCTGAATAATACTCTTTGGCGCAATCTCTGGCGCTGTGACTCAGTGTAGCCACCTTTCACTCTTCTTGCAAACATCAACAGATTCGTCAAATACTTCTCTAATAGGTGCCAGATTATCTGTTTCCTTTCTCCGAGCTCTCGTAAATTTGTCGTCAAAATGTATAGCTTGGAGAAGTGTGTGGAACCTTCGTTTGCTCATCGATGCAATAAAGAAATCCGGTGCAGTCCCCTCAGTGGCCCATAGCTCATAAGTTTTGAGATGCTGTGCCTTTTTCACTACTGCGAGATATAATACACCAAAGAAAGCAGATAACCCTTCAAAATCTGTCCGTGGGCAGTCTCGAGCACTCCGTGAATAAGATGCGGCCATTCTGTCAAGCTCTTGGTTTGTGTATTCCACAATGCGACCAATTACACTATCTTGAGAAAATAATTTCCAGCATTCCAAAACTGTTTTCGAATTTTTTACAACCCGCTTCACACCTGGAAGCTGTGTTACAGTATTTTGACGGACAGTTTTTGCTGTGGGAGCGTGTTGCTTAAACCACTCTGTTATTCCATCCTTACCAAGAAAGGTTCTCGATCTCTATATTGAGAAACAGCTGTAGCAGAAGTATCAGATTAGCTGTCTGAACGATCTATTGCGGTATTGATCTCTTCATGCTCAGAGGGTGCGTCAGTATCCGATGACAGACCCTCTATGTAAATACCCTCGTCTAGTGGTTCATCTGTTCCTCCGACACGACTTCTCCTCTGAAAAGTTATATATATTTTCATATCCGACAGAGAATGTCATGTACTCTGTACAAACAACTGCTTCATTCAATTCGTAAAACCCAATAAGAATACTTACTTTTCTTATAAAAGACGTGCCGGCCGTTGTGACCGAGCGGTTCTAGGCGCTGCAGTCTGGAACCGCGCGACCGCTACGGTCGCAGGTTCGAATCCTGCCTCGGGTATGGATGTGTGCGATGTCCTTAGGTTAGTTAGGTTTAAGTAGTTCTAAGTTCAAGGGGCTGCTGACCTCAGATGTTAAGTCCCATAGCGCTCAGAGCCATTTATAAAAGACATACGCTGAACACTTTCAGAAGAAAACAAACGAACACAGTCTCATGTTACAAATACAAAAAACAGACAAAAAGTGAAGCAAGGCGGTATTCCACCAAAGGAGTAGTAACTGTTACGTAAAGACTCCCGTGTTAGAAAAATCTAACACTGCGCACCACTTCAAATAATGGAACAACTAGCAGGCTGTTGTTGAGATTTGACTGTCGTGTAAAAGATTAATTGAAGCACAAGATATGAAAGGAAGCATTTCTACATCGTCAGTTCATTAGCTTTGAAATGTGCTGGAATATTTAACTAAAATCATAAATGTTAGATTTTTTTCTAACAACGCGAGTGATCGCGTGCTAGACTGACAAAGTACGCTGTACAGGATATGGGTTTGGAAGTCATTCGGCGCCCACCATATCCAGATTTTCACCCTTCCCGCCCTCTATCGAACATTCCTAAAAAAAAAAAACTTCCTTTCCTGATGAAAACGCGCTGCGAGTGTGGCTCGACGAGTTGTTCGCCCCAAAACCACGTGGTTTCTTCAGCCGCGGATTCGGAGAGTTACCCCGAGTTGGCAGACTTGTCAATAATGAAGGAGAATATATTATCGATTGCGAAAGTCTCTGTTATGTCTATCTGTTGCGTTTATTAAACTTACGGAAAAACGCTACCAGCTTATGCACCAACGTAATATTTTCAGTACCATTCGTCTTAATACTACACATCGCATTTCGAAGTCTAATTTCTTCTGTTAGACGTTCTCATTGTCTTCATCGCATTCCCAAACAATAATACGCTCCTCTCAAAATACACTCCTGGAAATGGAAAAAAGAACACATTGACACCGGTGTGTCAGACCCACCATACTTGCTCCGGACACTGCGAGAGGGCTGTACAAGCAATGATCACACGCACGGCACAGCGGACACACCAGGAACCGCGGTGTTGGCCGTCGAATGGCGCTAGCTGCGCAGCATTTGTGCACCGCCGCCGTCAGTGTCAGCCAGTTTGCCGTGGCATACGGAGCTCCATCGCAGTCTTTAACACTGGTAGCATGCCGCGACAGCGTGGACGTGAACCGTATGTGCAGTTGACGGACTTTGAGCGAGGGCGTATAGTGGGCATGCGGGAGGCCGGGTGGACGTACCGCCGAATTGCTCAACACGTGGGGCGTGAGGTCTCCACAGTACATCGATGTTGTCGCCAGTGGTCGGCGGAAGGTGCACGTGCCCGTCGACCTGGGACCGGACCGCAGCGACGCACGGATGCACGCCAAGACCGTAGGATCCTACGCAGTGCCGTAGGGGACCGCACCGCCACTTCCCAGCAAATTAGGGACACTGTTGCTCCTGGGGTATCGGCGAGGACCATTCGCAACCGTCTCCATGAAGCTGGGCTACGGTCCCGCACACCGTTAGGCCGTCTTCCGCTCACGCCCCAACATCGTGCAGCCCGCCTCCAGTGGTGTCGCGACAGGCGTGAATGGAGGGACGAATGGAGACGTGTCGTCTTCAGCGATGAGAGTCGCTTCTGCCTTGGTGCCAATGATGGTCGTATGCGTGTTTGGCGCCGTGCAGGTGAGCGCCACAATCAGGACTGCATACGACCGAGGCACACAGGGCCAACACCCGGCATCATGGTGTGGGGAGCGATCTCCTACACTGGCCGTACACCACTGGTGATCGTCGAGGGGACACTGAATAGTGCACGGTACATCCAAACCGTCATCGAACCCATCGTTCTACCATTCCTAGACCGGCAAGGGAACTTGCTGTTCCAACAGGACAATGCACGTCCGCATGTATCCCGTGCCACCCAACGTGCTCTAGAAGGTGTAAGTCAACTACCCTGGCCAGCAAGATCTCCGGATCTGTCCCCCATTGAGCATGTTTGGGACTGGATGAAGCGTCGTCTCACGCGGTCTGCACGTCCAGCACGAACGCTGGTCCAACTGAGGCGCCAGGTGGAAATGGCATGGTAAGCCGTTCCACAGGACTACATCCAGCATCTCTACGATCGTCTCCATGGGAGAATAGCTGCCTGCATTGCTGCGAAAGGTGGATATACACTGTACTAGTGCCGACATTGCGCATGCTCTGTTGCCTGTGTCTATATGCCTGTGGTTCTGTCAGTGTGATC
Organism: Schistocerca piceifrons; assembly: GCF_021461385.2. Lineage (NCBI taxonomy): Eukaryota > Metazoa > Arthropoda > Insecta > Orthoptera > Acrididae > Schistocerca > Schistocerca piceifrons. Next base: position 545,518,266 of record NC_060138.1, on the reverse strand, counting down.
ATGTGATGTATCTGACCCCAGGAATGTGTCAGTAAAGTTTCCCCTTCCTGGGACAATGAATTCACGGTGTTCTTATTTCAATTTCCAGGAGTGTACCCAGCAGAGTTTTGCAGTCTGCAAGTTTAGTTTCCTCATCTTGTTGAAAAGTCGTTTTGCTTACATCACCCTATTTACAAATTGTACTCCTACCATCACATTTTATATCGCATCGTATGTAAATAAATTCCTGTACATTCTCCGTTGCCTCCTATTTCGGATAATTGTTGACTCTATACCAGTTTTACTGAAGGCTGAATTTTTCCCTTCGCTTTTATTTAATTTCGGGTCATAATTTGATTCCAGCATTGTCTCTATCAACTATCATGATTTTCAGCTCGTCCTTAACGCTGCCAATATTGGCCTGGCGAGTGCGAATCTAAACGTGTCTGTTCTGTCTTTTAAAATGTCTTCTGCTTTCTCTGATGTCATATGAAGTGTTTTTCATACAAGCACTGACTGATACTAGTAATAATACGTTTCCCAGACTTACACCTTATAATGGCAAGTTAGTCATTGGTGTAGTAGTTTTTTTTTTAAACTTGATAAACTAGCTGAACACTTCCTCGTCTAAAGGGGAACCTTTCCAAATCCCAGTTGATGTATTTTAAAAATCAATACTGGTGCTATGTTGCAGCATTATCCTAGGAACGAGAAATTTTTTAACAGTAATAACCTGGTAGATACACTCTAGTAAATGAAGCACTGTCGGACCATTTACCGTTCTGCTTGGGCTCGAGAAATGCCACAGAATTACACTGTTAAGTGTCTCAAAACGTAGTGATCATCACATTTCCAGTAGACAAGATGATTTTCGCTGGCTGAGAACAAAAAAAGCTTTAGAATGAGATTTTCACTCTGCAGCGGAGTGTGCGCTGATATGAAACTTCCTGGCAGATTAAAACTGTGTGCCCGACCGAGACTCGAACTCGGGACCTTTGCCTTTCGCGGGCAAGTGCTCTACCATCTGAGCTACCGAAGCACGACTCACGCCCGGTCCTCGGAGCTTTACTTCTGCCTGTAAAAAAAGCTTTAGTTGAAAGTTTGTTGATGAATGTGAAAACGAACCAAAACACGTGCAAAACAAAGTACAAAAATCTTGCTTATCTTGCATAACAATTAAATAGTCGTTCATTTTTCCTGCCATGAATTTTCTCAATCGTTTCCTGTGTGATGCTGTGCACAATCCGACGTGGACACGCTTAAATATATTTACTTGTGCAACTTACAGGAATCGTGTTAAAGAGACATGGATAACAGTAAAGACTCCGCTAGGACATCGTTCAAATCAGTTTTGATTTGTGCCGTTCTGGAATTCTTGAATTAGAGTGTTTAAAAAGCTTGAAACTTGTTTACCTCTATTTCCTACGCAACACGACAAGCTGACCCCTTCATGCGGGCGCCTACTGATTACGGCACACAGTACCTACTGGATATTTTCAACTAAAGTCTAAAAAGAACCATACTTATCAACATTGGCGCGGGTTAAAAAAAAACTCGCTCATCATATAAATTGATCGCAGTTGTACGAGCAACAAAGAAGAAGAGGAAGAGGAGGAGGAGGAGGAGGATAGATTGCTACTTACCGTAAAGAACACACACACACACACACACACACACACACACACACACACACACACACACACACACACATCTGACTCGCACAGCACCGCGTGAGGTTTGTGTGTGTGTGTGTGTGTGTGTGTGTGTGTGTGTGTGTGTGTGTGTGTGCGCACTGACGAAGGTTGTGGCCGAAAGCTATATGTGAGTGTTTTTCAATCGTGCCTGTCTGCAACTTTACGTGTCTTCTTTACGGTTAAGTAACAATTCATCTTCTCCTACATTGTTGATATTTCTAACTAGAGTTTCATTGTTTAAAAGACAAACTGAAACGCATATGTTCAACGAAGCGAAGACTACATGCCAGTATGAAAAAGATTAATTTATTTTCCTGTTCGTTATTCCACCAGTCTTTCTAGGCTCTGCATATGAAGAAATCAACTTTCTTTTGGTTTGGACAGAGTGGCGATTAAAGGTAATGAACCTGTCCATACCATCCGCTGCGCCTACTGCGGAGCTATCGAGGCGGACTAACACATATTACGCTCATCTCCTGTTCTGATGAGAAAAGGAGGAAATGTAATCAGCCTCTTCACATACCTAAAGGTCTCTTTGAGCTTTTTTTTGTATAGGAGTGAGTGAGAGGCACACAGTGGAACAGAAATCTGTGCCTCCGGAAATAACGCTCCACGACCGGCAAAAGCCTGTTAGAAGCAGTTACAAGCACTCACGTTTCCTGTCGCATCTCAACCTGCGATATTTATAGGGATTGAGGCCAGTACGATGGACCGCAGACTTAAAAGCGGACCGAGAGAGACCAGGCTAAAGCAGAGCGGTCGTCTTCGTTACGGAACGACTGTGTGTTAAACGTTTGTTTATGTGACCTATTTTGTCGAACTCTAGTGGTGCGACCGAATGGCTTTGGCCCTACTTTAAAGAACCTCATACACACACAGATAGGTTGCTGATGAAAAAAAATCCACACACTAAAAGTTTTGGGCGCATAGATCCTCATAAGGTACCATCAAATGTCAGGCCGACATACTTAACACACAACACAACGTTCTTACCAACAAAATATGATCCGTGGGATGCTATTATAGTCAATACCACTGATAAAAAAAATCATGTAACACATGTAAGATGAGACATGTATCGTCAGTTACAAATTGTGAACAAAGACATTCAGTGAAAAGCGTACCCACCGATTTCATCAAGGGCAAAATTTCATGTTCATGACTTTCATAGTGTGAATAGTTCATGAACATAGTTCTCGATGCCACGCTCTACATTAGCATCAGTGTCGCTGGTTATGGCTATAAATTGTGTAATAGAACGCCATAGGCTTGACAACATTTTTGTGGACGGTGATAATGCTGAAACCATTAATTTATATCCAGTTGTTAGTCGGCTAGCTGATAACGATGTATCTGTACAATTAATAGAAATTATAAAAAAATAACATCTTACAGCTTTGAAGCATAATCACACACAGTAGTGAGCTTTGCTAATGACACCAGCATACAGTGTTTTAAGAATAAGTTGAAAGGCGGTATGTAATATGGCACATAAGGAACGAAATGCTAATGGAAAATTCATTATATTTCATAAAAACTTATGTCAGTATTTGATAGCAGCTTTCCTCAAAAGCTATCCGATAAGTCCATTAAACAACAGTAAGCGATGGATAACTGAAAGGATTAAAGTATCGTGTAACAGGAAACAGAGATTTTATATAAAGGTCGGAAAAAGCCAAGATCCGACGTTAATAACATTCTGTAAAAACTGTCATATGCACATACTGGCAGAAACTGATCACGCAGATAAGATTGCCGGCCGGAGTGACCGAGCGGTTCTACGCGCTTGAGTCTGGAACCGCGCGACCGCTACGGTCGTAGGTTCGAATCCTGCCTCGGGCATGGGTGTTTGTGATGTCCTTAGGTTAGTTAGGTTTAAGTAGTTCTAAGTTCTAGGGGACTGATGACCTCAGAAGTTAAGTCCCATAGTGCTCAGAGCCATTTGATGATAAGATTAAAACTGTGATACTGAGAAACGGAAGACAGGACAACCAGACAGCTCACAAGATACTGTCACAATTACGCTAAATAGGTACGTTATGACATAATTCACAACTTATATTTTCCAAGTGTGGCAAGAAATATGAGATGGTTCAGCTAAAGAAGCAAGAGAATATATTTAAAATGTTAGTCCACAAAAATTAAAGTAACTAGAAACAGCACCAAAATCTTTCATTGAAATGAATGTACTTTCAAAAATTCTCAAAAACAAAAGCTGGTATCTTGTTGGAATTTCGGAATTGTTCTAACATAAGTAATGTCGTACAGTTATATATGTGCAGCATCACTGACACAGTAATTAAGATATGCTATTGTTAAACGTCTTCACAAGAGCCGTCCCAAGAAAGTTTAAAATAATTATTGCTCAGTTTCCTTACTTACATATTTTATCCAAAATATTCGAAAAAGTAATGTACTCAGGAGTACTTTCACGTTTAAACAGATAAAATTTACATAGTACATCATAATTTGGATTCAAGAAGGGTTGCTCGACAGAGAATACTATAGCTACAGTCTCTCGCCAAACATAACAAGCATTAAATAATAAAATATCGCCAACTGGTATGCTTTTTTTATCTTTACAAGGAATTTGATCGTGCAGAAAAACTTACGTTTTATGGAATTGAAGGCTTTGCTCACCACCGGTTTGATGCATACTTAGCAAACAGAATGCAAGAAGTTGGGCTGAATAATTCAAATAACGTTGGAAGAAAAAAAAATTTAGTGTCTCGGTAGATATTATGGAATCCCAAAGGTTAAGTTTTGGATCCACTTCTGTTCCTTACATAATTATATGAATGACTATCCAGTTAACGGTCAACAAGAACAATTCATACATTCTGTAGTGTTATAATGATTCCATCTAGAGATAAAGCAATTGTTAATGATATTTTCCAGATAATTATTGGGTGGTTCTCCGCAAATGTACTCTACCTAAATTTTGAGAAAAAAACATATTTAGTTCTATACAACAAATTTAGTCATACCAACAACTGATGTAGCAGTTGGACAGCAGCCAGTAAATAGAGTAGAATGCTCCACATTGTTGGAAGTACATATTGATAACTTGAAACAGGAGAAGCATATTAGCTGCTCAGACAATAAGTCTACCTATTTTTAGCTTCGTTCAAATGGCTCGGTGCACTATGGGACTTAACTGCTGTGGTCATCAGTCCCCTAGAACTTAGAACTAACCTAAGGACATCACACACATCCATGCCCGAGGCAGGATTCGAACCTGCGACAGTAGCGGTCGCGCGGTTCTAGATTGTGCGCCTAGAACCGCCCGGCCACTCCGGCCGGCTTCTAGCTTCGTAGAAACTGGTATCTTCAAAACTAACGAATCAGTCTCCTGACATATTTTGCATATTTACCCTCGATAATGTCTTATGGAAAAAATTTTCTTCGTTACGCATAACTTACAAAGGAAAAATTGATTGAACAAAAGTGCATAATAGAATAATGTGCGGTAACTTGCTGTCATCTTGTAGTTACGAGTACCTCTTCACAGAGTTAGCACTTTCAAGGTTCACAATACATACAGTATGCGACAAATAAAAATCGACCGGACTTCGGCGTTCGGTTTTAATACCATTTGTGGTAGCATTAAACGAGGAGGAAAAAACCTACCATTATTTTCAAGAGTATGGAGCAACTGCCCATACAACCGGCCGAACCTTGGAACACATTGACACAATCTCACAATGTTCACGCTTGACAGTTGTTAGCAGAGGTCAGTCTGATGGCGGCCCTAGCTGACCAACCAGGTCACCTGATCTGTCAGTGTGCGATTACTTTGTGTGGGGAACCCTCTAGTCTCAGGCATATCGTAACAACCCTCATAGACTTAAAGAACTGCAGCAGAACATTACCGATGAGACTGCAGCAATTTCAGCAGCTTGCTGACCAGGACCCAAAAGTGCCACCAGATGAACGGTGGTCACTTTCAACATCTGTTACAGTCTGGTTAGTACTGCATTTCCTTTCCTCTGCTGTGTCTCTTTGTGCCCTGTTCTCCGGTTCACTTTCATTTGCCCCACCCTATACATTTTCGGTAGTTACATTTGTCATAAATCATGAATTACAATTTGAAAAGAATAGTGAAGTCCATACGTACATCACTACAAGACGGAAAAAAAGACCTTTGTTATCCATTACTGAAGCTGTCATTGGCTCAGAAACGTGTTTATATGTATCACGAAAAATTTCGACTCTTCCGCGAGTAACACAGTGGCTGTGAGGTACTACGCAAATTTTAAGTGTAATCTAAAATCGTTTTTTCTCAATATCTCCTCCTATTTCATAGACAAATTTTTATTTAAAAACTTATACCCTGTAAAAATTATAGTTTTTAAGTGTAGTTGCACGAGTAGGACTGAAAATTACGGGCATCTACACTCTGCAAACCACTGTGAAGTACACGGCAGAGGGGTACGTTCCATTGTACCAGTTATTAACTTTTCTACCGTTCCATTTACGTATGGAACGCGGGAAGAAACATTATTTAAATGCTACCGTGCGTACTGTAATTAATCTAATCTTCTCCTTAAGATCCCTGCGATATTTTGGGGGTTGTAGGATATTCCTAGATTCATCATTTCAAGCCGATTCTTGAATCTTTGTAAGTAGACTTTCTTGTGATAATTTGCGTCAGTCATCGTGTGTCTGCCATTTGTTTCTCCAGCATCTCTGTCACTCTCCCACTGGTCGAACAAGCCTATGACAATTCGTGGTGTCCTCATCTGTATCCGTTCAACATGTCTTCGTAGTCCTATTTGACATGGGTCCCACACACTTAAGCAGTACTCTACGATGGGTCTCACGAATTATCTGTAAGCAGTATCCTTTGTAGACTGATAGCATTTGTCTGGTATTCCGAGTTGACAATTTGATACCTGATGAGCATCTCTGCGATTGAAAGTGGTGGTAATTATTTTTAGTTCACCAGCATCTTTTCTTGGAGAATTTGATGTTCTTTAGACACAAGGTGTAAGGCACTGCCTGCATAAAATTTACTGACCTTTGTGTTATAGATATCTGTGTTCATATCACCGCCCAGCCAATCAGGTCTAGGTCTTTTTTCTGTGGTTGCCCTAAGTAGCTTAATCCAAATGGCGGTATGATTCGTTGGAGAGGACATCTCAGATTTCTTTCCATAGCTTGTACCGATCGGAGCTTCTCCTCCAACTATAATGACCTCATCGTGGACGGGACGTTAAACTTTGATCTTCATTTGAAATAAAAATGGTTGTGCTTTCATTAAGACATTGTAACTTGAAACGCAAGCTTAAGCAACTATTACACTTGACATGTCCCGTAATAGCTATGAATTGTACCGACAATCGTTATGATTCGCTTCTCATTCTCTTAAGTCATCTGAGAAACTATTTCGCGACACTAAGCGCTTGATACTCTGCTCTCTACGTTAGTTATGAAGCTAATGGGTAGTAGTGCAGATACAAATACCGTTTCTCTATAACTGCTTATAGGTAATTTAATATTGCTAGTGTCTAGATGTTGAAAAGAACAACGATCAACGAATACGCTATATTTCTTACAATCCTTGCGTATCTGGCGTCTTCTATGCCAGTTTGAATAATTTATTTCGCATTTCAAAACAAAGCATATTAGTGATTATTCCTGAAACTGAGAAATACGTAAGGATGGTTCTGGTTTGAGCTAGAACTGAAGTCTCGATCGTCACGACGGAAAAGTTCCGACTCTCCACACACGGAAAAATTCCGCCGCTAAAAATAAAAAATGAAGCTGATGGTGGTCTTTGCGTATGACATGAACGGAGTCACAGTTACAAATAATGCACCAGAGGGCTTCGGTAACAGGCGCGTACTAAAAGACGTTTCTGCAAAATGATGTGCGCCCGAAAATTCGACGAAGAGTGTCTGACATTTTTGCACCCGCTCTCCTCATTTTGCATGACAATGCAAGACTGCATACTACCCTACCAGTGAGAGGAACGCTCGACGAGCATGGCTGGGAATTACTTTCCCACTCACAATACAATCGTAGTATGAGCCCAGTGGACTTGGATTTGTTCCCGAAACTGAAGGAACAACTCCGTCGAAAAAATTTTGATGAAGCTTCCCGTGAGCTGACCCGAGTAATCAGACGGCTCAACAATGAAGGTGCCCTATCCGAAATACAGAAGTTGCCAAAACGCTGGGAGGCCGTCATAAGCAAGAATGGAGAGTATATTGAAAGAGAACTTTGTAAATGACACTGGTACGTATATTAACATCCTCGGACTCGACAAATTCGAGAATGTCATACACCCCAGAACCCACTAGAAAGAAGGTTGTTTTTTCCAGTTTTGTATATTTTGTATCATCAATGTCGTTAATTTGAATTTCTAGTAGTTCGTTGAGGTGCTTCAATCCCATCAATTCTTCTGTTCACTGCCAGTTTCCTCAGTTGTTCTGCTGTTAAGTTGCCGTGGTACGATTATTCGTCCTCAATTTTCATACGCACTTTTCGTGTATTTGTAGGCTTCTTCTTGGTCTGTTTTCCTACTTTGAGACTTACCTTATTCCTTACAGTAATATAACCGGAGACTTCCTAGATAATACTTGACGCGCGGGACCTCATATACTAACCAGAAGCCGCTCAGCTGCGAAACAATGCTTCCTCTTCTGCACGTTCGCAAACGGGAACTGCAGTTTCTCGCATCACAGTTGCGCCGTGTCCGGAGCTGCGCTGCCAGCCAGTGGGCAGCTGGTTGCCGATTTACATCGCCTACCAGTTGCGTTCCTTTGGTGTAGCTCCGTGTGCGACCGTCCCTGGTTGCGCCCCTTTTTCTCCCATCCACAACCGGACTACATCTATGAGTTGCTTTATCAGTTTTCACTAGTAAATAAAAAAAATTCTCAAAGCGTCTGGGCGCCTCGTAAACCCATTAGCAAATGCCTGGGATTGAGTTATGACGTAATGGAACAAAAACAACCAAAAAGAGTTTTTAGAGCTGCACCTGTGAGGTGCACGCGCCTAACGGAAGATTAATCGCCAAGAACCAGTACGTCCCAAGTTTGTCTTTTCTACTGAGGGCGCATACATTGCCTTTGATTGCATCATCAGAGTCGTGCATAATATGCGAACTCACAAGAATCGGCTCGTCTTCATTTATATTCATAGCGTGGGCGGACGTACAAGGCGATGTGGTGTGGCGGCGCTCGTGCCACATGACGTAATCGATACGGCTGTCGATGTCCTTGCTTCCGATGTTCTCGAAGACGCTCTGCCGTCCTCCACAGATAATACTCAACATGAATACCAAATCCTAAAAACGTATTTTATGGAGACCAACAAAAGCGTGTAGGTAAGTAATTTGAAACGTCATGGCTTCAATAAGCCTGTATATCCAGTGACACCATAGTCCATATTAATATTATAAACGCGAAACTAACTTCGTCTCTTAGTTTTGAAGACTGAACCGCTCAACCGATTCCGATGAAATCTCGTATGGAGATATCTTGAACCCTGAGGAAGAAAATAGGCTACTACGTAAAGTTGCTAATACAAGATATTTATTGATTTGATGTGTATTACGTGAATTAGGGAAACTATTTATCTACTCTTTGAAGACACTATTTACTCTCGACTTTCGGACTTCATCATAACAGTGAAAATGCTTTTATTGGTTGTCATGTTCTACGTAATATGGTTCAACGTAATGAATGCACTCCTCAACATCGTTTAATGCGTAGGACTACATCCGCCCTCATATTATTAAATGTGACAGTAAATCTGTTAAATATTTGATCAGGCGAACATCCACAACTGAGGAACATTTGAGAGAGTAAAAAACAGCTTCACTTGTCAGTAATTTGTTGTTCGTTGCACAACCAAATAGTTACGGAAACATAAATGTTTTGCAGTCGGGACATTCACTTGGCTGCTGATGCTACGCTCCCATGCGTTTGCTTGGTGTGGGAGTGACCACTCATGACTGACTGGCCCGACTGCCACCCATTTATGTTTTCATAATTATATGGTGATACCTGAGATGAAGCTTTAGGCTTCGTAGCAGGTCGTTCAATAAAAAAAAAATACTGGCAACTGAAGCAGTTTTTTTTCTATTAGGTTTCTACGGCTAAACCGCTTGAACCGGTTTAGGTGAAACTGAATCCTCATGAGACCATAGACTACTTTAGAAAGAAAAAAAATCTACCTCTAAAAGAGGGTGTGTAGGGAATAGAACATCATTTTCTAAAAATCAGTGCCGCGTGGGGTAGCCGTGCGGTCTCAGGCGCCTTGTCATGGTTCGTGCGGCTCTCTTCCCCCCCCCCCCCCCCTCCGTCTGTGGTTCGAGTCCTCCCTTGGGCATCGGTGTGTGTGTTGTCCTTAGCATAAGTTAGTTTAATTAGTGTGTAAGCCTAGGGACCGATGACCTTAGCAGTTTGGTCCTTTACCACAAATTTCCAAATTTTTCCAAAAATCATTGACGCAAACCACGTTAGGAGACGGTTAAATTTATTGCATACAGTAAGTATACACTGTATAATGTGTAGCTACTTCAATAGCACGATTCGTAGACGCGCGCTCCTGGCCACGCTCCTCCTCGTCCACCGTTCGGCAGTGAGGCAGCGCAAGCCGCTGCATCGTGGCCTGGAGCAGTCGAGATGGGGGGAGACAACAGAAGCTACACAGCTATACTTACCCGACCAGCAGACACATGAAGGCAGCTGACGTTACCGCTCATACAATAGCTTGCTTATTCACCATCACTCATCGTAGCAAAACTGCTGATACACGAGAGCAGTCACAAGTAACCAATTTGTTGCTCGCTTTACTTTCAGTCCACCATTGTACTGAAGACAATGTTTTACCCTCTAACTTCAAAAAGTTTTTCCTTCAAAGGGACTTACTTTCTTTACTCTGCAAGACGCTTGTTTAACTACATAACATTTGAACTGTCAACGACATTTTGTGACATTAATTTTTCGCGTGTAGTTTCCACTAATATCCTCATATAACTGAATCTGAACGTAAAAGGTTAGGCTATTTCAGAGGAGAAGCGGTGAAGCATTTCGAGAAAGAGCAATGTCGTCATCTTTCTCCCTCCCCCGAGACCCAGAGATTTACCTGCTGTATTTGCTGCTTAGTCATTCTATTGTTTGTTGTCGTTGCTCCGCCTCACAGCGCTGCCAGTTTTCGCGTGACAACGAAACTGATAGCGACAGGTAACATTACCACTGTGCAAGAACGACAGTGTGATCTCCGTACGGTTTACGGAAAAGGGCTAGACTATAAATGCAAAGCTGCGGGGTTCGAGCGATTGCCTCGTTCACCTATGACAGTGCTTGTTAATGTGAAAAAGGCAAAGTTATAGCGTGATTCGGAGTGCACGTTAATCGGTAGGTGTTCCTATTAAATGGCTCGGTTTGCCAGTCAAGACGTCGGAGGAGGGCGTAATACCACCACCACCAATAAGAGCTTGTCTAGTACTGCACCCTGGTGTTTAAACCAGCCTTCAAACTTTATACCTGATGTTTCCATCTACAAATTCCGAACAGCACTAACGCAGCTTCTCTCGTCAGGAGTGTGAGAAAAGCATCACAGGAGGATTACTGTGACATTTGCGCGGTGTCAACCCAAACTTTGTTTGCAGTTTGTAATTTTATTTTTTTTAATTTTTTGTACCCCAAGTAAAGGAAAGGTGTAAAATATCTTTTTTAATGAACACACCGCCAGTTGACTGTATTGTTGTTATTTATGTATGACCCAAGTTTTGGCCTTTCATGCCATTTTCAGGCGGTTGAGTTTATTGTCATTAACACATATTGCGTAACATGGAGCTCAAATACAGTCAAATGGCGGTGTGTTCATTTAAAAATTGTCTGACTGTTGCTCAGCAACATCAAAAATTATGTACAACGTCGTTGGGTGGGAGACCCAAAACAATAGATTCAGTTGCGCAATTGGAAATATTTTCTTCCTTAGTGTACACTAGACCTTGTCCTAAATTTACTTGTAGATGGTGTCGATTGAACGTGTCACGTTACTATTCTGAATGGCGATGAGACATAAAGGAGTGCGAGGAATTAGCTACCGGCATACAGCCCACTCCTCTCGAATAGCACCAGGGGACTGCCGACCTTAACTAAAAACTGATCACTATTAATAGTGGCAGATGCGCTCACTCCAAACACCTGCGGAGAGGAATGTAACCCAGGGAAGTCTGGTGGTCGTGAACCTCGCCGGCAATCCACCGCCAATACAACCGGCTACTCCCTGGGGATCGAGCACCTCTGCACAGGCGTCCATTAGCGGCCTCGGCTACGGAAATATTACTGTACACAGGAGTTTCCTTTCCGTAGAAGTGCCGGCCGCGGTGGTCTCGCGGTTCTAGGCGCTCAGTCCGGAACCGCGCGACTGCTACGGTCGCAGGTTCGAATCCTGCCTCGGGCATGGATGTGTGTGATGTCATTAGGTTAGTTAGATTTAAGTAGTTCTAAGTTCTAGGGGACTGATGACCATAGCTGTTAAGTCCCATAGTGCTCAGAGCCATTTGAACATTTTTCCGTAGAAGTCATCGTAGGTGGCCTGATGACAAACAACCTCATCACTTCCTTCGCAACAAGTAGCCCGAACATAGCACAGTTGAATGAAAGACAGCCTGCAAGATTGGTGAAGTAGTGCTGCTGCACACAGTTTCGTTCATTTGCAAATGTTCCCAGTTGCCCGGGACAAAACATAGGCGACGAATCGGAACTACAGAGCCGAGACCGCGAGGAAAGGTTAACAGTGTGGCGCGTGCAAGCGCGCTACCCACACGACAGCCCCGCCTGCTCCCCAGCAGTCGTGTTGTTTACGCTCTCTCGTTAAAGCAGCGCCGCAGTCTCGCAGCGCCCAATTGCTCTCAAACGGAACGCTGGCCCAGGCGGCGCGTGCCACACATCTGGCTGCCCCTCTCACATGGCGAGTGCGCACAGTAACGCGGTCGCTAGACGCACGATCGGCAGGGCACGTGTGGGGAGCGGTAGAGGGGGTTGCGAGCAGGCGCTGTAGGGGAAATGCTGAGAGCTGGAGGGGAAGTACCATTCTGAACTGAACTAAACCCTACGTTCACATTTTTTGTAAATATTAAGTGGACTAGTAGTACCACAGGTGACGCAGTTACCTATAATGAAGTACAATATAAATAAAGCTGTACAAATATTTAGATTTTGTTAAGATTTCGAGGTGTCCACAGATTGGCTACTTGTTTTAAATGTTCAGAGATGTAAAACTGTGCGCTTTGAAAACGAAAAAACCTAGTATCTTATGATCAATGCCTGAAGTTGGACAAATCGTACAAATCCGTGCGTGCAACAGCATGTGGCTATACGAAATGCAATGGACATAAGTTTAGTCGTAGGTAACGAGATGGCAGACTTCGCTTCATTCGTAGAATACTAGCGAAATTTCTTAAGTAATGGCACCCAGTATGTTGGCCTCGACAGCAAGAATTCACCAGAGACAAGGATATCGTCAGGAGTGCCCCAGAGAAGTGTGATGAGACCGCAGTTATTTTCTGTACACAGAAATGATCTGGCGGTCAGGGTACGCAGCAGTCTGCAGCTGTTTGCTATCAACACCACAACTGTCCAACAGTTGTTGCTACAGGTGTCAGGAGCACAAATCATCATCAAGTCTGGATATCTATGGTACCAGATACGAATACTGGTGCCTTATGTTATACGTTCACGAGTGGTACTTGGTCTTACTTGTGCGACAGCCCTGAAGACGGCCTGACTGGAACTTAGGAACTGATTGCCTAATACAACAATATAGAAATAAAGGCTTCTGGTACAGTATTATTACTTTTAAATTTTACGGTAAGTTCCTATGAGACCAAACTGCTAAGGTCATCGGTCCCTAGGCTTACACACTACTTAAGCTAACGACAACACACACACACACACACACACACACACACACCCGTGCCCGAGGGAGGACTCGAACCTCCGGCAGGGGGAGCCGGGCGAACCGTGGCAAGGCGCGTCAGCCCGTGCGGCTACCCCGCGCAGCTACATCTTAACAGATAATAATTTGTACTGAAGTTCTGGGTTTGCCGTTGGAGTTTTAGAGGGAGTAATTAATCCTAGAATCGCCGTAATGGTTTTTGGAATGTTCGCACAGACGAGTCGTAAACTAGAGGACGAAACGTTGCTGGCGCAGTGTGACGCTGTAGCGGAGAGCTCAGGCTGCTGAATAATAGACAAGTGCGTTAACTTGCAGGCGCCGCTGCTTTGCCTGGCTGAGTGGTCGCGGCGTGACTAATTCCGTGGTGTGGCCACCGGTAATGGCGGACGCGTGTCGCCGCTAACTCGCTAGTTAGGCCGCGCCGGGGCTGCTTAGCGTCCGGCGGAAGCGAGGGTGTGCCGTGCACAGTACCCAAACCAGGGATACCGAGGCGGAAATACAGCTACACACAGAGTTACGCTTCACCATAGTTCTTCTTGCTCTCTCGATTGCTGTCCTGATTATTAGAGTGTGAATTGAGAAGTTTGACATATTTCTACAAAGCAGCGCAAAACGTCTTGTACACTGTCAGAGTTGCTATCCGTGATCCATGTAACTATGTTATTAAGCCTTAAAACACATCCAATGCATAGTTTTCCGTTTGCAGCTCTCTCAGGCGATAATATGTCATAAAAATCCGAGAATAATTTTTTTGAAGGCTGATACTTGGACACTCATATTGTCGAACGCGTTCACGACTTTCTCAACGCTGCAGAGACAGCCATGCGCAGTTCCGTCATCGTAGAAACTTAGGTTTGCTACCGTGGGATTTTGTTAGAGGCACGCGTATCTCATACTGCTCACTGCTAGCTACACTGTACATTAATCCATGGCTTAAAGAAAAAAAGGTCATTTCGTTGGTATACAAATGAACATACACCAAATTTTAATACAGTGGATTTTACATTACCGAGGAAAAATTAGTTCAGCTGAAAAGGCGTCAATTTTGATGCGATGACGGCATGTGCCACCTGGGGTACTAGATGTCCTGATAATGCACGTCTACGTCGTCCGCCAACAGAGAGCATAGTGGTGTCGCCACCAGAGCGCCATTGGCGCCTATCTTTTGACGGGGAATGCTCACAGCCAGGAGGCTGTCTGGTGCACACGTGTGAAGCAAGCAGGCAGCTAAGTCACGGAGGCGCACTTGCGCTCCCTACAGACAACAGAGTTAGTTGGACAGGGCTCAAATTGTAGCCTTCCGAGTGACGGGATGGTGCTTTCAAGAGGATTGCCACAAATGATGGACGTGCTGCGTCAGTTGTGCCACTATGATGTCAGTGGTCACGTGAACAGTCTCACACCCATAGATGATGATCTGGAAGCCCACGCAGCACAGACGCCCACCGTGATCTTCGTACTGTAAGGGCAGCAGCGGCAGATTGTACAGCTATAACAGCGCGGATAAGATGGCTTGTGAGCCCAGACGTGTCAACGCGGACTGTTGCGAAGCTGTTATTAGCAGCGGGGCTATGGGCACGCACATCTCTAGGCCGTCTTTATTCACGCCTCAT
Organism: Schistocerca piceifrons; assembly: GCF_021461385.2. Taxonomy (NCBI): domain Eukaryota; kingdom Metazoa; phylum Arthropoda; class Insecta; order Orthoptera; family Acrididae; genus Schistocerca; species Schistocerca piceifrons. Next base: position 545,503,061 of record NC_060138.1, on the reverse strand, counting down.
CATCGACGTGCACAGCTCGACTGGTAACGTCACAGGACCACTTGGAAGATGGAATGGCGCGCCGTGGTCTTCAGCGATGAAAGCGAATTTTGTCTTAACGCAAGGGATGGTCATTTGCGCGTACGACGTAGACCAGGAGCGCTGTCTCGTAGAGTACGTTCGTCCCTCCCAGACCTTATGGTCTGAGGTGCGATAAGTTACAGCTCTCGTTCACCTGTGGCGTTTCTGGAGGGAATGCTAACCAGCGCTCGGTGCGAGTGGAATGTTGTTTGACCCATTCTTTTGCCGTTCTTGCAACAGGAAGGTGATGTTCTGTTTCAGCAGGGTAATGCTTTCCACTCGCCGCCCTTGAAACTCAACGTGCTCCGCAAGACGAGCAGCAACTTTCCTGGCCAGCACGATCTCCGGACTTGTCTCCAGTCGAGCACGTGTGGGATATGACGGGACGAGAAGTGACCCGTGCGACTAACAACTCTTACAAAATAACGTGAACAGGTGGAGCAGGCGTGGCATAACCTATCCCAGGAAGTATTCGCGGTCTGCATGATTGACTCGATGCCAGAGTCAGCGCCTGCATTACCGCCCATGGAGGCTACACTACGTTCTAATATACGAGGGTCACTCCAAAAGAAATGCACACTATTTTTGTAAAAATACAGTTTCATTGTGCATGTGTGAAAGTTTTACAGTGTGTAGATACATCCTTCCCGCTTGTTTTCAAACTTAGTTCAACCTGTTCCCGTGAGTGGCGCGGTCACACCATGTCTTCAAGATTGGCTGCTACACTTGACGTTCGTCAGAAGCAATGTACTGTCATAGAACTCCTGTGCTGTGAAAACGAGACAGTGGGAAACATCCACAAGAGGTTGAAAAAGGTGTATGGAAGTGCTACTGTCGATCGCAGTACAGTTAGCCGGTGGGCAAGCAGGTTACGTGATGAAAGCGGGCACGGCAATATTGAGAATTGTCCTCGCAGCGGCAAGTCTCGTACTGCACACACTCCAGACAATGTGCAGAGAGTTCACGAATTGGTGACTGCTGACAGACGCATCACAGTGAACGAATTGTCACGCTACGTTGGGATAGGGGAAGGAAGTGTTTGCAGAATACTGAAAGCGTTGGCGTTAAAAAAAGGTTTGTGCCAGGTGGGTTCCCAGGATGTTGACAGTGGCTCACAAAGAAACAAGAAAAACGTTATGCAGCGAATTTTTGGAACAGTTCGAGAATGGTGGAGATGGATTTCTTGGAATAATTGCGACAGGTGATGAAACATGGTTCCATCATTTTCACCAGAGACGAAGAGGCAATCAATGGAGTGGCATCATGCAAACTCACCCAAGAAAAAAAAAATCCAAAACCACACCTTCTGCTGGAAAAGTTATGGCTACGGTGTTTTTCGATTCCGAAGGACTCTTGCTTGTGGAAATCATGCCAAATGGAACCGCCATAAATTTTGATGCATATGTGACGACACTGAAGAAACTTCAAGCTCGACTGAGTCGTGTTCGATCACATCGGCAAAAGCAGAATGTTTTTCTGTTGCACCACAATGCACGGCCACATGTCAGTCAAAAAACCATGGAAGCGATTACAAAGCTCGGATGGACAACACTGAAACACGCGCCTTAGTCCTGACCTGGCTCCATGTGACTATCATCTCTTTGGGAAACTGAAAGACACTCTTTGTGGAACAAGGTTTGAAGATGATGACTGCCGGCCGTTGTGGCCGTGCGGTTCTAGGCGCTTCAGTCCGGAAGCACGCTGCTGCTACAGTCGCAGGTTCGAATCCTGCCTCGGGCATGGATGTATGTGATGTCCTTCTGTTAGTTAGGTTTACGTAGTTCTAAGTCTAGGGGACTGATGACCTCAGATGTTAAGCCCCATAGTGCTCAGAGCCATTTGAACCATTTTTGAAGATGATGACTCCTTTGTGCACGCTGCCAAACAGTGGCTCCAACGGGTTGGTCCAGAATTTTACCGTTCGGGTATACAGGCGTTGGTTCCAAGATGGCGTAAGGCAGTTGAGAGGGATGGAAATTATGTGGAGAAATGAAAATATTGTTCCTAAAGGATGTATCTACACACTGTAAAACTTTCAAACATGTAGAATAAAAGATGGATTTAAAAAAAAAATAGTGTGCATTTCTTTTGGAGTGACGCTTGTAGATGCTTCAGCATGGGTCGATACCTGCTACCTCATAATCGCTTGTGATATTTGTCTGTAAATGTAATCATTTCATGTAGTTCACATGCATTGTTGGAACAACAAATCTTGAGTGAATTGGAAACCTGTAAAATGGTATACTAATTTTCTTCTGGCAGTGTATATTCTGACAACAATGAACTTAAGAAAGCAGATTTCTCAGAGGGTCTTTACTCTTGTCTCCTGTAATATTTCATAATCTCACGTCATTTGTTCATGGGACTCGGACATGGCGCTGTATGCGTCCAAAACCGGTTCTTTTTAGGCACTCTGACTAGACAAACGAAGCACCACGAGGGAATTATCCGAATGGGACCGAAATCGATAGATGTGATATACATATGCAGACAAGCAACTGATCACAACTTCAGAAAAATTCGAATTTTTTCAAGAGAAACAGCTTCACAAGTTGAGCAGGTCAGTAACGTGTTGGTTCACCTCTGGCTTTTATGCAAACAGTTCTTTGGCTTGGCATTGATAAGAGATGTTTAATGTCCTCCTGACGGATATCAAGCCAAATTCTGTCCAACTGACGCGTTAAATCGTCAAAACCCCCGTTGGTGGGGGGCCCTGCCCTTAATGCTCCAAACGTTCTCAGTTGGGCAAAGATTCGGCGACCTTGTTGGCCAAGGTAGGGTTTGGAAGGCACGAAAACAAGCGGTAGAGACTTACGCTATGCACAGGCGGGCATTACCTTGGTGAAATGTAACGATTGCTTGCCATGAGGAGCAACAAAACGGAGTAGGATATCGTCGGCGTAACACTGTGCCTTAATCGTGCTGCGGATGGCAACCTAAGGGGTCCTGCTATAAAATAAAATAGCACCCCATACCGTCACTCCTGGATGTTGGACCGTATGACGGGTGACAGGTTGCTATCCCATCGCTGTCTGGGGCGTCTCCAGACACGTGTTCGGCCTGGACCGGTGTAGAACTGCCTTCAGTGATGAGACCCGCTTCGAATTGATCTACGATGACCAGCGATAACGTGTCTGTAGAAGCACCAGACAGCGGTGGGATACCATCCTGACTGTCGCCCACCAAACGGCTCGACAGCCAGCACTGATGGCCTGCAGCCCCATTTCTTTTCATAGCAGGATGTGTTTGGTTGTCATCTGCTGCATCCTTACAGCACAGCGGTACATCGACGATACAGTACGCTCCGTTTTGTTGCCGCTTGTGCGAAGCTATCCTGAGCTTGTATTTCAGCAAAATAATGCCATCTCGTACACGGCGAGAGTTTCTACTGCTTGTCTTCGTGCCTGCCAAACTCTTAGCCAGCGAGGTCATCGGATCTCTCCCCAATGGAGAAAGTTTGGAGCATTATGGCAGGGCCCTCGGACCAACTTGGGTTTTTACGATCTAACGCACTAATTGGACAGAATGTGGCACTATGCCCCTCAGAAGGACATCCATCAACTACATCAGTCAATGCCAAGCCGAATAAGTGCTTTCCTAAGGGCAAGAAGTGGACCAACACATTACTGACTTGCTCAGTTTGTGAAGCTCTTTCTCTTGAATAATACTTCCAATTTTTATGGAATTGTAATCATCTGTTTGTCCATACATGTTCATCTCATCAATCGATTTTCGCCCCTTTCGGATAATTATTTCGTGGTTCGTCAGTTTTCTTTTTCTTTCTCAGTGTGTGTAGAAACTAGAGCCAGAGCAGTTTCGTCTTACTTTTAAGTCGTTCATACTACCAGCATAGCAAGGCAATATTGATCAATGTTACGAGGCTAGACGAGTCAATCATCTAGACTATTGGCCATGCAACTACTCAAAAGGCTGCTGCCCCTTTCCAGAAAGCGTATCTTTGTCGGCCCTCTTCACAGATCTCCCCCCGTTGTGGTTATTCGTACGGTACGGCTACCAGCATCGCTGATGCACGAAAGACACTCCATCTCTGTAAGGTCCATGGTTTATGGGTCGGACGTAGGTATCCACAGTTTGTCGAGATCAATAAATATACAGGAACAGTGAAATAGGGCTACGGAATCCAATGTTGTATACGCGGATGTGGATGAGTTTCTCTGTGAGACCGTAGTAATACGTATCCTTTGTTACGACAGCGAAGCGTTGACATTAGATTGAAGAGAAGAGGAGAACGAGAGCTAGTGAACTGGTCATATGCCGAAGAGCAGGTTAGAAAAGACGGGACAGCAACAGAAGAGATTGTACTTCGACTTGGACTGCAGTCATTGTTGTAGTACATACATCACTACCTAGAAAAACTTCTGCTTATGTCAACTGGATGCATAGGCAGTCCTCAACAACAGTATCCCACTAAGAAGTGGAAGGATAACTTTTAAGTTGAACTATAACAGTCCTACTCGGACTATGATCTGTGGTGGTGGTGGTGGTGGTGGTGGTCACAGTTCTCACATATTTGTCGTCAGAATGACAACTGGTTTCAGTAGACTCTTGGTGTCTACACTGTATAATGCTTTTTAAATTTGTCCTGATAGTCACCATTGTCCGGAGTCCGTCACTGGTGAGCCTTGTTGTAGCAGTAAGGCAATTAACAATGAAGGCTTTGATGTTTGTTCCTCTATTGTAATGCATACGTCAGTCAACTATAACCGCCATTGTCTGGTAACAGTATATCGGTGAGTTATTAAATGAAATAACCAGCAGCCGTGTGTAAACCGTCAGTGGTGAACTCTGCCAGCTTAGCAACGCGCACGACATGCCACCGGCCTTTGCCGGTTTTGCCCTCGCATAGGGCTGACTGAATGGCGCCCTTTGAGCGGCCCTTCAAAGGTCACTCGCGAACGTCGTGGGCGGCGACCAGGCCCCTGCTGGAAATTGGCACACCTCTCTCTCTCTCTCTCTCTCTCTCTCTCTCTCTCTCTCTCTCTCTCTATATATATATATATATATATATATATATATATATATATATATATATATATATACACACTTTGTTTCCTTAATGCGGCGTCGCGCCCACCAACAGGAAAACAAACTGATGGTGATTCGGAGTCCCAACGTGGGACGGGCTATACTACCGAGAACACGCATGTCCAATTTTAGATTGAGCCTGCGTCTGTGACATTTTAAATGATTAACAAAATGAACTATTGCAGGATTCGTCGAATCTAATGAACAGAGTAATGAGCATAGTTTCGATTGAAAGTGAACGAAATGAAGGCGAAAGTCATGACATCTATTCGCAGTTGAGAATACGGACAACCATCAGCTGTGTCATGGAATGACGACAGTGAAAACTTTTTACCGGGCCAGGACTCGAACCCGGATTTCCTGTTTTACACGAGCGGTCACCTTATCCCCTTTGGCTATCCGTCCATTCATGCATGTTCGAAGGAACGTCGCGTCGTACGTCTTAACACCGCAAGCACTGAAGTATCGAAGGCGAAAGTACTGACAAGTGGCAGAAATGACACTAGTGAAAAATGTAAATACGGAAAGTGAAGGAAGCAAAATTACATATGAAAGACGAAGGCGTTACTGGCGAAAAGAAGCCTGTTAGTGTCAAATGTCGGTCTTAATTTTAGGCTGAAATTTCTGAGGTGGTTCGTTTGGAGCACAACACTGTATGGTAGGTGTTACACAAGAAAGCTGAAAATAAAATGGACGAACAAGAAATTGGGAATTTCTGCGCAAAATAGACGAGTGAAGGAGTATGTCGAAACACTAACTAGAACGAGGGATCTGACGATAAGAGAGATATTGAGACATCGGTGCGCCACTTCTACAGAATTGCAGGTTGCTACAAAATGCAAAACTCAGTAGAAGGCAGAGATGGAATGTACAGAACAAATAATTGACGACGTTGAAAGTAATGGCCACTCGGAGGCGAAGAGACAGCCATTGGAGATATAAGCGTGGCGAGCCGTATCAGAACTGTCAGAAGATTGATACCTCCGCACCCCTCCCCCCCCCCCCCCCTCAATCCCCCCCCCCCCCCAAAAAAAAAACAGATTTTGCACCTTTCGTCAGAACAGGTCAACTTAGCAACGGTTTACTGCAGAAGTGTCGAAACGATCCGACGAAAGATAATGGCAGAGCTGTTCCGCTGCGTTATGGTAACGACGAGCGGAAACGTTTACGGAAGTGGAGGGAACGAATGCAGACGTGTGACCCTAACTAAATCGAACCAGTTAAGTAAGCACACTGGTTTACAACACCAGTCTTGTTTCCTTTGGGTCAGCCCCCGCAATTGACATTTTCTGGCGGAGCACAAAAATAAATTTTCTGTAAGCTGCTCATTTATTGTCAACGTGCTGTAATTTTTCTGAACTTGCCGCCCTTTTCATAAATCTGGGATTGACTGCGAGCACTCGACCTATTCGCATGAATAAAACTGAGAAAACTCTTTACACTCCAAATTTCATAGAAAATTCTCAGGGGAATTAAGCGAGTTGGAGAATATACTTTACCCGAGAATGTTCTCAGCGCGAGTAAAAGAATAAGTTGCTCAAAACAAAGAACATTCTCCTATTTAGTATGAATGAAACAAGAGAGCTTCTCATAAACGGAGAATATTCTCCTTTCTTTGAAGTGAGCTCTGTTGAGGTTAAGCCTTACTGAGCTCTTTTACTAAAAAGCCAGAATTTATGTTGCTTGGAAGGCAAAAAAAACCTAGCACGAAGAAATGCTGAATAGTTAATCTGTAGTTTATACCAGTTTAACAATAATATTATTTTCCTGGCGACGTTCCTTCCTGAAAATCGTGAAACAAGAGGGGGTTATTTTTCAAACGAAGTGAAAACTAAAGCATTTTTAATGCTATTTTGCCGACCTAAATCTTCAAACTTGTCTGCGAGAAGACTTATGTGTAGACCAGACTACTGTGTCAATGGTATTTTCAGATGTTCGTCACTATGTTTTCCCACGGCATAAATCGTATATTTTGTTATCTTAAAAATAATCAGGCGGATCAGAAAAAATAACTGGTTTATTACAAATCTACAGATCTGTTTCTCGTAACGAATGGCGTGGACGACGGCTTACGTACTGACACCCGAGAGGACCATCATGCGTCTATTTAACCAAAATTTTCTCTTACTGGAAAACTCTGACAGTTTTCAGATTTAGAGCCACTTTAACCAAAAAGTTTCCCATATGTCGAAAATGCGGTAACATCACAAGAGATTGTATTTTCGTAAACTGTCCGTAATCGTCTTAATAATTTATTACCGCGCATAAAAGTGAAATTGAAACGTAGTGCAACTCTTCCAGAAGACAGATGCCAGTTCAATATCTGTAAACTGAACAGTTTGCATGTTTGAGCGAGGTGAATGAAGTGTAAGGTTAACCGTGTTTTCTGTGCTCCACACGCACCGAGAATCGTCTCAAGAAGAAACTCATCAGAGAATATGCTTCAAATGTTTTATTCGTATGAAATTGAGAACTCCCTCACAGAATGGTCTTTTGCTTTGAGAGTCTTCTCCGTGGAATGATCTCTTTGTTATTCAAACAATTCATTCTGAATTATAGAAACTACAGGTTACGTTTCACATATGGTAGTTTTCAGTAGCTTGCCTGTGGGCCTGCTCATGTGGATGTGTTAGCAGCCTGACTAGTAACAGTCTAGCCTCGTCAAGGGGCACATCTAAAAGTTGATTGTACCTGCTGTCAGCGACAAATCAGAAGCGGCTAGTGAGTCTACAAGTAGAAGCGGTAAACTACAGGAAGTTAAGGACGAGACAGAAATGGAAAACACGCTACTAAGAATAAGGAGAGGGGAACTAGGGGAGAGACAGTACCAAACTATGAACCCACTCTAGAACCGAATCGTGGATATGCGCCCGCTTTTCTAAGCTTCCGCACAGTAGTGCTCGTAGCTCGTGGCGGAGCATTGCTACGTCGTAGATGCTCAGAGAACTGCGAGTAGTGCCTGCGTGGGAGAGGCGTTTATGGTGCCTTACTGCGTCTCCCCTCCCCTCCCCCTCCCCCCTCCCCTTTGGTCAGTCGTAAAGCTTCATCGCTGCGGTTTCCGCCGCGTCGTGCTATTAACAGGTGCCTTCTTTCTTCCCGTTCGAGTTACATTGCGGGTGCTGTGCGAACATACCTGAATGACAGTAGCGGTGCGACGTCTCATGCAGGGTAATGTCGTACTAGCGGTTGTGACCAACCAAACTACTTTGGTTCCGCTACACCTGTGAGTTCTGTGGGAGAAGGCTCATCAAACTAGAACACATGAAATATTGGTTCACTTTATTACATTAATGAATAAAACATTTTCTTAATTTTGACACTTCTTTGCCGTAGGAGTACTGGATAATTTACAGCTACCATGGACTAGCTAAACATCATTTCATTCACTAACAAACGAGATACGATGCTAAACATTTACTAAAGTAAAAGTCCATCGGAAATTTTAACAACTCGTTAGTCCTATATTATGACGCTGGCTCCTTCAGAGGAGGCCACGAGCTCTTGCAAGCTCGGTACTGTACTGACCCCAGCACGAGGGCGCTGCCAGGGAGGCGTGGTCTTCTCCTGTGTCTCCCATTGGTTGTTGCGGATTGTAGCAAGCCCTCGTTAATGCCTATGTTATGAATGTGCGTTGCCAGCTTCGGTGTGGCTCCTCGATCTTTGGACGATACCACTCTAACTACTTCATTCACTACAGAAATATGAGAGAGTATTTCCTCCCGAGCTAAAAAAGAAACTTGTAGAATCACTGACAAATCACCATATTTGATTACGGCGATCTCGTTCTTCAAGCACTTTCGTACGAGAGCTCACCACTGGCAGGAACTGACGACGAACGCTTCTGAGAGACACGTTTAGAATGGTTGCTATTTAAATAACATCTCCGTTGTCTTCTGGCTGAAATGGTAACATTGTGAACGATATGAGATGTTGTGATCTTGACGGAAAACCACAAACGATGTTTAGTCGGAGTAGCTTGGACCACGCAATATGCAGTAGTGGAGTTAACCCCCGACAAATACGCTAGTCAGCTTTGTCTTTCGAACTATGTACACAACAAATCAATTTAGTACATTGTTCAAAGATTCATAGATTATTGTATACCACAGACATGTCAGACTACAGCCATAGCGAAGTGATCTAAGACCACTGGCTGAATTGTGTAACCTGCGACCCCCTCCCCCTCCCCCTCTCTCTCTCCCTGCTGTAAAGCTACCAGTCTGTAGTTTTCTTCTACACAGACTTACAAAATTTTATGATTTTGTAACTAGGTTTAATAAAAATAAACATTATTGAAAAGTATGACTTAAGACAACTACACACATCAAAAAAAGTTTTGCTTCACCTCGGTTCAGAGAGTTCTGGAACCTGTACAGAAAATTGGAATAGAGATCAACATAAACATCATTTCCGCCCTTTTTATTGATCATTAAAACCATACACTGATTATTGTACCACCATACAGCGCGACCTTCAGAGGTGTGGTCCAGACTGCTGTACACAGCGGTACCTCTAATACCAGTAGCACGTCCTCTTGCAGTGATGCATGCCTGTATTCCTCGTGGCATACTATCCACAAGTTCATGAAGGCACTGGTGGTCCAGATTATCTCCCTCCTCAAAGGCGATTCGGCGTAGATCCCTCAGAGTCGTTGGAGGATCACGTCGTCCATAAACAGCTCTTTTCAATCTGTTCCAGGCATGTTCGATAGGATTCGTGTCGGGAGAACATGCTGGGCGTTCTAGTCGAGCGATGTCGCTGTTATGAAGGAAGTCATTCACAAGTTGTGCATGATAGGGGCGCGAATTGTCGTCCATGAAGACGAATGTCTTGCCAATATGCTGCCGGTATGGTTGCATTATCGGTCGGAGGATGGCATTCACGTATCGCACAGCCATAACGGCGCCTTCCATGACCACCAACGGCATACGTCGGCCCCACATAATGCCAACCTAAAAGAGCATGGAACCTCCACCTTGTTGCACTCGCTGGACAGTGTGCCTAAGGCATTCAACCCGACCAGGCTGCCTCCAAACACGTCTCCGGCGACTGTCTGATTGAAGGCATATGCGACGCTCATCGGTGAAGAGAGCGTGATGCCAGTCATGAGCGGTCCATTTGGCATGTTGTTGGGCCCATCTGTACTGCGCTGCATGGTGTCGTGGTTGCAAAGGTGGACCTCGCCATGGACGTCGGGAGTGAATTTGCGCATCATGCAGCCTACTCCCCACAGTTTGATTGTTAACACGACGTCTTATGGCTGCACGAAAAGCATTATTCAACATGGTGGTGTTGCTGTCAGGGTTCCTCCGAGCCATAATCTGTAGGTAGCGGTCATCCACAGCAGTAGTAGCCCTTGGGCGGCCTGAGCGAGGCATGTCATCGACAGTTCCTGTCTCTCTGTATCTCCTCCACGTCCGAACAACATCGCTTTGGTTCACTCCGAGACGCCTGAACACTCCCCTTGTTGAGAGCCCTTCTTGGCACAGAGTAACAATGCGGATGCGATCAAACCGCGATATTGACCGTCTAGGCATGGTTAAACTACAGACAACACGAGCCGTGTACCTCCTTCCTGGTGGAATCACTGGAACTGATCCGCTGTCGGACCCCCTCCGTCAATAGGCGCTGCTCATGCATGGTTGTTTACATCTTTGGGCGGGTTTAGTGACATCTCTGAACAATGAAAGGGACTGTGTCTGTGATGCAGTATCCACAGTCAATGTCTATCTTCAGGAGTTCTGGGAACCAGGGTGACGAAAACTTTTTTGATGTGTGTGTTTTCATAAAAAAAACATTGCGTGCAAAAAATTAAACATTTTGTCGTACCAAGTAAATTACAAATTGTTTAAGCTTTATTTTATGGCAGCTACTGTAGTTTGGACTTTAGATGCTTCCATTTGCAATAGAACTACAACAAAATAGCTAATAGGTAAGTGACATCCACTTCCAGTTGTCTTATGACACAAGATATTTGGGCAGTCGATAACCAATGGTAGAGCATACGTTTCTTAACTCGAGCTTAGGTCAGGGTTTCCTGAACTAAGATTTCATTGTGATTTCCTGTTACTAATTCTCATTTAAAATTGGAGTGATAACTGAGTAAAACAAGGTTTCCTCATTTTTTTAAAAAATTATTAACTTTCTCCCACACTGCTTCTCTCTCAGTTTCCCAATGACAGCAATTGGCAAAAATCGGAAGCCTTTGCTTATGCACCTGCTTATGATATTTCGAGAATCTACTTTACGTTAGCGAAATAACAGTAAGAACTTCATTGTTTGACGGGAACGGATTGTGCAGGCATCATGTGTGAGAACCGAGGAGAGCATTGATGCCACATAAACCATTTTGGCGACGTCTGTACAATAGTGGTTGTTCCTTTGCTATGCTACTTAATCGAAGTGGCACTGTAGAAGTGGAACAGCAGCAACGACGTGGGTTTGGAGCTGTGGGCCGAGGGAAAGGCAAAAGATGGGAACACAAGGGGTACGAGAGACTACGTACCAATGCCGCTTAATTCTATGACTGTATTTCCTTTTTTCTTTCCGTTGTGTTTAGTTTTCGCGCCCCCGTCTGTGCCTGTGACTTTGGGGTCGACCTCGCTACTCCTTCGGTATGGTTCTGGGTTAAACCCCAACCTGTTTGGGTTCGTAACTTCAGACCCCACCATTTGCAAACCAAGCTTACCTCAAAGTGATACATTTGTTCTTCTCCATCATGCTTCAAAGTTTATACCATAATCATGGTGGAAATACCCTGTATACTTAATTGCCATGTCACGTCCGGTGACATTCATCATGAACTCTGTTAGAGCAGACATGCATATAATTGATGGTCATAATGCTCAGACTTGATAATATATAGCCACACGTATTACTTGCATAAAAATTAATGTATATACATACATTCACTTGCTCCACATTTCCTCCTTAACCACTTGACTAATTTCAGCCAAACTTGGTCCACATACTAGTTACTTTATGGAAAGAACTATGGGGGTGAGAACCACCTAGCTTCCATAGGTATGGGAGTGGGAGCTGTTGTGAATATGCTCGGTGCGCCAACATTTCGGCCGACCTATTGAACCAGAATGTTATGTGGGTAGTATCAGAAAGCATTCCAGGCAGTATTTCTCCGCAGGATAGAATAAAGGAGAAAGGGGGCGGTATTGTCTTTGTCTGCATAGTCGAGACGTTTGGCAGCATCTGCAGTGTTGGCTGAATATCTAAACCGGATAAAATAGCATGTCCAGGACTCACGCTCAATCTGAGCGATACCTTCGCAAGGGAGAGGCGGATGTTCCTCAGCAATGGCAACCACTGCGACAGTTTAGAAGCGATTATGGTTGCAGTGCCACAAGATTCCGTTCTTTGACCTGTACTGTACTCTATTCGCGAAAACTGCGTTCCCGAGTGTGTAGTACGAAAACTGCGTTCCCGAGTGTGTAGTATGAGGAAATTACTCTTTACAACAGTGGTGTTCAAACTTCCTTGGTCAAGAACCCATTTTGACACTGTAGGGCGATACCTCGGCCCTCTAAGATAGAGGGTTTGGGGAGGGGTGGTAAAGGAGCCACTCAGAGGGAAATTGAATTTTCACCAAACAAAGGTTACTGATAGAAACGTAACATTTACACAATTTGGATCACACCAAGTATATATTAGTGGAAAATAAAATACAATGTAGAAACTATATGGATGCTTCTGAAGGCTTACATAGTGACCAGTTTTCCGTACCTAAGCGGGTACTGTGGCCAGTGCTATCGCAACTGGTTTCAGGTTTGTTCTTTCAGATTTCCAACCACATTTTCTAGCTCTCTTGACTCCCTACTATCTGAATACCAAGCAGACCGTTTTCAATCGGACTTTCGTATTTAGTTAAATTTAACAGGAGAGAGATCGCGTTAAATAATATAACTTTGTAACTTCAAAATTGTCGCAAGGGGATAGAACGGCGGATGATAGTTTCATACATAAAAGGGTTTAGAAGTCAGTTTTATCTGTTGTCTTATGCTGGCAGAAACTGTCATTGAGGCGAACACCTTGGCGACTGTTCGCGACGAGTAGTGTGGCCATTTTTCCCGACCGGTCGCCATGTCGGAATTAGCTATCCACAGAAGAAACTACCAGGCGGAAAGGAAATAACAAAGAACTACGTTTGTACACCAACACAGACGTTGTTTAAACATTGATAGTGTAAAAAATTACTATTCTCGATACAAGTAAGGTAAGAAGAACAATATAAATGACTTACCTTACATCAGATAAATCAAAAAGCAGAAAAAAGTTTACTCAAAAATGACCGAACAAGCTTCCTCTGCCAATCTCATTAATGACAATGGCGATGTAAGTATATTACAACTAGTGTGACCACTTCTCGGCAGATAGCAGCTCTGTTCAGTGCAAAAACTATGCAGTGACCACTTTTCCTGTCCTGACCGTTCTACCGCACCTGTCCCTACCGATCTTGTTATTAGTTGGTAATGAACAAAAATAAGTATATTTACTAATAACGGTAACTGCAAATTTAAATACCATCACAGATGTTTACTAAATGTTTTGAATGTCGTTTTTCTTTTACTTATTGCATTGTATTACAACAGCCTTAATTTGATTTCTCATTATTGCTACAACAAGCATTTGAAGATGACCATCTTTATAATCCATGTTACTTCCATTTGACATATAGGGTGTTACAAAAAGGTAAGGCCAAACTTTCAGGAAACATTCCTTATACACAAATAAAGAAAAGATGTTATGTGGACATGTGTCAGGAAACGCTTAACTTCCATGTTAGAGCTCATTTTAGTTTCGTCAGTATGTACTGTACTTCCTCGATTCACCGCCAGTTGGCCCAATTGAAGGAAGGTAATGTTGACTTCGGTGCTTGTGTTGATATGCGACTCATTGCTCTACAGTACTAGCATCAAGCACATCAGTACGTAGCATCAACAGGTTAGTGTTCATCACGAACGTGGTTTTGCAGTCAGTGCAATGTTTACAAATGCGGAGTTGGCAGATGCCCATTTGATGTATGGATTAGCACGGGGCAATAGCCATGGCGCGGTACGTTTGTATCGAGACAGATTTCCAGAACGAAGGTGTCCCGACAGGAAGACGTTCGAAGCAATTGATCGGCGTCTTAGGGACCACGGAACATTCCAGCCTATGACTCGCGACTGGGGAAGACCTAGAACGACGAGGACACCTGCAGTGGACGAGGCAATTCTTTGTGCAGTTGACGATAACCATAATGTCAGCGTCACAGAAGTTGCTGCTGTACAAGGTAACGTTGACTACGTCACTGTATGGAGAGTGCTACGGGAGAACCAGTTGTTTCCGTACCATGTACAGCGTGTGCAGGCACTATCAGCAGCTGGTTGGCCTCCACGGGTACACTTCTGCGAATGGTTCATCCAACGATGTGTCAGTCCTCATTTCATTGCAAATGTTCTGTTGCTGTGTGTTTCCATTCCATGATTAATGTGATTTAAAGAGAAGTAATAAAATGAGCTCTAACATGGAAAGTAAGCGTTTCCGGACACATGTCCACATAACATATTTTCTTTCTTTGTGTGTGAGGAATGTTTCCTGAAAGTTTGGCCGTACCTTTTTGTAACACCCTGTATATATCATAGTAGTTGATCGGTGCTAGCTGAGCTCGCTGGTGAGTTGTCAGCAGTGAAAGATAAACAATAGGATATTCGCCTTCTCACTTTTATTAACCCCGCATTGGCCGCGCTTCGTAACACACTGCCCCTGACGCAAGCGTCAAACTTGACTTAGCTCACCACCGATTACAATTAAGCGCTTCTTAAAATATTACTGTGTCTGTAACTATTTTTGTTTATTACTGAGCAAGAAAAATAATTTCTAAGAAGCCTTAACGTTAGTTAATGTTTATGGATTCTGCTGTTGCGTGATTGCTAGAATCATATTATGATAAAATACGGCTGAGAACCGCGGGCCGCAGTTTGATGACCACTGCTCTACAACGATGTCACTGCACTCTCCAAGCGCTGCCATAACTTCAATTATGTCAGGACTAAAGAACTCCCAACAAAGGGACAAGGAATCCTGTTCATTACGAATCTCACGCACCTAAAACGCCAACTTGCAACAAAACTCAGTCAAATTCCTTCGTCTCACATGAGACAAGAGATTGGCTTTGCGACCGGACTGGTTATATGCTGTCGTCACGAAGATTGCGACTTATGCTACCAATTGCACTCACTCTTTAAAAGTGGCGGACCGTTTGGCGGTGCATGTCTGTGAGATATCGTCAATGGAATTTGACAGTTACCTCCAGCATCTTCAGGGTCTCCAGAACAAAACTTTCAGTTGCGGTCAACACTGACCGATATACTCTCAACACTGAAATTAGGCAACATTTTCGGCAACAATCAGTTCCCTATGTAATCCAGCAGAAATCCATAAGTTGTATGCTAAAACAATTTGTTCACTCCTGTGATCTCATAAATACAGTAGGCAAAGATCACCGAATTTTAATAGACTCAATATGACCCTCACACATTACGTTAGGGGGCTATTACGTACGCAATCGATAAGAAATTTAATAGGACCTGCAATGTTTTCAGTACACAGAAACAATTTATCGGATAGGATCAGCAGCTCTGTGGAGTATTCGCCAGCGACGAAGTTGTCTTCGGGAATGTATCATCGCTGGAAGATCGTAAAGAAACGCAGAAAACCTTGGACAAAATTTCCGCTTGGTGCAATGAATGGCAGCTTTCTTAAAGTGTGTGATACATGAAAGATAATGCCTATAAATAAGAGAAAGAACCCAATAGTATCGGATTACAAAGTTGGTGGGAATATTTGGTTCATGTAGCATCTTTTCAATATTTGAAGATAATACTAAAAAGAGATTTCAAATGGGAGGAGTGTGTAAAATCAGTAGCATTAAAGGCAAATTTGTTGGAAATAACTAACAGAATGCAGTGCGTCTCTACAATAATTTGCATACGATACGCTGGTGGCACTAATTTTAGGGTAATGCTCCAGCGTTTGGGATCATTATCAAGTATGCTTGACGGAAGATATGGAACACTTTCAGAGAAGTGCTGCCGGGGTCGTAACAGTTGGGAATTGTCTACACGGGAGTAGACCACAGATCCTCGGGGACTTTGAATGAAAACCTTTGGAGGAAAGACGACGTAGTCGTGTACGAGACGTACTTCTGCACGACAGCTGGAGGGTCTGCGTAAGAGTGCTAAACCACGAGAACGTCGTTATATGTTATTGTACGTTATATGTTGCTTAAATTTAAAGACAAGAACATAAAAGCAGTAAGACAGAAGATGGTATACAGGATGTACCAGGAGGAATGGTCACTATTCAAGGATACGACAGGAACGATCATTTGAAGTAAAAAAACTCCATATGGACATCGGACGTGTTCCGAATGGTTTTCGAGACAGAACACGTTAAATGTACATTGGTATTTTCTCTGTTATTCAATACATTGTCAGATTTACACATACAGGCATGTGTAACAGTGCGTTTTACAAAGTACCAATTGAAAATTACGTATTTTTAGCACGTTCACATCTAAGCATTATCGTACACGTAACATTACAGCTCTTGCGCAGTACACGGTGCCGTTTGAATATCCCATTGTCAGCTTCACTGTATCTGTGCACTCTCGAGAGAACATGTCGGGCTGCTTATCTGACTGCCTCTGCACGCTCACTAACGGGGGAGCCAGCGTCCATGATGTGACCAAGCAGTTAGTCTCGTGTATTCTACTTCTACATCTACATCTATACTCCGCAAGCCAGCCAGCGGTGTGTGGCGGAGGGCACTTTACGTGCCGCTGTCATTACCTCCCTTTCCCGTTCCAGTCGCGTATGGTTCGCGGGAAGAACGACTGCCGGAAATCCTCCGTGCGCGCTCGAATCTCTCTAATTTTACATTCGTGATCTCCTCGGGAGGTATAAGTAGGGGGAAGCAATATATTCGATACTTCATCCAGAAACACACCCTCTCGAAACCTGGACAGCAAGCTACATCGCGATGCAGAGCGCCTCTCTTGCAGAGTGCCACTTGAGTTAGCTAAACATCTCTGTAACGCTATAACGCTTACCATATAACCCTGTGACGAAACGCGCCGCTCTTCTTTGGATCTTCTCTATCTTCTCTGTCAACCCGATCTGGTACAGATCCCACACTGATGGAGCAATACTCAAGTATAGGTCGAACGAGTGTTTTGTAAGCCACCTGCTTTGTTGATGGACTACATTTTCTAAGGACTCTCCCAATGAATCTCAACCTGGCACCCGCCTTACCAACAATTTTATATGATCATTCCACTTCAAATCGTTCCGCACGCATACTCCGATATTTTACAGAAGTAACTGCCTGCACCAAGTGCCTATCCGTTGCAGAACTTCCTGCATTTCGCTACAATTTTCTAATGCTGCAACTTCTCTGTGTACTACAGCATCATTTGCGAAATCCGCATGGAACTTCCGACACCATCTACTAGGTCATTTATATATATTGTGAAAAGCAATGGTCTCATAACACTCCTCTGTGGCACGCCAGAGGTTACTTTAACGTCTGTAGACGTCTCTCCATTGAGAACAACATGCTGTGTTCTGTTTGCTAAAAATTCTTCAATCCAGCCACACAGCTGGTCTGATATTCCGTAGGCTCTTACTTTGTTTATCAGGCGACAGTGCGGAACTGTATCGAACGCCTTCCGGAAGTCAAGGAAAATAGCATCTATCTGGGAGCCTGTATCTAATATTTTCTGGGTCTCATGAACAAATAAAGCGAGTTGGGTCTCACACGATCGCTGTTTCCGGAATCCATGTTGATTCCTACATAGTAGATTCTGGGTTTCCAGAAACGACATGATACGCGAGCAAAAAACATGTTCTAAAATTCTACAACAGATCGACGTCAGAGATATAGGTCTATAGTTTTGCGCATCTGCTCTACGACCCTTCTTGAAAACTGGAACTACCTGTGCTCTTTTCCAATCATTTGGAACCTTCCGTTCCTCTAGATACTTGCGGTACACGGCTGTTAGAAGGGGGGCAAGTCCTTTCGCGTACTCTGTGTAGAATCGAATTGGTATCCCGTGAGGTCCTGTGGACTTTCCTCTGTTGAGTGATTTCAGTTGCTTTTCTATTCCTTGGACACTTATTTCGATGTCAGCCATTTTTTCGTTTGTGCGAGGATTTAGAGAAGAAACTGCAGCGCGGTCTTCCTCTGTGAAACAGCTTTGGAAAAAGGTGTTTAGTATTTCAGCTTTACGCGTGTCATCCTCTGTTTCAATGCCATCATCACACAGGAGTGTCTGGATATGCTGTTTCGAGCTACTTACTGATTTAACGTAAGACGAGAGCTTCCTAGGATTTTCTGTCAAGTCGGTACATAGAATTTTACTTTCGAATTCACTGAACGCTTCACGCATAGCCCTCCTTACGCTAACTTTGACATCGTTTAGCTTCTGTTTGTCTGAGAGGTTTTGGCTGCGTTTAAACCTGCAGTGAAGCTCTCTTTGCTTTCGTAGTAGTTTCCTAACTTTGTTGTTGAACCACGGTGGGTTTTTCCCGTCCCTCACAGTTTTACTCGGCACGTACCTGTCTAAAACGCATTTTACGATTGCCTTGAACTTTTTCCGTAAACACTCAACATTGTCAGTGTCGGAACAGAAATTTTCGTTTTGATCTCTTAGGTAGTCTGAAGTCTGCCTTCTATTACTCTTGCTAAACAGATTCACCTTCCGTTTGCACATCTCAGACTTCATCCAACCTGATAAACAAAACTCTAATTACGCAAAGTCTGGCGATCTTGGTGGCCATTTAATTGAAATACCACCACCACCACTCGTGCGAGTAGGGTAAGTGCGGTTGAGATGTTCTCTCACACGTCTGGTAAAATGTGAAGGGGTCCGTCATTCTGAAAGTACGTGGTAGTCCGTGCGCCCACAGACACGTCCTCATGGGGTTCAACAAACGAATTCTTCAAAAAAAATTAAGTAATTCTGTCACGTCATTGGTTCTTATAAAATGAAATAGACCTGTCAACATATTAGCGACTATGCCGCACCAAACATTCACCGAAAAAAAAAGAAAAAAAACTGAAATCAGTGTATACTACTAATAGAAGCAAATGACGATTTTTGTTTAACCGATGACAAAATTCAAGTCTCCTGGCAGTGTCGCCAATGTGAAGATCGTGGACACGCTGTATGTGAAATAGGTAGAAATTTTCTGCGTGTAATGTTCTCCATACACGTGTCCATAGGACAACCCTGAATATTGACCATTCCTCCTGGGACACCCTGTCTAGCAATCAGTTCTTAATACTCGTACAAAGATAACTGCAGTACATTTTACCATCATGAAGTGCATCGAAAACACAATAGATAATACAAGACTAACCCTAGGTAAATTGACGGTAGCGCTTCATTCCACCGACCCCTTCGTATTTGCTGCTACTGTAGTATATCTCGCGTAAGGATCATAAGGAAAAAATGGGAGATCACTGCACGTAGAGGCATAAAGGAAGTAATTTTTCCCTCGCTATGTACGCGAATGGAGCTGGACAGAAAATCGCTAAGATGGCTACGAAGAAACCTCCGCCACCCAAAATACATAGTGGCTTAGTAGGATAAATGTGGATACACACATACACATAACTCGCTGCACACGTGCAAAAGTCATGGGATAGCTGTTAATATCGTGTCGGCCCTACTTTTGCCCAGCGCAGTACAGCTACTCGACCTGGTATGGACTCCCCAAGTCGTTGGAAGTTCCCTGCAGAAATAGTGAGTCATTTTGCCCCCATAGTCCTCCATAGTTGGTAAAATGTGGTCAGTGCCGGATTTTGTGCACGACCTGACATCTCGATTACGTCCTGTAGATGTTTGATGGGGTTCATGTTGGGCGATGTAGGTGGCCGAATCAGTCGTTCAAATTGTTCAGAATGTTCTTCAAACCAATTGCGTAATATTGTGGCCCGATGACATGACATCGTTATTTGGGAATATGAAGTCCACGCAGGGCAGCAAATGGTCTCCAAGTATCCGAAGATAATCGTTTCCACGGAATGATCGATTCAGTTGGACCAGAGGTTCCAGTCCATTCCATGTGGACACAGCTCACACCATTATGGAGCCACAGCCAGTTTGCACAGTGCCTTGGTGAGGACTTGGGTCCATGGCTTCGTGGTCTTTGCGCCACACCCTAACCCTACTGTCGGCTATTACCAACTGAAATCGTGACTCACCTGACAAAGCCGGGGTTCTCCAGTCGTCTGGGGTCCAATATGCACGGTCACGTGCTCAGGAAGGAGGTGCAGGCGATATCGTGTTGTTAGCAAAGGCACTCACATCGATCGTCTGCTGCGTACCCCATTAGCGCCAAATTTCGCCGCACTGTCCTAAGGAATACGTTCGTCGCACGTCCAACATTGATTTCTGCGGTAATTTGACGCACTGTTGCTTGTGTGTTAGCACTGACGATTCCACACAAACGCCGCTGCTCTCGGCCATTAAGTGATTGTCATCTGCCACTGCGTTGTCTGCGGTGACAGGTAATGCCTGAAATTTGGTATTCACGGTGGTTCTTGACACTGTGGATCTCGGAATATTGATTTCCATAACGATTTCCAAAATAGAATGTCCAATGCGTCGAGCTCTATCTTCCATTCCGTCTTCAAAGGCTCCCGTCGTGCGGCCATAACCACGACAGAAAACTTTTCACGTGAGTCACCAGGGTACAAATGACAGCTCCGCCTACTCACTGCCCTTTTATGTCTTGTGTGTGCGATACTGCCGCCATATATATACACGCGCATATCGCTATCCTTTGGTATAAACTGTTCCGTTTCCACAGTGGGTACAGCAATGTCAAAAGTGAGAGCGACAAAATGTCAGTGCAGCTTCTGTTGCCCTGGATCTGAACAGGCGCTGAGGCGAGTCGTTGTGTTACTTTGCGTCGCGGCCGCTGCTTGGGTGCGACCAGCCATCCCACAGTCTACGTCACGGCCTATTTGTGGCCAGCGGCCTAGCCGTTTCCTCTGCAGATACTGTCAAGACAGCGACTCCGGGGCCCATCTCGTGACCCCCTAGTTTGCTTTACATCTTCCT
Organism: Schistocerca piceifrons; assembly: GCF_021461385.2. Classification (NCBI taxonomy): domain Eukaryota; kingdom Metazoa; phylum Arthropoda; class Insecta; order Orthoptera; family Acrididae; genus Schistocerca; species Schistocerca piceifrons. Next base: position 545,481,829 of record NC_060138.1, on the reverse strand, counting down.
CAATCTCTTCCTGTGTTAGGATGTTTTTTGTTTTTACCTTCCCTGAACACCTGATAAAACATGGACATGAACCATCCGTCATGGAATATGACATGACAGTTATCAGAGTGAATAACCACCACAAAAACTCTTGGCATTACAAGAAAACTTTCACATACAACGAGCCACTCCAATAGAGAAGAAGGAACCCAACGACCAAATCCATATAAACAACAACTATCTGATCATACTAGCCACCAAAACAATAATAAACCGAAATGTAACCAGGGTAAATATTTAATGAATCTCCTTTCCCTCTTTTTTTTTGTTTTGGTGGCTAGCATGATCAGAGTGTTATTGTTTATATGGATTAGGTCGTTGGGTTCCTTGTTTTCTATTGCAGTGGCTCTTTGTATGTGAAAGTTTTCTTGTAATGCCAGGAGCTTTTTGTGGCGGTTGTTCACTCTGATAACTGTCATGTCACATTCCATGTTGGATGGTTCATGTCCATGTTTCATCGTGTGTTCAGCGAAGGTAAAAACAAAAAAACATCCTGACAGAGGAAGAGAAAAAAGAAAATAGCACTATAAATATTGGGCCAACATGAGAACTATTAAAGAAATAAATAAATAACATAATCACCATGTCAAAGAAAGAGCAAAACAGCTAACTTCAAACAGAAAAAACACCACTAAGAAAGTAAAAGAAAAACTACAAGCTAACATCATAGTCACTAGAGCTGATAAAGGGAACAGCACAGTACTGATCAATAAAGAACAATGTATAGAAAAAACTAAAGATTTCATATCTTCTAACATTACCACAAAACTAAAATCCGATAAACAGTACACTTCCAGACATACATAAAAAACAACCTCAAAGACATCAGGAACATACAGATAAACAAAAACAACACATCACACACAACCCTAAAGCACAAACACTCAGAAGACCACCCAAGGTCCACAAACCCCTTATTCCATTGAGGCCTGTTATTAATTTCATGAATGCACAATCATAACATGTGGCAACACACATGAACAAAGTCATAATGCAGCATTATGAATTTGAAAACAGCAGAGCAGTGAAAAACACAAATGAACTCATAAAACAAATAAGTCTTACACATCCCACAAACAGCAACATTCATCTCTTTTGACACAGAGAACACGTACACCTCAATACCCACTCCAGACACAATAAAACTAATTGAAGAAAACTTACTGACATAAAACAAATTACGTGCAGACAATATTAATGAAATAACTAAAACCCTCAAAACAATAACGTCCCAAAATTGCTTCCAATTTGAAAGAGAATTTTACTTACAAGAAGACGGGCTTCCAATGGGATCCCCAATTTCAGGAACACTGGTAAACATATTCATCAACCACACAGAAAACACAATCTTTGAGAGACAGTCATCTCAAAGAAGGGATACAAAGTTCTTTACTGGTACAGTCACTGTATGTAGGCGACATGATCTGTATGGTTGATGAACCAACAGAGAAAATTGATAACCTTCATGCAGATATAAACAACATACATAAAAATATTCAATTCACCATGGAAAAAGAAACACAAAAGCAAATACGGTACATTTCTTGGATGTAACAATAAAGAGAGACAACAATAAACACACATTTGACATCTTCAGAAAGCCAACAGCCACAGACATAATTATACATGCTTCATCCAGCCACCTGCAAAACCACAAACACAAAGAACCCCACAGAAACTACAGCAAACACGGAAACAGAAAAGGATAACACTCGTGACATGAATAATAGAAAAAATGGGACACTCTTACATACAGACACAAAGCAGTTTACAAGATAGCAAATATACTAAAGAAACAGGGATTACCATTGATACATGCGATTTGACAAATGTATATGAAAGAACGCCAGAAATCGGTCAGCTGGAGTATGAAAACTAATAAATACATCTCCAGGACCACACAAATGAGTTAACAACGCTGGAAGTCTTAAGTAACACCCAACGATACATTCACAGCATGGAACTTGTACTACAAAATTTTCTTCTAACCTAAAAAACAAGAGAAAAACACGACAAAATGTAATACAGCGGGATATTATATCTACTACTATATCTATTCTATCGTTTGCGCCTTGTCCCGCGGTTACGCAGGGTTGTTAATTGTATATATAAAAGGAAACTTGTATTTTAGGCCACTAATGATGCTTCCCAAATAGAAGAATCGAAACGCGTATGGCAATAAACAAACTGCCTTCATTTAGTTGCATAGACGGTACATACCTCCACGACTGATTATGTAGGAGTCAGTAGGAGTCAACGAATAACCGTTGACATTGGTGTAACGACTTACCTGGAATATGGTTACGCAGATATCCTGCATTTGAATACACACTGACGGATCCAAAACATACGTGAAAGATGGTTGCATATGCAGAGGATGGATAAAAGAAGGACATACAGCGAGAAATGCATGTTTGAAGATAAATGCAGATGGTAGCCCAGCTGGCAGGTTGCATTGTGGTATCTGAGCGTGAACAGCGCCCGTTCAATGTCCTCAGTACGCTGCAGGTGGTAGTCGTTGTGAGTGTGCATTATGTCGGACCTACGTCAAATTTAATGACGGCAAATTGTTGGTCCTCGTATGGTGGGTACTTCCATAACCAAGAAAGACGAAGTGTATGGTGTTTCAAGAGGCACCGCATCGAAGATTGACGCCGTATACAGGGAAAGCGGAAAAAATTCATCCGGTAAGTCACAACGCGGACGGAAGTGTTGTTTATTGATCGTGATGGCCGCTCAATGAGGATTGTGACGAAAAATAAGAAAAAAAAGCTGCAAATGTCAGTGTAAAACTGAGGATCGCCCTCGAGAACCCTGTCAGCACGAAAACACTCCGAAGTGAGCTCGATAAGCAAGGAATTTCAGTGTGAGCTTGAATTCCGAAATTACTCACCTATGATGCAAATGCCCGTAAACCTGGAGTATGGAGCAATAGAAGGAAGTCATTTGATCGGGTTAGCGTTGCAGTACGCTACTTCCAGCTTCTAACAGAGTTTACGTCCCAAGAGTGAAACATGGCGGAGGTTGGGTGATGATTTGGGCAGCTAAGTTCTGGTATTCCATACGCCCCATAGTTTCTCTGGAAGTCGCATTACTGCCAAGGAATATGTGATCATTTTGGCTGATCAGGTCCATCCCACGGTACAATGCTTGTTCCCAAATGGTGATGCTATGGTCCTATCTTCACTCAACTCGCATCGTCCGGAACTGGTTTGGTGAATCCGAGGATGAGTCCTTGCATTTTCACTGGCCACCACAGTCACCAGATCTCAATAATATGGAGTCTTCGTGGTCTCCTTTGGAGAGAAGGGTGTGTGATCGCTGTCCAACTTCATCATCGTTGCCGGAACCTGCCACTATTTTGCAGGAAGAATGGTATAAGATTTCTTTCCAAACCATACAAGACCTTTAGTCAACCACTCTGAGACGACTGGAATCTGTTTTGAATTGCAACGGCTTTCCTACGCCGTTTTAGGTATGGTAAAGTATTGTATTTATAGTGTTTCCATACTTTTTTTCAAACTCCTGTATTATTGCCCAGTCTTACAACAGCGAGAAAATTTTCACTACCCCAAGTAAGTAGTCTTCTGTTTTACTGCTGTTACTTTTGCAGTACTATTACGTTTAGTATGGAAGAAACGGAGCAAAACACTAATTGTGACATGTACTTCTTCCAAGTTCAAGACCAGTTTCCTCCTCCACATCCAGATAATTTTCAAGTAGATTTGGAGATCTGTGCTGTTAAGCAACATAAAATGACCAAATTATAATTTTACGGCGCTTTACAACAGAACAGCTTTTCAGATCCACTTGAATCTGGATGTGAATGCCGAAACCGGTCTTGGACATCGAAAAAGTACAAACAGGAACTGGAGTGCCTCTTCGTTAATAAAACACTGACTCTTACAGATCCTAAAAGTGCGTTTGAACAATTACAGCATAGAAGTGAAAAACGTGCATCAGTCTGACATGTTGGAATTGATGATAAAAGACAAGGAAAATATTTAATATGGTTAAAGGGACTCATATACGACACAACGATATATTTAATGACTTTGCAAAAGTTAGTGTCAAAGCAGGAAACATGCTTCTTACGCAGTTTGCGTACTCGAAATCTCTCTATCTCTCTCTCTTTCTCTCTCTCTCTCTCTCTCTCTCTCTCTCTCTATATATATATATATATATATATATATATATATACATATATATATATATACCAGCAATGGGAACAAGCTACGGAAAACATCGTAGCAGGAAAATTTGGTTTAAGTATGCTCCACACCAGTGCACCATACCAACAAAATAGCGGTGCAACTGTGCAACTGGAAGAGTCTTCAGCCGACCGCTGTGACCGAGCGGTTCTAGTCGCTTCAGTCCGGAATCGTGGGACCACTACGGTCGCAGGTTCGAATCCTGCCTCGGGAATGGATGTGTGTGATGTCCTTAGGTCAGTTAGGTTTAAGTAGTTCTAAGGTCTAGGTGACTGATCACCTCAGATGTTAAGTCCCATAATGCTCAGAGCCAATTTTTTTGGAAGAGTCTTCCAAGGAGACGTATGGTATAAAGTAGTCAAACAACGTTGAGGTAGCACGTTTATCTGCGCTCCTCTACAAGTCGGAGTGATAGATTCTCCCATTTGAAGTAAATATATAAAAGACGACGGAGAGCTGAACCACATCATATTGAGATGTACTACATGTGCTCCACACGGAATATAACTGGGGCGAAGCTCGCGAAAATGCGACTCCCACTGCCAACATACGAGCAACAAAATCTTATGTGACAGAACAGTATTGAAATGAACGTTGTCATAGCACATTGTCTGTAAGGAGAGGGCATGGCAATAAAATATTAATGTTTGTTAATTAGTACATGTTTCACAGAGGAAGACCGCACTGCAGCTCCTTCTCTAAATCCTCGCACGGACGAAAAAATGGCTGACATCGAAATAAGTGTCCAAGGAATAGAAAAGCAACTGAAATCACTCAACAGAGGAAACTCCACTGGACCTGACGGGATACCAGTTCGATTCTACACAGAGTACGCGAAAGAACTTGCCCCTCTTCAAACAGCCGTGTACCGCAAGTCTCTAGAGTAACGGAAGGTTCCAAATGATTGGAAAAGGGCACAGGTAGTTCCAGTTTTCAAGAAGGGTCGTCGAGAAGATGCGCAAAACTATAGGCCTGTATCTCTGTCATCGATCTGTTTTAGAATTTTAGAACATGTTTTTTAATCGCGTATCATGTCATTTCTGGAAACCCAGAATCTACTCTGTAGGAATCAACATGGATTCCGGAAACAGCGATCGTGTGAGACCCAACTCGCTTTATTTGTTCATGAGACCCAGAAAATATTAGATACAGGCTCCAAGGTAGATGCCATTTTCTTTGACTTCCGGAAGGCGTTCGATACGGTTCCGCACTGTCGCGTGATAAAGAAAGTAAGAGCCTACGGAATATCAGACCAGCTGTGTGGCTGGATTGAAGAATTTTTAGCAAACAGAACACAGCATGTTGTTCTCAATGGAGAGATGTCTACAGACGTTAAAGTAACCTCTGGCGTGCCACAGAGGAGTGTTATGAGACCATTTCTTTTCACAAAGTATGTAAATGACCTAGTAGATAATGTCGGAAGTTCCATGCGGCTTTTCGCGGATGATGCTGTAGTATACAGAGAAGCTGCAGCATTAGAAAATTGCAGCGAAATGCAGGAAGATCTGCAGCGGATAGGCACTTGGTGCAGGGAGTGGCAACTGACCCATAACATAGACAAATGTAATGTATTGCGAATACAAAGAAAGAAGGATCCTTTATTCTATGATTATATGATAGCGGAACAAACACTGGTAGCAGTTACTTCTGTAAAATATCTGGGAGTATGCGTGCGGAACGATTTGAAGTGGAATGACCATATAAAATTAATTGTTGGTAAGGCGGGTGGCAGGTTGAGATTCATTGGGAGATTCCTTAGAAAATGTAGTCCATCAACAAAGGAGGTGGTTTACAAAACACTCGTTCGACCTATACTTGAGTATTGCTCATCAGTATGGGATTCGTACCAGGTCGGGTTGACAGAGGAGATAGAGAAGATCCAAAGAAGAGCGGCGCGTTTCGTCACAGGGTTATTTGGAAGCGTGATAGCGTTACGGAGATGTTTAGCAAACTCAAGTGGCAGACTATGCAAGACAGGCGCTCTGCATCGCGGTGTAGCTTGCTCAGGTTTCGAGAGGGTGCGTTTCTGAATGAGATATCGAATATATTGCTTCCCATACTTATACCTCCCGAGGAGATCACGAATGTAAAATTAGGAAGATTCGAGCGCGCACGGAGGCTTTCCGGCAGTCGTTCTTTCCGCGAACCATACGCGACTGGAACAGGAAAGGGAGGTAATGACAGTGGCACGTAAAGTCCCCTCCGCCACACACCGTTGGCTGGCTTGCGGAGTATAAATGTAGATGTAGGAAATAACTATATTTTAGATTCAGTTGTCTTAACGCACTTTATAAACTTTTCGAAACGGCTTATGGTTTCCAGAAAAAACCACCAAAATAAAAAAAAACCTAGTTTATGGATTCCTCTGCATGAGAACATGTCCATGTAAAAACGAATAGTTCTAATTTGTACCACATCACGTCGAGCGAATTGCTGGGTACCAGTAACTTGCTGCGACGATATGACAGCTCAGTCATCCGCCGATTTTCAGGTGTATATAGAAGTCTTCAGTTTCACAGTTCTAACTTGTTGCCACAGCGCGGACAGGAAAGTATTTTTCCAGCAGTAGACATTTACGGTCTTAGCCGTATAAGTTGAATACAGTAAATTTGAATGCCTAAATTTCTCTTGCAAACTACTAGAAAGTGTGGAGAGCACTGGGAAGACGCGGGTCTGAGTCGGCAATCATATCTGAAGTGATAGTGTTTCCGAGCTGCAGGAAGACGTATGCAAAACGAAGTCTCCACCTCTTCCCAGCAACTAAGTGAGAGAACAGTTTGCAGTTTACTTTCGCACTTCTACTTAGATTCGTAGTCGACAGTTACGAGAATCATAACAGAATAGACTTATCCAGTCAGATACGAAGACGCATTTACTTCAGGATGGAATCCATTGTGTGAGATCAAAGTCGTGTTGAAAATCAGTCGGCAGCTCTCGAGCGGAGAGGTGACCGGACGAAACACCTTTGCTAAATGATGGTTGCCAAGGCGTCAGACACAAACACCAAGTCAGAAAAATAGTGTTAAGAGTAAGGCAACGTTACAAGAGAATGGCAAAGTTACAAAAGTTGCTGAAATTGCCACCCATCATGCAAGTCACGTAGTTGAGTACCACGCTGCATGTTCTTAAACGCAGGTTATAGTGTTTGTCGGGAATTTGTAGTATCATACAGGTGAATAGTTTTCTAAAATTGCTTAATAGTGTGAGGGTCAGGTGGGTGTAAATCTCGAGACCGAGGGGGCAAAACCTCTTCGAAATACATTGTCTAGGAGGAAGCTGAACGAGGGAAGTCATTGTTGACTGCATGAGCCGTAGCATTATACAGCCAAAACCATAGGTGGTCTTCATGTCTAGTGTTTACAAATTATTGCACCATCTGTAGGTAGCGCTCAGTTCACTGTTCCATGTATGTGATGCTCAAGAAAGACAAAGGTCCCAGGTTCGAGTTCTGGCCCTGCCCACAGTTTCAATCCTCTATGAAGTTTGTGTGTTGAAGATGCGCCTAAACGATACTGCACACCAAACACCCTCTACATGTGCGTTCAGAAGGACTTCTGCAGCTGAGTGGGTTTTCAGTAGTCCCAATGGGTGAAATTCTGAAGGTGGAGTACGTCTCAGGTCAAAAACTGTCATAAGAGATCTACTCCATCGGATGTTACTGTGTTCCATATGGCATGAAGCACTGACAGAGAACTACATGCTTTCTGTTGTCTTCAGCTGCCGATGAATCGACACAACAAATTCTGCACCGATGCATCTTTACACACTTGCGCAGTGTCGTGTGGTCACTACGAAGAGCGAACAGTCTAGCTACATGGGTCCCGCAAAGAATTCGTGGTATTGAAAGGATGTGCATTTCCAACGTCTATCACGTTACCCAGTGTTACCACTTTTGGCCGCATCTGCCACATTCTCTGTCTTCTAAAACTGTCCGTATAGCTGCTTGAAGCTGGATTTGTCTTGGTTCATCGTTACCATCATTCTCTGTGAAGGGATTCTAACTCTCGACGCAACTGGCAAGTCTAATATAATGGATTCTCCCTGCTGTCGCCGTAACCGTGTGACAAGACTGTTGCAGTGGTTAAGGACTGGACCCACATTACGCAATAGCAGCCTAGGGTGCCCTAGGTACACTACTGGCCATTAAAATTGCTACACGAAGAAGAAATGCAGATGATAAACGGGTATTCATAGCACAAATATATTATACTAGAACTGAAATGTGATTACATTTTCACGCAATTTGGGTGCATAGATCCTGAGAAATCAGTACCCAGAACAACCACCTCTGGCCGTAGTAACGGCCTTGATACGCCTGGGAATTGAGTCAAACAGAGCTTGGATGGCGTGTACAGGTACAGTTGCCCATGCAGCTTCAACACGATACCACAGTTCATCAAGAGTAGTGACTGGCGTATTGTGACCAGCCAGTTGCTCGGCCATCATTGAACAGACGTTTTCAATTGGTGAGAAATCTGGAGAATATGCTGGCCAGGGCAGCAGTCGAACATTTTCTGTATCCTTTCATTTTCTGTATCCAGAAAGGCCCGTACAGGACCTGCAACATGGGGTCGTCCATTATCCTGCTGAAATGTAGGGTTTCGCAGGGATCGAATGGAGGGTAGAGCCACGGGTCGTAACACATCTGAAATGTAACGTCCACTGTTCAAACTGCCGTCAATGCGAACAAGAGGTGACCGATACGTGTAACCAATGGCATCCCATACCCTCACTCCAGGTGATACGCCAGTATGGCGTTGACGAATACACGCTTCCAAGGTGCGTCCATCGCGATGTCGCCAAACATGGATGCGACCATCATGATGCTGTAAACAGAACCTGGATTCATCCGCAAAAATGACGTTTCGCCATTAGTGCACCCAGGTTCGTCATTGAGTACACAGGCGCTCCTGTCTGTGATGCAGCGTCAAGGGTAACCGCAGCCATGGTCTCCGAGCTGATAGTCCATGCTACTGCAAACGTCGTCGAACTGCTCGTGCAGATGGTTGTTGTCCTGCAAACGTCCCCTTCTGTTGACTCACGGATCGAGACGTGGCTGCACGATGCGTTACAGCCATGCGGATAAGATGCCTGTCATCTCGACTGTTAGTGATACGAGGCCGTTGGGATCCAGCACAGCTTTCCGTATTACCCTCCTGAACCCACCGATTCCATATTCTGCTAACAGTCATTGGATCTCGACCAACGCGAGCAGCATTGCCGCGATACGAGAAACCACAATCGCGATAGGCTACAATCCGACCTTTATCAAAGTTGGAAACGTAACGGTACGCATTTCTCCTCCTTACACGAGGCATCACAACAACGTTTCACCAGGCAACGCCGGTCAACTGCATTTTGTGTATGAGAGATCGGTTGGAAACTTTCCTCATGTCAGCCCGTTGTAGGTGTCGCCACCGGCGCCAACCTTGTGTGAATGCTCTGAAAAGCTAATCATTTGCATATTTATTTATTTATTGTTCCGTGGGACCACATTTAGGAGAAGTCTCCATGGTCATGGAACGAGTCAATACATGAATTTATAACACGATTGTAGAAACAGATAAAATGAAATATAAGAAACATATTCAGGCGACAAGTCGTTAGTTTAAATAAAGAAAATCAAGAATGTAACACTGGAATTTGCCTAATTTTTTAGCTCTTCGAGGAGCTCCTCGACAGAATAGAAGGAGTGAGCCATGAGGAAACTCTTCAGTTTAGACTTATAGGTGTTTGGGCTACTGCTAAGATTTTTGAGTTCTTGTGGTAGCTTATTGAAAATGGATGCAGCAGAATACTGCACTCCTTTCTGCACAAGAGTCAAGGAAGTGCATTCCACATGCAGATTTGATTTCTGCCTAGTATTAACTGAGTGAAAGCTGCTAACTCTTGGGAATAAGCTAATATTGCTAACAACAAACGACATTAAAGAAAATACATACTGTGAGGGCAATGTCAAAATTCCCAAACTATTGAATAGGGGTCGACAAGAGGTTTTCGAACTTACACGATACATAGCTGGAACAGCCCGTTTTTGGAGCCAAAAATACCCTTTTTGAATCAGAAGAATTACCCCAAAAAATAATACCATATGACATAAGCGTATTAAAATATGCGAAGTATACTACTTTTCGTGTTGAAATGTCACTTATTTCGGATACTGTTCTAATGGTAAATAAAGCGGCATTTAGTTTCTGAACATGGGCTTTCCACAACAGCTTACTATCTATCCGTACGCCTAGGAACTTGAACTGTTCCGTCTCGCTTATAACATGCCCATTCTGTCTGATTAAAATGTCAGTTCTTGTTGAATTGTGAGTTAGAAACTGTAAAAACTGAGTCTTACTGTGATTTAGCATCAAATTATTTTCCACAAGCCACGAACTTATATCATAAACTACATTATTTGATAATGTTTCAATATTACACAGCATCTTCTTCCTGTCGGTTAAATTTCGCGTTGTAGCTCGTCATCTTCGTGGTGTAGCAATTTTAATGGCCAGTAGTGTAACTTAAAAGTGAATGCTGGGACGATTACATTTATATGGTGTCGGCTGACATTTTCGTTCCGATAGTCCCCCAGCGGTGCGGGAGCTCTGTCGGTAAAACCGTCTCAAACAGGCGGCGCCTTAAACTGACTGTTCTCACCGTTCTTCCAACCACGCGACGCGTTTTGCGCAGGGAGAGCCGAGCCACGGCGCCCCGCCCACAGGGCTGACGGAAGGGTAGGAATGCGGAAGGCGCCAGTCGGACGCTGCGAACCAAGTGCGGCTGCGTGGCCAACTGCGCAAGCACAGGGGAAGTACTAGTGTGTGGTGACCGTGACCTTCGTCGCTAAAACGCACTTGCTTTCTCTACACGCCGCCGCCATGGGCAGGGCGCGAGAAAGAACTTCCGGGTTGTGCGCAGTACGAAGTTTTTCAAAAAGGGTGATGCAAAAGTAGAATGGACCGAAGTCTCGCACACTGCCTACTGCGGCACAAGTAATTTACGATCCTTACACGCCGGCCGGTGTGGCCGTGCAGTTCTAGGCGCTTCAGTCTGGAACCGCGTGACCGCTACGGTCGCAGGTTCGAATCCTGCCTCGGGCATGGATGTGTGTGATGTCCTTAGGTTAATTAGGTTCAAGTAGTTCTAAGTTCTAGGGGACTGATGACCACAGATGTTAAGTCCCATAGTGCTCAGAGCCATTTGAACCGTTTTGATTCTTACAAGTTTCAAGTCAACAAGTTTCCTACGAGTCTATGCAATTCATGCACTGTGCGTTTATCCATATACAAGCTGTAACCCGCCGGTTTTGTTACAATGAGTGATGGCCAGTAAGCTACTGTACCTGCAGTAACGGCATATGCCTTCAGTCGTCTGCCTGTTACCTGCAGTTGAGCTCGCGTCTCGTCATCGGATACAGCCTCACTAAAAGCCTTCCATGTTCAACATGTAAAGGCACGACGTGTCTGTCCGTTGTACAGCACTTAAATGACGCCGTCGTTGAGTGTCTTAAAGTGTCTCAGCGGTAACAGACGCGTGACAATCAACGGCTAAAATGTGTCGAACTTCTGACTATTATTAGTATGCAAGCATGGATTAAACATGTTGAGGATTGGTTCAAATGGCGCTAAGTACTATGCGACTTAACATCTCAGGTCATTAGTCCCCTAGACTTAGTACTAATTAAACCTAAGGACATCACAAACATCCATGGCAGAGGCAGGTTTCGAACCTGCGACCGTAGCAGCCGCGTGGTTCCGGACTGAAGCGCCTATAACCGCTCAGCCACAGCGGCCGCCGTTGAGGATTGTATAAGTATTGTATTCATTACGTCGAATCGTATTATGTAGAAATGTCAGACAATAAACGAACATTCGCAAATGTGATGGTCAAAACTCAAAGAGTAAATAGCTTTTTCAAAGAACAATATTTCCCCTAGTTCGCTAAATATTCTTCAAATCAATAAGTTTGTATTACAAACTTCACTTTCTAAAGTAGTCTATGTTCTTCCTCAGCGTTCAAACTAAGTCCAAAGCAAATTTTATCAAAATAGGCTCGGCGGTATAGTTGTGAAAGGGTATCAGGCAGTTGCTTTCACATTTATAATACAGGATGTACATGAAGTCCCGGAACACTTTCAATTATTTATTGCACAAGAACAAAACATCGTACAGATATCATAAATACCTCATTTTGAAGAGGAAACCCTGAAAGTTTTTTCTTTCGTGTGTACCCCCAACAGCGTAGTTTGGTAATTTGCCGATAGCGCTAGTCCCAAACATGGGGAGTTCAGGTGCGCAGCGAGCTTTCTGTGTGTTTAAGTCCGACAAAAACAAGTGTGCTACAGCTGTTCAACGGATGTTTAGAACCAAGTACGGTAAGAAGCCACCAACAAGAAAGGCCATTTACCACTGGCACAACAAATTCGTTACAGCGGGTAACTTGTGCCCGGCGAAGAGAAGCGGACGTCCAGTGTGAGTGAAGTGAATGTGGAGTGCTCACGAGACACATTCATAAGGAGTCCAAAGAAATCGGCGCGTCGTGCATTTCTTGAACTCGAAATGGCTCCGATGAGAGTGCGGGAAGTCCTGCGACAAAAGCTGTCTACGAGACCATTCAAATTGGAGCTAGTGCAGAAGCTCAATGACGACGACAAAGACAAGCATTGTGAGTTTTGTTCGGAGTTCCAATAATTGGGTGGGGATGCCGTTGTTGATCGCTTAATTTTTAGCGACGAGGCCACCTTTCACACTAATGGAAAAGTGAACAGGCATAATTGTCGAATCTGGGGTACAAAGCATCCACACGAATGCACTGAATTTGAGTGTGATTCCCGAAAGGTAAATATTATTTGTGCCATGTCACCTCGAAAACTGTACGGGCCATTCTTCTTCGCCGAGGGCACTGTCACTGGATTTTCCTACTTGGACATTTTGCAGCAATGGCTGATGCCTCAAATGCAATCGGACTCTCCGTTAATCTTTCGGCAGGATGGGGCTCCACCCCATTTTCATCTTGAAGTTGGTGGGTACCTGAACACGGAGCTGCCGCATCGATGGATCGGCCGTGCTACAGAAGGGGACAGATGTTTCATGAAATGGCCTCCCCGATCACCAGACCTCACTCCGTGTGACTTTTTTTCTGTAGGGATACATTAAAGATCTGGTGTATGTACCATCTCTACCACGTGATGTAGCAGACCTGCAGGAGGGAATGCGGGAAGAGACTGCCACAGTCGACGATGCCATGATGGGTCGGGTATTCGATTTCACTTATTGATGTCTGCCGGGTAACTCATGGTTCGCATATCAAATGTTTTATAATAGAAAGTGTTCCCGGACTTCGTGTGCACCCTGTATTATCGTGAATTTCAGATGAGGTAAGGATGAACAAAACAAAGTCAAGCTTCAAGCAGCTGTACGGATAGTTCGGGAAGACAGGGAATGTGGCAGGTGTCTAGGCAGTAATACATTTCATCCCGGAAGCGTCTCATCGTTCTATTTCGTTCCGCTTCGACAACTACACAGGAAACAGTTGTGACCGTGACCGACACTTGCAACGAATTGCCGGCGCCGCAATGGTGCCGTCAACCCTCAAATATAACAACGGCACTGCACGCTTGCTTAGTATGTTGAAGCACGCACTTCTGGCTGTGTGTTCATATTTTTGACCAAACCACTGTATATGTTAGCCGTCTAAAGTGAGTCACGTAATACATTGCATCCCATCTGCTTTGTCAACTGTTAAAGACAGCTAAGCGAGGTTTTTGACGGTCTCTCCCCGTTTAGAACGAACTTTCCGCACACTGTTAAGGTTTTCTGTCCAGATGCGCATCTTTTTTGCTGTTCTTCAAATATTATTTTATATATAACTACAAACAAAACCTTTTACATGTCGTTCTGTTGATAACAAATATAAACAATGCAGCACCGAAAAGGAGTTTTCTCTAAATTGATATTTATATAGCTGCGACGTAAAATATCTCAAAAAATGGTTCCAAAGGGACTTAACATCTGAGGTCATCAGTCCCCTAGACTTAGAACTACTTAAATCTAACCAACCTAAGGACATCACACACATCCATGCCCGAGGCAGGATTCGAACCTGCGACCGTAGCAGCAGCACGGTTCTGGATTGAAGCGCCCAGAACCGACAGCGCGAAAAATAGACTCTCCAACAAAATAGCAGTTGAATGTGTACTGGACGAAGGTGTTGAACCATAAACAAGATAAAAGGGAAAATAAATAATCTACCGATATTAGGTTTTCAACGTTTGAAGGTATCAATATGTGACTGTTCCTTTTTTGGATATATGAGGTCACATACAGACATCCTATGCAACATGGCAGTCGTACTATTTTTCAACTTGAAGCAGTAATAGTAATAATACAGTGCAAAATAAAATTGAAGTAATAATAATACAATGCAAAATAAAAATGAAATACATGAAATCCAATAATTATCCACCTTACACACACACGCGCGCGCGCGCCAGTTCTCAAACGAATTCTAATAAGGTTCTGTATCACACTTGGTAAATCTAGAGTCACAATGCCTTCTATACTGCCTCTTGTTTAAACGTCGCCAATAATTTGGCGGGACTAGGTGAAACTGGAATCCGCATATCCGTTATGGGCTGCCGGTTGACAGGTTTTAGGATACACCGTATAAACGAAAATTGTCAAATAAAGCTTATTATATGCAAACCGACTCTGCCTACATCACAAGTGAACAGCATATCTGTTCAAAGTACAAGCAGTAGTTCGTTATATAAAAGGAGAATAGAAACGACTGTTAAGTATGTTGGTTGGTTGATTTGGAGCAGGGGTCCAAACAGCGAGCTCATCGGTCCCGTCGGTTTAGGGAGGAATGGGGAAGGAAATCAGCCATGTCCTTTCAAAGGAACCATCTCGGCATTTGCCTGAAGCGATTTACGGAAACCACGGGAAACCTAGATCAGGATGACCGGACGCCGGTTTGAACCACCGTCCGTCCGAATGCCAGTCCAGTGTGCTTTTACTACTGTTAAACTTGAGTTAAATGCATTAGTTACCAGTGATGCTACCTCAGCTATTTGCACTCATCGTGCTCTGAACCTGAGCAGTCCCTTATGTTATATTTATCTGGCAACATTAATTAATATTGCCCAGCAATAAGGATTTTTAGATTCTAATACAAAATACAGTCCACATCTACCTACAATGTTGTTTCCTCTAATATCAACGTTCAGATGACACTGCAACACAACATGTAATGGATCACACTTCTATAGGTGTCCTTATTGCTTCCTTTCCGTTGCCACCTTTCTGTTTTACACTGACCGATGTGGCCTAGTGATGATTACACTGGACTCGGATTCGTGGGGGACGATAGTTCAAATCTGCGTCCTGCGATCCTGATTTGTTTTCCGCGATTTTTCCAAATCGCTCAAGGCAATCGCCGGGATGGTTCCTTTTAAAAGCCGCGCGGGATTAGCCGAGCGGTCGTAGGCGCTGCAGTCACGGACTGTGCGGCTGATCCCGGCGGAGGTTCGAGTCCTCCCTCGGGCATGGGTGTGTGTGTTTGTCCTTAGGATACTGTAGGTTAAGTAGTATGTAAGCTTAGGGACTGATGACATTAGCAGTTAAGTCCCATAAGATTTCACACACATTTGAACTTTTTTTTATTTTTTGCTCCTTTTAAAAGGGCACGTCCGATTTCCTTTCCCGTCCTTTCGTAATCTGTGGTAGCGTTCCGTCCCTAATGACCGCGCTGTCGACGGGACGTTATGCTGGAATCTTCCCTCCCTCCCTCCTTCCCTCCCTCCCTCCCTTCCTTTTTTTTGCGAACGAAACCGTGAACCACTCTCTGACGAAATAGGTTCTGGTTTTCCCACGATTACAAAATAATCGTTTGACAATTTATTCTACACAACTTTAGCTGTTGCCTTTTGCAACGAGTATAATTTAATAAATCCTTTCCTTTCTTTCTGTTTGTAGAACTTCGAATGACGTCATTTGTGATTTGCTCCCCAGTAATCTGCCTCACAATCTCAGTGTACACTGATTGCAACCAATAGCATGCAACTCTATGACTCGCTATTACATTGCATCTGCTGTACACATTCCCAAAATTACTGGCAATACTTGTAGTGATGTTTTGTTGTATGTGTCCTACTCTGCGTCGTGTACCCCGATGCATACCTGATAGGTGTTCTTCCGCACGGTGGTAATGCAACCGCTGGGCTCACACACATGCTGCGAATCTAACAGTGGCAATAAAGATGGCATTGTGGTATTGTCTTACTACTGATAATGATAGCTTTGAGTAATAGCTCCAACTCTAATTCGCTTGTGGATGATTTGTAAATGGTCTTATTGTTTTTACTGAAGTGAGCCGAAAAAAAGATCTTTCTTTGGTTAAGTGCACTGCTAAATATGCAAGACACGTCACCTGCGAATTGAAGTTTCTGCTAGTTTGAGGATAAGATTTCTAGTCAGACTGCCACCTACTTTCAGCAGAAAAGAAGTTTGTCGTATGGGCATCTTTGTTGATTTTGCTGTGTACTCACCATTGCTGCATCATTGATAAAACATGTGATGATTTTGCTTCCGGTTCTGCCCTCGATTCATTTGAGAGAAAGTACGAAAATGTCGACTTCGTGTGCAACAACGACGTCTGCAAGATATCACCACTCTCCCCCCTCCTACCCCCTTTACCCCTCGTCGCCTCTTCATCCCGTACGGCTGATTGGATAAGTTTCCAAAAAAATTGATTCGCAGGTGGATTGTAGTGCGAATTCTTTGGTAATGCGTCACCTTTAGCTGCCCCGTCTTGTTGAAAAATGAAGTTATCTTCGTGCATCCTCTGAAACCGCCAGTTCTCTAACATAGCGAGGTAGTGCTGACCGTTAACCGTATTTTCATCAAAGAAGAATGGGCCGTAAACAGATGATCGGGATACCGCACAAAACACATTGCCTTTGGGCGAATCTTGTACATGTTCAATGGCTCCCCCAAATTCGAACATTGTGTTTGTTTACCTGACAACTAACATGGAAAATCGCTTCATCACTGAACACGATGCGTAGTGCGAAAGTGTTATCATTGTCAATAGCTCCAAGAATATCTGTACAAAATGCCATACGTTTGCGTTTGTCATCAGGATGCAGACGTTGTAACAGCTGTAGCTTGTACTGCTTTATAATTAACCGACGTCTCAAAACACGCCACATTGTTGTTGTAGGCAGTTGTAACTCCCGACTGGCACGACGAATTGAATTTGAAGGACTACGTTGGAAAGCAGTTTGAATTCGTGCACCATTTTCTTCAGGAACACGGGGGCGGCCAGGACTCTTTCCTTTACATACACTCCTAGAAACTGTCGATACCATCTGCGAATGTTCCACCCATTCGGAGGAACAATTTGGTACCCCAACCTGAAACGTCTTTGCACTGTAATCACGGAATTGCACTTCGCAAACTCGAGAACACAGAATTTCTGCTGCGGAGTAGCCATTTTAAACATATGATGGTTACCAAGCAAAACAGAAGACAACTGGCTCCTAGCGGCTATTAATATAAACTAGACTAGGTATTCGTTTCTCCAATAGCTGAGCCAGGGCCCAGCGATCGATAGTTTGGACAAAATAATATTTTGTAATACGTACATTCTTTTTCCCCACATGAACCATAGACCTTACCGTTGGTGGGGAGGCTTGCGTGCCTCAGCGATACAGATAGCCGTACCGTAGCTGCAACCACAACGGAGGGGTATCTGTTGAGAGGCCAGACAAACGTACGGTTCCTGAAGAGGGGCAGCAGCCTTTTCAGTAGTTGCAGGGGCAACAGTCTGGATGATTGACTGATCTGGCCTTGTAACACTAACCAAAACGGCCTTGCTGTGCTGGTACTGCGAACGGCTGAAAGCAAGGGGAAACTACGGCCGTAATTTTTCCCGAGGACATGCAGCTTTACTGTATGATTAAATGATGATGGCGTCCTCTCGGGTAAAATATTCCGGAGATAAAATAGTTCCTCATTCGTATCTTCGGGCGGGGACTACTCAGGAGGAGGTCGTTATAAGGAGAAAGAAATCTGGCGTTCTACGGATCGGAGCTTGGAATGTCAGATCCCTTAATCGGGCAGGTAGGTTAGAAAATTTAAAAAGGGAAATGGATAGGTTAAACTTGGATGTAGTAGGAATTAGTGAAGTTCGGTGGCAGGAGGAACAAGACTTTTGGTCAGGTAAATACAGGGTTATAAATACAAAATCAAATAGGGGTAACGCAGGAGTAGGTTTAATAATGAATAAAAAAATAGGAGTGCGGGTTAGCTACTACAAACAGCATAGTGAACGCATTATTGTGGCCAAGATAGACACGAAGCCCATGCCTACTACAGTAGTACAAGTTTATATGCCAACTAGCTCTACAGATGATGAAGAAGTAGATGAAATGTATGACGAGATAAAAGAAATTATTCAGGTAGTGAAGGGAGACGAAAATTTAATAGTCATGGGTGACTGGAATTCGTCAGTAGGAAAAGGGAGAGAAGGAAACATAGCAGGTGAATATGGATTGGGAGGAAGAAATGAAAGAGGAAGCCGCCTTGTAGAATTTTGCACAGAGCATTACTTAATCATAGCTAACACTTGGTTCAAGAATCATAAAAGAAGGTTGTATACCTGAAAGAATCCTGGCGATACTAAAAGGTATCAGATAGATTATATAATGGTAAGACAGAGATTTAGGAACCAGGTTTTAAACTGTAACACATTTCCAGGGGCAGATGTGGATTCTGACCACAATCCATTGGTTACGAACTGCAGATTCAAACTGAAGAAACTGCAGAAAGGTGGGAATCTAAGGAGATGGGACCTGGATAAACTGAAAGGACCAGAGGTTGTAGAGAGTTTCAGGGAGAGCATAAGGGAACAATTGACAGGAATGGGGGAAAGAAATACAGTAGAAGAAGAATGGGTAGCTTTGAGGGATGAAGTAGTAAAGGCAGCAGAGGATCAAATAGGTAAAAAGACGAGGGCTAGTAGAAATCCTTGGGTGACAGAAGAAATATTGAATTTAATTGACGAAAGGAGAAAATGTAAATATGCAGTAAATGAAGCAGACAAAAAGGAATACAAACGTCTCAAAAATGAGATCGACAGGAAGTGCAAAATGGCTAAGCAGGCATGGCTAGAGGACAAATATAAGGATGTAGAGGCTTATCTCACTAGGGGTAAGATAGATACTGCCTACAGGAGAATTAAAGAGACCTTTAGAGAAAAGAGAACCACTTGTATGAATATCAAGAGCTCAGATGGGAACCCAGTTCTAAGCAAAGAAGGGAAAGCAGAAAGGTGGAAGGAGTATATAGAGGGTCTATACAAGGGCGATGTACTTGAGGGCAATGTTATAGAAATGGAAGAGGATGTAGATGAAGATGAAATGGGAGATATGATACTGCGTGAAGAGTTTGATAGAGCACTGAAAGACCTGAGTCGAAACAAGGCCCCGGGAGTAGACAACATACCGTCAGAACTACTGACAGCCTCGGGGGAGCCAGTCCTGACATAACACTACCACCTGGTGAGCAAAATGTATGAGACAGGCGAAATGCCCTCAGACTTCAAGAAGAATATAATAATTCCAATACCAAAGAAAGCAGGCGTTGACAGATGTGAAAATTACCGAACTATCAGTTTAATAAGTCACAGCTGCAAAATACTAACGCGAATTCTTTACAGACGAATGGAAAAAGTGGTAGAAACGGACCTTGGGGAAGATCAGTTTGGATTCCGTAGAAATATGGGAACACGTGAGGCAATACTGACCCTACGCCTTATCTTAGAAGCTAGATTAAGAAAAGGCAAACCTACGTTTCTAGCATTTGTAGACTTAGAGAAAGCTTTTGACAATGTTGACTGGAATACTCTCTTCAAAATTCTGAAGGTGGCGGGGGTAAAATACAAGCAGCGAAAGGCTATTTGCAATTTGTACAGAAACCAGATGGCAGTTAAGAGAGTTGAGGGGCATGAAAGGGAAGCAGTGGTTGGGAAGGGAGTGAGACAGGGTTGTAGCCTATCCCCGATGTTGTTCAATCTGTATGTTGAGCAAGCAGTAAAGGAAACAAAAAGAAAAATTCGTAGTATATATTAAAATCCATGGAGAAGAAATAAAAACTTTGATGTTCGCCGATGACATTGTAATTCTGTCAGAAACAGCAAAGGACTTGGAAGAGCAGTTGAACGGAATGGACAGTGTCTTGAAAAGAGGATATAAGATGAACATCAACAAAAGCAAAATGAGGATAATGGAATGTAGTCGAATTAAGTCGGGCGATGCTGAGGGAATTAGGTTAGAAAATGAGACACTCAAAGTAGTAAAAGAGTTCTGCTATTTGGGGAGCAAAATAACTGATGATGGTCGAAGTAGAGAGGATATAAAATGTAGACTGGCAATGGTAAGGAAAGCATTTCTGAAGAAGAGAAATTTGTTAACATCGACTATAGATTTAAGTGTCAGGAAGTCGTTTCTGAAAGTATTTGTATGGAGTGCAGCCATGTATGGAAGTGAAACATGGACGATAAATAGTTTAGACAAGAAGAGAATAGAAGCTTTCGAAATGTGGTGCTACAGAAGAATGCTGAAGATTAGATGGGTAGATCACATAACTAATGGGGAGGTACTGAATAGGATTGGGGAGAAGAGGAGTTTGTGACACGACTTGACTAGAAGAAGGGATCGGTTGGTAGGACATGTTCAGAGGCATCAAGGGATCACCAATTTAGTATTGGAGGGCAGCGTGGAGGGTAAAAATCGTAGAGGGAGACCAAGAGATGAATAAACTAGTCAGATTCAGAGGGATGTAGGCTGCAGTACGTACTGGGAGAAGCAGCAGCTTGCACAGGATAGAGTAGCGTGGAGAGCTGCATCAAACCAGTCTCAGGACTGACGACAACAACAACAACAACAACAACAACAACAACAACATTCTTTTTGAAACACCCTGTACTATATAACAGATTTTTGGAACCTGTTACATGCTGTTATATCGAAGATGTGTAAGTAGTGTACTAGGAGTAATATGAATTAGAGAAACAGATCAATTTGTATTGGCTAAAAATGAACAGTAAGTAAAACAGAGTAAATACAGTCGCATTATAAAGTTATACATGTGTGTAGATACAATTGCGTCGGTGCACATGACACTTGCATCTTTGCAATGGCCCTCTCAATACTGGGTGCTTGGAAACAGCCTCCGAAAGCGACTGCGGTCAGTTGGTTGGTTGAATGATTAAAGGGGGAAAGGGACTGTATTACACTCGATCTATAATTCACATCTCTCCGACTCGTCTCCATTACTCAATGTCACTTAGGTGGAAATTGATGTTTCGCCGGTTTAGGCACTCCCGGTTCTGCTTGGTGAGGCGTTTGGTTGCACACGCACATTCTCTAACACAAACTCCGGTATACGTAATCGCTCTCTACATTGTCCACTGCAGCAGTTTCATCTGCGCTACCATGTTTTCGTTCGAATTAACGTTGCTGGATCGAGGGGATGATGATTTCGTGTCTTATCCTGGAATATGTTTGACACTTTCATCTTTGGAAATGGCTTCAGCGACATTATTAGATAATGTTAGATTACCTAGACGTTTGTCTCGATATTTCATTATAGATGTCGCAGCGAAAAATGACATCAGGTGATATCAGTTATAATTTTCTGTTGAATCTGTACATGTGAAATTGATATGCGCTGTGTCAGTAAGGCCGGCCGAAGTGGCCGTGCGGTTAAAGGCGCTGCAGTCTGGAACCGCAAGACCGCTACGGTCGTAGGTTCGAATCCTGCCTCGGGCATGAATGTTTGTGATGTCCTTAGGTTAGTTAGGTTTAACTAGTTCTAAGTTCCAGGGGACTAATGACCTCAGCAGTTGAGTCCCATAGTGCTCAGAGCCATTTGAACCATTTTTTTGTGTCAGTAAGTAGTATACAAACACAATATGTACTACACGCACATATGATAGGTGGTCACTAACCTGAAAATGGGGAAATCGATGGAAGTCTGATGACTTTGGGTCGGTGCTTATTGCTTCTACCTGCTGACAACTTTAACAGGACACAAAGCAGTGCGCTGTAGCATTGACAGCGTTGTGGTAGGCACTGTGAATGCAGTGTTGATTACAGCGTACTGGCAATTTGCAAGGCATAGACCGCGCCCTTAAGCTGTGGTCAAAGTGACACCAACTTCGTTTGCAAGACTTCATTGCCTGACGTCTGGTAAGACACGACCGACAGCTTGGTCGTGATACATCCGACTACTCGGCGAAATGAATCCCTTAACATTTCTACAGCTGGAGACTTTGCAGGATAGCCTTTTTTACTAAAGAGGTGATGAATACAAACTTTTCTAAACAGAGTAATGTGCTCTTGCTGAGCTATTCGAACTACAGGACTGATTTTACGAACACGTGATAATAAAGAAGAGAATGTTCTCCACATACTTGAGGTGTACAGTATATTCGCCTTTACATCACTCGCTGTCATTGGTGAATGCAGACAAATAGCATTATAATTTGACTTTCAAAATCTGTACTTACTCTCAGCGGAATTACGTAGGGAAGAAAATTTGGTATAAATCTTAATGTACGTAAATTTCTAGGAAGTGTTATTTTTCATCTCAATGCTTGACTAATGGCGAGATTCCAAACTGAAAATATTTACCTACGAAGGTAAAATGTCACCCTCTCACGTGTAAAATGAACTGTTACGATAAATGAAAGATTTTTTAAAATTTTGTATAGGCGACATTCCAGGAAGTATAGCTCGCACAGGATCCCATGGGCGATGCACAGTGACCAGTTTTCGTCCAAAGCGCTGGGGTAGTTATTCGTTTGTTTGGGAGCGGAGATCGATAAGTGTTTTCCACCTTTCGGTCGGTCACCTTTCTCAGACAATTTTACAGAAAATATTAGGTAAAAAAATCATTTTTGGTTTTCTTATAGCTTTAAATGTCAGGTACGTGATGATGTGCCCGTCTTTTCGTTAATGGTCATAGTTATTGTGATATTTACCTGAAAGTAACACACAGAGCGAAATTCGGGAAGGTGTGCAATGAAAAATAGAGGTCGCTATGATTTTGCGTTTGGGGCATATTACATAAAGTGTTGTTGCGTGAAATTTAGCTAACATATCGAATTTTTCTCTAGATTTGGTAAGAGGCATCTATCTGTCACCAATCTTGAGAAAATTGATCTGAGTAGCGCACTCATTTGCCATCGCGCCGCGCCATTGATACAGCTAGAGTGAAATATCCACAAGACTCCATATATTTCATTAACGGTTTCAGTTATCGAAATGAGATTTTGGCAAATCATAGCATGCAAATTGGACACTATTTCACCGTATCGTTATTATGTAAAACTTCATTATCTACCGTGTTATTTCAGTAACAACAGGCTTTTTTGGTAAAAGATGTAATTTTCAAGGCCCATCGGTAGCTGCTGAAACAAGAAAAGCTATGGGTTTTTGAACAACGTATAAGACATCACACTTTTATTGTACCAAAGATACGCTTTTTCGTAAGCTACTGACTTTATTCTTCCTCAGTTCCTCATTTAATAAGCTTAACAAACCACAGTTTCACAATCGTCTCGCAATTGTGCCCGCACAACGTGTTAGTAAGGTGAGACAGTGTAAGCTGCTCTGTGTTTTGGGAAAAGATGCGAATTTTGGCATTGCAACCAAAGAAATCTATAGGTTTTTCTCAAAATTCGCCACTTATGGTGCTTCTGTGAATGTTACAAATGGTTAACAAGCCAGGGGAAAATGACCCGCTGCATTTTCGGCGGAATTCTTTTTAGATAGTAACGAAAGCAGAGGTGACAGTAGATCTTTTTGAATGGTCACCATGCAAGTGTGGGCGTGGAGTGGCCCCACTTACTATTTACAAATTATATGAACGTAGGCTTCACTTTAGGACGTTCTGTACGACCCCCCCAACACTGCCACTCTCCGCACACATCCCCAGCCGACTGCGCAACTAGCGGCCGAGGTATTTTGCGCACACTATAAAAGAATCATCCATTGTTTTATTTGAAAACTGAAATATTTATTTCTTAAAAAGACTATAAATCAGTGATAGTGTTCGTGTTACACGCTGAAGTGTGCAATACTGAATTACGGCACCAACTAAACGTAAAAAGTGACGGTGACTACAACCAGCCCAGTGACGTAAGTTGATCAGTATAGCTGATGCTGAATTTCGTTCACCGTATCAGACGTTTTGTGAAATTCTCCAGCTGTGTCGTGTTCTGCATGTTTTGTAAACAAAACAGTGGAAATGAAGTGATGTACTGCCAGTTGTTACAAAATGTTTTGTACAGCAAGCTGGGTTTGGCGGTTCATCAGCTGTTGCAATGTATTGTCACTCGTATCTGCTGAAGAAAACAAACGTATTTGCATTCTTCTGACCACTATCCTATGGCAGCCGATGAAGTCTGTCTCAGACCACGTAGCTGGCCGCTGTGGCCGAGAGGTTCTAGGCGCTTCAGTCTGGAACCGCGCTGCTGCCACGGTCGCAGGTTCGAATCCTGCCTCGGGAATGGATGTGTGTGTTGTCCTTAGGGTTTTCAGGTTTAAGTAGTTCTAAGTCTAGGGGACTGGTGACCTCAGATGTTAAGTCCCATAGTGGTTAGAGCCAGTTTTTTTTTTTTTTCAGACGACATACTTGCTACGAACATGGTCGAAAGGATTGGCCAGCTTTGACCGACTGCTGGCGTCGTCCGAAGTCTGTATCAGCGTGACCACAGCCTCGAGCTTCCAAAGTCCGTCACGAAAAGTGCCAAGCAATACGGGGCTATTTTCACTCGTTTTCAAACCTCTATATTTTGTAAAGTACTATGTGTACAAATATGGTTTATACATGAGTAGGACCATAAACTCGCCAAGTTTGCGTTTTGCACTCTTTATATGTTCTATGACATACGTGGAAGCGGTAATCTAGTTCGTTCCATACCTTGTGTGACATCTTGTTCCAGTGATCTTGGCAGTGGACGTATGTAAAGACTGTTCTTAAAGTACAGTCCCTCCCTCTCCCCTCCAAAAGGAAAAAGTCGCTAGACGATAGGTCAGGCGACCTGGTGAGAGTGGCGGGGGGGGGGGGGGGGGGGGGAAGAGGCACTTCATTTTCACTACGCACAATCCAGCGTCGTTTAGGCAGTGGCGAACATTCATGCTCCATTGAGAGTCTGTCTTATTGGGAGATAAAGTTCTCCGATTCACTTGCGGAAACAACCACAAGTGCAACACACCAAGATTCGCGGTACCCTTCATAGTCTTGTCATGGGAGAAAAACCGCCAATAGGGCTGCCTCTGTGACACTGCGCGGAAAACGTTAACCCTCGGAAAATCCTGTTCATGCGCCACAATTGGATGAGTGACGCACACTCTCGCGTTCTGGCGAGTAACCTTTCCACGTAACTAGCAGGCTGGTTCGTCGCTGAATATCAGCTTGTACTCGGAATGTTGATCCCCAAGTGCTTCCTGCGCTGTGATGCAAAATTGAAGGCGTCGGCCGTAATCTTCGGCTCTTAATTGTTACAAGAGCTGCAGACGGTAGGGTGTGAAGTGTAACGGCCTTCCCAAAGTGTTCCGCACGGTTTTTTGCAGCGTTCCACGTTTGAGGCTTGACCGTTGATTTTTTTTTGAACTGCGTATAATACTCCCTCCCCTCCCCACTCCTCGGTTGCATATGACATACTTGGTCGACAGGTACTTTTCTGATATGATACTTGAAATTTTACCGGCGTAAAGAGTACGCTGTGAAGTTTCGGGATTGCAGTTAGATTACGTAGACTACGTGCCACGATATTTCGCCTGGTAACCCAGATATATTGTTCGGTGTTAAAACAGAAACGAAACGAAAATATTCAAACACTAGAATATCTTACACGAAAGCTTAATATACACTAGCGCATGTATTGTAAAATCACTTATCGTCTGGTAATATATTGTTACTGTGAGTGGAAGTTTAACATCTGTACATACCGTATTACAGTGGTCCATTGACACTCAACTGATTCGTACTTAACTGTTTAAAACATGAGAAATCAAATGGAAAACAGTGTTATGGTCTTAAGCATGACGAAAAAATGTCTGTAATGTTCTTTTGCTTAGCAGACGACAGTTTAGATACTGACGCGATGTTCCACCATTTCCCAATGAAGAAAATGTCTATTGGGGTAGACGTAGAGCTTCATTCGATGTACTGAACGTAAATGTCAAATGCTTCTTTAGCATGTGTACGTGATACTCGAGCCGTGGGTTCAGTGTCTACGTTGTCATTATCTTTCTCTCTGTCATCGATTGTTTGAGTTCCAGTGTTAATAAGCTGAGCGTCAATTAAATCTGCTTCCGTTGTGCAGTCAGCGTCAGCTATGATTTAAATAATGAAAACTGCATCAGTTACTTATTTTTTGTTGCGTAACACTACGCGTTTCGAGGATTTATTCCCATTTTCAGGTGCATTTGTGCATTTGTTTACATGAATATGTTTGGTGATGTTTGCATGTGTGATTTTCTGGCTCTCTTCCATCTTTTCGAAGTCAGACGGTATTGTGCCACCTCCATAATAAAAATATCACACACATGCAAATTTCATTTCCACTGTTTTGTTTACAAAACGTGCAGAACATGACACAGCTGGAGAATTTCACAAAACGTCTGATACGGTGAACGAAATTCAGCATCAGCTATACTGATCAACTTACGTCACTGGGCTGGTTATAGTCACCGTCACTTTTTACGTTTAGTTGGTGCCGTAATTCAGTATTGCACACTTCAGCGTGTAACAAGAACACTATCACTGATTTGTAAAGCAAATGCGTGCACAATGGCACTTATTGATGGAGTTGGAAACAAGTTATTTCATACTAAAAGTGATCGAACTATCTCAACTAGCAACGGTCTACTGCCTACTGATTCATGCCGCAGACGATGAGTCATAAAGTCCAGTCCAGACCGTAGCAGTGACCCGTTTAGGTAAACAAACACCAGAATTGGGATGGCGGGTGTCCGACCATCCGAGGTCGGATTAGCGACGTTCTGCTGTCGTAGCCCAGTATCATGCGTATTACGAGAGGGTACCCCAACAAAAAGAAAAAGAAGAAAAAAAGGGATAACACTGCCGTGGGCAGAGCTTGTGTGGTACGCATTTCCGCCGGTAGGCTTATTGTCAGTTCATTGCCGCCTGTGTCGTCGACCTGGTTTGTCGTGTTGATCTGCGGTGATTGCTTTTGCTAGCGCTCTTTTGTTCTTCTTTCTGTTTTTATGATGGCAAGTTCAAGTGAACAACTTGCAGCTGTGAGATTTTGTTTTTACTTAGTAGAAATGCTGCTGAAAGTATTTTAATATTGAGTAGAGCTTACCAACATGATATGGGGAAAATTCAAGTGTACGAGTGGTTTGCTCCAGTTGAAAATGGTAATGTGTCGATTGATGGCAGACCTCGTTCTGAACGTCCATCAACTGCCCGATTCGACGAAAATATTGAAGCAATTCGAGAGCTTGTCCTCAACTTTTATTTGGAAGTTTTAAGAAGATTGCCCAAGACTGTTCATAAACAAAGACCCTATTTGTAGCAGACAGGAGGCTGAGTCTTCCATCAAGACAACGCACTTGCAGACACAGCCCACGCACCTTACAAGCCTGACCTGTCTACGTACGACTTCTTCTTAGTTCCACGTATGAAAAGGGGCAGGAAAGGACAAAGATTTGATAACACTGAAGAAATCAAGAAAAAAAAACGAGGGAGGAACTGCCAGCCATTTCTAAAGATGACTACAAAAATGTTTCGAACAGTGGAAGCACCGATGGGATAAATGTATCACTTGCAATGAAGAGTATTTTGAAAGGGATTAGGTTGTTTCGTAAACAATTTGAAAATATGTAGCTTTTTAAAAAAATCCGTTGTTTCTTTGGATACCCCCTGTAACGTCGACTCGGATCTTCGGTCTTGGCTAACACTCAGTCATAGAGCCACGAGATTATTTCGTATGTATCGGTATCGACGTTACAAACAGAACGTTCATGAACTGAACTCGCGACTTGTGCGAGATATTTACCTCACCAAATGTCGTAATTAAATCTTTTATAATCCATGTTTTATCAGTTGCTATTTAAATATTAATGATAAGTTCAGATTAGTTCCAACGACACCAAATTCCTACAGTCTGGAACCGCACGACCGCTACGGTCACAGGTTCGAATCCTGCCTCGGGCATGGATGTGTGTGATGTCCTTAGGTTAGTTAGGTTTAAGTAGTTCTACGTTCTAGGGGACTTATGACCACAGCAGTTGAGTCCCATAGTGCTCAGAGCCATTTGAACACCAAATTCCCTATAGACTGGTTGTAATCTCAAATCTATAATCAGTCGTAACAGTGTTATTAATTCCTAACGTCAAGGAGTTTCTATATAAGCGCCGAGCGCTTCAGTCAAATAATATCGCAGCACGCTGTCTCTATAAATAATATTGCAAAACTTGAATTATAAATGCGTGAATTGACACGATATGCTGGTTTATTACACAATATTAGTCACTTCCTAACAGAGCCGTGAGGAAGAAGCATTCCCAGGTGTTGGGGAATTATAAATTATAAGCTTCGTAACTATCGCCAAGTTCCATAGTCCATTAGTTATTACGAATGAAATTGTCTATCTGTGTTCACTTCCTAAATAGTGTTAACTTCAAGTTATCCAATTAAAAGTCACTTCTATCTAACATATGCAAGTCCTCTATCTGAATTCTAAATAACGTAATATTTGACGTCAAAGTATCGTTTCACTGCGTCATAGTAGATCGCAATAATCAATTCTGAAAAAACAATCTAATTTCGCCTACATATACGAGCATTCAAAAGTATGACCTGCTTCGGTTAACTCTCGTAACGTAGTGACAATGGCTTGAATTATCCTTAGCCATTACTCACGAATCTCAAAGAGTACTCACACAGAGTATTCTTTGGGAACGTTGGTTCTACTTTGCGAATTTTAATTGTAATCATTTTGCGATTTACTATGATTTTGAATTTTGAGTTTGATTTTACTGGAATCCTATCTTTATTTCGTATGTTAATAAATTACTAACAAGGGAACCTCCCCATCGCACCCTCCTTAGATTTAGTTATAAGTTGGCACAGTGGATAAGCCTTGAAAAACTGAACACAGATCATTCGAGAAAACAGGAAGAAGTTGTGTGGAACTATGAAAAAAATAAGCAAAATATACAGACTGAGTAGTCCATGCGCAAGATAGGCAACATAAAGGAGTGTGTGAGCTCAGGAGCGCCGTGGTCCCGTGGTTAGCGTGAGCAACTGTGGAACGAGACGTTCTCCGTTCAAGCCTTCCCTCGAGTGAAAAGTTTAATTTTTTACATAATCATCTTCGCTCTCCAAAATTCCAGGACATGTTCAGATTTGCTTGGACATATGCAGGATTTGACGGTCTACACACGGAAAAATTTGAAAACGCTAAAAACAAATGTTTTGACAGAGCACAGGGAAAACTGTGCGACTGTGAAACTGTTGCATTCATTTGTTGCAGTTTATGTGACAAACTCGTATGTTTTCATCACTTTTTTGGGAGTGATTATCACATCCACAAGAAAACTTAAATCGGGCAAGGTAGAAGAATCTTTTTACCCATTCGCCAAGTGTACAAGTTAGGTGGGTCGACAACATATTCCTGTCATGTGACACACATGCCGTCACCAGTGTCGTATAGAATATATCAGACGTATTTTCCTGTGGAGGAATCGGTTGACCTATGACCTTGCGATCAAATGTTTTCGGTTCCCATTGCAGAGGCACGTTCTTTCGTCTACTAATCGCACGGTTTTGCGGTGCGGTCGCAAAACACAGACACTAAACTTATTACAGTGAACAGAGACGTCAATGAACGAACGGACAGATCATAACTTTGCTAAAATAAAGAAAGTAAACTTTTCACTCGAGGGAAGACTTGAACCAAGGACCTCTCGTTCCGCAGCTGCTCACGCTAACCACGGGACCACGACGCTGCTGAGCTCGTCTTCTCCTTGATGTTGCCTATCTTGCGCATGGACTACTCAGTTTGTATATTTTGCTTTTTTTTCATAGTTCTACACAACTTCTTCCTGTTTTCTCGATTGATCTGCGTTCAGTTTTTCAAGACCTATCCACTGTGCCAACTTATAACTAAATCTGAGGGGGGGTGCGGTGGGGAGGTTCCCTTGTAAGTATTAGATTCCTGATTCAATTACTGGTTAATATCCAAATAATGGTGTTAACTGGAAATTTGTTTGCTCGTTCATTTTTCGTGGAATTTGGAACTTTTTTTGGGGAAATCTTTGGGAATTTGGAGCTAATTTTTGATTTTCGTTTCTCGTCCGAGGAAGGGGCATTATACCCCTCTACGATGTACCACACCGCATCTAGGTCTTAGTAGAGCAACGTCAAGGCTATCGCGCACATTACTAGTGTATAATAGCATTGGCGAATACGGTCAGGGTTGTGTTCTGAGCGGCGCTTGTGGCGCGGTGTTACAGGTGGGTGGTGCGGCGGCAGCGGCGCAACGTCAGCCTGCCGGAGTCCCGGCTGCAGCCGGCGACGGTGTCGCCCCTGGCGGAGGACGCCTCCGCCCCGGGACTGTCGCGGCCGCAGGAGGTGCGGCTGCAGACGGCCGGCTCCGCCGAGGGCGACGTCGTGGCGTCGGTGGTGTCGCTGCGCATCGAGGCGGAGAAGGTGGAGGTGGAGGACGGCCGCATGCAGGTGCTGGCCGACTCCGAGGTGCGGCTGCGCCTGTTCGGCGTCGCGCTGCGCCCCGGCACCAACATGACGTTCACGCGCGTGGCCGCCGCGCGCGGCGCGCCCTGCAGCTTCCCGCAGCCGGAGGTCTTCACGGTCAGTCCGCCCCCCTCTTTCGCCCAGACACCGGCAAACTCGACGTTCAGATGAGCTCGTTGTTCACGAGACAAACTCCAGTCTTCTTTCTTTCATCCCTGCCTACCTTTCTTCCCTCCTTCCTCCTTCAGTTCCTTTCTAAAGTGTCAGTTTGAGTCTGACCGTTTCTGTGAGGAGACGTTCCTGACACACCAGTCCAAAGTGCTAAGGGGGGTAGGACGTCAAACGGACCGACTTGGAGCAGGAGAGCCACCACAGGACATTTTATTTTCTACTGTCTATACTTTTACAAATAAGTAAAAATTTTACAAATAAGTAAAAATTATCAATATACCGTAATTTTACAAATAAATTCATAAAACTTTGTCAGCATGACCAGGAAGGATTCAGGATTCACACTCATAGCCAGTGGAAGTGCAAAACCATAACAAAATAAATTTTTTTTAGATATGAAATTTCATCATTTTTTCACTTACTGTTGGCTACATTTGTTGCTATAGGTACATTTTTCTTCACAAGTAGGAGAGATTCTTTGATGAATTTTCCACAGCATACAAACCATACTTACAGGTGTATGAAACTCTAGAATTTACCAAATCTATTAAAAACTGTGGTAAAAATTGAGATAATTAACTACAAAATTTGATTTTTTTTCTAAACATAAGTTTAAAACGCAACAGCTCATTCATTTTTTCATAACTTAAATAGATTCTAGAGTTTCAAACACCTGTAAGTATGGTTCGTGTCCTATGCAAAATTCATCGAACAGTCTCTCATACTTATGAGGAAAAGTGTACTTATAGCAACAAATGCAGCCAATAGTATGTGAAAAAATCATGAAATTTCACATGTAAAAAAATTATTTTGTTCGTTTTTGAAGTGCCGCTGCTACGAGTGTGAACCCTGAATCCTTCCTGGTCATGCCGACAAAGTTTTATGAATTTACTTGTAAAAGTATAGACAGTGGAAATTAAAATGTCCTGTGGTGCCTCTCCTGCTCCAAGTCGGCCCGTTTGACATCCTACCCCCATTAAGTGAGGCAACCATCTTCTCAGACTTTTTTTTTCCAGTTGACTCTGAGCTAAAACCTATATGGATCCTGCCACACAGCCCACTGGACGAGCCAGAGTGTCAGGCGGTGATAGGACGCCGCCTATGTGTTACTGGTTCCTGTGCTATCCCAGACACAGCAGTTGCGGCATATTATGCGGACAGTATATCGTGGCAGTCGGCCGCGAACGTAAACAAACGAGAACTTGTACTGCCCGAGGGCAGAGGAGCGGTCCGGGAAAACAAGCCCCACCTCCTTCTCGAAGGGCTGCCATCCTACATCCGTGTTCTGTGCTTCCACGAGAGCAGAACTGACATAACGGTCATAAAGATCGCTGGTATGTTTTGTAGTTGTGAGGGTCACATTCGAATCCCTTTATGCACTGGGATTAGTCTCTTCGCGCATTTCAAATAAGAAAAAATCAGTCTGCAACCCATGGCAAGCTGGAGTAACAAAGCATTTGGGAGAGGCTACAGCGGAATTGTGTGCTGGGGTGGTAGTTCAGGCTTGTCTTCCGGCTGTATCTTAAACACAGTTCAAAACGCTCCCCGCCTAAAACTGCCACGATAGTGTCAGTATAATACAGTGAACTCGTTTACGTTCGAATTGGTATGGCTCACCGGTTTCTACACACTTCCTTGGTTGGTACTTTCTTTCTAGTCGTATTCCTTTTAAATTGGTCCAAGCAGTTTTGAGATAATCGTTAGCAGGACGACAAAGGCGCTGCGGCCCCGCTCTGCATTGTTGCCAAATTTATTCAAGATGACCGATCCAAGGAGGCGCCGATATATGTGGCAATGTCGCAATGACGTCATGTCTGGAAGTTCAGATTTTGACGGAAAATAGGTCAGTTGGGCTACTTCCACTGACCAAACCCACTCCCCTCCCCGCAACCTAACCCCCCCCCCCCCCCTCTCCCAAGAAAATGGTGGGAAGTTCAAATTTTGACAGGAAAAAGGATCACTTGTGCTACCTCCACTAACCCGAGAAAGTGCAGGAAAATAGGTCACTTGGGCTACCTCAGCTAACCTAAATCATCCAGCCACCATCTCTACCTTGTAACTGCCAGGAAAACGACTTAGCCTGTGCTGGGCTGCTGGATAAGTTGGACGTAAGTCTATATTTTGCATACAGTGTTTATTTAAACAATTTCAGTTATCATAGGCAGTAGCTCCATCCAGTGTGTTCACCATGAGGTCCAGAGTCCTACTGACCTAGTACACAGTACTGCCACCAGAGGGCATTGTCGTCCCATGGCGGTCTCGGAAAAAATGGCGGAAAAAGGACTTAGTCTGTGTCCAGCTGCCGGAGAGAGGAAGGAGAGTACTTTATTTACGCTGGAAAAATTTATTTAAGGATGGATTTCACGTAGTTTGTTTTTTACGCTGATGTGCCTGGGGTCACATCACCCCAAGGCGCGCACTCTGGCGTGGCGTGAGAACGTCACACCAGCCTGCGAGATGCTTCCAGCCACGCATGTGTTTCCCTAACTGCCGTTGCAGGTGCGAAGATGCACAGCCTTCGTACCTGCGGTCCAGTGAAAACCTAATTGCCAAGCGACTCACCATCGCAAGTGCAGCTAAAAGGTTGTCAGAGTTATACTGACGTCACAGGTCTATGTAAACAAGAAATAAGTCTCCCTCTCGACGCGATATAGAAACTGTTGCAATGCCTCAAAACTATTTTGTACAGATCGCCATATTGCACTGACAGTTAAACCTTGAAAAAGTGGTCTACAGATCGTCAAATATGGAAAGACACTTACTCGATTACACTGCTCTGCCACTGATGACACTAGCTTGAATATTTCAAAGTGAAACAGATCTCCAACCAGGCTATATATCATCACATATCGTATCGATGTAGTAAACATGCAGTTCGTATCCTGCGCCATACAAAACCTTCGCTTGCGCATCCTGCATATAGCTAGCGACCACCAGATTCTCATACATATATTGCGAAGACTGTTCTACAAAGACTGGGTCAGTTCCCCTCGGCACAAAGGCGTCACTGTTTCTGGCTCCGACCTGCTTGCTTGCTTTCTACACCCATCTCCCTCTTCTGGGATTACAAGAAAACCGGTATTTTCACATGATTTGCCAGAATACTGTACCATTTATGCGATACTTCTCGATATCAAGCACATAGCAATATCGCTTGCACAGTATAATTCAGAAGATAGACTGGAAATTATTTCTCTAGAAACCTGAAACTTTAGCAAGGTGCAGTGTGCTGTAAACCACTGAGTAATTAGAAACTTATCCCATCTGCGAAGATCTTTGTCTGAAAACTCGAAAAAAATACCGGAAACTGGTATTTTCACTCGCGATTACCGATGTCGGTGATATAACAAATTCCATATCATCCCTATAATTTAGAGTCAACTAAGGTGTTTCTCACATCTAGAGAAAGTGCATACATGTATTCCACCCATCTTTCACCTACTAGATGCGCACACCACAATTGAGGTTCTCTCAACCAAATAAAGGCAGAAAATTTGCAGAAGCAGTCAGTCGACAATTTACACCAGGGAATAATGAACCAGCGCAAACACAGGTCCATATTGAATCACAAATTTCCATGGGGAACACACACGATCACGAAAGCTGTACGACACATACTGAGTATTGGTTCACTATTCAGCTGTCTAGAGGACGACACGGTTAAATCAGCTACATTTCTGTACCCCAACTGGTCATTGCATTTGGACGGTTCCTGCCGTTAGCTGGAAATGTGAATCATTCCCACCACAGGCCACCGCCGCCACGTACTCCTTGCACATCAGACAGAATCGTCTTAGGAAACCGGCTACATTATTTGATCGCTACACTTACAAGTAAATGTTAAGGTTGCGGTCTCATTTGGACCACATTCAACAATGAGTGAAGTATCAGAAATACCCTCTGCTCATGGCTGTGGCTCTGGAAACAGAAATATCTCTACCATTCTTATGACTTGACACACTTTTCCAACTAAAAAAAGAATCTTCCATTCCCTTTCTTCGTGGTATTCCATGTTAAATCGCATAGCTTCCTTATGACAGGACAACGCCATTTTATTTGCACATGTCGGAACACACACACACACACACATGCTTTATAAGCCTGATGGTCAAGGCGAAACTATTACTCATCCCCTACTACTAACATGGAAACCTCCCCATCGTACCCCCCGTCAATTGAGTTATAAGTTGGCACAGTCGATAGACCTAGAAAAACTGAACACAGATCACTCGAGAAAACAGGAAGAAGTTGTGTGGAACTATGAAAAAAATAAGCAAAATATGCAAACTGAGTAGTCCATGCGCAAGATAGACAACATCAAGGATAATGAGAGCTCAGGAGCGCCGTGGTCCCGTGGTTAGCATGAGCAGCTGCGGAACGAGAGGTCTGTGGTTCACGTCTTCCGTCGAGTGAAAAGTTTAATTTTTTATTTTCAGACAATTATTTTGCGAAGCTGCACAGGTACACAGAGCAGTATTGTTCACGTGATCGCGTGTCAATTATGAAAGTTCAGGTACTCACACATAATCAACTTCGCTCTCCAAAATTCGACGACATGTTCAGATTTGCTTGGACATATGCAGGATTTGACGGTCTACACACGGAAAAATTTGAAAACGCTAAAAACAAATGTTTTGACAGAGCACAGGGAAAACTGTGCGACTGTGAAACTGTTGCATTCATTTGTTGCAGTTTATGTGACAAACTCGTATGTTTTCATCACTTTTTTGGGAGTGATTATCACATCCACAAAAATCCTAAATCGGGCAAGGTAGAAGAATCTTTTTACCCATTCGCCAAGTGTACAAGTTAGGTGGGTCCACAACATATTCCTGTCATGTGACGAAGATGCCGTCACCAGTGTCGTATAGAATATATCAGACGTGTTTTCCTGTGGAGGAATCGGTTGACCTATGACCTTGCGATCAAATTTTTTCGGTTCGCATTGGAGAGGCACGTCCTTTCGTCTACTAATCGCACGGTTTTGCGGTGCGGTCGCAAAACACAGACACTAAACTTATTACAGTGAACAGAGACGTCGATGAACGAACGGACAGATCATAACTTTGCGAAAATAAAGGACGTGAACTTTTCACTCGAGGGAAGACTTGAACCAAGGACCTCTCGTTCCGCAGTTGCTCACGCTAACCACGGGACCACGGCGCTCCTGAGCTCCCATTATCCTTAATGTTTCCTATCTTGCGCATGGACTACTCAGTTTGTATATTTTGCTTATTTTTTTCATAGTTCCACACAACTTCTTCCTGTTTTCTCGATTGATCTGTGTTCAGTTTTTCAAGGCTTATCCACTGTGCCAACTTATAACTAAATCTGAGGAGGGTGCGATGGGGAGGTTCCCTTGTAAGTATCATACTTCACCAATAACTGGTTACTGGTGATACGAAACAATACTGAGCGAAAATCAGTGGTGGGTGGACGTGTCTCCTAAGTTTTTCCTGAGAGTAGTACCACTGTGTCTTGGAAAGAGAGGCGTAATCGTCTTACAAACCGCCAGATGTTAAAAACACGATCGCAATGACCATGTTACTATCACAATCGGTCTTGGTTCTACAGGTTCTCACAAGTACCGCTAACGTATGTGTTGAAAACTATACAAGCTTTATAAATCGACGTATGGCATAGTGATCGCTCGAGTGTATATTATCAGACCAACAGTGCGAAAAATGTTAGCAATTTTACAGTCATTTCAACACTGAGCAATGATGTCACAGCATGCTTCCCAGTTTCAGTATCATCGCTAAACCATCCCCTCCTCTACTTCGCTAGTACCATTGCGAATATAGATAGATCACTGTGCAATATGTCCATTCATTTTTAATTCTCGAGCATATACATCATCAAAGTATACCAGACAGCGATCTACATATTTCTAGCATCTCGAGCATAGTGCGTAATTTACGATCTCTCTCTCTGTGCAGGTGGGAGTCACAGGGCATTCTTGCATCCTTAGGATAAGGTCAGGGACTGAAAGTCCCCCTCGCACTGTCTTTGACCAACCCTCCCTGCAGCACTGTTACTGATTTAATATGCAGCTGACGAGAAGTAGACCCCCCCCCCCCCCCCATCTCCCAGAACCGTGCTTGAACTCAAACCCACCTTGGGGGAGCAGTGGGAGAATACCCCACCAGGACTCCACAACAGTTTGGTAGCCAGCATGAATGGTTGAAAATGTGCTTTATTACCTGAGGAAGGCATATTCTTTACTGAGAGTCCGTTATCGACCGTTATGTTGGGAAATGAATATGTGAAGATGGTATCTGTTCTTTCGGACTTGCACTCACATTTCTCAAACTCTAACGGGAATCGCTAGATTGGCTGCCGCGAGAAATGAGTATAGGATGCAGGGGCACCACAAATGTATTGTGTGGACAGTAAGTTGGAAATGTGGGTCTCGCGGGGAGCGTGCCAAGAGGTAAGTCCCTGCAGTCGCACTATCCTCTGTATCTTCTATAGCTGTGTCGGATACAGCCGGCACGGTAGCTCAGTGTGCTCGGTTAGAGGGTTAGGTGCCCTGTGCAATAAAAAAAACTGAGTGAATGGATCAACGAAGAACTTAAACGAACGTCATAGGACGTCCGCCCCGAACAAATGGAACAAACTATAACGAGCAAAATGAGGTCAAAAAAAAAGTTAGAGCGTCTGTTATGTAAGCAGAAGATCCCGGGTTCGAGTCCCCGTCGGGGCGCACATTTTCAACTGTCCCCGTTGATATTTATCAACGCCTGTAAGTAGCCAATGGTGTGGATTTCATTGTAATTTCATTTATGTTGGGAGTCTATAACATGAACGTTATTCGTGTCTGGTTATGCTGCTTTCCCATGTCGTGAAATCTATACCATTTTTCGTTACAAATATTTCACTCTACCTCTATATTTATGTAGTATGTTTAATGTTGTCCACCATTGCCTGTGATTATTGCTGTCCGGTGATGTGTCTCTTCCTTAGCAATTATCAAGCAGTGCAATTATAGTACTTTCGCGACTTTTTTTGTGAAGAAAGAATTATACAAAATCGCAACTGGGGTTACTTTAGGAAAAAGGGAAACGCGAATGGCAGTGAAACGAGATAGTAGCGTATGATTATACTAATTAGATAGTAATAATTTATCGTACTTGCTCGCTGGAGTGTAGGAGAGGGCTGTAATGCGGCGCTGTGCGGTGTGTGTGCAGATTAACCAGGTGTCGGAGGCCGGCACGTCGGCTGAGGCGGTGGTGACGGTGCCGTCCGTGGTGGGCACGTACTACCTGTGCATGGAGATCGGCGAGGGCCCCGCGTTCGTGCACCAGGGCGAGGAGCCGTGGGTGTCGCTCAGCGTGCACACTCCGCTGCTGCCCGTCTGGCTGTCCATCATCGTCATCTGCGTCTGCCTCGTCTTCTCGGCGCTCTTCTCCGGCCTCAACCTCGGCCTCATGTCTATGGACCAGACCGACCTCAAGATCATCTGCAACACGGGCACGCCCACTGAGAAGAGGCGGGTACCCCACTCCGTAAAGTCTCGCTTACACTGCGTGCATTTGCACACGATTCGCCAGTGAAGTTCCCTTGTAACTGTGAATAAGCGTTTACACTGGACTGAAAGAAGAGAAGGCCTTTCCTCATTTTTTCTTTTTTTCTTCTTTTCCTTCTTTTTTCTTCTTATCTTTTTCTTTTTTCCTTGTTTTTCTCTTTTTTCCTTGTTTTTCTCTTTTTTCCTTGTTTTTCTCTTTTTTCCTTGTTTTTCTCTTTTTTCCTTGTTTTTCTCTTTTTTCCTTGTTTTTCTCTTTTTTCCTTGTTTTTCTCTTTTTTCCTTGTTTTTCTCTTTTTTCCTTGTTTTTCTCTTTTTTCCTTGTTTTTCTCTTTTTTCCTTTTTCTTCTTTTTTTCCTTTTTCTTCTTTTTTTCCTTTTTCTTCTTTTTTTCCTTTTTCTTCTTTTTTTCCTTTTTCTTCTTTTTTCCTTTTTCTTCTTTTTTTCCTTTTTCTTCTTTTTTTCCTTTTCCTTCTTTTTTTCCTTTTCCTTCTTTTTTTCTTTTTCCTTCTTTTTTCCTTTTCCTTCTTTTTTTCTTTTTCCTTCTTTTTGCTTCTTTTTTTCCCTTTTTCCTTCTTTTTTTCCCTTTTTCCTTCTTTTTTTCCTTATTTTTCTTTTTTGCCCTCCTTTTTTTCTTCTTTTTTTCTTCTAGTAATAATAATACTCGCCTGCACGGGTTTTACTCGATACAACGTTTCTTACAGCCGCAGGGCAAAAATTTCATATTTTGATACACATTTTTTCCTCACGTGTCGTCTGTTTTTAACGAAACAAGAAAATGGCGTAGGTAAAGGAAAAACAGTACGTTTGTGGATATTAACGCAACCGTGAAACGCGTGGGGATAGTGCACATATCACCTAAATGTATCGCCAACTTTCATTAGTATTATTCTAAAATCTTGTACGTGAGTTGGTTGACACTTTTGTCTGGCTTCTCATTACAGTTGAGGGGGAAATTTAAAAGCAGGACACTAATTAATGATGGGAACAAAATCCGAAAAACTGCTAACATTTACACTGTGGTTTTTATCAATTTCAGACAGTTGCGTTGTTGTTGTTGGGTTGTTTTTGGGGAAGGAGACCAGACAGCGAGGTCATTGGTCTCATCGGATTAGGGAAGGATGGGGAAGGAAGTCGGCCGTGCCCTTTCAGAGGAACCATCCCGGCATTTGCCTGGAGTGATTTAGGAAAATCACGCAAAACCTAAATTTAGGATGGCCGGACGCGGGATTGAACCGTCGTCCTCCCGAATGCGAGTCCAGTGTCTAACCACTGCACCACCTCGCTCGGTTTCAGACAGTTAAGGCAGTGATTGTATCGCATGTTATTAGCTAATACAGGGTGTCCATAATTAAAGTTCCAGTTTCGAGACGCTGTAGAAAGAGAACCACCTCTCTGAATGATGTCAAACTAGAATAACATGTTACTGACGCAAGGGGAAGTGTCTTGGAACAAAAAAATTTAACGAAAATTTGACCAAAGCTGGCTTGCGCTGTAGGAGTCGCAACATGGATGACGTCGGCTACAAATGACATTAATAGCAATACGACGGCTATACCTCGAGCTGCGCATTGCACCATCCCTACTGTTCAATGTGCATGAGTGCACAACTTGGGCAGTCAACAGTTGTGGCACGGTTAGTTATGTAAGCCCATCTACCAGTGCAAGGTCTTACCACACGCTATGGGAAAAATCGGTTTTTAATTGTCTTGACGCCAAAAATCGCATTAAAAGCAAAATTACCTCGGTTTCTAATTGTCGTGAGACTGCCGCAAGATACGCCCAATACGCTGTCCACCGTTTTCTGCCACAAGCTGAAACAGGGAAACAGCATTTTTCACAACAGGTCGGAGTGTCTGGGGAGGTAACGTTCAAAATGCGCTGTGCAATGTGTGCCTCCAGTACAGCTACGTTCGAACCTGGAGCACTGAACACATCTTTAAGGTAACTCCACAGCCAGACGTCACACAGGTTAAGGTCAGGTGATCTGCCCGGCCGGGCTGCAGGGAAACGACGGCTGATAATTCTAGCATTCCCGAAACGCTTCTGTAGGAGTCGTTTCACTGGCTTTGCCTGCGCACGCTTATGACACCCCAATAAAATGAAGTACCTGGTATCTCACAAATTAACAGAGTAGTAATCCATGCCCTCGGGTAAACACTACCGTTCCCTGCAATCGTCTCAAAGATAGCAGCTCACTGGCTGTACAATGTTCGGAGGAGCGCCATCTTGCATAAAAAGTGATCCTACACACACACATCCACGCGGCTGAAGAGTTAGTACGACGTTGGTGTGCGAAAGACTCTCACAGCGTTTACCAGTGGCGGCACAGATAACAGGGCACCCAGGAATCATCTCCTCGAAAAAAATGCGGCTCTACGATAAATGATGCCGTCAACCCGCATCCCAAAGTTACCTCGGTACAATGAAGTGTTACAGGCTGACGTGCGAGTGGATTTACCGTTGCCCATATTCTAAAATTCTGCATATTGACATGTCCTTGTATATGGAAGTGGGCTTCGTCTGTCCACAGAATGTTGCAAGGCCATTCATTGTCCACGTCCATACAAGCAAGAACTTCCAGAGCAAATGTTTATCTTGCTGGCAGGTCAGCAGGAAGTAGCTCCCGAATAAGATTGATTTTGTATGGATAGAAATGCAGAATGTTTCATAGGATTTTATGCACCGTGCTCGCACGCAAGTCCAGCTCTCGGGCAATTTCACGTGTACCGCATATTTGAGCATCATCGCTCGATCAGTCCCGCAATGTCTTTTCGAATTTTGTTAGCTTTTCTTCAGACCCCTAACCAGACATCGGACCTGCCGGCCGCGGTGGTCTAGCGGTTCTAGGCGCTCAGTCCGGAGCCGCGCAACTGCTACGGTCGCAGGTTCGAATCCTGCCTCGGGCATGGATGTGTGTGATGTCCTTAGGTTAGTTAGGTTTAAGTAGTTCTAAGTTCTAGGGGACTGATGACCACAGATGTTAAGTCCCATAGTGCTCAGAGCCAGACATCGGACCAATATCTTTTTGCACTTGAGTGTTCGGCACTTCCGTAGGCTACCGGCGCACAGTCACCGTTCTTGTAAAACTGCTTTACCAGCAGCGCGCCATCCTTCGTGGAGACAGTTTACGTTAGATGTCTCGGACAGCTGTGTGCCACGCGTGTGTTGGTGTGCATATTCTGACGTTTACAGCGCCATCTACTGGTAAAAGTATCGTTTTCTTCCCCCATGACGTTTCCCTCTTTTTTTATAAGATGCTGTTCAAATGTGACGCCATTCTGAGCAGTGGTTCTCTTCCTACAGCGCTTTGAAACTGGAATTTCAATTATGGACACCACGTGTGTCTGAGAGGGTTCCTGTCGTCTGCAGTGTCAAATGAGAAGCACTCAAGAATTCTATTATAGTGCATATAAGAAAGATGTCAATGAAGTGTGATTAATAAAAGTGAGATATAAGCTATGTGATAGAAACTGCCACGTAGTTTGTCGGAGGGGAGACAGCGTGATCGCGCGAAAAACTGTACACACATGTTTATTCCGTTATTCTGTTAACAGTACAGCGGAAAAATGCCTCAAAATATCATTGAGGAAAAAGAGTAGTAGACGCAACTAACCTGAGTCAACATGTTTTGTAAGATGAGTTTGAATTTGTCTCTGAAGAACCCGAATAACAGCAGTGCTCCTGGTATAGACGACAGTCCAGCTGATCTGTTTGAATCAGGAGGAACTAAACTGAAAAATGATGTGTTTAATCTTTTGTGATACAATATACACGGTGATTTTGCTGAAGGGGACAAACTGCAGGAAACGAAAGTTGAAAGGGTTAGGAGCAAGGTCATATGGACGTATGGCCGGAAACTCATTTCAAGAACGGTACGCCCCACACGGAGGTGGGATCTAAGTGACCCCGGAATTAGCACCAGGCAGATGGCACAGCCAGCATAGGATAATCCAGACGACCGTGTGGAACGTTTTCCAAGACAGTTGTGTGTATCCATATCGCTTACAACGCGTACAGGGCTTATTACGCACGAGCTTGCCTCTGTGGCGACGATTTTGTCGGTGGTTCATCACACAGGCTGTCATGGTGCTGGGATCTGTTTCATCCATTCTATTCACAGACGATGCTAGCTTTACCAGGGGCGGTATCGTCAACCGTCACAACATTCACCCGTGGGTTGCGGAGAATCCTGACGGTATGGTAGAAGTGAGCGATCGACACTAATTCGACTTCAGCGTGTGAGCGGGGATTATTGGCGACCGCCTCGTGGGACCAGTCATCCTTCCACAACGCCTCACAGGTGAGGCTTACCTGCTGTTGCTACGGTGACCCTGAATCCCTTGCTGGGACACGTGCTTTTAGTGCTAGGGAGGTCATTGTGGCTACTACATGATGGTGCTGTAGCTCACTGCTCCCTTTTGTGTGGAGCTAAAACACTAGTAAAGGCACAACGTTCCCACTTGTCTGGTGTGTTCCTATGTGGTTTCTGCCAATGGATCCTACACTGTCAAATATCTTTTATCTCCACCTTCAAGTGGGTTTATCGCCTTTGGATCGTAGGTCCAGCAATATGTCCATATGACGGTCTCTGCTGCCAGGCATCGTTTTCTGCAGTTTGTCCCCATTTAAGAGTGTCGTGCTATATGTGAGCGGGGAAAGCCGCCCACGGATTATGTGAAAGATGTTATGATACCCATCCCCAAGAAGGCAAATGAAAGACTGATAGCAAATATTAATAAATTGATGGTATGGATAAATTTGTTATTTCACAGATATTTTCGATATTACGAACAATAAAAGAGAGCACTACCCTTGTAAAAACTTCACATCTGTTGTCACGTAAAACCGGTTCCCAGATTGGCAAAGAAACTGGGAAAAACTAATCCCATTTGGGATTTGATTTTAGAAAAAGCCACAATAAATGTCACGTCATGTGCGGATGAGAGAACATACTTCCAAAAAGGGCATACTACATTAGACTTTTTTCTGAAAAAAATAATAATCTGGATTTATTTAGTTGAACTGTCGATTCGTACACATTACACATTATACGTCAATGTCAGAATTACACCAATGGAAGTGATGTAATGACATGTCACTCGATGGAGCAGACGCCACATTGATTTTGGAATATTTATATGCTTTGTATTACATGTTGCAATATGCCGTTTCAAGGCAATAACACATTGAGGATTTATCACAGACATGTCTCTTATAATTAAATTTCAGTTAATGACTTGTCAACCATACAAACCTTAAAGAGGCATTTGGGACACTGACAAGTTACCAGATGACTGGACATCTGCTCTGATCCACGCCTTACACAAGAAGGGTGATTTGACTGACATCAACAATTATAGAGGGATCTCATTGATACCAGTCACCTATAAGATATTATCTAAGGAATTATATAACAGAGCCGAACCCCAATTGGACCGAAAACTTGGAGATTATCAGGGTCGTTTTAGAAAAGGACGTTCTTGTGCTGAACAGATCCTTAATTTGAAGTCAGCATTAAGTCAAATTAAACTAGCGAATAAACAGTACGTAGTTACTTACGTTGACTTCAAGAAAACATACGATTCCATCGACAGACATACTCTTACGAGAATTTTGCAGCAAATGGGCCTGGACCAGAAAAGCCACAGCCTAATCCAAAAGACCCTGAATAACACGAGATCACGAGTAAAGTTCAGGGGAACACTTTCAGAAAGCTTCGAGATAAAGATATGAGTTAGACATGGAGACGGACTTTCACCTCTTCTCTTCAACTGTGCACCCGGCAAGGTGATCAGAGAGTGGCGAGAAGAAATGGAAGTACAAAATATACCGAGCGGTATTTACCTGGGACACAAATGGGACTAGTAGTACGCTGCTTAGCTATCGCAGATGATCTGGCACTTATAGCCAGCTCAGTGGAAGGAGCAATAAAGCAGCTCAATATGCTCAAACTCCAGGCTCCCAAGATAGGACTT
Organism: Schistocerca piceifrons; assembly: GCF_021461385.2. Taxonomy (NCBI): domain Eukaryota; kingdom Metazoa; phylum Arthropoda; class Insecta; order Orthoptera; family Acrididae; genus Schistocerca; species Schistocerca piceifrons. The sequence continues at coordinate 545,437,120 of NC_060138.1, read as the reverse complement.
CAATTGCCACTAGAAAAGACAAAATACCTCACCAGCATCAGTGATACTCCCAGTGAACTACAGCTGGAATAAGGACAAATTGAGAAAGTTGACAGATTTTGGTATCTAGGAGAATGGTTGGAACATAATCTACCAGAAGGAACACCACTAACAACTCGGGTTAATAAGTTACAATTAGCATATCGATTAACCAAGAACATTTATAATCCCGGTCAACTTGTTGATTGCTTTGTCTCCACCATGCTTCCACAGCTCTGCGACTATAACGTCTTCTCCTGGTGCTTTGTTATTCTTCAGAGACTGAATGTTGTTTTTCACTTCTTCTTCTATTTATTCATCGTCGTTAGACTTAACCCTATTTGATTTCCTATTTAGAACGCTGTACTCATCTGACCAGAACTCTTACTCCGCCTATCACACCACTTCACTGATTCCCACCATATCTAACTTCAGCCTATGTATTTCCCTTTTTAAAATCTGTAAGCCATCTACCCAGTTAAGAGCCCCAACATTCCACCCAGCGAGCCGTGCAGCGCTATTTTTGTATCTCTTGATGTCACAGCATACATCGCGCGTTTTGTGGCGCTTTTACACTTGTCACACCGCTATTCCACCTGTGTTATACTGATCGACACCTGTTGTTCTTAATCACCTGTCGGGGAACTTTTTGCTAGCTCCTTACAACTGAGTCTTCTTCTCGAGAATATAGTCAGTTAACTACGAAATTAGCATAAGTGGTGTGTCCGGTATAGCTGCTCATGATATAACGTCAAAGAAACGTACAACGTATTACTATCTTTACGACGTTTCTCATCGAGCCGTATATGTTATCTCGCATTTCTAGGTGCTTCTCTCTCACAAATAATGATAAAAATTCAGAAATTCGGGGTCGCCACCAGCCCAAGCCCTTCCTAACTATTTAGAAAAAAACGGAGCTGGAAAATTATTAGTTCTAATTAATTTATTAAAGTAATTAAAGTATGCAAATTTCTTTCAGTAGCCAGATAAATAGCACTTCATGCCGTGCATGAAGCAACTTGATTAAGGATTGGAAATCGGAGTAAGTGGGTAAGGTCAACACCACAGACTTTATCTTTCGAGTAGATTATTTATTGTATCTAAGTATTCGGTTGCACATCCTAACTACACATAACTGGTGCCTGACTAGAAATATTTAAGTAAGAATTACATGAGAATGTAACAGAGCACAATTTAACTACAGCAAGAAGAAACACAGAAAACGGGGGTGGGAGACAATGATACTATCATCTTCTTTGCATTCATACCATAAAAATATCTCAATGAGATTCGAATTACGATTATACGCATGCACTATTCTGGACAGAGGTTTAACCCAAGCATGAGGTTGTGTGATAATTATTCAACATACTAACTGCGTCTGTTGCTTGCAAACGGCCGAACCAGAGCACGTGGTGCATTCCGAATCAAACTGTTGTGCTGCTTTGTAGAAAGAGCGCGAAAGAACAGATATTCATGTGGAAATTATAGCTCTTTAAACAAGCAAACTGTTAGAATAAAGTCTACTGCGGTGCCGTGGTGGACCAGAAGAGTCACTGATTACCAAACACGTGGCACAAAATCGACACACAAAGATAAAAGCAACTTCCACAAAATATAAGATTAAAAATCATTAAAAATCATACTCACTTCGACACAGTATTACACACTCGTACGGTTGAAGTGATCCTAACCAGCTTTTCCTAATCTGATTTACCGTTTGAAATTCCACTTCATCGTTGTTCAAAATCAACAAAGTAACTTCCACACTTTAAACTTAAACACCCAACAATCGCCTATTTAAAGCAATATAATTCAGTTAAGCTGAAGTTCTTAAGTATTTCAACAGTTACACATTACGAAGTCCTAACTCAACCTGCTTCCTATCACCTGAAACCCCGGTTAAAAGCTACGATCCGTACTCACCAAGCGTTCACCGAAGAGTGCCGCTGTCTCTCTCGATATTACCTAGCTCGCCGTGTAGCCCTCCGTCACCAACCTCACACAAAAAAAGCCTTCGACTAAGATGGGTAAGCCGGCCGCGGTGGTCTAGCGGTTCTAGGCGCTCAGTCCGGAACCGCGCGACTGCTACGGTCGCAGGTTCGAATCCTGCCTCGGGCATGGATGTGTGTGATGTCCTTAGGTTAGTTAGGTTTAAGTAGTTCTAAGTTCTAGGGGACTGATGACCACAGATGTTAAGTCCCATAGTGCTCAGAGCCATTTGAACTAAGATGGGTAAACCTCTCTGTTCAGGTATTGGAAACCTAAGCTGGTCATCCTGTGCCAATCTTGTGTGAATGCTCTGAAACGCTAATCATTTGCATAACACAGCATCTTCTTCCTGTTGGTTAAATTTCGCGTCTGTAGCACGTCATCTTCGTGGTGTAGCAATTTTAATGGCCAGTAGTGTATTTCCGAGTAGCGAGGAGAAATTTAGAAACTGAAATTCTGTGAAAATATCTCGCCGTGAGGAAAAACGCTTTTGATTTAATGATTGCCACCCCAAGTCCCGTACCATATCCGCGGCTCTTTACCCTCTGTTTCTCGACAATACAAAACGAACTGCCCTTCTTTGAACTTTTTCTATGTACTCCGCCAATATTATCAGTTAAAGATCCCACACCGCACAGCAGTAATCTGAGGAAGGGCAAGCGCAGTGTAGGCAGTCTTTTTAGTGGATTTGTTGAATCTTCTTGGTTTTATACCAAGAGATGCAGTATTTGTTTCGCCTTCCCCACAACGTTATCTAAGTGATCGTTCCAATTTAAAGTATTCGTTACCGTTATTCACAGGTATTTGCTCGAATTGACAGCTTTTAGAATTCTGCAGTTTATTGTTCAACTGAAATTTAACGGGTTCCGTTTAGTACTCATGTGGACTATCTGCCACTTTTCATTAAGGGTGAGTCGCTACAGTAAGACAGAGATGGAAGCAAACAGAAACAAATACGCGTCCGAGAACAAAGAAATTTTACGAGAACAACTGATAGCTATTTTCGTTCTGGCCTCGAATGCTGCGTTGTTGTCGGATATGGTGCTGAAACTCTGGGCTTGAGTTTTCGAGAACGCGTTGGAATCGAAAGCTTTTCAGCTCTCCGATAACCGAACACAGCAGCCTGATTGAAATTAGTTCGTCTGATGTTGAAAGCCCACATCTGCGGTGCTGTAGCGACAACACCGTCTTCAGGCAGCCACAGGGCTCCAATCTCCATACCAATAGAAAATCGCTCTAAAGCCTTATATCTTACAAAATTACGTAAAAAGGAAAATCTGAAATTCAAATATGTTATAGATCTCTATAGTATCTCTATAGCATGTCAAAATTGTGTTCTTCATTTTAGTTAGGGACAGTAGCATGATCATAGTTCCGTACGGTGATACTTTCACATCTTGGAAACAGCTTTACACTTATTTGTTTTTATCTTGAAAACTTTGTATGTTAGTGAAATATTTTTTTCGGTGATTTCCAGAATCGCTGGCCAATAAATCTTTTCAAAGTTTGGTATTACATTGCGTTTGGTATGTATAAGCTGTCGAAAGTTTAAAGTCTTTCTACAAACACCATTTACGAATTCTGAAATACAGGTATAGCGTAGATTCGTATGCAGTGTCTAAGTTTGTCAAAAATCTGTTACTCCGGTATTCTGAAAGAACGTGAAATTTTTACGTTCCGAAAGTTTCCTATTTGTGAACTAAAGGATATGGTGCTTCACGCAGCGGAAGCGGCAATATAGTTGGAGCTGTCTAAGGATACAGTACCGAATGAAAAACGTCCGGTACGTTACTCAGTAGTAGTAGTATTGTAAAAAAGGTATCGTTCTCATAAGAAGATTGATACCTTGAGCTATCGATATTACTTATCTTTGATAAAAAGATTAGAGTATGTACAAACTGTTGGCTCCAATCTCACCATCTCTGTTTTCAAACAGAGAGATTCCAAGCCAAGTCACTTCGAACAAATCATTCCAAAGATCGGCAAAGTGTGACAAATGATTTCGTACACTCGCTCTGTCGCTCACGCGTACACGGAGCGATAAACTGTTGCCCTGCATGGAGGACCGCATCGTGAGGACGGCGAATACACACCGGCAAGGGCGCAGGAAAAGTGGGGCGGAAAACTGACCGAAAAAAAGATAGGAAAGACGGTTTAACAAATAACCGCGAGTGTTTCTATCTTCTGCCCACGACAAGAGTAGTTTCTGTCGGCCCGCGACTGTAAACACTGTGTCGTTTCGTCAAAGCAGCATCATAAGGAAATTACTGCAACCGAACAGACGTCTACCGCTGACATGGTTTACGTGGAAACAGTGCGCTTTGTCCATACAACTACTGCCTATATAGGTCGCTTATGTTGAACAGTGCAGTTACTGCTGCTACTTTGCTGCGGTATCGTAGGATCGCAAAGCTGGCGAACGGGTGTCGGAGAAAATATGCCATTAGACAGAACGCATTGCCGGTTTTTGCAAGTAAAGAACTGGAACGAGACGCGGCGGAGAAGGAAGTAACAAAAAAGGTGGAAGAGGTACGTGATTCAGAATGTCTTCCAGGCAGTATTCTCGCCGCTATGTGTAAATGAAAAAGAATTCAATTATAAGCCTTCTGTAGCTGATGAATAATATTACGAGAGCATTTGGTCATTAGGCCTATAGACACCTATACTCTCTTCATCGAAACGGAACCCTCTTCTGAATAAACCAGCGTCATCGGATTCTACGTTTACGTCTACGTTTATACTCCGCTAGCCACCCAACGGTGTGTGGCGGAGGGCACTTTACGTGCCATTGTCATTACCTCCCTTTCCTGTTCCAGTCGCGTATGGTTCGCGGGAAGAACGACTGCCGGAAAGCCTCCGTGCGCGCTCGAATCTCTCTAATTTTACATTCGTGATCTCCTCGGGAAGTATAAGTAGGGGGAAGCAATATATTCGATACCTCATCCAGAAACACACCCTCTCGAAACCTGGACAGCAAGCTACACCGCGACGCAGAGCGTCTCTCTTGCCACTTGAGTTTGCTAAACATCTCCGTAACGCTATCACGCTTACCAAATAACCCTGTGACGAAACGCGCCGCTCTTCTTTGGATCTTCTCTATCTCCTCCGTCAGACCGATCTGGTACGGATCCCACACTGATGAGCAATACTCAAGTATAGGTCGAACGAGTGTTTTGTAAGCCACCTCCTTTGTTGATGGACTACATTTTCTAAGGACTCTCCCAATGAATGTCAACCTGGTACCCGCCTTACCAACAATTAATTTTATATGATCATTCCACTTCAAATCGTTCCGCACGCATATCCCAGATATTTTACAGAAGTAACTGCTACCAGTGTTTGTTCCGCTATCATATAATCATAGAATAAAGGATCCTTCTTTCTATGTATTCGCAGTACATTACATTTGTCTATGTTACGGGTCAGTTGCCACTCCCTGCACCAAGTGCCTATCCGCTGCAGATCTTCCTGCATTTCGCTGCAATTTTCTAATGCTGCAACTTCTCTGTATACTACAGCATCATCGCGAAAAGCCACATGGAACTTCCAACACTATCTACTAGGTCATTTATATGTATTGTGAAAAGCAATGGTCCCATAAGACTCCCCTGTGGCGCGCCAGAGGTTACTTTGTCTGTAGACGTCTCTCCATTGAGAACAACATACTGTGTTCTCTTTTCTAAAAACTCTTCAATCCAGCCACACAACTGGTTTGATATTCCGTAGGCTCTTACTTTGTTTATCAGGCGACAGTGCGGAACTGGTTCGAACGCCTTCCGGAAGTCAAGGAAAATGGCATCTACCTGGGAGCCTGTATCTAATATTTTCTGGGTCTCATGAACAAATAAAGCGAGTTCGGTCCCACACGATCGCTGTTTCCGGAATCCTTGTGATTCCTACAGAGTAGATTCTGGGTTTCCAGAAACGACATGATACGCAAGCAAAAAAACATGTTCTAAAATTCTACAACAGATCGACGTCAGAGATATAGGTCTATAGTTTTGCGCCTCTGCTCGACGACCCTTCTTGAAGACTGGGACTACCTGTGCTCTTCTCCAATCATTTGGAATCTTCCGTTCCTCTAGACACTTACGGTACACGGCTGTTAGAAGGGGGGCAAGTTCTTTCACGTACTCTGTGTACAATCGCATTGGTATCCCGTCAGGTCCAGTAGACTTTCCTCTGTTGAGTGATTCCAGTTCCTTTTCTATTCCTTGGACACTTATTTCGTTGTATCTGGTAGTCATACTCAATTTATTAAAGCTAATTAAAAATTATAAAATGTACTAAATTTACACATAAAATTGCAGAAATGCAGTTTTTGGGGGAAGGGGTGCAACTTTGGCAGTTCGCCAGTGGCGCAGGATCACCTCAGTACGTCCCTGCCGGTTGGTGCTTGCACGTTCAGTTGTTGAAAGTGTTAGGACTGAATCATGCGGCTATAATTTTGGCTAAATAATAGAAATGTAATAAATCAATAGTAGGATCATTCGATACGATATCTGCTGTACAGTACTGATATAAGTATCAGTTGGAAAGTATCGAGTAAAAAGTGTCGGTATCGAAATGAAAGTACTCGATACCAAGAAGTATGGCTACTTTTTTCGTGTCCGTGGAGCCCACAGTGCCATCTCTTATTGTTGTGTTGGAGGCGGTAGCAATCTGCCTCGCTGTCAGTTGCCAGCTAACTTGTATTGGACTATGGTTCTGGCTGACGTTGGACCATTTCTGCGACAGGTATGCGCGCGCCATCATGCCCGTGCGCAAGATGGGCAACTACCTGCTGTGCTCGATCCTGCTGGGGAACGTGCTCGTGAACTCGACGCTGACGATCGTGATGGACGAGCTGACGTCGGGCCTCGTGGCCGTGATCGGCTCCACGATGGCCATCGTCATCTTCGGCGAGATAACGCCCCAGGCAATCTGCTCCAGGCACGGGCTGGCCGTCGGCGCCAAGACCATCTACGTCACCAAGCTCATCATGGGCCTCACCTTCCCGCTCTCCTATCCCATCAGCCGTGTGCTCGACTTCTTGCTCGGCGTCGAGATCGGGAACGTCTACAACCGTGAGAGGCTCAAGGAATTGGTGAGGGTAAGTGCCACGTTTCAGCAAATCGTTGTTACGAACGTGTCACCTTCTGCTATTGCTGTTGGTTCTGTATATTACCTGGACACGTTTTTATTACAAGCGATGGTCGTCCGCCGGTATGGTACTTTCCCGCAGTAGTGTTATACCCACAGAACGCAACTCAGCTATTTTACGATTCTATTGAACTGACCGTTATTTTTGTAAATCAAAGACCTATTGCGTCAGAAGGAAGGCCCTGTGTCTGTCATAACCTAATCTTCGCTTAATAAAAGTTCGTTCTGATGTAACATAACATACATTTTCTGCTGCTCCCTGAAATTTCAGTTGTTTTCGTGTGGTTAAATTTTCTATATCGGGTTTATCTTCTAAACATTATCCCCAGCAATACTAATATCTATTGCATCTCTGGACCATCTCTAATTCACAATGACTTAATACGTTTTGCGGGGGCAGCTTCTACTAAAAAATCCCACAAAGGCCGTTTTGGGAGCACCTTGTTTGAAAAAGCATTCTGAAGCAACTGAAGTATCGATGTAAAAGGTCAAAAAAACCTTGAAATAGGTAAGGTGTTTCAGCCAAAAGACCATTTAATTAATTGTAACCAAAAAAGATACAAGAGTATCGATTACATACAAAAAAACCTAGTCTTGGGAAAATTCGAGTTCAGATTAATAATATACAACCAAAACCAATCTTTTGTTATATAGTTATGGTAACCATATTCTGTTTCATTTTTATTTTAATATTTTTGTAGCGATTTTAGTTTTTTGTCCACTCAGTTCTTCAATCGCCATGTCATCGCGGTTCAATCAATATATTATAAGCATAAACTTACTGCGAGCAGAAGCTTCAATCTGCTAGTTCCTGAATTCACCTTTGCGGAACTGAATCATACTGGAAATTGGCCTTCAGTGTCATCGGAAATTGTAAAAATGATCAAATGGCTCTGAGCACTATGGGACTTAAAATCTGAGGTCATCAGTCCCCTAGAACTTAGAACTACTTAAACCTAACTAACCTAAGGACATATAACACGTCAATGCCCGAAGCAGGATTCGAACCTGTGACCGTAGCGGTCGCGCGGTATCAGACTGAAGCGCCTAGAACCGCTTGACCACTCCGGCTGGCTACAAATGATCATTTATTCATAAGAAACCGTAATTGTGGTGTAGGGGTCTCGTTGACAACGTAAGAATCACATTCTACCATAGTAAGAAAAGAGCCATCTCAGCAGGAGGTGATCGATCATTTGTCGACAGCTCTGGAGAGCTTTCAGTGAGTTGGGCCAGTTCCTAGTAGAACGACATGAGCCTCTGTTTCAGATGATTATATTCTGCTAAATAGTGCGGTCGCAGCACAGAATGGTTCAAAATGGCTCTGAGCACTATGGGACTTAACATCTATGGTCATCAGTCCCCTAGAACTTAGAACTACTTAAACCTAACTAACCTAAGGACATCACACAACACCCAGCCATCACGAGGCAGAGAAAATCCCTGACCCCGCCGGGAATCGAACCCGGGCGTGGGAAGCGAGAACGCTACCGCACGACCACGAGATGCGGGCCGCAACACAGACGACGCCATATTGAAGTGGAGGAACATGTTGCTACTTTGAGCTCAATAATAATAATAATAATAAGTGAAAAATACGCAAACTGTCTGTTTATCATTAAAATCTCCTCAAACATTGTATGAAGCCGCGGATCTGCAACCTTGGACAAATCAGCGACCACAAGCTAACTTGATCCTACACGGCGTTGTGGATTCCAGAACCTACTGACAGTGTCTCGCCTCTTGTGCCAAAATAATGTACTTGGGTAAATCTCAACCTGAAGACAAATCGTTACGACGAAGTTTGTGATACATACAAGGGAAGCATACAACCAAAAGGTTACCGATCCCGCTTACTTTTTCCACTTTCGTAGTACATACTCAGATGAAAGGAATGATGGTTAAGAACGCTGTGCTTTTAAAGCATTTTCGAGACATCGAGATTGAAACTTTTTCGTACCTGTTGAATACCGTAAGAAACCGCAGGCTGTCGAGCAGTGGCATTATTACAATCCTCTAAGGCGTCAGGCCATGAGTCTCTGATTGAATCTCATCTTTTCTGTCCCAAATTTTCCGCCAGAAACTTGGATCGCTACTGTTGCAAACAGTGCACTGACAACTTTTGTCACTTCGGGCGCACAGCAGGTAGGAAAGCAGGCAACTCCTGGCCCATGCCACGAATAAGAGACAGAGCTGATTTCTTATGTTGCTCCAAAATCAAAGAAACATTGTACATTGTTCGAAACAGATAAAGTCCGGTATGACTTCACTGTGATCCGCGCATCAATGTGCCGATAAATAAATAATTAAATCACTATTCCTTAATATACCTCGATAATATATCGGGTAGAATGTACGATTATGACTACCATCATTATTATTATCATTTTTAACTTTGAAGAAACATGTTGTTGTGATACAACTGTTTAACGAAAGACTATAAAAACATTATGACGAGACTTGAATGGAGCACAGGCAGATTTTGTATGTAGCTTTTGTCTTCTGTGCTAACGCTGCAGCTCGGCGACTGACGCTGTCGTTTGGTATTCAGGAGGACCGGAAAGCTTTGGACCGAGCTCACTCAAAAGCACCTCGGAAGTGCATAATGTTAAAGCAACCTTTTGGTGCATCTGTGTATTACCACAATCACGGAAAAGAAGAGCAAAATCGGTGACCCTCTGGGTGTGTGCTTCTATTATTAGATATTGCGACGGATATCGTCTTCGATCCTGCCAATTACGACGCGGTAGAATTTTCAGTTCAGTATCCAACCAGGAGTTCCGTGCAGCACTCGTAATGTTTCTGAGAATTTGGGTTGGCTTCTGAACAATAGCAAAAGTTTTCTCGACGACTACCGTGACTAAATCCTCGATATGTTCAATAGGCTACGTGCCAGTTAAACTGGCAAGTCAAGGAGAAAACGTAATTTTGGGAACAGTATTCATCTCGCAAACTGGAGAACAGTTTTTCGTGCTGGAGTACCGCTCTACGAATGTGCTGGATGGCACCTGTGAGCGTGCTAACACTTCATTGGTGTTGCGTGTCCACAGGGTGGAGCACCATTGATCTCCTATGGTGCTCAAGGGTAACCCATATCGACATGTTGGGTGTGAGTTTATTGTTAACGTTGTATAATGCTCTTTATGTAAGGATCTTTGTTTCTGTGACGTCACACTTCTTATCTGCCACAGTAGTCCAAACTGGAGCTAAGTTCCTTGTAAACGTACGTTTCTGTACTTTGTGGGAGGTGTGGCCAACTTATATTCTTAATTTCGTTATTCATTTCATGTAAAAAAAACATTCGTTTGATTTATGCTCTGTCATGTGTGTTCTGTGTTGTTAAATTTACGTTGATATGTATTTATTTAACTAGCTTTCAAAATATTTCTCTATCTCGCTCACATAAATATATAAATAAATATTAGTATAAATGTTGACGTTGTAGTACATATGTGGCTAACGATTTAGGTAAGTTGGGTAATGAATTTAGCAGAGGAATTTACAACACTGCACACACAATCTGCACGATTAATATGATATTGTAAATAAGCCTTTGTGTACAATAGTGGTGCAATATTCAGTCGTATTTTGCGCCAGGGAGTGTGAAAGGCTTCAAGTAAGAGTTAAAAAAGACTAAATAAACGAGTGCCAGGGATAGACATAACTGCCGATTGTGTAGACAGTACGTATGTGTGCAGAAAACAGACGAAAATGCAATGAGTCATAAATTACCCTTCAGTTATATTTTGGAACGAACTGCTTTCAGATTTAGTAGTAAACCAAACTCGTAAATATCTCTGCATCTAGACTAGAGACTATGTTTAAAGTCAACAAAAGGAAACGACTATGGTAAAATAAATATGCATTTTCAGTAGTTACATATTCTGATTTGAAACATCCTGAGTAATCGTACAGCAACTACGATCACAGTAGCCACACGAATGAAAACTTTCAGAGAATATGTGTATGCCGTCGGAGGCACCGACCAACCCATTGTAATGGTTGGTATGTTTGCGTCAGATTAAACTTATGGACATAAATAAAATCATTGTGTCTACGTCGTAAGAGATGCCAAACTGCTGTGGGGAGGTTGTAACAATGATGGAACTCCACGCGTCGTACCTCTCATTGTTGACGAAATGTGCCGTCCCGTATTGATGTCGAAATTTCTTGGCTCGCCACAAGATCAAAGATTCGGTCGCTCCTCTTCCTCAGTCGTATTAGTGAAACACCCTTATTCGCCTGCAAACTTCTGTTTCACGGTACTGTGCACGAATACCAGATTCACGGAACGGTTCCCGATTCTCAATCCGTGGAGTCATGTGCAGGTTTGGCATGCAGCGTTTACAACACGCAATGTTAGAGTTCTGCTTCATTCCTATGCCTATTTGTTTTATTATTATCGTTCAATAGGTCCCCTCGGGCCACGGGTGCGTTATCCGTCAGAAAATGTTTTCAACGGCTTTGAATATCGTGCAGCTTTCATAGCTTTTGCATTTTACTGGCATATTGCCGCAATATCCAGAAACACTAGTGTACATGACTATTGGTATGCCAATGTGAGCGCCTGTTTCGTTATATTCGGGCCATTTCCTATAAAATCTGCTCTTCGCCTGTCTGTACTTCTTGAACACACTAGTGTGGCCGAGGGTACCTTCATGTAGTACCGTTAACGACTCCCCCTCATCCTCTTCCAGCTCCTTCCTCCTCCCTATTCGGTTCGTGAATTGTGCACAGAAATTACGACTTAGGTAAGCCACTACAAGAAGCCGAAACACTATGTTTACCATCAATCACTTCGCGAGAGAATATGTGGGCGGAAGTAATTTGTCAGCTGATTCTTGTTGGAATGTACGCTCTCGGAATACTGCCTGTAAACCTCTGCGTAATGCAGAAGGCCTCTCATGTAATGCCCAGTACTGCAGTTGCTTGTCATCTCTGCGAAGCATTATCATTTAATAATCGAACCCGTTTCGAAAGACGCCTTTTTATTTCATTTATTTTCAGAATTATTGAAAACTACTACATTCATCCAATTATTCCTTGTTGTAGGATAATAACGTGTGCCACTCCGCCAACAAGCTTGATTTGATACAAACAATAAACTGGCACTATCGGGATTTTGCTTAGAGCCTCATTTTTCACGCAATAATACGTACAATTAGAAACTGTAGCTTCACTATTGTGTTGTGCTGTACCTTAATTTATAATTTTGTGGACGCAACGGAATTTGTACAACAGGTTTCCGGCTAGCAATCTTTCTTATTCGAATTTTACAGTCGTTACATTGGGAACATTGGACGTTATGAGTCGTAAGGCATTTCTTAATGAAATTTAGTCTCGTGTATTTAACGATTGCCGTTAAACATTGTCCAACGTAAACAGACAGATTCTTTTGGCTCGTAAAGTTCGCTTAACACCCTAGTTTTATGACTGATTTGTTCTAATATTGTACGTTTCGTATACACATCGCCGCAACCAGGCGGTTTCTGTAGCAGCTTTTGTAGGTTGAAGGGCTCTATAAAGCGACAATTCTGTCGTTAATTTTCCTTACCGCTGGAGAATTTTGTAACTATTAAACTTCTCAAACTTCCCTTAGGTTGTTTAAATAAATTTGCGAAGAAAGTGATTATGTTTGAAAGAGGACATAATTCCACCAGGCTATGTTTAAAATATTTTATTTGGACTACCAGTTTCAGGTGCTGCACATTCTCAAGCGCTTCGAAAAACATAAAGTAGCCTAAATAAAGAGTGTTGGAACATGAAAGTCGTAAAACTACATTTGATACAGCGTTAAATTAACATAGTAGTTCCAGTTGCAACATACGTGGTTACATCGTTATTTCGTTAAAAAACACGTGCCGTTGATATGACAACGCTCTATTTACGTAAGTTATTATAGGTGCCTACTATCTTCGTTCAATGCTACATCCAATGTAGTTGTGTGACGTTCAGATTCTTGCTCTGTTTATGGAGTGTTATGTTTTTTAGATGCACTTGAGAACTGGCAGTGCCTGGAACTAGTGGTGCAAATAAAATACTTTAAACACAGCCTGGTAGAGTAATGTCTTCCTTCAGATCTGAGGCTGTGGGGCCCACCCAGAAGAAAATTAAAGTGGTTATGATACGTTTGTGAAGTTGAACTTCAGGAGCACGTTATGGTATTGATGAAAGCATTTTCTATAACCGAAGTAAGTTGCACCAGGACGTGGAGATTAGTTCCAGTAGTCTGTTAGTGTACGATGAAATAGAAGCCCTTTTGAGGAAGATTTAAGCATTTTCGCTGTTTAGATCTATTTTGGTCGTGACAGATAAGTGCTACGCTATGATATCATGTAGTCTCTTGCGAATGTTTGATCTCGAGAAACTTTTTTCCGGGGTTCCCGCTACTGCAGTTGGAGTAGGTGGTAGTGACTTGGCACTAATGAGCGACATCCGCGCAGTTTTGTGATTCAGTGACGTGACGTCATTCGCTGATTCGTCGCACCGAACGTCATCACAGCCTCTTCACTGCCTCGGCAGCGGCTGCGCAGATTCTCAAATGCAGTGCTGCCGTCTTCTTGTACCAAGCTGGTAGTTCAGCTTTCACGACTTGTCGTCTGACTTCTCCTTATTTTTTATTGCTGTTGAAATACTTTTGCGATTGAATAGGATTTGTTGTGTACTACTTCACACACAAAAGCAAAGAGGGGTAGGCTACAGAATGGTTCAGCAGCTGACGTCGTAGGGAAGCTGGACAGTAGCAGAAATGATCAGCGCACACTCAAATATAGTAGACAGAAGTTTTACTCCAATTACAGCTTTCTCCAAGCGCTGTGAAGACACTTGACACAACAACAAACAGCAATAAAGTCCAGCTAATGCAAGAAGCAAACTGAAGTATCGTGCAGTGTGAGGATTCTACTACAAAGGGCGTTAGAAAAGTTTTGCACAGTCGTCTCTAATTTTAATTTTTTGCAGGAGGAGAATCAAATTTTTTGTGAACATAATTGGAACATTTAGCTATACATTGGGCCTACTCAATGTAGCCTCCATCGTCTGGCCCAACGTTCTTTCCATGGTGTAAATGCACTTTGGTAAAATTCTGGGGATTGAGTTTTACACCATCACTTGACGCAGGAAATAAGGTCTTTCTCACTATTAAATGTGTTATCGCGCAGGTGGGCTTTCAGACGACCAAAGAGGTAAAAATCAGACAGAGCCAATCCGGACTGTAGGAAAGATGAGGAACAATTTTCCAACCCATTCTCGTGATTTTCTCCTGCGTCATAAGGGCTGTATGAGGTTTGGCATTTTCATGGTGTAGTCTGATAAGCTGACCCTGAAACTGTGGTCTGTGGGTCTTGATGGCAGGTCGCAGCTTGTCCAGTGACAAACCGTAACGGTCTCAGTTAATTGTGGAACCAGGTTCCAAGAAGTCAATGAAAATGACACAACACTGATCCCAGAAGAAAGAGACCATCACCTTTCGGCCTGCTGTCTTGGTTTCTTCTTCCGAGGGGAACCCAGATGACGCCACTCCATGGATTGGGTTTTGCTGTCAGGTTCGGACAAATACAACCATGTTTCATCCTGGGTAATCACGCCGTCAAAACACTGTTTCCACTCTTCTGTAAAGGTCTTCATGGGACCCTCGCACACATTCTTCCTCATCGTTTTCATTTATCTTCTCAGTAGTCTAGGCACCCAACGTGCACAGATTTTTCTGTACCCTGGTGACTGTACCAATGATGCCACACTACCCAATGACAAACTAGTCATTTCAGCGAGCTGTCGTGTCGTCACACATCTGTCATTTTGGATGATTTGATCAATAGTCTCCTTATTCACGTCACTCACTGCCGTCGATGATCTACCGCGTCGTGGATTGTCCAGTAGAGAGAAATCACCTTCTTTAAACCTCGGCAACCTCCGCTGGATGCTGCTGCGATCCATAAACAGGGAGAAACTTCCTGTGAATCGATGTGGCAGAGTTATCGCCGGTCTTGAAGAGGAACTCCATCACCGACCGTTGTCGCAACCTGACATCTACTTCTCGGTCCATTATGGTTCACCTGTAAATAAAAGAAAATACTTTAATATACCAACTTATAGCTAAATATTCTAAGTATGTTCATAAAAAAATTTCATCCTTCTACAAAAATAAAATAGAAACGACTGTGCAAAACTTTTTGAACGCCCTTCGTACTAATGCACGAGCGAAATTTCGAAGGCTGTCTAAAACTGAAGACTGCCGAAGCCTGCGACTGAGACTGGGCGTTGTAGTTGCCGCTGGCCATCCTATATCGCTGGGGTGGAGGAGCCACTGAAGGCATGGCTCAGCAGGTGCGCATCATTGCATCCGCCAGGTCCCCGAGCGACCGCTATCGGCATCTGTCGGGAACCTACGTTTCCATTGGCAACTGTGAGACACTGGCGAGAATGGCATCGATCTACGATATCACGGGTCTTAGGTAGTTGGATTCCATCGATTGTTTGGTTAAGTACAACGATGGTAATCCACCGCTTCCCTTTCCACTACCTTCAAAGGTTTCTCTTCACTCTAAGCATGCTATGTCAATTCGTATCTGGCCCAGATCTTCATTTATCTTGTTCGTGTTGTTGTTGTTGTTGTTTATCTGAAGATTACGTGGTTGCAGTTCTACATGGTATTCCAACTTGTCAGAGTCTTTTCATATCTGCAAAGTTACAGCAGCCTAGACTACATCCATTTGAGCCTGCTTAGTCAAGCCTTGGTCTCCACCTACAATTTCTGCATCACTAAATTGACTGTTCCTTGATGCCTCAGGATGTGTTCTTCGAATTCATCCCTTTTTTAGCCAAACTGTGCTATGAATTTCTTTTCTCTCCAATTCGGTTCAGCACTTCTTCCTTAGCTATCCTGTCTACCCATTTAATCTTCTGTACTGCTAAATTTAGAAACCCTCTATGCCTTTCTTATCTGCACTATTTATCGTCTATGTTTCTTTCCCATGTAATTTAGTTCCTTAATGTGTTATCATTCAAGTTTTTATTCTTTCTGTGAAATAGATTATCTGATCATGACGTTACGATACCATTTGTGTGATCTGAGACTGAAACATTGTTACAGAATTTTGTTTGCCAGCCTGGCAAGCAGCAGATTCAGTCTGTGTAAAGATAATTTATTGATGACTACCAGAGCTTCATTCGTGAGATCTTGTATCGCTCTCTGAATCCTTCAAGTGATGCAAATAGAGACACAATCCACGAGCTCACAACAAACCCAATGTGTTGCACTTGAAAATGCGAGCGCACGCGATAATTTTTTGATAGTTTCTACGAATTGCACTTTGTTTCTCAATAACTAGGGCCAGTTTGATGCAGATAGTGCTGAAATATGGTGACTGTACTACGAACGAGCAGCTATCAAGTTTTTCCATCACAGGTGTTCTGACACTCCACTACTTTTCACATTCGTCAGACATCAGCAAAAACACCCTGTGAGTGCGTTAGCGCCACTAGAATAAATTACTGGGATTAACAGTGGACCCTTATTCTATGACAGAGCACATCGGTGTTTAACTGTACAAAATTTGTTTAATTTCTGTGTTGTTGTCAAAGAATCACATGGGTGACATGACAATTTCAGGACAGTTGTCAAGATAACGTACTACGCCCTGATTAGCAGAAATAACACTGAACACAACAATATCAAATTTAAATAGAAGGTTCTCTACAAGATCTTTATTTCTTCTAGACAGTGAAGCACTGTCAGAGTTCGTTAATATTACGACAAATCATCCCATTCCGGTTCTAAGTTCGGTACTATTTAGGATGACAATCAAGTCTATGGATGATGGTTAGTTTTTGTGACTAGATGAGCAAAAGATTACTCAAGGTTGCTCATGTTCACAATGGACGCAAGCTGGTGATCTGATCATTTTACGCCTCTGCCAGCGGCATTTACCTTTAGCTGCGACGTGCTGTCAGCTACATGGCTGCTCTCGCACTCTGAAAATCCTATGAAAAGCTAATCAAAATCTTTACTGATTTTATGGGCTGAAACTGCCCTATGTTCCTCGTTAGGCGAGAAAACATGCACTCATCCCTAGTCTGGAAAATCTACATCTACGAGGGTTGTTTTTTAAGTAAGGGCCGTTTTTATTTAAAAAAAACATACAAATACTTTTGTAAAAAACTTTTATTTTCTGATTCTACACACTGTTACCTATTTTTCTACGTAGTTGCCTTGTTTATTTAAGCACTTGTAATACCGTACAACTAAGTTTTTAATTCTCTCTTCAAAGAATTCGGCCGCCTGCTCAGACAGCCAAGAGTTCACGGCCGCTTTCACTTCATCGTCGTCATTGAAGCGCTGCCCGCCAAGATGGTTTTTCAGGTACCGGAAAAGGTGAAAATCGCTAGGAGCAAGGTCGGGGCTGTATGGTGCATGGTCCAAAACTTCCCAGCCAAACGAATCAATCAAATCCCGAGTTTTTTGAGAGGTGTGAGGCCTAGCGTTATCGTGTAGAAGCAAAACTCCTTTTGTCAGCATGCCGCGCCTTTGTTTTGAATTGCTCTGCGGAGCTTCTTTAGAGTTGCACAGTAGGCATCTGAGTTGATTGTCGTTCCTCGTGGCATAAAGTCCACTAGCGAAACACCACGCCGGTCCCAGAACACAGTTGCCATAATCTTGCGCTTTGACAGCGTCTGTTTGGCTTTGACCTTGACGGGTGAGGTTGTGTGTCGCCATTCCATCGATTGCCGCTTGCTTTCGGGAGTGATATGGGATACCCATGTTTCATCTCCAGTGACAATTTGACTCAACATGTCATCCCCTTCTTCCTCGTAACGAATCAAAAAGTCCAATGAAGTGGCAAATCTCTTCCCTTTGTGGTCCTCTGTGAGGAGTCTGGGTACCCACCGAGAACACAGTTTCTTAAAGTTTAGGTTTTCAGACACAATTTTGTACAAAACCGATCTTGAAACTTGTGGAAATTCCAAAGAAAGAGTGGAAATTGTGAATCTTCTGTCCTCACGAATCTTTGTTTCGACTGCAGCCACCAAATCATCAGTGATCACAGAGGGCCGGCCTGAGCGTTCTTCGTCATGGACGTTTTGGCGGCCATTTCTAAACTCTCTAACCCACTGACGCACTTTACCTTCACTCATTGCATTCAAACCATAAACTTCTGTTAACTGACGATGAATTTCTGCAGCTGATAGGCTTCTCGCGGTCAAAAAAGTATCACTGACCATATCTCACACGCGGCGGGCGATTCAATAATCGTAAACATTATAAAGTAGCACAGCGATGCGTACACGTCAGCTACAGAGCTGCAACGTGCGTCGGTGTGAAAGGGAAGGATGCCGGCAAGTGGCGCGGTGGCTTGTTGCGGCGTCCGCGCGAACTACGGGACTATACACGCGAACGGCCCTTACTTAAAAAACAACCCTCGTACATCCATACTCCGCAAGCCACCTGACGGTGTATGGCGGAGGGTACCTTGAGTACGTCTATCGGTTCTCCCTTCTATTCCAGGCTCGTATTGTTCGTGGAAAGAAAGATTGTTGGTATGCCTCTGTGTGGGCTCTAATCTCTCTGATTTTACCATCATGGTCTCTTCGCGAGATATACGTAGGAGGGAGCAATATACTGCTGGACTCCTCGGTGAAGGTATGTTCTCGAAACTTCAACAAAAGCCCGTACCGAGCGTATCTCCTGCAGAGTCTTCCACCGTAGTTTATCTATCATCTCCGTAACGCTTTCTCGATTACTAAATGATCCTGTAACGAAGCGCGCTGATCTCCATTGGATCTTCTCTATCTCTTCTATCAACCCTATCTGGTACGGATCCCACACTGCTGAGCAGTATTCAAGCAGTGGGCGAACAAGCGGACTGTAACCTACTTCCTTTGTTTTCGGATTGCATTTCCTTAGGATTCTTCCAATGAATCTGAGTCTGGCATCTGCTTTACCGACTATTAATTTTATATGCTCATTCCATTTTAAATCACTCCTAATGCCTGCTCCCAGATAATTTATGGAATCAACTGCTTCCAGTTGCTGCCCTGCTGTATTGTAGCTAAATAATGAGGGATCTTTCTTTGTATGTATTCGCAGCACATTACACTTGTCTACATTGAGATTCAATTGCCATTCCCTGCACCATGCGTCAATTCGTTGCAGATCCTCTTTCATTTCAGTACAATTTTCCATTGTTACAACCATTCGATATACCACAGAATCACCCGCAAAAAGCCTCAGTGAACTTCCGATGTTACCCACAAGGTCATTTATATATATTGTGAGTAGTGGTCCTACGACACTCCCCTGCCGATCACCTGAAATCACTCTTACTTCGGAAGACTTCTCTCCATTGAGAATGACATGCTGTGTTCTGTTATCTAGGAACTCTTCAATCCCGTCACACATTTGGTCTGATAGTCCATATGCTTTCACTTTGTTCATTTAAACGACTGTGGGGAACTGTATCCAACGCCTTGCGGAATTCAGGAATCAGGGCATCTACCTGGGAACCCGTGTCTATGGCCCTCTGAGTCTCGTGGACGAATAGCGCGAGCTGGGTTTCACACGATCGTCTTTTTCGAAACCCATGCTGATTCCTACAGAGTAGATTTCTAGTCTCCAGAAAAGTCATTATACTCGAACGTAATACGTGTTCCAAAATTCTACAACTGATCGACGTTGGAGATATAGGTCTATAGTTCTGCACATCTGTTCGACGTCCCTTCTTGAAAACGGGGGTGACCTGTGCCCTTTTCCAATCCTTCGGAACGCTACGCTCTTCTAGAGACCTACGGTACACCACTGCAAGAAGGGGGGCAAGTTCCTTCGCGTACTCAGTGTAAAATCGAACTGGTATCCCATCAGGTGCAGCGGCCTTTCCTCTTTTGAGCCATTTTAATTGTTTCTCTATCCCTCTGTCGTCTATTTCGATATCTACATTTAGTATTTCGGCCTTTAGTCTGTCATCCTCTGTTTCAGTACCATTTTGGTCACAGAGTGTCTGGACATTTTGTTTTGATCCACCTACCGCATTGACATAAGACCAAAATTTCTTAGGATTTTCTGCCAAGTCAGTACATAGAACTTTACTTTCGAATTCATTGAACGCCTCTCGCATAGCCCTCCTCACACTACAGTTCGCTTCGCGTAATTTTTGTTTGTCTGCGAGGCTTTGGCTATGTTTGTTTGCTGTGAAGTTCCCTTTGCTTCCGCAGCAGTTTTCTAACTCGGTTGTTGTACCACGGTGGCTCTTTTCAATCTCTTACGATCTTGCTTGGCACATACTCATCTAACACGTATTGTACTATGGTTTTGAACTTTGTCCACTGATCCTCAACACTATCTGTACTTGAGACAAAACTTTTGTGTTGAGCCATCAGGTACTCTGAAATCTGCTTTTTGTCACTTTTGCTAAACAGAAAAATCTTCGTACCTTTTTTTAATATTTCCATTTACGGCTGAAATCATCGGTGCAGTAACCGCTTTATGATCGCTGATTCCCTGTTCTGCGTTAACTGTTTCAAATAGTTCGGGTCTGTTTGTCACCAGAAGGTCTATATGCTATCGTCACGAGTCGGTTCTCTGTTTAACTGCTCAAGGTAGTTTTCAGATAAAGCACTTAAAAAAATTTCACTGGGTTCTTTGTCCCTGCCATCCGTTATGAACGTTTGAGTCTCCCAGTCTATATCCGGCAAATTAAAATCTTCACCCAGAACTATAACATGGTGGGGAAATCTACTCGAAATAGTTTCCATATTATCCTTCAGGTGCTCAGCCACAACCGTTGCTGAGCCAGGGGGCCTATAGAGACATCCAATTACCATGTCTGAGCCTGCTTTAACCATGACCTTCACCCAAATTATCTCACATTTCGGATCTCCGTCAATTTCCTTCGATACTATTGCACTTCTTATCGATATAAACACGCCTCCCCCTTCACTGTCCAGCCTGTCTCTGCGGTATACATTCCAATCTGAGTTTAGGATTTCGTTACTGTTTACATCTGGTTTCAGCCAACTTTCTGTCCCTACTACTATGTGGGCATTGTGACCATTTATTAATGAGAGCAGTTCTGGGACCTTTCTATAGACGCTCCTGCAGTTTACTATTAGCAGATTAATATTGTTATTCCTTGTTGCATTTTGCCTACTCCTACCTTGCCGCGTCTCAGGAGGTGTCTTGTCGGGCCTAGGGAAGGAATTCTCTAACCTAAAAAACCCACATGTGCACTCCACACGTACTCCGCTACCCTTGTAGCCGCTTCCTGCGTGTAGTGCACGCCTGACCTATTCAGGGGAACCCTACATTTCTCCACCCGATAGCGGAGGTCGAAAAATTTGGACCTCAGATCTCCGCAGAATCGTCTGAGCCTCTGGTTTAAGTCTTCCACTCGGCTCCAAACCAGAGGACTGCGATTCCACCCCGCGAGCGAGACTTTCCGCCTTCACCAACTCCACCAACCGCCTGTATGAACTGAGGATGTCCTCTGAACCCAGACGGCAGGAGTCATTGGTGCCGACATGAGCAACAATTTGCAGTCGGGTGCACCCAGTGCTCTCTATCGCCGCCGGCAGGGCCTCCTCCACATCTCGGATGAGACCCCCCGGCAAGCAGACAGAGTGAACACTGGCCTTCTTCCCCGACCTTTCCGCTATTTCCCTAAGGGGCTCCATCACCCGCCTAACGTTGGAGCTCCCAATAACTAATAAACCCCTCTCCCCCGTGTGCCTACCGAGCGAGGTGGCGCAGTGGTTAGCACACTGGACTCTCATTCCGGAGGACGACGGTTCAATCCCGCGTCCGGCCATCCTGATTTAGGTTTTCCGTGATTTCCCTAAATCGATCCAGGCAAATGGCGGGATGGTTCCTTTCAAAGGGCACGGCCGACTTCCTTCCCCATCCGCCCTTAATCCGATGAGACCGATGACCTCACTGTCTGGTCTCCTCGCCCAAAAAACCAACCAACCCCGTGTGCCTGCTCGGACCTTGCTGAAGGAGCGGCCACATGTCCTCTCACAGGCAGAGCGGGCGATGCCACACGGCCAGCCTCCACATTGACCCTCCGCCTCATGCGCCGCGAACGCCGCTGAACCCGCCACTCCCCTTGGGGAGAGGGTGGCCCAACCGCGCCCGGTACCCGCGAAGATGTCTCGACAGCAGGGACAGTTGGTGAAGCATGTAACACCTGGGGTGTACCATGCGACGCACCAGACTCCCCACTGCCGCTACACTCCGAGGCAGCAGCCTGAAGATGGCTGACCGCAGCCATGAACACGTTCAGCTGTTCGCGAACAGTGGCCAGCTCCTCCTGCGTCCGTACACAGCAGTCACACATCCTATCCATCCTAAGAAATCAACTTTTAACTAGACTGCTGATTCACTAAAGGCGGCTGATAGTTGACTAAACTGTGGTTGCTAGACACTTCTTGTAGAAAACAATGAAAATAGCACTACCTGTCTCTGGACTGTATTCAAAACAAACACTAGCACTACTGGCACTGTGGCTGACTAAAGGGACTCTCTCTGACTGTATTCAAAACACTGTTACTAGCACTCGACAATTTAAGTTTCCTAAAAGCAAAAACACACAGAAGAAGAAGTGACAAGTAAGAAAAACACAGTTAATACTTAAAATTAACGTAGCTCGCTGCACAGCAGACGTGATGCAGACGGCAGTTAAGACGTGGTAAGCACGCGCATGGATGGAGCAGCGTGCATACTTCAACACCCTCTCAGTTCCCGCAAGAACAACTAACTATGTGGCTGTTTCGTTTCTCCATTATCGGAGCTCAACGACTCTTCAGATAATTACTAGTTGAATTGCAACCAAAGTGAACGCAGTGTTCACACAAAATTCCGTTTTTTGAGTCATGCAGAGCGTGATGCTCCCTGTTGTACACTTGATGCTAGTTCAGAGGAGAGACCCCAAAGTTTTCAGTATTCTGTCTTTCATAGGAAACCTCTCCCCCACCTGCGTCCTTTCGTGCTTCATGTCACAGCTTTTTCAGACCAATGGGAGCATTCCTTTCCTCTTGTGGAAACTACCCCGCCAATCGCAAAGGGCCTATTTCTAAACTGTGTCGACATATGGCCACTTCTACTCCTTCCAAGTTTATTTCAGCCAATCGGACATTTTGTTTCCGCTCCTGAGGCCTAAAAGTTACACGCATACATCATGAGAGCACCACGGGCCTTTCACGTGATCAACTGCATCTCTGGTCTGTTTGTATCCATCTGGAAATTGCCCAACACAGTTTTCTAAAGAATTCCTCCGTCGCAAGCAGCGCTGAGCCCCTACCTGCTCCCCTCGATGTAACGCCCGGCACATTCGTTGTCTCTCTCGCCGTGGGTGACTGACCCTTGTTAGAAGCCATTTGTTGTATGCAGGTCATGACTGCACAACTCGCGTCTGTCTCCAAACCAAAACACTTTTTCCAGGAGCTTTTTTCATCTTTTGCTCATTGACATGCAGGATTTGGGTCAGGTGTGTTAACACCGTCGAATCAAGTGTCGTCCCTTTGGCATTACATACTGTACATTTTGATAGGCAAATTTGCTCACGATCACCGAAGTATGTCAGATGACATATTCCTCTCCTTTTTATCATGTATAAAATCTTACACAAGGCGCGGAATTAACATTCATTCAGCCTGCCACTCTACAATGTGCTAGTATTTTGTTTTTGAATGGAGCATCAAACCTAAAACAGGAAACAGGTTGTATTTTAAGAAAATAAAGTTGGTTGCAACCATTGTATTACAAATTGGTAGCAAAATATAAAAAAACTAAAACTTCTAGATGCACCTTTCATCAGTGCCTCCTTGTTGGGTAACACCTATGCATCCTGCCAGGTGCACAAGCCATGGGTGTATCATGATCTGCGGTCAGTGATAATCGTGTGTTCTGGCAACAGCAGGAGGTGACAGTGATAGTGGTGCATGATAAGTTTTACCGGAAATGAGTGAAAGATAACTGCACAAGACACTCATCATCAGAATGAAACTTAATAGGCTGTTGATCTATATCGCAGACTTTGAGCTTCAAATCCTCCATTAAAATCAGTTCAATGTTTTTTTTTACAGAAAAATTAATCTATGCATGTGGAAGAACTCCTTATTTCCTCTTTTTTTTGTTAAAATACGCATCTAGGCATGGCATCCATACCAGTGAGACAATGCGAAAATAGTTAGAAGGGCCCTGTCACTATTGGCTGAGATGCAGCCACCCAGCAGCCACAGAAGGAATGCTAGCAGGAAAGGAATAGTAACGTAGACTGCATATACGTGCACTGAAGCTAGCATCCACGTATCGTGTATTGTAAGACTAGAACGACTATATAAACAGAGAGTAGCCAATGATATATCATCACTGACTGACTGACTGGCTGAAAGCTGAAGACGGCATGTTGTTGTCAGTATTTTGTTTGATCCGGTAGTGTAAGGTGTTGCGATACTTTTGTAGATCGTGATAACTCTCTGAATATGTATTTTGTGGTATGTTATTTGTATACGAAATTATGTTACGCCTCGAACTTTATTGCATCATTTTTGCCATTTAATTTTATGTAATTTAACATCGACTAACACCCATGCTTTAAAAGACGTATCGCAATGGTTCCAAATCAGTTTGTCGCAGCAGTTTTTGTAGGTAACATTCTGACCACAGGTAGTTTACTGATTATACTGTGCTAGTTTAGTTCACGTAATTATGAATGACAGTCTAGAGCCTCGGCAGGTTCTTTCACTGTTTCAGCAGCAGTAGTTGTAGTAGTAGAAGAAGAAGAAGAAGAAGAAGAAAATCGTAAAGCCAGCTTGCACAAACCCAGAAATAATTCTTTTTATGAAGGAAGTACGGTATGTTTCAAGTATGATGCAAGTGTTTACTCCAGTGATGAACGGGAAACAGTATCCTTGTAGGCAGGCTGTGGCCACTGCATGATGCTCTAGTCCGTAACATGGACTTTGTGACAGGTGGCAAATTTGATCAGATACAGACCAGACGAGTCACGAGCGACCTTGGAAAGAAGTCAGGGACAGTCGTTGCGCCGTTTATCACTTCAGATTGGTGCATCAGCAGTGTCTGTTCGAAGAGCTATGTGGAAACTCAAACTAAAATATTAGAAAGTAAACTACAGTGCACTACCCGACCAGTCCAGATATTGTTGCACAAACTCAGTACTACGTCCAGGCTTTGCAGTCTGTGATCCACGGAGAGGTAGATCGCTGGGCTCTTTATCTTCTGAATCACTGCTGCATTCACAGAGTTCCGTGAACCCGCAGAAAAACTGACGTTGGATTTCCGAAAATCCTGATCAGTTACATCAAGACCATCTGCATGACGTGAATTAGGTTTGTGGTATGGAATAAGTACATTACGATTTCCTGGGCCGATGCTTTTTCACTGTACCCTAACTTCTGATTAACAGTGAGCTTCCGGGTGTTCTGCCCAGCAGTTGTTCCCATTTTCTGCACTGCCGCCTTCTTCAGGTGCTGCGAGTCTTCCTGTTGTGTGTACTCAATGTCTGGATTCCAGCCAGACTGTGAATTATTATTTGTCTCACGCCGCTACTTATAGCCAGGTTCGATTCCCGACGCCTAATACATCTTTCGATGTAGCTAGCGCTAATATCCCGTGAAAAGCGAATTCTCTTTGCGTTTTCCAACTCTGGTGGATGTGGTTGTCATAAACTGAATGCCGGATCCTAGCGTTATTTAAACTGAAACTGGCGACCCTGTTCATTAGATTTTCTGGCCTCTTAATTCTGATAAAGTCCATAATTGTGCTGTTTCCGGAACTTCCGATTTGCACCACGATACTGGTCTCGCCGTATTTCATTTCTTGATTGTGTTAAAGACAGTGCTGGACGACAGCTTATCTGCTCAGTTGTTTCAGTCAAATACGTCGCTGATATTTGTTACATTTCTCATCGACTGTTCTGATAGTCTGCCCCCACACAAGACATGCCACACTCGCATGGAACACGATACACACCCGACTATCGGAGACGTAGAACGTCTTTAACCTTACAAAGAACACTCTTTACCTTACAAGGGGAGGCCACGATGTTGCGGTCACAGCTTTAGTTCAAACTTTGTAAATCTTTAGTAGGCCATTAAAACAAAATAATGTGCAAGTAGTAAGGTGCACTAATCTGGCAATTTCGAGAAAACTGAAAGAGAAGTTTTACGCATCTATTATATAACTAATGTATGTGTTTATGGGTGTCGTAAAACGAACGTTCATGAGGCGACGGGTCAGCTCCCTCAACACTTTTAATTTATATTTTTTTCATCACTGGTCATATTTTATGTGACATTTGAGAGGTAATATAATGAAAAAAGCCACATTCATTTGCATGAAGTTTCAATTCATGTTTTCCAAGTCTGACAAATACCATCCTGCAGCGTTTGATGTCAAGAGCACATGCAATGACTAATTGTGCTTTACTCTTGTCGTCTGGCACAGTGTGACTTACTATGTTACTGATTACGAATAACGTCATTCGCATTATTATATATCGAGATTTGACTTGGGTTTTCCAAGCCTGACCTTCGCCCTTGAAAATTTAATTACAAATAGTCAGCATCATATTCTTGGGCCTTTGCCCCACTTCACTGCGGGGTCGGACTCGTTACTATAGATGTCACGATTTTAGTGTCGGAGGGTGGCGGATGCCCTTCCTGTCGCCACCCTGAACCCCCTGGGACGGAATGAGTGTACCCCAGCTGTCTGCATCTAGCGTAAGTCATGGAATGGTGCGAACGTTTTCAAATGTCTGCGAGTCATGTAACTGAGGCGGGACATGGGGACCATCCCGGTATTCACCTTGTGGGATGTGGAAAACCGCCTAAAAACCACAGCCGGGCTGGCCAGCACACCAGCCCTTATCGTTAATCTGCTGGGCGGATTCGATCCGGGGCCGGCGCGGCTACCCGAGTCTAGGAAGCAGCTCCGTAGCGTCCTCGGCTAACCTGGCGAGCATCTCACGATTTTAATTACAAACAATAAATAGCCAAATAACCTATGAAATTGCGCGGAAGAACACTATTAATCAATTGTGCCGAAAAAGCAGAGAGATCGCCTAACTTCCGATTTTTGTGTTGACAATATACTGCAGCCATTTTCAACAACTAAAAGAAAGTCCTACGTTTATCTCACACAAGAGCACACAGCGGAAATGCCTCGGCAGTATGACGATTAAGAGATGCATTTCATGTGAAGACATGGTTTCTATCATCAAAAACACCTTAATACTGTCGTGTAATAGTTAGCTCTTTCTGGCACGAGCAAAGAGACACGCTAAGTAAAGCTTGGAAACAAAATACGGTATACGCAGTTTGTATAATAATGGGAAAAGAAAAACAAAATTAAAAGAGAATTCCACATGACTGACAATTGTAGGAAACAAAAAGCCTTTGTCCTGGAACACAAAACTAAGATATTATCAGACATAGGTAAGGCGTGAGGCACTGAATACAGCAGAAACAATTACACTAACAAGATCTGAGGATATTGAAAAACTGGAAGACTTAGAAAGAAGGAAGAATTCTACGGACAAGATTGGAACTTAAAAGCAACAGTAATACTAAATACAAATCAAGGACTGACAGCTCTATTTGAAAACGGAAAAATTAACTGATATAATGAAGAAAAGAAGATTACAGTTTTATGGACAAACATACCGAATAGGTAAGACTAACCAAGCACACCTTCAATCTATTAAAAAGCGACAGGTCCAAACACACATGGTTCACTGAAACTGACAAGGATTTGAAAAACACTGCAATTAAAATGGATACAATAGATACCGGAACACTTTTTAGAGAAGCGACACAAAAATTAGGATTTAAGGAAAGCAAGAGGTCAGAAAATGAAAAATAGTGCCCCCAGGAGAAAGGTAAGGTCACCTTCGAAGGATGAAATAACGAAGTTAGTTCTGGGAGCGAAGAAAATCACACAGGAAGAAGCATAGTCAATGTTAATTTACTGTATCCTCCAAAAGATTTGTTGGAATAAATAGTGAAATAAATGCGAGCGCTGCAGCCATGCAATCACAATTTGAAAATAGATTTTGACTGCACAATAAAATCGGGCATCTGCAGTTCAGAGCGGCTTTGCCGCCGTCCTGTGCAGTCATAGCGAGCACACACGGGCCACGCAATGCTGCGAGCTGCCACAGCTGTTAGCAGGGCGCTGTTTTGTGGCCTTTTAAACGTGGCCACTTGGCTCCTCACATGGTTGCGCAATGTGGCTGGAGACCACAACGTTTCCGTTGTCTTACTCTCCCGTGTTTCACAACACAACTGCTTAGACTCAAGTCCACACAGTGAACTTCAATCACACTTCCATATAGCCAGTGGGAGACTGTACTCACCAGTGATTGTAGTTTGCTATGCAACACATACGTTAGTTCTCCTTACCGATGTAAACGTCGATGGACAAGGAAAACGAAAATAATTTGAACAGGCGGACCCAAAGCCGTTCAATCGACAATTGCACAGTATAGATTGAATAAAATAACTTTGTGATCAGCAGATGGCATTGATGAGCAGTTGTTACCGTAGTGCAGTCACCAATGCTTCAGTGCTCTGGGCTGCATATAAGCTACCTGAAAAAGAAAAGGCAAGCAACGAAGGGAGCACGTGGCGCTAGAGAAGGAAAGAAAATTAGTAGGGTGCCGCTCGATCCACAGAAATGTCAATTACAAGGGTATCTTAATTGCAGTAACAAAGTATTTTTTTTTTTTTTTCTTCTTACGGGGCATCCGCAACTTTACAAGTCACTTTGAAGAATGAAGAAACCACAGGACAGTTGCTTAATCCACGGTTTTTTCTGGTGTACACGACCGGTTTCGGGACAAAAAATGGTTCAAATGGCTCTAAGCACTATGGGACTCAACATCTGAGGTCATCTGTCCTCTAGACTTAGAACCACTTAAACCTAACTAACCTAAGGACATCACACACATTCATGCCCGAGGCAGGATTCGAACCTGCGACCGTAGCAGCAGCGCGGTTCCGGACTGAAGCACCTAGAACCGCTCGACCATAGTAGCCGGCGGGTTTCGAAACACCTAAAAGTTCCATCATCTAGTGTAAATTGTGATTGGAGGGAAGAGGACCCCTACATTTAAAAAAAAAAAAAAATTACGTTATGTGGACACCCTAATCTTCCTGGATAATTTCATAACTAACTACAATATTTTTGTGATGGTTCTGTTGGTTGATTAATTGTATTGGGTGGGTGGGAATGAAGATTTCTTACGATTTCAAGTTCCTCTAGAACAGTGAGTATCCGACCTTTCTCTTAGTGTATAAGACAATTTGTGTTTCCAGT
Organism: Schistocerca piceifrons; assembly: GCF_021461385.2. NCBI lineage: Eukaryota > Metazoa > Arthropoda > Insecta > Orthoptera > Acrididae > Schistocerca > Schistocerca piceifrons. The sequence goes on along the minus strand of NC_060138.1, from coordinate 545,407,641 downwards.
TGCGCAGCACGGAGGAGCGGTTGTTATGGAATTTTTTGTAAATAATTCCACGCAATATGTGATTCAATCACCCCCACCCCATTTAATGGCATTTTACATGTTTCATTATTTTGGTAACTTTTGGTGTCCGGTCGTGATATCCATTTATTCGCGGATTTTTCAGGTCCTTTCACTCTTTTGATACGAAACCTTTTGCTCGATGACAACCTTGGTGTGAGAATGACTTCAGAGATTAAGTGATTGTCTTTCTAAGTAACGTCCAGTTCTCTCTTTCAATGTGTTTTAATTTAGAAATTTAAGCCGCATACTTCCTTACCTGATATTTCAGACTTGAGGATCTCCTCCCATCCGTGCGTAATAGAATATTTGTATTATTACAGTTTACACCAGATGACGAAACTTAGAGTTCCGAAACCGGTCGTGTACACAGAAAAAAAATACGGTTTAAGCAACTGTCTTGCGGTTTATCCATTTTTCAAAATAACTGAAGTAAATTAACGCAATTCAGGAAATCAGGAATCCAGCGGCTGCGTAATTCATAATCGTTTATTCGTAGTTACTACGGAATAAGACTGAAACTAAATGTCTCCGAAACTCAGCACTGTATCGCGATGTGATATGATGAAGTTTAAAAGAAAAATATAGGGTGCTTCAAAAATACGTGTCAGATTTCGCACGAATACAGTGTTAAAAAAAAGTATTCCGTCTTTTGGTAGGTGGTAGTATGGACCAAAACAAGACAAAACTGTCTAGTAAACACGGTGTTAAAATGCATATCGTAAGAACTAGGAGCATTGGTTCATCTTCGCATCTGTGGAACAGACTTCTTTACTTTACAAGTGGTCACAGCTCTTAAGGAACGCGTTTTAGAGCCCATGTTTACTAGACTTTTTTTCTTGTTTTGGTCCATACTACCACCCATCAAAACACGGAATACTTTTTTTTACACTGTGTATCTTGTACATGAATAAAAATAGAAACTAGTGTAAATTTCAACTTGGCGCATAGAACTAAAATGTTATTTTCAAAAGAACCATCGTAATTTACAAGGGTATAGCTTTCAGCTGCATGCTGGACGGCCTCTGTGGCCGACCGGTTCTAGGCGCTGCAGTCTGGAACCACGCTGCTGCTACGGTCGCAGGTTCGAATCCTGCGTAGGGCATGGATATATGTGATGTCCTTAGATTAAGTAGTTCTAAGTCTAGGGGACTGATGACCTCAGATGTTAAGTCCCATAGTGCGTAGAGCCATTTGAAATACAAGGTTGATATTTTCTTCAGCTACGTTTCTGATCAAAGTTTTCATTCATCTCTCACAAATGTTCAGAGTGCCCTCCACCAGAGGCACGACAGACTTCCAGTCGATAGTCAAACACGTCCCATAATTTTGCGAGTATTTGTTGGAGCTAAAGCAGTCATTGCCGTTGCCATGCAGCGAAGCAGTTTCCCCCAAAAGTGTTGGAATGGGAGGTGCACAAACGGGGTCTTCCACAGATCCTCACAAAAACAGTCACATACCTTGGGATCAGGTGACGTCGCAGGCTAATGGCGCAATGATGCGAGATACTTACGCTTCAAGGCAGATTCACTGCTGACGGTACCTCAATGTGATGAAACGCTCATTCAAGCACGTGCCAGTAAGGTGGTGTTCCGTCCTGTTGCAAAATGGCTTTTTCGGCGTTTTCTCGCAATCGTGTAATAAACTAGCAAGGAAGCTATTGCCAGGGGATATTCTGTACCTCCCCCCCCCCCCCCCCCCCCGTCCCCCGTCCCCGTCCCCCCTCAACATCATGAACTGGCAACTTACAACTGGTATCAAGGTGAACTTTTAGTATTGGTGTGTGAGTTACAATACAGTCCAGAGTTCTATATTAACTTCTGTAAACGATATAAGCTTATGAAATCAGAAGAAACTTTTTGAAGCAGACTTAACTCTGTCGATGTCGTATGATCTCACTTTCCGTAAAACGTTCAATAAAGTATACGAACTGGTAATATTCCATGTTGGAAACGCATGTACGGCGAATAGAAATTACACGCAATTATTAGCATCAGTCCAGTAATAGTTTAAAAAAATGTCGGTAGTATTTTACCCAACATTGTCGTGTGGAAATAGCTGGTACGCCGGTGTGACTCGGGCACGCTGTGCTTCTCCATCACGACCATTACAAGTCGCAGTCTCCCTCTTTTATTACATCTTGTACTCAAAAAGAACTTCCTTGTCCTCTCTTTATCCAGTCATATGAATAAATTTTTCGTCCTCCTCCATTTCATTTTCATTACAGTCTTAATTTTGTCTTCTTCTTCAATCTGTTTCCTGATCCATCTGATTGTTTTGCTATCGTGCGTAGTAACACTCGCCAAGCATCTTTCATTCTTCGATGAATTGCCGTAATTACTGGATATTTCTCCCATTATAAGTCGACTTGCCACTGCCATAAGTCAAAATTAATAATAGTAACCAAGCTGTGCGACGCATATGTAAATTAGGGGAAAACATAACAAGAAAAATGGAGACCACGTGTTAGATCAAGTGAAGTAGTTCTGATAGCTTCGGAGCAAAATGACGTTTGATGGCCGGCCAGGGTGGCCGAGCGGTTCTAGGCGCTTCAGTCTGGAACCGCGCGACTGCTACGGTCGCAGGTTCGAATCCTGCCTCAGGCATGAATGTGTGTGATGTCCTTAGGTTGGTTAGGTTTAATCCCGCCCCTCGGGCGTGTGTGTGTGTGTGTGTGTGTGTGTGTGTGTGTGTTTTAATCTTAGCGGAAGTTAGTTTAAGTAGTGTATAATTCTAGGAACCGATGACCTCAGCAGTTTGGCTCCTTAGGAATTCACACGCATTTGACGTTTGATGGATGAAGCAAAGACGGACATAAGAAACTGACAAGCACAGCAGACAGTGTATTCTTGGACAAAATAGTCTACTAGTATCAAAAATATGCCTCGTTTAAGACTCGTGTTTCAGACGCACATTCTGAAAAACTGCAAATTCCCTGTTTAGTAGTAATTATGATGACTTCTATAACGATGTGCGGCTTTCGTAATACACACATCAAAAAAAGCTTTCCAACACCTCGGTTCCGAAATTTCCGGAACGTGTACAGAAAATTGGAGTAGAGATAAACATAAACACCATTTCCGCCCTTTTTATAGCTCAGGAAAACCACACATTGCATGTTGCACCACCATTCAGCGAGACCTTCACAGATGGTGGTCCAGATTCCTGTACACTGTACGTCCTGTTGCATTGATGCAAGCCTGTATTCGTCATGGCATACTATCCACAAGTTTACTAAGGCACTGTTGGTCCAGATTGTCCCACGCCTCAACGGCGATTCGGCGTAAATCCCTCAGAGCGGTTGGTAGGTCACGTCGTCCATAAACAGCCCTTTTCAATCTATCCCAGGCATGTTCGATAAGGTTTGTGTCTGGAGAACACGCTGGCCACTCTAGTCGAGCGATGTCATTATCCTGAAGGAAGTCATTCACAAGATGTGCACGATGGGGGCACGAATTGTCGTCCATGAAGACGAATGCCTCGCCCATATGCTGCCGACATGGTTGCAGTATCGGTCGGAGGATGGCATTCACGTATCGTACAGTCGTTACGGCGCCTTCCATGAACACCAGTGGCGTACGTCGATTCCACATAATGCCACCCCAAAACAGCAGGGAACCTCCACCTTGATTCACTCGCTGGACAGTGTGTCTAAGGCGTTCAGCCTTACCGAGTTACATCAAAACACGTCTCCGACGATTGTCTGGTTGAAGGCATATGCGACACGCATCGGTGAAGTCAACGTGATGCCAATCCTGAGCGGTCCATTCGGCTTGTTGTTGCGCCCATCTGTACCGCGCTGCATGGTGTCGTGGTTTCAAAGATGGGCCTCGCCATGGACGTCGGGAGTGAAGTTGCGCATCATGCAGCTTATTGCGCACAGTTTGAGTCGTAACACGACGTCCTGTTCGTTGCACGAAAAGCATTATTAAACATGGTGGCGTTGCTGTCAGGGTTTCTCCGAGCCATAATCCGTAGTGGCCCATGGGCGGCCTGTGCGAGGCATGTCATCGACAGTTCTTGTCTTTCTGTATCTCCTCCACGTCCGAACAACATCGCTTTGGTTCACTCCGAGACGCCTGGACACTTCCCTTGTTGAGAGCCCTTCCTGGCACAAAGTAACTATGCGGACGCGATAGAACCGCGATATTGACCGTCTAGGCATGGTTGAACTACATACAACACGAACCGTGTACCTCCTTCCTGGTGGAGTGACTGGAACTTATTGGCTGTCTGACCCCCTCCATCTAGTAGGCGCTGGTCATGCATGGTTGTTTACATCTTTGGGTGGGTTTAGTGACATCTCTGAGCAGTGAAAGGGACTGTGTCTGTGATACAATATCCACAGTCAACGTCTATTTTCAGGAGTTCTGGGGACCGGAGTGATGCTAAACTTTTTTTGCTGTGTATATTATAAATTAAGAAGAAAAGACAGAGCTTGCAAATACAGGCATTTATGTACTTATAGGTCGTGTTTGAGAAGGATGGGACATGTAGTCGGCCGTGGCTTAATAACCGAACCAACAGGGCATATGGCTGAAGGCGCTAAATCAGGATACCAGATGAGTATTAGTCACCATCCTCCCAAATACAAGACTAGTGCCTTAACAGTAGCGCAACCTCATTCCGTTTATCCACAGTGTAAAAATACTGTTCTTCTACCTACCTCCCTGCAGATAAATTATTTCATAACTCCAGAATGAGATTTTCCCTCCACAGCGGAGTGTGCGCTGTTATGAAAATTCCTGGCAGATTAAAACTGTGTGACGAGACTCGAACTCGGAACCTTTGCCCTGCGAGAGCGGGTCCTGAGTCGTGCTTGGGTAGCTCAGTTGGTAGAGCACTTGCCCGCGAAAGGCAAAAGTCCAGAGTTCGAGTCTCGGTCCGGCACACAGTTTTAATCTGCCAGCAAGTTTTATTTCATAACTGTTCGTGTAGTTCTGCACATCTCTGAAATAGTCTTCATCGCAAAAAATTAGTAAAGATGTTGTTTCTCTGCCTCGTGATGACTGGGTGTTGTTTGATGTCCTTAGGTTAGTTAGGTTTAAGTAGTTCTAACAAGGGAACCTCCCCATCGCACCCCCCTCAGATTTAGTTATAAGTTGGCACAGTGGATAGGCCTTGAAAAACTGAACACAGATCAATCGAGAAAACAGGAAGAAGTTTTGTCGAACTATGAAAAAAATAAGCAAAATATACAAATTGAGTAGTCGATGTGTAACATAAGCCACATCAAGGACAAGGTAATGTCAGGAGCGCCGTAGTCTCGTGGTTAGCATAAGCAACTGGTGAACTAGAGGACCTCGGTTCAAGTCTTCCCTCGAGTAAATGTTTCAACTTTTTTATTTTCTAGCAGTTGACGTGTGTCAATTATCAAAGTTCAGGAACTCACACAATCAACTTCGCTCTCGAGAATTCCAGTTCAGATTTGCTTGGACATATGCAGGATTTGACGGTCTACACACGGAAAAAATTGGAAAACGTTAAAAACATATGCTTTGATAGAGCACAGGGAAAACTGTGTGACTGTGAAACTGTTGGATTCATTTGTTGCAGTTTATGTGACAAACTCTTATGTTTTCATCACTTTTTTGGGAGTTATTATCACATCCACAAGAAAACCTAAATCGGGCAAGGTAGAAGAATCTTTTTACCCATTCGCCAAGTGTACAAGTTAGGTGGGTCGACAACATATTCCTGTCATGTGACGCACATGCCGTCACCAGTGTCGTATAGAATATATCAGACGTGTTTTCCTGTGGAGGAATCGGTTGACCTATGACCTTGCGATCAAATGTTTTCGGTTCCCATTGGAGAGGAACGTACTTTCGTCTACTAATCGCACGGTTTTGCGGTGCGGTCGCAAAACACAAACACTAAACTTATTAGTGTACAGAGACGTCAATAAACGAACTGACAGGTCATAACTTTGCGAAAATAAATAAAGTAAAATTTTTACCCGAGGGAAGACTAGAACCAAGGACCTCTCGTTTCGCAGTTGTTCACGCTAACCACGGGACCACGGCGCTCCTGAGCTGACACTATGCTCGATGTTGCTTATCTTGCACATGGACTACTCAGTTTGTATATTTTACTTATTTTTTCTGTAGTTCCATACAACTTCTTCCTGTTTTCTCGATTGATCTGTGTTCAGTTTTTCAAGGCCTGTCCACTGTGCCAACTTATAACTAAAACTGAGGGGGGTGGGATGGGGAGGTTCCCTTGTAAGTTCTAGGGGACTGATAACCATAGATGTTAAGTCCCATAGTGCTCAGAGCCATTTGAACCATTTTTAGTAAAGATGTTGACCAGTTCCAGCTGCTAAGCCGTCATCAGAACTGTTTTGCTTGGTACAAGCCAAATAGTTCTGATGACGGCGTAGCAGGTGGAATTGGTCAACATAGTTACTAACGTTTTACGTTCAAGACTATTTGAATAAAAATATTTACGATGCTGTTTGGTTTCTATTTGCCGCTGCCTGAAAAACAGTGAGCATCCCTCCGTAATGAGTGAGTTGTAGGAGCCTAGAAAGAGGACAAAAGTTGGTGGTATAATCAGTTGCAGAGCTCGGGTGTAAGATTTCCCGAAAAGAAAAGGTAAAATGTGAACGTGCGTTACGAAATGACAGTGGTGCTTTTGTTCCACTTCACTGGGGTTATGTATTTTACCAGATTCCTACTCTGTGCTTCAAAAGCAACCCTTCACCGTATATAACGTATTGCTTAGCAGATCCTTGTAGTTATCACGTTAACCTGCTTAGGCAAAGAGTACTGCATAGTTTTATTTCCTGCTAGAACATTGTGACTGGAAAGAACAGGATGATAGTTCATGTTAAGGTGTCACGCAATAACTTCTATATTAGTTGATGATATTAGTTGATAAAAACTGTACAGAAAGTCAGAGACTGGAATGTAAGGGACAAATAAGGGTTGGGTGTCTTGAGATTAATATCTTGGCACAGGGTTGGAAGTCGTTGTGGACCGCGTCAAACCAGTCAGAAGACTGATGACTAAAAATAAGGAGACGGTATGCGGATATGAAGGGTTTAGCAGTAGACAGGCAAAGTAGTTGTAGGATCGACGACTAAGAGGGCGCTTCACAGCTGCGGGTAGAGACGTTGCGGTATCACTGAAATGACTAACTATCGATTCCTTTAATATCAGTAATAGCAACACCAAATATGCAGCAAGTTTACAATACGTTAAAACATGTTCAACTATCGAAAGCTGCGACGGGAAAGTAATAACCTTCCATTACTAGTTTGGTTGGAATCAAAATGATGGACATCTGTTACATCCATTTATTATACGGGAAACACAAGTACAGTAGAAAAACTAGATAAGATGCTTATTCCATAATAAGATGTCAGCTACATATACCGGATATCAGTTATCTATACCAGAAATATTATGTGCCCACTACTTCGGTTAAGTAGGTCGAATATTGATTTTATACCCGGCATGGTTAATGCAAACATACCACGAATTCCAATTTTACCTCGCACGCTAATACTGGGACATAAGGGTAGCATAAAACTTATGGAAAGACCGATATTTAGTTTGTTGTTCGAATAATTGTCCCTTACTTCTCGCGTTTGCATTTTATTTTATACTAGCTGTTCCCGGCCATGAATTTCTGTGGCTCAGTCTGGTTAAATGAAGGAAAAAAATAATGAGGAAGCACACGTTTCTAATATGTATGGGAATTGAATGGACTTTCTAATCTGCCCACCCCCCTCCCCCACCTCTGTCCATCTCTTCCTGCCCAATCTCTCTGTCCATCTCTCCAAAAAATGGTTCAAATGGCTCTGAGCACTATGGGACTTAACATCTCTGGTCATCAGTCCCCTAGAACTTAGAACTACTTAAACATAACTAACCTAAAGACATCACACACATCCATGCTCGAGGCAGGATTCGAACCTGCGACCGTAGCAGTCGCGCGGTTCCGGACTGAGCGCCTGAACCGCTAGACCACCGCGACCGGCTGTCCATCTCTCCCTTTCCGCTTTCATCCCACCTCTTTGTCCACCTCGTTTTCCCCCCATCTCTCTGACCTTCAGCCTAGTTCATTGTTCTTGTAAATTCAGTTCTGTAGCAATCTGCTAATCATAAGCCTACGAGCCATAAAAACAACTTTGCCATTTGCTATCGACTTTTGCTATTAAATATAAAAAAATATAGCCTACATGTGTCCATATGTTTGGTACAGTAACGCGTGAAAATTAAATCGGTCGAGTACTTTTGTCATTTTTGGTAACAATTTTGCTCTCTATATCTAACATATATATATATATAACACGCTGGTATTTGAATGCAGCGTCGAGCAAAAATTTCAAAGGAATAGGTGGAGAACTTTCAAATATTGAAATAATCAGCAACCAGTTGCATTATCTGCGACTGTCGACAGTAAGATGCATACAGTGGAATACCGTGGTCATGTGGGTCATAGTGCACCTACAAAAATGTGTATACATGCACTGTGAATCACGTGACCACGGCATTTTATTGTCGACATTCGTAAATAATGCGATACGTATAATCTTCTGAAGAGGGGTAGTAAGGCCCGAAATCGGGTAAAAAATTAAATTTCTTTTATGTAACTGGATGCTGATTATTTCAATATATACAGCTAAAGTTGCTGAGAACAGATAAAATACTACACTTTCATAGATTGAAAGTTTTGAACCAACGAACTTTAACATTTTTACATGTATAGATTGAATTTCGTCTCTAAAAACATACGTTCTGCATTTCGTCTTGAACTAGAAATACGTCGTTTAGTGTTCTAGAAAAGCTTAAAGATAGATAAGAACTCAGTATGTTGGGACATTGCCTGTAACCGGTTTCGGTATTATGCTTATATGGATATGGTGTCTGTTTTTTCGGACATGTCGGAAAGAACACACACCATTGATAACCTGCAGCCGTCTAGAACGAAATTAGAATTATATTACTACCGTCAGCTGCTCACGGGTGTTGATATATATCAACGGGGACAGATGAAAACGCTCTATCCATCTGAGCCACCGAGGGCACAGAGGATAGTGCGACTGCAGGGACTATCTCGCGCACTCCTCCCGCGAGACTCACATTCTCACCTTGTATGTCCACACACTACATTCGTAGTGTCCCACCCCAACACACTCATTACTCGTGGAAGACATTCTTACCAAGTCCCGTAAGAGTTCGGGGAATATGTGTGCATCCGCACAGAAGAAGGAGGTCATGGGCGGTATTGCCAGAACTATATACTTACATGGATATGGTGTCTGTTCTATCGGACATGTCCTCTGTGCCCTCGGTGACTTAGATGGATAGAGCATCTGCCATGTAAGTGGGAGATCCCGGGTTCGAGTCCTGGTCGGGGCACACATTTTCACCTGTCCCCGTTGATATATATCAACGCCCGTGTGCACCTGACGGTATTAATGTAATTCTAATTTGTTTCGGTATCATCGAGGTATCAGTACAGTTTGTGGTTCAATGATATCTATACTCAATATCGTACGGTACCTGGTGACGTCCCCGGCTGTGTGCTGTGAGCGGAGAGAGCAGCCGCGGCGAGCGCCAGTCAGTAAACACGGGCGGCGCGTCGGCTGTGGATGTGACCTGCACGCCGTGGGTACCGGTTTGAACCTGATTCGAGCAGCGGCGGGAGTCGGTCGCGCGCCAACACTTGCCCCTGCAATTGAGCCAATGTGATTCTGCCAGTTAGGCGCCATAAATACTTCGCTAATGCGATAAGGCACTCAACACGTCGCTGCCGCGTGCATGTAGTACTGTGCAAGCGGCAGGCGATTAGGAGGGTGTGACAGCTGTGAACGGGGTAGGGGTTTACTTGCATTTATTGAGGAAAAGCTGTGAATTGCAAAAGGAAGAGATAAAATCATCACTATGTTACTATCGTAAAGTATCCTCCAGCCTTACTAGTGACTCAGTGATAATTCTCGAGGGGTATAACCTCAGCGATATTCCGTGGAACAGGGAGAGTGTCTGGGGGTGAGGGGTTTGCAGAGGGAGAGGGCAGCACTGCATCTCTACAGTGACCCTGACCGTGCGCCACACCTCCCACTGACGTGCAGACATCCTCGACCTACGGCGTACGTTAATTACGAGGCGTGTTTTTTAAGTAAGTACCGTTTTGAAATTAAAAACAGACGTGCTAAGATAACTCAATTTTATTTTTACATGAAAGCCTGTACCTTACTCTACTTTTCTACGTAATTTCCGTCAATATTGAGGCACTTGTCATAACGTTGTACCAGTTTTTGAATACCCTCCTCATAGAAGTCTGCCGCCTGACTTGTTAACCACGCCATCACCACTGTTTTGACTTCGTCAGCGTCTTGAATACGCTGACCGCCCAGGTGTTTATTCAGTGTAGGAACAGATGGTAGACACTGGGCGCAAGATCGAGGCTGTACGGAGGATGATTTCGAGTTTCCCATCGAAAAGATGTGATGAGATCTTTGGTCGCTCAACTTCCGTGGACTGTTGCCTTGATTCTGGTGTGACGTAGGCCACCCATGTTACATCGCCCGTAGCAATTTGCCTTAAGAAATCATCACCGTCATTGTGGTACCGCTCAAGGAAAGTCAATGCACTGTCTAAACGTTTGGTTTTGTGCACACCCGTCAACATTTTCGGTGTCCAACGTGCTCTCAATTTTCGGTAATTCAAGTGCTCGGTCACAAGACCATACAAAACACTGCGAGAAACATTAGGAAAGTCATCCCACAAGGAGGAAATCGTAAAGCGTCTGTTTTCTCTCACCTTATTGTCCACTTCCTGCACCAAACTTTCACTAACGAGTGAAGGACGCCCACTCCGTTGTTCATCATGCACGTTTGTGCGGCCATCTTTAAATGCTCTCACCCACTTTCTTACCATTCCATCACTCATAATGTTTTCTCCGTAAACTGCACAGATCTCACGATGAACATCGAACGCTTTTAGGCCTTAGCACTAAGAAATCTTATAATATCCCGTACTTCACAGTCGGCGGGACTCATGATTATCGGAGGCATCTTAAACACTCAGTACACAACGTAAACAAGGAAGAATCAGACTGTAATGGCGTCAGTGTGTAGGTTAAGGTACAGGCTTTCATGTAAAAATAAAATTATTGAGATATATAAGCAGGTCTTCTTTAACTTCAAAACGGTACTTACTTAAAAAACACGCCTCTTACATCTCGGCCGGTGCTTGTCCCAGAGCCTCGATGGCGATGTAACGAAAGCAACCCGTGTTCTAACTTTTCTGTGGGAGAATAGATATTACCACTTCATTTGAAACCAGTTATTTTGGTAGTCGCTTTACGGGACAAACGAGGGAATGGATTTTGCCCCTGGTAGATCCTTGTCTCCCTCCTCATCGGCCTGGATATGTACGCCAAAATTTGACTCCCCAGTGGAATAAGTAGGATAACTGGCATCCTAGGCAAACTTTACTTTTCACATCTCCTCTCTCTACCCCTCCCCCCCCCCCTCCTTTTCCCTCTCGCTGATATCCCCCAATTTTTTGTTTAATCCTCGTCGCCCATTAACTTGTTTATTCGTTTATTGAAATCGTTGTGACTTAAACATTTTAATAATACTTTCTTGTGTAATACAGTTCAAAACGTAGGAGAACACACAGTCGTAACCCGCATCGCTTAAGCGTTGCTCTTTAAATTGCTTCATTGCCGATCAATCCAATGCCGCAGACAAACGAAACAACAGTCGCAAAAAAGTACTCTTTACAGTTTCGTTGCGCTGGCTCGCTTGGTACCGTGGCTGTGCCTCCTAGTTGTCGGAAACAAAATGCATCTCTGTACTAGGGAGACATGCACTTCAGTCTTGCGATGTGCTTCACCACATTACTTACTGTGTATTGTATGTACCCCAGTATTGCAGTTGAATTTAAAATGTTGGTTTATAGCATGATACTTGTTAATACTTAAGATTTGTCACGTATCTGATTAAATAATGTCACATTATACCAGAGTATGGTCCGCTTCTGACTGAAACGGTTTGTTTAATAAAGTTATGATATAGCTGTGTGCAAACCATGGTTTTCCAGAAATTCATAGATTTTATTGTTCAAAGACATCATGTGGGAATGAAACTACATGGTCAAAAAAGACGTGTTATGAGTACGTTAGATTTTTAAGGAAAAATGAAGCATTAGAACTAGAGTAATCCGTGAAAGTTCCTGACATTAAAACTATGTGCCGGACCGAGACTCGAACTCGGGACCTTTGCCTATCGCGGGCGAGTGCTCTACCAACTGAGCTACCCAAGCACGACTCACGACCCGTCCTCACAGCTTCAGTTCTGCCAGTACCTTGTCTCCTACCTTCCTAACTTTACAGAAGCTCTTCTGCGAACCTTGCAGAACTAGCACTCCTGGAAGAAAGGATATTGCGGAGACATGGCTTAGCCACAGCCTAGGGGATGTTTCCAGAATGAGATTTTCACTCTGCAGCGAAGTGTGCTCTGATATGAAACTTCCTGACAGAGCACTTGCCCGCGAAAGGCAAAGGTCCCGAGCTAGAGTCTCGGTCCGGCACACAGTTTTAATCTGTCAGGATGTTTCATATCAGCGCACACTCCGCTGCAGAGTGAAAATCTCATTCTCTAAAGTAATCCGTGTTTTAGTGAGAACAAACGTAGATTTATACACACTACACTGAGAGAGTATGTTGACGCACTGTTAGCATTCAAAAGTGCTGGTCACTGTTCAATTGTTGCAGTGCGCCGGGCATTGGAGTCTTTGGAAGCGATCCTGCTGTGAGAATACTGAAGCACACACTGTTACAACCTCCTCTCCCTGTTTCTAGGGCGTAAAAACACGAGGCCTTTATTTCGCTCTACAGGGCAGTACTTCGATGTGAGCAACGAGTGACACATTATGAGCTAATGCAGCAAGTGTTCATAATATGACTAGCACTTATTTTCTTTACCATTATAAATTGTATATTGTGAAAAGTATTTTATTGTTCTTTGATGATGCTGCACTTGACAGTAACACAAGTGTATAACGAGTGGCTCAGAAAGGACAGAAATGACAGAAATTCGCCATTTAACCTTATGGACGACTGGGAAAAACTTGAGAATAAATCCAAAAGCGAAATCAACCATTGAAAAATGTCATCGTCGTCTTCAGTCCGAAGACTCGTTTGATGCACCTCTCCACAGTACTCTACCCTGTGCAAGCCTCTTCACCTTCGAGTAACTACAACAACCTACATCCTTCTGAATTGGTTACTTTCAACTCTTGGACTGACTCTACTCTTATTTACCCCCCACACTTCCCTGTAACTCTACACTGGTGATACCTTGAGTCTCAGACTGTATCCTATAAGCCGATCCCTTCTTTTACTTAACTTGTGCCACAGATTTCTTGTCTCCCCAATTCTATTCAGTACCTCCTCATTAGTTACGTGATCTACCCATCTAATCTTCAGCATTCTTCCGTAGCATCACAATTCGAAAGCTTCTATTCTCTTCTTGTCTGAACTGATCATCGTCTATGTTTCACTTCCATACATGCCTACACCCCGAATAAATACCTTCAGAGAAGACATCCGAACAAGTCTATATTCAGTGGTAATAAAGTTCTCTTTTTCATAAATGCTTTTCTTGCTGTTGCCAATCTACACTTTATATCTCTATACTGCAGCCATCATCATTTAGTTTGCTACCCAAATAGCGAGACTCATCTGCTGCTGTAAGTGTCTCGTTTCCTGATCTAATTCCCTCGGCATCACCTGATTCAATTCCACTACATTCCATTATCCTTGTTTCATTTTTGTTGATGTTCATCTTACATCCTCGTTTCAATACTCTGTCCGTTCCGTTCAACTGCTCTTCTAAGTCCTTTGCTGTCTCCGACAGAACTGCAATGTCATCGGAAAACCGCAAGGTTTTTATTTCTTCTCTGTGATCTTCAATTCATACTCGAGATTTTTCTTTTTCTTTTTTTTTTCTTTCCTGGTTGCTCAATTTACAGATTGAACAACATCGGGTATAGGCTATAACCTTGTCTCACTCCCTTCTAAGCCACTGCTTCCCTTTCATGGCCATCGACTCTTATAACCACCATCTGATTTCCGTACAAATTGTAAATAGCCTTCCGCTCCCTGTGTTTTACCCCTGCTGCCTTCAGAATTTCAAAGAGGAGTATATAATGTATCTATTATACACTCCTGGAAATGGAAAAAAGAACACATTGACACCGGTGTGTCAGACCCACCATACTTGCTCCGGACACTGCGAGAGGGCTGTACAAGCAATGATCACACGCACGGCACAGCGGACACACCAGGAACCGCGGTGTTGGCCGTCGAATGGCGCTAGCTGCGCAGCATTTGTGCACCGCCGCCGTCAGTGTCAGCCAGTTTGCCGTGGCATACGGAGCTCCATCGCAGTCTTTAACACTGGTAGCATGCCGCGACAGCGTGGACGTGAACCGTATGTGCAGTTGACGGACTTTGAGCGAGGGCGTATAGTGGGCATGCGGGAGGCCGGGTGGACGTACCGCCGAATTGCTCAACACGTGGGGCGTGAGGTCTCCACAGTACATCGATGTTGTCGCCAGTGGTCGGCGGAAGGTGCACGTGCCCGTCGACCTGGGACCGGACCGCAGCGACGCACGGATGCACGCCAAGACCGTAGGATCCTACGCAGTGCCGTAGGGGACCGCACCGCCACTTCCCAGCAAATTAGGGACACTGTTGCTCCTGGGGTATCGGCGAGGATCATTCGCAACCGTCTCCATGAAGCTGGGCTACGGTCCCGCACACCGTTAGGCCGTCTTCCGCTCACGCCCCAACATCGTGCAGCCCGCCTCCAGTGGTGTCGCGACAGGCGTGAATGGAGGGACGAATGGAGACGTGTCGTCTTCAGCGATGAGAGTCGCTTCTGCCTTGGTGCCAATGATGGTCGTATGCGTGTTTGGCGCCGTGCAGGTGAGCGCCACAATCAGGACTGCATACGACCGAGGCACACAGGGCCAACACCCGGCATCATGGTGTGGGGAGCAATCTCCTACACTGGCCGTACACCACTGGTGATCGTCGAGGGGACACTGAATAGTGCACGGTACATCCAAACCGTCATCGAACCCATCGTTCTACCATTCTTAGACCGGCAAGGGAACTTGCTGTTCCAACAGGACAATGCACGTCCGCATGTATCCCGTGCCACCCAACGTGCTCTAGAAGGTGTAAGTCAACTACCCTGGCCAGCAAGATCTCCGGATCTGTCCCCCATTGAGCATGTTTGGGACTGGATGAAGCGTCGTCTCACGCGGTCTGCACGTCCAGCACGAACGCTGGTCCAACTGAGGCGCCAGGTGGAAATGGCATGGCAAGCCGTTCCACAGGACTACATCCAGCATCTCTACGATCGTCTCCATGGGAGAATAGCAGCCTGCATTGCTGCGAAAGGTGGATATACACTGTACTAGTGCCGACATTGTGCATGCTCTGTTGCCTGTGTCTATGTGCCTGTGGTTCTGTCAGTGTGATCATGTGATGTATCTGACCCCAGGAATGTGTCAATAAAGTTTCCCCTTCCTGGGACAATGAATTCACGGTGTTCTTATTTCAATTTCCAGGAGTGTATACTAAACTAAACTCTTCCCGCA
Source organism: Schistocerca piceifrons (assembly GCF_021461385.2). NCBI lineage: Eukaryota > Metazoa > Arthropoda > Insecta > Orthoptera > Acrididae > Schistocerca > Schistocerca piceifrons. The sequence goes on along the minus strand of NC_060138.1, from coordinate 545,391,952 downwards.
CAGGCCACGAAGGCCCAAAGGTACCGACTGGCCGCCGTGTCATCCTGAGCCCACATGCGTCACTGGATGCGCATATGGAGGGGCATGTGGTCAGCACACCGCTCTCCCGGTCGTAGGTCAGTTTCCGAGACCGGAGCCGCTACTTCTCAATCAAGCAGCTCCTCAGTTTGCCTCACTAGGGCTGAGTGCACCCCACTTGCCAACAGCGCTCGGCAGACCGGATGGTCACCCATCCAAGTGCCAGCCCAGCCCGACAGCGCTTAACTTCGGTGATCCGACGGGAACCGGTGTTACCACTGCGGCAGGCCGTTGGCATCTGTTATATATAGTGTGTTCCAATGTGCTGATATGTAAGAACTGAATGGGTTAATTGAAATTATATTATTTGCTGTAGAATTCTCTAAGAAAATCTAGGGAAAAATACAAAATACAGGATAGCAGTCTAAGATGTCTGAGTACTTAAAATGCTGGAAACAGTGGCAGAATTGCACGTCATATATTTATTTCATCGTGACGTTACCAGCTTAATAATAAGATATCAAAGAGCGTACCAGTAAATATAACTCTGTCGCACGTGATATAGTGCCGAACTTTCACTTCGGAGTAATGTGAGGCGTCAACATCAGAACTCTGTCTTCTGATTAACTACTGAAGTTTTTGAGTAAGTGAAGCCGACAATCTTCTCCTGGCATCACATTCGACGGCTTTGCACCTCGACCTTGGGTTATGCTATGGTCTGGCGTTTCACCACAAACTTAATTCCATAAACCTGAAAAAATAATATCGAAGCAAAATAAACAGTTAGTTTTTATCTGCTAGGTGGTTTCTATGTGCCGGAAAGATACTCTAACTCGGGAACCTTTGCCTTTCGCGGGCGAGTCTCGTTCTGCCAAACAGTTTTAATCTGCTAGGAAGTTTCATATCAGCGCACACTCCGCTGCAGAGTGGAAAATTCATTCTTTAAACATTGTTAGTTTTGTGTTCTGCCGCTGTTAGATTCGTTAACATACGCCCGTAGCGAGCCAAATGCATATCGCAAATGTGTAGCTGTGCTACAGTAATTCCTATTGTTTTCGAAAGACGCTGCAGTTGGCGCGAGACGTAGCTGCTGACTTGTTTCACGCCTGGACTAAACTTGAATTTAGCCGGACGACAGCGTTTACAGTTTCGTAAGTGCGCGTATTATCTCTCGCCTTAAGCAACGCGCGAGAGTGGAGACCAGTGCCAGGTGGTGGCACAGTTTTGGCACGTGCACGTGAGTTATGGGCGCCGTATTTCGCGCGCTTGTTCGCCTGACCCGCCGTATATCCGTCCCGCGCCAAGGCTGCACCCTTCCCCAGCTCCTCCCATCCCCCCACCACACACTCCGGTTGCAGCCGTGATCGACCCGTCAGCGTCGCAAATCACTTGGCGCTGTTTGTTTTTCTGCGGTGCCGCGGCCGGAAGACGCCTGTCGTCAGAACCAGCGTCAGCCCGTGCCTAACCGGGTCACCCACTGCTGCTTACGCCGCCGCGGCCTCAGTAGAGTCTCTGCCGAGTTCCAGAGATTTCTGCCCGTCTGATGCGCCCGCTTCGACTTCGCCCTTGGAGCGCCGCTTCAGGCGGGTTAGCGTCTGTCACCAGCCGGCTTCCATTAGCGAGATTAAAATTAGCCGGAGCTCAGGGTTTGTTTTCCATCTTTTGATGGGAACGTGAAGAGTTTCTTGAAATACAAAGTGTGTCTTGATCACCATGATCAGCTGCTCCTTAAACTATGAAAACTGGTTCTGATCATGCAGATCGTCAGGTAGCTGCATATAAAAAAATATATATATGAACAATATTTTATTTTAAATCACGAAAATTAAAATATTTCATCCACTTTTGAATAAAAAATATACTTAAAGTAAAAAAAAGCAGATCTGCATGCTTGATTAGATTATATATCATCGTAGTATTGCGTGGATGATTGTTTTATTGTTGTTATTATTGCAATTAAAACAGAGCTGTAACGAATCCAAAGTTTGGTTTGAATACCGCAGTGCCTTAACAGACATAGTTCTATTGGAGATGTTACGCTCGTGATTTTCTCTGAGAATCGAACTGATTTACTGAATGAGTTACAGCGAGACCTATAGTCCAACATGGATCCGAACCACGGTGCATGTTGCAATGTTTCGCATTAACAGACATCGCCGCCCGTGAAATAAATGAAGAATGATGATGAATAAAAATCCTGCGATTGACCATGGACCATTATTATTATTATTATTATTATTATTATTATTATTATTATTAATAAAATCCACCCAGATTAATTTTATTGTCAAGTTCATTGGTTTCATCTACATCTACATGGATACTCTCCATATCACATTTAAGTGCCTCGCAGAGGGTTCATCGAACCACCTTCACAATTCTCTACTATTCCAATCTCGTAAAGCGCGCGGAAAGAACGAACACCTATATCTTTCCCTACGAGCTCTGATTTCCCTTATTTTATGGTGGTGATCGTTCCTCCCTATGTAGGTCGGTGTCAACAAAATATTTTCGCATTCGGAGGAGAAAGTTGGTGATTGGAATTTTGTGAGAAGATTCCGTACCAACGAAAAACGCCTTTCTTTTAATGATTTCCAGCCCAAATCCTGTATCACTTCTGTGACACACTCTCCCCTATTTCGCAATAATACAAAACGTGCTGCCCTTATTTGAACTTTTTCGATGTACTCCGTCAGTCCTATCTGGCAAGGATCCCACACCGCGCAGCAGTATTCTAAAAGAGGACGGACAAGCGTAGTGTAGGCAGTCTCCGTAATAGATCTGTTACGTATTCTAAGGGTCCTGCCAATGAAACGCAGTCTTTGGTTAGCCTTCCCCACAACGTTTTCTACGTGTTCCTTCCAATTTCAGTTGTTCGTAATTGTAATTCCTAAGTATTTACTTGAATTTACGGCCTTTAGATTTGACTGATTTATCGTGTAACTGAAGTTTAACGGATTCCTTTTAGCACTCATGTGGATGGCCTCACCCTTTTCGTTATTTAGGGTCAACTGCCAATTTTTGCACAATTCAAAAACTTTTCTAAATCGTTTTGCAATTTGTTTTGATCTTCTGATGACTTTAGTAGTCGACAAACGATAGCGTCATCTGCAAACAGCTTAAGCCGATTGCTCAGGTAGACTCCCAAACCGTTTATATGGATGAGGAACAGCAAAGAGCCTATAACACTACCTTGGAGAACGCCAGAAATCACTTCTGTTTCATTCGATGACTTTCCGTCACTTACTACGAACTGTGACCTCTCTGACAGGAAATCACGAATTCAGTGACATAACTGAGACGATACGACTTCTCATTTGCTATTGAGAATCTAATGGTGGTGATAACTTTAAGGGCGACGAGGTAGGTCGGAGACTCCACGTCAAGTGGACGTACTGTATGTAATAGGCTGGCAAGCTCCGCAATGAGCATAACGCACTGCGTCTTGGTATTTGCTATAACAGAGGTGTGTTGATTCAAGTACCTTGTGTTATTGTGTTCTTGTGTATCATTTCAGTGGAAATAAGGGGCGGGCAGTGAGTTCTCTCGCACTATACGTTCATAACTTGAATGTACAAACACAGGAACCAGAGGCCAGCAGTGGAATAGTTTCCAACATTTTTTGACCCTACGAGTCGGATGGCCCAGGTAGGTACACTGAATGTAGGTTCAAGAATTTCTGGCAAGGACTAGATTTTACTGGACAGGTTGACCTGCCCAGTTGCAAAATGCAGCAGCAGAAGCCATTAAGAGTAGCAAATGTAACAGAATTAGACAGTAGCATAGTAAGATTTGGTGTGACTTCATAGAGATATAGGAGACACTGCGTTCTCACTTAAATGTCGTCCGGCAGAACTGCAGGTGTCGACTACTCAATGGAGCTCTCTCTCTCTCTCTCTCTCTCTCTCTCTCTCTCTCTCTCTCTCTCTCTCTCCCTCCCTCTACACACACACACACACACACACACACACACACACACACACACACACACAGACGGAGAGGGAGGCTCCTAGTAAACTAATAAAACAGAAGCATTTATACAAGAGAGAACGTGCATGGTGGAAGAAAATGGAAAGATGTCAGAGAAATTCGACGTAAAGACTGGAGTGCGGCAAGGAGTCTGCTTCTCCCGCCTTCTGTTTAATCTAGTTCGTCAAAGAGTGCTGAGAAAGTTAACAAGCTGGGTGGCAGGATCAAAACCTTGGCCTATGCGGACGACGTAGCTCTAATAGCACAGAATGAGCAACGTCCGATTCAGTTGGCAAGAATGTTAATGGAAGAGACAATGAGAGCAGACCTGCAGATGAGTACGGGTAAAACTAAATACCTCGTCATGAACAGAGAGAACGATGACAGACCTCCAGATGCGCGTGATAAGGTCTTTGAAAAGTGTAAAAGAGTTCGAATATCTTGCGGCACAACTCAGTGAAAGGAATGAGATGGGCCAGGAAATAATGGCAAGAACCCAGACAGGAAAGAAATCATGGCTTGGACTCTGAAAGCTGCTAGTCCCGGCTTCTATACAGATCCACAAAGATTGGGACCTGGACAACAGTAATACATCCTGTCCTCCTATGCGGAATAAAGATCATTGGCTGTAACACAAAAGATAAAAATAAAACTCCTGACATTTGAGAATGGTGTTCTAAGACAGATTTTTAAGGAATGAAGGATGGTGACGAGTGGAGATAAAGGAAAAATTGCGACCTGCAGCAGTTGTACAAATAGCTGGTCGTTCTGGCGCTGATTAGAGAGAGACGACTTAGGTAGTGTGGGTACATAATGCATCGAGAAGGCCAGATACCCTTGGCTGTGTTGTACAATTTGTACACAGCCGACACGCCGACCGCCCCACAGACCCGCACAGCCCAGTATGCTGATGATACGGCCTTTTTTGCCACCAGCACCAACAGGACACATGTAACACGAAGACTACAAAACCCCCTCAACAACACTGAAACATGGGCCAAGAAATGGAGGATAACAGTAAACAGTGATAAAACACAAGCGATCATGATTACACAAAGAAAAGGCAAACGATCCATTGCACACCGTCGACGAGAGAACACAACACTCAGGTTCCACAGGCGTGAAATCCCCTGGAAAAAACCCGCGAAATACCTGGGGTCACTTTAGACCAACTACTTACCTGGAGAACGCATATAAACGATCTCTGCAATAAAGCAAGGTTGAATGAGCTATATCCATTGGTAAACAGCAGCAGCAGCAGCAGCCTCGCAGCAACAACTAGAGTCAGGCTCTACTGCAGTTTAGTAAGACCGATATTCGAGTATGCCTGTCCTGTGTGGGGATATGCAGCTAAGTCGCACATAGCGCGGGTGCAGAGAACACAAAATAGGGCACTGCGACGGGCATTACACGTCCCCTCTCGATTCCCCACGGCAGACACACACGAAGCGGCGGGAATGAAACTGCTAACACAAAGATTTCGAGAACTCGCCGCCGCATTTTACCGAACCGCGAGCAACTCCGAAAACCCACTCATAAACACACTAGGGAACTACCCTAACAACCCAACAAAATTCAGCAGACCCAAAGCAGTCCTGGACTAAACAAAACACGATATCAAAACACCATTGCATAAAAAGTTAGGCCACAACAAAAAGTCAGGGGCATGCCCCTCATGCCACATAATCCCACAGTCAATTAGAAGGAAATGTCAGACGGCAAAACCCTTCACCTCAGACATTCTCACATATGTGAGAAAACCATATACGCAAGGAGAGATCAGAGGCAATAGGTCGAGGAAAAGACCACGGCTGAGATGGATTGCCGGGGCCAGAGAGGATATGTGTATGATGGTACTACCCGCCCGCCCCGTTAGCCGCACGGTCTAACACCCTACTTTTCGGCGGATTAATGTCGAGGTCCAGTGTGCCGGCCAGCCTGTGGATGGTTTTTAAGGCGGTTTTCCATCTGCCTCGACGAATGTGGGCTGGTTCCCCCTATTTCCGCCTCTGATACACTATGTCGGCGATTACTGCGCAAACACTGTCTCCACGTACGCGTACGCCATAATTACTCTACCACGGAAACATCGGGGCTACACTCGTCTGGTCTGAGACGTTTCCGAGGGGTCCACTGGGGGCCGAACCGCACAGTAACCCTGGGTTCGGTGTGGGGCGGCGGTGGGGTGAATGGACTGCTGTAGCCTGTTGTGGGGTTGTGAAACAGCGAGGGTTAGGGCGGGATGAAGCCTCTCCGTCGTTTCTAGGTGCCCAGTTCAATGCAATACAATACAGTGGTACTAGCCGGGGAAGACTACATGAACCGAGGAAGATGGAGGAGGCTGACTGACGAGGCCAAAAACCGGCTGTGGTTTGTATGGCAAACATTGTAAGTAAAGCTGTGGATTTTTATTAAATTTGAAGAAACTTGCTGACATTTTACATCTTGATATACATAAGGAATAAGGATTGTGAAAATGTCTCCGTATATCAGCATTTGCGAGTAAAAAGTTTATTGAACCTCCATAAATAAATACTTCCCAGTTTCTTGCTGTGAGCTTCGCGCTCCTGAGTGTTGACCCTATAGTTAGAGGGGCCCATGAATAAGAGAAATGCTATCACGGATATTAAATATATGCGAACCTCTTAAATCCATTCAACAATCAAGATCCCTGACGCTAGGACTGCGCTGGTCTGAATCTTCATCTGATAGTCGGTCCCCGTAATTCGCATTCCATTGACTGAGAAAGTAGTGATCATGATCACAATCATATAAAGTTTATCTTCTCATACTTTTGATAGGTCCCTCTACTTAAAAAGTTTCTGTTGCAATCACTGAAATGCATTTCGTTAAGCCGGCCGCTGTGGCCGAGCGGTTCTAGGCGCTTGAGTCTGTAACCGCGCGACCGCTACGTCGCAGGTTCGAATCCTGCCTCGGGCATGGATGTGTGTGATATCCTTAGGTTAGTTTGGTTTAAGTAGTTCTAAGTTCTATGGGACTGATGACCTCAGGTGTTAAGTCCCATAGTGGTCAGAGCCATTTAAACAATTTCGTTAAATTCCCTGGAACATATCCGCAACACTTCGGAGTCAGTAAAGTCGTCTTAAAAGTTGCAAACAAGTCGTACATACTGTTGAGACGTATTAGTTGCCGAAGTGGCATCAAATAAAGACTAGCACTAGGCAGCCAAACAACCGCAGGTGGGGCCTGTTGGCCAGTGGTGCCGAACTATCGTTTCGTTTTCAAAGTTACTCGTCGCAACTGCTAATACACAGAGACATTTTCACAATCCCTATTCCTTATGTATATCAGGATTTAAAATGTCAGCAAGTTTCTTTAAACTTAAGAAAAATCCACAGCTGAACTTACTATGTTTGCCACACAAGCCACAGCCGGTTTTTGGTCTCGTCAATCAGCCTCCTCCATCTTCCTCAGTCCATGTAGTATTCACCGGCTAGTACCATCATACACATATCCTCTCAGTCCCTGAGAATCCATCTCAGCCGTGGCCTTCCGCTCGGCCTATAGCCTCTTGATGTCTTCTTGCAACATCTGCCTGGGGATCTGGCCTTCTCGATGCATTATGTGCCCATACTACTCTCTAATCACCACCACAGCGACTAGCGATTTGCACAACTCGTGCAGTTCGCTTTTTTTCCTTTATCTTAACTCGTCTCCATCCTTTATTGCCTCAGAAAATCTATCTTTCATAGTTTACGTTAATTTCATCACACTATTAAATCATTTGAACTTGCTTGTTTCTCAGCGCAAGGAGCGATGCCTACTGTACATGTAAATATACTTAAGAAAAACGTTGATAATTCCAATAATTTTATACGAAACATTATTTATAGAGAGATGCGGACGGAACTCAATACTGACACCGCTCTTCGGCAACCCTAAGTAATTATCTTTCCGGGTGTCTGCAGATACGCCAGTGCAGTCTTCTATTGGCAAAGTAACTATTGCTGCATTACGGCTGATATCCACGAATATCTGCATGTGCCCAAAAATCTAGCTATGGTGCTTCCGGTAACCAACCAGACCATCCGCCTCCTCGACGATAGCTGACTAAAGCCCTCTCCAGTGTGTGTCATACTGCATCTCCCAGTTGAACACAGCAGGTCGATGTGGGATGTAAAGAACTTTCGGCAAGACATGGAGAACCAGCACATCACCGCCGGTGGTGATCGAACCCCTTTACTGCTTGTTGTTCAGCGTAAGAGTGCTGTGGTGAACGCTGAAACTGTCGTATTTTATGCTAACTACGAGCTCTTTAGATTTAATAGCCGTGTTATCCAGATCAAGGTGCATAGTGCGGGAAGCAGATCTCAGCTCTGATCTTACGTCGCTCATTTCCAAGATGCTCTTTGTCTTGCAGTAATATGACAGTATTTTAGAATGTACGCCTACACAGAAAAAAATGGACTTGCCTTGTGTATAAATGCGAAGCTGCTAAACAAAAGTGTTGTTGATGCGGTCTTAAATTGGAAAACTGATCTAATGCAGCTCTCCACACTATTCTATCCTTTCCAAGTTTCTCAAACTCCGAATAACTGATGCAGCCTATATCCACTGAACTTGCTCACCGTATTCATCCCTTGGTTGCACTCGACAGTTTTTGCCCTCTCACACTTCTCTCCATTACCAAACCGACGTTTCCTTGTGTCAAACTATACCATAGGACATTCAGTGATCCTTTTTCTTCTTTTTTATTATCAGTTACAAGATCAAGTACAGAAAAGAAAGAGTAAGTTATGCGTAATGAGGCTTGAATTCACCATTTTGAACCCGAGTCCAGAAGACAAAGCATGAAATGGAAGCACGCCAGCTCACCTGTCCGAAAGAAATTCAGATGGTATCAGCGGGAAGCCATGTTGATCGTCTTTTGGGATACCCACGGCGTTATCTGTTGTGATTATTTGGAAGATCAGTGTACAGTAAACAGTGCTTACTACACAAACATGCTGATGAACAAAATAAAGTCAGCAATGATAGATAAAGGTCGAGAATCAAAGAAAGGCGCGATATTGGTGCATGGCGAAGCTTATACCCCACCGCTGAGTCAAGAAACCACCGAAAAAATGGGATAGGAGGTACAACCTCATCTTCCCTACAGTGTAGATTTGGCTCCCTTGGATTTTAATTTATTTGGCTCACTCAGAGGCATTATTTAGAAAAAAGTTCCGTTATAACGGTGTCAAAGAATTTTGGGAAAGTGACTCAAACAACAAGGCAAAGACTTCTTTGCTTCAAGTTCGTCGTTGGGGCAAGTGTATTTGTACTGGTGGGGGTTCTGTTGAGAAGTAGTAAAAGCCTCATATTGTAAAAATGCAATGTTTTCTACATCAGTTTATCTCTCTAGTTACTGAATGTCCCTCATACAGTATAGAATATACTATTTTGACCTAGGTGTACGGGGGACTTCTCGGACAGAGGCAGTTTCGAGTCACGATCTCACACACTGACCGAAATGAAGATGTGTAAGTGCAAAAACGAAAGAAATTAAGTTTGTACTGTTCCTTGAGTGCCACAGTTTCGGCAGACTCGTTGCGCGTTTTATGATTATATGGCCCAGGGTCTGCGCACGGTGGGAAGTCTTGCCGCGTGGTAGGCTGTATCCGGCGTTACCATCTTCCCTCTATTCCTGGCACCGTGCGCTGGACGCCAGCCAACCAGCTGCCACGCTCGTCACGGATGATCTGGCGTAACCCGGTCATATACGACGCAAATGCCGGTGATCGGCACGAAGCTGATGACGTAGTTTCTTTTTCCCACTGTGTCGCCCCTCCGATAAGAGAAATGGGACAAAGTGTAGGGAACTTGGAACCGAGCATGAAAACACTGAGACAGTAACACTATGCGCTATACAGCGCAATGATATAGTGCCCACATGAACAAAACTTTTTTTGCACATACTGATGACATTGCAGTATTGACATAGTCGGAAGCTTAGACGGCGCAGTGCAGAGAGGCTCCACTGCAAGCTGGTCATCTAAGTGTGGCTAACGTAGAAAACGTGAACAACTCGCGTGTCTGGTTCAACAACAGTAAATCAAAGTCGGAGATAAAACAGCCGATTGTTACTCTAGAACGTACTTCAACATGAAAAATAAGATGTCAATTAAAATGGCTCTGAGCACTATGGGACTCAACATCTTAGGTCATAAGTCCCCTAGAACTTAGAACTACTTAAACCTAACTAACCTAAGGACATCACACACACCCATGCCCGAGGCAGGATTCGAACCTGCGACCGTAGCAGCCTCGCGGCTCCGGACTGCAGTGCCAGAACCGCACGGCCACCGCGGCCGGCAATAAGATGTCAAACGTGCACCCTCCCACAAAATGAGACTCGAGTCGTGTAATGGAATAATACCTCCAGTAGCGCTACATCGAACACATACATTGCGGATTACAAAGGAGGACGATATGAAACTGTTAGTATTTGAAGATAAAAATCTTGAAATCTTTGCCCAGTTATGAGAAGCGGATGGCTGAACAACGGCAAGAACTGTAAACTATACGGATTTATGTATCATCCTAAAATTATCCAGAAAAAAAAGGCAAGGCGACTTCAGTGAGCATGGAAATTGCTTCGCATGCCCGATTACAGTGCAGTCAAAGCAGTGCTTGGGGAAATCCGAAGAAACAAGACCGCTCGGCAAACCCAAGAAATCATCAAATGGTTCAAGTGGCTCTGAGCTCTAAGGACTTAACATCTGAGGTCATCAGTCTCCTAGAACTTAGAACCACTTAAATCTAACTAACCTAAGGACATCACACACATCCATGCCCGAGGTAGGATTCGAACCTGCGACCGTAGTGGTCGTGCGGTTCCAGACTGAAGCGCCTAGAACCGCTCGTCCACATCGGTCCTCCAAACGATACTTTTAAAAAAATCTGGTAAATTTTGGTTTCACTGTAAATCACAAAAATTGAAAACTTGTCGATCGAACTAAATAAGTAGGAATAACAATTACAAACAACTTTAATTGGAACGATCATGTAGATAATGTCGTGGGAAGGCGAACCAAGGACTGAGATTTGTTGGTAGGGCACATAGAAGACACAAGAAACCACCTAGAGAGGCTGCCTGCACTAAACTTGCCCGTCCTATTGCGGATTATTGCTCCGAGGTACGGAATTTTTACCAGAGGGTATCGAAAAAGCTGAAAGGGGGGCAGCTTGTTTTGTGTTACCGCGAAAGAGAGGAGAGTGTCTCTCCAACATGATACGAGAATTAAAAGTCAATCCTTAAAACAAAGGTATTTTTGGTTGCGGCGAAATTTTGTTTCAAGATTCTTCACGCAGCAATTTTCTCCTCTGAATGCGAAAGTAGTATGGTGGCTCCCACCAACACAGTAAAATAAGAGAAATCAGGGATCGCACGGAAGCATTTAGGTGTTCCTTTTTATCCACTTGCTATTCGAGAATAGTCGGAAAGTGATTCTATGAACCCTCTGCAAATATTTACGTGTGATTTGCAGAAATAGTCGTGCAGATGTAGAATGTCAACAGGTTTGGGCAAACTACACAAATTTGAATTACTCACTCAAAGTTTTGGCAAAGTTGTTCGTCTATTGAGACCAGAGTACATGTGGGCTGCTCTGCTCAAACCTACTGTTGTTCGTACTTCGGTTTTAATTGTAACCGTATTCTAATGACAATTTGTATCTACTGTCGCCTTTGTCAGATATAGCTGTGCAATAAATAACTACATTTCTCCCTGGAATTCACAGTTAACAGTAACGGAGTGGCGTTGACAAAATCGATGTTCACGAACGCCCGCGATACCGCCGCGACGCGGATGAATGTAGTGTCCACGGCACGGTAATAAAGCGAATGTCAGCAACGGGTGATATATTGTCATGTAGGGTACACTTCCTCTTGGGCTGATACTTCACACCAAAGCAAGTCCGCCCGTGCTCACGTCTCCTGAATGCCCCTCCGACGACGGAGATCGATAAATCCCCACGACACAACACACTTACTTGAAAGTCAATAATACAGGGTGATTCAAAAAGAATACCACAACTTTAAAAATGTGTATATAATGAAAGAAACATAATATAACCTTCTGTTATACATCATTACAAAGAGTATTTAAAAAGGTTTTTTTTCACTCAAAAACAAGTTCAGAGATGTTCAATACGGCCCCCTCCAGACACACGAGCAATATCAACCCGATACTCCAACTCGTTCCACACTCTCTGTAGCATATCAGGCGTAACAGTTTGGATAGCTGCTGTTATTTCTCGTTTCAAATCATCAATGGTGGCTGGGAGAGGTGGCCGAAACACCATATCCTTAACATACCCCCATAAGAAAAAATCGCAGGGGGTAAGATCAGGGCTTCTTGGAGGCCTGTGATGAAGTGCTCTGTCACCGGCTGCCTGGCGGCCGATCCATCGCCTCGGGTAGTTGACGTTCAGGTAGTTACGGACAGATAAGTGCCAATGTGGACTCTCCATACAGTTGATTGTGGAATTTGCAGCTCTCTGCGAGTCGATTTTCCTGGGCTGCGAAGAAATGCTTGCTGGATGCGTGCTACATTTTCATCAATCGTTCTCGGCCGTACAGAACTTTTCCCTTTGCACAAACACCCATTCTCTGTAAACTGTTTATACCAACGTTTAATACACCACCTATCAGGAGGTTAAACACCATACTTCGTTCGAAATGCACGCTGAACAACTGTCGTCGATTCACTTCTGCCGTACTCAATAACACAAAAAGCTTTCTGTTGAGCGGTCGCCATCTTAGCATCAACTGACGCTGACGCCTAGTCAACAGCGCCTCAAGCGAACAAATGTACAACTAAATGAAACTTTATAGCTCTCTTAATTCGCCGACAGATAGTGCTTAGCTCTGCCTTTTGTCGTTGCAGAGTTTTAAATTCCTAAAGTTGTGGTATTCTTTTTGAATCACCCCGTATTTATACAACTCATCATTCACATATTCCAGACGGAACACAGATATTCGAATCTATCTCGCCACCCTTTCGGCATGGCTCTGATCATATCTTCGTGGTATTTACACCAGCTGTATTTTCGTGACTCATTGAAACGTGGCCGATAGAACTTTCTTGTTACCTATAACTCTGCAGACTGTTGAGCATATCAGTGATTTACACGATAACTAAACAAACCTAAGCCGAAACTCGCCGTTCTTTGAGTCTTCTCTATCTTTTCCATTAATGCAACTTCATAACTTCCTTAAAAATGATGTCGTCTTGCTTCCAGCTGTTATAATTTTATTTTACGTTGTTGTCTCTGCTTAACGTAGACCTGTATGACAAAATCTTGTGATAGAAAATGACTTAATGCCGACGGCTGAAAGCAAGATATCATTTAAAAAATTTATAGAACAAGAAAGTAACTAGGTAACAGGCCCCGAGAAACGAACAATAATCAAGAATACGTCGAACGACATTTTTGCTGGTGACATTTTTTGTGCGCGAGTTACCCTGCCTCTGCAATCTTAAAGCAGAGCTGAGTCTGGCATCACCCTTCCCATAGCTAGATATATGTGGTCGTACACTCCAGAGGAGACAGTTTACAAGACAGAAGTTTATTATTTATTTTTTTATTTATTTACACAAGTTCCATAGGACCAAATTGAACTGCAAATCTCTAAGGTCATGGAACGTGTCAGTACATGAAATTACAACATAAAAGTAATAACAGATAAAAATAAATGTTTATGAACCCGAAAAAAGTCAGTCCATATTTTTAAGTAAATACAAACAACAACACAACAAGAATCAGCTTAATTTTTCAAGGAACTCCTCGGCAGAATAGGAGGAGTGACCCGTGAGGAAACTCTTCAGTTTCGATTTGAAAGCGCGTGGATTACTGCTAAGATTTTTGAATTCGAGTGGTAGATTATTGAAAATGGATGCAGCAGTATACTGCACATCCTTTTAAAATACCCAGACTCGTGAACAGGGGTCGACAAGAGGTTCGTGAACTTTGCACTACTTATTGCACGAACCGCCCGTTTCTGACCCAAAAATATCCTTTTAGAATGGAAGAGTTACCCCAAAGTACAATACCATACGACATAAGCGAATGAAAATAAGCAAAGTAGATTAATTTTCGTATCGAACAATCACTCACTTCAGATACCGTTTAAATGGTAAAAATGACAGTATTAAGTCTTCGAACAAGATCCTGAACGTGGGCTTTCCACGACAGCTTACTATCTATCTGAACACCTAGAAATTTGAACTGTTCAGTTTCACTAATCATATGCCGGATTTGTGAAATTAAAACGCCAGGTTTTGTTGAATTGTGTGTTAGAAACTGTAAAAACTGAGTCTTACTGTGATTTAGCGTTAGTTTTTTTTTTCTACAAGCCATTAACTTAGGTCATGTACTGCACTTTTTGAAGCCTAGACAATGTTGCACAAAACATCCTTTACTACCAAGCTAGTGTCATCAGCAAATCAGAGTTAGAGTTACCCGTAATACTTAGAGGGCGTATCATTTATATAAATAAGGGACAGGAGTGGCCCCAACACTGATCACTCGGGCACCCCCCACTTGACAGTACCCCACTCAGACCCCACATCACAGCCGTCTTACTTGGTGGAGAAGTGCGTTCTAAAAATTTAAGGCAACGGGACAACATTCTGACGAATTTGCGCAGCGAGCGTAATAGATAGATTTTTAAACAGATCTGTAAGTTTACGCTTCAAGCAACGAGCCTGCATGCTTTTTTATTTGGGGTGTCAGAGTTAGTGATAGTCATGAATGAAAATCCAGAAAATACGTTATATCACTATTGCAAGTTACACGTAAATTCAATGAATGGAATAATTACGCTGAGGTGACAAATGATGTGGGATAGCGCTATACACACATTATACAGACGGTGGTGGTCTCGCGCATACAACGTATAAAAGCGGAGTGCATTGGCGGAGCTGTCATTTGTACTCAGGTGATTCATTTGAAAAGGTTTCCGACATCATGGCCGCACGACGGGAACTAACAGAATTTGAACGCGGAATGGTAGTTGGAGCTCGACGCAAGGAACATTCAATTTCGGAAATGGTTAGGGCATTCAATATTCCGAGATCCACAGTGTCAAGAGAGTGCCGAGAATACAACATTTCAGGCATTACCTCTCACCACGGATAACGCAGTGGCCGACGGCCTCCACTTCAAGACCGATAGCAGCGGCGTTTCGTAGAGTTCTCAGTACTAAAAGACAAGCGACACTGCGAGAAATGGCGGCAGAAATCTATGTGGAACGTACAACGACCGTGTCAGTTAGGAGAGTGCAGCGAAATTTGGCGTTAATGGGCTCGACGCGAGTGCCTGCTAACAACAGGATATCGCCTGCAGCGCCTCTCCTGGACTGGTGACCATATCGGTTGGACCATAGACGACTGGAAGACCATGCCTGGTCAGATGAATCCCGATTTCAGGTGGTAAGAGCTGATGATAGGATTAGAGTGTGGCGCAAACCCCACGAAACCATGGACCCAAGTTGTCAACAAGGCACTGTGCAAGCTGGTGGTGGCTCCATAATAGCGTGGTCTGTGTTTACATGAAATGGACTGTATCCTCTGGTCCAACTGAACGATCATTGACTGGAGAAGGTTATGTTCGGCTACTTGCAGACTATTTGCAGCTATTCATGGACGCGATGTTCCCAAACAGCAGAGGAATTTTATGGACGACACTGCGCTATGTAACCAGGTCACAGTTGTTCGCGATTGGTTTGAGAAAGATTTTGGACAGTTCGAGCGAATGATTTGCCCACTTAGATCGCCCGACATGAATCCCATCGAACATATACGGGACATAAGCCAGAGATCAGTTCGTGACAAGATCCTGCACCGGCAACACTTTCGCAATTATGGGCGGCTATAGAGGCAGCAGCGGACTTTCAACGAGTGTTTGAGTCCCTGGTACGTCGAGTTGTTGCACTACTGCGGGCAAAAGCAGGTTCAAAAATGGTTCAAATGGCTCTGAGCACTATGGGACTTAACATCTGTGGTCATCAGTCCCCTAGAACTTAGAA
The DNA here is from genome assembly GCF_021461385.2 of Schistocerca piceifrons. Lineage (NCBI taxonomy): Eukaryota > Metazoa > Arthropoda > Insecta > Orthoptera > Acrididae > Schistocerca > Schistocerca piceifrons. The sequence goes on along the minus strand of NC_060138.1, from coordinate 545,375,932 downwards.
CTACTTAAACCTAACTAACCTAAGGACATCACACACATCCATGCCCGAGGCAGGATTCGAACCTGCGACCGTAGCAGTCGCGCGGTTCCGGACTGAGCGCCTTAACCGCAAGACCACCGCGGCCGGCAAAAGCAGGTCCGACGCGGTATTCGGAGGTATCTCATGACATTTGTCGCCTCAGTGTGGATAACGGGTTCAAGCTAAATGTTGAAGACAGTGTGGGAAACACGGTACTTCAAGCAAAAAGGCATATACGTGTGATTTACTGCAGGTACATTGTCACAGTAATTGATAGTATACATGTATGAGATAGTGCTTTTTGCTGTATAAATTTAGTCTTGAAAAATTAAGGAAAACGAAATTCTTAACTCGAACCTGTGTTTGAGGCAGAAATGGTGAATCAAATGTGACGCGTTTCTATAAAAATCCTGCATTGGTTGCCAACAGCTTATTCTTGTCTGTGGCTTTGTTCTGGTCTATTTGTCAAGAATACAAACTTAAATACTAGGCCATGCTTGTGGACTATTTACTCCTGGTGAGGCTGAAAATACTCATCAAATTTCCACAGCGTGAAAACAGAAATGGAAGTGTTCATATTGATATCCTATTGAAATCTGCGCCTCTTGTCATTAGCGCATTGGAAGTCCCTGCAATTAGTTATGACAGATTACTTTCCCATTTTCATCGAAACTGTTGTTCACTTCATATCAGGAAAGGAAGAAGAGAATAGGAGATAATTTATTACGCGTAATGAACTTTATTACAAACACAATCTTACTGTGGTTTCTACAGGAGCGTTTAGGATCAAAGTTTTCATTTGTCTTCCACAAATGTTCGGTGTGCTCTCCTCCGGACGCACGGCAAACATCAAGGCAATAGTCAAACTCGCCCAGTGTCTTTGCTGTGTGGAGTCACAGTGTACCAAAGATGTTTCTCATAATATTTCATCAATATTCGTAATACACTGATGGAAAAAGATCCCAGCAGCAAGAATTAATTCATGTAGAGTAATGAAATTTCTGGAATACATTTGTCTAGGTAACACATTTGATTAACATTGCAAAATCACAGGTTAAAATAAGCGCGAAAAGATCCATTGCACATGTGAAATGCCGGTACGTCAATAACCGGTGCAACCGCCAGAAAGCTAAATGAAAGCATGCAAACGTGCATGCATTGTGTCGTACAGTTGCTGAATGTCATTTTGTGGGACGCAGTTCCATGTCGTTTGCACTGGGTCGGTTAGTACAAGGGACCACCGCTGCCAGCATCATGTACGGTGGCTACATCTCTGTCAAGTCTTTCTGCAGCATCGCGGAAGGAACATCTAGTAGCTTCTTGTAGCCCCATGACACGATTTCTTTCAAAATCATGGAGCTGTAGGCAATGGCGTCTTCGTCTTCTTAAAGGCATCCTTGACTGACATCAACTCAATACGCCCAGTCTCAAAGGTAACTAACGCTCACGACGTATTTGAAGGAAACCTGATTCGCGTCCTCATAGTTACGCTACTAGCGCCGCTCTTACGCGACTGGCGCGAAATTTGAATAGACGTCATCTTTCAGAAGTAGAAACTCGCTTAGTAACTTTCGTTTTTCTCGCGCAACTCTTATTTATTTATTCATTTATTTATTTGGTGTTGTGTTGTCGGTGTAAATGGTCACACATCTCGAAGGAGCGATCTCGGAGATAGTGGCGCAATGCGAGACCAGTACGCCCCTTATGCTGTAGATCGTGGGAGATGCAGTGCCGTACTCTTGACCAAAGTCACGCCTCACAGTTGTAACTCAATTGTATCTCTTGACATGGAATATGCAAAACTCCATATGTAGCTGTGTTATTGAGACCTCCACGCCACGTACCTCGGGCAATGAACTGCAATGGGAATACCGAACCGGCAACCACATGAACCGGCCACTTAAGACTGGCGCTGAGGTAAGCCTATAGCTTCGACGCGTAAGTTACAATACAGCCCAAGTCCCTGTCTTCATTCGTGTAGAAGATGTAGTCAAGTGAAATCGAATGACTCTTTTGAAACACACTGTATTATCATCTACCAAGCCCACCCGGTTAGCCGTTCGGTCTAACGCACGGCTTTCCGTATTGGGAAGGAGCGCCTGGTTCCCGGCACGAATCTGCCCGGCGGACTTGTGCCGAGGTCCGGTGAGCTGGGCAGTCTGTGAATGGTTTTTAGGTGGTTTTCCATCTGCCTCGGCGAATGCAGGCTGGTTCCCCTTATTCCGCCTCAGCCACACTATGTCGGCGATTGCTGCACAAACAAAGTTCTCCACGTACGCGTACACCACCATTACTCTACCACACAATACCACACAAACATAGGGGTTACACTCGTCTGGTGTGAGACGTTCCGTCGGGGGGTCCACCGGGGGCCGAACCGCACAATAACCCTGAAAGTGTGGTTCGGTGTAGGGCGGCGGGGGGGGGGGGGGGTGTCGTGGACTGCGGTAGTCGTCGTGGGGCTGCTGTGAACGGCTGCGGCAGGGACAGAGCCTCTCTCCGTCGTTTCTAGGCCCCCAGTTAACACACAATACAATCATCTACTATGTGGTCTGTATATACAGATACAAATTTTAGTCATCACATGTTCCTGTTACGTAATGTGGTGCTAGCTGCATAATTCATACATGAATGGCCTATTATAAATCTTGTGGACCACAAGTGTGAAAATGATTCGACATTGGAAGATAGCCCCGCCTTTACGTACCGGGGAATGTTAATCGCAATTGATACACAATTGATTTGAACGCGAGCACTGGATAGGAAATCATTCATCGATCACATTCTCTGCTTACTGAACTGCGGAGTTGTCTGTCACAAGGACTCTTCCTCCTGCCTTAAAACTTTCCTGATGCAGCACTTGCTGATCAAATTGCTCCCAATATGTAACAATAGAGAACGCATTTTGCAACCAAAGGGCACAATCCCCTTTGGCGTTTGTCCTATCTGCCATTCCATAATGCAAGTTGCCAGATTAGTCGCCACAGTAATATCAAACATGAATGGGCTAATAGCTTTCGAACCGGTTGGAGCAAAGCTCGACCAAAACTCTAAATTTTAACGCTGATCAAGCGAGCGATGGCGTACACGGACCGTTGCAAGGATGTGTTTTTGGTTTCGGAACCTTATTGTAACACCAGAGCGTCGAGCCAACGCTACATATGAAACTGCACGGTCCGGAATAGCCATTGAAACGTCCCCTTAGAAAAATTAATGAATTACCGTGCTTATAAACCACTTACATCACTTGATTTTCAAACAGCTGAGCAGAACTGATCGTACTCGGACATTTCGCTCTTTACCTATTCTGATCAACACTAAACTGACACACAATATTTTTAGCTCAACGCAATCTGACTTTCAATAATCCCTACAAAAGAATGGCCCTGACTAACATTAACCTATACCTTTCACAAATCACTTACCTCACAAAAATCTTCGTTACTCGAACTACTGCAATAGAGCGTGCGCCACTACTGCCAGCTAAATAAAAGATTCAAACTACTGAAGTCATTACCTACTGATAGGCATAGTTAGCAAATGAAAGATTTTGATAGAGAACAAACAATGTACTTACCTTAATAGTGTTAGAAAGTCAAAATATATGTAGCAGTTCATGACATCCAGACTTACAAATGTACTGTCTCTGATGGACACATGTCCAGATCATCCACTCTTAAAAATCCGCCATCTCACTTCTCCACATCCACCACTGCTGGCGGCTCACCTCCAACTGCACAACGCTACGCGCTGTTAACATCCAGCTGCCCAACACTACAGTGGCCAACAACAATGCAAACCAGCCACAGACTGCACACAGTACAGCCAGTGATTTTCATACAGAGCGCTACGTGGCGTTACCAATATAAAAACCTAAACAGCCTACTTACATAGCCCCCATGCTCCCCACAAAAAATTTTACAAATTGTTTTGGGCAGTGGCCAATACAGATTTGAAAAAAAATTTCATAATTACAATAACAAAGAAATCAAATGCACACACTTATCGATACAATGTTGGTCAAAAGCTAAAATTTTCTCACAGTCCATAAAGACAGTCCCAACTGCTCACATACTGTGCATATATTATGACCAACAGAAACGTGTGCAGTGAAATGATACTTAATTTATAAATTTACAACATAAGAATACAATTACAAAGGTACAAAATACATCATTAAAGCACATAACAGCACAGAGAACATTTGTAGTAATACAGGCTTTACAAAAGAACAGTAATAGACATATACATCACTATTACAGGAGTTATGACATAAGTAAATAAATAAAATAATGAGAATAGTTTTTGAAACATTAATTTCACACATGAGAACTGAAACACAACAGAATTAATCATGTCTAAACATCTTTACAAAGTAAATAACATATTATTAATGCAAATTATATTTTAGGATAACAGTATTCCTCATCATAGTGAATGTAGCTTAGTACTAGAAAAATTCTAAAACATAAATCTTATTAGCTAAACACATAAAGACAGGAAAAACACAAATACACAAGAGTACACAAACACATAGCAGAATAACACAGGAGGAAAGGACAGGGTTTGTTTTCAGTGTAACATTTGTTTCAATAATCCCTACAAAAGAGTGGCCCTGACTAACATTAACCTATACCTTTCACAAATCACTTACCTCACAAAAATCTTCGTTACTCGAACTACTGCAATACAGCGTGCGCCACTACTGCCAGCTAAATAAAAGATTCAAACTACTGAAGTCATTACCTACTGATAGGCATAGTTAGCAAATGAAAGATTTTGATAGAGAACAAACAATGTACTTACCTTAATAGTGTTAGAAAGTCATAATATATATAGCAGTTCATGACATCCAGTCTTACAAATGTACTGTCTCTGATGGACACATCCACCACTGCTGGCGCTTCACCTCCAACTGCGCAACGCTACGCGCTGTTAACATCCAGCTGCCCAACACTACAGTGGCCAACAACAATGCCAACCAGCCACAGACTGCACACAGCACAGCCAGTGATTTTCATACAGAGCGCTACGTGACGTTACCAATATAAAAACCTAAACAGCCTGCTTACACCATGAGCACAAGATGGCGTTACTGACGTGCTGAAATCATGAGCCATTTGTGTACAAAAGTTACACATTTTAGTAGTGTGTTACTGTGGAACGTTTCATTCATCTCGTCCTTCGAGACTTCCGTGGCGTCGTGTGAATTCTCACATTGTGGAGTAGGACTCAGTCTGCTGAATGACTTTCTTCTATTGCTCCATATTCCAGGTTACGGCTTCGGCACCAAGTTTTCGCGTTGTAGGCATTTTCATAAGTCACGTCTTGTTTTGGAACTCCAGTTCGTCCTACAATTCCCAGCTTTAGGAAATACCTTCGTGTTGTTTTGGTACTCACAGGTTCGCGAGTAAGATATTCAGTTCTGTAATGACTTTTGCAGCTATCATCCTCTTATTTTTCGCTAAAATCCTCTTCAATGAACGTCTGCCATGATTACTCAACACGCGCTTCCATCCGCGTTGCAACTTTGCAATTGATATTTTCGTCAGATTTTCCTGCATGCGGTACCTCTTGGCACACGGAAGACTTTGGCTATCTTTGTTACGAAAGCACCCGCCATACAGCACCAACAATTTGCCCACATTCGAAGTCACTTAGCTCCAACATAATGCACTCAGAACTACACAGAACAATTTTCTGACCATGACTAACGCGTGAAATATATTGAGAACGTAGCACAGGTGCCGTTCTCGGTCGAATACAACAGCGCAACCTGCAGGCTTGACTAACCTCTGCATTTACGTTCAGGCACGTGTTTCTCGTCGTGTTTCCTTATTTGTGTCCAACTCTTGCATTGCTCCACAGATTTAATCGTAAACATATGCTGGCGGACGCGTACTATTTCCTGCACTGATCCGTTGTTGAACAATGTTCGCCAGCCTCGCTTTGACCCATGAGAGTGAGTTAACGTCTCACTACTCCTACGAACTAATAGATGCCCATAGCATCCGACTATTTTCAACAAGATCCCGAAAACCGAACACTGGTGTGGAACATCTACACCACCAACAATTCATACACCGCATTAACGTGGCTCCATTCCGCCGCCAATCTCCATAAAAACGAAACAACAATTCAAAGTGAGTAGGGAAACAACTCTCTCTCTCTCTCTCTCTCTCTCTCTCACTCACTCACTCACACACACACACACACACACACACACACACACACACACACACACACACACACACACCAGAACAAATGTAATTTAATTTAATATATTAGCATTAAGTAAACCTCACAAAATTCGTTGTCACTTTACCAACCACTGCATTCAGTTCACTACTAGCTCCGCGGTCTGATAGCAGGCTCTGCATATTGACCACTCGCGGAATCACAACACGAGTAGAAAACCATGAAATCACTAATCCAAATCCCACTCCTGCACACTGCGAGAATCTACTTCTTTCACTTACTGGCATAAAAACTTGATTCGTCACTGATGATCCACCACTCCCGATAACACACGTGCAGCATTCTTACATCACCACTGGCTCCCCACAGGGTCCACTACTTGCCCACTATACCGGCAGGGGCTGTTGGTCGATTCCTCGATTTCGCGTGCTCCGAGCAGCTCCACACTATTATTTCAACATTTAGGCCTTTCTGGCAGTCAGTTTGAGACGAATGCAGGCGTTTCAATAGGCCAGCTCCTGCAACCACTAATAGCACGACTCTCCAGAGCTCTGCTCTACTCTGATTTCCATTTTCAACAGATGCTGAACATCCACAGGGGAACGACAAAAGTATGAAAAACACCGCTAGGTATGTTTCTTGAACATAAATGAAAGTGCTAACAAAGCTTGCAGTTCGCGCTTAATGTCGTATTTGACCACGAACGGTACCCGTGCTACGTACTCAAGGCGTTGCGAGTGTCACGCGTGGTCGGAACCGTATTGTGTGCAGTTGTCAGTGCAGTATGAAGGAGCCAAGTGAATTCCAACGTGGGCAAATTGTTGGTGCGTGTATAGCGGATTCTTCTGTAACCAAGGTAACTTAAACGTTTGATGTTTATACCGCACACAGGGAAAGCGGAAAACATCCGCTAATTTACAACATGGACGAAAGTCTGTTGACTTATGGTGACAGACGGGCGTTGAAGAGGATTGGGGAGAAAAGAAAGACGATGACAGTAGCAAAATTCAGTGCAGAACTGAATGGTCCACTTGCGAATCCTGTCAGCGTCAAAACAACTCGAGGGAGTTTCATAAGCAGGGATTGCAAGGCGAGCTGGATTTGCAAAGCCATCTGTCAGTGATGCAAATGCCCGCAACAGGAATATATGGTGCCACAGCCGTAAAAACCTGGAATGTGGAGCAATGGAAGAAAGTCGTACGGTCCGATGAGTACCGTTTCACACTGTTTCCTACTTCTATCCGAGCTTACGCCTCAAGAGTGAAACACCACAGGGTCCGGTGATGATTTGAGCGGTACTTCATATTTACTGTACAAGGTCGCATTATTGCCACGGACTATGTGACCACTTTGGTCGACCAGGTCCGTCCCAAGGTACGGCGTCCGTTCGCCATCGGTGATGCTGTGTTGCAAGACGACAGGGCCCTGCTCAAACAGCTCGAATCGTCTGGGACTGGTTTTGAGAGCACGAGGATGAATTGTCGCGTCCCCCCTTGGCACTACAGTCGCCAGATCTCAATACTATTGAGCTTTCGTGGTCTGCTTTGGAGAGATGGGTGCTTGATCACTGTCCACCTCCGTTATTGTTGTCTGAACTTGCCGCTATTTTGCAGAAATAGTGGCATAAGTTTCCTTGAAAACCACCGAGGATCTTTATTTATCCATCCCGAGACGACTGGAAGCTGTTTTGAATGCCACCGTGTAACCTCCCCACAAAATAGAATAAATATTATGAATAATGATTCTGATTTTAGTGTAACCTCAAAACAAAATTCTTTCGCAGTGTAACCTCCCCACAAAATTCATTTACATTTAGCGTGACCTCATAACAGAAATTCCTAAACCTCTCAACAGTAAAAATTATAATTATGTCGTTCACATTCAGTGTAACGTCCCAATAAAAAAGTAAATTCAGTAACCTGGTAATAAAACAATGTAAGTAACCTCTCAATTAAATTGTCGCTCACTTATGACTTTTCAATAATTCACTGTGAATTTAACCTGGTAAATTTTGGACGACAGCAGTGCTGCGTCATGGCCCTGAAAGATCATTCTGAATAAAAAAGGAAAAATTCTTACCTCAATAACGTCGCCGGATATATCTGCTCTTACAATAAATTTTTCCGGCACAGCTCTGTGCAATGCTGGCCGACCTACCTGTCATTTATGAAAGGAAGCAACTGATTTTTCTAATGCAATAATCGGGATGATCATGGATGGGAGAAATTAGTAAATTCTTTAAATTGAAATGAATGGTTGTTAAGTTACTTTTTATGAGGAAGATTATTATTACGACAGTTTTAAAACATTTACATGCGACTTGAGATAACATTACTACATATGCGCGAGGCTGCTTTTTACCTTATACAATAATACTCAGGCTCCGGCATCGCTGCACCGCGTCCGGGCCAGCCAACACGATACACCAGAGCAGAGCAGAGCAGAGCAGAGCAGAACAGAGCAGAGCAGACTCCACACTAGACTAGCAACAACTTACTGCTACAGCTACACAGTTCCTACTGCAGTCAACACTGCTCTCTAGTCACAGACCTTGCATATCGCAGGCAGCGCATGAGCGATACATCAAAATTACATCTGCTCGGACCTCTTACAACCGGTATTCCCACACCGTATTAGTTGTGGTTACCTTACAGCAGCACAGCAGACCCTGATAACAACTCACTCCTAAGGACCCATCGTCTGCAACCTGTGCCAGACCCTCTTCCGCAGGATATCAGGAATCGTCCCTAGCGTCCACAATAATGCACAGGCGCAGCCAGGAACGATATGTCACACATTTACAAGCCCACTTGCCACGGTAAGATAAACCCATTTTTCGCAGACAGGTCATTCTGCCCTGTCCGAAGTGTACTTTAGCAGGACCGCTGAAAACCTCTCCGTTGAGCGCCCACAAGCTCCAAACCTACGCGATACTGTGGCCTTCGATGTCTAAGAGTCATCTCGGTACTTCCGTTAACGTTTGTTTTGTTTTGTTTGATAGCTCCTCAGTGACTGATTTTGGCTTAATTTTGAGCTGTCCAGCCATGGTTGTGCTTGGCCCTCTTACTGCAGTATTTAAGCTCTTAATGCTGGAAGAATGTTCTACACATTCTCTCAGTTAGGTTTATAGTAGGTCTCTTGTTTCTGGGTGGTGAAATGTTCACAAACGTTAGCAGAAAACGCAAGCAAAATGTTTATTTTATGATGCATGAGTGTGGCATTTTAAGTAGTGGCAGGTGAAACCGAGAACTGCAAGTAGTCGACCTAATGAGGTGGTGCCGTTGTAAGATATTGTCCTTGTATTCGGGAGGACGGCGGTTCAAACCTCTGTCCGGCCATCAAGATTTAGGTTTTCACTGAATCGCTTATGCAAATACCTGGACGGTTCCCTTGAAAGCCTACGGTGGATTGCCCCCCTCATCTTTCACAATTTGAGCTTGTGCTCAGTCACTAATGACCACGTCGTTAATGGGAAGTTGAACTCTTCTTTCTTTCCTTCTTTCAAGGAGTCGACACCTTTTACGAGCACAGCTTTAGCCCTTTAGACTCTTGAAGCTCTCGAATCTCCGATGTGTGCCTAGCGTGCCTGCGTCGGTAGTGTGGGGCTTCATGCCATCTGCTGTCTCTAAGGATACAGCCTTATGTAAAATAAAATTACGCTATACCTGTTTCCGACAATGATTTTTCGAGTAACACCTTATTTCTTGTTAAAAAAGGAAAAAAATTGTTTCATAAATTTGTTGCCTATCCTATGCTTCCATTTTCATTTCAGGGAAACTATTTCGTAAAAAATTATTTTGTTTATATTGTCGCACGTTGGCGCTTGTTCATAAAAAAAGGGGCTCTACGCACTATGGGACTTAACATCTGAGGTCGTCAGTCCCCTAAACTTAGTACTACTTAAATGTAACTAACCTAAGGGCAACACACACACATCCGTGCCCGAGGCAGGATTCGAACCTGCGACAGTAGCAGCAGCAGCAGCGCGATTCCCGACTGAAGCGCCTAGAACCGCTCGGCCACAGAGGCTTGTTAATCGTAGGTCCCTCATTTCTTTATTGCTAAAATAGTAATTATGATAATCCAAAATAAACTCACCGGCGTAATTTAAAGAATTTGCAGTGAAATATATAGTCACTAAATACTTTCGTTTTGTTCAAATGGTTCAAATGGCTCTGAGCACTAAGGGACTCAACTTCTGAGGTCATTAGTCCCCTAGAACTGAGAACTAGTTAAACCCAACTAACCTAAGGACATCACTTACAACCATGCCCGAGGCAGGATTCGAACCTGCGACCGTAGCGGTCTCGCGGTTCCAGACTGCAGCGCCTAGAACCGCACGACCACTTCGGCCGGCTTCGTTTTGTTCGTATTAGGTCATATATTGCTTGGAAAGATAGCTAACACACCGAAATTCGTCCTTAGGGAGCTCCCTGGGCGAGAGTTAACAGAAAAGTTTTCTGCATATGGTGCTGTGCCATGTTGTTAATTAACTGTCACTGAACAAAACAGACGTTTCGACCACTAATGCAGTGCCTTCCACTAGATATAATCAGTACTGTTTTTCAAGATGTTAATACTTAAATTTGTTGACGATACATGTGCAATGAAAACGAAACGACTTTCATGAATTTCGCCAAGGATCTATGGCGAAGCATGCAATCGCCCGCTACGGTCGCAGGATCGAATCCTGCGTCGGGCATGGATGTGTGTGATGTCCTTAGGTTAGTTAGGTTTCATTAGTTCTAGGTTCTAGGCGACTGATGACCTCAGAAGTTAAGTTGCATAGTGCTCAGAGCCATTTGAACCATGCAATCGCAATATTCAGACGCGACTGCTTCTCTAGGTCATGAGGAAAACCTCCATGCGAATCTTGGAAATTCTGACGATGGAACTTTCGCTCCGAAATATGTATCGGAAATAGAAACGTAAGAAACCTAAATACAGACAGTCGACGTACTTATATTATAGGTATCTTTCGCCACCTGTGTGTGCCACGTGAAACTGTTAAAGATCGGACAAAATTTCCGTAACAGGTTAATGCCGTTGGCCGAATTCTAGTAACGAGGGGCAGCTGGGAATAAACAAAACACGTTCTTGATACAGATCCGAGAACAGAGAACTTCTACGAGAACAACTAACAACCGTTCTCATCCTGGTCCAAGAGTGCTTCCGACTCGAGCCGATCCGCAAAGTGAAAAGGGAGGACTTTTTTTTCCGAATGTGGTACTCAGATGTGTTGCAGTGGCTGACCAACACTTCACACACATACTTACAGGGGCAGGATCAGGTCGAGCAAGTCGTAACGCTGCCGGTTCGATCTGGCGCACTTGACAGTTTACACGGGCGTCGGTGCGGAACGTGTTATATAGCAGGGGTGTGCCTTGCACTCCGCACCTCCACTGCCCTTGACCGAGTGAGAAGTCGGGGCAGCAAGCGGCTGCGTGACCGGTTCTGCCCGCGACCGCTGCGGGGCGCTGCGCTGGCGGCTGCAGGGCGGTGCATTGCGGCCCCAGCCGGCCGGCGGAGCGTGCGGCGCAGGCACCGATCCAGGGTTCCGTTCTGGCGGACGGGGTCGCAGTTTGTTACTGTCTCTTCCCTGCCTCAAAATATAACTTGCGGTCCGTCGCCTTTAATGTTCCACGTATACTTAAAGATTGCAATAATTGTAATAAAAATAATATATATAAATGTTTTTTTTTTTCATTTTTATTTTTTATTTCGTTTCATGTCAGCTAGGGACCACACAAAGATAACTGTTTCTTTCTTCATCCTTCTCCTAAACTTTATTTTCTCAGAATGAGCTCATTTCTTCTTAAATGATTGTTTCACAAGAGCTGTATTTCTGTTTTTCATCTGCTTTAAAACCTTAGAATATATTGCCTTCTAATCTGTTTGTCTCTGTTGAGTAAGGACTCCTGATCAATATGGATTTCTTCTAAGTCCTGTTCCGTCTCGTCTCCCCTTCATTTCCTGTTTTGTTAGAATTTGAGGGGGATTTTCTTTGTTAATCCATGGCCCGCCAGGTTAGCCGAGAGCGTTAATGCGCTGCTTCCTGGACTCGGGTTGGCGCGCTGGCCCCGGATCGAATCCGCCCGCCGGATATACGACGAGGGGCGGTGTACCGGCCAGCCTGGATGTGGTTTTTAGGCGGTTTTCCACATCCCTCTAAGTGAATACCGGGCTGGTCCCCATGTCCCGCCTCAATTACACGACTCACAGACATTTGAAACACATCCGCACCTTTCCATGATTTACACAGGATGCAGAGAGATGGGGTACTCTGATTCCGTCCCGGGGGGTACGGGGTGGCGGCAGGAAGGGCATCCGGCCACCCCTTCACATTAACATGCCAAATCTGGTTTAACCACGCCAACCCCGTGCAAAATGCGGGACAAAGCCGCAGGCGATAGATAGAATTTCTTTGTTAATCCATGTTTCCTCATTCTCTCTAGAGGTCCATAGAGTGAAACATGTCTAATCTCATTTGTTATTTAGGACAGAGTGAATGTATTTCTTTATTTTGTCTCAGAACCAAATTTTTGTCTTTGTTCTCGACTGAACCTAATATTTTTAACAAGACACTTTTCCGCATCTTATAATGTCATTTTGCATCCACGTATAAGTAGTATTTCCGACCCCTCGAGAGCTTTTCCTTTTAGAGCTGTATTACAATGCCTTAATTTAATGTCTTTAGTAAAAACTTTTTTCTTGTACATACATCTCACGTTCATGTATGTCTTTTTTTTTTTCATAGTTCAACTGCTGTTTTTTTGCTTTTGATCTTTATTTTTCACCCCAATATTTAAAGTTGTCTCTTTTCTTGCTGTTGTTATACTTGCTTTTCGGAATTCTTAGTGAGTTAGTTTAACTGGTGATGTATTCTGTCCTTTCAGACGATGTTTGTTGACCTCCTTCAGAAGATCTACTATTTTCTTTGCATTATCTAAGGTTCCGTCTATTAATAAAAAGTGTTCTTCCAAAAACTGAATAAGTGTAGTTGTACAGACTCGTAAGTTTGACTTCGTTGTAATTTATACAATATAAAATCGAAGTGTGCACTCACCTTTGTGTTTCACTTACGCTACGATTGTGAGCTCAAGTGTGCAGGTGAGGGCAATACTGTTTCTTTCGTCGTTTCTGCCTACGTTGGAGAAGTTTCTCTTACTGGGCGTTCTTCCTCCTTTCTACCTTGTCTTCCCTAAACTTCCTGTGCTTTTCCGGATCCATCTGCGGACTCACGAACAGTGGTTAAAGTTGTGAGAGTTTGTTGCAACTATATTTCTTAAATTTTTAATAACAGATGGATCATAATGCCAAGAAAAGACTAGGTCTTCTTCAGAAGTCAGCTGAAATGCACTTTTCAAGTGTTGTATGCTCTAAATGCAATTTCTTGGAAGGAACTTAGCACATTTTCTGTTGTGTAAACTACGAGGAGTCAGGTTTGTTGTTAGCAATGGGTGGAACCTGTGTAAGGGTGCGTTTTACTGTCCGGGAAGTCAGGATGCAGACCAGTCCACGTGAGCTAACCCTCAGCAATGCAGCTAAAAAGTACCTTCTACTAAAAAAAGGTAGTAATTTTTTTAGAATTTCACACCGTTTTGTGGACTCTAGTTTTCATGATACTAGATCCTCCTCCGTAAATTAGCTGAAAATTTTAAAATTAATACAGTAGGACCTTGATGCTCGGTGATATGTCGATGCCGAGATATCAAATATGCCAGGTTATCAAGATCTTTTTCAAAAACTCATTTAAAAAACGATACAAGCTAATCCGATATGTGTTACTTTTCTTAAAAACAAAATTGAATGAAAAACCGATTACTGTACTGCTTTATTAATTCAGTTTAAGGCTCAAAGTTCTAGAACAGTTCAGTATACATAAATATATTGTGTACACCAGTTACGAAATAAAATAACCACCGCTGATTAGAAGAGATCAACAGCAAGTAAATTAGTAAGAAATGTTACCAAGACTTTGTTGCAACTGATGTGCAGATTTATAATTTCAGAAGCATTGTATTGTTGGCTGCTCTCAACGAATTTGACAAGTGTTTAAGGCTTCTGAAGCGCCAGCGCAAGGGATGAGAGTTGTCATTGTTTCTTCTTAGTCTCTCTCAGATTCTGGTACCTCCTGTGCATTGAAGACACTCAGTAATCTCTTCTTGGATAAAAATACTGGATACTTTCTGATGCATGTCGTACTCTTGGGTCTTCCAGATTATCGAGTGCCGGATTATAGCGGTCTTACTGTAGGTTTCTTTTTTTTTTTTTTTTTTTTTTTCGTCCCCCATTCAGTCTTCTGACTGGTTTGATGCGGCCCGCCACGAATTCCTGTCTCATTTCTGCTACTTCTCATTACCTTCGTCTTTCTTCGTTTTACTCTGTCCATACTCCGTACTCATTAGACTGTTCATTCCGTTCAGCAGATCATGTAATTCTTTTTCACTTTCACTCAGGATAGCAGTGTCATCAGCGAATCGTATCATTGATATCCTTTCACCTTGAATTTTAATTGCACTCCTGAACCTTTATTTCCATCACTGCTTCCTCGGTGTACAGTTTGAAAAGTAGGGGCGAAAGGCTACATCATTGTCTCTCCATCTCAGAGTAGCACTTGCAGCCTACGTCCTCAATTATTTGTTGCATGTCTTCCAATCTCTGTCTTCCTCTACAACTCCATCTACTACCATGGAAGTCATTCCTTCATGTCTTAACAGATGTCATATCATCCTGTCCCTTCTCCTTGTCAGTGTTTTCCACATATTCCTTTCCTCTCCGATTCCGCACAGAACCTCCTCATTCCTTACCTTGTCAGTCCACCTAATTTTCAACATTCGTCTGTAGCACCACATCTCAAATGCTTCGATTCTCTTCTGTTCCGGTTTTCCCACAGTCCATAGTTCACTACCATGCAATGCTGTACTACAGACGTACATTCTCAGAAATTTATTCCTCAAATTAAGGCCGATATTTGATATTAGTAGACTTCTCTTGGCCAGGAATGCCCTTTTTTCCACTGCTAGTCTGCTTTTGATGTCCTCCTCACTCCGTCCATCATTCGTTATTTTGTGCCTAGGTAGCAGAATTCCTTAACTTCATCTACTTCGTGACCATCAATCATGATATTAAGTTTCTCGCTGTTCTCATTTCTGCTACTTCTCATTACCTTCGTCTTTCTTCGTTTTACTCTGTCCATACTCCGTACTCATTAGACTGTTCATTCCGTTCAGCAGATCATGTAATTCGTTTTCACTTTCACTCAGGATAGCAATGTCATCAGCGAATCGTATCATTGATATCCTTTCACCTTGAATTTTAATTGCACTCCTGAACCTTTATTTCCATCACTGCTTCCTCGGTGTACAGTTTGAAAAGTAGGGGCGAAAGGCTACATCATTGTCTTACACCCTTCTTAATACGAGCACTTCTTTCTTGGTCGTCCACTCTTATTATTCCCTCTTGGCTATTGTACGTATTGTGTATGACCCGTCTCTCCCTATAGCCTACCCCTACTTTTCTCGGAATTTCGAACATCTTGCACCATTTTACATTGTTATCAGCAGACTGTCATAATACTTAGAAAGTGTATTTTTGTGCAAACATACACTTTTCTAAAATGGAACAATACCTATTGACATTAACAAACTAAAGGCAGGATAAATTAGAATGTCATGGTGTTTACTGTAGGATTCTAGCGCGAGTCGCTTACGAAATACCGTGTTCTGAAACGTTTCCGCACCAACACTTGCACAAAGATCAACAAAAGTACTTACACTTGTTATGTGGATTCCGATCAGTAACGATACAATTGACCATCACAGGTAATGTTCAAAATGATCACCGGTAGCGACAATACACGCTTACAGTCTGTTATGGAACGAATGCTCTACACTTGCTAGCATTTCAGGAGATGTCCGAGTAGCCTGTAATAACTCGTCGTTGCATATAATCGGGTCCAGTAGTTATGTCCTTTTAGACAGCGTCTGTCAGCTTTCCCCACTGAAAAAGGTCTACAGGCAAGTCCGGGGAACAAGCTGGCCAAGCGACAGATCCTTGGGCCCAACCCAACGATTCGGAAACAGTTGAAGACATGATGTAGTACTTCGTGTACCATAGGCTGGGTAGCCATCGTGCAGGTACCACAGGTTCCTCCTAGTCAGCTGAGGAACGTCTTCGGCATCTGTGAAAGATAGTCTGTTAGGACGCTGGTATATTTGCGCGCGATCAGTGTTCCGTCTATGAAAAAACAGGCCTATGAGCTTATGTTTCACTATCCCACACCACACGTTGACACTCCATGGACGCAAACGTTCCACCAGACAACGCCAAAGGGGATTGTCAGCAGATCAATAGTGCACGGTTCGGTGGTTTACCTGGCCATGATTGGTAAACATGGCTTTTTCACTAAACAAGATACAAAACATATCTGGAGTATATAACAATACGAGGCCCCCACCACCAATCCAGTATGTGAAAATCGCACATCAATAGCACTTCATATTTCCGCAACATTTACGGTGCTAATACTAGGTGATTCACCATGTGTATCTTGGATTTCCGATTGCAGTAAGAGTATAAGAAGACGAGTGCTGGGAAAGAAATCAGCGGCGGCAGCAGCAGCAGCAGCACACGTGTGGACATGATTTACAGTACCAATGTAAACTTCCTTGGGTACTTGAAAATGGAGATAAATACCTAAAACGCATCTCTCTCGCATGAAAATCCTAACTAGTGCAGTACTTCATTATCTGAATAACTGTGATACACGTGCACGCTATAATATACCTTTTCAATGCTGCATTGAAGGGCGTACCTACATACTAAGACACAAAGTTCTTACGTGGAAGATAGTGTTGATGATTTCGTCGTCGTCTTTAGAGACGTGATAATCTCCACAGGCTGGGTTAATACTTAGAAAATTGACAGGAGGACTGCGAATATCTGGTAAATCTCAGGTTACGATATTATCTTAATCTTTAAACATTTGTATTCTAAAACTTTTCAGATATTATAACGACAGAGTTTTAACAAATATCTAGGACAGTGTCTGATTTCTGCACCCTCACAAAATTACTTCACCACCATTCACAACTTCCCGTCTAGTCTTCACATAATGAAGATGTGCAAAGAGGCAATAGAAAGCAAAGAGTTTGTCTTGTCAGGTACAATCACTGGTACAAATTAAGCAAAACTTACTAGAATATAATTTAAAAAAAAAATTATCTTACAAATTTCAGCATTGTTCCAAAGACATCGAATATAAATATTATATTTTATAAATGCTAGTCTGAGAAGAATAGGTTGGCACAGTAGAGGAATTCATGGTGGGTCACATCAAACCTTTTGGAAGACAAAAAAAGGAAGGTAGTAAAGACAATTTGTGTCAGATAGGAACTTGAACCCAGATAGCCTCCTTAGTGCTGGCAGATGCCTTAACAGTGGGCTAGTTGAATATGCTATATCTGCAGCGTGAGTTGAGGACAACTCTACAGAACCCTGTTCAAAAGATTTGGTGCACTATCGCCCATCACTATATTAACACATTTGGAGGGAACTTCATTTTGAACACTTGAAAATGGTACATTTTCACTACTCTTTTCAAGTGAAATAAAAAGTAACACTAAAGCTAATAATTTAGTTTTCTTCCTTACACTTTTGTCTCTTACACATCATTTTTGTGTCCACTTCAGGTGCTCCCTGTAATAGCTGCACCATGTAGTAAGATCCCTTGTAGCCGGAACATTGGTCATCGGTGAGAATTCCTGAAGCCCTTTTATGGGACTTGTAACACAACGATTTTTTGAAAGTAATTTTAACAATTTTTTGTCAGAAGAGCTAGGATAATTGAATATTATGAAGTTCTAACAAAATTATGATATGGTGACACAAATATCATTTTCTTCACGTGCACTGAAAATGGGCTTTTAAGTGCCACAAAACAGCTATGTATACTGATTGGTTTCGAACTGACTGGTTTCGAACTGACTGGTTTCGAACTGACTGGTTTCGAACTGACTGGTTTCGAACTGACTGGTTTCGAACTGACTGGTTTCGAACTGACTGGTTTCGAACTGACTGGTTTCGAACTGACTGGTTTCGAACTGACTGGTTTCGAACTGACTGGTTTCGAACTGACTGGTTTCGAACTGACTGGTTTCGAACTGACTGGTTTCGAACTGACTGGTTTCGAACTGACTGGTTTCGAACTGACTGGTTTCGAACTGACTGGTTTCGAACTGACTGGTTTCGAACTGACTGGTTTCGAACTGACTGGTTTCGAACTGACTGGTTTCGAACTGACTGGTTTCGAACTGACTGGTTTCGAACTGACTGGTTTCGAACTGACTGGTTTCGAACTGACTGGTTTCGAACTGACTGGTTTCGAACTGACTGGTTTCGAACTGACTGGTTTCGAACTGACTGGTTTCGAACTGACTGGTTTCGAACTGACTGGTTTCGAACTGACTGGTTTCGAACTGACTGGTTTCGAACTGACTGGTTTCGAACTGACTGGTTTCGAACTGACTGGTTTCGAACTGACTGGTTTCGAACTGACTGGTTTCGAACTGACTGGTTTCGAACTGACTGGTTTCGAACTGACTGGTTTCGAACTGACTGGTTTCGAACTGACTGGTTTCGAACTGACTGGTTTCGAACTGACTGGTTTCGAACTGACTGGTTTCGAACTGACTGGTTTCGAACTGACTGGTTTCGAACTGACTGGTTTCGAACTGACTGGCCGACTGATTTTAAATTGTTGGCATCAAATTCCAATCAAAATCTTATGTACCATTCACAAGCTGCATTTCCTGCCAATCTGAAAAATGTGGTTTTGGGAAAAAGGTGTTTTAAAGTCTCGGGCTATATTTTCTGTAGTATAATTAAACATACCTCTAATCAGCTAACCCTGGTGTATAGGCCTACAGCAATTCTTCCAGATCCAAAAGGGGCTCCTCCTGCCTTTTCTTCATGGCCGTGGTGGTCCTGTGGGCCTCTTTGCCAGCTCCTGTCACCTGCTGCACTGTTTGCTCAATACCCTTTACCTCTGCTTCTGTGCTGAAGATGTAATGGGTTGGTCCAATCTCAAGTTGGGGCATGTTAATAATTTCCATAATGCCTGTTAATTATTTTGTGTTAAAATTATGTGTCAACTATTTTGTTACTGCTGTGAAAGGTTTTCAGAGCCTCTTTTTCACAAATCGCCTTGTGCTTGATAATGTAGTTTCTTATGAACTTGGGATGAACACTACACCACACAGCAAATTTTAAACCTGAAAAATTAAAATAGATTTATTGTAACCTTCAAAGAGGACTAGCTCCCTTAAGGGGATTTGCTGTAAACAAGAAATACATTTCTTCCACCTGACAGCCCAGAATACAGATTCAGTGTAAGCAATAAGAGCAGTCTACATAAGAAATTATTTTGGTTCAAGAAAAGAAAACTGTTATTCAGAAAAAAACTTCTTAATAATTTGCTCCAACATTAAACAGTTTAGTTAGTAATGAAGTAAAATTGAAGAGGAACCTGAAGGATTTATTGCTGACAAATTACTCCTTCATGATGGCAAATTTATTGATAGATCTGACTCTTATACGGTACATCTTAAAGAATATAATAATGGAAACAATCAGTTATTGATCAAATTACTTAATTGGATAGATAAAAAATCTACTAACTAAGTGGTGGCAGAGCACAACATAAGACTGTTGTGACTGGCAAGCTTTTGGAGCCAGTGGCTCCTTCAGGCAGAAGTGTTGAAGTGGAAGGAAGAATGGTGAAGGAAAAGTGTTGGAGATGTCTAGGAAAAGGGGTAGATTTGGGAATGTCACCCCTGACCCGTGGTTCTGGGTGACATTCCTAAAATCTACCCCTTTTTCTAGACCTCTCCAGTCCTATTCCTTTACCAGTCTTCCTTCTCCTTCAACCCTTCTGCCTGAAGAAGGAGCCACTAGCTCCGAAAGCTTGCCAATCACAACTGTCTTTTATATGTGTGTTCTGCTACCATTTGGGGAGTAGGTTTTTTACCTATCCAATTAAATAATTTTAAAGGATATAATGGAATGTTTGTCTTCTCTACATTTAGCACAACTGTGATGAGTATAAGAAAATATTCAAAGTATTTTATTTTCTTGATACTTGAATTATTTTACACACTCCGGCATGTAATCATTTATATGTGTATGAAAATTATTCTATTAATTTGTAAATTGGTTGGTTGTTATGCATACCTGGTAACCACTTCACTCAATTTCTGTGGGATAATCAAATCTAAGAGTATCAGTTCTTGCATAAAATGTATACTGTGACATTTTCCGTGTCCATTTTGATCTGAGGAACACCACTTTCTAATCTGATCTTCATTTCATAACAGTTTTATTAAGTAAAACTTTTGCTATATTGGATCATCAAAGACTTTGTTCAAAACCAATGTTACATTGCAACAAGTGAATTTAAATATAATGGTCATATACAAATTTTAAATATTTCTTCCAATCTGAATGTTGGATAATTTGGTTTATAAGTAAATCACTATCTTCCATTTGTTATATCACATCCAAATTCATCATTCACTTGTCGTTTACCTCTACAGCTTACCACAGAATACAATGATCTGGAGAAAGATGAAGTTAACATCATTTCTGGTGCCCTGGAACTACGGAAAAAAACTGTTTTTGATGTAATGACAAAGCTTGAAGATGTCTTTATGCTGGATTATGAAGCCATATTGGACTTTGAGACAGTCTCTGAGATAATGAAACAAGGTAAGTATTGGCAGTTTCAGTAGCTGCTTTTCTCACATAAGAAAATGGTCTTTATTCCAAACCAGTTGAAAACTGTTTCTGCCTGTATATGTTAATGGTTATTTTGTTGAATTTGAGTTGTTGGTTAATAGTGATTCCGTTTTGGCAAGGAATGGTGTAGAAATGTGTCAACATTTCTTTATATCAATGATTTGTAGCATAAGCAGCTCACTTGAAATTAGAAAAAAAGTAATTTCTGGCTGCTCACATTACTGTCACTTGTCAACACATTAAAAGTTGTTCTTTTCTGCAGGATACTCCAGGATACCAGTTTATCAAGGAAGTCGTAGCAACATTGTGACTGTCTTATACATTAAAGATCTAGCATTTGTTGATCCTGATGATAACACTCCATTAAAGACACTCTGCAAATTCTATCAGAATCCATGTAATTTTGTATTTGAAGATACTACCCTCGATGTCATGTTCAAGCAGTTCAAAGAAGGTAATCGTAAATAATTACTTTTTCCTACAAATGAATGCACTCTGTCACAATGATGTTAACAGTCAGTGACATAATGTATATGCTGGAGTGAAATTTGAGAATAATATTGTGTGTGTTTTTGTCTTAACAGGAATAAAAGGACACATGGCATTTGTTCATAGAGTCAATTCAGAAGGTGAAGGAGATCCATTTTATGAAACGATTGGGCTTGTGACATTGGAGGATGTCATTGAGGAACTTATCCAGTCAGAAATTGTTGATGAAACAGATGTTTGGAGTAAGTATTTTTACCCTGTTCTTCCCAACATTTGGGTGAATGAGAAATTATACCTGAAACAAATTCTTTATTATAATCCTATGCAGCATACAGCATAAAAATTCTGTCTCATCTCATCTAATTTACCAGCAAAATGTGTGAATTTCTATTGCCTATTAGGAGCATTTTTGTTTAGAAGTTCTCATGACGTGCCAACAGAGTTGGTCTTTCTTAATTTGTTCTTACATGGTCATAGTTGCAAGTCAGTCTCAGATGTATAAACAAACACAGAATATGGACTGCAAAAATGAAGTCATCATCATATGGAGACTCTGGTACAAACTGAGGTCAGATGGATGTCATAAACAAAGCACAAATTGTAAATATAGTTTTTCCTGTGAAGATATGAGTTAGTACAGGGTGACACATGGGAGACGGACAGTTTTTAATGAAATAGTACTCAGCCAACTGTAAAATTAATGCATGTTTATTTACACAAAATCAAAGCTCATTATTTGCCATTTTAGTTAACAAAGTTATTTGTGAAAAATAATGTCGTCAAGGTGATGTCCATCATTTCGAACGCAGGACTCAAGTCTCTTCTCAAAATCCTCCATCA
Source organism: Schistocerca piceifrons (assembly GCF_021461385.2). Lineage (NCBI taxonomy): Eukaryota > Metazoa > Arthropoda > Insecta > Orthoptera > Acrididae > Schistocerca > Schistocerca piceifrons. Next base: position 545,353,591 of record NC_060138.1, on the reverse strand, counting down.
CATGGACTAAAATCTCTGCAGGGATGGCAGCAATTTCTTGAATGATTGCATACTTCAACTTGTCCAAATTTCATTGTTTGTGGTTATAGACACAGTTCTTAAGGTACCCCCACAGAAAAAAGTCACATACTGACAAGTCTGGAGACTGGGAGGCCAAGGAACATTGCCAAAACATGAGATAATCTGGCCAGGAAACATGCGTCTAAGAGCTATCATTGAAGTGTTTGCGGTGTGCGATGTTGCCCCATCCTGGTTTCAAGAATGTTTCAAGCATACGAATGTAACGAACCAAATTAACAGTAACTGTGGCCCCATTCTCTCCAAAAAAAGGTACAAGAATGCCAACAGACCCAAGAGCACACCAGACTGTTACTTTTTCTGAGTGTAGAGGACGCTGATGGATAAGGTGTGCACGGTCCCATTTAAATGAAAATGAACTTCATCGCTTATCAATAAAATTTCATTTTCATTCTATCAAAAAAATCACTTGCATTCTGTAAGCGAAGTCTTCTCGTACAGCAAAATCAGTTTCCTTAAGTTGTTGGACAATAAGCATTTTGTAGGGATGGAATTTTAATTCTTTATGCAAAATTCATCTAACTGATTCACGATTGATTTGTAACTCACTAGCATGACGTCTAGCTGACCGTCCTGTGCTTCTGACTGCCGCTTACCTTACCCTTTCAACATTTTCTGGTGTCGTTACTCTGCATCTCAGGCCAGGATGCTTCTTATCCAGTATGTTTCCAGTTGATCTGAAGTTTTCCACCCATCCGAGGATTGTGTTACAGCTCGGAACAGCTCCATGTCGACCGACATTAAACCACACATGAAACAATCACTGCGTAGCAATAATAGACTCGCCACTTTTCACGAAACTGTCGTAGACAAACACTTGACGTTGCAAGTCCCACTACTCCATAGTGACTGAGTAAATGAAATGGCATCTTCTGTGGATCGGAACTATCCTCGCCACAACCACCTCCCACCATCGCGCCCTCAGTACTACACAGTTCAAAACCGTCCCTCTCCCATGTGTCACCCTGTACTCCAGTGACACGAAAAATTATACAATTGATGATGCAAATAAGAAGTTAACACCTGTTGCATATGAGTATTCTTCAGGTCAGAGTATTCGATTTTGCAACAACAAATGTACCATTTATCCTCATTAACAAGCTCACCGGACAAAAACTTAGTCATCCCAGTGCACACGCACAGATGAATTGTTAAGGCTTTATAGATGATGCAGTGACAGAGTTATGTGCTTAACTGTGCACGCTCTGCCTTTACATGAGCATTAGGCAGTAGTAATCAGTTTTTAAAGTAGACATTGTATACAAACATTGGTAAATGTAAGGATGTGATAGAGACAAAAAGGGGCAATTGTGTTTGATCATGTCCATGGCCATACGGTGTGTGAAGTTGCTGGATTTGTTGGTGCGTGGACTGTTCAACATGGTTAGAAAAAAATCCTGATTGAGAGGGACCGGATGTGTGTTTCATGCCTTGTGTATCAAAATCATTTCTAAAACTAATACGAATTGATGCAGGCAGTGAACAAAGATCCATCCCAACCTGTTAGCAAGGGAACATTGTGATGGGAACTGCATGCAATGAACATTTGGAGTCGGTCACCTCGCAAGAGGCCAGTACTCACTCAGACACTTAAAGATGATGACAACAACATAGTTCATTGAAGTTTCTGAACACTTTCCCATCGTATTACATCTTGAGTGACCTGCAAAATCACCTGACTTGAAGCCCATAGAAAATCTGTGGAACATGTTGGAACAGCAGGTAAAATGCTGACACTACCATCTCTGCAATTTAGTGGAACTGTGCAATCAAATCCTCAGCAAGTTGCTTAATGTGAATATGATGTACATGTGCAGTTTCATGGAATAATTTCCTAACTGAATCGAGGCAGTTATAAAGTCCAGGTGTAGAATTATATGGTATTAAACGATGCCTTTAATGATTTTTCTAGGGGTTACAAACTTTTTGTCCACTGAGCTTATCTTAACAGTCATTCAATTAACATCAAATCAGTTTGCATGTTGGCTGATGTCTGAAATAGATAATTTCACAGGTGGCTGTCTCACATTGTCAGTCTTATCAGGAGTAGTTTATGTACAAGAAGTTTTATTGCAAGTGTGGTCAAAGTATGTGAAGAATCGTAGCCCTATGCGTAGACTGGTTGTTTTATTCCAGCCTCATAGTACATTGTCCACTGTTGGATATTGGTAGTGTGTTACTCACTAAAATTGCCATAGAAGGATCATTGCCACAGTGTTAATAAAAAATGTAATGCAAGACAATATAGGGTATTGTTGTTTCACCTACACACCAATGATGCCATTGCTTTTTGTCTGTGTAGCGTAAGTAGTTGCTGAATGTCACACACTCAAGTATATCATATCAGCAATACAATTTCCTTTTTGATACTGGAAAAATGTAGTCAAAATAACTGGATATCAAAAGTTACATTTAGTGCTTAACAAGCATTTAAGAATTTTGTCCATGTTATGTTAATGAAATTAATTTTATTAGGTCTTGTAAGAAGTTTTTGAATAAAATTTTGTGATCATGGACTTCTGTCTTGTGTTCATTCTATAATTTAATCTGACTTGTGTGAGTTTTGAATGTTGTTGTGATAAATCCTCTGCTGCACTCAACAGTAGTAAAAATAATGGTGAAAAGTTTTTTTTCTGTAGTACATTCAGTTTAGATGCTGAATTGATTAGTAGTTTGCTAAAAACAAAGGTATCATCTGAAATTCTCTCATTGCTCCATCTCTATACAATATTTCTCATGGAGTTACACAAGTCTTATTCCATATTCCTAATGACTTCAAAATCAGTAATAAAAATATATTGCAATAACAAAGCAATTAATAATTGAAGAGCTTAGCAAATGTCTAAGAGTGATTACCTACTGTACAAAAACTTTCAATTTGCTATATTTACATAATACATGAAATGTCATGGTGTGAGTGTAGCTTGTGTCATGATCAACTTATAAACTAATGACAAACTTTGTTTCTCCCAAAGTGGACAACAGATCAAAACGCCGCAGGATTAAGTCAACAAAACAAGACTTCACTATCTTCGCCGAGCGTCGAGAGGCACAAAAGATTCACATCTCGCCACAACTAACATTAGCAACCTTCCAGTACCTGAGCACAAGTAAGTAATTTAATGGGGAAATACAGGGATGTTTAGAATATATTAATTGCAGCTGTTAACAAAAAAAAGTGGGTTACGGAAACAAATATTGGTATTCACAGTGATTACATTTTTTGTTATGGCAAATTCAATTTTTGAATGTGAAAGCATGGTGGAAATATCTGTTCCTAACACAGAGGTGACACTGATATCAATGAAATTTCATGCAGAAGTGTGAATCAAGTATCAAATTGATTTTCAGAATTAGTTTGTTGTAAAAAAATTTATAAATCAGTCCTACTGTGAGCGTTTTGTCCAAACAGACAAACTGAAGTACCATTTATTTCTGCAAAAATTCTCCAGTTTTAACATTTTATGGCCAAAGAAAACTCATTTAAAGTCTCTGAACGTTTCTACAGTCCTAAAATTTGAGGTTCGATTGAAATGTGGCAAAATTATGTGAAGTACTTAATAAAACATCAACTACATTTGAAAAAAAATGAGAAAGTGCACAGTACACTATTCAACAGTAATAGGGTATTGGATAATCAGTGAGCAAAAGATACACGAAATAGCTGCTTGCAAGTTTCGCAGAACAACTTCTGTGAAGTTCGGCAGGTAGCAGACAAGGTACTGGTGTAAGGAAAGCTGTGAGGATTAGTTGTGAATTGTGCTTGGATAGCTTAGTCAGTCGAACAGTTGTCCGTGAAAGGCAAAGGTCCTGAGTTCTAGTCTCAGTCCGGCACACAGTTTTGATCTGCCACACACTGCTCCAGAGTGAAAATTTTGTTCTACTGTGAGATACTTTCATACAAGATGGATGTGATATTAATTTAATGCTGGCCAGAAGCAAATATGAAAAATGAGTCTCAACAAGATGTGGACCAATATACAGGGTGTATCAAAAAGAATCAACTAATTTAAAAATTTCATAACTATTATGTTATCTGAGATATGTGTGCAAACAATGTACTGTTGGAAAGAACAAACTATGTGGTTTTACATGGTTCCTACTAGGTAGCAGCAGTGTGCACCCACTTCATTTCTAGTAAAATTGGTGTCGGGACAGCAGAAAGTGTTTTGGGTTCTAAGTTTTGCGCAGTGCAGGGCAGTAATAACTGTTTAGAATGACTTTCGTACTAGGTATGGTGTAGATCCTCCAACACTACAGAGCATTAGATGATGGCATGAACAATTCTGAGAAACAGATTGTTTGTGTAAAGGCAAATTGCTGGGCTGTCCCCGAGTGTCTGACACAGACATTGAACACATCCACCATAGTTTCAGAAGGAGTCTATAGAAATCCATTTGCCATGCAGCTTTACAGCTAAACATGCACCCGATGTCTGTGTGGCATGTGTTGCATTAATGTTTACATATAAAACCATACAAAATTCAGCTACTACAAGCTCTTCCTGAGGGTCACAAACAACAACATGTGAAGGTTTGTAATTTCGTTCTTGGCAAGATGGAGGATGACAGTTTTCTTCCATGCTTAGTGTTTATTGATGAGGCAACATTCCACTTGAATGGAAAGGTTAACTGTTGTAATACAAGAATATGGGATATGGAACAACCATATGAAGTTGTACAACATGAGAGGGCTTGCCAAAATTTGATGTGTTTAGTGCAGTTTCACAGGAAAAGGAGTATGGTCCACTTTTCTTTACTTGGAACATTGTTACAGGAAGCACGTATCTCGGTGTGCATAGGATTAGTGAATGATGGATCAGTCACACCGGACCAAATGATTCAGCCTTACATTACTGGCCTCCAAGATCACCAGACCTGACTGTATGTGATTATTTCTTGTGGGGGTTTATAAAAGACTCTGTTTATGTGGCTCCCTTACCAACAACAATGAATGAACTGAGACACTGCATAACAGCAGCTGTGTAAGCTGTGACTCAAGACTTACTCGCTGCAGTTTGGGAACAATTTGAATTTCAAGGGAGAGGGTGGGGGGCATATTGAACACCTATGAAAAGGTATGAAAAAAAGCTTTTTGAGTTTCCCTTTTATAATAATAATAAAAAAAATTTCATTGTATATGTTTCTAGTTTCAGAAATATAGATGTGCCAAATTGGATGATACTTTTTGTTACACCCTGTATTAATGATTTTATGTTGTGTCTATGCACAGCTGAATAAATGCATTTTATATACTGCTTTATACATGCAAGTTTTAAATCATCCACTTGTGGTAGGTGTGTGCTACATGACAGTGTGTAAATCTGTTGCCAACTACACTATAATTGGGTTGGTGATTGCAATGATCAGCTGAGTGAGCCAGTGTACAGTTCTAAAATACTGAGTGTGGTGAACACTGTGCATGCTCAGAAACAATGTAAAGTCCTCTGTTAGCATTGGAAGTTAACTGATTCTCACTGTGATTAATCACACAATTGTGAAGACTTTTTTTTTTTTTTTTTGTATGTACTTGATCTTTAGTTTGTTTGCTTTGTTTTTGCTACACACTGCAAATCCAGCATGAGGACGTTATATTTTCCCCCATGATAGTGACTTAAGAGTGGAGACAAAATGTTACTTAGTTTTTCCAATACCAAGACAAAGAAAAACATACATACATACATAAATAAGAACATAAAAATGTGTTTTGCAACGAAAATTACTTCACCAGTGAAAAAGTAGCATTAACACAGCATAAAAATAGTTTAGTACATTAATCGACAGTTGAGAAGAAAATATGACGCAAAGGGTGAAGTTGAAAGAAATAAAACTATTTGTTGCCTTCTAAATATTGTTTGGCCTGTGCGCATGCAGATGTTTTCTCAGTCAAATAAATACTAATTACCTTTTTAATAATTTCCATTCTCTCAATTCTTAGCAGAGTGGAAGATTTTCCTTAGGGCCTTTGTCAAAAACATATACTAGGAATTTTGCTTTGGTCATTAATAAACTCTGTCATCATTGCTGGTTTCTTAATTCTGCTATAATATTTCAACTTTCTGTTGAGACAATCTCTCATAGCCTCACATTCACTGTTCAGGTGCCAAACAACACTCACAACACATGGGGTTTTGGTGTCAATGTTTAAACAAAAATGGACACCCATGGCAGCCGATTCATTATGCCAAGGGGCCCACCCTTTCAAAAAAAAAAAAAAAAAAAAAAAAAAAAACACTTTCCATAAAATGTGGCTCAGTGGAAATTCAGTTGATTCTCTGTGGACAGGGCTTCCACACACACAGGCAATTTGATTCATACAGATCTTACTAACAAACATTTGAAGGGTGAAACAATAACTGACAAGTATTTTGCAGGGCTTCTGACCCAAATGACTGGAAAAATATGAGTAAAGAGTCTGCATTCCAAATAGGGGTAAAAAAAATCTTTCATCCAAGAAATGCACCTGTCTACAAAGGAGCTTTTTCAGTGGGATCTACACAGGTGCTTAGCAGTGAGGGGGAAATGTGGTAGACTTGAAGTGAAAATTGTTGGAACATCACCCTAATTGCCATGTTTCACATCCTGACAAATATGGTGGATACTCAAGCACTTTCATCTCCATCACGTGACCAAATTTTTCTCTCTCTCTCTCTCTCTCTCTCTCTCTCTCTCTCTCTCTCTCTCTCTCTTTTTCCGTAATAGCTGTTGTTGCAGTAAAGTACAACAGTACAGTGCATTACCAGTTTGTCCATGTGGGATGAAATGGCATAAAATCACTCTTCTAATGCCATAGGCTATTATGACCAGTAACTTAACAGGAAAGGGATTGCGACAAAATTTCTGCCAGCTTGGTGAACCTGGATGATACCATTTCGCTGCCTGGCATTTCAGTTCTGGCTCTTAGGCCCTGGCCCAAAATTCATCTATAGCAATAATTCTAGCAAGCATATTGTCTCCTTCCTCCTCATAATGTGCTACATGCACATGACAAGTTTCATAATATATCCAATTTTCCACTTCAATTTGTGCACGAGGCACCCACTTTGCTTGTAGCAACTTTACGCACATGTAGCTCATCGTATAAAATCCTGTAGATTGTTGTCTTCTCAATACAGGCATGGCACTGTAATTCCTGCAGCATTCACAGTCTGTTGCACTCCAAGCATTGGGAAATCTGGGTATGAACACAGCCTGTACACACACTGACACGCCACCTGTATCGGTGCATTTTGACCATTGCAGTTCTGCTGTGCCTGAAAGCATCTACCCACTGAGCAACCCTTTGGTATGGTAGAGCAGCAGTTCCTACCACTTCCACAAGCTCCTCATGACATTGTTGCACATTCCTTATGCAGTGATCTGTATTCTTTAAGTAAGAACACTGTTAAAGGCATGTAAGAATCAGCTAGAATGGTTGCTCAGTTCATACTGTGGTCACTCTTCATGCTGCATTCTCCTAGAAAGGACTGCCATCTAGCATCACATCACATCACATTACCGTGGATTCTTTGGGAGACTCCTGATGCTGGGGAATGTGCATAGTTCATAATGTACTATTGTGTACTGTTGCAAGTAACAGTAAAACACTTTTGCAATGATAAACTTTTTTCATGTTTTTTTCTAATGCTGAATTTTATGGTGGTGTGTGTGTTCATTCATCTCCCTACCTCTAATGTTTGCGTATGAACTAACCTTCCATTCATACATTTCAGAATTTTTTAAATTCGTTATCATTTTTGAGGCAAAAAAATAGTTGCCATGACACTTCCTGGCAGATTAAAACTGTGTGCCCGACCGAGACTCGAACTCGGGACCTTTGCCTTTCGCGGGCAAGTGCTCTACCAACTGAGCTACCGAAGCATGACTCACACCCGGTACTCACAGCTTTACTTCTGCCAGTATCGCATCTCCTACCTTCCAAACTTTACAGAAGCTCTCCAGCGAACCTTGCAGAACTAGGTCCCGAGTTCGAGTCTCGGTCGGGCACACAGTTTTAATCTGCCAGGAAGTTTCATATCAGCGCACACTCCGCTGCAGAGTGAAAAATCTCATTCTAGTTGCCATGACCTTTGCAATGACGCTACACACATGGGTATTTACTAGGAGTGGTCAGTGAATCCAGCTATCTAGCAAGTCAGTCAGTTTTTCCAATTAGTGGACTTCTTATGGTTATATAATGATGCTTTCACATAACTGAAATAACTGAAAGTAGAACAGGAATATGTAACTCGTGCAAAATCTCAAATTGAATGTGCCCAAAATGGTAGACCCACACAGTTGTAATGTGTTTATTCTTAGCTATCCCAATTGCATCGGTCTGACAGAAATATATTTGTGGTGTTGATGTATTGTACTTACACTTGCATATAGTGTATGCATAACCTGCTGTCACATGGAGGATATCACCCAATTGTGTGTTCAGAGCTTCTGGCCATATAGTGTATTTATTCTTACGTTTACCATTTGCCAAATCTTATGTCTAAGAACTGAGAGGAAATTAAAAGTTCAGTGCTCACAATCTTTAAAAATTGTGTACATTTAACTTTTATGAAAAATGTGTGTTGTTATATTGACTGCAACAAAAATTTCATTCGAAGAGTAGGGTAGTAAAGTATGAATTTATTTCTCTGGGCGATTAATCATTAGTCTAACAGAGAAAGGAAGTTACAGTGAAAAGTAAGCTCAAATCTACCCATATTTAGTGCACTTGTGACAGTTATGTACTAAGAGGTATATTGTAAATATTGAAATGTTGAGTAATAGCTTAGGTTCTTAAACTGCAATGACATCTCCAACAAATTTCTTGTTCATTAATCCAATAATAACTGTGTATTTTCTTCCAGCTGTTGATGCCTTCAAACCAGAAACAATATCTGAAACAATTTTAAGAAGACTGCTCAAACAGGATATTATTTATCATGTCAAAGTTAAAAATAAAGAAAAAGCACGCAATGATCCTCAGACAATAATATACTCTCAGGTAAGAATGATTTTGAAAATATTTTGTGTTCACCTTTGGGAAAGGTGTTGATATAGTGTAATTCTTTATTTTACAGACATTCATTGGAATGAGCCAAAATATGCTAAATGAATTGGATCTGCCACTTATTACAGTCTCGATTATCAGTTTCACTTTCTTTTAGTTTGTTTTATTCTTCTTAGCTTCTCTGTGTAATTGCTGAATCTGAAAAAGAAATTCCATTGAAGTAACTAAGGAATAATGTGGTGCAGAAAAAATGTTGTTTTTGGTTAAGGGTATGGATCACATGCCTTCATTTATGCACTGAGTAAAAGAGTGTGGTGTCTAACAATGAGAAACAGAATTCTAACAGCCATCACTTCTTAGATTAATACAGAGAAGCATTTTTAGAATGTGGACTCCATGAGGCAAGTGTACATTCACTATCAAATCAGTTTGGTTTCTGAAGGTGAAGCAGGGAAAATACCAGTGCTAAGAGTGGGTGTAATTGATCAGTTCAATACTAGATAAAGTTCAAATGAGGAATGAAGCTTTAATCATTAGCACTGCTATAAACTGATGAAACTGACTGATGGAGTCACTGGAAGGAGCAGACATTTTATGGAGACAATTGTATCTGATTTCCAGAAATTTTACAAGAAATTCCATAATTATGTATAGTTGGCTGAGGTATTTGAAACTGAGTGTCTAGTAAGTGCTGATTATGGTGATGTGAAGCTGTGAAACAAATCAGGCAAGGAACTCTATAAATTCTATTGAAACACCCTAAGCTAAACATCACTGGCAATGAAACCTGCATTTAGCATTCACCCCTTGAAACCAGACACCATATCATCCACTAAAACTGTCAGCACTTGAACATCAATAGAGTACATTCATTAGAGAAACAATCAATGAATCTTCTTTCCCAGCAGTTGCCCTTCATAAAATGCTGTTTGATTTTATTTTCATGTAATGCTAACACACTCAATCCTACACAGTTTCTTATGTTACCTGTCACTGAGTGCTATATTACATTACTAGAAATTTTACTAGAACCATACAGTTTCAGTATTGCAGAATGATTTGCAGTAAATATTAAAAGAGCAGTAACAGATAAGCATCTGTTGCTTACTATATCTGGGGCATTGCTAATTGTCTAAAAGTTACAGCTTTCTTACTTTTTTTGCATTCATTTGTACCATGTGGTAAGCACCATAGAATTTAGCAATTGACTGATAGTTAACTGTTTACATAGCCTATAGAAGTAGTTCCTAAGAGTTAATTCTCTTCAATAGGGTAGACCTATACATTGATTTTACTTGTCCGATATGCTTGAAACATTCCTTCACGATGTACTGAGCAGATCACAATTAAGTAATGTATTCATTTTGGTGCTTCAAATAGCACTGTTTTCTTTTATCAGTTACTGCACTTCCTCAATACTCAAGTTTACATCCGTGCTGGTCCCCTTCTTAGTTGCATTGCAAACATTTCATTGTCAGTATTTTTCTCCTGTATTTTTAAAATTTTTGTGTTTATTCTCATCATATCTTTGATGTGCTATTGTTTCTTCGTCTTTCTTTCTCTTTTTATTTCATTATTTTTTTCTTACTTTCTTTTCAACTTCCTTTCTGTTTCATTTCCTTTCTATATCATTTCCTTTCCTTTACCCTTTGCATATACTTTTCTCCGTTAGTATTTTTGTTATTGTATTTTATCCATCTTGAATAATGATCTCAGGGTGTGAATGGGAATGTAAATATGCCCTTATCACACTTTTCCCCCCACTTTCTAAATCATAATTATTCTTTTACTAAGTACTGTTTCTGTTTTGGATGTTGGTATTCTGATTGCTGTTGGATTATTTATCAATAGCAAATTTTCTGTAATTCACTCTTCCTATTTGAGTTTAAATATTGTCATTTTGTCATTGGAGATAGTGAGTGGAGCTCCAGATGCTAGAAAATGGAGTGCTAAGTGGAGAAATCAGGATATTTCTGAAATGTTTTTGTATTCTTATGTTTGAGTTCAATAGAGGGATGACAGAAGTGCAGGCAGTTGAAACATTTGCGCCATTTATAAGGGTAATCCCACTGGACAGAGCATGGGAAGAAAATGGTTTTCTCAATTTAAGGAGGATTATTTTGACATTAGTGACTTTCCACGTTCAGAAAGACTTTCGGGGTTTGGTGATGATCACTTAAACACATTAATTTACAGTGATTCACATCAGTGTACTCAAAAACTGGGAAATATGATCAGCTGTGATCAGTCAACCATTGAGCAACATTTGCATGCAATGGGGAAGGTCCAAAAATCGGGTGTATGGGTACAGCATGCCCTAAGCCAGAATCACAAAAATCAGTGAGTGGCCATGCACGCATCTCTGCTTGCACATCATCAATTGCCTTGTGAACAATACTGACCATTCCCATCCTGTATCATTACTGATGACAAGAAATAGTGTCTTTACGCTAACAAGAAGAAAAGAAAGCAACAGTTGAGCCCAAAGCAGCAACTCCCCACAACGTTATGCATGTGGTGGAGCAGTAACAGTGTGGTGTACTATGAATTGCTTCCCCAAGGTGTAACCATCACTGCTGACATTTACTGCAACAAATATGTCTCCCTGGTGCAGTCCAAAAACAATGAACTCGTGCTACTCCACAATAACACCTGCCCACATTCTGCTAGACTGACAAAATACACTACACAAAAGTTGGGCTGAGATGTCATTCTGCACCCACATTATTCATTTGATCTTGTGCCCTCAGGTTTTCATTTTTTTCACTCTTCGTCAAATAATCTTCAGGGAACTTCCTTTCCTGATGAAACGCAGTCCGAACATTGCTTGATGTGTTATTTACCTCAAAACAACATGGTTTCCACAGTGGCGGACTAGAAAAATTATACCAACATTGGCAGACTGTTGTAAGCAGTGAAAGAAATGTATTATTGGTGACTGATGTCTCTGCTATGTTTATTAAACTTATGTAAAAACACTATAAACTTATGCACCAACTGAATATTATAATATTTCATAAAATGTTTGCTTTATTTGTAGGGTAAACCAGTGGACTATTTTGTTCTAATATTAGAAGGCCGTGTTGAAGTGACAGTTGGGCAGGAAAGCATGGTATTTGAAAGTGGACCATTTACGTATTTCGGCACTCAAGCTCTGGCACAAAATGTTGGAGTTGTAGGTAAGCCATTCATGTAAACATATTTAAGCATAGTGATAAACACTTCATCATATACAATACTACAATGAAGCAGTTGTATATACTACCTGCACATTTTATATTCATTGTTGGCCAGCATGCCAGTTTAACTAACACCACAATAGTCAGATGTATTGCTTCCCTTATTTGTGCCTTATTTAATAGAAAATCAATTCATCTGTACAAACAAAAACCTTGTGATTCTGAAAAAAAAATTAAGCAGCTCAACATGGATGAATAGTTGTATCAGGTGAGATGGATAGTGTTAATGCAGAACAGGTGATAGGTTGGAAGAGGAATTTACAACAGTGTATCAGGAAAGACTATATGGACTGAGAGAGTTGCACAGATTCTGGCAGAGCTAATGGGGAATGGTGCAGACATGTATACATGGAAATTTATTAATATAATAGAGGGAAACATTCCACGTGGGAAAAATATATCTAAAAACAAAGATGATGTGACTTACCAAACGAAAGCGCTGGCAGGTCGATAGACACACAAACAAACACAAACATACACACAAAATTCAAGCTTTCGCAACAAACTGTTGCCTCATCAGGAAAGAGGGAAGGAGAGGGAAAGACGAAAGGATGTGGGTTTTAAGGGAGAGGGTGAGGAGTCATTCCAATCCTGGGAGCGGAAAGACTTACCTTAGGGGGAAAAAATGACGGGTATACACTCGCGCACACACACACATATCCATCCACACATATACAGACACAAGCAGACATATTTAAACTGTGTCTTTAAATATGTTTGCTTGTGTCTGTATATGTGTGGATGGATATGTGTGTGTGTGTGAGTGTGAGTGTATACCTGTCCTTTTTTCCCCCTAAGGTAAGTCTTTCCACTCCCGGGATTGGAATGACTCCTTACCCTCTCCCTTAAAACCCACATCCTTCTTTCGAGTCTTCCATAACCTATCCCTCTTTCTGCCCTTGCTCGTGATGTTTCCAAAATCTGGGTAGTGCTTTTGTTCTACTTTTAATTGTGTGCTGGCAGATCTTGGAACTCATCTGGTGGAAGTATGTACTGACCATACATTTTGTATACTTGTAAGAAAATTTACTCCTGCATATAATATAAACAATTCACCTTTTCAACAGAGGAAATCCATAAGGCAGATATCTCATGTGTTGCAAAGTATTGTATTAGCTTAGAACACTGTGAAAACAAAACAGGCATTCTACAGATCAAAGTATAGAATGTTACCTCCCTTAATCAGGTAGGTAGGTAGGTAGGTGGGTGGGTTTGAAAATATAAAATGAGAAGTGGATAGAGTGAAGTCAGATATAGTGTGGATTAGCGATATTTGCTAACAGGAGGAACAGGACTTCTGGGCAGGTGAGTACAGGTTTTTAAATACAAAATCAGTTAGGGGTAATGCAGGAGTAGGTTTAACAAAGAGTAAGAAAAGAGGAATGCAGGTAAGCTACTACAAATAGCACGTGAAAGCATTATCACAGCCAAGATACACACAAAACCTACACCCACCACAGCAGTACAGGTTTATATGCCAACTAGCTCAGCAGATGATGAAGATATTGAAGAAACATATGATCAAATAAAATAAGTTATTCAGGTAGTTAAGGGAGCCACAATTTAATAGTGATGGGGGAGTGGAGTTGGATACTATAAAATTGAATGGAAGGAACAGTTGTAGGAGAATATGGATTGGGGGGGAGGGGGGAGGATGAAACAGGAAGTTGCCTGGTAGAATTTTGCACAAAGCATAATTTAATCATCACTAACACTGGGTTTAAGAATCTTGAGAGAAGGGGGGTGTGTATGGGGAAGAGACCTGGAGACACTGGAAGGTTTCAGATTGATTATATAACAGTAAGACAGAGATTTTGGAACCAGATTTTAAATTGTAAGCCATTTCCAGGGAGCAGATGTGGGCTCTGACCATAATTTATTACTTACAAACTGTAGATTAAAATTGATGAATTTGCAAAAAGTAGGAAATTAAGGCCATAGCATCTGGATAAGTTGAAAGAAACAGAGGTTGTTGAGAGTTTCAAAAGAAGAATTAAACAACAACTGAGTGAAATAGGGGAAAGGAATACAATAGACAACAGATGGTTAACTTTGAGAGATGAATTAGTAAAGACAGCAAGAGGATCAAATGGATGAAATGACGAGGCCTAGTAGAAATCCTTGGGTATCACAGGAGATAGAGGACATAACTGATCAAAGGAGAAAATGTAAAAATACAGCTAATGCAACAGGCAAAAGTGAGTATAAATGCCTGAAAAATGAGACTGACAGAAAGTGCAAAAATTGCTAAGTAGGGGTTGCTAGAGGACAAATGTGAGGTAGCATTTATTGCTGTGGGAAAGATACATGTCACCTACAGGAAAACTGATGTGGCCTTTGAAGAAAAGAGAAGCAGGTCTATGAATGTCAGAACTCAGATGGAAAACCAGTGCTAAGCAAAGTAGAAAAAGTTGAAAGGTGGAAGGCATGTATAGAGGGATCATACAAGGGAAATGAACTTGAAGGCAAAGAGAAGAGGAAACGGATGAAGATAAGATTGGTGATGTGATACTGCAAGAAGAATTTGACAGAATGCTGAAAGATCTAAGCTGAAACAAAGCTCCTAGAGTAGAAGACATTCACTCAGAACTGCTGGTATCTTATGGAGAGACAGCCATAACAAAACTGTTTCACCTGGTGTAAAAGATGGATGACGCAGGTGAACTACCCTCAAACTTAAAAAAGACTGTAATAATTCCAGTTATGAAGAATGCAGGTGCTGACAGGTGTGAATATTACTGACCTATCAGTTTAATTATTAATGATTGCAAAATACTGACATCCATTATATACAGAAGAATGTAAAAACTAGCAGAAGCTGACCTCGGAGAACAGCAGTTTTGGTTACAGTGAAATGCTGGAACACACGAGGCAGTGTTGATGCTACTACTTGCCCCAGAATATAGGATAAAGGGAGACAGACCTACATGATAGAATTGTAGCCTTAGAGAAAGCTTTTGACAATGTTGACTGGAATACACTCTTTGAAATTCTGAAGGTAACTGGGATAAAATACAGGAAGCAAAAAGTTATATTCAAATTGCACAGAAATTGGACAGGAATTAGGATTCAAAGGGCATGAAAGGGAAGCAGGGGCTGAAAAGGGGGTGAGACATAACTGTAGCCAATCCTGATGTTCAATTTGTACATTGAGCAACAGAAAAGGAGACAAAAAATAGGAGAGAGAACTGAAGTTCAGAGAGAAGAAATACAAGGGTGGTTTGAAAAGTTTTGAGGATGGAACAGAGAAAAAGTACCTACATCACTAAACCTTTTTTTATTTTTCAATGTAGTCTCCTTGTAGATTAATGCACTTGGTCCAACAATGTTTCAGTGCCTTGATCCCACCTTGAAAATGAGTTTCCTCCAGGCTTGCAAAATAGTTGTCAACTCCGGCTATCAATTCTTTGTTTGAAGTGAATCTTCATCCACCAAGAAAAATTATCAGTTTTGGGAAGAGATGGAAGTCTGACAAAGCCATATCAGGTGTGGGTGTGGCAACAATTACCGTAGTTCGTGTAATTTTGCCATGGCGATGGCACTTGTGTGTGGATGTGCCTTGTCTTGATGGAAGATGACTTTCTTTCTTGCTAAGCCTGGCCTTTTTTCACGTATCTTTTGTTGCAATTTGTCCAGGAGATTACCATAGTATTCTCCAGTAATTGTTTGCCCAGCAAACAGATTGCCCTTTGCATCCCAGAATACTGATGCCGTGACCTTTCCTGCCAGAGGAATTGTCTTTGCTTTCTTTGGTGGCGGAGAATCAGCATGTTTACAATGCTTTGATTGTTGTCGGAGAATCAGCATGTTTACAATGCTTTGATTGTTGTCGGAGAATCAGCATGTTTACAATGCTTTGATTGTTGTTTTGTCTCTTTGGGTATAGTAGTGCACCCAAGTTTCACCCGTGGTCACGAATTGTCACAAAAAATCTTGTGTGTTTCTCCTAAAATGGGCCAAACATTGTTGTGATATGTCCATTCTAATGCATTTTTGATCCAGCTCTGTGAGTCGGGATGCTCATCTTGCAGATATTTTTTTCATTGCTAATTCTTTGGTTAAAATGAGATATAGCCTTTCAGATGACATCTGGCAAGTGTGAGCAGTTTCACTCACTTTCAATTGACGATCCTCCATGGCCATTTTGTGCACTTGTGCAATGATTTCTGGAGTAGTGACACATCTTGGCCAACCACTGTGTGGATCATCATCTAAGGTCTCCCGACCAAATTTAAATTCATTTGTCCACTTGGCAACAGTTGAATATGAAGGAGCGGAGTGCCCCAGTGTATTCTGGAAATCAGCGTGAATGTGCTTTACTTTCATACCTTTCTTTACAAAGTACTTAATAACTACATGGGAACAACAACAGAGTCATGTCACCACCACAGCTCTCTTCCAAGAGCACTGACGTGGCACATGTGCACAGTCCAATGAATATCATGTGAACAACTTGTTGTATAGCACTGACCTCTCGTGGTAATTCCAAGAACTTTCCAAACCACCCTCATAAATTTGATGTTTCTTGATGGTATTGGAATTCTGTCAGAGCAAGCAAAGGAATTGGAAGATCAGTTGAATGGCATGAATAGTATCTTGAAATGAGGATATAAGATGAACATTAACAGAAGTAAAACCAGGATAGTAGCATATAACCAAATTAAATCAGATGATACTGGGGGATTTAGATTAGGAAATGAGACAGTAAAAGTAGTAGATGAAATTTGGTGTGTGGGCAGTAAAATAACTGATGATGGCTGAAGTAGAGAGGATATAAAATGTAGATTGGCAGTGGGAAGAAAAGCATTTCTCAAGAAGAGAAATTTGTTAACACTGAATATAATCATTCAGATGTCTTTTCCAAAAATATTTGTATGGAGTGTAGCCTTGCATGGAAGTGAAATTTGGATGATAAAAAATTCCCATAAGAAGAGAACAGAAGCCTTTGAAATATGGTGATACAGAAGAATGCTGAGATGACTAGATCATTTGACTGATGATGTTGTACTGGATAGAATTGGAGAGGGAGGGGGGGGGGGGGGGGGGGAGAGAGAGAGAGAGAGAGAGAGAGAGGGAGAGAGAGGAAATTTGTGGTACAACTTGAGTAAAAGGAGGGATTAGTTATTAGGGCACATTCTGAGACACCAAAGAATTGTCAGTTCAGTACTGGAGGGAAATATAGAGGGGTAAAAAGTGCATAGGGAGTCCAGGAGACAAGTAAAATAAAAGATTCTTTTCAGATTAAAGACAACAACAACAACAACAACAAAAAAGTGTGTATTATTAAAGTCCTGTTGTTGTTTCACCGAGCTACTATTTAAGTATTATGTTTGCACTATAACCACTATTCACTAAGCAAAATGAGTAAAAATGTAGCAAAATCAGATAAGGTAAAAGGGACTAAATTTAGAAGAGAAAAGAGAACTGAAAAAGTAGCAATAATGAAATGTCATAACCTGCATGAGTAGCATTTATTGTACTAGTATAAAATATGTTTATTACTTTCTGTGACAGAAGTTTATTTGATTTTGCTAGCTCATTTTAGATTTGTGACACATCATCTTATTGTTAGTACTGTAACTGCCATCCTTTTTTGCAATAAAGTTGACCAACTTTATGTAAATATTTAAATTTAATAGCTTTGATGGAACTGCATTCACACATTCTCATTGCATCAGTGACAGTAGAGGCAAAGTAAAGAAGCAGATGTTAGAGCATTGGTTCTTATATTTTTGCATACTTTCTGATTATGTTTCAGACTCTCCAACAACTCAAAATCCACAGAATATTGGTTCTATTCAGTCAGTGAATCTGGACAGCATGTTGCGCCATTCATTTATACCAGATTACACAGTTAGAGCAATTACAGATGTTTTCTACATGCGGCTGAAGCGCTCACTTTATTTGGCTGCTAAGCGTGCCACACTAATGGAGCGTGATAAGACTGAGAGGCAGTCTGAAGATCATTTTGATGATGAAGTGGAGAAGGTATGTATCACTGCTATTAAAATCTGTAATCATTTTGTTGCATTTTATTTTTCTGTTTCAGATCACTCAACTTATTACATGTTCTGTAATTGCATTTAATGGTACCCATGTCTAACACTTCTGCTGTTTAGGTAACAAGCTATTCATAGCAATTTCATCCTCATATTTTGAAAATAAAGGGGTAATGTTTATGATACACTGTTTCATTTTAAAACATCATTGCTAATATCACTGATCATTCCAGTGTTGCTCAGTTAGAAATAAAGGGCATTAATTTTGTTTCTGTTATTGATACCAGTTACATGTAGAGGTTTTAGTGGATTGAACTGCACCTAGACATTCGTAGCCTGGGCCATTTTCCAGGTACACATTTCAGTAGCAAATATTTGGTTAAACAAAAATGCACTAAATTTCATCAATGAAAATATGTCTGAGAATTTCACAAAGGATGCAGATTAATTTTTCACTCGGTGGTGGAATATTTGATTACAAGAAATTTTGTGTGTGCGTGCACAGGTGCACGTTACTGGACTCAAACTTGAAGCCTTCTGCAAGCAGTGCTGTGCCTGATGCAGACCTCCATGCAAGGCTCATGACGTGCTCTCACAACGTTAATTCTTCAAGTATCCCCCTCGTGCTTTCCAAACTTCAGTCATTCTCGCTCATTCCTTGCTGGGCTAAGACTCCTGGAAGAAAGGATATGTGCACTGACTTAGCCACAGCCTTGGCTATATTGGTGGGGTTGTGATTGTGGCTGAATAGTTCAGTCATCTGGAGTGCTGCCACTGAAAGATCAAGCTCAGGGTTAGAGTCCCAGTCTAGTACACACATTTGTCAGGAAGTTTTAATGAAGTAAGGTACAAGAACGGAGTATCACTCACCTTCAGTGTAAAGTGGTGAGCAACAGAGGAACAACTGGGGTAAAAACTGTTGGTAAGGTGCCAACCTTGTCTTTCATAGCAGAAGCAACAGAAAAACTGAAAAATAATTTTAAAAAGTGAAAAACATTCTTAGGTGGCACCACTTTGGGTGATGAGCTCACAACACAGGCTGCTCACTCAAGGGGGAGGGATGTGACTTTGTTTTTCCTATGTAATGATGGAAAAAGTGGTAGCAACAGTGATCTAATATGAAATAGGTTTCTTGAAATGTGCATTTTACTTCATCAGGAAAGTGATAGTGTGTAAGTAAACAGCAGGTTCACTTCAACTTGCCCACTTCTACATCCTATTATTTAGCTGAAATGAGTTATTTATTTTATTTTATTGACATGAGACATCTATAAACTGTGAGGTTGAAATAACTTAACTCTAGTATAATAGCATGGAACTTTTGTTGGCCTTTATTAAATGAAGTTAATAACTTTCACTCTGGCAGTAAAAGTTCTTAATTTTATATAAACTGCAGGCATAATTTTTCACGAGGGCATGCAGCTCTACTGTATGGTTAAATGATCATAATGGCATCATCTTGAGTAAAATATTCCATATGTAAAATAGTCCCCCATTCTGATCTCCACATGGGGACTACTCAGGACGATGTCATTATTGGGAGAAAGAAAAGTGGTGTTCTACAGATCGGAGCGTGGAATGTCAAATCCCTTAATCTTGCAGGCAGGTTAGAAAATTTAAAAAGGGAAATGGTTGTAGAGGTAATTAGCTAAGTTTGGTGGCAGGAGGAACAGGATTTCTGGTCAGGTGAATACAGGGTTATAAAATCAAATCAAATAGGGGTACTGCGGAAGTAGGTTTAATAATGAATAAGAATGCAGATAAGCTACAACAAATAGCATAGTGAACACTTTATTGTAGCCGAAACAGAAACAAAGCCCACACCCATCAAAGTAGTAAAAGTCTATGTGCCAACTAGCTCCGCAGCTGAAGAAGAGATTGAAGAAATATATGATCAGATAAAGTAAATTATTCAGATAGGTAAGGGAGACAAAAATTTAATAGTGTTAGGGGACTGGAATTTGATGGTCGGAAAAAGAAGAGAAGGAAAAATGGTAGGTAAATATGGAATGGGGGAAAGAAACAAAAGAGGAAGCCCCTTGATAGAATTTTGCACAGAGCATAATTTAATCATTACTAACATTTGGTTTAATAATCATGTAAGAAGGTTGTATATGTGGGAAGAGACTTGGAGACACCGACAGGTTTCAGATTGATTTTGAAACCAGATTTTAAATTGTAAAACATTTCCAGGGCCAAATGTGGTCTCTGACCACAATTTATTGGTAATGAACTGTAGATTAAAACAGAAGTGAATGCAAAAAGGTAGGAAATTAAGAAGATGGGACCTGGATAAACTGAAAGAACCAGAGGTTGTTGAGAGTTTCAGAGGGAGCATTAGGGAATGATTGACAAGAACAGGATAAAGGAATGTAGAAGGAGGACAATGGGTAGCTTTGGGAGATGAAGTGAAGGCAGCAGAGTATCAAGTAGGTAGAAAGACAAAGCTTAGTAGAAATCCTTGGACAACACAAGAGATATTGAATTTTACTGATGAAAAGAGAAAATACAAAAATGTAGTAAATGAAGCAGATGAAAGGGAATACGAACATTTAAAAAATGAGATTGATAGAAAGTGCAAAATAACTAAGTGAGGGTGGCTAGAGGACAAATGTAATAATTTAGAAGCATACACCACAAGGGGAAATTAAAGAGATATTCTGGAGAAAAGAGAACCCTCTGTATGAATATCAAGAGCTCGGATGGAAAACCAGTCCCAAGCAAAGAAGGGAAAGTTGTGAGGTTGGAGGAGTATATAGAGGGTCTATCCAAGGGCATTGTACTTCAGGGAAACACTATAGAAATGGAAGAGAATGTAGACAAAAATCAGATGGGAGATATGATACTGCATGAAGAATTTGAGAGAGTGCTGAACGGTCTAAGTTGAAACAAGGTGCTGGCGGTATATGATATTCTGTTAGAACTACAGATAGCCTTGGGAGAGCCAACCATGACAAAATGTGTCCATCTGCGGAGCAAGATGTATGAGACAGGGGAAATACTCTCAGATTTCAAGAAGAATATAACAGTTCAAATTCCAAAGAAAGCAGGTGCTGGCAGGTGTGAATATCGCCAAATTGCAAGTTTAATGAGTCGTGGTTGCAAAATACTAACATGTATTCTTTACAGCAGAATGAAAAACTGGTAGAATCTGACCTCAGGGAAGATCAGTTTGGATTCATGAGGTATGTAGGAATATGTGAGGCAATATTGATCCTATGACTTCTCTTAGAAGATATGTTAAGGAAAGGCAAATGTACATTTATAGCATTTGTAGACTTAGAGAAAGCTTTTGACACTGTTGAGTGGAATACTCTCTTTGGAATTCTGAGGGTGGTGGGGGTAAGATACAGGATGTGAATGGCTATTTACAATTTGTACAGAAACCAGGTGGCAGTTACAAGGGTAGAGTGGCGTAAAAGAGAAGCAGTAGTTGAAAAGGGAGTGAGGCAGGGTTGTAGCCTATCCCAACTGACATGCCTTCTTTCTGGGTTGTTGGCAAGAGAAACAGTGAAGTAGGATTTATGTTGGTATTTACAGATGATACTGGGCACTTTGTTTGATTTCAACAATTAAATGCTCACTTATATTGCTAAAATTGAACACATTTGCTATTTCTTTAGGATCATTAATTTCTTTGCAGTTACAATTCAATTTAATTTTGGAATTTTGAGGAGAAACATTGTATGTTTGATGATTCACTATACTCCATACAGCTTTCATTTTGTTATGGGAGTTATTTACGTAACAGTCATTTGCCATTACTTTAGCTTCTTTGATCACTTTTTTAAGAATAATTTCATAATTCTTGAAATATCGAAGGAATTCATTGGGTACTATGGAAGACTAGGAGATCTAATATAAACTTCATTTTTCAGCACATGACTTTCTTATGCCAGTTGCCAACCAGCCTACTACACTTGATTTTCTGATTTTTAACTGGAAATGACATATTAAAATAATGCGTAAATATATCCATAAATATGATGAACTTCTCATCTGCGTTTTCGTATCTGTACATTTCAGTCCATGTTTCCTTCTTAAGTAAATTCCTAAAGTATTCAATGTATTGATGGCTGAAGGTTCTCCCTATTTTTATTGTTTCTGTTTATTGTTTCTGTTTGTTTAATTAAGTTCAGCAATGAAAATATTTCAAGAAGCTGTGCATAGTGGTTGCTTGAACTTGTGTTGAAGTATCTAGGTGCATATTCATGGCTTTCCTTGTTTCAGTATCATATAAATAGTGGTGCTGGATACACTTTAATTTATAATTGGGGGCAGATTGTATGTTGCACAAATAGCCATAAGATCATCTCTACCTTTTAAACTTTGTTAAAGTCATTGTTAAAGTCTCCACATATTATAACTGTTTTGTTTAGGTCCCTGATACTGTCAACACTACTGTCAAGTTGGTTAAAGAATATCTTTATGTTTGAGTTTGTTTTTATTGAGATTAGTTCTACAACAGAAATTTCAAAATCACCTTCTTTTCCCAACTTTTTGAGAGATTTTAGGCAGCAATAGCTAATACTGTCTTTCACAAATGTACATGTTCCTCCATGCGTAGATATTTTTGTACAGAAACAAGATGTCATAACATAACCCTGTATACTTGTGATTGCTGACATCTCATCAGTTAGCCAATGTTCACTAAAACACATTACAGATACTTCTTTTAATTGATGTGGCAGTAATACTTCTAGATCATTAATTTTGTGTCACAATGACTGCACATTCTAATGGACAGTTATAAACTTGGGGTTTCTGCTTGGCATTTCTGAATCATCACTTACCTTTATTTGTCTTTGCCTTCCTTTCACTTTAATCTGAAGAACACTTCCGGGATGAATTATGGAGGTGCTGTCTTCATCTGTGGCCAGTAAAAATCCACACTTCTTGATGGTGGTTGTCTTGCTCTAGCAGGTTGTGTCCTTGTGGATATTTTTATTGTTATATCTGATGATGTAATTATTTCTGCAGCTGAATATGTTGTCACTCTTGCTGTTTTCTTGTTCTCTGGTCCAAAATGTGTTGTTTTACCTGCTACTACTGTTCTTATAACTTCTTTCTCAACACTTTGAACTGTAACCAATTCTTTTTGTTTTAGTACTGCTGTAGCAGGATTTATTTGTAGGGAAGATATTTTGCACATCTCCTTTACAGCTGCAGTAAAATTTTGTCACATTTCTGACTGTCATAAAAAAACACTTTCCACTGATTTTCTGGCCGAGTTGTGATTTGCCCCATTTATTTAGATGCATTCTGTGTGTTGTGAAATGCTTTCTTTCTAAATCATCAACAGGGAGGAAAAAAGCATTTGAAGTGGGCTTGCGGATCTTTCAGTAACTGCTGTTTACTTTTTGAATCTCTTTATTTACACAAGCAGATTCTGTGAGGTATACCAATCACAATCGCTTTTTGATCACCTAAAAGTGCATCTCTTAAGATTCTGTTTGCTGCATTTTTATACATGTCGTTTGAGCCACCTAAAATGACAATACACTGATTCTGTGGCACACACATGTACTGATTTTATAGTCTTTTAGAACTTCTTGCAAACCTGCTCCAGGTTTCACAGTGCTTGTAACATTTAAATCTTGCTGGTAATGAAGAATGTGCACAAGTCCTCTTCCATGGCTGTCAGCAAGCAAAACTGCACTAATACTGGTATTTTTTGTGTCACTTTGTTTACATTCTCGCGACAGCCAGATTTTACTGACATATTGCTCATTTTATTTTCCATTCCTAGAGATTCAGATCAATGCACTTCGTCTGTGGTGATAAACTCATGAGTTTGTTCTGAACCCATAATAAGATGTTGAAATAAATTTCTTAAGGGAACCTTAAATGCCTTTGAAATATGTATAGATTTTGCACACGTATTTGGTTCACTGTATGTCTGAAACTGTCAGAGTTCTTCATGTGGTGGTTCAGATGGGCTTTTAACCATGCTTTCCAGCAGCAGAAAATGTTCTCAAGTGTCTTTCAGTTCTTTCTGCAATGTTTCTAATACTTTAAGTTCACAATTTGCATGACACATTTCAGTTGCAGCTAAACAACTGTTACACTTTGTTCCAGAAGCACACGGTATGTTTTCATGGTCCACTTTCGCAAAGCAGAGTGAATGATATCACCTATGCACCACTGAACATACTCTAACACCACCTGATATGACTTTGTCACATAATATACACTTTATAGAAGCTAAATACTCATGATTTATGGAGCAACTTACTATTACATCTACACGCATCACCATCTTGTCAGCCCTTTGCTCCTCTGATTTCGATGAACATCGAAGTACTGCCTGAGGCCAGTTGAAAAAACTGCTCTGAAAGTCACTATGCCTGCGTTTCTGCAAAATCAAGGTGAAAGTTCATAATGGAGAATTGATTTCAATCCAAGTAGAGTAATTAGAAACCTTAAAATTGTGGATATGTTATAGCCATTTATCAGGAATGCAGCATAGTAGTTTCTGAGAAATGGAATAACTAGTGAGTTTGAGCCATTGGAGATGTACTTGAGCAGAAATGCCCTTGTTTACTGGAACTATAGCCAAATGGCATAAGACCTGTATTTCAGATCAGATCCATGCATGTGAGTTCATATCATGTTTTGGAATGTTTTTTGCTCTTTAGCAAGAGAATAAAAATTGTTATGAAATTTATGGGTTGTTAAATTGAGATAAAGTAGTTCAATAAGAGTGTATGGTTGGACATCTTAATAATGAAGTTAACATATTGACACAGTTCTTGTTGAGGCTGAAAGTGCTAAAAAAATTTAATGTAATTTGTGACGGTGTGTCTATAATTTAATTGATTTTTTAGCAATCCTAAAAAGGTCCAGGTATCAGTCAATAGCAGTCCATGGGGTGCATGTTGTCATTTCTTAACACAAATGTGTTTTTGCATTTCAAAAGGCCTGGCACAAAAGAAAAGAGACTAATGCTGGAAATTTGTTTATGTGCACAATACATTCAATTAATGGTCACCTTTACATCCCATTTAAGAGCCCACACTTATTTGACTAAAAATAGTTCTCAAAATACAAAGGAATAATGGCATTAGCCCCTAGTGGCCATTGATTTAAATGAAAAGGGAAAGTTGAAAATTTCTCTCCAGATCAGAATTCAAACCTAGCAATTCTGCTTATTAGGCAGATGTGCAGATCACTGTGCCATCCAGACACAGTGGTCATCACAACTGCATGGACTACCGTAGCATGCCTCTCATCAGACCCAGATTCTCAACTTATCCACACTATTAATGTAGTGCCCCTTGTCCATTACCCTCATTACTCACAGCATTTTGCAGATTCCTGTAATAGTTTGAGCTTGGTGTGCATCTGTACTGAAGTTATCAACTGGTCATCCTCACCTTTAATTATCCATGTGGTGTTTGTTCTGTTGGACATCTCTGAAAGAACAGACACCACATGTACAAAATATTTCTTCATATTATCTAGCATGAGATTCCACAGGAGCTCCACCATTTTTGCCCTTTGGTGTTCTTGATTAACAGTATCAGAGCGTAATTATCTTGTTAAAGTTAAAAAAGCAGTCACTACAATGGCTACTTCCTTAGAAATGCAAGTAGTTTCTTGATTTGTTTGAGGTATCATACTTCAAATAATAAAATATTTTTATATATGGCATATTTTATTTCAATTTTGATCTCTAAAAGATGTTTTGTTTCAGTGAAGTCTTGTGATGCTATAATTAGTGACATATTTTCTGTTCAAAGCTGCTTCACTCTCTGGATGAAGATGACAAAAGCCAGGGACCAATGGACTCTCCTGTATCCAACTATTACTCACAGGTAAGCTTGTACTAAAGGAGGTACTAAAATCTTGGGTCCTGTACTGGTAGTAGACTATTGTATATGAAAGGCAGTGATTCTTATTTTAATCTGCCCAGACAGTTCTTTGTCGAAGTATGTTCTACTTCAATTCCTAATATTATTTTTCATTGTAAAAACAAGTTATTGTCATTAGTTCATATCTGATTTTCATATCAAAAATACTTCTTCCATTTTTAATTTTCTTCTTGTGGATCTGAAACCCAGGTCATTAGACACAGAGTACTGGTCACTACTGTCCAAAAGAAATGTACTAGAAATTTTGAAGCTTAATTTTTACCATCTCAACAAAGGAACATAGCAGTTGTCCATCAGCTGAGAGGTGCGGGGGGGGGGGGGGGGGGGGGCACATTCACAGGAGGCTTAAATTTTTTCCCACACATAAAAATACCAGACAATAACATATGGATCGATAAAATCTACTTGCCAAGCAGCAGCAGGAGAAAACGCTCATGAAAAAAGGTTATTGGTATGCAAGCTTTTGGCAGAAGAGTTGAAGGGGAAGGAAGAGGGGCGAAGGAAAAGGACTGGAGAAGTTTAGAAAAAACTGTAGAGTTCAGAAAAGTCACTCTGGGCCCCAGGTCAGGGAAAACTTAACCTGACAGGATGAGAGGGAAAGAGTCTTCCCTTCTCATCCTGTCCAGCAAGTCTCCCGTGACCCAAGAGTCCTGGGTGACTTTCTTGAACTCTACTCCTTTTTCTAAACTTCACCAGTCCTTTTCCTTCACCACTCTTCCTTCCCCTTCAACCCTTCTGCCTCTGATAGCTTGCAAACCTTTAACCTTCTTTCATGTGTTTTGTCCTCCTGCCACTTGGTGAGTAAATTCTTTGGTCTATCCATTAAATTATATTGCCAAAAATTGATTATTTTCAGTGTTAAAGACATTAAAATTTGGTTAATGATTGATGGAATGTAATGATTTTTATATATAATAATAATTTTATATAATAATAATAATTAATTTTAACTACCGTGAAATAACAGACGCTTGGAAATATCAAAGTGTAAATTATACTTGATAGTTTTTGAGTCTTGGAAATTAAATAATGGGCATGAAGGAGTGGTAACCACTTAAAAAATGTGATTCTTGAGTTTCTCCCGGTGTATTTGACAGTAAAAATATCCACGGGTGTACTGCTGGTCCACAGTGTCCAACGGGCACAATATTTCGGCGATCATACATGTCGCCATCATCAGGTGAACTGACGGACTGAGCTCCTGTAAACGTGCCGGCATGGAGATCCATACGCTAAGGCTGCTCAGAGGGAACTGGATTCGGTCGTGGCGGCGGCCGATTTAAATACCCTCCGCTCGCGGCGCACTCCCTCCGCCGTCCACGCCCCGCGCCACGGTCGCACGTTGGAACAGATTGCGATAGCGTCTGAGATGATGTCAGTGTGATGTATAGTTGTGACGACCACGGTGGACAGAGCCATCACACCGACGTCATCTCAGACACCGTCGCAATCTGTTCCACCGCGCGACCATGACACGGGGCACGGATGGCGGAAGGAGCGCGCCGTGGGCGGAGGGTATTTAAATCGGCCGCCGCGACTGAACCCAGTTCCCTCTGAGCAGCCTTAGCGTACGGATCTCCGTGTCAGCACGTTCACAGGAGCTCAGTCCGTCAGTTCACCTGATGATGGCGACATGTATGATCGCCAAAATATTGTGCCCGTTGGACACTGTAGACCGCCAGCACACCCGTGGATATTTTGATCACTTAAAAAATGATTTTGCGATAGTGGACAGCAAATTACATCCAGTAGGTCATCCAAAGATGATGACTGTCGCTGATTATACATTGTGGCTATGTAGGACAATTGAAGCAACAGTTTAGAAAGATCAAAAACCAAACGGTTATTAGCACTGATTTATACAACCAGTTTTGAGTGAGGATTTGTGATTGAGAGGAGAAAACATGAAATTTATGCTGAAGCTGCAAAAGATGGAACAGAAGAAACACCACCTAGAAAACACTAAGAAATGAAGAACAATTTAAATAGTGACCACAACTTGCTGAACACTATAATCACTGGTGATTAACTGTGGGTTTGACACACCTTAGCAAAATGACAATTAGTCTTCAGTAAATTGTAGACCATACATCAACAAAAATAATCAATGATTGATGGCCACATGGCTGATTTATCAATGAGCTAATATATCAGAAAGAACAGTAGTCGCACGGTTCAATATATCAACAAAAATGACAACACAAATCTCATCCAGTGCAGTCTCCAATGATCAGTCTTTCCTTCTCATCCAATGCAGTAAATCTCCACTGACCTGGGGTTCTGGGAGACTTCATTGAATTCTCCCCATTACCTACATCTCACCAGACCTCTTCCATTAACCCTCTTCCTTCTTCTTCAACTTTTGTGCCGGGAGGAGGAGCCACTGGCTCTTGCAGATTTCAGTACCTTTATATGTGTGTTTTTCCTGCTGCCACATGGTGATTAGATTTTTTAGCTATCGAATTACAAATTACAGATGATGAAGATCACTTTCTTTTGCTCTCGTGAGTGCATACCTTCCAAGACAAAATCATTACAAAGAAGTTCTACCATAAGTTTTATCATTATCTTAGTCATCTTTAACAGTGCAAATGATCTGACCAATGGGCAGCAGTCAACTTGGCAGCTCCATTAGTAATCATTATCTGCCTCTGATGCAGGATTTTGCAATTGCATACAGCTTTACTGTGATGTCCCCACTCTCCAATTTGACATGATATAAATATTTTGGCAATTACATTAACTGAAAAAGTATTAAAACAGATTTGTGTTGAGTCAAGATAAAACAGTATCTGTAAAGCAACGTTAAATTACACTGTTCCAAAATATTGTGATGCAAAAGTGTTTCCAGCAGTGTTTGGACCAATGGGACCAAGTTTTTGCATTATCAGTGACACTGCTCAAAATGAATAAATGTACTTACAGCAAATAAAGGATGAATATTTTGTGAATAAATCTGATATTTATTACTTATCAGTTGCAATTACTAAGAGGAATTTTATCATGTGCAGACTGGATTCAAGTACATTACGAACCGTCAGTAGGCATCAGGATGATTCAACAGATCTTCTACACATCATTGCCAATGGTGAGAAAGGTGTTGAATGCTATAACCTGCATGTGATTCATTAATGTTTGCCTGTTATCATGGATGTGCTGTTAAGAATTTACCCTTGTGTGAGAACTGCTGATCGGACAATGGCTGCTTCGAATCCTGACTGTCGTGAAAGCCACAAGGTTATATGAGCTTAAAGAGACCTTAATTGGTGACTGGTTCTGTGACACATTTTGCAATGAAGCTCAATGACAACATTCCATTGAGTGTCATATAATTTATTAGAGAATTTTCTTTGCAATCAAAGCATGTAAAATGTGTCGATAGCTTCAGCATAATGAATTATCTGTTGTTTGTTAAAGCCTCTCTGCATGGGAGAGGACAATGACGTCTTTTGTGTGACAGTTTGATATTTTTGTCAATTAAGAATATGAAATCCACATATGAGTCATCAGTCATAATGATTATAAATCCATTTGACTTCACTTCCTAAGCATATTGTAAGTACTTGTGCTCAATGTGTACTTTGTTCCTGATGGCCCATTGGTCTTTTAATATTGGGCTTTTCTGATTCGTCTTTTGTGTAAATTTGGTTGCAGTTATCTGATGATGATTACTCGAAATGCATCATAAATAAAGTATTGAGTGATAAAGATGTTTCTGAGGTCTTACTACATGCCAAGTCTGGATGGCTGCATACCTTACAAATGCAAAGAAGTCAGTTTCATCTACTGAAAAGGTTAAGATCATTGTTCCCTGCATCTTATGAGGCACTCATCTTATTTGTTACCTAACAGTGAAAGTATGGATGAAGAAATGAGAAGCAGCTTGTAAAGGAAGACCTCAAAGCAATTTTAGTGACCTACTGTTTGATTTGTTACCAGTCAGTTCATTCAGTACTAGAATGCCACAAAAATGCTCCATGAATGTAAATATTAATCTTTAGAGAGAAGACAATGATCTTTCCATCAAATGGTGCTGCAGACAATGAGAGAACCCGATTTGTGAAAGACTGCGAAACAGTTATACTGACCACAATGTACATCTTGCGGACAGACCAGAACGATTATAGCCTGTACAGACACATACGATCATTTTCCCATCTCACTATTTGAATGTGGAACAAGAAAGACAATGAGTAACAATGGTACAAAGTACCCCCATGATGCTTTCTACAGCGGCTTGCAGAGTATGTAAGTACATTTAGGTGAAAATGTAGATCAGTAGGGAAAAAGTCTTTCCTCATGACACTGCACCTGCTCATAAATGTGTATTCACAATGAGAACACAGTAGGATTTGCAGTAGCAATTGTTGAAGTCTCCACCATATGCAGTGTATTTTGCCACCTCTGAATGCCACTTGTTCTCAAATGTAAGCAGATTCTTAATTGGCAAATGTTATGGTTCCATAATCTGCCACATATTGATATTGTGCAGTCCTTCCAGAATGGAATTTCATGGCAGAATCTATTCACTGGAAGAAGTTGGATGAAATGCAGGCCTTTAAGCATAGTGTGTCACAAATAATTGCAACTTTAATGAAGAAAACACAACTTTTACTACCAGACAGAGAAATTACAACATGTTATTTTTTGGCAAATGAGAAACTTTACTAACAAAAGCAACTAGGAAAACTATAGATCACTATTCACTGTAAAGATGACACACTGAGTTGCAGGCAGGCACAATGAAAAGACTGTTACACATTATAGCTTTCAGTCAAGCTGTCTGGCAGGGCTTGCAGGAGTAGAGTCTGCCAGGCCTAGTGACAGGAGGTAGGCGGTGTGGGGGTAGACAGGGAGTGGAAAAGGAGTGAAGCAGGGAAAGGGAAAAGGATGAGCAGATACATAGGCAGAAGGAGGCACACAAAAAGAGTGAGGCAAATGTGAAAAGGAAGGTGGTGATAAGGTGAGGGGGCCGAAACTCTTGGGTGAAGGGTGTGGGGACATTAGGTTAACGTATGTTGAGGCCAGGATAATTTTGGGAGTGGTCCAGATGGCCTGGGCTGTGAAGCAGCCATTGAAATTCAGAATGTTACCCTCCAGCTGCATGGTGTTCCACAGGATGATCTACTTTGCTCTTGCCAAAACCACCCACCCAGCACTTCCTCCTCTAGTCTTGTCTTACACTTAGCTTACTCCACCGAAGTCCAGGCCACCTGTGAAAGCAGCCATGTGGTATATCAGGTCTGCAGCAATCGTTAAATGGCATTTTGTGTTGGTATGAGTACCAACCAGCGGTCCACTGGGATAAAAGGCCACCACCAAACTGTTGCCAAGAGCAAAGTGGACTACCATGTGGCACAACATGCAGCTGAACATAAATGCTTGATTTCAATGGCTGCTTCACAACCCGGGCCATCTGGATCCTCCCCTCAGCCACCAGCTTTTCTGAACTGTCCATATGGGGGTTATCCTTACAACATATTTTCCACACCCGAAATTATTTTGGCCTCAGGTTATGGTAACCTACTATCCCCACACCCTCTAACCAACAGTTTCCACCCCTCATCCTATCACCTCCTCCATTTTCACACTTCCTAACCCTCTTTGTATGCTACCCTCTGCAATGTACTGGGCATTTCTTTCGTGTTCTTGCTCCTCTCGTTTTCTGGTCCCTATCTTTTCTCCTCACACCCCACTTCCCGACACTGCACCTTGCAATCTTGAGTCCCTGCACACCCTGCCAGACAGTCCTCTTCTCTCCCCCCACCAGTATCCTGCTATTCCTCCCCCTCTCCTGCCCCACTCCAGATTGCTAGTCATGTGACAGTCATATTTTGGTTGGAGTTGCCAGTGGAAGTTGCACTAAGCAGTTGGTGGTACACACTTAGTAATACATATACTCCAGTTATTTCATACATATATTTTCCAGGAATGTAGCCGTATGATTACCCTCTAGTAGGAATGGACTCACATAAAATGAGACATTATTAAAAGAATGGTTAGAAATTGCCAGCAGGTGGAATGAAGTAGGGACAAGTCATTCTACTTCTAAGAATGCTGAATGCGAGATACATGTACTGGATAACTAATGAAAAGGTACAAAGTCAAATCTGGAAAAAAGAACTTGTGGCACAATCTCACTAAAAGAAAGGGTAGGTTGATAGGACACACCTTGAAATCTTGAAATGCCAAAGAATAATTAATGCTGAGAGAGAGAGAGAGAGAGAGAGAGAGAGAGAGAGAGAAGGGGGGGGGGGGGCAGTCAAATTATAAGAGAATGATCAAGGCATAAATACAATAAGCAGGATGAAATGTATGTAGGTTGGAAGATAATTGATACTGGTTAGTTAAGTCTGTATTCCGTAGACAGTTTGCACGATCTGTATTTTATTTATGCTGCTTAAAATACGTGCAATCAACAATGTGATGTAGTTAGGATCTCCCACCCATCATGGCAGTGATATATGGCTTGGTTCCAGGAGTATCAGGTGCAAAGAAACTTGTGCAAGCTTGTCACATTATAGCAGATGGCAAAAAATGTGGGCCAGGCAGCGACACTCTGTAGTAATGCTCAAGCTCAAGCAGCAGTAACAAGATTCATCATCTGTAACTGAAATTACATTTTTTAATTTAAAGCTTTGCTTTCAGCCCTTTCAGTTGTTTTGTACCTCACATCCTCCTCTCATAAACATAACTGCAGTGTCATTATATGCTGCACTGACTGCATTTTCATGATCTGATGAATTCTGTGTATGAAAGGCAAGCACAACAAAAATGGTGTGCCAGATGTGAGACAGGCAAAATACTCTGAGTATAATGATCCCAAATCCAAGGAAGACAGGTGCTGACAGGTATCACTCTTACAGACCATCAGTTTAGTAAATCGTAGTTGCAAAATACTGACACACATTATTTGCAAAAGAATGGAAAAAATGGTAAAAGCCAACCCTCAGGGAAGATGAGTCTGGCTCCAGATAAATGAGAGAACACATGAGGCAGTACTGACACCTATATTGAAGAAAGGCAAACCTTCATTTATAGCACTTCTAAATTTAGAGCAAACTTTTGATAAATTTTCAAGATAGCAGAGATAAAATACAGAGTGCAAAAAATTACATACAACTTGTACAGAAAACACATTGCAGCTGTAACAGGTGAAGGACATCGGAGGGAAGCAGTAGTTAAGAAGAGGAAAGATAGTGTTATAGACAATCCTTGATGTTACTCAGTCTGTATACTGAGCAAGCAACAAATGAAAGCAAGGAGAAATTTGGAAGAGGAATTAAAGTTGTGGGAAAAGAACTAAAAACTTTGACAGAATTATAATGTGGTCGCAAATTTCATTAATGGAACAGATATACTAATAATATGAACGTCAACAAAAATAAAAAAAGGTAAATGGAAGCATCGATTTGAAAGGATCCACTCCATAATTTACCTTGAGTGATTGAGGAGAAAATTGTGAAAGAAACTAAATATGGATGGTTGGACAGAGATTTGAATTGCAGTCCTCATGAGTGCAAAGTCAGTACATTAATTACTGCACCGTCTTTCAGCATATTATCGTGCATGGGGGGACGATTAGTAAAATTTGAATTTAGACCTAAATTTAATCTAAATGTGAAAAAAAATATTTGTGGAAAAAAACTAGTATTTTCTAGAAGAGCGATTGAAACGTGTAAGCTTAACGAATCGACTTGCATGTTCTCATTGTAACAAACTTTCATGCATGAGGTGAATGGTACATGTTGCCGATTAATGGTGCTTGCATATACTTAACTTGTGAAAGTCTCTTTGTCTTCATTTAAGTATTTTATGTATGACCTTTAACCTTTTGAAATGATCCACGAAGGTCAGAAAATTTATGCATGCAATTTCCAGCTTCTTTGTATGTCTGGCATAATGTTTGATTTACTTACTTAATTTAGCAAAAGTATCACTATGAATTACCAAGGAGTAGGGCACAGTGATCAGGATATTGACCTCAGATTTGAGACTCGGTTCCATAATTTTTATTTAAATTTCTCTTGATTTTCCTGAATCACAGCAGGTGAAATGCACAATCACCCCTATGGTAGGGCAAAGCAGATAGTATAACTCAGCCTTCTTCACTTGAGTAATTTCTCTAATTATCTTGAAAGACTTTAAACTTACCTTTCCGTCTTCTCTCTATCACCTTAATTGTATTATTTTTCCTTAATCCAGAATAATTTTTCATTATTTACTAGCTGTAGTGCAATGTCTCCTATGACACTAAACAGTAATTGCTCCATACTGGAATGGCTGAAAGATGGGGGTAGGGGGATGTAGTGTGAGTGCAACTCAGCATCTCCGCTATATGGTGAGTAGCAACTTTCTTTCTCATAATATTGCTATATTCTATCCTGGATTTTCCATTGTTTGACCTTGTTGTCAACTATACATTGAGTTATAGCCCATTCTCAGACTGGGATAAGCTGAGAGAAAATATGGCCACAGATTTATTGAAGGGTCTACAAATGAAATGTTTTCAGAAACTGGGAAACAGAAACTTGAATGGTTGGATATGAATTAAACATTGCTCTTCCCAAATGAAAGTCCATTTTGCTCATCACTGTGCCATTTTTCCTGGTCAGAAATAAATATTTCTTTTCTGGTTGCTGCACTTTGTTTAAACTGCAGTGATGTAGGAATGGATGATATTCTGGAGTTTCATTGTTACTATTTACTGTCTGTAACAATGAGGAAATTTTAGGTTGAAATTATGTGAAATATCACGGAGAAAAATTCGTGTATATTTGCTATTAGCTGTAATGTTTGATATAATACTCAACAAATCTACATTTCATACAGCTGTTTTTTTTCTCCCATTACTTAATATAATTCTCATGATTTATCAGTTTTTAATGAAGATTTAAATTTTTCATCTGACAGACCGATAAAAGCCTGCTGCAGCAATACATAGCAGAAGCAGAACGTCGCAGGTCAACAGGCAACACACCTGCCCGCAGTCCTCCAAATGGTAGTGCAAAGCCTGTGGAAGAAGTGGAAGGTGAAGTAGCAGTAGAAGGAGAGGAACATGCTGTGCTGCTGCCAGACTCTTCTTCTAAACCTAACTGCCCAGAGTGCTAGCACTTGCCCAAAGGCAGCCCACAAGAAGAGGCTGCCACTCAAACTAAGGTGCACGAGTATGAGGGGGGCTTGTGAATCCAGTAAAGAGTATTGTCGTAAACTATCGAGAGTCCTCATCATGCAAGTTCATATTTCCGGCACAAATTATGATATTCTATCAGTCCATTGCATTAATATTGCATCTGATAGTTCAGTAATTTGATTTGCTATTATAGTGGGGTAAGTGTGGATGATTTGTGTCATTTCATTTAATGTGTATTTGTGGCATTTCAGCTTGTTTGTCCTCCAATTGTCCTACTTCAGCGGTCCTGATGCAGTGTATGAAACTAATCAGAACATTGCCATGTGTGACACTTTATAATCTTTTGGTCATTAAATTATTTAATTCATTTACATTTAGTTAAGGCTCATTTGTTTTTATTAGTTGCCAAATGGATGGTAAAAACAAAGAAAATGAAGGAAAGTGTACACTCTGTATGTTGGTAAGAAATTCAGTAACTCTTCCCACATCTATTGCCTCCATAAGAACTGCCTCAAATTTCATGTAAGTTATGATAAATGTGCATTAGTAACTTTAATTCTGTGTACATAATGAGTGTTGGGATGAAAAATAGTTTTTTAAGTGGAGACAAGGAAGAAGAAAACTTAAGAGTATTTTTTAATGCTGTGCTGTTTAGTAGAACCTGGCCCTTTTATACACCCTTTTATTATGGTAATACTGTAATTGTATCACCTCATATGAATCAAGTAAATAATTGAGAAAGTATGCTACTATATCTGTGTTAATGGCATTTTGTAGACTGTTTGCCTTCATCATAGCATTTTAATAACTTGTTGTAATTCACATGTGTGTTTTAAGAAAGTTACTATTTTACAGTTGTTCATTATTGTGTTTCATTGTTTTTTGTAGTATTTTCTTGTTGCTCGAATGAAAATGGGGGTAACTAATGCAGCAGTTTTGATTAATGTAAAATATTTCATGTAACTGTTTTAAAATGGTGAGATGTTTATCAGTGTGGTTATCTGTAGATTGTTCCTGTTTGTGGAATTAACACAACTGAAATGTATAAATTTTTAAGATTTGCTATGTTAACATCTTGTCCAGTTATTTGTTGTGGTGCAATGGGAGATTTGGAACATTTTTCATAGAATGTTGAAATATTTTTTGGTGCCGTGTAACTTGGTGATGTAAGTAGTGAACAGTGCCTAAATAACTTGAAAGATAATAACAAATTATGGACATGCCATATAAAAATCTGGACTCTAAAATGTGAAAAATCAAGTTCCATGTTGAGAGCTGTCACCAGCATATTTCTGTTTCATATTTCTTTGATGTCCAAAAATAATTTACTGGTGCATGTGTTACAGAAAGTGTTAGGAATTTTAAAATATAGACTGACATAAATTATCTAGCACAACAAGAGTCCTTCCCATAAATCATCCGAGTCTTCATAATCTAATAAACTAATTCAGTAGTTAAAACAACTTGTAATAACGGAAAAGAAACAAGCAGTGTGATGTTATTTTTGTATTAATTATATAAGAATAATAAATGTTTGAGAGGTTTAAAAAGGTACAAAAGTGAAAGCCTATGGTAAGACAGTTTTTGTAGCTGCTGCAGATGTATTTGTATAGTAGCTAAGTTATTATTTTCATAACATTTTGTCACGTTGCATATGCTGTTGATTTTCACTTACCTTAGACATTATTTGTGTGTCGCTACTGCTTTGGTTGTGTTGAATAAACTAATAATGGTGTACGCAGGCTTCACACTGAAGCAATTGAATATGCAGTGCATTCTGTGTGAGTGCTCATATTGCCTGTGCTGAAGCAGCACACTACTTGATAAAAAAACTTTATGGGACTAACTGAAGCAGTAAGTTTCTTTTACATTCTGAAGATATTTTTAGTTTCTGCCTTGTGATTCAGGCGCAGAAAAGCTTTTGAAAATGTGTATAGATTTTAGGAAGAGATTATATGTCATTGTTCTTGTTTACTGTATACTATTGTGTGTACAGTTGGTGTGTATTTTAGTATTCAGACAAATGGCAGATATTTTTAAGTAATGTACTAGAATGTTTTCCATAGATGTCAGTACTGTGATATTGTCAACATTTAGCACTTTATATTAAAAAGAAGGGACATATTTAAAGGACCAAAGTTCCAGAAGAAATATGTTATTACCTGACTTAGTGGCATAACCTGGGGTTTGAATATATTCTTATAGGTGTACTTAAATAGAAATATGTGTATGTATTGTAGCTTTAATTTTTATTTATTACTGGTGTACTTAAATATGTTGCTGTTTGATTATATTTCTAATATTTTTTTGCAAAATAAAACTTGCCAGAGATCATTAATTTTAATTTTTTTGTGGTTTTAACCTCAGTGTACATCACAATCAGTTAGTACGTGCAATAAGGCAAGATCACAGAGTAAGTGGGGTTAATATTTCTTTGAGATTAATGCTTTATAGACCTCAATAGATCAGTGTGCCTCACTAAATGCAACTTTATAATTTGTGACCGGTTATAATATAATGTGTCATATTTTAGGCTCCAAAACGAAAAGCAATTGATATGAATGAAACTTACTTCTCAGGAAAATGAATAATACATCCATAATGCAAAATGTCAAGTTTGTATGGTGTCACAGTTTATTACAAAGGGTTGTAACAGCAACCAACAACATGTTACAATTACTACCTTGTCTTACCTAGGTATGAAACAATATAATCTGTTCCTGTTTTGTATTTCTTCATAAAAATTGATGGCACACATTATATTGTAGTTTACATATATTTTTCCGGTTCTAAAAATAACACACTGACGTAAAGGATCGATAAAATAGTTGAGCTATAAACATCATAGTAATTTTGTAGTTTTTCTTGTGTCGTAATACAATCATCCCACTATAAGAAGCAGAATGCTCACTGCATTATACAAGAAAAGTGAACATGATGGTATAGGGTAATTGCAGTTACATTTGGAACCTTATGTCATCAGTTAAAATGGTTGTTTTGTGTTAACTTTATTAGAAAAACAGTGAAAATACAACACACAATTAACGTAATTCGCAGTTGTGGGAGTATGCAGAAAACCTCTTAGGAACAGATTGCAACTGTAGCAAGAAGGATTCAGTTGTTTATCTAGTTTTGTGAGCCATAGAGAAAATACACAATGAAGTCAGTAATTAAAGTAGTCAAATTTCTTGTTTATCAGAAGCCAAGTGAAAGACACATTGTGTGGGCTTACAAAAATACATTAGTCAGAAACATACAGTGGGCGAAATAATAATGGAGAAACATATGTATTTGGGCATATACAAGGCGGGACATGTGTATGTGTATGTAAATATTGACATGGGCCCATTACAAAATAAAGAACTTGCACATATTACCAATATAATGAAAAGGATAGTTGCTACTCACCACATAGTGGAGATGTTGAGTCACAGATAGGCACGACAAAAGACTGTCAGGAAATGAGCTTTCGACCAACATGGCCTTTGTTGGAGACACACACACACACACACACACACACACACACACACACACACACACACACACACACACGTGCCTCTCTCTCTCTCTCTCTCTCTCTCTCTCTCTCTCTCTCTCTCTGAAAGCTCATTTTCTGACAGTCCTTTTGTTGTGCCTATCTACGACTCAGCATCTCCGCTATATGGTGAGTAACAACTATCCTTTTCATACAATTATTACATTCCATCCTGGATTTTCCATTGTTGGACATATCATCAGCAAAAAATTCTTCATGAATTGCGGAGCTGAATAGTGGATTATAGCTTTCTATAAATGAAGGATCATTTTACACGGACAGCAGAGATAGCATGAGTAGAGAGAGAGATGTGTACACAACTGAATCTGTGGGTAAAACTGGATAAATGTCAATTTTAAACAGCTGAACAGCATACTGCCATCAAGAGAGTTATGCTTTCTGTCACACTGATAATGGTGAATTGCCTAATGTGATTGAAAACACATCAAAAAGGAAAATACAATGAACCCTGACAAAAACCAATTATTGGAACCATTTTTACATCTCCAATGTTTGGCATCAAATTCCTGTCATGCCATCTCAGGGATAGTTACAATAGTGATTTATACTACTGGGGTTTCGCTTAACATCAACAAAATAAATTTCAAACAGAGAAACCAGCATTCTGATGGAGTCTGTCTATAGAAGACAGTATTTTTCAGAGATTGCTGTAGAATAATATTTAGTGTTAACACTTAGACATATACTGTTAAATAAAGGTTTCACACCAACAAAATCGTGATACATTATGTTCATATTGGTAGAGCTTTATGAATATTGCAGAACATATTCTGAATAAAATTAAACTACTAATTTAAAGTTCTACAGTGTTAAGCTTATAGAACAGATGAGAATGACAAGTGAGCCACTCATCAGAACTCTAAGATAGTAGCAGTTACCACTCGCAGAAAACCATTACACAGAGGAAATAACTACAGTGCTTATAAAATCACAAGGATACGACAAATGTTCTTATTTGACTCTAAAATATTGGTAAACATTATTTCCTACATGTGAAATTAATATAAAAAGCTTTGTTATTATTGTGGGAAAACTAGCATACAATATTACATTTGGGAAACAGTATTACATTTAATCAACAGTATTACATTGAAAAACAGTATTCTATTTTAAAAAATGCAAAATTCCGTGATAAAATATTAAATGTATTGGTGGGCTTCCACTCAGTTCAGTTCACAACTTCAACCAGCTAAAGAAATTTAACTATCAACTGGAGACTAAAACAAGTAAAGAGCTTCTTCAGCTTTCCTGGACCCTCTACTGATTTTACAGAATGTATTATTATATTTTGTCCTGTTTCAGGGAGCTTTCTAACATTTGGAATATTAAAATCCAACAGTTGTTCAAATAAAATTAAGAGTTGGTTGGAATAAGTTCAAGACATTTAACATTGACAAATACTTGGGTATATATTATGGTTAATTACATGTAACAGTCATTATCAGGGTAGAACATTCCATGGAAAGTGAAATTAATATCAAATGATATAGGTCTTCTTATTTAAAAGACTCCCACAGCAATACTAGCTACAGAACCACTGCTAATATGTTATTATAGGATTAATTAATACTAATATAAATTAATAAAATTTGTTGTACTCCTGTTATCTTCTGCCAAACCTTTCTATTCAGGGCATCCTCCTTGCATACTCCCTGATGCTCCATTATTTTGCTGTGTGATCTTTCCAAGAATGCTATGGTGTGCTGCATTCATGTCTGTAAGTTGGTTTCCAGTCAAAAATTTTCTTTGGCCACCTATGCAACTGGCGTATTTAAAATATAATTGAATTTACAGTAACTAAAAACAAAAAAACACACATGGCTAAACCACATGTGTATTTTCACTGGAACAGAAGGCCAGGTGCAGCTGTTTCTATGTTGTTTCGTTGTTCTAAACGAGAGAACTTTGGATTCTGGTCAGACGTCCAACAGATTGTATGTCTTTCTCATTCTTTTTTGGAGACTATTCTCGTGAACATCTTTCTTTTACTTAGTGAACACTCTGCTTCATTTCATCTTTATTTTGCTCATGTTTAGGTTCTTCATTTTTATTTCTCTCATTTTTATGTTGTCTCACTCCACATTTCCTCTTCACTAGTTTCATTTGATGGAACATTGATTTCAGATGCAGCAGACTGATTATCTGTCTTGTTCTTTAGCCATCTAATCAATTTTGAAGGTTGTCACTTATAAACACTGTCTCTGTCTGTGTACGAG
Organism: Schistocerca piceifrons; assembly: GCF_021461385.2. NCBI lineage: Eukaryota > Metazoa > Arthropoda > Insecta > Orthoptera > Acrididae > Schistocerca > Schistocerca piceifrons. The sequence continues at coordinate 545,312,511 of NC_060138.1, read as the reverse complement.
CTGGTTCAATCACTTATGAAAGAAGACATTGCTTTTCTTCTTCTGTAATGACAGCAACAGTTCTTATCCTCTATTATATCACTTAGGTGGAGAGCTATCAGTAACAGCTAGAACTTACATCTGTACTTGCAGCTCTAGATTAACTGCAAGTTTTATACCTGTGCTTACACTTTTGCACTTTTCTCACTCAAATTCCACAGGTGTCTGATAAAACTTCAGTACTTACAGTAACCTAATTAGAATTCAAGAAAATCAAGTCAGATACATCATGGATGTTGCTTTTTACAAGACCTGTGTTGAAGGTGTGAGCACAGCTGTTGCAATATTGTTCTCCAGATTCTGACAAATTTCTGTTCTTTTATCAACTCCTCACTGACACCAGTAGTATGAATTTCTTCTTCTCCTTAGAGTTCTGCTTTAGCTATTAAATCTTCAGGGGCTGTATTGCTACTACCTATATTCATTACTTTTCTCTGACTACCGTTGCCAAATGGTTTGTCATGTTCCTCTCACAATATCTGGTTCTTATCTTTTACCACATTGGCTGCCACACACATATTGATGGATATTTCACCATGAGGCCATCATGCATGAGGTTTTGCTATAGCTGCCAATGGGCATAAAGTCTCAGGCATAACGCTCTGTTGTGGTTGCCAGTGGCCTTGTGGTGGTCAACATGTTAAGTCATTTTCATCACCCATTTCCTCCTCAGAAAATACCTGTGTGTTGTGTCCTTGTTGAGGAACTGTTATTACACGAAGATGCACGGATTACATCTGCAAAAATTCTCATTTTTGTTGAGGCTTCAGCAGCAAAATGTCACTCTCCTACAATTCTGAGGTATTCTTACTAGAGAGTAAAGTGATACCTTTGCTCGTCGGCTGTTTGGCAACATTTACTGTGTTACCATAAAATATTTTTATTGAATCAGTCTGTAATTAACTGAAACAGGTTCACTGTCATTAACAGACTAATTCTTGCTGATGATTTTTTTAAGCCTTTTTAGTTTTAAATGAGGAAACAGTGCCAGGTGAATCAAGCAGCCTGGCTTTAATCAATCCAACCAGTTCAGTCAGGCATCTTCAAAGCAAGCAGCAGGAAACTACTTTAATTCACCATTGACCTTTTGATTACTAACAATCTGGTTCCTGTCCCTGGGAGTGGTAGGCAAAACAAGAATGTGTAATGAAGTACGTTTGGGAGGAGAAGAAACCAATTGCTTTTGTTCAAATACCTCTATTGGTTTTACAATCTCCACTGCAGGTTTGGATTTAAATTCTTCACCCATCTTTGAATCCGTAATAGTAACCTTCTGTCCCCACAGAATCCTATGTGATTAAGTACTGTCGGACAAAGCTATTAAATAATTGCTCAGTGACAACTTGTTTCATGAGATTTGGAAGTTGTACTGGACCTTTCTAATGCAGTGTTCTTACTGCAGAAGTCCGGGACTTTGCAGAAAACTATCTATGTTATTTATTTATCATCATTATTCATCAGTTCTGTACATTACCATTAATTTATATCTTCCTATTTCTTCTTTGTATTTGTACTTATATGGAGTGAGGAAACTTGACATTAGAGTGCATACCTTCATGTATTGAGTTATATAAAAATATTTCAATTGATGATAATGTGGTCCCTTTAAGTACGATAATGTGGCAGGATTATCAAGACCACTCGTACAATTCATAACTTTTGCACTGCTTTCAGGAGTTTGCACTGCTTTCAGGAGTTTGTACAAATGAAAGTAAATAATACTTTCAAATTTCTGATATTTTATTTCAAATGAAACTGTGCATGTTCTGTCTAGTTTCGTCATTTTGCAATGGATTCAGAAGTTCAAGATAAAAAATAAGTCTTTGTCATTGTAGCTCAAAATGTTTGTAGATTGCTTATTAATATGAAGAGATTTAATTCATAGTGAATGTTGTTGTTATTCATGAGAGGAGAAGAGTTAATACATGTCCATAAATTTGTGAGAGTTGATTGATTTATACCTTCATATGACAGAAGTTTTGAAGCTATCTGAGACAATGACAACGAAACATACTAATGATAATTGTATACAACAGAGGTTATTTTGCTAGAAAATACTAGTGCGTGTAAGAAATATGTACTAATTTCCTGAGGAAGGAAAAGCTATGTAGTGATATATTCATGTTACACAATTTTTCATCTTGTAAAATACATAAATTTTGTAAGTAATTTGTCTTCCGGCATCTCTCTGTAAGAGAAGTAACATATAATTAAATGAATTAAATATATTACGTTTTAAAATTTATTTAGTCAGATACTCAGTTCAACAATGAGCGAACGTCATTGATGTTCTGTAGGCAGTGAGAATAAGTCGTGTGTCAATTGTCAGTTGTTTGATATCTTTGTAAAATGATGCATGAAATAATTTGTTGTTGAGGCCTATTATTAAGCACACATTTGTACATAAGTGACCTAGTTTCATAATTCTTCCATTATTGTAAATAATATTTTAGTTTCCTTAGCTCTTCATATTTAAATTTTTTACATTTATTTGTCCAGTATAGACATTATGATGGTGTTTATCATTTCCATACATTGCCTAACATATACGTACATATTGATTCTGCAAATCTCTCAGTACAAAGAAAAAATTTTCTAAGCTGTATTGTGCCCAAAGCATATAGCATTTTGCTTTTCATTCATTTTAGTACTTCTGGATTGCTAATACAAATAGGAGCTGTTTAAAGAATGTCTTTGTCTGCTTATTATTCTGACATGTTTGATAATACATTTATGATGCTTCCTTGTGTAAATGAAGTTACTGAATACTCTGGAGTTTATAAACTTGTTGACTGACACTGAAGGCAAATACACTGTCAGGCCACAACAGTAGTAACAGGATGTCATGTGCTAGTAATAATTCCAGCCTTTTCTTTGCCATTAGACAGTACTTGTTTTTACACATCACAGTTCATTCCATAATATTATGGATTATTTCATTACTTTTTCAGCTGGATTTTAATTCTGTTACTAACAGCTATGCATGCAGAGAAACAAAAGAGCTGAATTTTGTTTTGTTCATTGTTTTATGAATGTCTCACTAAAAGACAGAGTTTGGCAGTACTTAAAGAAATGAAGCTCGGTATAAAATCATATCTTCCCTATTAGAATCAGGGCAGTGAGTTACTATATGAACATCACAGTATTCTGTAACCTTAAATAAGTCTAAGGTTAAAACTAATCACAAATATGCCCAGCTATTTCTCTATTTTGTGTTATTTACAAGCAGTTTTCAGTTTTATATAATTATTTTCCATAGTTGGCATTATGTCTACCTTACAATTTCACAGAGCAAGAATAAATTGTGAAACAGAGTTTTGTATATGCTTCGTTCTTTGATGGTAATTGTCTGTAATTATCATCAGATTCATGAGAACACTGTCATTTGCTGGGATTAATAAGACATACAAAATTATTAAACATCATGCTGTATTTATTACATTTATACCCTAAAATGTTCTTAGAATGCAAGTGATTGTTATATAGCCAAACATAGCTTCCTCATATGTTGTACAAGAAAAGCAGTATACTTCATACTCTTGGTTGTTGTAATGACCACAGTTGCTCTTCACCTAAAACATTGAACTGCTTCAAATATTCACATAAATCTTGGAATATTGTTTTTTGCCCAGTAAACTGACTCCTTAGTGGTATATAATGCTTCAACAAACATGGGTAACAGATTATCGGTGATTGCCACAATCACAATATAAGATACGTTTGTGGACTTTGCATCCTAGCTTAAGATTCTGAGTGGGATTCTTTATTCTGACAAACATTTTAACACTCTCTCAACACATACAAACCAAGAAATTGGGGAACCTTACAAATTAGAAACACGTCTGTAAATTATTTATGTATCTACATTCTAGGGAATAAATTTCATGTTAACTGCATGGTTGGTAGCAATATTAATTTTAAATATGCTTCTATTCTTACCTCCCATAGAATGCACATGTCGAAAAATAAATCTCAACGTTGTCATGCAGATATTAACGGGTTTCTATCTAGTGTTACTGCAGATGTAATATGCGGAAAGGGGAGTGACTACATACACCAAAAAGTGGGTTAAGTTCTGTGCCACAGACCTCAGTGCCTGCTGAAATTTGCAAGCTGTTTAAGTTCTGTTCCTCAATAACAGTCTTGGAATAAATAAAAGATAGCCCTGATGGTCTTTGAGGCCCCAACAGGAATTGTTTTAGACTTCATTAAGCAATTAGTGGGGGCCACTAATAATACATAGTAGAAATAACTGGACGTGGAGTTTCTCAAGATAGATCTCACCTGAAACACTTCTGATTGAGAACACCTCAAGTTACTGATGTCCAGTTTCAGTTTACCCCCACAATAACATTCCCAAAAAGAACAGGAGGTCATCATGTAACAGCAACTGATAATTTATTTCTTAATTTCAATTTCGTTACTGAAATAGATGAGAGTCCCTTAACAAATGGTTTATTTGATCATGATGGCCAAATGGCAACACCAAAGCATTCTCATAAGTCAGGCTTAACTAAGAAAGGAAAAGGAAAATTTCACAGAATCAAAAATACTGACTCAGTTACAATATTTCAGCTAGAATTTACAAGATGAAAAATGTGGATAAGTTTACCAAGGCTGCAGTAGATGAGAATTTTTTTTCTAAAAATATTTGTACAATGTATACAGTTGTCCTTTACTGTAGTCAGTGACAATTACAATGAAAGCTTTGGGAAAGGGTGGCTAACATCTGAGATCCAAATATCTTGTGCCAGGAAGAGATCTTTATTTAACACAGAGGACTAGCTCTAATCAAGGCTTAGAATGGCCCACAAGCAGTATTGCAAAAGCCTCCAGTGTTTCACCAAAAGGGAGAAAACCATGGAACTACAAAGAAAAATTCAAAATTCTAAGAACAAGGCAAGGACAATTTGGAGCAATATTACCTATCAAGCATGAAAGAAATAAACACAGTAAGACAAATGGTACCCAACTCTAAGATGGCATTAGCACTGGGACAGTCATATGAAATTCAGATCAATGGCTACTAAATTCAGTGACCAACACTAGGTCAAAACATGGGAAGAAATAACAGTCTGCTTCTGGGTGTTCTGCTGAGTTGCTGTTTCCATTTTGGGCACAATATTTCAATGACTGTCCCATCCATCTGCGAATTTTTCTGTTATGTGTATTTACTGCCTGGACGCCATGTAGACATAACAGCAAAACTTGCAGCACCTGAAGAAGATGGCTGGTTGGTCATCAGGATATTGTGCATAAAATGGAAACAAGGACTTGACAACACACCTGGAAGCACATTAATCAATCGTGCCTGAGAGACTGAAAAATGGTCTGTTAAAAGTGCATCTGTTATTCTTTATTAGACAGGCAATACATTCTCCACTAGCAAACATCAGCTTTAAAGTGGTAAGAAAAAAAACAGGTCATTGAAAAACAGCAGCTCTTCTGGCTATGATAGGACCTCAACTACAGTACTAAAATCTCATTTTATTTGGTTGTGCCACCCTTGAGTTGCCTTTGTAACCAGTTGATGAGTCAAAGGATATTTCCTGAAAGACTAAAGTGTGCTGTAATAATGCCTATTCATAAATGTGGATTTAAGCAAGTGATGTTTGATTACAGATCCACTACCTTTCTTCCCTTGTTATCAAATTTTTTAAGAAGGTAGCTTACAATGGAATACCATCTTTTTGAGAATAATGCATAAACAGTAGCTCAGTTTGCCTTCCATGGAGGATTCCTTATTGAGAGTGCAGTATACATATGGTCATGTGAACTCAATTCTAGCACAACTAAACAAGAAAGCTCTCCTTTATCACAGGACTTACAAAACATGATGAGTGAATGAACAAACAAACAAATTGATCAGATGCGGTCAAAAATCTAATTTCATTTTTAGCTTTTTTTCACAAAGTAGAAATTACAAATGTCAGGAAAATTTGTTTCATGCAAATATTTTTTATAGTTCTGAGTTGTGTTTAATTTCGATGTTCAAGTACAGCAAGCAAGCAAGGCTCTGCATTCTGGCTGTGATGGCCCAGTTGGAACCATCCGACCACTGTGTCATCCTCTGCCAATGGTGTCACTGGTTGTGGTAGGTGTGACTCAACGTGATTCTCTACATCCTTCTGTGGAATCTGTGTGTGAATTATTTTAGAACACAAATGAACACTCAATACATTTACATGGAAAAGTACCCTAAAATAAAAATCTGTTCTAAAGAATCAACATGGAAGCATGGTTTTGGCACATTGCAGTGCTACAAAACTTTGGTGTTATGTGAGTAAATAGTTGTGAATTATGTGATGGAGGCCCTTGTAAAGACAAGAAAGCAGAGTAAGCAGAAAAAGCAGGAGGGGGGACGACAAAAATGAATCGGCTGTGAAGCGATATGAAAAGTCTCGAGCTTGTTTTCCATAACTGCAAATAATGTTTTAGCAGGTTTTGATTACATAATCAAACAGCGTAAGTGATGATTTGCATGTGTGACACTCTATCCAAGGGAGGAAGTACAGTACCTTGTAACCTCAAAAAGGCATCTTCAATGAAAAAGAGACAGGAAATCACACACACAAACATCACCAAAAATATTCAAGTAAACAAATGCATTTGAAAATGAGAATAAATTCTCAAAATGCATTGTGCTAAGCATGAAAAAATAAGTAACAGATGCAGTTTTTCATTATTTAAATCATGAATGACACAGCTGGCAAGATGTCCTAAAACACTCAATGTAATGAACAAAAATAACTAATATAATGGAAGGAAACATTCCACGTGGGAAAAATTATATATAAAAACAAAGATGAGGTGACTTACCGAACAAAAGTGCTGGCAGGTCGATAGACACACAAACAAACACACACACACACACACAAAATTCAAGCTTTCGCAACAAACTGTTGCCTCATCAGGAAAGAGGGAAGGAGAGGGGAAGACGAAAGGAAGTGGGTTTTAAGGGAGAGGGTAAGGAGTCATTCCAATCCCGGGAGCGGAAAGACTTACCTTAGGGGGAAAAAAGGACAGGTATACACTCGCACACACGCACATATCCATCCACACATACAGACACAAGCAGACATATTTAAAGCTTGTGTCTGTATGTGTGGATGGATATGTGCGTGTGTGCGAGTGTATACCTGTCCTTTTTTCCCCCTAAGGTAAGTCTTTCCGCTCCCGGGATTGGAATGACTCCTTACCCTCTCCCTTAAAACCCACTTCCTTTCGTCTTCCCCTCTCCTTCCCTCTTTCCTGATGAGGCAACAGTTTGTTGCGAAAGCTTGAATTTTGTGTGTGTGTTTGTGTTTGTTTGTGTGTCTATCGACCTGCCAGCAGTTTTGTTCGGCAAGTCACCTCATCTTTGTTTTTATATAAAATAACTAATATTGCGTACTTCAATCTGTGAGGATAGTAGCTTCAATGACAGTATTTTGCATAGTTTCAATTTGCAAATGGGCAGGACTACAAAGTTTTAGTTCATTCCCAGTTTTATTGTAAAACAATTGTGAAGAAGAAAACAAAACAGTACATAGTTGTGTACACAATTTTTGTATAAAATTAGGTATAAGGACAAAGAATACCTATGGGAGAAACAATTTTTTGTGATAGTTAAAATGCTATGCTATTGTAGTTAAAACTGACTGCGAGAAAGAAACCCACAATTTTCACAGCACAGCATTTTCTTTCTCGTAGTTGGTTTTAATACAAGATGTGAACATTGTTGTTTAAGAAAATGTATAGCTTACATTCATCTGAATATTTATTAGAGTATTGTGCGAAAATTCCAAATGCTTAGTAGAACATAGTTTAAAATTTTTGAAGTAAACTGGTTAGGAATTCTTTGTGATTTTTGCTAACAACATTTCCCCTTTTTTAAATCCTGTATCTGTCCAAAGATTAAATCGTGCAAAAATATGAAGTAAATCGGTCAAGAACTTTTTGAGATTTTTGCTAAAAACCTTAAACAATGACTTGGCTTTATATTGTAGTATAGATAAATGAGGAAGGAGCAGCAGGTTTTTTCAAAGATATGGCTTTCCTAATAACTATACTGTGATAAATTTAGCTTGAGTAAGCACAAATATTTTCTAACAATTAAAAGATAGTAAATTATTAACACAGTTGCTAAAAATGCATCATTTGTTAATGGTTATATTGGCTCATTCTACTTTTCTGAAATACATTTCTCAAAACAGGATTTACAGACTGTAATAAAAGAATGAGTAGAGTGATACTTACCACTGAGTGATGAAGACACATGGAAACTGACAGGTAACATAGTCATGTAATACAATGGGGGAAGATGGACAGTGTGTTTAAACCTTTCCTGGTTTTTGGGACACAATTGTCCCACTAACTTTGGATTTGTAAGTCTACCTGTCGTTCTTCCATTCCGTCCATAATCCTATGTTGGTTTTATGTTCTTTTTCTTATTTCCCCATGTCTTATATGGTCAAATCGGAAAATTCTACATGCTCTTCTCAAGTGGTCCAGTTCTAGAACTCTAAGTGTATTTATATGAGTTCCCCAACACTCCCTGCCACAACTGGTTATTGGTTCCATGATTGATTTGTCTTGGCCTAAATGCATTTTAATCTTTCAACTCATTTTTGAGAACCAAAGTATCCCTGCATTTTCGCATAAGGCATTTTGTATGCTAAAAGATGAAAGCATATCACCGCTTCCTTCTTCCCTCTTCAAAATTAAAAATGCTTTCCGGGAACTGAATTGTGTTCTCTATTTGTTTCCATTATCATTTTGATTTGTGTGATCAGTATGGCTCTTGTTGGCTTTGATGTGAATATCACCTAAAGCCGTCGACCACGGACCGTGCGGTCAAATGTTAAAGCCATCAGCACACGGACCATGCTGTCGAACATTAATGTTGAGCGTGCCAAGTTCAATGTGCTGCTGAACACTCAGGAATGATGCAACTTGTGCATAAGGTACGTGGGCCCCAACATGGTATATGCAATCGCAACACTCTCCGCAGCAGTTGTGGGATGTTTCTAGTTCATAAATCACACTGTTTACTCAACAGGCTGTGTAAAATTCCCACGTTAGTTGTGTTAAAACGCACATTTCCTCCATTGTTCATATCCTAGTCATGTTGTTCTTTATGTAATATACACAAATAAAAACTTCAGTCTTGATGTACATGTTTTAAGACAAAAAGGAAAGTACCATGTCCAATCAATAAGGACACAGGTTTATAAAAGTTCCATTACAAACAGTGGGACACAAATTTGCATTAGTTCTCCACATAAGATAAACACTATTTTATCTTCCCCACATTTTAGTAAAACCCTAAAGTCATTCTTACTTGATCACTGTTCCTACCCAGTAGCAGAAACTTTACAACTTGTAAATCACGAAACTCAAAAGAAAAAGGAACAACATATCTTTATACAAGTAGCGCAAGCTGTCCTGTAGATTAAGCCAATCGAACAAACTCACTCCTCAAAAAAGGTGAACTTATATTTACATAACATCAAATATGTAGTATATACTTACATTAAACTAATAATAAAGCATCATAACCTATTATATACGTGAATATTATGAAAAAAATATTTAGATTTAGCGAGATGCGAACTGTCATCAGTTCGCATATCTGGCCTTGAATCGTCAACGCCACTGACTACGCTAAAGTGACAACAATTTTTTGTTTTTTTTTTCTTTCTTGTTTTCTTTATTTTTTTGTTTTTTTAAATTTTTATCTTTTTTAATTTTTTGTACATTTTCTTTTTTTTTAGCATACTCTTCAAGTGGAACCACATTCTATTACTCAGTTCCTCTCTCTCTCTCTCTCTCTCTCTCTCTCTCTCTCTCTCTCTCTCTCTCCCCCTTTTCTTTTCCTAATATGAACATATATATATATATATATTAGTTTATAATAGAGGGAAACATTCCACGTGGGAAAAATATATCTAAAAACAAAGATGATGAGACTTACCAAACAAAAGCACTGGCAGGTCGATAGACACACAAACACACACACAAAACTCTAGCTTTCACAACCAACGGTTGCTTCATCAGGAAAGAGGGAAGGAGAGGGAAAGACGAAAGGATGTGGGTTTTAAGGGAGAGGGTAAGGAGTCATCCCAATCCCGGGAGCGGAAAGACTTACCTTAGGGGGAAAAAAGGACAGGTATACACTTGCACACACGCACATATCCATCCGCACATACACAGACACAAGCAGACATTTTCCCTCTTTCCTGATGAAGCAACCGTTGGTTGCGAAATGTCTGCTTGTGTCTGTGTACATGCGGATGGATATGTGCGTGTGTGCGAGTGTATACCTGTCCTTTTTTCCCCCTAAGGTAAGTCTTTCTGCTCCCGGGATTTGGATGACTCCTTACCCTCTCCCTTAAAACCCACATCCTTTCGTCTCTCCCTCTCCTTCCCTCTTTCCTGATGAAGCAACCGTTGGTTGCGAAAGCTAGAATTTTGTGTGTGTGTTTGTGTTTGTTTGTGTTTCTATCGACCTGCCAGCGCTTTTGTTTGGTAAGTCTCATCATCTTTGTTTTTAGATATATATATATTAATTTATACGTAGACATATAACAAAGGTAGACAGATACATGGAGACTGGTTATATTTCACCACCTGATGCTAACTATATATCTAGACTTATTTTTCCTAGAACAACATGTAAGACACAAGAATGTGATCAATGTACGAATCATCAAAACTCAATTGCGATACTAAATGGACAATTGAGGGAAGTTGAGAGGAGCTCATACACATCTTAGAGTTGTTTCACATATGCATGATGCAATGCAGCTGATGAGAAATTGGCAAAATATTCATGGTGTTTTTCACTGTTTTTGATCTTAGCATATGGTTCCCAAATGTAAGTCAAAAAGGTGAGTCCATCATGAATTTGCCGGTCTATGAGGGCGTAGACAGTATGGCCCAACAACCACACAGCGGTATTGTGTTTTGCACATGGGAAATATTTAAAATCAAGTACAATGACACTATCAACAGAGACGAGGGTCGGCGTAGTTCGCATGATGAGAGCCACCATTAACTGGCAAGTCCTCCACACATCAGAAACAGCTTGACATTGCAGGCGGTCTTCTCTGGTGTCAGGCACACCACACCTGCCACAGTTGGGGGAGGCGAGAAGCTGAATATCGGCTAAACACTGATTGGTGGGCAGTGCATTGTTGACAAGCTTATACCACAATGCACACACATCGGACGGCAGAATACTATTATTCAATGAGGGTCTACTTATGAGATCTTGCCACTTGCTTAAAGCTTTAATCATAGATATGTTACTGACTGAAATTTAATTACAACAAATTGTACCAAGAACAATGTGTTTTTCGAGGATCCTCAGTGTGTTGCTAACTTCAAATGATATACTCTCATAATACACAAGTTACAATAATTCTTTTGCCACGAATATGTCGTCTCTCATTATTTTATTGCAACAAATCACACAGTTAACAACAGGTTTTCGAATGATTTTCAATTTGCTGGTACTCAGAAATGACATATATACATGTAGGCTTGAACTGAATGCCAATATGGCTCCTCACAGCTCAATGCTGAAGGGAGATGGTGTGCACATGATGTAGGTGGTGTTGTGCCATCTGGTTGGTCAACATTCAGATGCACGCTCAGGATATTTGACATGCTAGATATTGCTCTGCATGTTCGGAAAGACTCCCAAACGTGCTATTCCACGCTATGACGTCAGAAACTCGGCACGCTCAACTCTCAACGTTCGGATGCATGGTCTGTGTGCCGATGGCTTAATGGTTTACCCAATTATTGAGAGAATTATAAGGCTCCATAGATGCTCCAGGAGTAGCTAGGGAAAGGGCGGATGACCTAGACAGAGCTCCACTTATCACCATCACCATCATCATCATCATAATCTTCTTTTTCTTCCCAAGTATTAGAGTTTCCTTTCTTGGTAATACTAAAAATTTCTAAATCATTGTTCATGTGCCTAATTCAAGTAGGAAGTGTCAGATGCCCCAGTTGTTCCCACTAATGACAATTCACTTTAATAGTCACCCACTCCATTGGCTTAAAACTTAGCTCTAGAAGGATTTTTTCCTTATAAGAGTCAAACCATCCTCATTATCTGCTGAGTTAAAGGCAACATATTCAGCTCTCTGAGGCATACTGAACTTCACTTTTATGCTGCCAAAGATGCTTGCTGAACTATGCTCAGTGTTTAAATTATCATACTAAACGACTGGTAGTGCAACAAGACTCTAGGTTGGGAGTCCTATTATATTAAAAAAAAAATTCAATTGTAGCTCGCAGAGTGTTTGTGATTTAAAATGACCTAAGGGACACACATAGTTTGATTTAAATGATACAGGTATGGCAAGCATTAACTCCTTTGCCATGTTATGGGTTCATTCATCAATGGCAAGCATTAACCCCTTCCCCCCTGTGGGCTCGGGGGTTAAAATAGGCCAGAGGTATTCCTGTCTGTCGTAAGAGGCAACTAAAAGGGGTCCCATTCTATTGTTTGACCTGCCACTTTCAAAAATCTATAGAAGTGCGGGCCATGTGGGGCAGGATGCCTTACCTGATGCACGAGTTATCTATAGTGCTCTTAGATTCAATCTCCTGAATCTCTTGTCATGGCTTTGCATCACCACCTGTGTTTCAACTATTTGGGCGAGGACACTTTTCGGGGTATGTCATCTTCTTCCATTGTCTCCTGTCCTCTTTCACCCCCAATGACAAAATTGGATTTCTCTGCACACAATATCCAGCACAGTAGCCAGTCTGTTGTGGTGGGGCCGTCATGTACCCATTTGGTGGAACCCCCCTGACAACACAGGGATCACACTGCTGATGCCTGAGCTGTAAACTCCCCATGTATGCCAAGGAGTAGATGCCTGTCTTCCTGGGGCATCAGGACTCCTGTCAATGGCCATCATGCCAGTTGGCTTTGCTGTGGTTGGGTGGCATCCATGGGGAGAGCCCCTGATCAGAGTGGGTGGCATCAGGGCGAATGACACGCAATGAAGTGGACTAAGTCATCTCTTGCTGGTGACCGTATGGCACCAGCAGTCTCTAAGAAGGGCAAGATCAAATACAATGCCGACAGGTATGACACTAAATTTTTTTCCCTCCCTTGCTATGCCATGGGAGGAATGTAGGGCTACAGAACAGAGAGAGCCATATTCGCCTCAGTTTTTAGTCTGTAGCAGAACTGATGGGGACTCCTTTCTACCTACGAAGCCTCAATTTTTCATTGAACACCTTGAGGATAAGTTTGGAGGAGTGACAGCACTGTCCAAGGTGCGAAATGGTGCAGTCTTGATTCAGACAGCATCCCCAGCCTGTGACAAGTTGGGTGATATTCCTGTTTCTGTCACTCCCCATAAAAGCCTCGACATGGTCCAGGGGATCATTTTCCATCGTGATCTCCTTTTGCAGTCTGACGACAAGCTCCTTGCCAATTTAGAACGGTGGGGTGTTCATTTCATCCAGTGTGTTTACAGGAGACCGAAAGACAACAGGGTTGCTACCAGTGCTTTCATCTTGAGGGTGATTCACTGCCTGAAAAGGTCAAGGTGATGTTTTAAAGCTGTGATGTCCCTCCCACTATGTGGTACTTTATGTGCTGGAAGTTCTGGCACATGTCTTCCTGCTGCACTTCCAGTGCCACATGTTGAGACTGCGGACGTCCACTGCACCCAGATACTCTATGTGCGCCTCCTCCCACTTGCATCAACTGTGGAGAGCACCACTCCCCCTGCTCGCCAAACTGCCCAGTACTACAAAAGGAGTGGAAAATCATGGAGTAAAAGACTATGGACCAGTTGACCTACACAGAGGCTAAATGCAGATTTGAAAGATTACATCCCATTCGGTTGACATCGACCTAAGCTGCAGCTATGTCACCATCGCCGTCCCAAGTGCCAGTGGTTCCTCATTCTGTGCCATAAACTGTGGGCCCTCCGGGCCACCAGAATACACCTGCCACTTGGTGGTAGGGGGCAAACCTTCGTCCAATCACAGGGGACATCGGTCCCCTACCCCCTGTCGCAGAAGCAACAGCCTCCTCCAGCTCCTCTCATGAGGAAGAGGCCCCCTGGGGCTCTCTCTCACAAGGTCTCCACTAATGCCATGGCAGACACATGCCAGTGGCTCAAGGAGCCAAAAGCTGCTGGACGAAGAGCTTCACAGTCTTCCTTCATGCCTGAAGCTGCTTCAGATGAAGCTTCCCAGCAAGCTCCTAAAGAGAATCGAGAGAGCAAGCAAACTAAGAAGAAGTCTGCTAAGAAACAGGACCGTCTGGTGGCCCCTACACCACTACTCCCTCCCTACCAGTCTACCAATTCTGCATCTGATGATGCGATGGAGATTTTAGCGTCCCCTGCGGACCAGGATCTCACTGACGCCCCATCCACCATAGAAATGGCTACAAAAACTCGATCAGTGGCAGCAGGTGACCCTGAGGCATAACGTGCCTCCTTGCGCGCTTCAGGCCTTCCCAGCCTCATTATAATGTCATCCTCCAGTGGAATTGCGGCTGGCTGAGCTACAGTAACTGTTAAGCTTTACACCTGCATTCTGCATTGCCCTCCAGGAATCCTGGTTCTCAACAAAGTGGACCCCTGCCCTCCACGGCTATAGGGGATATTACAAGAGCCGTAGTGACTATTGGAGTTTGTGTCTATGTCCTGAATTCAGTATGCAGTGAACCAGTGCCTCTTCAAACCCATCTTGAAGCTGTGGCTGTCAGGACAAGGACAACCCAGGAAATAACTATCTGCAAAGTATATCTTCCTCTAGATGGTGCAGTACCCCTGAATGCATTGGCTGGGCTGGTTGATGAACTCCCTAAACCTTTCCTACTTTTGGGAGATTTTAACGTTCATAACCTCTTGTGGGGTGGCACTGTGCTTACTGGTCAAGTCAGAGATGTCGAAAATTTACTGTCACAACTCGACCTCTGCCTCTTAAATACAAGTGCCCCCACGAATTTCAGTGTGGCACATGGCATATATTCAGCCATTGACCTCTTGGTTTGCAGTCCTGGCCTTCTCTCATCAATCCACTGAAGATCACATGATGACCTGTGTGGTAGTGGCCACTTCCCCCATCTTCCTATCACTGCCCTGGCGTCAGGCCCACGGACGCCTGCTCAGACAGTCTTCAAACAAGGCAGACTGGGACGCTTTCACCTCTGCTGTCACCATTGAATCTCCCACACATGGCAACATCAATGTGTTGGTTGAGCAGGTAACTACAACGATCGTTTCTGCGGCGGAAAACGCGATCCCTCTTTCTTTAGGGTGCCCCCCGCGAAATGCACCATAGAAATGGCTACAAATACTCGATCAGTGGCAGCAGGTGACCCTGAGGCATAACGTGCCTTCTTGCGCGCTTCAGGCCTTCCCAGCCTCATTATAATGTCATCCTCCAGTGGAATTGCGGCTGGCTGAGCTACAGTAACTGTAGCTGCTGGACGAAGAGCTTCACAGTCTTCCTTCATGCCCCTGGTAAAAACCCGCTTGATGTGGATAGCTATCGGCCCATCAACCTCACCAACATTCTTTGTAAACTGCTGGAACGTATGGTGTGTCGGCAAACGACCCTTGGTGGTCGTCGGAAGTCACTGAGGCAATTAAGGAGCGTCGGCGAGCTCTACAGCGGCATAAGCGGCACCCTTCACTGGAACACCTCATAGCCTTCAAACGGCTCCGTGCCCGCATTCGCCAGCTTATCGAAATTCGGAAACAGGAGTGTTGGGAGAGATACATCTCGACTATTGGGTGCCATACGTCACCTTCCCACGTCTGGGTAAAGATCAAACGAGTTTTTGGGTACCAGACCCAATAGGTGTTCCCAGTGTCAACATAAATGGTGTTTTATCTACCAATGCAAACACGATTGCCGAGCAGTTTGCTGAGCACTATGCTTGTGCCTCTGGATTGGAGAATTACCCCCTAGCCTTTCAGACTCTCAAACCGCGGATTGAAGGGAAAGTCCTCTCGCCACGCCACAGTGAATCCTATAATGCCCACTTTACAGAGTGGGAGCTCCTTAGTAGCCTTGCACATTGCCCCGACATAGCTCCTGGGCCAGACTGGATCCACAGTCAGACAATCCAACATCTCTTGTCTGACTACAAGCGACATTTCGTCGTGATCTTCAACCAGATCTGGTGCAATGGCATCTTTCCATCGCACTAGCGGGAGAGCACCATCGTACCAGAGCTCAAACCTGGTAAAAACCCGCTTGATGTGGATAGCTATCGGCCCATCAACCTCACCAACATTCTTTGTAAACTGCTGGAACGTATGGTGTGTCGGCGAATGGGTTGGGTCCTGGAGTCACGTGGTCTACTGGCTCTATGCCACGGCGGTTTCCGCCTGGGTCGCTATACCACTGATAATCTTGTGTCCCTCGAGTATGCCATCTGAACAACAGTTTTCTGGACGCCGACACATAGTTGCCACCTTTTTGGTTTACGAAAAGCCTGACACGACCTGGCGATATCATATCCTTGCCACAATATACGAGTGGGGTCTCCTAGGCCCGCTCCTGATTTTTATCCAGAATTTCGTGTCACTTCGTACATTCCATGTCCAAATTAGTGCCTCCCATAGTTCACCCCATATCCAGGAGAATGGGGTCCCGCAGGGCTCTGTATTGAGTGTATCTCTATTTTTAGTGGATATTAACGGTCTAGAAGCAGCTGTAGAGCCGTCTGCCCCACCCTCTCTGTATGCAGACGATTTCTGCATTTTGTACTGCACCACCAGTACTTGTGTTGCTGAGCGGCGCCTAGAGGGAGCCATCTACAAGGCGCAATTATGGGCTCTAGTCCACGCTTCCAGTTTTCGGCCGCAACGTCGTGTGTTATGCATTCCTGTCGACGTCGTACCGTTCATCCGGAACGAGAACTTTACCTTACTGATGATCCCCTCACTGTAGTGGAGACATCGATTTTTAGGACTGGTTTTCGACACCCGATTGACTTGGTTTCCTCACCTTCGTCAGCTTAAAGCAGAAGTGCTGGCAGCACCTCAATGCCCTCCATTGCCTGGGATGCAGATCGCTTTACACTGCTGCGTCTCTACAGAGCCCTTTTTCAATCCTGCCTTAACTATGGAAGTCTAGTTTATGGTTCGGCGTCGCCCTCAGCTTTGCGTTTACTCGACCCAGTGCACCACTTTGGCGTTCGACTAGCGACGGGAGCTTTTAGGACGAGTCCGCCGGTGACCAACGTCCTGGTGAAGTCTGGAGTCCCTCCATTGCAGGTCAGGCAGGCGCAACTGCTCGCGAGTTATGTTGCACACATTCGTAGTTCTCCTGGCATCTGAATTAGTGTCTCCTTTTTCCACCCACGGTAGTTCATCCAACCCCCCCCCCCCCCCCCCCCCCCACATCGGTGGCCCAGGTCAGGGCTTACAATTGCAGTTCATGTCCAATCCCTTCTATCCGAAGTGGAGTCCTTGCCTTTACCACCTACACTCGAGGTCCATCCGTGTACACCTCCATGATGTACACCTAGGCCGCGACTTCACCTGGACCTTCCACATGGCCCAAAGGATTCAGTTCACCCCGCGGCTCTCCACTGTCACTTCCCCTCGATTCTTGATATGTACCAAGGACATGAAGTGGTTTACACTGATGGCTCGATGGCTGATGGTTACATCAGCTTCGCTTATGTCCGTGGGGGACATATTGAACAGCATTCCTTGTCTGATGGCTGCATTGTATTCACTGCAGAGCTGGTGGCTACATCTTGTGCTCTTGAGCACATCTGTTCATGCCCTGGGGAGTCGTTTCTTCTGTGTACTGACTCCTTGAGCAGCCTACAACTTATCGACCAGTGCTTCCCACGTCATCCTTTGGTGGCGACCATCCAGAAGTCCATCTATGCCCTAGAACGGTCCAGTCGTTCAGTGGTATTTGTGTGGACCCCAGGACACATCAGAATCCCAGGCAATGAACTTGCTGACAGGCTGGCCAAATAGGCTACACGGAAACCACTTATGGAGATCGGCATTCCAATAACTGACCTGCATTCGTTTTTGCGCCACCAGGCTTTTCGGCTTTGGGAGACGGAATGGCACAGTTTCAGTATGCACAACAAACTGATTGCCATTAAGGAGACTACGAACGTGTGGCAGTTCTCCATGCGAACCTCTCGCAGGGACTCTGTGGTTATCTGCCGGCTCCGCATAGGCTACGTCAGGGGGACCCACAGCTACCTCCTGCATGGTGATAACCTGCCTCAGTGTCGGTGCGGCGCCCGGTCGACAGCGGCCCATATTCTGGTGCACTGCCCCACTTTGACTGCCCTGCGCCGAAATCTTCGGTTACCGGACTCGTTGCCGCTTTTATCTGACAACACCTCTAATTCAGTTTTACGGTTTATTCGTGAGAGTGGGTTTTATCATCTGATCTAAGTTTTAGCGCATGTCCTTTGTCCCTCTGTGTCCTCCACCTTAATGCTTTTAGGGTGGAGGTTTTAATGTGTTGCAGTGGCTGGCTTCTCCTTTTTATTCTCATGGTCAGCCAGCCATGGTAATCTGTTTTGTCGTATTAATCTCTTCTAACTGTGTCTTGCGTTTCTGTGGTTTTCTTGTCCCCCTTTGTCCATTTAAGTGTTTTTGACCTTCCGTCGTTCTTGTGGTTTTTCCTTTCTCTCCGTTTTGTTTTACCGAGCGAGGTGGCGCAGTGGTTAGCACACTGGACTTGCATTCGGGAGGACGACGGTTCAATCCCGTCTCCGGCCATCCTGATTTAGGTTTTCCGTGATTTCCCTGAATTCTTTCAGGCAAATGCCGGGATGGTTCCTTTGAAAGGGCACGGCCGATTTCCTTCCCCGTCCTTCCCTAACCCGAGCTTGCGCTCCGTCTCTAATGACCTCGTTGTCGACGGGACGTTAAACACTAATCTCCTCCTCCTCCGTTTTGTTTTGTCAGTCGCGCTTGTTTTATTCTCACTCTTGTGGCACTGTTTTATTCGAAACAAGGGACCAATGACCTAGCAGTTTGGTCCCGTCCCCCATCTTTTACACCAACCAACCATTAACCCCTTCGTCATGTTACTGGTTCATTCATCAACACATGTTCCTTCAAACAATTACTTAGTATAACCTAGAAATCAGCAACTTTCGCCGGCCGTTGGTCTCGCGGTTCTAGGCGCTCAGTCTGGAACCGCGTGACTGCTACGGTCGCAGGTTCGAATCCTGCCTCGGGCATGGATGTGTGTGATGTCCTTAGGTTAGTTAGGTTTAAGTAGTTCTAAGTTCTAGGGGCTGATGACCACAGATGTTAAGTCCCATAGTGCTCAGAGCCATTAGAACCATTAGCAACTTTCCTGGTAATTCTCTTATGCCATTTGTAGTGTATTTAAGCACAAACTGACTGTATTTGATTAATTAAAATTGTCAGTTCAGTCTACAGTAGTTGACTCTGTTTGAAACTTTCCAAAGACCTGCACTCTTTACGTATTCCAGAGGGTCCTCCTTCGTAATGGTTCCTACCAAACATTGTGAATGAATAAGCTGTTGGTGCTTAAAGTTGGAATGTGATAATTTGGTTTAGAGTTGGCAGAGCCAACAAATGTGAAAATGAAATAAAAGTTGTGGTAACAACTTGTGGTAGGTGATCCTGATATCTCCATTTCCGCCATATGTATCGCATTTGTCATTATAAAAGGTAGAACTGCAAGGTAAATCCGCGAAATATGTGTCAGATGGTAGATAAATCTTAGATGAGTATTTTGGTGCATATATTGTAAGTAAACTATGAAATATGTAAAGATAGGGGATGGGGAGGCATTACATAATTCTTGTCATAGAATGAAAGCACAACAATTTTAGGGGATAGTAATTACTCATTTTCAGGTGTTTATTTATATTTATACTAGCCAGTAGTTAATAAATTATCAGTGTGTAGCAGTGACGTGAATGTCACAGATACAAATATAAGTGCAATCATTTTGAAGATAAGCACATAATTCTAAACATCATCTCAAGACACATTAGTCTGCATTACAGACACAACAGTGCAGTTTTATGTTTGGACCCCAGTGGTACTGGCATAAAGTCACTCAAATCCTCTGCTCCTCCTCATTTGCTATCAAATGAAATAGTCAATATTCTTTCATAAAGAATGTGAACTTAAGCTCAGAAAACTGGAAGGGAATAATGTTAGACATAAAAGATTTATTTCAAAATTTTTGCCGACCTTTACCCTGTATTATATCTTCGGCAGTAGGGCTAACTGTAACTTAAGTGGTACCGGTACATTACAAAGACTTCTTAGAATAAATTTGTTTGATTTCTCTCTTTAAACATTTGGACAACCATATTACATAACTTTATTCCCAGTTAGAAAATTGTTTTTGGAGATAACTATTTTTCCTTCGCACATGTAAATCCTGCCTGTTTCTTGTTCTAATCCTGTACATAATACATTGTTATTTGTCTAACAGTTATAAGCTTAGATCTATTTTTATATTCTTTACTGGTTGGTGAACACACGCAATGAAAGTAAGTGTCTCATATTTTTAAGATGTGGGACTAACAACTTTTCTGTATGCTCCAGCCTTTGAATTCACCCGCACAGATCCTTCAGTAACTACCGAAAACTAGTGTTGTACCATAATCACGATGTAATTACTTTCGATATCGTAATATAAGATTTCCATACAAATTTATGCAGAGCAAATCTGTACCTGTAATTTTCTCAGCAGTTTAGAATTTTTTGTGCCATTCAACTGTTTATCGCAGTGTTTAAACATCTGTAACATCTGCGGATTATAAAAACTTCCATAGATTGTGTGATGATGACACTGAAATAAACAAATTAGGCCAATCAAATTTACAAGTATTCATGTCTCTGTTACGAAGACACACTCAAAAACCAAAAGCAGCATACCTGACCGGGAGTATAAAATTGTTTGTGAGATAGACCAACCATCTGGCAATCATGTCAAGCAGAGCGCCTCCCGTAGGAATCGACTTGGGGACAACGTTCTCGTGCGTTGGCGTCTTCCAAGCTGGGAAAGTGGAAATCATCGCGAATGAACAAGGCAGCCGCACAACACCGAGTTATATTGCGTTTACGGAAACCGAGAGACTCTTAGGAGAGGCAGCCAAGAATCAGGTAACGTGTGTTTATGTTATGTGTTCAGTCCTTTGAATATTTTGAGACAATTTCTGTGTGCTTTCCTTCAAGTTCGAACTCAAGTATAGACCGAATTATTACGTATTACATTTTCATTTCAACGGTATTGATGCTGTCTGCAGCTCTGAGATTTTCTGTCTAATATGACTTGAACAACGGCCATAGACAAAAACGTGCGTCGTTTTATAAATGTTCCTTTACTGTCCAGATTTACCTCCCACGCCACTGCGAAGACGGGTGTTACGGCTAAAATTTACTTACGTCACCGACGACGTAGTGTGCTAATGTTGAAAAGGACCGTTGAATGCTGGGCATTATGTGACATTCATACCAACGCAAAAGTTTTATTACGAAAAGTTCGCTTTACGACGATAACTAATTTACTGAGCGGACAAGGTTACAAACAAGAACCTTTCAACAATAGTGCACGAAGAGCATTAATTACTTACTTCATGGGCGGTCGTTGCCAACGTCAGCACACTATGCCGCCGCTGGCGTACGTAAAATTTCACGGATGTGATTCCTATCAGATTCCACATAGAATTTGCAACTGTTTCAGCTCCCATTTTAACCATAGAACATTATACAACTCTCGGATTGGTAAGGAAGACACAATATATTATTTTAGATGAAGGTCATGGACACAAGCAAAAGCAACTTCAGGTATGCCGCAGGGAAGTGTTTGAACTCTAGCTGTTCATGTTGTATATTAACATCCTGACAACCAATGTTAACAGCAACCTCGGAGTTTTCGCATGTGATACAGTTATCAACAACAAAGTACTGTCCGAAAATTGTTGCAGAAATATGCAATCAGATCTTGATAAGATTTCAAAGTAATGCAAATATTGGCAGCTGTATTTAAATGCACGGAAATGTAAAATTCTGTAAGTCACAAAACGAAAAACCGTAGTATTGTATGACTTCAGTATCAACAACTCACAATTACAATCAGTCCCATCTTAAAAATACTTTCATTTAACGAATTGTAGGGATAGCAAGTGGCAGACTTCAGCTCGTTAGCAAAGTACTGGGAAAATACAGTCTAGAGAAGAGATTGATAACAAACCACTTGTGCATCCCATTTTGGAATAGTGAACATATGTGTGGGAAGCGTACCAAATAGCATTTACAGGGGATACTGAACATACAAAAGAAGTGTGGCGCAAAAGAACGCAGTTTTTTTCCACGGGAGAGTATGAGGAAAATATTGAAAAACTTGAAATGAGAGACTCTTGAAAATAGGCGTCAGTTATCCCGCAAAAGCCTACTTACAAAATTTCAAGAACCAGTATTTTTTGAAGGATCCAGAGATATTCTTCAGGCCCTTACGTAAAGCTCCCTTAGCGTCCATGAAGACAAAATTAGACTAATTACAGCATGCACAGAGGCATTTAAACAGTCATTCTTCCCATGCTCATGACTATAGCATGAAGAAGCCCAAATCTGCTACGTATCCTCTGCCATGCATAGTACGTACGTATGTAGATGTAGGTATCAATCAGCATAGACAGGCAAGATTTCCAACTCGATTCAAATATTAAATGGATATCATGGAAATTAATTGTAAATGAGCTACAATATCGAACAAGTGAGCTTTTAGTCCGTGTGGTTGCATTGCTTTATACGGGAAATATTTTATCCCTCTCATTATAACATCTCAGGAACAATCACGTGCATTTTCGATTACAGCGCTTCAGGCTGAATGCAGATAAAACGGCATTCAGGTCGAGTTATAAATAGACTTTATTATTCGAAGATATGCAAATAATGGCAGTTCTTAGGTCTACATTGATACTGGTACTGCATTGCGGCTCTTCCTTCAGATTTATTATTAGATTGTGCTTCTGTGCTTAGGCATGGCTGAGGAAAATAAACTGTCGTGATTATGGTTCTTACTAACTGTAGGTGATTTCATTTGTATTAATCCGTTTGAATCGTTTGAGATTGTTCTCACGCAGTTCTGGACAGTTGCCTACTACAAGCCACTGGGGGAAATCGACATTGTTTCAAGTTATTGTCCTGAGTCTTCCAGGATTTTGACACACATATAAAGCCGAACCATTTAAATGACTACTTTTGTGCAGATGCTGAAGCTTCAGAGACAGTTCTTTTGAAACAGAATTTTGTGCTGCATGTTGTTCCCTACAGTCTGAGGCTTCCAGAACATCTACAGACGATTGGCCTAACTAATAGATGGTATGGAGATGAAACGCGATACAAGTTGATTTTCTACATCTACATTCATATTCTGCGAACCATCGTGAAGCTCATGGCAGAAGTTACGTCCCACTGTACCATTATTAGCGCTTTTCCCCGTTCCAATCATGAATGGAATGCGGAGAAAATGATTTTAAAATGCCTTTCTGAGTGCTGTGATTAATCTAATGTTATCCTCATGACCCCTATGGGAACAATATGTAAGGGGTTGTAGTAGATTCCTAGCGTCATCATTTAATTAGTTGTTTCCTCTGTCACACCCAGCACATTCAGGCTCTTACAGAAATTAAATCACTTCTTTGTAGCGTTGCATCCCGTATTGTGTAGAATCCATTGGTGATTGTCCCTGTTGAGGTCTGTAGCAGAGCTAGGAAGGTAAACTTGTCGTCAACTCCAAGGTTTGTTTGAGTAGCACAGTGCTTTACGAAGTATGGTGGTACTGGAGGTAGTATGTACTGGCCTTCCTGTGACCTTTGAACTGATTTAACCGGTCAGCTATAGGGGACGTACAGTATAAAGTGGACTTATAACTGCGTCTTCCATTCTGATATGTTCCCTCATCTACTTTTTTGTTTTCCTGTCTCAATTGTTCACTCAACAGCCGTCAGATTTTCAGAGGCTTTCGCATGAAAAGCCTATTGCTGACTGCCGTTCAGTCAAAACTCGTAATATACACTACTGGCCATTAAAATTGCTACACCAAGAAGAAATGCAGATGATAAACGGGTATTCATTGGACAAATATATTATACTAGAACTGACATGTGATAACATTTTCACGAAATTTGGGTGCATAGAGCCTGAGAAATCAGTACCCAATACAACCACCTCTGGCCGTAATAACGGCCTTGATACGCCTGGGAACTGAGTCAAACAGAGCTTGGATGGCGTGTACAGGTACAGCTGCCCATGCAGCTTCAACACGATGCCACAGTTCATCAGGAGTAGTGACTGGCGTATTGTGACGAGCCAGTTGCTCGGCCACCATTGACCAGACGTTTTCAATTGGTGAGAGATCTGGAGAATGTGCTGGCCAGGACAGCAGTCGAACATTTTCTGTTTCCATAAAGGCCCGTACAGGACCTGCAACATGCGGTCGTGCATTATCCTGCTGAAATGTAGGGTTTCGCAGGGAGCGAATGAAGGGTAGAGCCTCGGGTCGTAACACATCTGAAATGTAACGTCCACTGTTCAAAGTGCCGTCAGTGCGAACAAGAGGTGACCGAGACGTGTAACCAATGGCACCCCATACCATCACGCCGGGGATACGCCAGTATGGCGATGACGAATACACGCTTCCAATGTGCGTTCACCGCGATGTCGCCAACCACGGATGCGCCCATCATGATGCTGTAAACAGAACCTTGTTTCATCCGAAAAAATGACGTTTCGACTCTTATAACTGCCATACGTTTAATTTTTCAAGGCCACTGAAAGCTGGTGAAATGAGAATTGCTGCGGGTTTTGCAACGGCATAAATGAAGAAATTACATGTTTATTTTCATACTACTGACCTATCTTGTCCGCAGTTGCTCGTTTAGTACTACACTGTTTCAGGATCCTGTCCCAGTTTCAACTACGTTAGAATGTTAGTGAGATGGTCTTAATAGACTCTGACGTTTTTTGGAAAAAGAAGCATGACATTAAATGAATTTATAACCATATGTGGGGATTGCTGCAATCACGAACAGCATAGATTTCTGGTTATTGATAAAACAAGAAAATGGAGTGAGGGGCAATACAGACAAACCTTATAGGAATTTCTGTTTAAAAGATTGTGTACCAACCTGTAACTACGTCAGTACATTGTCTACTATGGGTAAGTTCATATGCATGTCATACACTCATCCTGAGGGGATAATCTGCAGGAAGCCTTAAAAATTATACTATGGAAATGAAAAAGATTAAATGAAACTTCTAAATTTCATACTATATGAAGGTAAACATTGGGAAATGCTAAGAAAATGGTGACCGTAAATGCATATGAAACTGATAAAAAAGATCAAGTTGGAAGCAATAGTTTTATAGGAAATGTCCAGAGATGTATTTTTCTTTTTTACTTTAATAAGAAAGACTAGCAGCACTGAAATAAAACTAATATATACACTAAGAATCAAACCAAATTTCATGATGATTTCTCAAATTCTCCATTGTCTTGCTGGATATTGCGTTGTTTATGAGTTTACAAAAATCTTTTTCAAGGTCATTCATTGTAGAATCCCTCATGCTCGCTTAATATCAAAATACTTCTTCAGCCAGCGTGACTAATTGAAGGTGATAGCGTAAGTGACTTCTAATTAGCTCATCCATAATTTAATGCACTACTGGAGGTTTTTGTTGTGTATTACATATCTCTGTTTATCCTCCAGCATCGTCATCAGCCTGGAGAGGGAACCATTGCATGGAACTAGGCGCTCCAGATATGTTGGAAATGACTGTACGCATTATGGAGACTATTACGATATGCCAGTTTTACTAACACAGCACATCCTACACCAGAATCCGTAACCACATCTTTGAATTTACACAATAAACGATTTCGACATTGAATAGACTTTTCATCAGAGGGTTTCATTTCAACAGACGATAACTGTAGTAAACAAGTCTATCTCTCTCTAATATTGTTTTGACTGAGAAGTGTAACACACCACCATGGGAAATGTACTGTACATAGATTATTCTTAAGTGTATATTTTAGTTTTGTTTGAATGCTACTAGTCTTTACTATTATGCCACAAAAGAAATATGTATCTCTGGACATTTTCTGTAAAATGTTTCTGCCAAAATTAGATCTATGTATGTACTGTACAAAAAACTGTCACCAAAGAAAGAAATTATATATACGTTGGAGGGGTTGTTGTTGTTGTAGTCTTCAGTCCTGATACTGGTTTGATGCAGCTCTCCATGCTACTCTATCCTGTGCAAGCTTCTTCATCTCCCAGTACCTACTGCAGCCTACATCCTTCTGAATCTGCTTAGGGTATTCATCTCTTGGTCTCCCTCTACGATTTTTACCCTCCATGCTGCTTTCCAATACTAAACTGGAGATCCCTTGATGCCTCAGAACATATCCTGCCAACCGATCCCTTCTTCTGGTCAGTTTGTGCCACAAACTTCTCTTCTCCCCAATCCTATTCAATACTTCCTCATTAGTTATGTGATCTACTCATCTAATCTTCAGCATTCTTCTGTAGCACCACATTTCGAAAGCTTCTATTCTCTTCTTGTCCAAACTATTTATCATCCATGCT
The DNA here is from genome assembly GCF_021461385.2 of Schistocerca piceifrons. Lineage (NCBI taxonomy): Eukaryota > Metazoa > Arthropoda > Insecta > Orthoptera > Acrididae > Schistocerca > Schistocerca piceifrons. The sequence continues at coordinate 545,285,855 of NC_060138.1, read as the reverse complement.
TCACTTCCATACATGGCTACACTCCATACAAATACTTTCAGAAATGACTTCCTGACACTTAAATCTATTCTCGATGTTAACAAATTTCTCTTCTTCAGAAACGCTTTCCTTGCCATTGCCAGTCTACATTTTATATCCTCTCTACTTCGACCATCATCAGTTATTTTGCTCCCCAAATAGCTAAACTCCTTTACTACTTTAAGTGTCTCATTTCCTAATCTACGAGGGCAGTTCAATAAGTAATGCAACACATTTTTTTTCTGAAACAGGGGTTGTTTTATTCAGCATTGAAATACACCAGGTTATTCCCCAATCTTTTAGCTACACAACACTATTTTTCAACGTAATCTCCATTCAATGGTACGGCCTTACGCCACCTTGAAATGAGGGCCTGTATGCCTGCACGGGACCATTCTACTGGTCGATGTCGGAGCCAACGTCGTACTGCATCAATAACTTCTTCATCATCCACGTAGTGCCTCCCACGGATTGCGTCCTTCATTGGGCCAACATATGGAAATCCGACGGTGCGAGATCGGGGCTGTAGGGTGCATGAGGAAGAATAGTCCACTGAAGTTTTGTAAGCACCTCTCTCTCGGGTGCAAAGACTTGTGTGAGGTCTTGCGTTGTCATGAAGAAGGAGAAGTTTGTTCAGGTTTTTGTGCCTACGAACACGCTGAAGTCGTTTCTTCAATTTCTGAAGAGTAGCACAATACACTTCAGAGTTGATCATTTGACCATGGGGAAGGACATCGAACAGAATAACCCCTTCACCATCCCAGAAGACTGTAACCATGACTTTACCGGCTGAGGGTATGGCTTTAAATTTTTCTTGGTAGGGGAGTGGGTGTGGCGCCACTCCATTGATTGCCGTTTTGTTTCAGGTTCTAAGTGATGAACCCATGTTTCATCGCCTGTAACAATCTTTGACACGAAATTGTCACCCTCAGCCACATGACGAGCAAGCAATTCCGCACAGATGGTTCTCCTTTGCTCTTTATGGTGTTCGGCTAGACAACGAGGGACCCAGCGGGAACAAACCTTTGAATATCCCAACTGGTGAACAATTGTGACAGCACTACCAACAGAGATGTCAAGTTGAGCACTGAGTTGTTTGATGGTAATTCGTCGATCATCTCAAACAAGTGTGTTCGCACGCTCCGCCATTGCAGGAGTCACAGCTGTGCACGGCCGGCCTGCACGCGGGAGATCAGACAGTCTTGCTTGACCTTGCGGCGATGATGACACACGGTTTGCCCAACAACTCACCGTACTTTTGTCCACTGCCAGATCACCGTAGATATTCTGCAAGCGCCTATGAATATCTGAGATGCCCTGGTTTTCCGCCAAAAGAAACTCGATCACTGCCCGTTGTTTGCAACGCACATCCGTTACAGACGCCATTTTAACAGCTCCGTACAGCGATGCCACCTGTCGGAAGTCAATGAAACTATACGAGACGAAGCGGGAATGTTTGAAAATATTCCACAAGAAATTTCCGGTTTTTTCAACCAAAATTGGCCGAGAAAAAAATGTGTTGCATTACTTATTGAACTGCCCTCGTAATTCCCTCAGCATCACTCGACTTAATTCGACTACATTCCATTATCCTCGTTTTGCTTTTGTTGATGTTCATCTTATATCCTCCTTTCAAGACACTATTCATTCCGTTCAACTGCTCTTCCAAGTCCTTTGCTGTCCCTGACAGAATTACAATGTCATCGGCGAACCTCAAAGTCTTTATTTCTTCTCCATGGATTTTAATACCTACTCCGAATTTTTCTTTTGTTTCCTTCACTGCTTGCTCAATAAACAGATTGAATAACATCGGGGAGAGGCTACAACCCTGTCTCACGCTCTTCCCAACCACTGCTTCCCTTTCATGCCCATCGACTCTTATAACTGCCATCTGCTTTCTGTACAAATTGTAAATAGCCTTTCGCTCCTTGCATTTTACCCCTGCCACCTTCAGACATTGAAAGAGAGTATTCCAGTCAACATTGCCAAAAGCTTTCTCTAAGTCTACAAATGCTAGAAACGTAGGTTTGCCTTTTCTTAATCTAGCTTCTAAGATAAGTCGTAGGGTCAGTATAGCCTCACGTGTTCCCATATTTCTACGGAATCCAAACTGATCATCCCCAAGGTCGGTTTCTACTAGTTTTTCCATTCGTCTGTAAAGAATTCGCGTTAGTATTTTGCAACTGTGACTTATTGAACTGATAGTTCGGTAATTTTCACATCTTTCAACGCCTGCTTTCTTTGGGATTGGAATTATTATATTCTTCTTAAAGTCTGAGGGTATTTCCCCTGTCGCATACATGTTGCTCACCAGATGGTAGAGTTCCGTCAGGACTGGCTCTCCCAAGGCTGTCAGTAGTTCAAATGGAATGTTGTCTACTCCTGGGGCCTTGTTTCGACTCAGGTCTTTCAGTGCTCTATCAAACTCTTCACGCAGTATTATATCTCCCATTTCATCTTCATCTACATCCTCTTCCATTTCCATAATATTGTCCTCAAGTACATCGCCCTTGTATAGACCCTCTATATACTCCTTCCACCTTTCTGCTTTCCCTTCTTTGTTTAGAACTGGGTTTCCATCTGAGTTCTTGATGTTCATACAAGTGGTTCTCTTATCTCCAAAGGTCTCTTTAATTTTCCTATAGGCAGTATCTATCTTACCCCTAGTGAGATAAGCCTCTAAATCCTTACATTTGTCCTCTAGCCATCCCTGCTTAGCCATTTTGCACTTCCTGTCGATCTCATTTTTGAGACGTTTGTATTCCTTTTTGCCTGCTTCATTTACTGCATTTTTATATTTTCTCCTTTCATCAATTAAATTCAATATTTCTTCTGTTACCCAAGGATTTCTACTAGCCCCCGTCTTTTTACCTGCTTGATCCCCTGCTGCCTTCACTACTTCATCCCTCAGAGCTATCCATTCTTCGTCTACTGTATTTCTTTCCCCCATTCCTGTCAATTGTTCCCTTATGCTCTCCCTGAAACTTTGTACAACCTCTCGTTCTTTCAGTTTATCCAGGTCCCATCTCCTTAAATTCCCACCTTTTTGCAGTTTCTTCAGTTTTAATGTGCAAGTCATAACCAATAGATTGTGGTCAGAGTCGACATCTGCCCCTGGAAATGTCTTACAATTTAAAACATGGTTCCTAAATCTCTGTCTTACCATTATATAATCTATCAGAAACCTGTCAGTATCTCCAGGCTTCTTCCATGTATACAGCCTTCTTTTATGATTCTTGAACCTAGTGTTAGCTATGATTAAGTTGTGCTCTGTGCAAAATTCCACCAGGCGGCTACCTCTTTCATTTCTTAGCCCCAATCCATATTCACCTACTACGTTTCCTTCTCTCACTCTTCCTACTACCGAATTCCAGTCACCCATGACTATTAAATTATCGTCACCCTTCACAATCTGAATAATTTCTTTTATTTCATCATACATTTCTTCAATTTCTTCGTCATCTGCAGAGCTAGTTGGCAGATAAACTTGCACTACTGTAGTAAGTGTGGGCTTCGTATTTATCTTGGCCACAATAATGCGTTCACTATGCTGTTTGTAGTAGCTTACCCGCATTCCTATTTTCCTATTCATTATTAAACCTACTCCTGCATTACCCCTATTTGATTTTGTGTTTATAACCCTGTATTCACCTGACCAGAAGTCTTGTTCCTCCTGCCACCGAACTAATTCCCACTATATCTAACTTTAACCTATCCATTTCCCTTTTTAAATTTTCTAACCTACCTGCCCGATTAAGGGATCTGACATTCCACGCTCCGATCCGTAGAACGCCAGTTTTCTTTCTCCTGATAACGACATCCTCTTGAGTAGTCCCCGCCCGGAGATCCGAATGGGGGACTATTTTACCTCTGGAAAGGTGGGAAGTGATGGGGGAATCTGGCAGCAATGCATAGTGAGCTTGAACAGGCTCTCCCCCACAACTTACTCAATATAGCTCATGTAAGCATGCCAGACAAAACATTAGTCATCCTCAGGTTACATTAAGCTGAAACCACCTCTAACCTAGACAACGGGCTCAGTTCGGAGAGGAAGTGTGTCCACTAGTTTCTTCCAGTATATAGTACTGAGCTGAAGCCACTCATTGACGATCAGATCTCGCAAAGCTACGAAACTGTGGACATGTTTACTGCCAAGTTTCACCCACTGTACCAAACAGTCCCAGGCGTTTACTGTAGGGTTAACATTGGCTGATTTAAAGAGCCATTCGACGTGCAATAGTATGCCACAGTGTTCGTCAGAGGAAAGTAGGCATGAAGACCGTTGAACATAGCTGTTGTCATCTTGAAAGATGGGGTAGCCACAGCATACTCATCATGAATGTGTAGAACAAGTGGCAGTACTTGATCACAGATAAGATAGAAATAAACATCCTGGTTCACATTTACTGTGACCTAAATGAGAGGGCCCAAGTCCTGGCACAAGGAACAGCACCAAAATAACAAGAAACCACTTACAACCTGAACCACACCCTCACAATCTGCAGGTTAAACGCCTTCTTGGGCCGCGTGAGTTCCCTGTGCTTCGTATCATTTCAAAAGAGAGAGAAATCACGAATCATTGGACCACACAACACGCCTCCAATAAGCTATTACCCAGTTTCTGAGTCGTTTGGTCCACTGAAAACATTCAGTTTTATGTGCTGCTGTGGCCAATGGCCTTTTATGATGTATCTGACCCATAATGTTTATTGGACGCATTTCCCTTTGCATTTTTCGCCTGGAAACTGGAACGCGAAAGAACTTGCCCCCCTTCTAACAGCCGTGTACCGCAAGTCTCTAGAGGAACGGAGGGTTCCAAATGATTGGAAAAGAGCACAGATAGTCCCAGTCTTCAAGAAGGGTCGTCGAGCAGATGCGCAAAACTATAGACCTATGTCTCTGACGTCGATCTGTTGTAGAATCTTAGAACATGTTTTTTGCTCGAGTATCATGTCGTTTTTGGAAACCCAGAATCTACCATGTAGGAATCAATATGGATTCCGGAAACAGCGATCGTGTGAGACCCAACTCGCTTTATTTGTTCATGAGACCCAGAAAATATTAGATACAGGCTCCCAGGTAGATGCTATTTTTCTTGACTTCCGGAAGGCGTTCGATACAGTTCCGCAGTGTCGCCTGATAAACAAAGTAAGAGCCTACGGAATATCAGACCAGCTGTGTGGCTGGATTGAAGAGTTTTTAGCAAACAGAACACAGCATGTTGTTATCAATGGAGAGACGTCTACAGACGTTAAAGTAACTTCTGGCATGCCACAGGGGAGTGTTATGGGACCATTGCTTTTCACAATATATATAAATGACCTAGTAGATAGTGTCGGAAGTTCCATGCGGCTTTTCGCAGATGATGCTGTAGTATACAGAGAAGTTGCAGCATTAGAAAATTGTAGCGAAATGCAGGAAGATCTACAGCGGATAGGCACTTGGTGCAGGGAGTGGCAACTGACCCTTAACATAGACAAATGTAATGTATTGCGAATACATAGAAAGAAGGATCCTTTATTGTATGATTATATGATAGCGGAACAAACACTGGTAGCAGTTACTTCTGTAAAATATCTGGGAGTATGCGTGCGGAACGATTTGAAGTGGAATGATCATATAAAATTAATTGTTGGTAAGGCGGGTACCAGGTTGAGATTCATTGGGAGAGTGCTTAGAAAATGTAGTCCATCAACAAAGGAGGTGGCTTACAAAACACTCGTTCGACCTATACTTGAGTATTGCTCATCAGTGTGGGATCCGTACCAGATCGGTCTGACGGTTGAGATAGAGAAGATCCAAAGAAGAGCGGCGTGTTTCGTCACAGGGTTATTTGGTAAGCGTGATAGCGTTACGGAGATGTTTAATAAACTCAAGTGGCAGACTCTGCAAGAGAGGCGCTCTGCATCGCGGTGTAACTTGCTCGCCAGGTTTCGAGAGGGTGCGTTTCTGGATGAGGTATCGAATATATTGCTTCCCCCTACTTATACCTCCCGAGGAGATCACGAATGTAAAATTAGAGAGATTAGAGCGCGCACGGAGGCTTTCAGACAGTCGTTCTTCCCGCGAACCATACGCGACTGCAACAGGAAAGGGAGGTAATGACAGTGGCACGTAAAGTGCCCTCCGCCACACACCGTTGGGTGGCTTGCGGAGTATAAATGTAGATGTAGATGTAGATGTACATTCACTGACAGCAGCAATTCCTGCAGGTTTGAAACCTCTTGTCATTGTCAAGGCGACACACTCGTTTCTGATTCCTGGCACCTAGGGTCTTTGTACGAGCACTGTTGCGTGCCAAGTTACATGGTTGTGTGTGGTACACCTTTTCTTGTAGACACATTGGAAAGTCCACGCTAATAACCAACAAATCGAAAAACATCACTCGTGGCGTTGTTTGGCTCAAAATGGCTCTGAGCACTATGGGACTTAACATTTGAGGTCATGAGTCCCCTAGAACTTAGAACTACTTAAACCTAACTAACCTAAGGACATCACACACATCCATGCCCGAAGCAGGATTCGAACCTGCGACCGTAGCGGTCGCGCGGTTCCAGACTGAAGCGCCTAGAAGCGCTCGGCCACAACGGCCGGCGGCGTTGTTTGGTTATGTCCAAATACAATATCTCCTTTCTGCTATTCTGTCACGGTGTCCGAGAAGGCTGCAGTAATACGTCGCTGCATACCACTGGGAGTAGTTGGTATGTCCTTTTAGATAGCGTCTTTCAGTTTTTCCAACTGAAAATCTGGGTAACGGACTGGCCAAAGTACGGGTCCTCTGCGTCCAGTCCAACGATTTGAAAATAATTCGTGAAGACATGATGTAATGCTTAGGGCGCTATGGGCTGGACAGCTATCTTGCTGGTACCACTGGTTCCTCCTAGTCTTCAGAGCAATGTCTCCTAGCATCCATGTCAGGTGGTCTGTTAGGCGTCTGCGATACTTCTGCATGTTCACTGTTCTGTCTATGAAAAACAGGCCTATGAGTTGAGGTTTACTATCTCACACCACGCCTTTACACTCGATGGACGCAGAAGTTCCACTTGACGAAGCCAACGGGGACTGTCAAGAGACAGACATGTTCCGGCTCCCTGGCCATGACTGGTAAACGTGACTTCGTGTCTAAACAAGATACATGATACATTGGAGCAGTGGCGGCCGCTCAAGCATTCTACTGGTGTTGCAAAAAAAAACAAAAAAAAAAAAAAACTTAGTTTCGTAGCATCGAACATATACGGAATTTTGTTGGTAATCCATGTATTTCATAAGATATTACATCAAACAAAACGTATAGAGAAACAGAAATAAACACTTATTGCAACAGCACCCTTCTTATTCACAGTAAGAGATTGATATATTCCTGGAGAACATGATAGCAAGTGTTCGTTAGAGAGAAAGAGTGTGTGAGAGAGAGAGAGGGGGGGGGGGGTTGCTTTAGCTATGTTTTCGCATGTCTGCATGCGATATAAAACGTAACACTAACTCCGAAAATCTCCGTCTCACACACAAATGCACACGCGCGCACACATACCAACAGCACAATTATTGACTCCTCACGGGGAATGTTCGGTCACTTTTACGTGGCAGTCGTAAGCAGGGGGTGTTTTGCTTAAGATACCGGTGGAAATCGGACCTGAACTACCACGTAACAACGACACCACCAACGTCAGCTAACAACTGCTCTCTAGCCGTTACCAAATGATTTATGTGCTCCGCTTTAAGTTGTTTGAGTTGCGCTTGCTGGTTGCTTCCTTTTCTTATTTTGAAATGAGTACAGAGAGCAGTCTTACTCTGTCACAGGGTTAGAATATGACTCTCACACCAGATGGAATGAGCGATCCCTATGTCCATTATTACATCGGTTCTGCCTTCCCAGGAGCACAAAACACTGACGTAGGCTGCCAGCCCCGTGAGAGGGAGGCGTGGCTTGTACCCCCACTCCGCACTTCTCCCTCTCGACAGCCAGAACTCTCCGTTTGTTTTACATTCGCGGCCGACTGCCAGATAAGTGTCCGCTACAACATGAGTGCCAGTATGAGAAATAACAGAGCATGTATAAATTATTCGAACTTGTAATCTGGATTTTGCGAAGCAAATTTAATCAAATTACTAACATATAAAACTAAAAGCATTGTACTCACCAAAAGCAGCAAGTCCATGACTTGGAAAAGACAGCTACAAAATAATTAGTAGGAACGATACAGAAAAAATCGATTCGTCGCTCCTTCTTATTGCAAGTAAATCTGTCATCTCAGATTGAAATGTTCAATTTTACACACGAATGACCTTTCACAGGATGGTATCCCTAACGCACTCAGTCATTCTTCTTTCATGGTGTTTCATAGGAACGTTGTAATTCTCTTGAGCATTGAAAAGCATTGCTCAGCTTCTGATGTCAAGATAGGTGTCGTGATTAGCAGTTTCAAAACTTTGTAACAGTCTCGTCGAATGTGCCACGAAGTTCATCCTCTAGAATCAAAGAAGGAAATGGAACTGCCTCAGCAATTGCTCATAACTCAGGCCCAGCATAGAAGACTTGAAGCTCACCCTTCGGCTTCCTTTTTGCCAGAAATATATGTATGTGTCTTTAATTTCAAGGTATTTGTCTAGAAAATCTGTGATGTATTTGTCAAACTGATTTACATCAAATACGTTGGCTGCAATGAGGTGTCCAGTGAACTGAAAACGCAATTTTATTTCAGATAGGACGGCATCGCACACTCCCAAATCATCTCTTTTTCTATGCCCATCAAGAATTCGTGGCTTCTTGGCAGGCGTCGTTTCGTCATTTTCGAAACTAATCTCTTTAAGGATGGAGTCAATGTCATCTCTGATGTTTTGCATTACCGCTTCAAAGTTCTGGTTGTCTTGCGTTGCTGTGGTCGGTTCGGTTATCTTCTTCTAAAGCTGATTAAAAAATACGCCTGCATGAGGCATTATCTTATACAAAAATGATAGCCAAAAAATGAATTCGTTATCTTGCTGTCTTTGTTTGTATGAACCAGCTTTTTCAATAGTAGAAGATAGTTTTATGCTCTCACTTATTTCAGTGAATTCCATAACAGTAATAAGATTTTTCCCTGTTTTTAAAAACATTTTTTACTACTCGCGAATAGTAATTCCATCTCGCCACATACACAATGCTATGCAACACTTACCTGAAGTCTGCAAAAAAGATGCGGGCCTTGCGATTAACAGAGGCTGTCGTATCCGTAAGGCTGAACTGAAGCGTATAACAATGGATGTAGTTTGCATTTGGGTATTTGTCTTTAATTAATTTCTGAACCCCGTTCGACTTGCCACTCATGCCGTTGGCACCATCGTAATTCTCAGGTATTAGTGTTGCTCGATCATCGCCAATTAATGGTTCAGTTTCTTTCAGAATATTCTCAGCTACAGTATGGGCATTCTGACTTACTGGATTAGCAATGTTCCAAAATCTTTCAACAGGTTTTCCCTCAACAACATAACACAAAACAATAACCAATTGAAATTCGCAAGACACATATGTGCTTTCATCCGCGATTATTGCAACATAATCGGCACGTTGTATTTCTTTACCAACTTCATCATAGTACACTTCCAACGTGCATTGCAGTAATTTGTTCTGAAGTCTTAGAAATGCCTTTGAATACTGATGCTTGAATGAGATGAACTTGAAGATATTTATCCAGTTCCGCGCCAAACTGAATTAGCTTGCGAAAAACCCCTTATTTTGGGAGGCATCAGATTCATCGTGGCCCCTGAGAGGCAGTTCCAAAGCACCACAGAACCGAATACAGTTTACAATTAAATTCAATATACATTATTCTTTTCTACACCATTGTTGTGGCTGTATATTTTTTGTCTATATTGCGGATCTAATTTCTGCTGAATGTTGGTTTTGCCTAGAAATGAAAGACTAAGCACATTATTCATGTGTCACTTTGACATTTCATGTACTTTCATTTTAGACCATATATGCCCAGTATCAGTTATTCCGGTCTTAACGCCAATGAACATCTCCCCCAAATAACACACAAGGACAACAAAAAACAGCGTTGCTTTATTCACAACCACAAATCCATTTCATCTTTTGGTAAATTTCTGGATTGAACTTACGGCATCATTTTTTTGTTTGCTGCTACAGATTCAGATTCGGGATTGGCGTACCTGGTGTTTTCTATCTGAGGGTCCTGTCGCTAAATGGCGTTTTTAATAACTCATTTACTTTTTTCATGTTTGCTATTTTCACAGTCAACTAAATTTTTCCTTGCAGATAGCACTGTGCAGACAGCTACATATGGTTAACTACCTGACCTCGCAATAACTACAACGTGTTTGTATAGAAGTGCATTACACGAACGTAGTGAATATAAACAGAAATACTACACCTTTGTTGGAAAACAAATACTCAACAGGTGGTGAATACGTTAGTGTCTTTGTTCTGCAGCAATAGTCGTGCTGTTGTGAAATATACCAATATTGAAATAATGCCTCTTATAAGGGAACCTCCCCATCGCACCCCCCTCAGATTTAGTTATAAGTTGGCACAGTGGATAGGCCTTGAAAAACTGAACACAGATCAATCGAGAAAACAGGAAGAAGTTGTGTGGAACTATGAAAAAAATATTCAAAATATACAAACTGAGTAGTCCATGAGCAAGATAGGCAACATCAAGGACAAAATGAGCTCAAGAGCGCCGTGGTCCCGTGGTTAGCGTAAGCAGCTGTGGAACGAGAAGTCCTTGTTTCAAGTCTTCCCTCTAGTTAAAAGTATACTTTCTTTATTGTCGCAAAGTTATGATCTGTCCGTTCGTTCATTGACGTGTCTGTTCACCGTAATAAGTTTAGTGTTTTGCGACCGCTCCGCAAAACCGTGCGATTAGTAGACGAAAGGACGTGCCTCTCCAATGGGAACCGAAAACATTTTATCGCAAGGTCATAGGTCTACCGATTCCTCTCCTTCCGTGCGCTGTAGTCGACTGACGTCGTGTGTTTCGATGTTTGTTTAGGTGTAGCGTCATCATACTACGGCGCAGTTACCTCGCATCGGACGGACGGACGGACAGATAATAATTGTCTGAAAATAAAAAATTAAACTTTCACTCGAGGGATGACTTGAACCAAGGACTTCTCGTTCCGCAGCTGCTCATGCTAACCACGGCCCTCCTGAGTTCACATTGTCCTTGATGTTGCCTATCTTGGCCATGGACTACTCAGTTTTTATATTTTGCTTGTTTTTTTCATAGTTCCACACAACTTCTTCCTGTTTTCTTGATTGATCTGTTTTCAGTTTTTCAAGGCTTATCCACTGTGCCAACTTATAACTAAATCTGAGGGGGGTGCGATGGGGAGGTTCCCCTGTTAGTTGCAAAATATAAGGGCATAATTACATTCAAATTACATATAGCTATTTATAACGATATTTAAGTGTATTATTTCTGCATTCGATTTAATTAAGCATTAATTAGCGTTTAGGGATGCATTAGCATTAACTTGCCGAAAGATTGTAAAACTGGATTACAAGAAATCTGCACCCCGGTATGTTCTAATATGATCGCTAGATGGCAGAGCGTGCTTCTATAGGTCCTGCACTTTACTGCTCTCTGGACGAAGGAAAAAAGCGTACAGAAACCAACGGCCGAGCCTTTCACACACCACTTATGAGGACACACAGTGCCAATCTGCAGTTGGCTCCAAGCTTCAGAAAACTACCGTGAGAGCGCGCGTGGCGAAACACGCCTCTTCAAATCAGAAAATACATACTCCAAAACAATGTTTTTACAAGAAAAATAGACTTTCTTTCTTTTTTCTGCAAGTGATGCCACGGCACAGCGGCACTACCTCAGAAGCCGCCCCTGCATTGGAGTACCCTGTCTTGATGCCCGTGAACAGAGAAGTTAACACGGTTCTCACGTATCTTTGCAGCTCTTGATAGAGAGAGATTTGATAGAGATGGAGCCTACTCCCCTCTTTTCCTCTGTCCTTTCCCTGGGCTCCCTCTTCCCCCCCCCCTTTCCATCCTGTTTTCTCCCTGCCTACCCTCTCCATACCTCCCTTCTCCCCTTCCTCCCACCCCCTACCGAGTCCTTTTGTATACCCCTTTCTGCCTCTCCTTCCCCCTTTTTTATTTTCCCATCATCTGTCCAGGTTCCCCCCACCTGCTCTCGGCTGTGGTATGTCATATTTGCCAACTTTTTAGGGCAGTGTTCAAGTGAATGTTCAGTGTTTTTCGTCTTTCCAAAGTGTTGCGAACAGAACTCATGCTGTCGCTGGGTGAGAATTTTATGTCTCTTGCGAACAGAAACCAGACTGTCGCCATGTTTTCTAATTGTCTGTCTATTATTTTACCTGTGTGTTTCATAAGTGTTTTATTAGCATCATCATCCCTTTGTTTATATGTTTTAAGTTCCACGATTTTTTCCGCCATGTTACCATTTAAGTCTCCGATTTTATCGCCTGTTTTTATTGTTTATTATCTTCATCTTTTTAAAACAAATTCTGTAGGCTCAAGAGCGACATACTAAGCTGCTGCCAGCCCGCTCCCTTCGGGAGGAATCGAAACTCAATAAAGGATATATATATATATATATATATATATATATATATATGTGTGTGTGTGTGTGTGTGTGTGTGTGTGTGTGGAACCATGCCGATGGAGAATGCGTAGGACACTTGCCTGACTCGTGACACTTCCTAGTGCGATCGCGCGGGAGCTAACGTGCACATCAACTGCAACAGCAGGAAGAACATTAATTGCCCACTATTCTGTCGTCTCTTGCTTCCTTCTGTTACGTTGCCTAGATCTTATACTACCACTTTCATGTAACTGTTTGAAGAGGTTGATAAATAATTGCCGAGATGGTAGACGTTTATTGTGATATCTTGCTGCATACACCGTACAAGAAAGAACTGCATTTTTCCTACAGTCTCCATACAACAAGAGCATGTCGGCTTTTTCTCCAGTGGTAAATTCCACAGTCCACTAACGACCTATTGCTAGGACTGTCGCCTACTAACTGACTAGCAAGTGGCAGTGAACCCAAGGAATACTCAAGCACTAGGCGCTCAGTCCGGAACCGCGCGTCTGCTACGGTCGCAGGTTCGAATCCTGCCTCAGGCATGGATGTGTGTGATGTCCTTAGGTTAGTTAGGTTTAAGTAGTTCTAAGTTCTAGGGGACCGATGACCACAGATGTTAAGTCCCATAGTGCTCAGAGCCATTTGAACCAATACACAAGCACACTATAAACAAAAACATTGCACATTGAATGACACGAACAAGTGTCGGTGTGGAAATATTTCAAAATACTCGCAAAGGACTCGCACTAGAATCTGCAACAGACACCACTGCATTCTTATTTACACCGCTTTTAATTTCTTGATGTCAATAGGCATTGTGCCATTTAAAAAGGTATATGTTTGCAAAAAAAAAAAACCGCTTTCTCAGTATTACTGCAACAATATAAGTCACTTACTATCAATCTATTTTGTGAAAACCGCATATATGTAGCACCTTCCATTTGCGCAATATTTGCGGTGCAAGTTTTAAGTGATTCTCACTGTGAGTATAGCGATTTCTACGTAAGAAACATTTCTGTTAAAGTATAGAGATCACTGCTGCCATCACGAGAGGGTTGAAACTCATGTAGGGACTTCGATAACACGTTTGTTTACTGCTATGGCACTTGGAGCGTTGCAAGTTTATCAGTCCCAAAGCTCTGTATTAAAGAAAAGTATGGCCTTCCTTTTCCACTGCGTTTACCACCGTCTGCAGTTCAGGACTGGCTGAAACCGCGTCACGTGACATTAGAAGCCATTGTAGGCCCAAGAGTTGTATGTGAAGCATAGGAAGTGTGTACCTTCGAAGTTTTGAGTAGAATAATGCCTCAACCCTGTGTTGTGCAAAGCTTTAATCAATCCTTCATCTCCGTTTCTCACTGGGTGATTCAATGTCTTTCATATTTGCTTTGATATCGTAATAAAAGGAGCCTGGTTTCATAACACTGTGTTCCTGATTACGACTTCTTGCGTGGATTGCACTCTTTGATTTGCATTATGAATTTGTTGTCATATTCTGTATGATATTTTTCTCGCACCTGTAATAATAGGTAGAGTATATGATTCCATAATTGTTTTTGTTTCATGCAGAACAGAAACTGATTTTGTTGCACCCTGTTCTGCGTTCATTTGTTCCTGCCCACGAATCCATGTGTGAACTGCTTGATTTAAATGCGTGGTAGGGGTATTTGTTGTTTCCTACCTTATTTTTGTTCACATCTGTTTTTGTACCTTCTCGCATTTAATGGAGAACTCCCACGTTAGCAGTCACTGACAGAATTGGTATTCAGTTCTATTGCATCCTGTCACAGAAAGAGTATGTATTTCTGCTTTGAACAGTGTTGCTACTTGCCACTGAATACATTTTGCAGTATCGGTACATGTTATTGTGCCAGTACTATCACGCACAAAAATATATTACATCGAAACTCTTATTTGTGCACGAGAATGAGTGGTACAGTGTCACCGTACTTTAACTGTATTGAATACTACTGCATTTAGTAAACTCTAGTTAGACAGTATTCCTAGTAGATCCAGTGTTGGAAATGTGAGAGAGTGTGCTATTTGATTTTCATATTGGCGTTTGAGAAAGATTGTTGTTCACTGATGTATACTAAAATGTAATGTTTGTAGTACCTGTTAGTAGCAGGGAGTTGGGGTTATGGGTTTTGCGGCGGTGTTCGTAGCGACAAACAATTCGCTGTAGAAACGGCTTACGAAGTCACCGCCACACTTTTAATAACGGGCCGACCGGTCCGCTGGAACAGTGAACAGAAAGATGAAAACCCAAACACTCTGATTAAATAAAAGTCGGTACTTATCTTTATTAACGAAGATACAGAAACAGTAGTGAACTCCGTGTCTACAGAGATCTGTCTAGTTCGAGTCGGAGCGGCTAGGTCAGCGTCGGCTGACGACAAACAACAACTCTGCTGCGATGAACACACAACTGACTAGCAAGTACACAATTCAGTGGCGAATATACAACTGAGCGTCGAATACAGAACTGTCCTAGCGCTCGCGACTCCGGCGCTTAATAAACCAGAAGCCAGCGGTGGCGCGCGCAGACTTGCGGCGATTTCCTGTCTCGCTGGCGCTGCTTATGCGGACGGCGTCCGGACTTTGATGCTGCCAACCTTTTGGCAGCGGGCTCGGGTGGCATTACTGGCTAGGATATAACACTATAACACTCCTCCCCCCCCCCCCAAATCGCCGCACCGTCGTTGAATAATGACGTGGCGAGCGTCGACGGCGGGGGAGGGGTCTGGCCGCAGGCGTAGCAGAACAGACCGGGGCGGAGACTGTTGTCGGTGGCAGTCCCCGGTCCGCACCCCAGCATTGGCTGCGCGGGGCCTCGGGAAACACCGACTGAAAACCGAGGTCAGGGTGCACGCTTGTGACCACGGGCGCAGCTTCTGGTACTGGACGCGACGGGGCGTCGGGACCCACGAAGAGAGGCAGCGTCTCCTGACGCTGCGTCGACGGCTGCTGAGTGGGCGCCGGACAAGGCGCTGCGGTGTCAGACTCCTTGGGGGTGCCCAAGGAAAGCACAGCCACCGCTTGGGAAGGCGGCCCGGCTGAGGGGTCGACGTCCATCAGCTCCGAAGGCGGTGGCGACTGAAGAGGGACCGCAGGCGCCGGAGCGACCACCTGGGGCGCTCCCGGATGAAGCTGCGCGGGAGGCATCAACGGGACGGGCTGTCGGCGTGGTAGCGGCGACGGCTGCTGCTGCTGCCCTGGGGGCGGCAGCGAAGTCGGAAGGCGCGGCTGGAACCCGCCGCGGACCAAATCTGAAGACAAAGAACGAGCGGCAGAATCCGGGCGGCCAGCGCGGCGCAACTGGTTCTGATGCCTCCTGTGCACCCCAGTAGCACCCTGAACAGTATAAAAACCGCGACCCTGGACACTTATCACGGTACCACGTTCCCAACGACGGCGACCGTGATAAACTCTGAAAAAAACGGCGTCGTTGCGCTGAAAACGCGTGCGATGCTCAGAAGCGGCGGGTCGATCCGGGGGGTGCAACAACCGTAGTAGGGTGCGATGACGACGGCCGTGGAGAAGCTCGGCAGGCGAAGGGCCGTCGCGTGGCGTGGTCCGGTACGACGACAGGAACGTGATGAGGGCCTGCTGACGAGAGTGCGTAGCACGAAGGCGGTCCATATGATCCTTGAATGTGCGTACAAAACGTTCCGCTGCACCATTCGATTGAGGGTGGAACGGCGGAGTAAGAACATGGCGAATGCCATTGGCAGAACAAAAACTTTCAAATTCAGCAGAGGTAAATTGTGGACCATTGTCAGACACTAAAACTTCTGGAAGACCCTCAATACAAAAAATTGAAGTCAACGCCTGTATAGTTTGTGCAGACGTTGTAGACTGCATGGGCACAACAAACGGAAAATTACTAAATGCATCTATCACGATGAGCCAACGAGAATTCCAATATGGACCAGCGAAATCAATATGTACTCGCTGCCAGGGACCGGCAGGGCGTGCCCACTCAAAATAGCGTTGAGGCGGAGCAGCTTGGTGTTCGGCACACGTCGAACAATCTGTAGACATCTGCGTAATCTGCTTATCAATGCCGATCCATGTACAATGGCGGCGGGCAAGCTGCTTGGTGCGGACCACTCCCCAATGACCTTGATGCAACAAGGCGAGGACCTTGGATTGGAGCACTTGGGGAACCACTACACGAAGCTGGTCATTCTCGGTGCGTAACAGCAAAACTCCGTGCGAAACAGACAACAGATGACGTTGCGGATAATAGCGACGAACTACAGGATCCGATATGTCCTTTGCCTTGGACGGCCAACCACGTTGAACAAAACGTAATAGTAAACTCAGATGAGGATCCGTAGCTGTCTCACGTGCCACCTGACGATAATCAATCGGAAAATCCCGGAGGGATTGATGCTCATCGGCGTCAATCTGATGGCAAGAGTCTTCAGAGGAATCGAAGACATCATCCGCAGCAATCGGCAATCTAGAAAGCGCGTCAGCGTTTGCATGCTGAGCTGTAGGGCGATACAGTATCTCATACTGGTATTGTGATAACAAAAGAGCCCAACGTTGTAGTCTCTGAGCTGTCCGCTGAGGAACTGGTTTAGACGGATGAAACAGTGACGTCAAGGGCTTGTGATCTGTTACTAAATAGAATGGTCTACCATAGAGGTAGTGATGGAATTTTGTGACACCGAACACAATAGCCAACGCTTCCTTGTCCAATTGGCTATAATTACACTGAGCTTTGGTTAGCAATTTAGATGCGAACGCAATAGGACGTTCGGTGTTACCGACTCGGTGAGACAACACAGCATCGAGGCCGAAAGAAGAGGCATCACAAGCTAACACCAGAGGCTTGTTAGGGTCGTAATGGACCAGACAACGATCATTCAATAAAGCCTCTTTAAGCTGCTGAAAGGCTGATTGGCAATCAGCTGACCACACAAACGGAACATTCTTACGGCGGAGACGATGCAACGGTGCAGCAATCTGTGATGCATTAGGTATAAACCTAATATAATATGTCAATTTGCCAAGAACTGCTTGCAATTCATGCAGATTGCGAGGGGCGGGCAAATCACGAATAGCTGCTAAATGTGACTGGGAGGGATGAATGCCTTGAGCATTAATAACATGTCCCAGATACTCCATCTCCGTAAGGAAAAATGAACATTTATCGATGTTGCAACGTAGGCCTGCCTGAGACAACACTTTAAACAAACACTCCAAATTACGGAAATGTTCAGCAGGCGTCCGACCGGACACAACAATATCGTCTAAATAGTTGCAACACGATGGCACATTAGCCAGAAGTTGTGACAAAAAACGCTGAAAAACAGCTGGAGCTGACGCACAACCAAAAGGCAAACGCAGAAAACGGAACAACCCCAACGACGTGTTTATGACAAAATACTGTTGTGATTGCTCGTCGAGGGGCAATTGCAAATATGCTTCACGGAGATCAATTTTGGAAAAGAAACGAGCTTCCCCTAACTTATCCATCAGCTCGTCCGGTCTAGGCAAAGGAAAAGAATCAATGACAGTCTGAGGATTCACTGTCGACTTAAAATCAGCACACAAACGTAACTTGCCAGACGGTTTCTTTATAATAACTAAGGGAGAAGCCCACTGGCTCGCTGAAACGGGTTGAATAACACCATTGTTTTGCCAACGACGAAGTTCATCTTCTACAGGCGCCCGGAGGGCGTGAGGCACTGGACGAGCACGACAAAATCGAGGCTGAGCATTATCTTTTAACGTAATATGAGCGGCAAAGTTCGCAGCACAACCTAGTTCGTCTTTAAATATGTCACTGTATTGTTTACACAAATCGGTTATGCTGTCTTGAGGAACAACAACAGAATTAATTTGCAACACATTGTCTTGGATAGACAGGCCAAACAAGTCAAAACAGTCTAATCCGAAAATGTTTACACTGTCTGTAGCGCGGAGCACTGTGAAGGAAACTGTTTTTGTATTGCCACGGAATGTGGCTGGCACGCTACATACACCTAACACAGGAATTTGTTCTCCACTATAAGTAGCCAAAGAATGTTTTGCCGCTGAAAGTTTAGGGCGGCCGATAGCCGCATACGTAGCACTATTTATGAGAGTCACAGACGCACCAGTGTCTAATTGAAAATTGAAGGTCTTATCCTGTATGCGTAGCTTCACAAATAGTTTATTACACTGTCTCTGGATCGGTGCAGTGGAGGCGGAAGACACAAAATCAGCGCGTTTAGCGCGTGTTCGCTGCTTACAACTCGTGGGTTGGGCGGGTTGAACAACAACTCCCGCTTCACTTGCAGTCTGTACATTACTTTTTACAGCGTTTGAATTACGCTTGGGTCGCATAGCAGAGGGCTGGGTGGGTGGCTTATTGCGAACAAGTTTATTACCCACACGAACCGTGGAAGAGTCTTTAAACGCGATCTTCTGGGCGGGCTGGCTTTGAAGAACATGAATATCCATGGGCTGGGCAGCACTAGAATTGTTCTTGCGTTTACGCAAACAAACAGTCTGGATGTGTCCTTTCCTTTGACAAAAGTGACAAACCGCGTTTCTTAACGGGCAACGTTCACGAGGATGAGCAAGAACACACTTAGGGCAAGACTTAACTCTATCATTCTGCACACGCGGCTGACGAATGTGTTTAACATGACGCGGCCGGCTAGTGTTTACAGTCTGACTCTGCCGGTGGGGCCGCTGGCGTGACATAACTTGCTTAGCACAGGCAATTTGAGAAATACATGGCTGATCTAACTCACACTCAGTATAGTCAAAAGTATCTTGGGCTTCAATGATGTTCATCACAGTCTCTAATGACGGGTCAGGCAACTTTAAGATAGCAGCACGAATACGAGAATCTGCAATGTTTTGAGTAATAGCGTCTCGTAACATGACATCACTGTAGGAAGCTCCACACACACAATTAAATCGGCACTGACGGGTGAGGCCCCGTAAATCTGTTAACCACTGTTTATTAGATTGATGTGGCATTTTCTTTAATCTGAAGAACTTGAATCTGGCTGCTGCCACATGAACTCGCGACTCGAAATACTCAGCAAGCTTGTTAACAACAACGTCATGGTCTAAAGCTTCTGGCTGGGATTCCGGGAACAACTTACAAAGTAGTCGATAGATTTCCACGCCTGCAGTGGAAATTAAATAAAGCTGCCGCTCAGTACCTGTGATTTTGTAGACTGTCATGTGCGCCTGCAACTGCGCGAAATATTCTCGCCAGTCTTCTCTTGATGCATCAAAAGCTCGGAAAGGTGGTGCTGCCTGTGCTTGTTCCTTTTGTGTTGGTGGATTAGCCGCTTGTTTGGCGATTGCTTCCACCAGACTTTGTATTTGCTGACTCTGTAACAAGATCAACTGTTGTAATTCGGCAGACATAGTGAACACAAATTAAACCAGCCCCCAAAATTTTATCTCTATAATTAGTATAACAAGAACAAGTTGAACCAGCCCTGCACACGAGTTCGGAAGTCCTCGTCGCCAGTTTTGTGGCGGTGTTCGTAGCGACAAACAATTCGCTGTAGAAACGGCTTACGAAGTCACCGCCACACTTTTAATAGCGGGCCGACCGGTCCGCTGGAACAGTGAACAGAAAGATGAAAACCCAAACACTCTGATTAAATAAAAGTCGGTACTTATCTTTATTAACGAAGATACAGAAACAGTAGTGAACTCCGTGTCTACAGAGATCTGTCTAGTTCGAGTCGGAGCGGCTAGGTCAGCGTCGGCTGACGACAAACAACAACTCTGCTGCGATGAACACACAACTGACTAGCAAGTACACAATTCGGTGGCGAGTATACAACTGAGCGGCGAATACAGAACTGTCCTAGCGCTCGCGACTCCGGCGCTTAATAAACCAGAAGCCAGCGGTGGCGCGCGCAGACTTACGGCGATTTCCTGTCTCGCTGGCGCTGCTTATGCGGACGGCGTCCGGACTTTGATGCTGCCAACCTTTTGGCAGCGGGCTCGGGTGGCATTACTGGCTAGGATATAACAATGGGTGCAATTTTGATATCAAATTGATATGCAAATTAATTAAATTGATCGATCAAGCACCCCCGGCGCCGCCCACCACCGCCCCCGATCACGCCAACCCCCACCCCCTGATGACGTCACGTGTTTTTCTCAGCCTGTACGTGTGCTCCAGCCCCCTCCCCCCTCTCCACCCCCTCCATCCCCCAACCCACCCTATTGGCGGGAATTTCGAATTTTGGCTTGAATTTCTTTGTCCCAGGGCTGTGCTGACGTCCCACCCCACCCCCACCCGGGAATTGGTAGGAAATTAAAATTGGCAGTTCCCTTTTTGGAGCTCGAACCCTGGTGCTCCTGGGCGGAAAGCCCAAGTGCACCCCCCTAACACAATTATTCCACCAGAGGCGTTTGGAATCGACGGGAAATTAAAAATGTCGGTGCTATTTCCGGGACTCGAACCCTGATTCTACTGGATGGAAAGCCCAAATGCGCCCCCCATAACACAGTTATGCCACCAGAGGCGCCTGAAATTGACAGTAGCCAATAGGAACGCAGCATCAAATCACAACGGGTATATAAGGTAGGCCCAGCAGCTCTGCAGCCTCAGTCGCAGTCAGTCACCCAGAATGAAGCGCCAGTCGAGATCGCCCAGCGCTGTCCAGCCACAACAGCAACAGAATACGAAGAAGCCGCGGAACAGTAAGTACCCCCTGCTTACTGTCTGTGTTACTGCCGTGCTAGGGTCTTTGTGCTTCTATCATCGCTTGTAACGGTTTTTTTTCTTTGCTCATCAGCGGATGCGACATCCTCCAGTCTGTCAGGGTCTGCAACAGCGACGTGTCCCAGCCAGTCGGGATCTGCAGCAGGGGCAGCATCCTGGGATCCTCTCGCGTTCCTGGTCAGCTCGATAGAGCAGGACAATGAGCTGTTATTGTCGGTTGAAGACAACCAGCCAGTCCCTGACTCCCCGAAGTGCACCGGAGGTCCTAATCAGCATGACGCAGGTCGGTACTGACCTCCATCATATGCGCCATCGCAGAAGATTCCAGTGATACTGCATGGACAGAGTGAGGATGTAGGGATGAGAAGATACCAACTAAGCCCTGTGCACCACTACTCTTCTCTTCAGTGTATAATTTAACCATTAGTGGTTCGAAATGTTAACATATTGGTGTAGAAGCAACCACAGACAGAGAACGGCATATTGTGATAGAGGTCGAGAATGCAGCATTAAGTATTAAAGTGTGGTTTACGGAGGTGAATGGCATGAACTCTGTCGTGCAAAAGCGTACGTCAAGCAGCAGTTGACCGCCGATTATGATCCGAGCTGTCCTCCTCCGGACATTTACTGTGCTGCTGTAACTCTCTCCATTACAACAGTGTACAATGTCTCCGCACTCTGTGTGAAATCAGGTAACACATCCATTTATCTACATCATTCCACAGTTCAAAATTTTTTCGATCTCAAGATGATGCTATCCGTTGTGTTGGAAAGACAGAACAGATGGCTGCCTTGTGTTAAAGCTGTGTATAGAGACATTGCAGAGTATCTAAGTATGAACAATGTGCATGTAGACGACTTCGAACAGTGGGTCAGTATGGTGCCGGCGAAAACTAATGTACTGCCATTATTTTTGAGAGAAATACATGCTGAATTCTGTGCTTACAAGAAGGTTTTATTTTTCTATATTCTGCACTGGCGTTAAGATAAATAAAAAAACAGTCGATGTTATGCATCCTGTGTATGATTACTGAATAAAAAAGTTTGTAACCATGTATGTGTTTTTTATTTCTCACCTCTTATTATATTGCAAGTACTAAAGCTATTGCCACCAGTATTTTCACTGGAAACATGCAACAGCAGAAAATTATGTCATTTAACTAAATTATCGGTAAAAGCCCATTGCACGCCAGTACCTGAAGTGGTCGGTATCATGGAAAGCGCATAGTGTTAATTATTTCTTCAAAAAACCCATTGCATGCCAGTGCCTGACGTAGTAGGTATCATGGCAGGGTGGGTGAAGCATCAAGACTTTGTTGTTGTAAGTGACTCGAAATGTGACGGTGGCAAGAAAACCGGAAGAAGAAGAATGGCGCACTCCTTCCCGACAACATAGTGCAATAATTGTAGGTTCATCCAACTGCGGCAAGACAAATGTTTAAATGTCGCTGCTAACACATCCGGATGGATTCTGCTTTCAGCATGTACGTGTATTTTCAAAAACACTGTTTCAGCCCAAATACCAACTATTAAAGTAGATATTACAGGGTGCAAATTCTATGGCATACACGACATTCAGAGAGAGCAGCGATATCCCTCCACCGGAAAGAGTAAATCCAAACACATTGTTCATATTTCACGATGTTGCTGTGGAAAACCAAGGTGGAATTTGACGATATTTCTGTTTCGGTCGCCGTATGGCTGTTGATGTATTTTATCTGAGTGAGACATATTCCAGAATCTCAAAACAGCTGGTGAGGGATAATGAAAATCTAATTACAGCATTCAAACAGGACAATCTGAATTTAAAACACCTTTAACAGACTCATGTAGGAACCGACATGTCGTTCAATGATTTTGTAGGGATATGTGCAGACTGATGGAATCACTCACAGTACAGGTTTCTCGTTCTTGATAAAACAAGAAAACTGAATGATGGCAGGTACAGACGGAACTTCCATGAGTTTATACACTCCTGGAAATGGAAAAAAGAACACATTGACACCGGTGTGTCAGACCCACCATACTTGCTCCGGACACTGCGAGAGGGCTGTACAAGCAATGATCACACGCACGGCACAGCGGACACACCAGGAACCGCGGTGTTGGCCGTCGAATGGCGCTAGCTGCGCAGCATTTGTGCACCGCCGCCGTCAAGTGTCAGCCAGTTTGCCGTGGCATACGGAGCTCCATCGCAGTCTTTAACACTGGTAGCATGCCGCGACAGCGTGGACGTGAACCGTATGTGCAGTTGACGGACTTTGAGCGAGGGCGTATAGTGAGCATGCGGGAGGCCGGGTGGACGTACCGCCGAATTGCTCAACACGTGGGGCGTGAGGTCTCCACAGTACATCGATGTTGTCGCCAGTGGTCGGCGGAAGGTGCACGTGCCCGTCGACCTGGGACCGGACCGCAGCGACGCACGGATGCACGCCAAGACCGTAGGATCCTACACAGTGCCGTAGGGGACCGCACCGCCACTTCCCAGCAAATTAGGGACACTGTTGCTCCTGGGGTATCGGCGAGGACCATTCGCAACCGTCTCCATGAAGCTAGGCTACGGTCCCGCACACCGTTAGGCCGTCTTCCGCTCGCGCCCCAACATCGTGCAGCCCGCCTCCAGTGGTGTCGCGACAGGCGTGAATGGAGGGACGAATGGAGACGTGTCGTCTTCAGCGATGAGAGTCGCTTCTGCCTTGGTGCCAATGATGGTCGTATGCGTGTTTGGCGCCGTGCAGGTGAGCGCCACAATCAGGACTGCATACGACCGAGGCACACAGGGCCAACACCCGGCATCATGGTGTGGGGAGCGATCTCCTACACTGGCCGTACACCACTGGTGATCGTCGAGGGGACACTGAATAGTGCACGGTACATCCAAACCGTCATCGAACCCATCGTTCTACCATTCCTAGACCGGCAAGGGAACTTGCTGTTCCAACAGGACAATGCACGTCCGCATGTATCCCGTGCCACCCAACGTGCTCTAGAAGGTGTAAGTCAACTACCCTGGCCAGCAAGAACTCCGGATCTGTCCCCCATTGAGCATGTTTGGGACTGGATGAAGCGTCGTCTCACGCGGTCTGCACGTCCAGCACGAACGCTGGTCCAACTGAGGCGCCAGGTGGAAATGGCATGGCAAGCCGTTCCACAGGACTACATCCAGCATCTCTACGATCGTCTCCATGGGAGAATAGCAGCCTGCATTGCTGCGAAAGGTGGATATACACTGTACTAGTGCCAACATTGTGCATGCTCTGTTGCCTGTGTCTATGTGCCTGTGGTTCTGTCAGTGTGATCATGTGATGCATCTGACCCCAGGAATGTGTCAATAAAGTTTCCCCTTCCTGGGACAATGAATTCACGGTGTTCTTATTTCAATTTCCAGGAGTGTATATATAGGGTGAGTCACCTAACATTACCGCTGGATATATTTCGTAAACCACATCAAATACTGACGAATCGATTCCACAGACCGAACGTGAGGAGAGGGGCTAGTGAAATTGGTTAATACAAACCATAAAAAAATGCACGGAAGTATGTTTTTTTAACACAAACCTACGTTTTTTAAATGGAACCCCGTTAGTTTTGTTAGCACATCTGAACATATAAACAAATACGTAATCAATTCCGTTTGTTGCATTGTAAAATGTTAATTACATCCGGAGATATTGTAACCTAAAGTTGACGCTTGAGTACCACTCCTCCGCTGTTCGATCGTGTGTATCGGACAGGATCGAATTACGTAGGGATCCAAAGGGAACGGTGATGGACCTTAGGTACAGAAGAGACTGGAACAGCACATTACGTCCACATGCTAACACCTTTTTATTGGTCTTTTTCACTGACGCACATGTACATTACCATGAGGGGTGAGGTACACGTACACACGTGGTTTCCGTTTTCAATTACGGAGTGGAATAGAGTGTGTCCCGAAATGTCAGGCCAACAGATGTTCAATGTGGTGGCCATCATTTGCTGCACACAATTGCAATCTCTGGCGTAATGAATGTCGTACACGCCGCAGTACATCTGGTGTAATGTCGCCGCAGGCTGCCACAATACGTTGTTTCATATCCTCTGGGGTAGTAGGCACATCACGGTACACATTCTCCTTTAACGTACCCCACAGAAAGAAGTTCAGAGGTGTAAGATCAGGAGAACGGGTTGGCCAATTTATGCGTCCTCCACGTCCTATGAAACGCCCGTCGAACATCCTGTCAAGGGTCAGCCTAGTGTTAATTGCGGAATGTGCAGGTGCACCATCATGCTGATACCACATACGTCGACGCGTTTCCAGTGGGACATTTTCGAGCAACGTTGGCAGATCATTCTGTAGAAACGCGATGTATGTTGCAGCTGTTTGGGGCCCTGCAATGAAGTGAGGACCAATGAGGTGGTCGCCAATGATTCCGCACCATACATTCACAGTCCACGGTCGCTGTCGCTCTACCTGTCTGAGCCCGCGAGGATTGTCCACGGACCAGTAATGTATGTTCCGTAGATTCACTGCCCCGTGGTTTGTGAAACCCGCTTCATCGGTAAACAGGTAGAACTGCGACGCATTCTCTGTTAATGCCCATTGACAGAATTGCACTCGATGATTAAAGTCATCACCATGTAATTGCTGATGTAGCGACACATGAAACGGGTGAAAGCGGTGACGATGCAGTATGCGCATGACACTACTTTGACTCAATCCACCGGCTCTCGCAATGTCCCGTGTACTCATGTGTGGGTTCATGGCAACAGCAGCTAACACACCAACTGCACCCGCTTCTCCTGTGACGGGCCTGTTACGGACCCGTTTGCGTGCTACGACCATACCTGTTGCATACAGTTGGCGGTAGATGTTATGCAATGTGCGGCACGTTGGATGCTCTGTCCGGATACCGTTCTGCATACACACTGCAGGCTTCAGCTGCATTTCGTCGACACTCGCCATAGATGAGTATCATTTCCGCCTTTTCAGAGTTCGAATACGCCATGGTCACAGTTCCTACAACACTACACTATCACAGACGTCTGGTAACACGGTGTACTACAGTTGGTCTGTGTGCGGAGACGAATGCAGAATAACAATAGCAGCAAGCGCTACATGCGGACACTGCGACAGCTAGACCAAACCACAACAGTGCACTACAGCCACACTCGTAAACACGGTCGTCATCGTAAACATGTCCCAGCAGATGCTACTCGCCGACCGTGGCCCGTTTTTGTTACAACACGCAACTGAACGTCGGAGGTTTCAAGCGTCAACTTTAGGTTACAATATCTCCGGATGTAATTAACATTTTACAATGCAAAAAACGGCACTGATTACGTATTTGTTTATATGTTCAGATGTGCTAACAAAACTAACGGGATTCCATTTTAAAAAAACGTAGGTTTGTGTTAAAAAGCATACTTCCGTGCATTTTTTTATGGTTTATATTAACCAATTACACTAGCCCCTCTCCTCACGTTCGGTTTGTGGAGTCGATTCGTCAGTATTTGATGTCGTTTACGAAATATATCCAGCGGTAATGTTAGGTGACTCACCCTATATATATATATATATATATATATATATATATATATATATATATATATATATGGATAAATTCGCACGCATGTCGGGGAGCTCAGTTTGATAAGATGGGTGTACAGAGACAAAACATTTGCTTGTACGTGGCCGCGAAAATTCAAACTCTCGAACATGAAGTTGGAGGTGTACGCAAGGAACTAGAGACGTATTGTCAAACCCTTCTGAGATTGAACAATACACTGAATGATAAGGTTAATGCAATCGAGAAAAAAGTAAACGGTTAAATCGAAGGGGGGATTGCTGTCATTGAGAACGGGACATTGTACGAACGAGTTAACGCAATTGAAAATAAGCAGCTTAACTGAAGGGAAAATAGCTGTTACTGAGAAGGAGGAGTAGCATAAGAAGAAGAAGAGCGGATATATAAAACCTCATGCTGCACAGAAGTCCGATTAGAATACAGCAAGATGTCGACTAAGCATAAAGTCACAGAGGTGCGGAAGGCCGTTCGCGAGAAGTTGCGCTTGCTGAGGTTAGGGCATTTGAAGTCGGAGCAGACACTGCGAGAAACCTTTAAACCATTACTGAATCTCTCGATGAACTCTCAGCGAAATTCCGTAATGACGACGATGACGCTACTGCCGATTTCATTAACCGTGACAGCGACGCTAGGATAGACAAAACATTCGATGTTAGTGGTGAGAAACCATACATGTTGGGCACACAGCCTATAACTTTAAATGAAAAAACAATAGAGGTCGACGATAAAAAATTTCAAAGAACACCCGGTCTACTGAACCTTATTTTCCTAAAACCCACAAAATCTGTAAATTATTCGCGTAAAGATCAGGAAACGTATCGTGAAGTATTGCTTTGAACTGATCTGCATAAGAATGCAAAAAGTCGAAGCAATGTGAAATACAAATCCATTATAAGATCTATTTTGGATGGTGAAAAAAATAGCAGTGGTGATGGTATTGACATTCAGCATAAAAGAGCGAGCAATCGACTCCAGCAGTGTATGTATTACGACGACCCCAATGAGCTAGTAGACAGGCTACGACTGCTAATGGCATCAGTTGCCACTGGTAATACAGCTCATTCGAATGAAGTTGTTTCAATAATTTATGAGCTTAGAGAGAGAGAGGCATCATCGAGTAAGTAAGTAGACTAGTTTGAGAAATGCACAAACCAGCACGAACAAAATACCCCCGAAGATACGTTATGATAAAGGTTTGGACGACTTGTGTCAGGCGGATCTCGTCGACATGAGGGAATATTCACGTGTGAATAACGGATTCGAATATATTTTAATGGTTATTGATACTCACTCTAAGTATGCCTGGGCATTACCCGTGAAAACGAAAACAGGGATGGAATTCCCGCATGTGTTTGATGGACTGCTGCAGACGGGGACGAATCGAAGCCCAGACAACCTTCAAACAGATCACGGCGGTGAGTTTTACAGTAAATATTTCAAGGCCGTGATGGAATGGTATGGAATACATCACTATTCGACGTTCACACACCCGAGAGCGAGTATCGTGGAGCGTCTGAACAGAGCAGTGAAAACCTAGATGTGGATGCAGTTCAATCTTCGTGGCTCACACAGATGGATCGATATCCCGCAAATAATTGCACAGTACAATCGAAGCAAACATCGCACAATAAAAATGAGACCAATCGATGTTCGCGATAATAGACTTCTAGATACAGTATACAATCGTATTAAAATGGTAGATCCGAGCAAACAGCAGTTTAATGTAGGTGATTTAGTACGTGTTTCAAAACACGAGACAACGTTTGAGAAATCATACATGCTAAACTGGTCAATCGAGATATTCACAGTTTTCAAAGTGCAGAGAACGAATCCTAGAACCTACATCTTAAGAGGACAACAGTGGTACTGAAACTGCAGGATGCTCTTACACACAAGAGTTACAGAAGAGCTCGGAACCAGATGTTTATCTCGTAGAGAGGGTCATACGGCGTCGAGGGAATAGAGCGTTGGTTAAATGGCTTGGTTTTCCCGCATCACGAAACAACTGAATTGGCGCTGACGATTTGTTATACAATAGGGAACGCAGACCACAAACACCTCAGTAGCATAACATGCTTGACAGGAGACGCATTAGAGGAGGAGGCGGTATTCTCGACAAACTACCAGCCGAATTACACATTCCTGGATATAATTACTGTGGACCTGGAACAAAAGTTCGAAGACGATTGGCACGCGGTGATAAGGGAATAAATCTACTCGAGGAAGCGTATATGAAACTGCAGCATTTGTAGTTGAAGAAACTATGCATGGTAAAGTTAAGTTGGGCATGGGTGTGAGGAAATTCAGTCAAGTTATGAGCGCTGCACGTATGGCGCTAAGGAAGAAGATGAAAACCAAAGGGTGCGTGAAAAACTGTATCCTGACAGCGTTGTATGCAGCTAAAAGCACCCTGAAGCAGAAATGAGGGAGAAAAAAAAGGATTGATTAAACCACTTAGGGTTCTACCAATACCCAAAACGTCGGGTGGAATTATTCCCTTCCTCATTCCTGCCTCAGCCGGTATCTCAGCGGTGGGTTCACTGGCTGGGAGTGCTGCGGCTATTGCGAGGACTGTCAAGAATGCACAAAGCTCGCAGGAGCAACTGCAGGAGTTACGAAGATATAATCGCATGATGGAGGCAGCAGTCATCGGAAAAGGGCTACACTTCAAACCATAGAAGGTAGGACTAGGTCTCTTCATACACAAAAAAATCCCCTAGCAGGCCTACCAGACAGGGCGCTTACAAATATAGATCTGCTTCAGTCTGTTACGAAGAAATGTAACATTCCGAGATTCTGAGGTGTGTTTATGCGGAATACATTACTGAAGACTATGTGGAAATCGGGAAAATGCGGAATTGTGAATCTGGATGTAGGAGGGGGATCTGGAATTCACTAGGTAGCATATGTTAAAAAAAGAAATACAAATAACGACTACTATTTGTATTTCTTTCGACGCTACCAAGACTTTAATACATTCCTGTGGGGTCATCTATGCATCATGTTCCTTCTGATGTTTACGAATGACATGTGCGGGCGGGTATTAAGCACCCTTTGACCAGTCGATGTTTAGATGCAGTGCCGTACACTCTGACATTAAAAGAACGATCGTCTGTACCATGTGCTAATTACTTCCCATCAATTGATTTAAGCGCTGGAGATTGGAGCATCACGCTGATTGGACTGGAGACATACAACACCATCTCAAATATCACAGAGGGTAACAATAAACTGCATCTGGAAATTAATGGCAAAGAAGAAATTGTAGAAACTGAACCTGGTGCATACGAGATTGACGATTTAAACGAAGTTTTAAAATAGTATGGAAAATGGATTGAGCTCCATGCAAACATCAGTAGACTTAAATCTGAAATAAGGAAGATGAATGCTTCGATTGACTTCAAGCAGGAAGGTTCAATAGACCCACTGCTGGGTTACACAAAGGGACAGGTTTTGATGACAGATCCCGTTAAATTTTACAAATCTGATCAGACAGTGTATATTCTCCCTGTCAGTATCATCCGTGTTGAGTGAAAATTGCAACGAACTCGTATCTCAACGATAGATAGGTTCATTCAATTTATGGATTCTTCCCATCAGTTGGAACAGGGTATAAGATTGTTGGGACTCCTACCACCACTATATACCTTCCAGTGCCAGTTCAGATATTGTACTAACTGGAGTTACGTATTTTTGATCAGAATAACCAACTTGTTGATTTTCGTGGTGATGAAATCATTGTACGACTACGTCTACAACAAGACGGTCGCACAGCATAGCACTTCGCAGCAGAACAGCAAGGTCATAACAAGTGCGAACTACAAATTTCTTAAATCAGTAGGCTTGAAATCACGCAATGGAGTCGTCGCTCAATATATCTCACCCAGTGGAATATGATGAGCGAATCATGCGCCAGGAATAGAGTCGTCGCTCAATACATCTCACCCAGTGGAATATGATGAGCGAATCATGCGCCAGGAATACTGCTCACATAAAGCTTGTGCTTCAACGACATTTAACATGTACGATGAAATTAGGATTGTCATCCAGCATCAAAACGCTTTAACTCTTAAATGCAGGAGTTTCATATTTTTGGATGGATCCTTAATGGGAGAATAAGATCATCATCAATAAAATTATACACAAAAGGCCGCACATCACTGTGGCAGATAAGGAGCATTTGAAGCTTCTAAAAGTTCCGAATACCGGTACATATCAGTAGGGGGGCAAAAAGGACGTTAGTTCATTTTGTTTGTGCAGGTTGCCTACATCAGGAGCAGGTATGCACTCAGGAGCAAATCTATCGTTCTCCTTTCACTGGCAGGTACTCAACGTCTTGTTCTCCTTTGATTGAAAGGTCCTTAGCCTAATTGAAAGGTCCTTAGCCTATTTTTCTGGTAAGTTGTTTTCCATGTCGCTGCAATTAACCTATTGTCCCCCCCACCCACCCCCTCCCACCCCCTTTCATCCTCAGGAAACTCACCACCCCTCACTGCTACAGGTACACTTTCAGGTCTGAGTTAACATATTGCTCTTTTAAGAGCTTTTCCATGTCACCCCCATTTCCTTTTTGATTAACAGGCACTTAACTTTTTGTCCCTCCCCCCCCCCAGCCCCTTCCCCCACCCCAACCCGATCCCCGCTTGTGATACAGCTACACTTTCAGGTCTGAGTTATTGGAATAGGCCCCTCTCACTCTTATCAATTTGATTAACTACTTAATTAAATTGATCAATTAGTTAACCTCTCTGGTGGGAAAGTGCCACAGCCCCCTGCCATGCCTCCCCTGGTGGTAAGTTCAAATCCCATCAGGACAATGCAAGCTCTACTAACCTAAGAAAATGGTGGGAAGATAATTTAGGTCTCACTGACTACTTAATTAAATCGATCAATTAATTAACCTCTCTGGTGGGAAGGTCCATGCCCCCTGGTAAGAGGTTCAAATTCCATCAGGCCAATGCAACCTCTCCTAACCTTAGAAAATGGTGGGAAAAAAGGACACATCCACTAACCTGTCATCTGACCGCCACCTCTTCCTAGGAATTGGCGGGAAAAAAGACTCAGCTGATCGATCACTTGGAGGGTATTCGATTGTAGTGTATGGAATACTGTTTAAACAATTTAGACAGTGTGTGGGATATTTTTTAGTTAAACAATTTAGGGTATTCCTGGCATTGTATGGAATATATGGAAATTGATGGATAGGAAGGATCTCGTAACATTAAATTCAAGGGTATATTATTTATTTATATAAAATTTCGGTTTGTGCCGTTGGATTTGTCTTGCTAATCATTCCTTGCTCTCCGGAAACACATTGGTCTTGTAAGAAGTAATTAAATGGAGCAAACATGATGCATAACCTAATGTTTGGCTCTGTACTCTGTGTGTATTAACCTAATGTTTGAGCCTTTGTTGGCACTTTGTTCTGTTAACAGGTTTTCCATGTCACCCCCATTTCCTTAAAATATTCTACCGCCATTGATACCAAATAAGTAATTAGTTATGTCCTCGCACCATTTTCTGGTACACTTTTCGAATTTTACATGATTTTGAACGCCATTTCTGGCACATTCTTCTTTGCCACACACCTCCTTAACGTCTTGTACTGCATTTTACATAAAAATTATGCAAATTAACCTAGTGTTCTGCACTTAACCTGCTGTTCTGGTCCATGTCACCCACTCATGCATCGCCTTCCCGTTAACTACTGTACCGCTAACACCAAATTAATTAAATCGGTATTCTTCACTTGTATGGGGTAGTTTCCCTTAATTCGCAGCATCCTATTGATTGGTGAAATCGATGGAATATAGCCGCCGCCGCGAGCAACCGCTGGACGCAAGCCAGTGTGAGCCATCACTCTCACACTGCTGCAGCTGAGAGTTGAGTCTATTTTCGTGTATACAGTTAGAATTCTTCAAGTGTTATACGGACATCACAGAAGCCGAAGGCATGCTCACGCTGGTCCCATACGTGATGACGAGTAGCTGTGGTATGGTCGAGCACTGAGATAATCCAATGCTTCCTAGAAAAGCACGGGGTGCATTGCTCATCAAGGAACACGAGAGATGCGTCTAACAGTGCTTAACTGCCCAGCATGACTGATACAACGCCACAAAGTGCGCGCGCATAGCTACAAACCCTCGCAAGCGCATCTAACAGGGTTCTGAATCTTATACTGATGTCACATGACTATGTAAGAAATAAGAACCGAGTCGACCTTGCGGAAATTGTATAGCGTCCCAGAAATAGTTAACGATCGCTTTCTTGATGTCTTAGCTTGTATGAACGGAAATTCTTGTCCTAACAGAACCTGTTTACGAAAATAACGCAGAATGACGTCGAATGCAGTCTTCCTTGTGGACCTAACGTGGTATCCAGTCCATCACGTGTTATTCTTCCTGCTTTCAACACACACAAACGTTCCCTCCGCTATGTAGAGGTTCCTATATCCCAGCACAAAGGATGTGAATGAATCGAGCATTATGATTGGCTCTTAGCAAATTTACCTGCCGAATTACTGATGCTGCCAGTATTAAAGCACCATCCGCCTTTTCTTTCTTTCTGCAGAGGAGACTTTCAGCAGTTATTTTACACAGATCGCCATAGTGCACTGGCAATTAAATCTTTAAACTACCATACATATCATCAAATACGGAAAGACTCTTACTCATTTACACTGCTCTCCCACCGAGGACAGGAGCTTAAATATTAGAAAGCGAAACTGACCTGTGACCCATCAATATATCACCTTGTGCCCTACACAACGTCAAATATGGAAAGACTCTTAGTCAATTACACTGCTCTCCCACCAAGGACAGGAGCTTGAATATTAGTGCGCGAAACCGATCTCCAACCCAGCAATATATCACTGCGTACTGTGTCGATGTAGTAAACATACAATTTGTATTCTGTGGCAAACAAAATCATCGCTTTTACATCATTCGTACATGTACCACAAAGACGGGCTGTACCATATATATACTCGTCTCAGCACAAGATACACTTCTGGAAATTGAAATAAGAACACCATGAATTCATTGTCCCAGGAAGGGGAAACTTTATTGACACATTCCTGGGGTCAGATACATCACATGATCACACTGACAGAACCACAGGCACATAGACACATGCAACAGAGCATGCACAATGTCGGCACTAGTACAGTGTATATCCACCTTTCGCAGCAATGCAGGCTGCTATTCTCCCATGGAGACGATCATAGAGATGCTGGATGTAGTCCTGTGGAACGGCTTGCCATGCCATTTCCACCTGGCGCCTCAGTTGGACCAGCGTTCATGCTGGACGTGCAGACCGTGTGAGACGACGCTTCATCCAGTCCCAAACATGCTCAATGGGGGACAGATCCGGAGATCTTGCTGGCCAGGGTAGTTGACTTACACCTTCTAGAGCACGTTGGGTGGCACGGGATACATGCGGACGTGCATTGTCCTGTTGGAACAGCAAGTTCCCTTGCCGGTCTAGGAATGGTAGAACGATGGGTTCGATGACGGTTTGGATGTACCGTGCACTATTCAGTGTCCCCTCGACGATCACCAGTGGTGTACGGCCAGTGTAGGAGATCGCTCCACACACCATGATGCCGGGTGTTGGCCCTGTGTGCCTCGGTCGTATGCAGTCCTGATTGTGGCGCTCACCTGCACGGCGCCAAACACGCATACGACCATCATTGGCACCAAGGCAGAAGCGACTCTCATCGCTGAAGATGACATGTCTCCATTCGTCCCTCCATTCACGCCTTTCGCGACACCACTGGAGGCGGGCTGCACAATGTTGGGGCGTGAGCGGAAGACGGCCTAACGGTGTGCGGGACTGTAGCCCAGCTTCATGGAGACGGTTGCGAATGGTCCTCGCCGATAACCCAGGAGCAACAGTGTCCCTAATTTGCTGGGAAGTGGTGGTGCGGTCCCCTACGGCACTGCGTAGGATCCTACGGTCTTGGCGTGCATCCGTGCGTCGCTGCGGTCCGGTCCCAGGTCGACGGGCATGTGCACCTTCCGCCGACCACTGGCGACAACATCGATGTACTGTGGAGACCTCACGCCCCACGTGTTGAGCAATTCGGCGGTACGTCCACCCGGCCTCCCGGATGCCCACTATACGCCCTCGCTCAAAGTCCGTCAACTGCACATACGGTTCACGTCCACGCTGTCGCGGCATGCTACCAGTGTTAAAGACTGCGATGGAGCGCCGTATGCCACGGCAAACTGGCTGACACTGACGGCGGCGGTGCACAAATGCTGCGCAGCTAGCGCCATTCGACGGCCAACACCGCGGTTCCTGGTGTGTCCGCTGTGCCGTGCGTGTGATCATTGCTTGTACAGCCCTCTCGCAGTGTCCGGAGCAAGTATGGTGGGTCTGACACATCGGTGTCAATGTGTTCTTTTTTCCATTTCCAGGAGTGTATTTTCCCACAGCCAACGATCACAAGTCATCCACCCGCAACGCGCGACCAGAGCGCCCACAGCAGACCGAAGTAGCTCTCAGAACTGTTCTACGAATTCGGGATCGTTTCCCTTGGCACAAACACGTTAGCGTTTCCATTCCAAACCTGCTTCCTCGCTCACTGCCTTTTCTACACACACCTACAGACTCGAGGATTACAAGAACACACGTATTTTCGCATGGTTCGCCATAATTTTATACTATTTTCGAAGTACTTCTCAATATCAAGCACTAGGCAGCATCCTACCGATCGCTAGCGCAACATAATTCCCAAGATATAGACTGGAAATTATTTCTATACAAACCTGAAACTTTAGCTAGGTGGAGCGTACTCTAGACCGCTGAGTAACTAGAATCAAACGACAAATGATATTTCCACTCGCGAATGCCGATCTTGCTGATGTGACAGATTCGAAATCATCCCTATAATTTACAAGGTCAACTAAGGTGTTTCTCATGTCCAGTGAACCGGCAAATGTGTCTTCCACATACTAAATGCACACCACACAATTGATCTTCTCACAACTAAATAAAGGCGCGAAATGTACAGAAGCAGTCAACCGAACTATTTACATGGGAGGGAATAACAGTCCAGCGCAAACGCACCTCCATACACAAAAAAAGTGGTTCAAATGGCTCTGAGCACTATGGGACTTAACCTCTGAGGTCATCAGTCCCCTAAAATTTAGAACTACTTAAACCTAACTAACCTAAGGACATCACACACATTCATGCCCGAGGCAGGATTCGAACCTGCGACCGTAGCGGTCGCGTGGTTCCAGACTGTAGCGCCTAGAACCGCTCAGCCATCCCAGCCAGTCTCCATACACAATGTTCTCAAATTTCCACTTGATCACGAAAGCCGCCCAACACATACTAAGTATTAGTTCACTATTCGCCATCTAGAGTACGGCAAAGTTAACTCGGATACATTCCTACACACCAACAGGCCTCTACAGTCGGACAGCTGCTGCTGTTAACGGGAAACATGAATCACTCCCGCACAGGTCACCGGCGCTGCAAGCTGAACACGCACAGGTAGACTCTATCATCCTAAGAAATCGGTCACACATAACAAGTTTCTTGTGTGGCCATCCTTCGCAGCAAGCATATAAATACTTGTTTTGTAAACAAAACTGCCTTTTCCTGCTGCTAGTTAGTTTATTTATCCTGTACGCGTTTCGCCTTCTGTTGTTCTAAGGCATCATCAGTGGGATCTATAACGATACAGTTTTGTTAATCATAGATTATCAAACAGTTCACTTCGCGATTTTTTGTAAAAAAAGTAATTACTTATGATTTTCTGATCTGCGTTTCCTCACATCAGTCTGGAGGTTGCACTACCACTTTTACCACTGCAATATAATCACATCTTTGTGTTATCGCCTTCCACATACTATTCACCATGTTTCTCACTCTTACTTGTGGTGAACTATTGTTCTTTTGTCACTCAATAGAACTATTTCATCGTACACTGCTTTTGACAGCATAAATATTGCGACTCCATCACGTGTTTCATCTTCTTTGGTATGTTTACCTACTTGTTGCCAACCTAACGAAGTTTATGTTCGATACTAGCTTCTATTTATGATGTTTATACCGTGTGTGTGTGTAGGAGTGAGAGAGAGGGGGGGATAGAGAGGACTTTTTTGGGGGGGGGGGGGGTGGCGGATGTACTAGCTGTTAGCAAGTGGCTGAAAACATTGGTAACAGCTGTTTTCTTTTTCCGTTTCAATATTCTGTGGAAGGGTTCATGGATAAGTGAGTGTAAAGATGTTGGGTTCTATTATTATTACATTGGACAGTATTATTATATTATTACTTTTTCGAATGTTATTTTATTATTTTATCTGTTAGTGTAAATAATGAATTGCTTGGCATGTGTACTTGGTCATTCAACAGAATTTTCCCCTCTGCTTTGATTTTATGTATGTGGTAATTTCCTTGCATGGTCAGGAGGTGTTTTTTTGTTGATTGTAATTATTTTCATGTCATCTTCTCTAGTGGTTGGTTTGTGGTCATTTTCTCTTAGGTGTTCTGCAGATGTGGAGTGGTTTGTCCCACATTTCCAGGCTTTCCTGTGTTCCTTGTATCTGATATCAAATGTTCTCCCTGTTTGCCCTATGTATGTGCGTTCACAAGTGTTACACTGTAGCTGATATATACCTGCTTTCTGGTATATGTCTCTGTTTTTTTGTCAGTTTTGGGGTGTATTATTGTATAGATTTATCTGTTGTGTATGCTATGTTTATTCCCTGTCTTTTGAAAATGCTGGTGATTTTATGTGTGAGTTTGTGTTTGTATGTTATTGTGTACCATCTTGTGTTTTCTTTCATCTTTTTCTGATTATCCTGCATGTTTGTTATGGGGCTGTATGTTTGTGTTTGGTTGTGTTGTGTTGTTGTATGTGGTTAGGAGCTTTCTGCTTTTATTTTACTTTTAATTTTGTTGTTTAGCTTTATGACTGTGTTATTATTGTAACCATTATTTTGTGCTATCTGCATTATTACGTCCAGTTCTTTTTGGTAGCTTTCTTTGGCGAGTGCTACTGTGTTGAGTCTATGGAGCATGTGTCGAAGTGCTGCTTGCTTTTGTGTGTGTGTGTGGTTCAAGTATTGGGGAATGATATGTCTGTTGCTGTGGGTTTACAGTAAATTTCAAACATATGCTTATTGTTTTGTTTTTCGATTGTTATATCCAGAAAGTTAATTTGGTTGTTCTGCTCTCTTTCAATTGTGAATTTTTTATATTTCTGTTGGGGGTAGAGAATAACGGTGATAGCAAGTTGGGCTGATTGATTTAAATGGATGTGGATCTGCTACAGACTGTAGTATCTGTATCTAGTTTGGATACATACCATATTGTGTGCATTGCCTCCAAATGGTCACACATGGTTCTGTTGCACTAACTCAGGTCGTTCTGTTTGTACACAGGTTGCAGAAGGTGGTCTTTCTCCAACTTCTGCTCACTTCCGACTTAAATTGTGACGATCACATGAGGAAAGCTGTAGAAATGGGATCAGTTGCAAGATTCGTAGGGGTTGACTAAAACCACGTTGGAATTTTACTGTAGCGGTTAAGCTCGGGAAAGGTGACTCGTTTCGAGATATGGGAGTGCCAAAAATATGACTGAGTAGTGGTTGTAATCATTAAAGGAATTGTCAATAGGATCCAATGCAGGTATGTGATTGAATGGAAAGACCTGTTTCCAGATCCCAGATATCATTTCTAGCAGATAGTGTAACACTAGAAGCTAGTGCACATTTTCTTATGACCTCAATCAGCACATCATCTACTACTACTGTTTGTGTACCATCTCAATTATTCATCACTTATAGCTCAGTGCATATATCGCAGAACCTCTGATATGGTATCAAGACAGAATGCGCTACAAATGCTATAGAACAATCTAGCTCAGGCAGTGTGAGGGAGTTGCAAATACCCCTTACATACCATGTTCCTTAGCCGAATCACTTTCAAAATGCGGTAATTTTATCATGATGTTGCATCATGGGTTCTGATAATACACATGGTATTTGTCCGGAAAAAACCACCTCATTCAGAGATAATGTCGTACCTCAATTTGTAAAGTGGGTATAGATTTTAGCGTGAATATTTGTGTGCATCTGTAGAACCAAGGCCGCTTGTGACAGTAACATACAGTAGTAGTTGCGATCTGGTTTTTTTAACATCTGGCCGATTACATTTCTCTTTCTAAGACATAGTGGTAGCACCCGCAAGAAAAACCTAAGAGATATTCCCACCCATTGTTGATTTTCAGTCAGTATTATTTTGCGTCCTGTGGGATCATTTATTGGTCAAGTATTATACTTAGTAGTAATGGGTGGTGTGTGATATGTTTGCATTTGAGCATCAGTCTTATAATGTATACATTTGTGTTCCGACATGTGTAAAGGAAATGACTATGTCCAGTTGTAAGGAAGGTACAGATATTTCCATTTCCACCCTTCAGCATTGTGTATTTCCGATACTTCATTGTGGAATGAGGTTCAATTGAGACCCCGATCGTAACATATAGTTGTAAGTGCAGGGATAAAATATACATGTGACCGCTTTCTTAGGATGATTGATTCCACCTATGCGTGCTCGGCTTGCAGCGCCGGTGACCTGTGCGGGAATGATTCACGTTTCCAGGTAACGGCAGCAGCTCTCCAAATGTAGAGGCCTGTTGGTATGTAGGAATGTATCTGAATTAACTTTGCTGTCCTCTAGACGACCGAGTAGTGAACTAATACTTAGTATGTGTTGGGCGACTTTCGTGATCAAGTGGAAGTTTGAGAGGATTGTGTATGGAGGTGCATTTGTGCTGGTCCATTATTCCCTCCCATGTAAATTGTTTGGTTGACTGCTTCTGCACATTTCACACCTTTATTTAGTTGAGAGAAATCGATTGTGGGGTGTGCATTTAGTATGTGGAAGAACAGTTTGCCAGTTATATAGACTTGAGAAACACCTTGTTTGATCTTGTGGGTGCTCTGGTCGTGCGTTGGGGGTGGATGACTTGTGATCATTGGCTGTGGGAAAATATCTAGTGCTGAGATGAGTATATATATATGGTACAGCCCGTCTTTGTGGTATATGTACGAATGATGTAAAAGTGATGATTTTGTTTGCCACAGAATACAAATTGTATGTTTACTACATCGACACAGCACCCGGTGATATATTGCTGGGTTGGAGATCGGTTTCGCGCACTAATATTCAAGTTCCTGTCCTTGGTGGGAGAGCAGTGTAATTGACTAAGAGTCTTTCCATATTTGACGTTGTGTAGGGCACAAGGTGATATATTGATGGGTCACAGGTCGGTTTCACTTTCTAATATTTAAGCTCCTGTCCTCGGTGGGAGAGCAGTGTAAATGAGTAAGAGTCTTCCCATATTTGGTGATATGTATGGTAGTTTGTAAGACTTAATTGCCAGTGCACTATGGCGATCTGTGTAAAATAACTGCTGAAAGTCTCCTCTGCAGAAAGAAAGAAAAGGCGGATGGTGCTTTAATACTGGCAGCATCAGTAATTCGGCAGGTAAATTCGCTAAGAGCCAATCATAATGTTCGATCCATTCACATCCTTTGTGCGGGGATATAGGAGCCTCTACATAGCGGAGGGAACGTTTGTGTGTGTTGAAAGCAGGCAGGATAACACGTGATGGACTGGATACCACGTTAGGTCCACAAGGAAGACTGCATTCGACGTTATTCTGCGTTATTTTCGTAAACAGGTTCTGTTAGGACAAGAATTTCCGTTCATACAAGCTAAGACATCAAGAAAGCGATCGTTAACTATTTCTGGGACACTATACAATTTCCGCAAGGTCGACTCGGATCTTATTTCTTACATAGTCATGTGACATCAGTATAAGATTCAGAACCCTGTTAGATGCGCTTGCGAGGGTTTGTAGCTATGCGCGCGCACTTTGTGGCATTGTATCAGTCATGCTGGGCAGTTAAGCACTGTTAGATGCATCTCTCGTGTTCCTTGATGAGCAATGCACCCCGTGCTTTTCTAGGAAGCATTGGATTATCTCAGTGCTCGACCATACCACAGCTACTCGTCATCACGTATGGGACCAGCGTGAGCATGCCTTCGGCTTCTATGATGTCCGTATAACACTTGAAGAATTCTAACTGTATACACGAAAATAGACTCAACTCTCAGCTGCAGCAGCGTGAGAGTGATGGCTCACACTGGCTTGCGTCCAGCGGTTGCTCGCGGCGGCGGCTATATTCCATCGATTTCACCAATCAATAGGATGCTGCGAATTAAGGGAAACTACCCCATACAAGTGAAGAATACCGATTTAATTAATTTGGTGTTAGCGGTACAGTAGTTAACGGGAAGGCGATGCATGAGTGGGTGACATGGACCAGAACAGCAGGTTAAGTGCAGAACACTAGGTTAATTTGCATAATTTTTATGTAA
Source organism: Schistocerca piceifrons (assembly GCF_021461385.2). Taxonomy (NCBI): domain Eukaryota; kingdom Metazoa; phylum Arthropoda; class Insecta; order Orthoptera; family Acrididae; genus Schistocerca; species Schistocerca piceifrons. The sequence continues at coordinate 545,244,598 of NC_060138.1, read as the reverse complement.
AATGCAGTACAAGACGTTAAGGAGGTGTGTGGCAAAGAAGAATGTGCCAGAAATGGCGTTCAAAATCATGTGAAATTCGAAAAGTGTACCAGAAAATGGTGGGAGGACATAACTAAATACTTAATTTGGTATCAGATGGCTCTGAGCAGTATGGGACTTAACACCAGAGGTCATCAGTCCCCTAGAACTTAGAACTATTTAAACCTAAGTAACCTAAGGATATCACACACAACCATGCTTGAGGCAGGATTCGAACCTGCGACCATAGCAGTTGCGCGGTTCTGGACTGAAGCACCTAGAACCACTCGGCCACCATGGCCAGCTATCAGTGGCGGTAGAATATTTAAAGGAAATGGGGGTGACATGGAAAACCTCTTAACAGAACAAAGTGCCAACAGAGACCGAAACATTAGGATAAGACACACAGTGCTGAACATCAGGTTGTGCCTCATGTTTGCACCATGTAATAACTTCTTACAAGACCTATGTGTTTCCAGACAGCAGGGAAAGATGAGCAAGTCCAAGCCCGCAAACTGTTTTTTTTAATAAATAAATAATATACCCTTGAATTTCCTGTTATGAGATCCTTCCTATCCATGAATTTCCATATTTCTATCCACTGCCTTGAATCCCCTAAATTGTTTAAATAAACAATATCCCACACAATGTCTAAATTGTTTAAACAATATTCCATACACTACAATCGAATACCCTCCAAATGATTGATCAACTGAGTCTTTTTTCCCGCTAATTCCTAGGATGAGACGACTTAGCTAAGTGGATGTGCCCTTTTTCCCACCATTTTCTGAGGTTAGTAGAGGTTGCATTGTCCTGATGAAATTTGAACTTATTACCAGGGGGGCATGGCACTTTCCCACCAGAGAGGTTAATTAGTTGATCAATTTAATTAAGTAGTCAATGTGACTTAAATTATCTTCCCACTATTTTCTTAGGTTAGTAGAGGTAGCATTGTCCTGATGGGATTTGAACTTACCGCCAGGGAGGGGGAGGGGCATGGCAGGGGGCCGTGGCACTTTACCACCAGAGAGATTAACTAATTGATCAATTTAATTAAGTAGTCAATCAAATTGCTAAGAGTGAGAGGAGCCTATTCCAATAACTCAGACCTGAAAGTGTAGCTGTAGCAGCAAGGGGGGAGCAGGTTGGGGGAAGGGGATGGGGCTGTGTAGGGGGACTATAGGTTAAGTGCCTGTCAATCAAAAATGAAATGGAGGTGACATGGAAAAGTGCTTAACAGAACAATAGGTTGACATGGAATGGCACTTAACAGAACAATAGGTTTGCCCCTGAGTGCATACATGCCCCTGATCTAGGCAACCCACACTAACAAAATGGACTGACTTCCTTGTTGGCCCCCTACTCATATCTACCATTAACTTTCCACTCGTGGGAGGTTTCTGAGTTCCCAGTGCTAGTAACATTGAGCAGACAAATATGGGCTATTAAAACCTCAGTGCAGCTGAAAACACCAAGATTCACCATACTTGCATTCCAGACCTGTAGAAGGGGAATTTAGCAAATGATTCCACCCTATTTGACAACTGTAATTTAACTAATGCCAGAGTCAACTTGAATTCCGAATTCTGTCTGTATGACAGTTTACTGCTACAGTGAGATCAGAATGTATGCAGTCTAGCATTTGACATTTATGCAAGGTTCCCTGCTTCTTACTATAAAGGTGTTGAAGAGGAGGGATGCCTACTCAGTCCACAGAAATTCAAGGAGCTGGCACCAATCATCGTGATAGACTGTTCTAAGCAGAATGAGATAATTAAATCAGGACGAATAGATGTATGAATCAAATTTGAATCTCCATCAAATTTCCCAGAACACACGGTAGTGTATGCTCGAGTTCTACACGACCGTGTGATTAACTGTTGCCCACTTACTGATGTTGTGCAGCCTGCTGTATAAGTGACCAAGTGCTGTGGTGTGCCCAGAGCATTTCACAATGACAACTTGCAGTGTGAAATGCCAACATTCAAGGTTTCTATGATGATGAGTGTAGACTCATAGCATATACAGAAGGTACTGGTATAATAGAGACATCCTCAGCAAGAATTGCATTACCGAGGCCTTTCAAGGATGTGAACTGCGCTAAAACACCGAGGAGTGCGAAGTGACTAACACGTTTCTTTCATGGACTCCACTGGGACGATCTTGGTATACCTCATAAAGAAAAGATGACGTCACTTCGAATATTCGATCATCCTGAGACCATCATCTATGCCAAAGGCGAGGAGAAGATCACATGGATGCAGTGAATCTTCAAGTTTGCATCTATTCAAGACGTGGAATTCTATGGGTGTCCTGCTATCCATAAGCTAAAGGAGAAGAAGAAATTTGAAAATGGTGTTGTGTCTGCGTATGGAAATGTAAAATAACTTTTAAGTTGGATTAATGAAAATAAATGAATTTTTTACCTCACATTGTATGTTTTTCTTTCTTTCTACATAGTTCCTACTTAGATACCACGTAGCTTTGCCCAGATACTATGTCTGTGGCTTTTTGAAACATAGAAGACATAATTTCAGCCATGTTTCCTATATGCCTTTGGAAGCGGACATGATCAAGCACCGCCTGGTCCCAAAAACCTATACGTGCAACACAATAGGCGAAATCCCACGCAATATTTTGTTTTCCTCCATCTTAAACGTCACCTCCCTCATGCTTTAAACTAATATCTTGTACATCTTGCACAGCCTTTATATCCATTTCTAAGGGTAGAGATTTTTGAAATAACAACAAAGACGTATGGTAAAGAATAACGATTTTTCATTCAGACATAAATACTCACAATAGTAATACAGCTTTACATCCACAAATCTTGTTGTTTTCACAGTACTCGAAGTAATGATGCTTTTAAATTCACAGTTCTTCTTACTGTTTGAAATTTTTTTATTTACAGTTCTTGTGTTTTAAAAATGATAGTACTGATTGAAAAAAAACTTTTTGTACTTTATTTTGCATTACTGTTTATAGCTGTGGAAGAGGTATAGTTTCTCTTACACTAATACTATTACTAGTGAAATTCTACCCAAACAGAAGACTTAATTTATACTTTGAACTGGATAGCTCTAAAATTTTCCACCTCAAGCAACTGAAATAATTTAATAATACAATCCCCATATCCGTAAAATGTTCATCCCAAACAGCTGCACTAAAATGAACTGGGTGGAACTCACACTTAAGACTAGTATGACTTGGATAGCTATTGGTAGGCGAAATTTAAAAATTAATCTATTTGCACATGCGCTCATACAATCACACACGCGCATGAAGTGCAAAAGAGAGAAATACAGCAAACTATTTTTTCCTTCATTTACATTTTTTAACTTGTTTGATGATTTTGGTTCAATTTCTTAAATCTTTTTCATAAATATATTGATAATTTTTAATTTTTTAAATATTTTTTTATAATTTTTTCCCAGCACATACTGCTTATGTAGTCATGCCTAGACGTTATGGTACTTATTTATAAAAAAAAGAATATATTTACGCACAGGCTTACATATTTACACAGACATCCACACTCAAATGCACTCACAAGTGTACACACGGGCACACATAAGCACTCACACATGCAGGTGTGCCATACATTACACATACAATATTTCAACTATGATAAAAGAGCCATACTATTAGGTACAAGCTCTCACTCAGCCAGTCACTCACTCACTCTCCTTCACACCGTCGGAGTCCCCCATTCCCTCTCGCGCTTCAAGTAAATTGTGTGAGTAAGGTAGGGTTTCGATCTTATCATAACAAATGGCTCTTTTATCGTCATGAAGTGACAATCTGACTTTAGATTGCAACACAGTGTACACCTCATGACCTGGCGATCGAATACTGGTTTGCTGTGCCAAATGCGGTGGTTGTGGCGGAGCACCGCGAACTCCACCATACAGGCCCTGGAAGTAGTCTTCAACCGTGAGGACACATGATGCCATACGTCGCACACCCTTACCCTGCCTCTGGGTGGTTCCGTCTATTGTACGATATGCATACATTTTGGATCTTAGACCCACAAACTCCACAATCGGCAATCCATCCGCCTCATCTTTTGTAAAGCCGATAACCTTCTTATTCTGAGGTACAATACCGTAAGGATTATTGGCTGCTTATCACGATGTGTCGAATTAATTACCGTGACACCTAATTACTTCATATGGATTGCAGTTCTTCACTCAGTAGATGAAGCTACCTGTATCCATATAAAGTAACTTTGGTTCCACGAAATGAGTTTTAGCAACTCATAATGAAAGCAGTACATGTGGAGTTTGGAGATGTCCAGTATACACATACCCAAATAGATTGGTTTCGTAAACTCTACTGGATCCTTCGACATTTTTACAGAAACAAAGTTCTCACTGAAAATTGTGACCTGCTTAAAGTTTGGTCTGGCATTGCATTTTCTTACGCCCCATGGCCCATCCCAATTGGTCCTAATCAAAATATCGCGTTCATTTCATACATTCTGCATTATTTTACCGAAAACGCAATTATTCATCAATTTGTAAAAATATTTTTCGAAATCACTAGTCGTTCCCTCCCTCTTTTCGGTATTTGATTCAATATACTTCTTCAACCAGGGGGAGTGACTGAAGGAGATAGCCTGGATGATTCTACCCAGCTTCATCATTAAGCTGAGACACTGCTGGAGGTTACAATAATGAATTACATACCTCTGCTTGTGTCCAACAGTGGTCATCAGTTTAGGTATAGTGCTTTCTTGTGGAGCTTGTTGCTCTGGATATAATGGCAGGTCGCTTGTCACTTCATGCAAACTAACAGGGTATATGAGGTCTGCCTCCACAACATACCCTACATCAGAATCAGCTGCCAGTCCCAATATTTTTCCACCTAATCCCTCTAATTCGTTTTCGGGCACCCATTGAAACCCACCAACCAGCAGTGGCTACATCATGGTAGGCCCGTATAAGTTACTCACATCCAAATACAGAATATAATTTGAATCAAGAGAGGCGCTAAGCCCCACACTCACACGTGAATTATTTGCCTGGCAAAGTCCTCCACTGATCATGCGCTCAAAGAAAAGAAGCATATCGGCATCAGTCAAAAGTTTGATGCTGTGCCTCAGTTTCTTGAGCATTCCGTCCAAGGACAACCCAGGTCCCATGTAATAGAAGGCCGGGTACAGAGAGTACATGGCCATACATACACTCTAGAACTTCTCAAAAACATCCACAAGCAAGCGCTCATCGCTGTCCATGTATAGTCTTGCGTATTCACCCAAATTTGGAATGTTGAATGCCCGTCAGACATTCACGGCATGCTCATAACCTGCACTAGTTATAATATCGCCTGTGAGAGTTCTGGTAAATGCAGATATGTCGGGTAGCCTGGTTTTGTCGAGTTTCGCCATACTGTTCAGATACTCATAAGGGGAAACTCCTTTCTTAGTCACAAGCTGAAACTTTTCTTTGGCGGGGTAAGCAGATAAGGTGATTTGCATATCCTCCAGAGGTAGAGTTTCAACGAGTTTCTGGAGTGGTGCCTGCATAAAACGTAGCGTGTCAAGGAAGCGGAGCATAATTTTTGGCGTCATTTGTTTGGAGAATGAAATATACTTCTCAACAATCTCAGGCAGGACATTGACCTGATTATTCTCCTACCCGAAATTAACCAATTGCTCAACTAGAAAGCGAGCATCATACCCACTTAAATTATGGAAAAAACGAGTATGTGTCGTGGTAACTGATACTTCAAATTGCATGTGTTGTGAGCTACACCACAGAACTTCCCCATAAGATGACAATGACCTCCAGGGGGAGTTTCAGCTTTTCTGTCTAATGGCAGTCCACAAATATGACAGTTAACCGCATCACTGTATAATTTCTTATCCTCCTCCGATTCGGTCTGGGGATATTGGTGCTATAAAGCCTATCAACATCCCATGAGAGTCCGCCTATGGTAGCTGAGTGGTTAGCGCGACTGAATGTCATGCCTAACGGCCAAGGTTCGATTCCCAGCTGGGTCGGAGATTTTCTCCGCTCAGGGACTGGGTGTTGTGTTGTCCTTATCATCATCATTTCATCCCCATCGACACACAAGTCGCCGAAGTGGCGTCAACTCGGAAGACTTGCACCAGGCGAACGGTCTACCCGGCAGGAGGCCCTAGCCACACGGCATATCCATTTCCATCCCATTAGAGTTTTTCAAGCTCAGTGAGCAACAAAACTGCAGGATTATCCCCGACTTATGATTCATAGTGGTTAAGACTTGAACCATATGAACATGCAGTTTGGTACATCGCCACGTATGGTACGTGTTTTTGCTTGAAGGCGATATGTGAGGCAAGGGGTTCCCTTCACAGCAGGTGCTAGGTGCAAGGAGACATTCAAAGTCGGCGTATACAACAAACAGACGTCGTCCCTGGTGGTGACCATTCTTGAATTTAATGAACTTGTTTTCTTGTGCAGATATTACAACATGTACTGATTCCTTGGATTCACAGCCTGTCAGATGCCTTTTTAAATACATTTCTTCTGAGAAGTTATTTAGATACCTGAAGCAAATGTGTTTCTTTATGTTTCAACAACTGGCTGCAAAGGAGGTGGGACATGTCTATGATCCATACATAATGCTGATTATCAGCTTCAGAGAAGAGCAGCATATTTACATGAAGATCACGCTCACCTGCATATTTATAAAAATGGAGTGGTCCCACTATAGCATGCTTGTTGTGCTCATCTGGCTTGCTTTTCTGCTTCTTCTTCAGGCCTTAAACGAGAACCGATATTCTGGGATTTTGTGCCTCAAATTTTGGGATGTCCTGAATCTTTACGGGGAACTCGATACCGTCGAAGTTAGGACATCCACAAATGTTAAGACTTATTCCATATCGAGATGTGCGCTCTGGATTTTGTTTAATTTTTCATTAACAAGCCAGGATTGACCATGCAAAACAAGCGCTATCATTTTCATTTTGAACGTTAATGCAAGTCTGCTTCTTCTTAATATCCTCAGGGAATTTGATATAGCTGAACCCACCATTTAACGGATTCGATTATTACCGATTGAGATGATGATGATGATGAGGTCCCATACTCCGAGGAGCGTAGGGACGATGCGGGAGATCCGCACCGCCGTACTAGGCAAGGTCCTAGCTGAGGTGATTTGCCATTGCCTTCCTCCGACCGTTATGGGGATGAATGATGGTGATGAAGACGACACAGCAACACCTAGTCATCTCGAGGAACGAAAAATCCTTGACCCCGCCGGGAATCAAACCTGGGACCCCGTGGGCGGGAAGCGAGAACGCTACCACAAGACCACGAGCTGCACGGAACCCTAAACGTGAATATTTGTTTGCTTGTACATCTTCTATACGTTCCTATACCACTTGTACGATTAATATGAAACTTTGGTGAGTTGTGCGCACGCCCGCGAAGAACCACCTACCACCAATAAAGGTGGGTGTGAAAAGGGGAGTGGCTCAGAGGCTTTATTCAGGAATGTCTCGAGCTATATCAATCAAATTTTGTGTATACATAACGCATTGTTTCTGTAAGAATGTGGGGTAATATACCCTAATCACCAATAGGGGTGGGAGTGAGGGTAACAATACGTGCCACGGACAAGTTTTCGATAACGTCCTAAATTTGCAACAAATTCATCGTTTTTGTGGTCGCCAGATATCTTGGCGACACTCAGAATGACGTTTTACCCCAAGAGTTGTGGTCAAGAGTGGAAGAGACGCAAAGAGAGTTACGTATCAGCATCTCTCCACAACGCTGAAGGGAATTTCTACCAAATTTGGCACACGTATCACTTAATATCTGTAAAAATTTACTGTAACAATAAAATACCCTCTGCATCCCTGTAGCTGAGGGTCTGGGATGATAAGGGATGACATAAAAGCATAATTCAGGAGGGCCTGGCGCAATTTCAACAAATTTTGTATATTCGTAGCTCACTATTTGTATAAAAATGCGGTGGAAGTAAGGTACTCGTACTATTGCTTGGCGTGCGGGGTGACGATGAGAAGGAGTGACACGTGGAAAAGCCCGAAAACGACCTTTGGTACTTCTTTCATGTAAGTAGTTGTTTTAGGACGTTCTAAAAGTATGAACCGCAACCTGTCTCCTATTTGCGTTGTTCAGTGCATCAGCTGTATCATGAGAGTGAGCAATACTCTCAGCTAATAATTGTGCCAGCGTGTTTCAGGACCAAAGATCATGCCACACGGCTCAATACCGCAGATATAATTAAAGTCTTGTTAGAGCCGTATAGTTTAAAACGGCGGAGAATCACACAGTTGCCAGCGACAGTTCTTTTCCTCGAAGCAACCGTCAGTTACTGGCAGAAATACAGGTTACCTCAAAATTCAGATGAAGTTGCAGGGCAAAATTTGCTAACGATACAGAACGTGAACAAATATGTGTGAAATATGTTAAATGCACGTGAAATATACAGGATGTTGTTGTATCACAGTAGTGTAGAGTAAATCGATACGAACAGTTTGATACAGGACACTTGTAGTCTATGACATCGGAAGACTTTCTCAAATTGGCCTACAATAAACACCTAGGCTACAGCACATACGCGTAGCGCTACGTTTTGAATATTCTCTCGCTCTCTTCTTGCGAACTAAAAAATTAACGAAATATTTAATAGGGCCTTTTTTGTAGGAAACTTAATGTAGTTTAAATTTGTACTGGGATACGTTTTTGCTGGGAATCGTACAAAAGTGACCTTCAAAGGCATTCCCGGCCACACACTCATCCCCCATCGGTGGTCCATGGCCTCCCTCCTACCACTACACGAAAATTTGGGACTACACGAATTGTTTCCCATATTCGACATTTTTTGGGGTCGGCTATTTCGTTAAGAACTAAACTTTCCGTGAGGTCAGTGAAAGAAAAAACTTATGTTAACATTGTGTAGAAACTAATTACAACTACAGTTCGATCTAAATTTGACCCTTACAAGAACAGAAGTTTCGTAGTAAGAACACCAGACAAACTAAACGATTTGTCAATTTTATGCTACTTAAGTTCACAAAATTGTTAGGTAAAATTTACACAAATGTCAGTTTTACAATTTGTAAGTGCACGGATAAGCAGGTGGCGTAAATAGCCCAGTAAATGTAGACTTTCAGGGATGTCGGAGGAGGGTAAGTGTACCAGTCTGAGGCAGGGCACGCTAAAAAAGTGTAAGTGAAAATCTACACCAGTTCAGCCTTTGCCTCAGGAAGCACACAAACTAAGTGCCCCATCTTTCGAACCCTCGTCTGAGATACAAAATTCCTTCTGAATACTCCCTAACACTCTTTGATAATTACCGTTGTTGATGGGCTCCTAACGATGCACGACAGTAACTTGATGCCAGGGAGACCGAAAATCCTGTCACCTGTACATAAATAATGAATTGCATTTACTTGCACAAATTTCACAAGCTGCTGTTCAAACCGGCGTCCCCCAGTGCCCATTCAGGCATGAGTAGTGGGACAAAGCAGATGTCACACCACTCTTCATTGCTGCTAGATGTAGCCAAGATGGCGGCGATGACGTCATCCAAGATGGCGGCCATGACGTCAGCTGATGATGCAAGTACTGCTATCCAAAATGGTGGCTTTCAGTGGGAAAGTGCCATGCCCCCTGGCATGCCCCCCTGGTGGGAAGTTCAAATTACATCTGGACAATCCAACACACCAAGACTACTTCCACTAACCGAAGAAAATGGCGGCAAAATAGGTCACTTGGGCTACCTCCACTAACCAAAGTCAACCGACCGCCACCTCTTCCTAGGAATTGGTGGGAAAAGGACTCGGCCTGTGCTGAATATAAGTCTTCATTTTCAGTCTTTACTTAAACAATTAGAGGCAGTACCACCATCAACTGTGTTCATCATGGGGTCTGGAGTCCAACCTGACCCAGTACACAGTACTGCCATCAGATGGCTCTGTCATCCCTTCTGTGACATAATCCAACATGGCGGTCTGGGGTGGAGAAAATGGCGGGAAAAGGACTCAGCCTATGCTGGGTGTATGTCTTTATTTAAATAATTGGAGGCAGTACTGTCATCCAGTGTGTTCGCCATGGAGTCTGGAGTCCAACTGACCTAGTACACAGCACCGCCACCAGAGGGCACTGTCATCCCTCCCATAACATAATCCAAGATGGCGGTCTGGGGTGGGGGAATATTGTGGGGAAAGGACTCAGCCTGTGCTGGATAGGATGCATGTAAGTCTTTATCTTGCAGGCAGTCTGTATTTAAACAATTTGAGGCAATACCTCCATCCAGTGTGTTCACCACGAGGTCCAGAGTCCAACTGACATAGTATACAGTACTGCCACCAGAGGGCGCTGTTGTCCCTTCCATGATGTGATCCAAGATGGCGGTCTGGAGGAGAAAATGGCGGGAAAAGACTCAGCCTGTGCTGAGCTGCTGGAGAGAGGAAGGACTGTACTTTATTCACTTTGGAATAATTTATTTAGGGATGGATTTGACATAGTATATTTATTACACTGATACAAAACACTCGCCCTGAGATGCTTGGGGTTCCAATACACAGCCTACAGACCTGCAAAAAACTCATAAATAATGCAGTACACTCATGTGCAGACATGAAAATCAACTCAAAAGTGTCAAAATAATGCTGTACACAGCATACAGACCTGCAAACTACTCGTAAATCACTGAAAAATGCATATATAACGCTCTGCCAACACACTCAAAGCGCTTAAACAGCCAGAAATAATGCAGTGCACGAACACTCATTGCACATAAAAACGCTTTCGAACTATCGTCAATTTATCAGAGGCTCCAAGGGTGCACGTGCGTCGATGCCGCCACGAGCCACCTCCGGACACAAACCAGCATGGGCCATCGCACTCACGCCACTGCTGCCCACAGCAAGCAGATGAAAGTTGCGTCTATTTTCGGGTATACAGCTAGAGTTCTTCGAGTGTTATACTGACGTCACAGAACTCCAAGGTGAGCTCACGCTGGTCCCATTTGCAAGACACCTCTGGGCAGTATGTGTCTTCATGATTGCTGATGCTATACCTGTGGACTCTGACGTCGCAGGTCACACTATAGAAATCTGTTCCAGAATAGCACAGGGTGCACTGTTCCTAGCGATCCTAACGGGACATGCGAGCTGCGTCTAGCCGTACTTAACTGCTCAGCGTGCCTGATGCATCACCACAAAATGTTCGCGCAGTGACCAGGTCCTGTTTACGAAAATAGCCCAGAATAGTACCGATTGCATTCTTCCTGATGGTCCTAACGAGACATCATGTGTTCCCTTCCTGGAAATCGTGACATCCTACTGTCAACATACATCTCAGAAATGTTAAACGTTCTCACTGCTAAGAGCCTTCATCATGTCTGTGCACGCTCGCAGAAATACTGTTAATCGTAAAAGCATTCTTGTTGTTTGGAAAGAGAGCACCATCTACGCACGGAAATCAGAACAATTACATAAACAGAATTCGAAGTACTGTCTTACAGAAGAGAAAAATGGCGAAAATTTTCGGTATCCTACAGCTACAGGTCTGGAGATGTCATAATGCCACAGTGGTGGATGAGTGACGGCATCCCCACCAGAGATAGATGGTCTGCTTCAGCTTGTCTTTGATCACTTGCTTTCTCAGAACTTTCCATGCATACCTTGCCTCCATCTTGTTCAAATCATTTTGTAGATGCTCCTATGTCCTGGCATAAAGGATGTCTTGTGAATGAATGGAGTATTATGATTGTATTTTTTACAGATCACCATACTGCACTGGCAATTAAACCCTGCAAAGTGACCTACAGATCGTCAAATACAGAAAGACTCTTATTCAATTACACTGCTCTGCCACTGAGAATGGGAGCTTGAATATTAGAGCGTGAACCCAATCTCCAACTCAGCAATATATCACCGTGTACTGTTTCAATGTAGTAAAGATACAGTTTGTATCCTGCATGATAAAAAATCGCCACTTTTACATCATTTGTATATATACTGCGAAGACAGACAGCATAAGAATATGCACCGTAAGTACACTCCTCGCTGCACTAGATATGTCCCACGAGGTCGGGTGGTCATCCACTTCTGATGCATGACCAGAGCGCCCTAAGTGGACTGAAGTCATACTCAGAACTGTTGTGCAAAGGCTGGGTGGGTTTCCCTCAGTACAAAGACGTAACTGTTTCTGGTCCCGACCCACTTGCTTGCTTGCTTTTCTACACTCATCTCCAGACTCTGGGATTACAAGAACAGTATTCCACAGTATTTGCATGGTTTGTGAGAATATCACACTATTTTCGCGATACTTCTCGATACCAATATTGCTTGTGTAGCAGTACCACTCGCACAATGTAATACTGAAGATATAGACTGGAAATTTTTTCTCTACAAACCCAAGACTTTAGCAAGGAGGAGTGTGATGTAAACCATTGAGTAACTAGAAACTTATCCCATCTGCAAAGACCTTTACATGAAAATTCGAAACAAATAGAGGAAACTGATATTTCCACTTGTGAACACCGATGTTGGTGATATAACAGATTCCAAATCATCCATAGAATTTACGAAGTCAACTAAGATGTTTCTCGTGTCTAGAAAACGTGGCTTTCACCTGCTATATTCACACACCACAATCGATATTCCTTCAAGTAAATAAAGGTGCGAAATGTGCAGAAGCAGTCAACCAGACAATTTACATGGGAGAGAATAATGGTCCAGTGCAAACACACATCCATATTGAATCTTCTCAAATATCCACGCGATCACGAAAGCTCTCCAACACATACTGAGTATTATTTCGCTATTCGGCCATCTAGAGGACTACACGGTTAAGTCGGCTACATTGCTACACCCCCAACAGCCCTCTCCATTCGGACAGATCCTGGCGTTAATGGGAGACGTGAATCCTTCCGGTCACAGGTCACCGGTGATGCACGCCAGGCACACATAGAATCGTCCTAGGAAAACTGGTCACAAACATATTTGATCACTATACTTATAATTAAATGCTATGATCGCAGTCTCAGTTGAATGAGATTCGACAGTGAGAGAAGTATCATAAATACACCCTGCTGACGGCTGTGGCTCTGGAAATAGAAATATCTGTACCATTCTTATGACCTGACATACTCTTCCCTTTCTATCACAGTATTCCACATCAAATCCATACCTTCCTTACGACTGGAAATAGTCATTTCCTTTGCACATGTCAGAACACAAACACATACTTTATAAGCCTGATGCTCATTGTGAACCTATCAAGCATCCCCTACTACTAAGTATAATACCTCGTGAATAATACTGAGAGAAAATCAGCGATAGGTGGACGTGTCTCATAAGATTTTCTTGTGAATGCTACCACTATGTCTTAGAAAGAGATGTGTAATCGTCTTACCAACCACCAGATGTTAAAAAACCCGATCGCAACAACTACTGTATGTTAATGTTTCAAGCGACCTTGGTTCTACAGGTGCATCAAAGTACCCATGTTACAAGCTATACTGGCTTTACAAATCGAGGTATGGCATTACCTCCGAATGAAATTTTTTTCCAGACAAATACCGTGACACTGAATGTGGACGGTGATCGTAGGAGTGTATATTATCAGACCAGCAGTGTGGTTACAGGTCTCCAACGGTGCACCCTCGAAATAAAATTACCGAATTTTGAAAGTGATTTGGCTAAGGAGCGTGGTATGAAAATGGTATTTGCAACTCTCTCATGCCAGTGCTAGATATTCCTTCAGTATTTGTAATGCATTCTGTTTCAATGCCATGTCAGAGGTTCTGTGATATATCCACAGAGTTATAGGCGATGGTTGATTGAAAATGATCACAAAACAGCAGTAGATGTTGATTGAGGTAGTAAGAAATGTACACTAGCTTTTCAGATCTCTAGTGCTACGCTTTCAGTAAAAATGATGTCTGTGATTTGGAATAAAGTCTTTCCATTCAACCACATACCTGCATTGTATCCGATCGTGAAGTCCTTTAATGATTACAGCCACAAGTGAATCATACTTCTAGCCTCTCATATCTTGAACCGAGTTACCTTTCTCGAACCTATCTGCTACAGTATATTTCCAACATGGTTTTAGGTAGTCCCTACGCATGTTGCAACAGCTACCATTTCTGCAGCTTTGCGCATGTGATCGTTCCAATTTAATTCGGAACTGAGCAGATGTCAGAGAGAGCCATATCCACACCTCCTGCAACTCGTGTAGAAACAGAGTGACCTGAGTTAGTGCGACACGACCGTGTTTTGACCATTCAGTGGAAATGGGAACAAGTTGTCATAGCTCTGCCAAAAGTGTACGAAGTGTAAAGTCAGCACCAAACGAAGCCTACTGCTGCAGCACTAGATAATATAAAAGACTGTATGGGAACTGGAAGGAGGACAAGGATTTTGCTACTGCATTGTGGTGTGTCCCCAAACTATGTACAGATACTACAGTCCCAAGTTGATCCGCATCTCTCAGGATCCATTCACGTCTATCAGTCCAAAATGCTATCTTCGTTATTCTGCACCACCCAACAGAGAAAAATTACGAACTATAAAAGCTCCACTAACTTCATTCAATATAGAACTCGATAAGATTTTTCCACATCTGTCTCCTACCATATATCAAAACAAATACCCATACATTGAGCATATGTGATGATCCTATTAAATATACAGGTATTGATCCACTGCACAGACCAGTTTAAAGTTTCATCACTTGTACTGTAGGAGGATGACCATAGCCCACAAACTATACTATAAGTCAAAGAGACCCTCCCTGTGACTTTGCATTGTTGTTTGAAACATTGTTTTTTTTCTGCTGTAACACGCCTTGTACACTGCCATACATTTTGTTTTTTCCGCCACGACTTCGAGGTCTGTGTCAAGCGCTAAACTGAGGTTAAGATGTTCTAATCCATTGTTTCTCACAGAAAACTAGACGTCTCACGGTATAAGTTCTGTTGTTACTGCTGCTGCCATAGCACACCACACACACTGGATGATTTTAAATAAAAAACAGTTACAACTTAAGGAAATGGGAAGAGTTTGATGGCATTGTGGAGAGTTTCCAAACTGCAGTCCGAAGGTGATTGACGACCTCTACATTTAAACTCATCTGTTACAAGGACGGAATAGCTGACGGGGTTGCATTCCATTTCGACTGATTCCTTGTATTGCAGTCGTGTACGCGATCACTGTTTCAGTGCTAGCCACTCCCAGAAAGTATTGCCCCTCCACCAAAACTCTTTTTCCAATCCAAACAAGCGATGTCAATGATTCATTATGTGGTAACCAACAGTGTACCAGTGGACGGACGGGATGGAAAAGACACCATCGATGTACCACAATATTAAGCATCACAGTTGGTAGCGCGAACAATTTTAGCAATCCTACAGTAATTTCAACGCCGGCCAATGATGTGACAGCACGTTTCCTCAATTTCAGTATCATAGCTAAATCTCCCCTTCTCTATTTTGCGAGTATCATCGAGAATGTAGATAGATGACTGTGCAGTACGTCCATTCGTTGTTAATTGTCGAACACATATATCATCAGAGTATACCAGACAGCACTCTATATATATTTAACACCTCGAGCATGGTGCATAATTTACGATCTATGTCTATGCAGATGGGAGTCAGAGAGCATTCTCGCAGTCTTAGGATAAAATTAGAGACTGAAAGACCCCATCGCACTGTCTTTGACCAGCCTGCCCTGCAGCACCGTTATCGATTTAATCTGCAGCCGACTAGAAGCACACTGTTACATTCCACGTCTAATGAATGAATGGAGCTTGCCGAGTCCTCGCCCATCCAAGTGCACAAGATTTGCCCATGTCGAGGAGGTTAGCACTCCTTATCGTTGTATAGTAACAGATTTGAAAGTGTTGTGATGTAATAGCAGACGTTTAAGAAGAACAAGAAATTGATGATGATTTTTATGCATGATGGAGCTCCAGATGGATGGAGTTCGAAGCATTTTATGTAACTCAACTATGCTATCAGTTCTAAAGTGTTTTTCTAGTGTCTGGGATCAGTCCTAGGAGGATATTGGCTAGAGAGAACATAAACACATGCACTCCTAAGGTACTAAAAACAGGATACAATGTTAGATAGCTTCAGTTTCCGACCTATCAGTCGTGTGGAATGCAGCGTTGTTAATATTCTAATATAAGAAATATATTTCCAGTGCATGACATACATCCTTATTGCAGGTTTCTCTACGATAAACTATGGTAACAAACTGTAAAACGAGAAAACTACTTCCTTAAAACAGTGGGTCTGTGTGATACATGCACAGTATAGCTTTCCTGAGATGTATAGCTTCCACTGTTCACATCCGATTACAGATCAGAAATTATACTATGCCCACATCAGTCCTATATAAATCGTTAGTAACGGAGAATATCACTTACAAGGAAACAGATAAACGCATAGCAGCGGCGTCCGACATGTGAAATTACAAGTCATGCCGCCACTAATTGTGTAAACAGTACATCTGTCAAGCAGATGTATACATGGGGGTTGCAGTGACTCGCAAACACCTATCGCTAACTTAGTTATGAAACTGAAGTCTCGATTTTATACCCAAGATGCGACAAGGGGGTGGAGTACATTGTATAAATCTTCGTTTGTTTAGCGGAATGTGTCACGTTTCATCACACATGAGATGGAAATCTTCTGAAGACAGAGAGGTTTACTGTTAACGATCGCAAGTAGACAGTGCTCCAAGTCAAATACAGAACACATGGTTGTATATGAGTCAAATGCAGGCTATGTCACAGAACACATATTTAGACGTAACACGTGGTTGGTCCAACTGTGAGCCTTATCCCAGATGCGACGTGTGGTGGATCTGTCTCTGAACATTGGTTTGGATGTATAGTGCACGGCAGAACGTCTTAATCTCAGTTTAGAACCTGATACAGACCTCGAAGTCTTGGCGGAAAAGAATGTAAGCTAATGCGGATAAGTAGGAAAAACAAACCATAAATATGAAGATACAGAATTAGTAGTGTGCTGCTTGACACAGTTACGTCAGTTAAGTGTCGAGGTGTAACGCTGCAAAACGATATAAAATGGAATGAAAACGTTAGGTTTGCAGTACGGGAGGCAGGTGGTCGACTTCGGTTTAATGGAAGGATATTAGGATAGCCTGATTCATCTGTAATGAAGACGGCGTTTAGGACACTAGTATGACCCATTCTTGAGTACTGTCCTCGTGTTTGGTATCCACACTAGTTCGGATTAATGGGAGGCATCGAAGCAATTCAGAGGCTGGCTGCTAGATTTGTTACCAGTAGATTCGAACAAAACAGGCTGCTTCAGGAACTCAAATGATAATGACTGAAGGAAAGGCGACGTTCTTTTCGAGCAGCACTACTGAGAAAATTTAGAGCGCCAGAATTTGAGGCTGACTGCAGAACGATTCTACTGCCCACACATACATTGCGCGTAAGGATCATGAAGATAAGATTAGAGGGATTAGGCCTCATCTCGCTCTGTTGGCGAGTGGACCAGGAAGGGAATAGACTAGTAGCGGTACGGGATAGCCTCCGCCAGGTGCCACAAGGTGGATTGCGCGGTATCGAAGTAGATGTAAATGTAGATATGTAGGCTCAGGCAAAGCTACGAGCAGAAAGGCAGTGTTACATTAAAATAACTACACTACTGGCCATTAAAATTGCTACACCAAGAAGAAATGCAGATGATAAACCAGTATTCATTGGACAAATATATTATACTAGAACTGACATGTGATTACATTTTCACGCAATTTGGGTGCATAGATCCTGAGAAATCAGTACCCAGAATAACCACCTCTGGCCGTAATAACGTCCTTGATACGCCTGGGCATTGAGTCAAACAGAGCTTGGATGGCTTGTACAGGTACACCTGCCCATGCAGCTTCAACACGATAGCACAGTTCACCAAGAGTAGTGACTGGCGTATTGTGACGAGCCAGTTGCTCGGCCACCATTGACCAGACGTTTTCAATTGGTGAGAGATCTGGAGAATGTGCTGGCCAGGGCATCAGTCGAACATTTTCTGTATCCAGACCTGCAACAGGCGGTCGTGCATTATCCTGCTGAAATGTAGGGTTTCGCAGGGATCGAATGAAGGGTAGAGCCACGGGTCGTAATACATCTGAAATGTAACGTCCACTGTTCAAAATGCCGTCAGTGCGAACAAGAGGTGACCGAGACGTGTAACCAATGGCACCACATACCATCACGCCAGGTGATACACCAGTATGACGATGACGAATACACGCTTCCAATGTGCGTTCACCGCTATGTCACCAAACACGGATGCGACAATAATGACGCTCTAAACAGAACCTAGATTCATCCGAAAAAATGACGTTTTGCCATTCGTGCACCCAGGTTCGTCGCTGAGTACACGATCGCAGGCGCTGCTGTCTCTGATGCAGCGTCAAGGGTAACCGCAGCCACGGTCTCCGAGCTGATAGTCCACGCTGCTGCAAACGTCATCGAACTGTTCGTGCAGACGGTTGTTGTCTTGCATAGGTCCCCATCTGTTGACTCAGGGATCGAGACGTGGCTCCACGATCCGTTACAGCCGTGCGGACAAGATGCATGTCATCTCGACTGCTAGTGATACGAGGCCGTTGGGATCCAGCACGGCGTTCCGTATTACCCTCCTGAACCCACCGATTCCATATTCTGCTAACAGTCATTGGATCTCGACCAACATGAGCAGCAATGTCGCGATACCATAAAGTGCAATCGCGATAGGCTACAATCCGACCTTTAACAAAGTCGGGAACGTGATGGTACGCATTTCTCCTCCTTACACGAGGCATCACAACAACGTTTCACCAGGCAACGGCGGTCAACTGCTGTTTGTGTATGAGGAATCGGTTGGAAACTTTCCTCATGTCAGGACATTAATAGGTGTCACCACCGGCGCCAACCATGTGTGAATGGTCTGATAAGCTAATCATTTGCATATCACAGCATCTTCTTCCTGTCGGTTAAATTTCGCGTCTGTAGCATGTCATCTTCGTGGTGTAGCAACTTTAATGGCCAGTAGTGTATATTTTAAGTCTGTAGCATGTTGTATTCCCTGGATTTAAGGCACAGACGAGTATCAGCTCATGCGGAAGCACTTAAGCAGGACGTGGTGGGCCTTTCAGGCCGCGATGAACCCTACGAACACGATTTTCGACACGAAGCGCATGGTGGGTCGGCGCTTCGACGACGCGGTGCTGCAGGCGGACCGCAAGTTGTGGCCGTTCGCCGTGGTGGACGAGGGCGGCCGGCCGTTGGTGCAGGTGATGTACCGCGGCGAGACGAAGCGCTTCTCGCCCGAGGAGCTGAGCGGCATGCTGCTGGGCAAGATGCGCGACACGGCCGAGAGCTACCTGGGCGCCCCGGTGCGCGACGCCGTCGTCACCGTGCCCGCCTACTTCAACGACTCGCAGCGACAGGTACTCAGCTCTCTCAGCCTGCTAACAGCCTTCTAACAGCTTACAGACTTAACACACGCCTCGACAGAATCTTGCTGCCGTAGGTCGCAGTGTCGGCGTGACGTTTCGAAAAGGCCATCTGGCGAAGTACGGTGTATCGCGAAACTTGGTAGATATGCTTATGCTTTAATATGGAGTGATATATGCTGGAAAGAAAATTAGTTTCAATTTTAGCCACTAGGTGCAAATCTATCGCTAAAATTAGTTTCCGTGTTAGCCACCGGGTGCAAATCTATCGCTGCGCGCTGTGAACTGCTAGAGAGCCTGTATAGAGAGAGAGTGGCCAACCGGACGATACGGCGGCCATTTTTCTGCCAAACTGCAGGCAGGACTTTTGAGTGGCCAGTAGTGGAATAGTGGAGTACACACTCACCGAATCAAAAGCACAAGACAATATGGCGAAATCATTCGTTAAATGCCTTTCTTTACAGCTATAATATTCTCACAGTAGCCTATAACGTACAGCACAGGAAAATTTTATACAGTGGCTGTAAAAATTATTCGTTACATGCATTTATCTCCTTTAAAGTTCGTTTGCTAGACATATTGCAATGAAAGTAACGTAAATAAAGAAAATAGTGTATAGCATTTGTTTTGTATCGGAAGTGCATAACGCCAAAGATTTAACGTACCTAGATTACGTCAGATAAATGAAAGTCGTAAGCAGTTGTTTACTTGTGACATGCAAAAAGTGTGAGACGTATTAGTAGTTCTTCTCACGTCTTCAAACTTTTTGCATGTCACAAGTAAACATCTGCTTACGACTTTCTTTCATATATATGTGTATATATATTTGGTCGTTATTACAGTAGCCTACATTTAACATTACCTGATTTTTGTAATCTTTTTCGTTTGTTATCTACGAGAGGTATTCAATCATATACACTCCTGGAAATGGAAAAAAGAACACATTGACACCGGTGTGTCAGACCCACCATACTTGCTCCGGACACTGCGAGAGGGCTGTACAAGCAATGATCACACGCACGGCACAGCGGACACACCAGGAACCGCGGTGTTGGCCGTCGAATGGCGCTAGCTGCGCAGCATTTGTGCACCGCCGCCGTCAGTGTCAGCCAGTTTGCCGTGGCATACGGAGCTCCATCGCAGTCTTTAACACTGGTAGCATGCCGCGACAGCGTGGACGTGAACCGTATGTGCAGTTGACGGACTTTGAGCGAGGGCGTATAGTGGGCATGCGGGAGGCCGGGTGGACGTACCGCCGAATTGCTCAACACGTGGAGCGTGAGGTCTCCACAGTACATCGATGTTGTCGCCAGTGGTCGGCGGAAGGTGCACGTGCCCGTCGACCTGGGTCCGGACCGCAGCGACGCACGGATGCACGCCAAGACCGTAGGATCCTACGCAGTGCCGTAGGGGACCGCACCGCCACTTCCCAGCAAATTAGGGACACTGTTGCTCCTGGGGTATCGGCGAGGACCATTCGCAACCGTCTCCATGAAGCTGGGCTACGGTCCCGCACACCGTTAGGCCGTCTTCCGCTCACGCCCCAACATCGTGCAGCCCGCCTCCAGTGGTGTCGCGACAGGCGTGAATGGAGGGACGAATGGAGACGTGTCGTCTTCAGCGATGAGAGTCGCTTCTGCCTTGGTGCCAATGATGGTCGTATGCGTGTTTGGCGCCGTGCAGGTGAGCGCCACAATCAGGACTGCATACGACCGAGGCACACAGGGCCAACACCCGGCATCATGGTGTGGGGAGCGATCTCCTACACTGGCCGTACACCACTGGTGATCGTCGAGGGGACACTGAATAGTGCACGGTACATCCAAACCGTCATCGAACCCATCGTTCTACCATTCCTAGACCGGCAAGGGAACTTGCTGTTCCAACAGGACAATGCACGTCCGCATGTATCCCGTGCCACCCAACGTGCTCTAGAAGGTGTAAATCAACTACCCTGGCCAGCAAGATCTCCGGATCTGTCCCCCATTGAGCATGTTTGGGACTGGATGAAGCGTCGTCTCACGCGGTCTGCACGTCCAGCACGAACGCTGGTCGAACTGAGGCGCCAGGTGGAAATGGCATGGCAAGCCGTTCCACAGGACTACATCCAGCATCTCTACGATCGTCTCCATGGGAGAATAGCAGCCTGCATTGCTGCGAAAGGTGGATATACACTGTACTAGTGCCGACATTGTGCATGCTCTGTTGCCTGTGTCTATGTGCCTGTGGTTCTGTCAGTGTGATCATGTGATGTATCTGACCCCAGGAATGTGTCAATAAAGTTTCCCCTTCCTGGGACAATGAATTCACGGTGTTCTTATTTCAATTTCCAGGAGTGTATATATATATAATCAGGCAATGTTAAATGTAGGCTACTGTAATAACGACCAAATGTAACAAGAAAACTGCTGTATTCCTTCTACCCCACAGTAAGTAGGCATATTAAAAACTGTCTTGAAGAGGACCTACAATTATTTACTACGAAAAATGTTTCAGCAACCACGACAACTGTGGAAAACGTGCTTACAACTTGCCTGCGTCAACAGTCAGGCAATAATACTGAAACCAAAATAATGCCTAGTGTTCTGATTCGGGACGAAATAAAGTTTGACGGTATACGAGGTGCATTCAAGTTCTAAGGCCTCCGATTTTTTTTCTCCGGACTGGAAAGAGATAGAAACATGCGCATTGTTTTAAAATGAGGCTCCGTTCATTGTCAATACGTCCCAGAGATGGCAGCACCGTACGGCGATGGAATTTTACCGCCAGTGGCGAGAATGAGAATTGTTTTAAATACTTAAAATGGCAACGTTTTCCTTACTTGAACAGCGTGCAATCATTTGTTTTCTGAATTTGCGTGGTGTGAAACCAATTGAAATTCATCGACAGTTAAAGGAGACATGTGGTGATGGAGTTATGGATGTGTCGAAAGTGCGTTCGTGGGTGCGACAGTTTAATGAAGGCGGAACATCGTGTGACAACAAACCGAAACAACCTCGGGCTCGCACAAGCCGGTCTGACGACATGATCGAGAAAGTGGAGAGAATTGTTTTGGAGGATCGCCGAATGACTGTTGAACAGATCGCCTCCAGAGATGGCATTTCTGTGGGTTCTGTGCACACAATCCTGCATGACGACCTGAAAATGCGAAAAGTGTCATCCAGGTAGGTGCCACGAATGCTGACAGACGACCACATGGCTGCCCATGTGGCATGTTGCCAAGCAATGTTGACGCGCAACGACAGCATGAATGGGACTTTCTTTTCGTCGGTTGTGACAATGGATGAGACGTGGATGCCATTTTTCAATCCAGAAACAAAGCGCCAGTCAGCTCAATGGAAGCACACAGATTCACCGCCACCAAAAAAATTTCGGGTAACCGCCAGTGCTGAAAAAATGATGGTGTCCATGCTATGGGACAGCGAGGGCGTAATCCTTACCCATTGCGTTCCAAAGGGCACTACGGTAACAGGTGCATCCTACGAAAATGTTTTGAAGAACAAATTCCTTCCTGCACTGCAACAAAAACGTCCGGGAAGGGCTGCGCATGTGCTGTTTCACCAAGACAACGCACCCGCACATCGAGCTAACGTTACGCAACAATTTCTTCGTGATAACAACTTTGAAGTGATTCCTCATGCTCCCTACTCACCTGACCTGGCTCCTAGTGACTTTTGGCTTTTTCCAACAATGAAAGACACTCTCCGTGGCCGCACATTCACCAGCCGTGCTGCTATTGCCTCAGCGATTTTCCAGTGGTCAAAACAGACTCCTAAAGAAGCCTTCGCCGCTGCCGTGAAACCATGGCGTCAGCATTGTGAAAAATGTGTACGTCTGCAGGGCGATTACGTCGAGAAGTAACGCCGGTTTCATCGATTTCGGGTGAGTAGTTAATTAGAAAAAAAACGGAGGCCTTAGAACTTGAATGCACCTCATAAAGTCGAATGATCATGACACAACAATTACAGGAACTTTCCGTTTCCAGCAAACCTGTAGGCCTACCGACTTCATCACAAAACGCTTCATTATTTCAACTCGTATTTAAGACAGCAAACGCTAATTACGTACTAAAAACGATATACAACTAAATCGAACATGCATGCACAACGCATATCAAGTCTCTCAATAATTCAAATACCTTTTAATCTTTTCAAAAGCCCTTTGAACTTCAATTCAACTCAAAAGCACGGCGAACATAGGAAGCGCGAGAGACGTTTGGCAGAAAAATGGTGCCAAAGCTAATCAACCAATCACGGGAAACTTCACCTATGGCCACTCTCTCTGTATACAGGCTCTCTATGAACTGCGGCTCTTACAGTGCTGCTTGGCGAGAGTATTGTCGACAGAAAGGTGCGAGGAGGGGCCCGATGTCATTAAATGACTTAAAGAATATGATAATGAAATTCGAAAACACGGGTGAGCTTGGTGTGGCACCTGGAAGAGGAAGGCATCGTATCCCGGTGGAAGTTAATGACGAGGCTGCTGATGCTGTAACCGAACGTGCAGGACGTGCCCCGGATAGTGCTAGCGCTCCTGCAGTGTCACGAGAATTGTCCACCCTACGGTCAACAGTACGCGAAGTTTCGCCGTCTGTTTTGCAATCGTACCTGTACAAGATCGAGACTGTGCAGCAACAGTAACCTTATGATACGTAGCAGCGTTCTGTATACAGAGTGTTACAAAAAGGTACGGCCAAACTTTCAGGAAACATTCCTCACACACAAAGAAAGAAAATATGTTATGTGGACATGTGTCCGGAAACGCTTACTTTCCATGTTAGAGCTCATTTTATTACTTCTCTTCAAATCACATTAATCATGGAATGGAAACACACAGCAACAGAACGTACCAGCGTGACTTCAAACACTTTGTTACAGGAAATGTTCAAAATGCCCTCCGTTAGTGAGGATACATGCATCCACCCTCCGTCGCATGGAATCCCTGATGCGCTGATGCAGCCCTGAAGAATGGCGTATTGTATCACAGCCGTCCACAATACGAGCGCGAAGAGTCTCTACATTTGGTACCGGGGTTGCGTAGACAAGAGCTTTCAAATGCCCCCATAAACGAAAGTCAAGAGGGTTGAGGTTAGGAGAGCGTGGAGGCCATTGAATTGGTCCGCCTCTACCAATCCATCGGTCACCGAATCTGTTGTTGAGAAGCGTACGAACACTTCGACTGAAATGTGCAGGAGCTCCATCGTGCATGAACCACATGTTGTGTCGTACTTGTAAAGGCGCATGTTCTAGCAGCCCGTATGAAATCATGATAGGCCGGCCGAAGTGGCCGTGCGGTTAAAGGCGCTGCAGTCTGGAACCGCAAGACCGCTACGGTCGCAGGTTCGAATCCTGCCTCGGGCATGGATGTTTGTGATGTCCTTAGGTTAGTTAGGTTTAACTAGTTCTAACTTCTAGGGGACTAATGACCTCAGCAGTTGAGTCCCATAGTGCTCAGAGCCATTTGAACCATTTTTTTGAAATCATGATAACGTGCTCCATTGAGCGTAGGTGGAAGAACATGGGGCTGAATCAAGTCATCACCAACAATGCCTGCCCAAACGTTCACAGAAAATCTGTGTTGATGACGTGATTGCACAATTGCGTGCGGATTCTCGTCAGCCCACACATGTTGACTGTGAACATTTACAATTTGATCACGTTGGAATGAAGCCTCATCCGTAAAGAGAATATTTGCACTGAAATGCGGATTGACACATTGTTGGATGAACCATTCGCAGAAGTGTACCCGTGGAAGCCAATCAGCTGCTGATAGTGCCTGCACACGCTGTACATGGTACGGAAACAACTGGTTCACCCGTAGCACACTCCATACAGTGACGTGGTCAACGTTACCTTGTACAGCAGCAACTTCTCTGACGCTGACATTAGGATTATCGTCAACTGCACGAAGAATTGCCTCATCCATTGCAGGTGTCCTCGTCGTTCTAGGTCTTTCCCAGTCGCGAGTCATAGGGTGGAATGTTCCGTGCTCCCTAAGACGCCGATCAATTGCTTCGGACGTCTTCCTGTCGGGACACCTTCGTTCTGGAAATCTGTCTCGATACAAACGTACCGCGCCACGGCTATTGCCCCGTGCTAATCCATACATCAAATGGGCATCTGCCAACTCCGCATTTGTAAACATTGCACTGACTGCAAAACCACGTTCTTGATGAACACTCACCTGTCGATGCTACTTACTGATGTGCTTGATGCTAGTACTGTAGAGCAATGAGTCGCATGTCAATACATGCACCGAAGTCAGCATTACCTTCCTTCAATTGGGCCAACTGGCGGTGAATCGAGGAAGTACATTACATACTGACGAAACTAAAATGAGCTCTAACGTGGAAATTAAGCGTTTCCGGACACATGTCCACATAACATCTTTTCTTTATTTGTGTGTGAGGAATGTTTCCTGAAAGTTTGGCCGTACCTTTTTGTAACACCCTGTATGCTCTTCGGTTTCTGGCATGCATCAAAATTGATGGCATGTGCACGGATAATATTCCTCTGAGTGACGAGCCACATTTTACACTAAAGGGTGCACTGGATATACAGAAATGCCAAATTTGGCGTACTGTTAAACAGCGTGTGTCCGCCCCGACAGCTGACTGGTCAGCGCGTCGGTCTGTCACGCCAAGGGGCCCGGGTTCGATTCCTGGCTGGGTCGGAGATTTTCTCTGCTCAGGGGCTGGGTGTTGTGTTGTCCTCATTATCATTTCATCGTCATCAGTGGAAGGCAACGGGAAACCAGCACTGGAATCACTTCCCTAGACGCTCATGTGGTGGACCTCTCTGACGAGGCTTCCTCCATGAGAAGATCTGCCGTAAGGCAGAACACATAGTGTAGTATAAATAGCGTGTTGTATACGAAGAACCATTGCCCTCGCCGTATGTGACTAAGCAGTGTGGATTCACAAGCACATTATTCTCGGTCCGTTCTTCTTTGAAGAGAACACACCTAGAAGGCCTGTCAAGTGTACTGTGACGTCTGCACGTTATCAAGACCCTCTTGCAGAGCAAGTGATTACTGTGTTGGAAGAACGCAAACGTGTTGGAACCATTGAAATGTGTGTGAATTCCTAAGGGACCAAACTGCTGAGGTCATCGGTCCCTAGACTTACACACCACTTAAACTAACTTATGCTAAGAACAACACACACATACATGCCCGAGGGAGGAATCGAACCTCCAGCGGGAGAGGCCGCACAATCCGTGCGGCCACTCCTCGCGGCTGGGAACCATTGATTTCATTCAAACCATTTGACTTCTGTCTCTGGGGATATCTAAAAGAACGCATTTACCAATTACACGTTTGGTCTCCACCTCATCTGAACGCTAGTATACAACAAGAAGTTGCTCAGATTCTACCGGAAGTGCTGCAAACAACGATCACGTCGTTTTACGCATACAGCATCTCGTCGACGTCTCCGTTGCTCCTATTGAACAAGTTGTGCAAGCGGTGGTCAGTAATAAAGTCAACATTATATCTTTCTCACTTGTTTGACGTATTCTGCCCATGTCCCGTTCCCAACCCATTACATATGGAAACACTGCTATATGATTTTCTTGAATTCACAGTGCCAGATTTGCTTCTCGTAGCCAAAATCGGAACTAATTTGTTTTCCACCGTAAATCGATTCCGTATTAACGGATTAGAATATCTACTAAGTTTCGCTGCCATACACTGTGAGTAGCTGCACTTTAATTATAACCAACAAGTCGTAGCAGAAGAATGGCATGTAATAAACTAAAAACTTTCTATTTTTAACCCAGTCGTCTAGTATTTTTGAGAACTGATTTGTCATTGAAATATGATTGTTTTTTACCATACATTTTGTTTTTGGCATATTTATGAAACATGGAAAGATATACTACTGCTATGCACTTATAACACTATAATAATTCACTCATACTTCTATTGTTTATGGTACACCGTGAATCGTGTTTCATTTTCCGTAAATATACCCACATAGGAGCGTTATTTTTGTTGGAAACTATCGCTAACTTTTGGCTTGAAGCCTTAGCGAATTTTATGTCTTGCTTGGTGGTCCCTTAAAAGTGTAGACTGGGGGAGTTCCATTATTCAAAAGTTGCACTGCCACATTGAGCCGGAACATTCGGTTCTAGGTTCACTATGTGGTAAATTATGCTTCATCGAACATTGCTATGTCCAGGAGATATACACGTATCTTCTTACATTCCTTGAAGTATCTTCTCTTAAGTCTGCAGCGCGCTCTGTTGTCGCATCGGCACTCGTTTCTTGCGCCACCACGCTTTGTTGTCTATTTCCAGTTTCTCTGTTGTCCAAAATGCTACTGTTTTCATTAGTTGATGATGTACCGCTTGCACTGTCATAATCTTCACCATCACTCAAACTAATAAAATCGCTTACTTCCAAAAAACGCCGAATTCTGGTGGCTTCTATTTCATAGGGATGACCCATGATGACTCACTAAGCTCACGAAACACAGACTAAATGCGTGTAATCTAGAATTAATGCCTGAGTTTCGCTAACGTAGAACTAAGGGTATGGATGTAGAACTACTCTAGGGGACTGATGACCTTAGAAGTCCCATAGTGCTCAGAGCCATTTGAACCATTTGTAGAGGTACTGCAGAAAGTAGGGAGCTACAGGAAAGTCGGATGTTAGGTCTACAATCTATAACAGGTGAAACTGTCTTTGTACTGTACAACACGGAACTGCTATAGCGGCTGCACCCATCACTGAATGCGAATGGGTTAATACTCCTACTTACAAATTTGACAGTCACTGAATGTGACGGTGATTTTTCCAACGAACAGGAAACCGTAATCAAAATAATATCCAATCTTCTGTAATGTCAGCATGTAATAATGAGCTCCCACCGCACTGTAATATACGTAGTTCAGAGCAGCAGACTCTTAATCGAATCACTGAAAATCCTTTCAAATGACAAATGTATTTGAAGTGGTGTTTTAATTTCAACAAAAGCAACTGAATAAGAGTATATTTGCGTGTTTTCCACATACTTTCTGATCTTTGCGGCGATTGTAGTTCATTTCTCGAGTTCCTTCACGAATTTCTTAGCGATGTTAACAATTCAAAACTAGGCACGATTTTTATATATTCTTGGAGAATAGCAGCTGCTTCTCCTTATAAACGCTCTTTCCGCCTTGTCCTTGCTTGTATGCCTTGCGTGTATTAACTATTTTTATCTATTCTGCTTCCCAGGTATCAAAATGTGTATGTATCTACAAGATTCTCTTTCCCGGCTGTAACATTTAGTCCTCCAGCATGTCTACAGGTGACACATTCTCCTTATTTTGTGCACATCTTAAACTACAGCTAGCACATGTTCCGTTACAGTTAGCATGTTCACTTTCGTCTACCAGTGCTGTATCATCAGTTAATCGCAGTGTGCTAATTTTCTGTCCCTGACAAACATTAACAGCCTCTCGTATACGGAAAATCGAAGGTGCTACAATTTATAGCGCGACAATGAACCCTGAAATAGACCTCGTTTGCACTTCAAATGTACTTCTCCACTCCCAAATACAAAACACACAATCACTTCGCAGTGTACTTATCCGTGCCAATCGCCACTCACCGACGCTGCAGCAGGGTAAGGGGGGGGGGGAGGGGAGGGGGGGGGACTGTAGGAGTTTCGCGATTCATTATCGTGGACTATGGTTAAACAGCAGTCTTGCAGTCTTGCTTACCGAGCAGGACAGCGCAGAGGTTAGCATACTGGACTCGTGTTAGTGAGGACGGCGGTTCAAACTCACGTCCGGCCATCCTGATTTAGATTTTACGTGATTTTCCCAAATCACTAAAG
This sequence comes from Schistocerca piceifrons, assembly GCF_021461385.2. Classification (NCBI taxonomy): domain Eukaryota; kingdom Metazoa; phylum Arthropoda; class Insecta; order Orthoptera; family Acrididae; genus Schistocerca; species Schistocerca piceifrons. Next base: position 545,215,316 of record NC_060138.1, on the reverse strand, counting down.
GAAAATGCCGGGATGGTTCCTTCGAATGGGCACGGTCGCTTTCCTTCTCCACCCTTCCCTAATCCGAGCTTGTGCTCCGTCTCTAATGATCTCGCTGTCGACGGGACTTAAAACACTAATCTCCTCTATCCTAGTCTTCATTTTTTTCCTGACATGCAGGGTGTTCCAGCACAGTGGTTACAAGCTTTCAGGAGAGACAGATTACACCTAGACGATGGAAAATCACATAGTAATGCATGGACGGAAACGTTGCCTTGGCATGGTAGTAACGACACAAAATAGAAGAAAAGAATAACACGGATAGGGCGAAAAAAATGTTTATTACACTTAGTAGAGCAGAAACCAAGATAAAAGAACAAAAACAGTCAACGATCGTCATCAGAGAAGGTCTTCGCAATTAAGACTCCGGACCGTGATGCAGGTCTCACGTCTCCAGCGCATGCTACGTGATTTTCCAGCATCTAGGTGCACTCTGTCTCTCCTGGAAGTTTGCAACCACTGTGCTGAAACACCCTGTAGATATCAGCGGCGGGCATTTATATCTCGCAACGGCCGCCCGGCATCAGTTTAACGACAAGGCCTGTACAAGCTGAATCCACATTGCATTATTGTGACAGCCGAGTTGTCATAATAGTTGTCCCAACCCCATAGTTGCAGCAATTGTCGACGTTTTGTTTCGGGCGCATAGGAGCAGTCGTAACATCGTGATGGTATGCATGAAAGGGCACTCTGGGATACCTGGAAATGAACAAGTAGATGCCCTACCAAAACAGGCATGGGCTAATTAAATATGATAAACTCCAGTTCAAAGACATGATACTCATGCTCAGAAAGCGATTGTCCTCTGACTGGCGAGAGGAATGGTCGCGGATATCTAAAACACAGACAGACACTAGGCACTAATTCATCCCACGATTACAACTTCAACAAACACCTCTATCGGCTCAACCTAAGCGCTGCCCCTCTATATGTTTGCGGAGAGGAAGAAGATCCAAGCCATATATTCCTACCTGTTTCTCGGAAAAAGTACCTCATAAACGCCCTTGCAAGTAATATTCGGCCTTTAGGTCATCAGTTTCCAGGCAGCCTCCAAACCTTGTTGGCATCCAGTGATGTAGCAAATCGTAAGATAATGTACGAGTTCGTCAATAGTGACAACGTCCCGATATAGTTCCCTGCGCTGCTTTTCTAATGCTCCTGGTAATTAGAATGCCTGGGGACGACCAACGCTTAAATAACTGACCCTAGTCCCACAGGCCACTCAGCAGGATACGGAAAGCTCAGGCTCTGAATGTATGTCACTATATACCTCTTATATGTATGTGGCTCAATACTGGTGTACCTACGCGTATGACTGTAATACAGAAATATGGTTTTTGTATACTACTGTCATGTGGTGTCTAGATGGTACTTATAGACCTGTATAAATGTACAATTCTCTGTCCGGTGCTTTTGAAAGAATTGTTACTAGACATACAAAAGAACATTCTATTGTTAATTTAGATACGTAGTCATTGACCTTAGAACACTGAAGGGGGCAGAACGTTACACTTTTATTAAGCCAACGTAGCTTTACTGTTCCATATTTTATTCAAAGGAAGTTATAATTTATAGTTTATGCACTGGTTACCTACAATTATAAGGTCTCCAGTCGATGTCACATACAAAATAAGTAAAAGTTGCGCTGTTGTACACCCTATACTGACAATTCTACGTTGATGGGAACCGCGAATTAGTATCAAATACAATCGTAAATTTTTCGAGTCTTTTGTAATCTAGGGTTAAATACTAACATTTTTGGTTAGGCGTTACCAAGACTGTTACTGTTATCGAACAACGGGTTTACCGTTACGTGCCACTATTTGTTTATGCCCACTAGGCGTTTCGGAGGTTTAAATCTCCATCTTCAGACGGATTTATGTGGATTAATATGGCACGCGTGTGCTATGATGCGACTTTGGAGTAACCTGTTGCACGATCCAGGGTTGAAAAAAACGACGTTATCTTTCACGCTGCCCAAAAGACTTTAATTATAGGTGGTCGAAATATTGGCATCATACTTTCCTTGGATAGAGCTCGGCCGATTGTTGTGGAAGCTGCAACAGCGTATGTCAGCGAAGTAATCTTCGGTTCTCATTCATATTTTTCCCTTCACCGATCTTGTCGTTGCGTCTGTGTGCCCCCAGCACCTTCTTAATTTCTTCTTTTCAGTATTCGTTAGAAGGAATTTTTTTTTTTTTTTTGACAACCCAATTCTATCGGTAAGAGGCTATCACCACATAAACAAGCTTTCATGAACACATAATATACACTTATTGTAAGGTGGCTATAATTTCGCACCTTACAAGCACTCATCTACGTACTTTGCTGTGAACTACCACAATTAGGTATCATTTGATAGGTTGTACATCGTATATATGAATATTTAAAGGAGACTGACAATGTCACGGATGCCTTGTTAACGCTTATTGCATGAAAGGTGACGGAGTGTCTTCATTAACAGAACGGTGTAATGAATGATTACCTATATTAGTAGAGGATGGAACGCCAGTGGAGATGAAACGGCAGGCAGAACTCAAGCTCTGGGTGGAAGGCCTGCACAGGTGTGTTGGTCCTGCTTAAAAACAGGAGGTAGCTAGACGGACGTTGTGGCACCTGAGCTCTGGAGCACATTAGGGTGATGGCCAGCCGTTATTGTAGTAGGGGCCGGAAGGATAACCAGATAATACTTCCGAACTCTGTAAATCTTGGATGCAGGTGAGAGGAACGAAGAAGCGGCACCTCGGAAACCACGCAGGCCGGGTTATTTCCAAGGATTTTTACACAAAAGCGTACCATTGTACGAGTATAGGTTTTTCCTCGCAAACTTTCCGCGCTGGATTACAAAGTCCTTACGACGGTTGGTCGGCGTTCGGAAGAATCTGTAGACAGGGAGAATATTCCGTGGTTTTGGGAATACGATTCGTTTTCAGAATTACGAGGGTGGGGATCCGAGCCTTCCGTTGTAAGCGCCCGTGTGTGGGGGTCGCTCGGTATCAGCTTTGTTGGTATAGACGGACTTGCTGACTTTGCTCTCAGGAGAGTTTATAGTTAGAACAATTAGGCACTGTAGTGTTGCGAACCTATACGATTCTGGACTTCACGTCCGGGTTGGAAGTCATTGTTGAGTACTCAGCGTTCAGTAATTGAGAGCACTTCTGCGTATACTTACGTTGAGACGTTATCTGAATTTCGTCCTTGTGGCTCGGAGTTCGAGTTTCTCGTCTGTAGAACACAGAGAGGAGAAGACAGTAGTAGAGTATATTAGTCGGAGGACCGCCATCTGCCGTCCAAGTGTTTGAAAGAGTTTATTTATGGCTGGAGTTCTTCCATTGTCACAGACGAGTACGAAAACCATCACTTCGACGCACTGGACGCAGTACATACGGTGATATCGCAAATTGCTTCGTCTTACTATAAACAGCTATAAAGCTAAACAGCTGTGGTCACATTAGTTTATTTCCACTGAGGTTCCACACCACCGTAGATCATCTTTGAAAGTAATGTCTTCTAGTGTTTGGTACGTAGATGATGTCAGTCATATCGTGTTAGTGATATTAGACCGCACAGTCATAATAAGGGGCAGAATTCGGCAATTGATTAATAATTTTAGTTAGGAAATACAGACAACTGTATTTAAAGGATTGATTTTAATCTATACTAAATGTATATTGAACAACAACGTTTATCATTTAGTAGTATTAGTTGCCTTCATCATTCATTTATGTTTGGATTGTAATTTATATGTAAAAAAGAGGATTAAGAGATCCTAAGATCTGCGTCACGGGGTAGTCAGACAGGGCCAAATTATCATTTTAGCATATTATTTTCCGTTGCACACGTTCATTTTTTACACTCGCCTGGAGTAGCATCTTGGATTATGGCCATTAAAATTGCAACGCCCTAAGGCGATATGAAAAAAAGTCAAATTAACATGAAGAGTACTACATGCCTGGATATGCAAACTACACGGGTGCACAAAACTTAAGGTCGAAAGTGGCTTTCGCACGATGTCTCACTGCCAATTAACATAGCTCGATAAAACTTGGACCATATGTAGAAAGAACTGCTACAAAGGGTAGTCAGAAGAAATAAGCAATGGGACGACACAAGAAATTACACTTTTATTTAAAATCAATTACACTGGACTCTTGGACATTACAAAAGTCGAGAAATGGTTCTTAATAGGGTGTGTAATTACACGAACGGCAATGTATACTCCGCAGTAAGCTCCCATACTGGACACGAGGTTGGTAAGGAGCTCCTGAGGTAGGTTCCATTCGTCCACCAGCGCAGCTGACAACTGCTGGAGTGTCGCTGGTGCATGTGGACACGCTGCGATATGCCTCCCCAACGAGCCGCACACGTGCCCCACGGGATTTAGTTGGGGGGGGGGGGGGACCGGCAGGTCACTTCATTTGCCGGATGTCTTCTCGTTCCAAGAGCTTCTTTACCTGTGCCATTCGTTACGATCGCGCATTGTCATCCTTAAAAGTAAAGTCAGGGCCGAATGCCCTCCTCAAATGACGCCTATGGGGAAGGAGCACAGTGTCACAATGAAGTTCAACAGTGAGTGTACCATGTATCAGTAGCATGTACATGTACAAAATAACATTATAGCTCTCCACAGCATAACACCTGAACCAGCAAAACTATCACGTTCGACAATGTTCCTGGGTGCAGTATGTGTTCTCACTTCACGCCACATGAGGGTACGTCTAAGACTGTCGAACATGATCGTTTTTGTGGTCCATGTGTTACTGTGTGTAGAGCCATAATGTGGCGTTGAAGATACATCCTCAAATATTTCACTCACTGGCCAGCATTATTGTGCCACTGTACTCCTTCCCCATATGAATCTCTTCAGGAGTGCGATTTTGCCCTCACTTCAATTTTATGGATGACAATGTGCGACTGCATCGTTCGACGCAGTTGGAGAAGCTCTTGGAGCGAGCGGATATTCGGCGAATGAACTGGCATGCCCGTTTCCCCGACTTAAATTCCATCTGGAACATGTGGGACGCGTTGGGGAGTCGTATTGCAGTACGCCCACATACGCCAACGACCATCTACACTACTGGCCATTAAAGTTGCTACACCACGAAGATGAAGTGCTGCAGACGCGAAATTTAACCGACAGGAAGAAGATGCTGTGCTATGCAAATGATTAACTTATTCACATAAGGTTGGCGCCCGTGGCGACACCTACAACGTGCTGACATGAGGAAAGTTTCCAACCGATTCCTCATACACAAACAGCAGTTGACCAGCGTTGCCTGGTGAAACGTTGTTGTGGTGCCTCGTGAAAGGAGGAGAAATGCGTACCATCACGTTTCCGACTTTGATAAAGGTCGGGTTGTAGCCTATCGCGATTGCGATTTATCGTATCGCGACATTGCCACTCGCGTTGGTCGAGATCCAATGACTGTTAGCACAATATGGAATCGGTGGGTTCAGGAGGGTAATACGGAAAGCTGTGCTGGATCCCAACGGCCTCGTATCACTAGCAGTCGAGATGACAGGCACCTTATCCGCATGGCTGTAACGGATCGTGCAGCCACGTCTCGATCCCTGAGTGAACAAATGGGGACGTTTACAGGACAACAACCACCTGCACGAACAGTTCGACGACGTTTGCAGCAGCGTGGACTATCAGCTCGGAGGCCGTGGCTGCGGTTACCCTTGACGCTGCATCAGAGACAGCATCGCCTGCGATCGTGTACTCAGCAACGAACCTGGGTGCACGAATGGCAAAACGTCATTTTTTCGGATGAATCTAGGTTCTGTTTACAGCATCATGATGGTCGCATCCGTGTTTGGCGACATCGCGATGAACGAACATTGGAAGCGTGTATTCGTCATCGCCATACTGGCGTATCACCCGGCGTGATGGTATGGGGTGCCATTGGTTACACGTCTCGGTCACCTCTTGTTCGCATTGTCGTCACTTTGAACAGTGGACGTTACATTTCAGATGAGTTACGACCCGTGGCTCTACCCTTCATTCGATCCCTGCGAAACCCTACATTTCAGCAGGATAACGTACGACCGCATGTTGCAGGTCCTTTACGTGCCTTTCTGGATACAGAAAATGTTCGACTGCTGCCCTGGCCAGCACATTCTCCAGATCTCTCACCAATTGAAAACGTCTGGTCAATGGTGGCCGAGCAACTGGCTCGTCACAATACGCCAGTCACTACTCTTGATGAACTGTGGTATTGGGTTGAAGCTGCATGGGCGGCTGTACCTGTACACGCAATCCAAGCTCTGTATAACTCAATGCCCAGGCGTATCAAGGCAGTTATTACGGCCAGAGGTGGTCGTTCTGGGTACTGATTTCTCAGGCTCTATGCACCCGAATTGCGTGAAAATGTAATCACATGTCAGTTCTAGTATAATATATTTGTCCAATGAATACCCGTTTATCATATGCATTTCTTCTTGGTGTAGCAATTTTAATGGCCAGTAGTGTCCGAGCTATTAATTGCGCTTGTGGAGGAATGGAAAACACTACCTCAAGAGCTTCTTACCAATCTTGTGGTCAGCAGGAGAGCACGTTGTAGAGTGTGCACTGCCGTCTGTGGTGATCACGCATCCCATTACGAACCATGTCCCGCTTTTTCCGATGTCCAGGGAACCATCATAAATCTGGGTAACTTCAGTGTAATCGTTGCCTTTGATTAAAAGCGTCTGCCCCGATAGCTGAGTGGTTCCGAGCGGGAAGGTCGAGGTCCGGTGTGCCGGCCAGCCTGTGGATGGTTTTCAAGGATAAAGGGTACTTATAAATGGTGGAAAAATCGAAATTTTATACCGGCACGGTAGCTCAGCGTGTTCGGTTAGAGGGTCAACTACTCTCTGTAACAAAAAACTGAGTGAACAGATCAACGGAGAACCTAAATGGGTGCCATCGGACGAACAATATACAACAAAACGAGATTTAAAAAAATAGTGGTCAGCGCGGCGATCTGTCATGCCAATGGGCCCGGGTTCGATTCAAGGCTGGGTCGGAGATTTTCTCTGCTCAGGGACTGGGTGTTGTTTTGTCCTCATTATCATTTCATCATCATCGGTGGAAGGCAACGGAAACCACCTCTGTTATCACTTCCCTAGACGCTCATGCGATGGACCTCTCTGACGAGGCTTCCTCATGCCAAGACCTGCCGTAAGGCAGAACACAAAGTTAGTGATTAAAAGCGTCATTTCTGTTAGTACCATTGCGTATTTCTTTCAGTTACCTTCTGTACTATACTGTAGAATACCAGTGCAACCGCAGAAAGTAGGAGTAACGACATGTGCGTTGTGTATTATAGGACGATTATCGACAGCGTTTTCTCATTCAGAAATGGCATGTGAAGATCGTGTTATACCTCAGAAAACAATGAGAAAAGTCTGTCAGCACTTGTTGCAATTCGACAGCGGGAGGATCGTGACGTGTCGAGGCTGCAGTGTATTATTCCGCCACCGTGCTGCTCGTGTTGATCGGAGAACATACGACTGCTATGGAAGTAATGGAATCCATATGTTCAGGACACCAGCCAGGCTCTCATCGGCCCCGAGCGACACCGCCTGATAGGACTTATTTCTCGCCTGACCGTGGGGAATCGTGGAGCCACGTAAGGCGCCTGGAGTCAGGAAATGGTAGGAAGACCAGACGTCCCGGTTTTTCAGGGACAGTCCCGGTTTCCACATATATGTGATGGTGTTTAAACATATGTGAGAGACAGGTTGGACTGTGCGGCTGGTCCTGGCGGAGGTTCGAATCCTCCCTCGGGCATGGGTGTGTGTGTTTGTCCTTAGGATAATTTAGGTTAAGTAGTGTGTAAGCTTAGGGACTGATGACCTTAGCAGTTAAGTCCCATAAGATTTCCCACACATTTGAACTTTTTTTTTTTTTTTTTTTTTGAGAAACAAGTTTCCTAGAAGTAGAAAGGCATAGAAATGTCTATTTTAACATTACTCGCTATAGGCCTACCGCATTTGGTTTAACTCCTCTTAAGCATAAAGAAGGAGTAAGAGATACTTTGGAAAGAAAAACAGGTGTTACCTATCCTCACCCCCAACTAGCCAACCTTCCACTTTACGGCTCTCGAGAAAAGTAAAACCACAGCTAAGAAGAATATGAGTTTTGCGGAGTGAGTTAGCAATGATTACTGAATTCTAATTCGCATTTAAGCAAGCTTGCCCTAACAGTCTGAAGTCAAACGAAATCCTAAATTTTAATATAGAACGTATAATTTTTATCTGATTACTGATTAGTAATGTGACACAGTTTTTAGTGTTATGAAATTATACCTAAATATTTCGTAAGTGACTAAACAGTGCAATCAATCACTATAGTTGATGATCTCTGGCACAGAGCTGAAGCAACATGAAGTGACTTAACCGCATCTGTCATCACAGTTTAGTTCGATTCGATGGCCAGTCATATTAGAGCAATAAAATGTCGCTGCCAGAGATGGCTGGTAAATTATACTAAATTTCGTAGCCTATATATTCCCGGATCACGTACAAATTTGATGACATATTCTTTCTGCTATATTGTATACACTTACTAGCGAGGAAAACACAGCAAGTGCCATAACCCGACGTCCCAGAAACTTGGTTCATTGTAACATGGGTCAAAATGACCAAACACGTGTCTCGGCCTATTCGTAGATATTCGGACCGTTTCTGAGAAAACGGTGATCAAAGGTGTCGAGGTGCTTTATTTGTCTTTTAGCGAATAATCGCGGCTTCAAACTTTTGTTCGAAACCCGATTATTGTTTTTACTTTTGTTTCTCATTACATACCCATGTTCGTAGAAGATTACTACACGACTATCTTCCAACAAAAGCAAAACGAGGATAACGGAATGTAGTCGAATTAAGTCGGGTGATGCTGAGGGACTTAGATTAGGAAATGAGACACTTAAAGTAGTAAAGGAGTTTTGCTATTTGGGGAGCAAAATAACTGATGATGATCGAAGTAGAGAGGATATAAAATGGCAAGGAAAGCGTTTCTGAAGAAGAGAAATTTGTTAACATCGAGTATAGATTTAAGTGTCAGGAAGTCGTTTCTGAAAGTGTTTGTATGGAGTGTAGCCATGTATGAAAGTGAAACATGGACGATAAATAGTTTGAACAAGAAAGAATAGAAGCTTTCGAAATGTGGTGCTACAGAAGAATGCTGAAGATTAGATGGGTAGAACACATAACTAATGAGGAGGTATTGAATAGAATTGGGGAGGAGTTTGTGGCACAACTTGACAAGAAGGAGGGACTGGTTGGTAGGACATCTTCTGAGGCATCAAGGGATCACAAATTCAGCATTGGAGGGCAGCGTGGAGGGTAAAAATCGCAGAGGGAGACCAAGAGATTTATACACTAAGCAGGTTCAGAAGGATTTAGGCTGCAGTAGGTAATGGGAGATGAAGAAGCTTGCACAGGATAGAGTAGCATGGAGAGCTGCTTCAAACCAGTCTCAGGACTGAAAACCACAACAACAACAACATCTTCCAATGAATACTGAAATAACGTTATCCTTATTCGGCCTACTAACTGTACGTATGGTGAATGAATTAAAAAACAAATAAATGAAAAAATTATTTCAAATTGTTTTCCGTGGAATTCCTGTGTCTATCTTTGTTCATAATCAACTGCGAGCGCCAGCTTTCGAAAAAGTGATCCATTATGCATGGCTTACCAACGCGTGAAGTCGCCAGCAGTGTTGACGATGTTTCTCTCCCGAGTAAGATTCTTATGACGAAATGTCAGTATGGCAAACCTGCCTCCGCGTGATGTTCGTGCTGTCCAGAATACCTGTGTTTCGAATGATGTATAATTGTTATCATCCAATGGAATGTACGAAAACTTTCTGAGCAATAGCCACAAGAATAAAATATTAATTGAATTGATAAAAGAATGAAATATAAGAATATGAGAATTTAAAAAGATTGTAACCCCAGACAAGGAGAAGGGTCAGGATGACAGGACATTTGTCAAGACATCAGGGAATAACTTCCATGGTACTACAGGGACCTGTAGAGGGTAGAGCAGTCGCAGATTAGTCTAGTGCGATATTTGTTTTATCGATTATTTGGAAATTTTTGGTAATATCCTATTGGACCAAACTACTGAGAGCGTCGGTCCCTAAGCTTACACGCTACTTAATCTAACTGAAACTAACTTACAGTAAGGACAACACATACACCCAAGCTCGAGGGAGTGCCCGAACCTCAGACGGGGGTAGCCGCGCGAACCGTGACAAGGCGCCCCCAAGACCGCGCGGCTACCCCGCGCGGCTTTATCGATTAGTATTAACAGGAACGGTAAAACACGAACAATCAGTATCCCAGCAGCGACTTAGCAGTGCATGTCTGCACGATGGTGCAAAATGGCTCTAAGCACCATGGGACTTAACATCTGAGGTCATCAGTCCCATAGACTTACAACTACTTAAACCTAACTAACCTAAGGACATCACACACATCCGTGCCCGAGGCAAGATTCGAACCTGTGACCGCAGCAGCAGCAGCGCGGTTCCGGACTGAAGCGCCTAGAACTGCTCGGCCACAACGGCCGGCTCTTCACGATGGTAGTAGTCAGCGTGGTCCAGGCGGCGCTGTCGTCACTGGAGAACTGGTTGTTCTCCGTGTTTTACTGTCGCTGTTAATACTAATGGATAAAACAAAAATCTCACTAGACTAATCTTCGACCGCTCTACGGAATGGGCACATAAAATTCCACTTTATAAATCATTTTGTTTATAATGTCTGTCGACACTGGGTGTCTTGTGAAAAAGCTGGCAAGCGTTATTTGTTTGGGCTGACTCCAGCTACAGATGCAAAAACGTAATTACAAATATCTGCTAAAACATCAGAGAAACTGCACCTGACGCCTCTAAGGTGAGACACGCTGTATATTACCTACATAATAAACGTATGCCACTTATTGTGAAACCCAGTTGTGATTTTACAGTTAATATAACGCCCTTGTATCCCCTAATTTGATAAGAAACATTTATCTAATAACCTTTCACGGACATGGGTAGATAAATGAAAAAAACTTAAAGGAACTGAAAGCAATAATTAGGTTTCAAACACGGGACACAAAAACCACAAGCAGCGACCATTAGCAATTACTTTTTTAAAGTTTTTTTTATTTATTTATTTTATTAGGCTCACGGTCACCTACAGGCTGGAGGACAACAAGGCGGTCGGGGATCGAATCTCGAGGCCTGGACCCGGTGCTCCCCCATTCTCATTGCTGTGCTACACCCTGACACGCTCATTTTTACATTAATTTTTCTTTTTCTTTTTTTTTTTTTTTTTTTTTTTTGCACATACATGGTGTCCCACTTAAACTTTTCACCGCCAATATCTCTGGAACCACAATAGATATTGACAATGGCTTTCACGGGTATGAATGTACGGCAGGGGCTCACGCAAATAAATACTATGAGACATTCTAAACCGTGTGCAAATACTGGTTTCAACAAAAACATATGTTTTTTTTTTAAATGGACACCCCAAATTATTCCACACACAATCAGTAACATGAGAAATGAAAATAGTAATGGGATTGTTGCATCCCGAGGAATTGGATGGTGAAGTTGACGTGTGAAATGAACGAACAGCGCCGCTGTTGTACTTCCTGCGATGCAAGCGTGACCCTCGCGCTGCTCGTAATTGCAATGTGATTGACGTTCTACGATGCGAAAAATGCTGTACTCACGTATTGCTACGTATACTCTTAGTGCGTGTAGGAAACATAGGATGTGCAGCCACCACAATGAAAATAAGGACGCGGTTTACTTGCACGTGCTTTATTGAAGTTTTCGACAGTACTGCAATGGACATAATGGTAACGAAATGCAGATAACAACCGGCCAGAATAAACCAAATTAATGGCTGTCTAAGGGCTGCACAGAGGGATATATGCTATTTGTACGTAGTTGTACATCAATTACACAGTGGAACATGCCATGTGCAGGAGATGTCACTGAACATCTTTAATGACTGAGACACAATTGAACCTTTGCAGATGGTGCAACGAATACATTAACGTGTGATAGTAGAAACGAAACAAGCATACGTCTTCTCCGTAATGCCGGGTGATCAAAAAGTCAGTATAAATTTGAAAACGTAATAAACCACGGAATAAAGTAGATTGAGAGGTAAAAATTGACACACTTGCTTGGAATGACATGGGGTTTTATTAGAACCACCCCATATTGCTAGACGCGTGAAAGATCTCTTGCGCGCGTCGTTTGGTGATGATCGTGTGCTCGGTTGCCACTTTCCTCATGCTTGGCCTCCCAGGTCCCCGGACCTCAGTCTGTGCGATTATTGGCTTTGGAGTTACCTGAAGTCGCAAGTGTATCGTGATCGACCGACATCTCTAGGGATGCTGAAAGACAACATCCGACCCTAATGCCTCACCATAACTCCGGACATGCTTTACAGTGTTGTTCTCAGCTTTATTCCTCGACTACAGCTATTGTTGAGGAATGATGGTGGACATATTGAGCATTTCCTGTAAAGAACATCATCTTTGCTTTGTCTTACTTTGTTATACTAATTATTGCTATTCTGATCAGATGAAGCGCTATCTGTCGGACATTTTTTGAACTTTTGTATTTTTTTGGTTCTAATAAAACCCCATATAATTCCAAGCATGTGTGTCACTTTGTACTTCTCTCTCTACATTACTCCGTGATTAATTCAGTTTTCTAATTTATACTGACTTTTTGATCACCCGGTACACAAAGGGTATGCCTGTGGGCAATCACATGTCTCACAGCATGTTCGAAGAGAGCGCCATTTGCTTGGCAACACCACTGTGCACGCTTCATCACCGACCCACTCACGGCAGTTAGTGTTTGTGGTGTTTTTGTAGCACGTGCAGCGGTGATACGGGCTTTCGTGCAGGCCATTGTTGTTTGGACCTGCTGATAACCACATCTTTCACATATCCCTAGAGAAAGAAGTCCATGGGGGTAAGGTCTGGCGACTATGCTAGAAATCCCAGAATGGCACTACCCCATCCAATCCACTGATGTGGAAATTATTGGTTTAGGGCCTATCATGCCACCTTGGCGTCACGCATAGGGCATCCATCATGTTGATATCACATAATTTGACGCAAATGAAGGGGTAGGTCTCCCATCAGTCCAGGTAAGGTACATCACAGGAACTGCCCATACTATCGCCTGTAAAGAGTGTCATCAGTGAAATATGGGTCAATAGTGGTGTCCTTCAATACTGCACCATAACATTGACTCTCCACTGCCGCTGTTGTTCAACCTGGCGGATGCAGGGTGGGCTTTCTGCTGACCAGTAGAGCATACTGTGTAAGTTGATGTTCCCATAGTTTGTTAACGTGGCCTCATCAGTAAACGGTACCACACATATGAAGTCATGGCCTTGCTGCAGAAGCCACCGACAGTATTCCAGGCGATTGTGAATGTAGTTGCCACGGAGGCCTTGAAGTAGCGCCACGTGATATGGGCCTGCCTGTACAGAATATGCATCTTTCTTGTTCGAGGGATTCCCATCCGCCTCTCCATTTCACGAATACTTGCATGAGGGTTTATTGCAGAGGCCGCCAGGACACCTACCTCTGCTGCTTCATATGTTACGCCTCAGCTCTGTATCTGCGTTTGTGGAGACAACCGCGTTGTGAGACGCGCTCTAACAATGTTCACGAAGGTAGGGCGGGTCGGACGACGTCTATTATGGTACCGCTAGGCATACACCAATGCCGCACGTGTGCCATTTTGGTACCATTCTCCGTACAGAAGTCTCATGTCAACCATTTCCTTGTTTGTGAATACCATGTCAAATGCCTAAAACGGATGGACAGGTAAATTAATATCAAGATTATAACACTGACATCAATTACTGTGTACAGTACACTGGTGCCATGAAGCTGTATGTACTTCCACACAAAACAACTTGCTTCGTAGTGAGCCACTCCCACACAGAGCTCCGATTGCGGCCCGTTCCTGTGCACAACTGCAGAGGTCGAACAGTTGACCTGGGCGGTGTAACAGGGTGGTGTACACCGGCCGGTATTGTTCTTCAGTCTGTAAGTAGACAAATACAATACACACAAAGGACTCCGTTAAGTACATATCGATGGTTGCAGTAGGAATCCCTGTTATTACTTTCGGCCCTTGAGATAGCAATGAAAGTAAGAATATGCACGTCAATTACATCGCGATTACGAGCAACGTGTGGGCCACACTTTCATCGCGGGAAGTGCAATAGCGGCGCGTTTCGTTCATTTAATGCCCCAACTTCGCGTTTCAATGTCTCGGGGTGTAAATGACGTATTGCAATACAGCCAATACCATTATTACAGCGATTTCTATTTTATTGACTGCGTATGGAATAATATGGGCTGACCATTTAAATAAAAACACATAAGTTTGTGTTGAAACCAATATTCACACATGGCTTAGACTGTCTCATAGTATTTACTTTCGCGAGCCTCTGCCGTACATTCACCGTGAAAGCCGTTTGTCAATAACTGTTATGGTTCCAGAGATATTAGCGATGAAAAGTTTACGTGGAACACTCTGTGTGGGAAAACAAATTAAAACCAGTTCATCCATCCGCAACCCTGGAAACCCCACAAGTGATAAAGGATGGCAGGTGGCCTGAGTCCAAGGTGTCGGCGCGTCATATTTCGTTCCCAATCGAGCGGGCGCCTGCCACGTGGGGAACACAGCAGCTTTTATTGGTGTGGAAAAACGCTGTTAAGAACATTAGCAAGACACGCGCGATAGCGGGAACAGCGCCCAACCGCCGCATGTGAAGTCTGCAAGTACTACCAAATATCAAGACACGAGTGATGAGAATCTCCATATAGATATGCTAAGGTCCAGCGCTTCATCTAGAGAAATGCCCGAGACTTTGTGGCACAGAAATAGTCCATCACTGTGTAAAGAAAGGTCTCTGGGCAGTAACATGTGGTGGCACGTGTAGAAAACGCGACCATTTGTTGCCCCAATAACCAGACACCCGTAAAGGCCACACAGCTGAATTGGTGATGCCAGCATCGCCTGGATTTCTGTCTCACCATCGAACGCCATGCACTCTGCCTCACTTTCCGTATCTGCCTCCCATCCGCACTTGGATCCTCTGTGACCTCAGCCCCTTCTCACATTTTCTCCTTTTCCTTGAACACATCCGTACCCTGTACATTGTCTGCAGACTCGATCTCCCCACCCCCTGGCGTCACCTCTCCCCTCTAGCCCCAGCCCACTGCTGCGCCTTTACCATTGTGTTCCACCCAGTTTTCATCTCGACGCCCTCCACCTCTTTTAACAATGTACCTTCCAGCGCCTACCCCTCCCAGATGTTGAGCTTTGCGCTGAGATCTATCCCTCCTACCAAGTCTAACCTCACTTTCCCCCTTCCCCTCCTCAGGGCTCCCTCTCGTGGCTTTTTCCCTTCCCCTGAGCGGTTTTCCCTCTCTCCTATGCCCCTCCCTTGCCCCTGCACCCCCTCCACATCTCTGCGCTCTCTCCCGAACTTGCCTTCCCTCTCCCACCCCGCCCGTCTCCTGCTCCTCTGTGCGCTCCCCAATCCCCTTTCTTTTCATCCCTCCCCCTCCAACCCCCCCCCCCTCAGCCTCTGCTCCTTCCTCTCCCCTCTTTTTCCTCCTCTCAGTCCTCCCCTCCCTCGGCAGGTCCCTCCTAGCAGCTTTTTATTCTTTGTCGTGTGTGCTCAGTCTCGTGCAGTGCTTTTAAAGTGTTGTAGTTCTGGTGTTTTCTAACACTGGCCACCTTTTAATTTGTGCGCGTGACTTCAGTGTATTTTACGTGCTCTGCAAATCGCCAAATGTGTTTTTTATCTTTATGTGGATTTTAAAGTCCCACAATGAACGTCTCTGTGTAAGTGTATTTTTTAACCCTCACTGTCCCCCTTATTGTGTTTTTATGTCCACCTTTTTATCGTGTTTTATATGTATCGTTTTCATCTTTTTACTAACTGTATCATTCGGCTGAAGAGCGGCCCGCCCCTGCCCTTATGGAGCGGAGGAATGAAATCACAATAAAGGGGAAAAAATCGAGGTTTTTAGTGTAAATTGTAACAGGATAATGCACCGGTCCGTAGGCGACGAAGGACGCGGGTGCGATCGCGGGGCTGAACGTGCTGCGCATCATCAACGAGCCGACGGCGGCAGCGCTGGCGTACGGCCTGGACAAGGGGCTGAGGGGCGAGCGCAACGTGCTCATCTTCGACCTGGGTGGCGGCACGTTCGACGTTTCGGTGCTGACGATCGACGAGGGCTCGCTGTTCGAGGTGCGCTCGACGGCGGGCGACACGCACCTCGGCGGCGAGGACTTCGACAACCGGCTGGTGGGGTACCTGGCCGAGGAGTTCCGCCGCAAGTTCAAGCGCGACGTGAACGAGAACCCGCGCGCGCTGCGCCGCCTGCGCACCGCCGCCGAGCGCGCCAAGCGCGAGCTGTCCGCCACCACCGAGTCCACCATACAGGTCTGCCACAGTGCCACGTGCCTGCGTCTCCGTTTGTGGCCATCCTTCCTAATGACGCTACATGTTTTGCCGTCAGGTACATCGGCCAGAATGTGAAGCCACTTTCTCCACCGCCTCCTCTTTCCTTCCTCACGCAGGATGGTGCCGTGCTGATGCTACAAACTTTGAGTGGTGATGGAGGAGGGTAAATAAATCAATTTGAGGCAAGGGACCCTGGTCTGGAAATGGATGAGTCGAAAGTTATAAGCGAAAATCGTTCTGCTGCTTCAGACACTAGAATACGTGTTCCGGTACTGCAGTTTCTAAGACTGTAGGTTAGGCAACTTTCGGAGGTGACAGTATGGACGAAAACAAGAAAAAGCTGTCTGTTAGACATTGGCACTAAAATGTACATCTTAAAAGCTGTGGGCACTTGTTCCTCTTCTCTACAGTGAAACGCGTCTCTTCTACTAAACAAATGCCCATAGCTCCTAACGTATGCATTTTAGAACCCATGTTTATTGGACAGTAATTTCTTGTTTTGGTCCATACTACCACCTCCAAAAATATGGAAGTCAAAGAGCCTGCTGTAGAAGAGATTTGTTTCGTAATATCGAAGATCAACAAGTAGTCAAACCCCTTAAGGTATGCATTTTAGGTCCCAGGTTTACTAGACCTGTTTTTGTTTTGGTCCGTACTACAACCTCAGGAAGTTGTTCAATCTACCATCTTACTAATAACATAACTGGAACAAGTACTTCACTGTCAGAGTTATCAAAACCATTTTCGCCTACAACTTTCGACCCGGTCGTTTCCGAACTAGGATCCCGTCCCTCAAATTGAGACATTCTCTTGTCTGTCATCCCTAAAAGTTGTATGTATCATCTCGGAATCATGCTCTATACTTGTAACAAGCGGGTCTTATAGACTGACCCTTTTTAATTTTTCTCATTCTTATACGATCTGAAAGTCACTGCTCGGAGTTCAGTTTCCTAAAGATGATGATGATGATGATGTCTGGTTTGTGGGGCACTCAACTGCGCGGTCATTAGCGCCCGTATAAAGTCCCAATTTTTACATGGTCCAGTCTAGCCACTGTCACAAATGATGATGATGATGAAATGATGAGGACAACACAAACACCCAGTCCCCTGGCAGAGAAAATCCTCTACCCGGCCGGGAATCGAACTCGGGACCCCGTGAGCCAGAGGCAGCAACGCTAGCCACTAGACCACGACCTGCGGACAGTTTCAGTACGACGCAATTCTCCGAAAAAAGACTCGAAAAAATTGCCCTTGACGATTGACTATAATGGTGAGTGCATTCTTCGACTTTTTACAGTATAAATTATTATTCTCGTTAAGCTAAAGCGATACACTAAATATTAATGTAAACTAATTATTATCATTATTATATTAAAGCATTTTACAAATTTTGTCATAATTATTATTAAATACTTCCTGGAAAAGAGAAAAAGAAACTGTAACTAACTCCCTCACCCTCGAGCTTTCAACCCTGGATGCGTGCCTGAAGCTACCAAACAGCCATCTAATCAAAACGAAGCTAAAAACACAGATGAAACCCAGTAAACACGCGACAATGCTGAGGATGCTAAAATAGCCGCCGTTAAATATCTTCTGAACGAATACCACTTTCAGTGCCTCAGATTCACGTTGCATTTGACACGGACAGACGGAACGTCACCAGTGTTCAGTAAAGAATATGAAACAACTGTCTGCCAACCTGATGCTTTTCATCTACCAGGCAGAATCGGTCAAGAGGTCAAAACTAATAAGGAAGTAATAAATTACGTGGAAAGCAAATGGTCAGATTTTTTACATATGTGTACTGAAGATTCCCAAACTCATTGGGACTTGGTTGCGAATATTATTGCCCTAGGCTGCAGACAGCTAAACATTTTTTTTATTATCTCCATTAAGCAGCATTTACATTGCAGAAGTAACAGCTATTAAAGAAGCAGTTAACTTTGGAACTGAAAACCGAAACAAAACAATAATTCTGACTGACTCTAGAAGTGCTTTGGAGCAATTAGAACATCGAAAGTGGAAAGTTGTTTCTACGATGTGATGGATTTAGTAATGAAAGCCAACAATAAAAATAAATCCGCATATTAGTAAACGGGTAAAGGGGCACTCGGGTATTCGGCATAACGAAGTAGCAAAGAAGGAGCTTCCACTTTAACACTTTCATCATGTTTCAAAAAAAAAAAAAAAAAAAAAAAAAACAGGCGTACGATCAATGGAAACAGGAGTGAGAAGTATCTCGGCAGAAAAATGGCTTTTCGTTCGCTTCAGTGCAGTCAGTGCAGTATACCAACAAATCCGTGATACGGTCAGAAAAATCTCCCAAGGATATGTGTGTTATTAATCATTAGAATAAAGTTGAGACATGCATGTTTCCCTCCACACCTCTACAGGATTTGAGTGGTAGACTCTCCCACATGTAGTGAATATCCAGGAGACGACGCAGATCCTGATCGTATCATTTTGAGACATTTCAAATACGCTCCACATCAAAATAAACTGCGGAAAAAACTCGCAGAAATGAAGAATCCTTTGTCAACAAATATTAAAACATTCACGAGTGATAACAACCGCAAAATCAATGGTTTGATAGTACATCAACTACAAGACACGGAGACAAAACTCTGACACAGAAAATACTGAATTTGTATTTTGTATATCCATAAAATAGACGTGTACTAAAAATGTAGTTGCACTCACTAACTGAAGCAATTATAATGGCTTCACAGTTTGCCACCGAAAGCAAATAAGATTAATTTAAAAATTGTCTTCTGCCTGTGATGTAAGCAACGGTGCCTCTGTTGATTAGTTCAGGAACTGCCAAATACAATGCTTTTCAAACAACTGCAGAGTTGTCTGACGTGGCGAGTAGGTCCCAGATGACGGTACACGAGGAAACGTGTTGGACTTCCTGTGGCAACAGGGCGGGCGATAAAAAAGTAACCAAATGCGATTTGCCGGATGTTATGCGGCACTGAACCCAAAGCGAAAAATCAGTATATTGGACGATGTCCAACACTGGAGTTTGGGAGACTGGAGACTAATTTATATACAGTCATCGAGATTTACGTTTTCCATGGTTTCCTTAAATTGCGACGGTCACTCCAAAATAAATGCACAACGGTTTGTTAAACATCCAATTTATTCTCCATACCTCTGATATTTTTGCAGTATGTTGATATAACCTGAGAGAGAAAAGGTCATTTTTCCACGTAATATGCGTCCCTTTGAAACGCCTTGCGACGCTAAAGTACTAAGGCCTGTGTCTGCGTGGTAGGAGTCAGGACCAGCACGTCTGAGCCACTGTCTAGCATCCTTCACAAAGGAGTTATCGTCTTCAAATATCATTCTGCGTAGATATTCCATCAGTTTACAAACGAGGAGGTAATTACACGGTGCCAGATCCTGGCTGAGCGGTGGGTGTTTCAATTCTGTACACCCAAGCTTCATGACCTCCCTAGTGGTTTTCTCACTGCCATGCGGCCGGGCGTTATCATGCAACAGCACAACGTCGTGGTTTTGTCGATTTTGTCGAACGCGACATGTTGAAGCATTAAGGTTTTAAAGGGTTGCACATACGCGTCATAACTGATAATGGTTCCGTGTGCCACAAACTCCACAAGCAACAGTCCTTCTCTATGACTTTTCCTACTGAAGGCGCAATGTTGAACTTCTTCTTCAGCGAGTTTCCATGATAGCATTCCACCACTGGCTTTTCGTTCCCCCTTCAAAACTCCCGCAGTGCCAGATTCGCTACGAAGGCAAAAGTCAGCAAATGTCTTAGGGGGCACCGCGCCAGTGTGTAAAAATATAAAGTTATGTATGATTGGTATTCTACCTACCGACCAACAGAAAGATGGTGAAGTCTAAATCTGCAGCGTGTAGTAACAATTTTAGCTCATTTATAAAAGTGAGCGCTGGGCACACACACATTATGCGTCGTAAGCTGACAACACCGCAACACCTACGGAGGAATCCCCTAGTGTTGTCCGAGGTAGTCGCAATAACCCGATCAATTACAGTAGGGGTCCATTGATTACCAATAAGAAAGTAATTCAAGTATTACGTATTTATTGTTCTAAGTTTACTATTAGGCTCATTCATTTCTTCTGCAATGTATTTACTTTTCTTACAGTACTTTTGCTAAGAATCACCTAGAGTAAAGGTTGCTTCCTTGTTGGTGGACAATTGTTGTACAGTATGTTGTAGTTTCTTGATTCATGTTTTTTGTCAGTCGCTGTGGACTGACAGGTTACAATATTACTGTTCAACAAGATAAGAACGTATTAAGAGAGTCATATATAATTTCATCTAGTGATTGTTAAATTTTCCACAGGGAAATGAAAAGCGCTGAGGAATAAGGTAAACTTATTTTGTTTATGTGTGCCACCAAGGGTCTATGTACAACGCATATAACTATGTTGGTATAAATTGTCGGTATTTCATCTGATAATAAAATGTTATCGTTACAATTAATTTACTTCCGAATACAATAAAGAGTTATTTGCCATTGAGACACTAGGCGTGGCATTGATTTTTTGAGACCACCCATAAAATAGCATAGGATTCGGTGCCGAGTTTCAAACAGAGCATCCATCCACGCTGGTGGATCCTTGTTTGTGAAAATACGAAGAAAAAAAATTCTTCGGTGGCACTAAACCTTTAAAAATAACATGAATTGACTCAGTATCTTCGTAGATAATGGCTAAGGTTCTAGCTATGTAAACCAGAGGCGCGATTTCAATCCTTATAGCACGTTAATTTCTTTTAAATGGCTATCAAAATGATTGTGGTCTTTTTTATTCTTTTAACCTGATTTTAAATAAAATTCGATTCTTAAATTTAATATCTGATCCACGAATATTTCATTTCAATTACTGCATTAACTTTTTTACTTTGCACAAATTTAATGAAGTGAATTTGTAATTAAAAATTTGATTGCAGTAAGGTAGTGTTCATAAAGACTCAATGTTTTAAATGTTTTTATGACGATAGCCATCCAAGAAATTGTACATATCGTTTTGAGACAAAAGTAAAGTGCTGTTTTATTTTATATCCTATACTTTAAGGTCCAAAGCAAATCAATGGCCTTTTCTTAGCATTTGCTAAGTGCCGTTCTTAGCATTTGCTAAGTACCGCGCATTAGCTGACCTCTCACCACATTCTTGCACAGAACGCATCTCCAGAAGTCTCGTAACGTCACAGAATATCACTGAACAGTGTTTGCGTGTTTCTTTGCGAGATCCATCAACTTCCTCGGAACCCACCTGGTGCAGACCTATTCAACCTCAACTGCTTCAGTATTCTGCACACACTCCCTTCTCCTACGGTCATTCGTGTTGATTGTTCGCTCACTGCTTTTTGTTCGTCATCAGAATCAGATTTAGAATACAGTGAACGTTTTCAGAAATCTGTGTAGTGCTTCGTCAGGCACTGCACATGTGGGCGCGAGTATTGGCGCATCCACTTTCACCAGATAATCCGCTTGTCCAACAGTTAACTGTAGTGCGATCAACAGCGTTTGCTCTTGTGAATGTTTCTCACAGTCTCGTCCTCAGAACACAGGAACTCTATAACAGCATGATGCCTCAGACAAACATTAAGTACAGCAGTCATCTTGACGGAGTTCTACGACAGTGCGCCTTGCAGAAACAAATTGATTTATGAGAGGTGTTCAGTGAGTAATGGGACACTTTTTTTCTTCACCAATTTCGGTTAAAGAATACGGAATTGTTTGTGAGATATCGTGAAATATTCCTGCTTTTGCCCCTACAGTTTAATGAAGCTCTGATGGTGGCGGCGGTATACATAGACTTCAAAATGGCGTCTTTAACAGAGGTATGTTCCAAGCTGTGGCGTCTGCGTCTCCTTGGAGTTCACACGACTCGGTAGTGATAGTTGTCCCAGCCGGTACGACGTGGAACGGCGTCCGTCGGTCACGACAACGCCACCCTGTAACTAGTAGAAAAACACAAACTCCTTGCGTGGTTTTCTTTTGTTGTGAGTCCGCGACGGACTTTTCAGCTTGCTCGAACTGGCTAGCTTTAGTTCTTCTTTTTATTACGCCCGTTTAGATACTGGATGTTGAATATTAATAATATAAAGTCTTGAATCTTCAATGCATCGACCAGGTCGTGGCCACATTATGGAATTGCGAGGATGTTAAGCTGATAAATTGTTATTCTGTCGTCAAGACGTCGCTACGTCGCGTGTTCAATAACTTCACGATGCAGTTCCAGAGATTACATTTACAGGGTTATTACAAATGATTGAAGCGATTTCACAGCCCTACAATAACTTTATTATTTGAGATAATTTCACAATGCTTTGCACACACATACAAAAACTCAAAAAGTTTTTTTAGGCATTCAAAAATGTTCGATATGTGCCCCTTTAGTGATTCGTCAGACATCAAGTCGATAATCAAGTTCCTCCCACACTCGGCGCAGCATGTCCCCATCAATGAGTTCGAAAGCATCGTTGATGCGAGCTCGCAGTTCTGGCACGTTTCTTGGTAGAGGAGGTTTAAACACTGAATCTTTCACATAACCCCACAGAAAGAAATCGCATGGGGTTAAGTCGGGAGAGCGTGGAGGCCATGACATGAATTGCTGATCATGACCTCCACCACGACCGATCCATCGGTTTTCCAATCTCCTGTTTAAGAAATGCCGAACATCATGATGGAAGTGCGGTGGAGCACTATCCTGTTGAAAGATGAAGTCGGCGCTGTCGGTCTCCAGTTGTGGCATGAGCCAATTTTCCAGCATGTCCAGATACACGTGTCCTGTAACGTTTTTTTCACAGAAGAAAAAGGGGCCGTAAACTTTAAACCGTGAGATTGCACAAAACACGTTAACTTTCGGTGAATTGCGAATTTGCTGCACAAATGCGTGAGGATTCTCTACCGCTCAGATTCGCACATTGTGTCTGTTCACTTCACCATTAAGAAAAAATGTTGCTTCATCACTGAAAACAAGTTTCGCACTGAACGCATCCTCTTCCATGAGCTGTTGCAACCGCGCCGAAAAATTCAAAGCGTTTGACTTTGTCATCGGGTGTCAGGGCTTGTAGCAATTGTAAATGGTAAGGCTTCTGCTGTAGCCTTTTCCGTAAGATTTTCCAAACCGTCGGCTGTGGTACGTTTAGCTCCCTGCTTGCTTTATTCGTCGACTTCCGCGGGCTACGCGTGAAACTTGCCCGCACGCGTTCAACCGTTTCTTCGCTCACTGCAGGCCGACCCGTTGATATCCCCTTACAGAGGCATCCAGAAGCTTTAAACTGCGCATACCATCACCGAATGGAGTTAGCAGTTGGTGGATCTTTGTTGAACTTCGTCCTGAAGTGTCGTTGCACTGTTATGACTGACTGATGTGAGTGCATTTCAAGCACGACATACGCTTTCTCGGCTCCTGTCGCCATTTTGTCTCACTGCGCTCTCGAGCGCTCTGGCGGCAGAAACCTGAAGTGCGGCTTCAGCCGAACAAAACTTTATGAGTTTTTCTACGTATCTGTAGTGTGTCGTGACCATATGTCAATGAATGGAGCTACAGTGAATTTATGAAATCGCTTCAATCATTTGTAATAGCCCTGTACTTAAGCACAGTTCAGAATGCGTCGTAATCTTGGGACAAATCGATGACTGTTCACTGTTAAATCATCATGAATTCATTCAGTTCATAATATTGTAATAGTCAATTTTCACTAATACCCATGATCATGTCTATTCAATTATGTAGCCGACACGAAGAATTAAAGTTTGAATCCAATTTTATTGTTCCTTTTAATTAATTGTCCCTATGCTGAGCACGCACACCGATTTCTCACTCAGGGAATTGCTTCCGTTTGCATCAGTAATCCTGTTGTTGACGACAACTTCTGACAACTCGGCGCAGTTGTACATTCTTCGTGTTTGCGTTTGTCTATTATCTACTCGAGACTAATAATTGTTTTTCTGTTGGCGATCTTTCTTTTTCAATGTCCTTGAATGTTTGTGCTGATTCAGCATCGTGAAGGCTAAGTCCCGTCACAAATCTGACATGATTTAATTTTGTTGCGAATCTCCCTATCTCATTATCTTGCTAACGGTAAAGATGACTTTGTTTTTCTGAATAATAATTCAATCTATATCGCAAAACTTTCAAATTTCCGATTAGCTTAAAACAATCTAGTTGCGCTTACATGCATGCTACTATCGCAATAGTACTAGAGCGCGACTAGATAGCTACTAAAGCTAACATTTCCATTTCCGAGTTACACTGTAGTCACATCGAATTTCCTTTTGGATGCGGCTACGACTCTCTTCTATGGTAAATGTTATCTTTGAGCAATTTACCATCTGGGCTTTAACCTTCGTTATTAGTTATTTTGCAATTCTTTCTTTGATGTCTTTGTTGCGTATCTTATCAAATTCTTTCATACAGTCTCTATTTCATGATAAATATTATTATTCATCTGACATTCCTGTTAATCAAATTATCACAAGTGTAAAATTTGTCATTGTAGCTGCCGTCACTATCAGGATGACTAATTTTCCTACTTCTTTTACCACAAGGGGTTGTTTATTAGGGTTTCTGTAATTTGGGTGTTACAAAGCAGAGAGCTGTCATTGAGTTTCTTTGGCGGAAAACCAGAGCATCACAGATATTAATAGGCTATGGAGACTTAGCAGTGAACAAAAGCACGGTGAGCCGTTGGGCAAAGCGTCTGTCAACATCGAAACAAGGTCGAGCAAACCTGCCTGATCTCCCACGTGTCAGTCTGCCACACTCCGTTGTGACTTCTGCAATGTTGGAACGTGCGGACACTCTCATTCTGGGTGGTCGACGGATCACACTCAAACTCCTCTCTGCTCAACCGGATGTCTCTGTTGATAGTTTTGACACTCTCATCCACCAGTTGGGGTACGCAAAGGAGTATGCCCATTGTGTTCCTTGCCACCTAGCGGCTGGCCATAAAGAGCAATGAAGGACCATCTGTGAAGAATTGTTTGTGTAATTCACGGGGAGCAATATGCAACCGATGTGAAGCTTATTGATACTGGAAGGCGTTGGCCCTGACGTCGACCATGAGGGAATACAGGCCCTCCTAATAATGTGGGGTAAGGCAGTCGCATAGAATGGAGATTATGTTAAAAATAGGGTTTTGTAGCAAAATAGAGTGAGGAACAATATGGTGTATTGGAATACTGAATAAAAGAAACCGGCTTTCAGAAAAAATGTTGGGTAATTTATTGAACGCCCCTCGAAAATTTGAATACAAGTGGGAATAATGTTTTTCTAATCTCTGTGAATGGCAAAGATGCGCATTTCTTTTGGAGTGACCCTCGCAGTTCATCCTGGGATCTCATACACGACGAGCACTGCACAAGCCGTTGAAATCTTTGTCACTGGGTCATAGGCAGTATAGATACATCTGCCGACAGGTGGACGCGCTGATGGACGGCATCGATTTCTACACGAAGATCTCGCGCGCTCGCTTCGAGGAGCTGTGTATGGACCTGTTCCGGTCGACGCTGCCACTGGTCGAGAAGGCGCTGGCGGACGCGCACCTCAGCAAGGCAGCGGTGCACGACGTCGTGCTGGTCGGCGGGTCGACGCGCATCCCGCGCGTGCAGTCCATGCTGCGCGACATGTTCAACGGCAAGCAGCTCTATGCCTCCATCAACCCGGACGAGGCCGTCGCCTACGGCGCGGCCGTCCAGGTCCTCTCAGCCGCTTCTTCTCACTACGAACTTGCTCTGTAGGCGTACGCTATCATCTCTGGGCGGTGGTTGATGGGAGTAGCGGAATGGATACACGAGGGCTGTTCAGAAAGTATCCGACTTTTATTTATGAAATCAGTCTTTATTCAGGTACAATTGTTGGACACTAGCCACATTCGAGGTAGTCCCCTTGAGCTTATACACAACTCTCCCAACGCCACTGATGGAAGTATGCTGGAAAGTCCCTGTTGGTATGGTGCGTAGCTGCTTCAACGAATTCTGCATAGTGCCTTCCCTGTTCCGTAATCTGGTCCCTTTCAGAGTATTTTACAGTTTACGGAAAAGCCGGAAGTCACTTGAAGCTACGTCACAGGAACAGGGAGGCTGACAAACCACAGCCGTGTTGTGTTTGGCAAAAAAACTCTGAATTAATTCAGAATAATGAGCGGGTGCATTATCGTCGTGAAGTTACCAACTGCCTGCTGCCCACAAGCCACCGCTGCCTCCCTACGAAGCCGACCTTGCACTGCCAGCCATCCACAGAGAAGCAGACCTCCGACATTAGCCTCACTGGTCTCTGGTGCCAGGACTTAGGTATTCACCGGACTGCTACTGTGTTAGTGCTATTGCACAGCCGCCCAAAATAGTGATCCTTTTCAAAAATGGCTCAAATGGCTCTGAGCACTATGGGACTTAACATCTGAGGTCATGAGTCCCCTAGAACTTAGAACTACTTAAACCTAACCAACCTAAGGACATCACATACATCCATGCCCGAGGCAGGATTCGAACCTGCTACCGTAGCAGCAGCGCGTTTCCGAACTGAAACGCCTAGAACCGCTCGGCCACAGTGGTCGGCGTCAGATTTGAACGGCATATTATTGACGCATGGGGAACGTGTTGAAATAAAAAAAAATTAACGAAAATTTTACCAATAGATGGCGCTGTAGGCGTCTTAACGTAAATGAGGTCGGCTACAATTGGCGCATGAATCGCAATACGACTGCTCTGATTTGAGTTGCACATTACATCATCCGCACTGTTGAATTTTCATGACTGCACGAGTTCAGCAGTCAACAGTTGTGGCACAGTTAGTTAAGTAAAGCTATCCATCACGGCAAGGTCGTACCACATCGGATGGGAAAAATCGGTTTTTAATTGTTCTGAGACAAAAACCGCATAAAAAGCAAAATGACGTCAGTTTTTAATCGTCCTGCGGCCAAAACACGCATAAAAACCAGAATGACTGGTTTATAATTGTCATAAGACAGATGCAATACATATTCAACATGCTGTCCACCGTTACCTGCCACAAGCTGAAATCGAGAAACAGCATGTTCCACGACAGATCTGTGTGTCTAGGGGGTCACGTTAAGAATGCATTGCACAGAGCGTGCCTTCAGTTCAGCTATGTTCGCAACTGGAACACCGAACACGACATTTTTCAGATAACCGCACAGACAGAAGTCATACGGATTAAGATCAGGTGATCTAGACGGCCAGGGAATCTGGAAGGCTAGGAAAATGACGGCTGATAATTCTAGTATTCCCGAAATGCCTCTGCAGCAGCCGTCTCACTGGTTGCGCAGTGTGCGGAGGAGCGCCTTTCGTGCTGTTGAAACGTTGGAATGACGTTGGTGCGCAAAATACTCTTATACAGTTACCAGTGATGGTACAAGCAACAAGACACGCGGGTCTCATATGCTCGAAAAAATATGGGCCTGCGATAAACGATGCCTACAGAATGAAGTAGCACTACTTGATGCACATGCGGATTTTCCGTTGCCAATATTCTGCAATTGTGCGTATTGACATCTGTCCACAGAATGTTCCATGGCTATTCATTGTCCACTTCCGTGCGAGCAAGAAAATCCAGTGGGAATGTTTGTTTTGCTGGCAGGTCAGTAGGAAACAACTCCTGAACATGAATAATTTTGTAATAGCAGCAATGAAGAATACTGTTGTTGTTGTGGTCTTCAGTCCTGAGACTGGTTTGATGCAGCTCTCCATGCTACTCTGTCCTGCGTAAGCTTCTTCATCTCCCAGTACCTACTGCAACCTACATCCTTCTGAATCTGTTTAGTGTATTCATCTCTTGATCTCCCTCTACGATTTTTACCCTCTGTGCTGCCCACCAATACTAAATTGGTGATCCCTTGATGCCTCACAATATGTCCTACCAACCGATCCCTTCTTCTAGTCAAGTTGTGCCACAAATTTCTCTTCTCCCCAGTTCTATTCAGTACCTCCCCATTGGTTATGTAATCTACCCATCCAATCTTCAGCATTCTTCTGTAGCACCACATTTCGAAAGCTTCTATTCTCTTCTTGTCTAAACTATTTATCGTCCACGTTTCACTTCCATACGTGGCTACACTTCATACAAATACTTTCAGAAACGACTTCCTGACACTTAAATCTATACTCGATGTTAACAAATTTCTCTTCTTCAGAAACGCTTTCCTTGCCATTGCCAGTCTACATTTTATATCCTCTCTACTTCGACCATCATCAGTTATTTTGCTCCCCAAATAGCAAAACTCCTTTACTACTTTAAGCGTCTCATTTCCTAATCTAATTCCCTCAGCATCACCCGATTTAATTCGACTACATTCCATTACGCTCGTTTTGCTTTTGTTGATGTTCATCTCATATCCTCCTTTCAAGACACTGTCCATTCCGTTCAGCTGCTCTTCCAGGGCTACAGTCGCAGGTTCGAATCCTGCCTCGGGCATGGATGTGTGTGATGTCCTTAGGTTAGTTAGGTTTAAGTAGTTCTAAGTTCTAGGGGACTGATGACCACAGAAGTTAAGTCCCATAGTGCTCAGAGCCATTTGAACCATTTTGCTCTTCCAGGCCCTTTGCTGTCTCTGACAGAATTACAATGTCATCGGCGAACCTCAAAGTGTTTATTTCTTCTCCGTGAATTTTAATACCTACTCCGAATTTTTCTTTTGTTTCCTTTACTGCTTGCTCAATATGCAGATTGAATAACATCGGCGATAGGCTACAACCCTGTCTCACTCCCTTCCCAACCACTGCTTCCCTTTCATGCCCCTCGACTCTTATAACTGTCATCTGGTTTCTGTACAAATTGTAAATAGCATTTCGCTCCCTGTATTTTGCCCCTGCCAATATTAGACAGGATTTTATGCAGTGTGCTTGCGGGCATGTCCAACGTTCGGGCAATTCCCCGTGCACTGCATGTTTGCAAATCACCGCTTACCCCTTCTGCAGTGCTGTGACCACATCTTCGACACATTTCGTATTAAGTGTTTTCCTCCCTTTGCCACAGTGCACTGCGAAAGAACCTGTCTTTTAGAACTTTTTAATCATTTTCTCCAGATCCTTAGCAGATATCGGACCAATACCTTTCTCACACACTTGACTCTCCGGAACTTCTGCAAGGCTACCGGCGCACAGTCATCGTTATCGTAAAAGAGGTTTACCAGTAGCGCGCGATCCTTCAGGGAGACAAGTCACAATGGGCATCTCGCACCAAATCTGAGCATCAACCGCGGGCCGAGCGTCTGTAGGTGTGTATATTCGGACGCTTACAGCTCCATCTACTGGTAAAATTTTCGTTAATTTTTTTGTTCCATGGCGTTTCGCCCGGCGTCAATAATACGCTGACGCTGATCAAATTTGACGTCATTCTGGGCACAGCTTCTCTTTCGGCAGCGTTTTGAAACTGGGACTTCAATTATAGACTCCCTGTAGATCGGCGCTAGGAGCGGCTCCTAGGAGCGATGTGGCTGCCGCCGGTCAGTGACATGAGCGCCTCTGCTCGCAGCAGCGGCATCCATAGGTACCCCTGACAACACGCTTTTGTTGTCGTTGTCGTCCGGAACTACACCGAAGAGCCAAAGAAACTGGTACGCCTGCCTGGTATCGTGTAGGGCTCCCGCGAGCACGCAGAAGTGCCGCAATGCGACGTGGCATGGACTCGACTAATGTTTGAAATAGTGCTGGAGGGAACCGACACCATGAATCGTGCAGCACTGTCCATGAATCCGTAAGAGTGCGAGGAATAGAGATCTCTTCTGAACACCCCTCCAGATATGCTCATTAATATTCATGCCTGGGGAGTTTGGTGGCCAGCGGAGATGTTTAATTTCGGAAGAGTCTTCCTGAAGCCACTCTGTAGCAATTTTGGACGTGTGGGGCGTCGCATTGTCGTGTTAGAATTGCCCAAGTCCCTCGGAATGCGCAATAGACATGAATGGATGCAGGTAATTTGACAGAATGCTTACATACGTATCACCTGTCAAAGTCGTATATAGACGTATCAGAGGTCCCATATCACTCCAACTGCACACGTCCCACATCATTACAGAGTCTCCACCAGCTCGAACAGTCTCCTGCTGACATGCAGGCTCTGTAGAGTCATGAGGTAGTCTCCATACTCAAACACGTCCATCCGCTCGATACAATTTGAAACGAGAGTCGTCCGACCAAGCACCATGTTTCCAGTCGTCAACAGTACAATTTCGGTGTTGACGGGCCAGGCGAGGCGTAGAACCTTGTGTCGTGCAGTCATGTACAAGAATGGGTTTTCGGCTCTGAAAGCCCATATCGGTGATGTTTCGTTGAATGGTTCGCACGCTCACACTTGTTGATCGTCCAGCATTGAAATTTGCAGCAATTTGCGGAAGGGTTGCGCTTCTGTCACGCTGAACGATTCTCTTCAGTCGTCGCTGAGCCCGTTCTTGCAGGATCTTTTTCCGGCCGATTCCTGATATTCAGGGTACACTCATGAAATGATTGTACGGGAAAATACCAACTTCATCGCTACCTCAGAGATGCCGTGTCCCATCGCTGGTGCGCCGATTATAACACCACGTTCAAACTCACTTAAATGTTGATAACCTGCCATTGTAGCAGCAGTACCGATCTAACAACTGCGCCAGACTCTTGTTGTCTTATTTAGACGTTGCCGACCGCAGCGCCGTGTTCTGACTGTTTACATATCTCTGTATTTGAATACGCATGCCTATACCAGTTTCTTTGGCGCTTTAGTTCTCACTGCTGTGGCCCCTACGAGCCCGCTTTTCATCTATCCACGGCGCTGTCCTGTCATGTTGATGGTCTATGTTTCCCGAAATATCAGAGTTCCCGTGTGTGAGTACAAAATTCTGATTAATTACTCTTGGTGCTTGGTAAGCAGAGCTCTTATATCAGATCGCAGATCCAGTAGTCTATTGAAGGTGGTATTGGATAAAAGCGGTGGGATTGACGAATTTTAACTGAAGCCAGTAAGTTAAATTTGGTTTCGTGTAAACTGAAGGTGTGATGTTATGGTGTCATCTTTTTACGTACCGGCATTGCCTTTGAGCTGTTATCTTGTTTTGTTTGTGGTGGAGATTACAGGCCGTAGTTGCCAGCAGCCAACTAGAGGCATGAGTGAACTGTTAGCGGTGTACATCTTCCATCCAGAGATCGTATTGCGGAATGTTTCTGAAAGTAGTTAGATGGTACAGAGCATTTATTGGTAACATAGAAAAAGTGATAATTATAATCCTGCCTCGCGGGCCAAACAGAGACTGGCGACCCTTATTTCTTACTTGAGTACTCAACAGTGGTGAGATTTAATCCATATCCGTCAATAAGTATTTCCGAGTAAATGTTACGAGCAGTACATGTGTAGTTTGTCTCACGTGCTGCACATCAGAAACTATGAGTGCATTCTGGCCGAGTCCACGAGTGTGACATCATGGAAACGACAAGGACGAAATCGACAGGATATTTCAGAGTTAAACCTCATACTGAGAATTATAAACAGTCACTAATCTCCTGCACCATTCGAGAATGTAACAGGAAAGAGAGAAATTATACTGATACCAGAAGTATCCATGGACACACACTGTAATGCGGCTTGAGGATTATACACTGATGACCATTAATGCCGCAACACCAAATTTTACTTATTGTGCAAATACAGTGTGTCTCAAACCGTTTGTCGAATTAAAAAAGGTGATAGTGGGACCACAACCGATTATATTGAGATGGGGAACCAGTGGTCGGAAATGCATAGTTATTGTGTTGTGGACATACACACTATACATCGCATATCAACAGCGTAGCTCATAGTAAGTGTTGAAAGCGACGACCGCCCTTCCCAATACATGTATTGCAAAGGCGCATGCAGTTCTTGGAGGCTGTGCCCGTTGTTGTCCACAGAGGGATGTGGTTTCAGCACGACTGTGCACCAGCCCACTTCGATGCCAGTGCTCTCGAGCACCAGAAAAACACGTACGCTCACTGTCGGATTGGAAGGGAAATTTTTGGAAATTTATGGTAAGGTCTTATGGGACCAAACTGCTGAGGTCATCGATTCCTAAGCCTACACACTACTTAATCTAAATTAAACTAACTTACGCTATGGACAACACACACACCCTTACTCGAGGGAGTACTCGAACCTCCGACCGGGAGAGCCGCACGGACCGTGACAAGGCGCCTCTAGACCGTGCGGCTACCCCGCGCGGCGGGAAGGGAAGGTCCTGTCCCATGATCAGCACGATCGCCGGATCTCACGGCTCTGGACTTTTTCAAGACTTTGGTGTATGAAACGCCCGTTGAAATGGATGAAGACTTGATTGCTAGGGCCCAAGCTGACTGTCCGCTGGTACATCAGGCACTGGGGATCTTTGAAAGAAGGTGGCAAAACGTCATGGACTGTTGCTGTGCATTCACTGAGATTGACGGTCGCCCATTTGAACAGTTACTATGAGCTACGTTGTTGTTACGCAGTTATGCTGTGTATGTTCACAACACGATAAATATGCATTTCCAACCACTGGTTCTCTATCTCACTATAATCGGTTGTGGACCCACTACCACCCGTTTCAGTTTGAGCCAAAAACTTTGAGACTCCCTCTCTACTACATTAGGGAGAATACACGATTAAATTTTCGGGTGTGCAGGATGTGAAATTTATTACACAAAGCTGCCACCTCTTGCAGCAGCAGTGGCTCTAATACTTCTGAGTGTAGAATTAAACTGACGTTGGCTGGCAGATACTGGTACGTCGTTCCACACGGCTTTGATTCTATGCCACAGTTCATCGACGATAGTGACTAGCGAGTTGTGGTGTGACAGCCTCTCGTAAACCCAGAGAGAGATCTGCTGCCCATGATAAAAGTCGAACAGCCTCTGCATTAAGGTGAGTGAACACAGCATGGGCAAGATGTGGTCTTGCGTTATCTTGTTTGGCGATAGTGTCATGGAAACCTCGAAGATATGGCACTGTCATCAGTCTTAATACATCAGAAATGTATCAGTCCAAATTACCGCTATGTGAACCGTAGGTGATCTTGTCGAGTACTCAGTAGCATCCATACTATCACTCCAGGGTGCTGTTCCCATGTGACTGTGATGAATGCTGTACGTGGTGGACACCCATGCCAAGCTGAAAACGTTATTGTCAACTAATTTTTTTTTCTTTTCAATTTTTCATTCTAAGGCAGTGATGCTGTGTTTCACTGCTGAGAGATGTTCCTGGGTCTGGGCTGGTTTCATACTGGAGCCTGCTGGATATGGCCTATTACTCACATTCAGTTAACGTGGATAGCTTTCTCATAGTGAGTACTGATGACTAGGCCATACTTGCAAAGTCTCTTCTAACAGCCAATCAGATGGTTGTGAACGGTCACGTGAGGAGCCCAGAACCGACTTGTGAAAGTACACTGTCAGCGCCAAGACGCTCTCTTGCTAACCAGGCCTTGAGCCAACTGCAAGTACCTTCCTGCTTCTCCTTAATCGGGTGCTATAAGCCTTTAGTCTGGCTCTCGGTAATCTGCCACTATCTGCATCTTACAGCTGTATAGATTCGGGCTAGATTTAGTGGAATAAACCTGCAGCCAGTGTTTTCCATTTCTGTGTTCTTTTACTCACCCAGATGTCCACATTCTTCCTCCCTCACGCCATTATCGGCAAATCCTGTACAATACCATATAACTATGTTCGTTCTGCTGGGAGCCTTCAGACATGTCCATCATATGCTGTGGTGGGACCAGGACTTGTCTGAAAAGTGGACGTGGTGGCACTCCTGTATCCGCTGTTGTTGTTAGGCGAACAACCACTGGCCTGCCTTTCTGTGCTGCAGTGTCAAGGGAAGCTGCAATAATAGTTGCTGTCCTAACAGTCCAACGTGCTCCACACATTGTTGCATTGTCCATATGAATTCTTGTCTTCCTATTTCCTGACTCGATGTACAAGAGGTGGCAGTAGGTAGGTAATGCTGGTTCAAGCACAGTGTGTGTCACTGATTACATCATCGATGACCTCATCAATGGCATGCTCTGTGCTTGATCCGGCACTACATACCTACTGATGGCTGCAAAGCCAAGCAAACAATGTAACTGTCTTGTAGGATGCTTTTAGCCAGGGTGTTGAGCATTGTCCTTCTATGAATTCGACATTCGTATAACAGTTGCGAGATTCAGATGTGAGCAGTAATATTATGGAGTGATAAACCACAATCTTTACAGGCCATGATCCTGTCATTCCATCCCACAAAAACATAACATGATCTTTGAACAAATAAACAACATTTGAGTGCATAGTAACATCTTTAACTTTTGTCATGGGATAGCGATATTCATAAACACAGATGGCAGTAGTATTTCACGCATAAGGTATAAAAGAGCTGTGCATTGGCAGAGCTGTCATTTGTACTCAAGTGATTCACGTGAAAAGGTTTTTAACTTGATTATGGCTACATGACAGCACTTAACAGACTTTGAACGCAGACTGGTAGCTAGAGCTAGATGCATGGGACATTGCATTTCGGAAATCGTTAACGAATTCAATACTCCAAGATCCATAGTGTCAAGAGTGCGCCAAGAATAATAAATTTCAGGCATTATCTCTTACCACAGTCAACGCAGCGGCCGACAGCCTTCACTTAACGACCAAGAGCAGGCATTTGAATACATTGTCAGTGATAACAGACAAGCATCACTACGTGAAATAACAGCAGAAATCAACGTGAGACGTACGACGAACTTACTCATTAGGACAGTGAGGTGGAATCTGGCGTCAGTGGGCTATGGCACCAGACAACATACACGAGTGCCATTGCTAACAGCACGGCATCACGTGTAAGCACCTCTCCTGGCCTCGTGACCATATCGATTGGACCCTAGATGACTGGAAAACAGTGGCCTGGTCAGATGAGTCCCGATTTCAGCTGGTAAAAGTTGATGGTATGGTTCGGTTGTGGCGTAGATCCCACGAAGCCATGGACCTAGGTTGTCAACAGGGCAACTGTGCAAGCTGGTCCTGGCTCCACAATGGTGTGGCCTGTGTTTACATGGAGCGGACTGCGACCTCTGGCTCAACTGAACCGATCATTGACTGAAAATGGTTATATTAGGCTACTTGGAGATCATTTGCAACCATGTATTGACTTCATGTTCCCAAAAAACAATGAAATTTGTGTAGATGACAATGCGCCATTTCACCAGGCCACAATTATTCGTGATTGATTTGAAGGACATTCTGCATAATTTAAGCGAATGATTTAGCTACTCGGATCGCCCGACATGAGTTCTATCGAACATTTATGGGACATAACTAAGAGGTCAGGTCAATACATGTACAAAATCCTGCACCGGTAACAGTTCCGCAATTATGGCCGGCTATAAGGGCAGCATGACTCAATATTTCTGCTGGCGACTTCCAATGACTTGTTGAGTCCATGGCACGCCGAGTAGCTGCACTAAGCTTGGCAAAAGGATTCCGACATGAAATTATGAGGTATCTCATGACTTCTGTCACCTCAATGTAATATTATGTTGATTAATAACAACATAACACTACACACAAGAGGAAAACAAAAGTTAGAGACGTTATTACAGCTTTGTCAAGCATTTCCTGTCAACAAGTAGAAAAAATACAAGAAAATAGATCTGAGGCTCCAGAAAACGATGCAGCACATAACGTTCAACCAGACTTGCAAGAGGAACAACTTAAATCGAAACCAGCCACAGAAACGTTGAAATTATATGCAGAAAAGTGTTGGTTACTGAATGAGGTTAAGAGACTATATTCGCAAAGGCAGTACCAGAACATGATACTATGCGAAACATAAAATGCACACAACACACATACACAACGACAACAGCACACAGAAACAAAGTACATGTTATACTATGACTTATATACTTAATTGAACACACGGAGTGGCAAACTCACTAAAGAAACAGGGTCTCCATTCAGCATATAAAACTGTGCAAACTCACCAAACAAACTTACGCCAACCAACAATCAAAGGTGGAAATTCTAGGGATAAAAAAAATACTGACTTTAATGTCAAAGTTGTAATGCAGTATACATAGGCGTGACATGCAGAAATTTTAGAACAGTACAAGGAACATATCAGGTATTGGATGTATGAAACAAACCATTTCAGATTTGTAGAGCACTTAAAACATCATCTTAGCATCTTGCAACAAGATATGAAAATCATCGAGATAGCTAACCACAACAAATGCATTATAGCAATGCAGGACAACTACCACATTCAGAATCTCTTCGCAGAGAACGAACACATGATAAATGACAAGACACATATCAACAAATGCTTTACTAAACTTAATACAAGAAATGATAGCATAAAACAGTATCCGTTTGTATACCTAACCATGTTAATACAAGCCCACACACTTACCCACCCAAACACTCACTCCACCCACCCACCCTCCCAGACACACACACACACACACACACACACACACACGCACACACACACACACACACACACACACACACACACACACACACACACACACACACACACACACAGATGGGGAGAGAGAGAGAGAGAGAGAGAGAGAGAGAGAGAGAGAGAGAGAGAGAGAGAGAGAGAGAAGGGGGGGGGGAGGGGAGAAGTAATCTGCAGCTAAGCGGCTGTGTGTCCATATATTACTATATCACTGACGTCACAAACAGACTTTCGATAGTTGGCTATAACATTCAATGGCTGGTAACAAATGCAGGCCGGCCGAAGTGGCCGAGCGGTTCTAGGCGCTACAGTCTGGAACCGCGCGACCGCTACGGTCGCAGGTTCGAATCCTGCCTCGGCATGGATGTGTGTGATGTCGTAGGTTAGTTAGGTTTAAGTAGTTCTAAGTTCTAGGGGACTGATGACCAAAGAAGTTAAGTCCCATAGTGCTCAGAGCCATTTGAACCATTTGAACAAATGCAGGAATAACAACAAGCAATTAAGTGTTCATTTCCTAGGGCAGGGCAAATTAAATTTCGTATGGCAGTAAGCAGAAGAAGAACAGCTGTAAAACGGGAAAAAGAACGCATGTAGAGCAGCATCTCCGAAATCTGTAGGTAACGTGACACAGACGGAATGTGGCCTTGTATAGACGAGTAATTCTCTACTCTAGTGCAGGAGGAGAAAGCAGTCCATGGATACAAATGTCCTTTATGTTTATTATTTGTAAACATTCAATCTTCTTGTCACAGCTGTTGTTCACTTGAACACTGGTGAGTGTGACACACATTCCCTCACAGAGTCTCCCTGCAAGTTGATCTCCTAGCACCGTTCCCGTCAGCGACAGCGCATGTCCTGTGACACTGATTCAAGAGACCTGGCGCCATCTCAAGTGTCTGGGCCCATGTGCACAAAAGATTCAAAGCCGAACTCTCAGCCGGTAAAGTCATGGTGACGGTCCTGAAGGAGGTATTCTGTTTGACGCCCTCCCTCACGGATGGCTGTGGCTGGCCGCGTGAGGCCCAGCGCCACATGGCTGAGGATCTCAGTTCAAGTCTCTGAACTTGCGAAGGTGGCTCGACTTCGACAAGTAGGCAGCACAGTGTAAGGCTGCCAACGCACTCAGGCAGCACTAGGGCATTCAAAGCTCGATGATGGTGTGGGCTGCTGCATCAAAGGCACGAGGAGCGGTCAATAAGTTATGCAACCCTTTTTTTCTCGTCCAATTTCAGTTGAAGAAAATGTCGAATTTGTTGTGGGACACCTTGGAATATTCCCACTTCAGTCCCTATAGTTTTATGAAGTTTCGACAGATGGCGGTGCTATACATAGCCTTCAAAATGGCGTCCGTAACGGAGGTGTGTTCCAACCAGAGCTGAGTTTCTTTAGGCGGAAAACCAGAGCATCGCAGATATACACAGGCGCTTGTAGAATGTCTACGGAGACGTGGGAGTGAAAAAAAGCAGGGTGAGTCGTCTGTCATCTTCGCAACGAGGTCGAGGAAACCTGTCTGATGTCCAGACGGACGGCCGCAGGTGGTTGTCACTGCTGCAGTGTTGGAACAGGCGGACACTCTCATTCGAGGTGATCAGCGGATCACAATCAAACACCTCCCTGCACAACTGCGCGTCTCTGATGGTAGTTCTGACACAATTGTCCACCAATTGGGGTACTCACAGGTGAGTGCCCGCTTGATTCCTCACCGTCTAACAGTAGACCATAAAGAGCAATGGTGCAATGAAGAACTTTTTGTGCGGAATTGCTTGTGCGTTATGAGGCTGTATGTGACAATTTTTTTCGAACATCGTTACAGGTGACGAAACATGGGTTCATCACTTAGAACCGGTAACAAAACGGCAACTCGTGGAGTGGTACCCCACTATCTCTGCTCCGAAGAAAAAATTCAAAGCCAGTATAGTCATGGCGACGGTCTTCTGGGACTCTGAGAGAGTTACTCTGTTTGATGTCCTCCCTCATGATGTGACGATCAACTCGGAAAGTGTCCCTGATACATTACCCTCAGGAAATTGAAGAAACGACTCCAGCGTGTTTGTCGTCACAAAAACGCAAACGAACTTCTCGTTCTCCATGACAATGCAACGCCTCCAAAAATTCTGCGCACCCGAGAGGAGCTTACGAAACTTCATTGGGCTGATTTTTCTCATCCACCCTAGACCCAGATCTCGCACTTTCCGAGTTCCACCTGTCTGGCCCAATGAAGGTTTGCGCTCGTAGCAGTACGTGGGTGACTGGGAGGATATCGATGCTGATCATGAGGAGGAAGAAGTTCTGTCGCATTCCTCCATCTCGCAGAAAGTTCTTGGATAGTGTCAGAATCCATGGCCTCAGTCATTGGCTTCGGCGTCGATCAGTAGAGTGGTACCATGCGGGTATTTAGGCCGTCCCAATACGGTAGCATAATGCCGTCACATTGAACACAGATTACGTTAAAAATTAGGGTTTTGTAGCCAACAGAGTGGGGAATAATATGATGTGTTGGCATCCTGAATAAAACGAACCTGCTTTCAGGAAAAAAAAAATTGCTACATTACTTACTGAACGCTCCTCACACATCGTCGTCTTGACGGTAGCATTCCACACAGGCGAGACATCATAACATAGTCCAGTTGTCCAAAGATGACTGGCTGGCTGTGTGGATATAAATACTGCTATCTGGAGCTGATCATGAGGAGGAAGAAGTTCTGTCGCATTCCTACATCTCGCAGAAGGTTCTCCGTGGCCCCAGTCATTGCCTCGCGGAAGTAGACTGAAGCACGGAAGCTGCCCACGCTGAAGGGCGCTGTATCAGGCATAAGTCATTGGCTGCAGTGATCAGTGCCTGAAACTGGGCGTTCTGGCTACAGGGTCTGTTAGTTCATTGCAGTAGAAACGTAAACTACTATTACATATCAGAAAAGCAGAAAATCCCAGAACAGTTTATAATTTCAGTGTGTAATGTCGAATATGTGAAAGGAAATAGTACGCATTAACACAAATGTGTCTATATCTCAGGCCACTGAAGATCCCTTTCATTAAAAAAGATGAAACACATGTGGCACAAGAGATTTCTTTAATTGAATTGTAATTAGACGGATACAAAGTAATAATTGTCAACGTGATATTCAAATGTCATTTCCGAATGAAATTTCTACTGTGTAATCTTTCCTTATATACAGAATACGGATGATGTTATTGCTACATATTTTGTACAGTTCCCGCTATAATGATAATCATTTGATTCCAATCTGTATGAGGGGTGTTCAGTAAATAATGGAGCACATTTTTTTCTGAAAGCAGGTTGCTTTTATTCAGGATTCCAGTGCACCATATTATTCCCCACTCTTTTGACTGCTAAACACTATTTTTCAACATAATCTCCGATCAGTGCGAGGCGTTACGCTGCCGTACTGCGAGGGTCTGTGTGCCCGTATAGTACCACTCTACTGGTCGATGTCGGGGTCAAGGTCTTGCTACATCAATAACCACCCCACCATCCACGTACTGTTGTCCGTGGAGTGCATCTTTCATTGGACCAAGCAGATCCGGGTTGTGGGGTATAAGAGGAAGAACAGGCCTCTCGGGTGCGAAGAGTTGTGTTAGGCCTTGTGTTGTAATGGAGAAGGAGGACTTCGTTTGAATTTTTGTGGCGACAAACACTCTGAAGTAGTTTCTTCAGTTTCCTGAGGGTAGCACAATACACTTCTGCGTTGATCGTTGCGCCATGAGAGAGGAAATCAAACAGAGTAACCCATTCAGAGTCCCAGAAGGCCTTCACCTTCACTTTACCGGCCGAGGGTACGATTTTGAACTTTTTCTTGGGTGGAGAGACGGATTAGCGCCACCCCATGGATTGCTGTTTTGTTTCCGATTCGAAGTGGTAGACTTACGGTTCATCGCTTGTGACGATGTTCGATAAAAAATTGTCACGATCAGCCCCGTAACTCACAAGCAATTCGGCAGAGACGGTCCTTCGTTGGTGTTTATGGTGTTCTGTTAGGCGACGAGGAATCCAGTGGACAAACACCTCTGAGTGCCCCAACTGGTGGATGAGTGTGTCGGCACTACCAACAGGGACGTCCAGTTGAGCAGTGAGGAGTTCGATTGTGATCCGTTGATCGCCTCGAATGAGAATTTGCGCACCTTACCACACTGCATGAGTGACAACTGTGAACTGCGTGCGGCTGGCGGGCACGAGGGACATCGAACGGGATTGTGCGACCTGTTGCGATGATGACAGACGATTCGCACAACGACTCACCGTGCTTTTGTTAATTGCTAGGTATCCGTAGACATTAAGCAAACGCCTATGAATATCTGCGATGCTCTGGTCTGCCGCAAAAAGAACTCACTGACGGGTCTCTGCTTGAAACGCACCTCCTCTACAGACGCCATTTTGAAGTCTACGTATAGCGCCGCCACCTACCGCAACTTCATGAAGCTATACAGACTAAAGAGGGAAAAATTTCTTAAATTGACCAAGGAGAAAAGTATTGCATAACTTATTGAACGCCGCTAGTAGTACACTTGATGCTATTTTAATGTTGGTTTTTTGCGTTCTACCTTTATTTACTGTGTTGTAAATTTGATGGCCAGCAGTGTCGATGTAGACGTAGAAGGTAATGCGGAGGTGTACGAAAGAGAGGCTGCATGTGGGGTGCGCAGGCGGCCATCATCAGCGGGGACAAGAGCGCCAACCTGCAGGAGGTGCTGCTGGTGGACGTAACGCCGCTGTCCCTGGGCATCGAGACGGCCGGCGGCATCATGACGGCCGTCGTCGAGCGCAACACGCGCATCCCCTGCTCGCTCACCAAAACCTTCTCCACCTACGCCGACAACCAGCCCGCCGTCACCGTGCAGGTGAGCGCAAACCGTTCACACTATGGACTCAGCTAGAGGCGCTGCGAAGCCGCGAACGCACGCAGCTAAAGCGTCGTCACAGCTTGTGGCACGGTGAGCTTCAGGTCTCTCAGGACGCCACAAATTTTACGCAGTGACGAGGTTTTTAACTGTCCTGTCAGCTCAAATCGTACTGGGGGTATCAATGTTATACTGCATTAGAGCTAAGATGTGAGTTAAATACTAGGCAAAGTAACACAAATGATCGATCGAAATGCATTTCGTGCAGGAATGAAATGTTTGCAACCAACATACTTACAGAAAAAAATCGCATTCGTAGATGAAAATATAGCCTACCATGAAAAACCAACCAAAAACTGGCTTGTAAACATCATCTGCGGACGCACCACTATTTTGGGATTATAGAACTTTATTTATTCGTTAATGTAGCCATTTCTAATACTTATAATTTTTTACTTGCGCAGCTATTATATCTCACATACAGTACAACAGGGTGTTCCGTGGAACACTGGTGTTCCGTGGGAAATGAATAAGTATTCCACGAAAAATTATTAACAACGTAGCGTTTCTTTCTCGACATTTTTTCTTATTTTTTATTTTGGTTTCTGTGTTATTGCTTATGATTTAAAATTGAAGTTATCACTGAATAAAACAAGTTTTTCTTATTTCTTAAAATTTCATATTTTGTTAGCCTTACAAATAAATAAGGATCTCCATGGAGGTACAAGAATTAAAGTATTCTGGCAGAGGAAAAGTTTGGGAACCCCTGCAATACACGGTTTGTACAGTTCTTGGTGTTTCAGACCATAATCTTTATGCGACTCCCATTTTTGGTTTCATATTTAGATTTATTCATTCACCCAAAAATCTTTCCAGACTCATTTATAACTATTTTGTGTGAATGTGGTCGCACACAAGCGCTTCCTCCTACGCACAATTTATCAGTAACATCAAGTCGCTCTTCATATACTTCCAGAAACTGCAAAACTGTACCTGCTGACCAATTTTTTGGCCTTTTTCTCAATAAGGAAACTAAAACATTCATAAATCGAACGACCTATCGCAGCATTTATTCCACAGTAACTGGGCGTTATTTTGCAATATAAGGAGCAGTCAAATGAAAACGAGATACATTGGAAAAAAGTAAGTAAACTATTTATTATTTCAAAAGTAATCACCATAACTGTTAAGACATCTATCCCACTGTGAGACAAACACGGTCAATGCCTTCATGGAAAAGTGTTTTGCGATTGCTTACGGAACCATGATTGTGCCCACGCGTGCACATCTTCGTCCGAAGCAAATCAACAGCCATTAATGTCTTTCCTCTGGGCACCAAAAATATGGAAATCACATAGGTAGAGATCTGGACTGTACGGAAAATGTGCAAGGGCTTCCCAGCGAAACTCCTGCAGTGCACTGGGAAAATGTGGGCCCACCCACATGTTGCCGAGACTGTGTACACTTTCTGCATATCAATTCTACACCTTGATCGTAAAGACTGCATGAAGCGTTCAAGAGTTTATTAAAGGTTGCGTAACATTAAAAAATTACTCTGTCGTCTAACTTCTGCAGTTTTAATAATGTTACTGATATTAAAGTGTCAGTACAAGCACACCAGTGTCGCGATTACGCTGGTATGCTTAAATCTGCACTGCAGTGAATCTGCAATGAATCTCCGTAAAAATCTGTGATTTGAAATATTTCTTAGTACCCATTGTTTGCCACTCTCCCAGAAGCTGCCATGTTTGGGATCATCATCTCAACCGATAAAGTCCAAGATTTGTTGCCAAATCCAACAGACCGGACCCCCTCCCAGCTACTTGGGCCCTGGGACATCCAATCTAGGATCCTCGAGCTCGCCCTCAGGCGAACGCTTGCCCGCCACTGCAGCCAGCCCATTTTGGAAGAAGGAAAGAAACCCAAGGTTTAACGTCCCGCCGACATCGATGTCATTAGAGATGGAGTACAAGCTCGGATTGTGAAAAGGGTGGGGAAGGAAATCGGCCGTGCCCCTTGACAGAAACCATCCCAGCATTTGCCTGGAGGGATTTAATTAAATCATGGAAAACCTAAATCTGGAGGGCCAGACGCGGGTTGGAATGGTCGTCCTCCCAAATGCGAGTCCAGTGCATTAACCACTGCGCCACCTCGCTCGGTGCTGGACCATTTCGACTAAACTCCCTCACTCGTGTCGATCCTTATGACATCAACAATTCTGTTCCAGATGACAGCTTGGCGGCATGCGCGGTAACTTAAAAGTATTATTAAACTGTTTCCACAGTAGATGCTGAAACCGTAAACAAAAATGGATAATTTGACGAATATCAGTGCATTAGTGACTACTTAAGACGCTTACAACATCTCGACCAGTGCTTCCCACGCAATCAATTGGTAATAATTGTCCAGGAGTCTCTTTATGCCCTTGGTAACAGTGGACGTTCAGTGACCTTCATTTGGAACTCAGAACATGTCGGGATCCCAGGCAATGAACTTGCAGACCACCTAGCCAAACAGCGTGCCGGTGAACCAACTCTGGAAATGGGCACGCCGGAAACTGATCTCTGATCGGTCTTCCACCCTAAAGTTTTTGTGATCTGGGCATGGCGCACCAAATAAACTACGTGTTATCAAGGAGACAACGAATATGTGGCAGTCACCCATGTATGCCAC
Source organism: Schistocerca piceifrons (assembly GCF_021461385.2). Lineage (NCBI taxonomy): Eukaryota > Metazoa > Arthropoda > Insecta > Orthoptera > Acrididae > Schistocerca > Schistocerca piceifrons. Next base: position 545,170,805 of record NC_060138.1, on the reverse strand, counting down.
TCGCAGGAACTCGCTTGTCTTTTGCCAGTTCCGCATCGGCCATACTTGGCGAACACATCACCCCCTCCGTCGCAAGGACCCACCTCGGTGTCGCTGTGACTCCCACATGACAGTCGTCCAAATTTTGTTGGACTGCCCAATTTTAACCGCTCTGCGGCGGACTTTTAACCTTCCCGCCACACTGCCAACGGTGTTGGGAGACAATGCATCGATGGCAGATGTTGTTTTACGTTTTATTCGTGTGGCGGGTTTTTATAGTACAATCTAAGGGTGGGTGTCTGGCTTTCTCTCCCAAGCATCCAGCCTCCCTCCATTTTAACTCTTTCTCACACTTTCTATGCTGTTTGTTTGCCTTGGCATTCTTCTTGTCCCTATGTGTATTCATCTCGCCTTCTCTTTTAGGCTGGATATTTTAGTATGTTGCAGAGTGACTGGTTCATCCTTTTTTTATTCTTGTGACCAGCCAGCCTCAGCCATCTGCTATATTATTTTAATCTCTTCCACGACTTTTCCTTTAGTGTACGTTTTCCACTTTTGGTTGGCTTCTTTCGTTTTTCTTTTCGTGTGGTTTCCCGTTAGTTTTCTGCCCTATTCCTTTCCGCGACTTCTTTTGGGAATTGTTTTAACTTGAGCCTTGTTTGCATGAGGATAATGGGGCTCATGGCCCTGTGGTTTGGTCCCTTTACACCCCAAACCAACCAATCGACCAAGAGATGAATAGTTCGAACCTCATCAAGTCAGTCGTTCTTACAATGTTGACAGAAATGTTTTTAGAACGGTGCATACTATTCCGGCTAGTACATGTCACAATGCAGACCCGACTCTGCCACATTTCAGTCATCCCCATCTTTCTCAGCAGCGGACAGTGCTTCGGTGTTTTTATGCCTGCGTTGAATAAACAACTGTGCATGGTTTTTCAAGTGATGTCTTCCACAAATTTCACAACAAAATCCTAAAAATACATTTATTTCACTCTTAAATACTACTTACTTCCGATTAAACACTTGAAACAATTCTGTCACTTTCGCATGAGTGAACAATCACTCTCATTTGAACCAGGCAAATGCACTGACATGATCGACCTGAAAAACTGAAAGCCACGATAAAAAGCTGTTGGTCTGCAAGATGGCATTATAGGGACACAGCGACGTTTGGACGAATGCCGTACTCGTTATCCTCAAGTGATCTGCCTACATATTCCAGAAGATGGCTGATGACAACGTCCAAGCCTCGCAGTGTCCGAGCACTCGAAGCCCGAGGGTTGTTCATCAATAGTATACTCCAGGCGAGTCTACATTCACACCATTTAAAGCAACAATGGTTGGAATTCGAGTGCTATTGTTTCTTACAATTTAAAATAATTTTTTGTAGAGACTGCCCCCAGCCCGAGTTCTTTGATACCTTTTTAAAATTATTTAATACTGCAACACGTTTTGAGATATGATCTCGCGGTTCGGTAAAAAATGACAATACAAAAACATTCAACATGAATACACCAGGGTAGTAATGTAATAGTTTTCTGTATTGGGTACGTGTTTTGGTCTGCCTATGGAGCAAGAGAAGCATTTACTTTGCTGCTCGTAAACATTTAGGGGTATAAAGTGGTAGCCCACGAAACTCTTCTGTTCCTAACGTTTTGTCCAGAACTGTGCTGGACGTCTTCAGAGGTATTGCTCCTCCATTTACTCTTGCCGACTGACGCATCTGACGTCTGAGAACGACATTTATACTGTAGAAAAAGGAAACGTGATCGGAGTCACACGTGATAAACAGAAATTATCATTATCAAAGATAAAACTTCACTATCGATTCTGCAGAGCTATTGCCCATTTGTCGCTAATTTCAAAGTCTCTCCTTTCTTATTAAAATTTTCGTCGTTAGACATAAAACTTTTGTTTCAGAAAACCTCACTTCGTGACTTCCTGACTGAAGAGCATATTCTGCTACAGCCGATTTGTGTACTTTGCCTATGCTAGTCGGCAAAGACTTTGTGTTCCTTTAGCGAATTCTATATATGCCACATGCTGACAGAGGATGGCGTTTAACCTTTACAGATCGGAGTGCTTGACCAATTTTTTTTGTTGGTCTAAAAACCGGTCTAATGTCATATTTCTGTGAAATCTTTCCGATCCGATCCGTTACTTTTTTAATACAAAGGAGAGAAACACTCAGACTTCCGAGCGTCGGTCGGCAAGACCCAACAGAGGAGCAACGCCTCTGACGATGTGCAGCGCAGCTCTGGACGGAACATTCTGAACGGAACAGTTTCGAGGACAACGACCTTATACACCGAAAGATTTACCAGCAGCAATGTCATCCGATCGTGAAAGCTTTCGTTCTATCAACATTTACTCCGTTTGCTGGTCTGTTGCTAACATTAAAAAAAAAACGTAAATCATTACTGACACTCTTCATTTCTGACTAACAGCGTGAGTCAATATTCACGTTTTTTGTGCTGGAAACGGACCATCAAAAGTAGTAAATGATATCTCTAATGGCTTATGCTTCTGTTTCTCCGCAGGCAAACCACGACGTACAGGGTGTTACAAAAAGGTACGGCCAAACTTTCACGAAACATTCCTCACAGACAAAGAAATAAAATATGTTATGTGGACATGTGTCCGGAAACGCTTACTTTCCATGTTAGAGCTCATTTTATTTCTTCTCTTCAAATCACATTAATCATGGAATGGAAACACACAGCAACAGAACGTACCAGCGTGACTTCAAACACTTTGTTACAGGAAACATGCATCCACCCTCCGTCGCATGGAATCCCTGATGCGCTGATGCAGCCCTGGAGAATGGCGTATTGTATCACAGCCGTCCACAATACGAGCACGAAGAGTCTCTACATTTGGTACCGGGGTTGCGCAGACAAGAGCTTTCAAATGCCCCCATAAACGAAAGTCAAGAGGTTTGAGGTTAGGAGAGCGTGGAGGCCATGGAATTGGTCCGCCTCTACCAATCCATTGGTCACCGAATCTGTTGTTGAGAGGCGTACGAACACCTCGACTGAAATGTGCAGGAGCTCCATCGTGCATGAACCACATGTTGTGTCGTACTTGTAAAAGCACATGTTCTAGTAGCACAGGTAGAGTATCCCGTATGAAATTATGATAACGTGCTCCATTGAGCGTAGGTGGACGAAACTAAATTGAGCTCTAACATGGAAATTAAGCATTTCCGGACACATGTCCACATGACATCTTTTCTTTATTTGTGTGTGAGGAGTGTTTCCTGAAAGTTTGCCCGTACCTTTTTGTAACACCCTGTATAGACGATGGCCGTAAGGCATACGGATCTCGCCCCTTTTGGCCTTGATCGTTGTGTCCCGTTTAGTATCGATCAGAACGATTGTTTGGATGATGTTTTTCGTTCGGCAGATATTCGAAGGCGAGCGCGCGCTCACCAAGGACAACAACCTGCTGGGCACTTTCGACCTAGTGGGCATCCCGCCCGCGCCCCGCGGTGTGCCGCGCATCGACGTCAACTTCGACATCGACGCCAATGGCATCCTCAATGTGTCGGCCCGAGACGCTAGCACTGGACGCTCGCAGGTACCTCCTCGTTGCCTGTCCAACACCACTCACAGTATGAAATCTCTTCGTAGAATACACTGATCAGCCAGAACATTGTGACCACCGATATAAACCCGTCCAGGCGAGGAATGACTGCTACGCATGGTGCTTGCAGTATTAGGGAGCGAGCTGTCCATGTATAGAATGGGGAAGGCGCGCGACCTGAGTTTGACCGAGGGCAGATTGTCACGGCGTGGAGGCTCGGACCGAGCATTTCGGAAACTGCACGACTTGTCAGGTTCAAAATGGTTCTACATCTACACTGATACTCCGCAAGCCACCCAACGGTGTGTGGCGGAGGGCACTTTACGTGCCACTGTCATGACCTCCCTTTCCTGTTCCAGTCGCGTATGGTTCGCGGGAAGAACGACTGTCTGAAAGCCTCCGTGCGCGCTCTAATCTCTCTAATTTTACATTCGTGATCTCCTCGGGAAGTATAAGTAGGGGGAAGCAATATATTCGATACCTCATCCAGAAACGCACCCTCTCGAAACCTGGCGAGCAAGCTACACCGCGATGCAGAGCGCCTCTCTTGCAGAGTCTGCCACTTGAGTTTATTAAACATCTCCGTAACGCTATCACGGTTACCAAATAACCCAGTGACGAAACGCACCGCTCTTCTTTGGATCTTCTCTATCTCCTCCGTCAACCCGACCTGGTACGGATCCCACACTGATGAGCAATACTCAAGTATAGGTCGAACGAGTGTTTTGTAAGCCACCTCCTTTGTTGATGGACTACATTTTCTAAGCACTCTCCCAATGAATCTCAACCTGGTACCCGCCTTACCAACAATTAGTTTTATATGATCATTCCACTTCAAATCGTTCCGTACGCATACTCCCAGATATTTTACAGAAGTAACTGCTACCAGTGTTTGTTCCGCTATCATATAATCATACAATAAAGGATCCTTCTTTCTATGTATTCGCAATACATTACATTTGTCTATGTTAAGGGTCAGTTGCCACTCCCTGCACCAAGTGCCTATCCGCTGCAGATCTTCCTGGCTCTGACCACTATGGGACTTAACTTCTGAGGTCATCAGTCCCCTAGAACTTAGAACTACCGTAGTGGTCGCGCGGTTCCAGACTGTAGCCCCTAGAACCGCTTGGCCACCCCAGCCGGCACTTATCAGGTGTTCGAGGAGTGCTGTGGCGAGTGTCTTCAACGCGAGGCGAAACCAAGGTGAAAGCGTGTGCAGACGTCGTGGACTTGGCTGGCCACCCCTCATTACAGATGTCAGGCATCGTAGGCTGGCTGAACTGGTAAAACAGGACAGGCAGTGAACTGTGGCTGGACTAACATCAGTCATTAACACTGGACAGAGTACTGAGCACACAGAGCACTGAACACTCCTGACTATGGGCCTCCGCAGCCGGCGACCCATGCATGTGCCGACGTTAACACCACGACATCGGCAACTATGACTGAAATCGTCACGTTGACCCAGTGGCAGAGCGTTGCATGGTCTGATGAATCCCGACACCTCCTTCACCACGCCAGTGGAAGAACGCGGATCTATAGTCTTCCAGCAGAACAGCTTCTTGACACGTATACTGCGGGACAGAGACAAGCTGCTGGCGGCTCCATTATGCTCTGGGGAAATTCACGTGAACATCCGTGGGGCTAGTGGAGCTTGGGCAAGGCACCATGACGGCCGTGGAGTATCGTACACTGATTGCAGACGACGTACACCCCCTTATGACGATCGTGTTTCCCGACAGCAGTGACATTTTCAACAAGACAATGCGCCATGTCACAAGGCCAGGTGTGTGATGGAGTGGTTGGAGGACCACAGTGGTGAGTTCCAATTGATGTGTTGGCCCCCCTGAACCCAATCGAACACATCTGGGATGTGATTGAACGTGGTGCCAGAGCTTATCGCCGCCTCCCCGGAATTTACGGGAATTAGGTGACTTTAGTGTGTACATGTGGTGCCAACTCCCTCCAGTGAACTACCAAGGCCTCATTGCTTCCATGAAATGATGCGTCGCTGCCGTTATTCTTGCCAAAGGTGGACATACCAGCTATTTGGAAGGGGATCATAATGTTCTGTCTGATCAGTGTAACTTGACTTGCCAACGAAGCTTCCTAACAGCGATATTTAATGGTGCTATTTAAATAACAATTCTTTCCATTATAGACCCTACTAAATTTTTAATACCCTAGGATTCACCAAAATAAAAGCGAGTTTCTGCCATTCATGACATTTTCTGGTAATTGGCCAAAACTATTCACTTTTTATTGCAATCAAGAAACCTAGCGTAGCTGTTAGGCCCAGAGGTCTACGCAGTGATCACCCATCACTGCGTCATAATGTGCCATAAGGCTTCATTCTGATGCAGTATGGAAGACATGTGGTTAGCACATCAGACTCCCAGCCGTTGTCGGTTTTCGAATGTTGAAATGTTGCATCTAGAGGCTCAGTGGATCACATTATAAACCTCTCACCAAGGGAAAATCTCTGGTAGAACCTGAAATTAAACCTGGGTCCACTGCACGGCACATATATGCTGACCATTCACCTACAGATGTGGACGTGTTCACTGAGCTGACAAAAGTCGTGAGACGGTAATATGCACATATACAGATAGTGGTACATCTACATCGACATGGATACTCAGCAAATCACATTTAAATGCCTGGCAGAGGGTTCATCGAACCATCTTCACAATTCTCTATTATTTCAATCTCGCATAGTGCGTGGAAAGAACGAACACCTGGATCTTTCCGTAAGAGCTCTGATTTCCGCTACTTTATGGTGGTGGTCGTTTCTCCCTTTGTAGGTCGGTGTCAACAAAATATTTTCGCATTCGGAGGAGAGAGATGGTGATTGGAATTCCGTGAGAATATTCCATAGCAACGAAAGACGCCTTTCTTTTAATGACGTCCAGCCCAAATCCTGTATCATTTCAGTGACACTCTCTCCCATATTTCGCGAAAATACAAAACGTGCTGATCGTCTTTGAACTTTTTCGATGTACTCCGTCAGTCCTATCTGGTAAGGATGCCACATCGCGCAGCAGTATTCTAAAATAGGACGGACAAGCGTAGTGTAAGCAGTCTCCTTAGTAGGTCTGTTATATTTTCTAAGTGTCCCGTCTTTGGTTAGGCTTCCCCACAACATTTTCTATGTGTTCCTTCCAATTTAAGTTGTTCGTAATTGCAATTCCTAGGTATTTAGTTGAATTTACGGCCTTTAGATTTGATTGATTTATCGTGTAACCGAAGTTTAACGAATCCCTTTTAGCACTCATGTGGATGACCTCACACTTTTCGTTATTTGGGGTCAACTGCCAATTTTCACACCATTCAGATATCTTTTCTAAATCGCTTTGCAGTTTGTTTTGATCTCCTGATGACTTTATTAGTCGATAAACGACAGCGTCATCTGCAAACAACCTAAGACGGCTGCTCAAATTGTCTCCCTAATCGTTTATATAGATAAGGAACAGCAAAGGGCCTTTAACACTACCTTGGGGAACGCCAGAAATCACTTCTGTTTTACTCCGTCAATTACTATGAACTGTGACCTCTTTCACAAGAAATCACAACTGCAGTCACATAACTGAGACGATATTCCATAAGCACGCAATTTCACTACAAGCCGCTTGTGTGGTACAGTGTCAAAAGCCTTCCAGAAATCCAGAAATACGGTGTCGATCTGAAATCCCTTGTCAACAGCACTCAACACTTCATGCGAATAAAAAGCTAGTTGTGTTTCACAAGAACGATGTTTCCTAAACCCATGTTGACTGTGTGTCAATAGACCGTTTCCTTCGAGGTATTTCATACTGTTTGAACACAATATATGTTCCAGACTCCTGCTGCACATCGACGTTAATGATATGGGCCTGTAATTTAGTGGATTGCTGATACTTCCTTTCTTGAATGCTGGTGTGACCTGTGCAGCTTTCTAGACTTTGGGTACTGATCTTTCGTTGAGCGAACGGTTGTATATGATTGTTAAGTACGGAGCTAATGCATCAGCGTACTCTGGAACCAGCATACTCTGAAAGGAACCTAATTGGTATACAGTCTGGGCCAGAAGACTTGCTTTTATTAAGTGATTTAAGTTGCTTCACTACTCCGAGTATATTTACTTCTACGTTACTCATGTAGGCAGCTGTTCTTGATTCGAATTCTGGAATATTTACTTTGTCTTCTTTTGTGAAGGCATTTCGGAAGGCTGTGTTTAGTAACTCTGCTTTGGCTGCACTGGCTTCGATAGTATCTCCATTGCAGAATGTTGAGAAAGCATTAATTGTTTCTTGCCGCTAACATAGTTCACATACGACCAGAATCTCTTAGGATTTTCTGACAGGTTTCGAAACTGTTTCGTTGGTGGAAACAGTTATAAGCATCTCGCACTGAAGTCAGCGCTAAATTTTGAGCTTCTGTAAAAGATAGCCAGTCTCGGGGATTTTGCGTCTGTTTAAATTAGGCATGTTTGTTTCGTTGTCTCTGAATCAGTGTTCTGACCCGTTTTGTGTACCAAGGAGGATCAGCTCTGTTGTTCAGTTTATTTGGTATAAATCTCTCAATTGCTGCCGATACTATTTCTTTGAATTCAAGCCACATCTGGTCTACATTTATATTATTAATTTGGAAGGAGTGGAGGTGGTCTCTCAGGAAGGCGTCAAGTGAATTTTTATCTGCTTTTTTGAATAGGTATATTTTTCGTTTATTTCCGGAGGATTTGTGGGTTACAATATTCAGTCTCGCTGCGACAACTTTGTGTTCACTAATGCCTGTATCCGTTGTGATACTCGTTATTGACTCAGGATTATTTGTTACTAAGAGGTCAAGTGTGTTTTCACAACCGTGTACTATTTGCGTGGGCACATGAACTAACTTCTCGAAATAATTTTCAGAGAATGCGTTTAGCACAATTTCGGATGATGTTTTATGCATACCTCCGGAATTAAACATGTATTTTCGTCAACATATCGAGGGTAAATTAAAGTCACCGCCAATTATAATCGTATGGGTGAGATACTTGTTTGAAATCAAACTTAAGTTTTCTTTGAACCTTTCAACAACTGTATCATCTGAATTAGGAGGTCGATAAAAGGATCCAATTATTATTTTATTCCGGTTGCCAATCACGTAAACAAGATATAAAGGGCAATGCATTGGTGGAGCTGTCGTTTGTTCAAAATGGTTCAAATGGCTCTAAGCACTATGGGACTTAACATCTGAGGTCATCAGTCCCCTAGACGTAGAACTACTTAAACCTAACTAACCTTAGGACATCACACACATCCATGCCCGAGGCAGGATTCGAACCTGCGACCGTAGCAGCAGCGCGGTTGCGGACTGAAGCGCCTAGAACCGCTCGGCCACAGGGGCCGGCAGCTTCCTTTTTTACTCACGTGATTTGTGTGAAGGGTTTCCGTTGTGATCATGACCGGACGACGGGAATTAAGAGACTGAACGCAGAATGGCAGTTGCAGCTAGACATTCCTTTACGGAAATTGTTAGGAATCAATAATCCGAGATCCACTGCCTCATGTGTGTCCCGAGAATAACACATTTCACGCATTACCTCTCACCATGGCCAACACAGTGGCCAACGGCCTTCGCTTAATAACCGAGAGCAGCAGCTGTGTTAACAGTCAAGCAACACTGCGTGAAATAACCGCTAAAGTCAATGTGAGACGTGAAACGAACAGAACCGTTAGGACAGTCCGGCGAAATTTGGTGTTATGGCTTATGGCAGCAGACGACCGACGCGAGTGCCTTTGATAATAGCACATCACCTGCAGCACCTCTCCTGGGCACTTGACAATATCGGTTAGACCCTAGACGACGGGAAAAACCATGGCCTGGTCAGACGAGTCCCGATTTCAGTTGGTAAACGCTTATGGTTCAACTACCTGGAGACCATTTGCAACCATTCGTGGACTCATGTTCCCAAACAACGACTGAATGTTTATGAATAACAATGCGCCATGACATCATGCAAAAATTGTTATCGATTGGTTTGAAGAACATCCAGGACAATTGGAGCGAATGATTTGGCCGTCCAGATCCCCCGTCATAAATTCCATCGAATATTTAAGAGACAGGATCGAGAGATCAGTTCGTGCACAAAATCCTGCGCCGACATCTTCGTAATTATGGATGGCTAAAGAGGCAACATGGCTCAATATTTCTTAAGGGGACTTCCGATGACTTCTTGAATCCATGTCACATCAAGCTGCTGTACTACTCTTTGCCAAAGCAGCCTATGACTTTGATCACCTCAGTTTGTATCCTAATGCTGTTCTTATTGCCTTTAAAAAGTCACTAATTTTAAAGAAGTGATATGGTCATATGGCCTGGAGACACCAGCTGGGGTTTTCAGCTATCTGGTGCAAGTCTTTGCATTTGACGGCTCTTCGGCGACTTGCTTGTCTTTGTGAGGAGGAAGAGATGGAACAATTAGGACAACACAAATATCCAGTCCCCGAGCGACGAAAATCTCTGACTCACTCTGACTCAGCCGGGAATCGAACCTGGGACCCTACTTTGTAGAGGCGGCAAGGCTATCCACTAGACTGTGAGCTGTGAACAGTTTCAAACGAATCAATAACGTTCGAGCCTCGTCACTGTAGTCTTCGTTCATTCAGAAGTATTTCCTGTTACACTGCAGCCGTTACTCGTCAATACCACCACACGGGCTGTTTCTTAGAGAGCGCAAAAAATAACTTAGCCTGTACGATGGCCACACTAAGGGAGTGGACAACTGCAATGGTGAGGGCTCCGTTGTTCACGACCACCATGCGGTAGGGGAGGTGCGTTTCGGTACCTGAAGCCTACGCACAAACGTATTTCTTGCATGCCCTGCAAGCTACAGTTAGCGAGTCTTCATTTGGTGTTATTAGTTAAGGGGGCCAGCCGTCCTGAATTCTGCGGGGCCGTCCCGGATTTTGCCGCACCGTCCCGCAAAATGCCTAATTTGACCCGCATGTCCCACGTTCCGGTAATATTTTCACCCCTGCAGATTATTGCCACGTATAGTAAACACTACGAATCAAGGTATGAACTTACGATTTATGAGTGTGATTATGTGCAGTTCCTTGCGTTGTCTCGTGTACATAAAAAGAAATAAATATATAGTACGACTGGGTGAAACACCACTTGCTGTTAGCCCGGGGTGACCACTCTTTAGTTCTCTGAGGTTGGCAGCGATCTGAAACACAATAGATTCCAGACGAAGCACTCCGGGTGATCCGAAGTTGAACGGTGGACTGTTTATGTTGTAAATTAGTCCAAGCGGAGACTCACATTGTTGATTTGTGTTTGCGTGCTTCGTCGGGGTCCATGAACTAATTTGCTTGTTTTACTTAGCAATGCCGCCGACTGTTAGAAAACTTAAGTTTTCAATTCACGAAAGACCTGCAAAAGGAATTTCCCTTTTTTTACAGAAGTGCGCAACACCTTCAGAAGTGCGGCGCACAAAGTGTAATGGGGTGTTCTCTGTTGCTCACGGCGGTAAACACGATATACAAATTCATTTAACATCTGACAAACGTAAAAGGGCACAGACTGCTGCAGGTACATCATTACTCTCAACTTATTTCTGTCAGGAAAACTTCGCTGACTACGAAGAACTTGCAAGAGCCATAGGTTTATTGGCTTTCCACGTGGTAAGTCACAGAGTTTTAGATCGGTGGAATGTACTTGTAAATTGATTCAAAAAGTGTTTCAAAAGAAGTTTCACTGCGGGAAAACCAAGTGCGAAGCAATAATAAAGAATGTGATTACGGCTTTTTCTTTAGATAAACTACGGACAGAACTTAAAGACGTTCCATTATCTTTATCTGTACAGGCGTTTCAAACCACAGAGACCTCAAAATATTTCCAATACTCGTGCGATACTTCCATCCAAACACTGGAATTATGTAAAAATATTAGATATCCTGAATTTACCTGGTGAAACTGCAGTTATTATATAGGATTCTTTAATGGTTATTCTGGAAAAACATCAGCTTAAGGAAAAGTCATGGGAATTTGTGCAGATAATGCCAATACAAATTTTGGCGGAGTTCAACGTGAAGAACAATGTAATGTTTGCCGGAAACTTCGAGAGGGCTCAGGGAGAAAAATAGTTGGTGTGGAGTGCACAGCGCATATTGCACACAACGCTATGCAAACATCAGCATATTTGTTACCGTGAACGTCAAATGTATTGTTACGAATATTTATTTGTACTTTTATATATACACAGTCCATGTAGAAGCTCTCAAACATTTTTGCGAAGAAGCAGAAATGCAATACAAAAGAGTACTGATATATAGTAAAACACGATGGCTTGCATTTTTGCCTGCAGTAGAGAGAGCCCTGCAAATGTATGTACCATCGAAATCTTACTTTCTATCACAAGAAAAATGCCAGCTGTGCTACATGCATTCTTTTCCAATGAATGTTCAGAGCTTTGTACATGAACAAGCCGCTTTATTTAATGACTCTGTGAAGATGATGGAAGGAGTTAGAATTTCCTTTACGGAAAGTTTACACTTGTTTATGGATCTCAAATACAAGTGCACAAAGCGCTTAGAATAAGATTATATTCCTCTGAGCATACGAAATAAATTAAGAAGTCTTGTGGAGAATAGGCAAATCGACAAAAATTATTTTATGGGACATATACGTAACTTCGATGATAGCTGCATTTAGTACCTACAGAAGTATGTGCATCAGTACAATGATTTCAAAGCGTATGACTGGATTGAGTTAAAAAGTAGTCTGAAATGGGCTGATGTGGAACAGCCGTACCAATAATTAATTCTGCAGATGCCAACGACGACAACTAACAGTAGCTGAATATAGATTGTTTGACGAGGTAAACTGCATTGCAGATTACATCAGTCACGATGTTCTGAAGAGATGCGAAGATATGAAGAGCAACACGGAGGAATGGTGGTTAGAGCTGTTCAGAAACTTAATGAACTGCACATACCACATACAAACTGCCTGGCCATCGTCCAATATGTAGTCGGCTTACCAGGGACGAAGACACCTTCAGAACGAGTATTTTCGTTGATGAATACTATGTGGAATTGGAAATCTTCACTTAAAGTTGAGACACTACATGCAATTCTGATTGTAAAATTCTATATGGGAATTTGTAAAAAATTTTATGAAATCCTAAATCAAAACCGAGATTTAGTAAAAAAATTGTCACTCATGACAGAAATATGATTTTAAAAATAAATGAAAACTTAATAAATTATATTTTATTTGTAATTTTAGCACAGTTAGGATACATGGTGACTTATCCTCAATTCCCATCCATATGCACAAAATGTCCTTCATTGACCTGAGCCGTCTTAAGTAAAAACCATTCAAAATTTGCCAGACTCCAAAATTTAATATACGCACTTGCGAAAATATTTATGAAACTGTAATACGAGGTGCATTCAAGTTCGAAGGCCTCCGTTTTTTTTTCTCCGGACTGGAAAGAGATAGAAACATGCGCATTGTTTTAAAATCAGGCCGTGTTCATTGTCAATACGTCCCAGAGACGGCAGCACCGTATGGCAGATGGAATTTTACCGTCAGTGGCGAGAATGAGAACTGTTTTAAATACTTAAAATGGCGACGTTTTCCTTACTTGAACAGCATGCAATCATTCGTTTTCTGAATTTGCGTGGTGTGAAACCAATTGAAATTCATCAACAGTTGAAGGAGACATGTGGTGATGGAGTTATGGATGTGTCGAAAGTGCATTCGTGGGTGCGACAGTTTAATGAAGGCAGAACATCATGTGGCAACAAACCGAAACAACCTCGGGCTCGCACAAGCCGGTCTGACGACATGATCGAGAGAGTGGAGAGAATTGTTTTAGGGGATCGCCGAATGACTGTTGAACAGATCGCTTCCAGAGTTGGCATTTCTGTGGGTTCTGTGCACACAATCCTGCATGACGACCTGAAAATGCGAAAAGTGTCATCCAGGTGGGTGCCACGAATGCTGACGGACGACCACATGGCTGCCCGTGTGGCATGTTGCCAAGCAATGTTGACGCGCAACGACAGCATGAATTGGACTTTCTTTTCGTCGGTTGTGACAATGGATGAGACGTGGATGCCATTTTTCAATCCAGAAACAAAGCGCCAGTCAGCTCAATGGAAGCACACAGATTCACCGCCACCAAAAAAATTTCGGGTAACCGCCAGTGCTGAAAAAATGATGGTGTCCATGCTATGGGACAGCGAGGGCGTAATCCTTACCCATTGCGTTCCAAAGGGCACTACGGTAACAGGTGCATCCTACGAAAATGTTTTTAAGAACAAATTCCTTCCTGCACTGCAACAAAAACGTCCGGGAAGGGCTGCGCGTGTGCTGTTTCACCAAGACAACGCACCCGCACATCGAGCTAACGTTACGCAACAATTTCTTCGTGATAACAACTTTGAAGTGATTCCTCATGCTCCCTACTCACCTGACCTGGCTCCTAGTGACTTTTGGCTTTTTCCAACAATGAAAGACACTCTCCGTGCCCGCACATTCACCAGCCGTGCTGCTATTGCCTCAGCGATTTTCCAGTGGTCAAAACAGACTCCTAAAGAAGCCTTCGCCGCTGCCATGGAATCATGGCGTCAGCGTTGTGAAAAATGTGTACGTCTGCAGGGAGATTACGTCGAGAAGTAACGCCAGTTTCATCGATTTCGGGTGAGCAGTTAATTAGAAAAAAAATCGGAGGCCTTAGAACTTGAATGCACCTCGTAAAGATCTAGAATTTAAGAAATAGAACGTCACTTATATTAGATATATTACTTTAAAATTAAATGAGTTCTTTTGTCACCTACGTTTCTTTCCTACTTTCAGAATAACCGACAAACTGAGTCACGTGTTCATAGTCCGTATCTACATCCTCGAAACGTCCCGCACTGGGATTTGAAAGACTAGGCCTCATTATTAGGCATGTCAGTACAGCCAATAATTCGACAAAAGTTCAAAGCCAATAGTTCCCCACTAAAGTACCGTAAAAGGAATAGTCATTCAAAGGATCAACCAAAACTAAACAAGATTGACCACTCATTATCACAACAAGAACTCATGAAATAAAAAAAGAGGTAAAAGTGTTGTGTAGTAGACAATGTCACATACTACGATACTGTCGATATAAAAGAAAGAACATGTGTAATAAGAAATCCACTGACCACCTATCTCGCAATATTATCTAAAAATAACATTTACTTTTCCTTCCTCCACATCTTTCCGAAGTAGTGAAGTTTTGACAGGGCTTGTAGCTATGCCTTTTTGTCCTTTTTGAGCGACTAGAAAGGCCAATCGTTTCTGCAGCTCTTTCAAGTGCAATATGTAATGAGAGTTTTGCTTTCTCATTTGCCCCTTCCGACAGAAATTTGTTGGAAATAGATATACATGGTGGTTATAACTAAACTTTCGCTACTCGAGACAGCTCCAATGAAAAATGAGTGAAACTTTGTGGAAACATTTGTAAGGAAGTGCGCATGAGAAATAACGAATAAACCATTTAAAGAAACATATTTTAATTTCCACATGAGAGGGCAACGTATGTTAACTGCATACCACGTTTACATTCAGGTTACAGAGTTTGCTAAATGTGACGACCATTGAATCCACGACAGCCTGGAACCACACTAGAGACTGCTTCCTTACATCTCTACATTCATCTTCGACCTCCAACTTGTGTTAGTCTACCGTTGATAAATCCTGTCCTTCGGTTAATCCCAGTGCCAGAGATCACATGGGTAGCGATCTTGGTGGCACACAGTTTGGATCGATTGACCAGTGATTCGGTTTTCTTCAAGCGTGTACGGAGTAACCGTGTTACCTCGAGGACAGTGTGAGGTGGCGGAGCTCTATCGCGCTTCAAAACAGTCGAGTCCAAAGCACCTCTCTCCCATAGAGCAGGGAACACATGTGGTGAAGCAGACCACAGTATCATGTGCCATTCGCGCTGGGCATCCTTGGTCCTTGAAGCCAGAGTTTCTCAAAGGAAAATGGACCAGTCATGAATTTCGCCATGAAGCCACACCACGCATTGATGCGTTCACTATGCGGAGCAACATCATGAACATTCGTTGGCAACAACGTTCCCAAAATGCGAAAATTGTCAGCGTTCATCGCCCCAGTGAGCGTGAAGTATGCCTCATCACTCCACAAAATGTCCCAAGGCCACAGGTCGTCAGCTTCAACCCTAGCAAGAAACGTAATAGCAAGTCTGCTCGAACCTCCTCTTCACGTGCCAAAGTTGGTGCATAGTGTGTAGTTTGTACGGATACCATTTCTTAATTGTTCGCAGCACTTTTCGAATGATGGATCATTGAATGTTCAGCTGTCGTGACACAGCTCATACACTGCTTGAAGACTTCACATTGCATCCAGCATTCTCAGCCATGGCAACAGTGACTTCTTCAACAGTTTGTGGCACAACTGACTATCAGCCTCTCCCAGAAGGAATTTACGAATCGCCAATTAATTCGAACTTCCGAACCATGTTCTTCAACCCCAGCGCAGAAAGAAGATGCCTCTGTATTCCTTCAATGCAAGGACACTCGTGAAGAACAGCAGCTCTACTGCTAATGTTTTGATGAACAACTTTACGAATAAAGCACTGCTCACTTTGCCCAAACCCACGTTGACTGTTTGCTACTATAATTCACTCTGATGCTTGTGTTTCAACCCTGCGTCGTCGTACCAGTATCGACACCTAAAGAAAAGTCTTGACACTAACTCTACTAAAAACACAAATCCTTCAGCGCACAGTCTGAACATGACTCCTATAAATTTGGGTATCCATATGGTTAAACGTCTATACTGGCACAAGTAGCGAAATTTTAATTATAACCGCTTTGTACTTGGAGCCATATTGTGGGGAGCCTTCGGATATGACTTTAGATCACAGCTGGAAGTGACAGGCGAATCTTGTGGCATACTGGTACGTCATGGACACTCTGCATCCATTTTTGCGACCTTATTGTGATACCATTTTTCAACAGGATAATGCTCGTCGACACATGACATGTGTCTCTATGAACTGTCTGCGTGGTGTTGAGGTAGCCCCATGGTCAGCAAGGTCCAGAGAGCAGTCATTGAAGGAACATGTGTGGTACCCACTCGGACATCAAATCTGCCCCATTCACAGTATCGAAGATATGAAGAACCTCCTAGAACATTTTAGGACCACCTTGCCTCAGGAGAGAACAAAACGACCTGATGATACCCTTACCAACTGTGTGGTGTTGAGGTAGCTCCATGGTCAGCAAGGTCCAGAGAGCGGTCATTGAAGGAACATGTGTGGTACCAACTCGGACGTCAAATCTGTTCCAGTCACAGTACCGAGGATATGAAGAACCTCCTAGGACAGTTTAGGACCACCTTGACTCAGAAGAGAACAAAACGACCTGATGATACCCTTACCAACTGTGTGGTGTTGAGGTAGCTCCATGGTCAGCAAGGTCCAGAGAGCAGTCATTGAAGGAACATGTGTGGTACCAACTCGGACGTCAAATCTGTTCCAGTCACAGTACCGAGGATATGAAGAACCTCCTAGGACAGTTTAGGACCACCTTGACTCAGGAGAGAACAAAACGACCTGATGATACCCTTACCAACTGTGTGGTGTTGAGGTAGCTCCAAGGTCAGCAACGTCCAGAGAGCGGTCATTGAAGGAACGTGTGGTACCAACTCGGACATCAAATCTGTTCGTCACAGTATCGAGGATATGAAGAACCTCCTAGGACAGTTAAGGACCACCTTGCCTCAGGAGAGAACAAAACGACCTGATGATACCCTTACCGACTGTGTGGTGTTGAGGTAGCTCCATGGTCAGCAAGGTCCAGAGAGCAGTCATTGAAGGAACATGTGTGGTACCAACTCGGACGTCAAACCTGTTCCAGTCACAGTATCGAGGATATGAAGAACCTCCTAGGACAGTTTAGGACCACCTTGACTCAGGAGAGAACAAAACGACCTGATGATACCCTTACCAACTGTGTGGTGTTGAGGTAGCTCCATGGTCAGCAATGTCCAGAGAGCAGTCATTGGAAAAACGTGTGGTACCAACTCGGACGTCAAATCTGTCCCATTCCCAGTATCGAGGATATGAAGAACCTTCTAGAACAGTTTAGGACCACCTTGCCTCAGGAGAGAACAAAACGATCTGATGATACCCTTACCAACCTAATCAGTAAGTGCATCAAGGCCAAAGGGAGTGAAACATGATCCTGATAATTGTAGTCATACTGCCGAGTTCTTTGTAGATCTGAATCAATCGCTGAAATAGCATTACATACGTTCTCAGCTCATGAAGTTTCGTTTCCTCCTTCATTTCTAGGTGCTTCACTTTTACTTGTCACTTTTCTTTGTATTATTTTCCTAAATATGCTGTTTGTTGCATATTTTATATGCACGACCTCGTTATGTGATCATGCGTGAGAATTCTTGGATTCGCCATGGTACTGCCATTCCACTTGGTTCCACAGTCGGCAGATTAAAGATTTGCAATGGTTGTAGCATCACGGATTAGTACAATTAGCAATGGGTCTCCTTACCTGAACCTTGCATCAGTCCTCTTTGAATGCACTGATGGATGTAAATTTTATGTATTTTCCAATCCGTCCTTCTCATGTTCTCTTTGACGTCGGAATGTGTGTCTTTCTTGAGATAAATCTTTAAAGTTAATGCGATAGAGAAGTGGTCTGTAAGTATGGGATACGGGCGTAGGGCATACTTCCCACTTACTTCGTTGCGCGATGTTTGAAGGGTAAATTGTGAGGAATGTCGTCCATGATCAGTGGCCCGGAAGTAATATGAATATTGGCGATCCGTCATTGTGAACGATTAAACTAACCTGACTGACGATGTTCAGTACATCCTTCTCTGAACGTGTTAACTGTCACATGAACCATGCTGAAATCTTCGCAAACCACGTATGGCGAGTCTAGACAGTTGATTAGAGAATAGCATTCCTCCACTTCAGTCGCTTTTGGTTTACAGTATATTAGCACAGTAGTTATAACAGTCTTAGAAGATGAATTCCAGCTGCTATCACTTGAAAGGTTCTTATGGAGGTGTGGGACAATTACACCCACGAATCAATTAACAGTGTTGTTCCCTCTTTACTATCCTGTTGAACAATGTATGAGGCACCTACTAAAAAATTAGAATGGGGCTTAAATCATGTCTCAGAGAACGCAGGTATGATAATGTCTTTGGAAACCAACTCTCTTTGTATAAGCTCTCTGTGTGCCATGGCTGATCTAGCATTTCACTGAGATACAACCGTTGTTATCATTTGGTGTGTCGAGGTGTTGTAAAACTTTCCTGATAGAACAGACTGAATTTTAGTTATAAATTCCATAAATGAACTGAAAAAGTTTCTTGTGTAATGCGTTTTTCTACCAAACTTTACTAGTTTGCGGAATTTTACGGTTTCATTCTAAGTTCACTGCGACGATCTTTATCATGTTCAGTATATGAAGTTAAGAGGGGATACAGAAAACTGAGAACAGGACACAAAGGGAGCATACTGGAGTGAAGAAGTGGAGGAGTCTTACACTGTGAGACAAATAGTGGGCTGGCAGTGGGTCGGCGTTGTTAGTGAGTCGGAATCCTGTGGTGCATTTTATAAAAGATTTGGAAAGCACATTGGTCGTCAGGTGATGGTGCTCTTCGTGTTGTTGCTGCATAGGGAAGGCCACTTGTTAAGCTTTCAGCTTCCTTGAATATTGTCTGCTGCTTCGTTGCAATTACCTTGGTCTGACGTTAACGAGCGTATTCAGGGAAGATCCTGCTCAATGCAGCATGCATATCGCGGGAATGATTGGACCGGTTTTGTATAGATTGGTATTCAGTGCGAAAATGCTCTCTTACAATTAACACAGTTTTGGGCAGGTTAGAACTGGCTTCTAATCTGATCGAATCGGAGATAAAACACTGAGACACCGCCGATGTGTCCTTCTGTACAGAACTACGCCTCCAATACACCATGATGTACTCAGGCAGCCTTTGTCAGTCAAAAGTCACTACGAATGTTTTATACGCCGTAACTGAGCTCTTCTCATTTTTCTTTTTCATCGTATCATGTTAAATAATGTAATAAAAGACGCGGTAGCATTTAAAATTATTCTTCACTAAGATGACTGATCACATTCCTTATTACGCTCTGACGCTGAATTATGTGATCAGGTATGCATGTTTCAAGATTTCGTGCCAGAAGCAGTGGGGACTGCACAAATAAGTTGGCTGTCTTTGGCGCAGCTAGTTCGATTTTAATCTTGTTTCTTCCCAGTAAGATTATGTTTTGACATCCTTTCTCCACTGTGGATTTGCTGACAACACGAGTTTCCTTAATGCCACGAGGTGAAGCTGTCACGTATTTCCAACGCGACACTCTGCATACATGACAGAGGGGCCGACACCGATATCTCTGTGACGTTTACTTTTGTTTGCTTAACAAGGCATTATCCATGTCTGTCCACCAGTAAAAAAAAAAAAAGAGTGATTTGTGTCCGTATTCCATACCACAGCAATGCTCACTTTCTTGACTGCATCAATAGTTACTGAAGGTTCTACCTGCGACATCTGCTCTGTGGCACGTTGCGGCCAGTGCCTGCGACCTCGCCTGTTTGTCTCGTGAAGCTTGTCCCAATAGTTTCTGCACGTTTGCCGCTCTTTTTCTCTCACGTTCCAATCTGCATTGAAATAATGACCATGGTTTCCATATCGATATCCGTATCGTATGCTGTGTCGTTCAGAACATCCATTACTTCCTTTACTGCACTGCGTAACCGCAGTCTCCTGTCTTGGTCGTTGTTCTGCTGACCTATGTAGGTGAGGCTCCCTTCCTTCTGCATACATGGCACTGTCCATGTCGTCAGAGAATTTGCTCCACTCATTGTAAGGAGATTACTCACAGTTTCTTAAAATACTCTAGAGATTACTGCGCCACTGAATATGTAATAAGGAGCTGCTGTGCACTGACACAGCTGGTTCGTTCTGTGTTAATATCTGCACATATAATGCGGCACTGAAACCACAGAGTAGAATGGCCTGTCCAGATAGACCCCTCCATTTTGGCTGAAGCTGCGGTACAGCTATCGATGAAGCGCCCAAAAGTAGAGGAGGTAACGAAATGTAACTTCACAGGTTGAGAGGGTATGTGATGTTATTTCAGTGATTACAAAATCGAGTCAAATGTACAAAGCACTGTGCAGTATGAAACTACTTATTATTATGACGTTGTACCCCATCTGGCTTGGATGTATGCACTAACTCAGTTGGGACATAAGGCTGTTGTATCATTCCTTACGCGAAGTTTCCCCACAACTGTTCTAACTACTGCTTGACACTTGACATCCTGGATACTGGGACTGGGATGGGATTGATGTGAGAGCTGGTCCCCTGCTGGGGACAGGTCTGGGAATCTTGCAGGCCATGGGAGTATCTCAACGCCATGCAGAGAGCACATGTGTGGATGATTATTTTTCTGGCGAAACATGGCATCGCGATACTGTCACATGGGAGGTAGCACATGAGGACATAAGATCTCCGTGACATACTGTTGCCCCATGAGCGTCAGCCATTACCAGCTGTGACCTGATGTCAAATCCCACGGCACCCCAGATCATGATGCCGGGAGTAACGCCGTTGTCTCCCACCACAAAAATGGAAGAATGAGACTTCTTCCTAGGTTGCGGCCATATTCGCAGGCAATGGACATTCAGGGTAATGCAGAACATGATTCAATTCTGAACATAATTTGATGCCATTCATCACAACTCCGTGCTTCCCACTGACTACTGCACTCCAAAGACAGCCTTGGGTGTTGAGGTGTTAACAGCAGCCTGTGCGTGGAATAGTAATTCCCTACTTTGGCTACTGCTAGTATCTGACCAATTGTGTGGGATGACACAAAATGATTCAGGGAATTGGATAACAGGAACAGATGGGAAGGGGTCACGGTGTGCACGAAGCACAATACAGTGATCCTCCCTTGTGGTGGCGAGCTGTGGCCGACGGAAACCTTGATGACGAGTCCGCCTGCCCTCGTGTTGCCGTCCAGTCGGAGACTGGGCCTCTGTCACAACTCTGCATGTTGTACGACTCTACACCTGGCTAAATGGAGACCCACAGTGAGGCCCTTTCAAACTCTGTTAGATGCTGATTGCACTTTTCACTTAAATATGCCAAATCTCTGTGTCCTTCACAATTATCATTCGATATATGATGCTTTTCACGCCTTGCGTGTGTTCCGCCAGGACTGGTAATGACACTGAACCCTAATAATACTAATGCAATCTAGAGGCCGTTGTGTTAGGCCTGTAGGTCGATTTTGGAATAACCGTGCTGGGAGGCAGCGCAACAGCTAACACAAAGAGTATGAATCAGCATGAAATTTACGTAATGAGAGATTGCCATACTGGAATTAAAGCCTGAATTCTTGTTGTAACTAAACTGGTGCCATGAACAGTCTTCCTTATAGCGTAAGAAAAATACAAGGAAACGTACCAATACTGAAGTCACACAAATCGTATTTTGCAGCAAACTTGGTGCTTACCAAAAAGTCAGTTGCTCGATTATTACACACACACACACACACACACACACACACACACACACACACACACACACACACAACTCCGTGCTTCCCACTGACTACTGCACTCCAAAGACAGCCTTGGGTGTTGAGGTGTTAACAGCAGCCTGTGCGTGGAATAGTAATTCCCTACTTTGGCTACTGCTAGTATCTGACCAATTGTGTGTGTGTGTGTGTGTGTGTGTGTGTGTGTGTAAAAAATAGGTTACGCTGACAACATTAATTTACCTCTAATTTTCTGTGCTTCCCGATCATACAGTTCATCCACTAAATCTTGATGATTAGCATATATAAGATGTCTTGCAGGGTGGAAGAAATTACTACTTCTTATGATTGCAGGCAAAAATCATGCTTGTGAAATAATATTGGCGTAATAAATAAAAATATTCTTGAATCTATGATAGCTCTTAGTATACGTATTTTCTTGCATTTTTTGTGACACGTATCACTTACTTCTACATTGTTGATGCATGAGTAAAAACTGCACGTCTTTTTGTGTGAGATCTAAGACATGAGTATTCTCAAGCGAGACTGAAATAAAAGTTGATAAAAAAATTTGGATATTCCCCGGACATTGCTCCTTTGTTACGATGATAATTTTAAAAGCCTATCTTTGCCGTCTTCTGCGGCAATGTACAAATGTCTTATTACTAAGGAGAAAAGAAAACATTCATAGAAATTAATAACGAGGAAAAAATAAAAAGGTATGATATTCTGAGAAAAAAATTAAAAGGTATTACCCACCGTTCTACGTGTTACAGACACATCCGTCAATGATGTGTGCATATACAGAGTTACATTGATATCCAACCATATCTTCCGCGTGCTTCACTTTTTTTTCTGGAAGTGAATATTGTTGAAACATGCTCAGTATTACCCGTCCCTACAGGTAAATGTATTGCCTGCAGGCGATCACGATCCGGAACGACAGCGGCCGGCTGACGCGCGACCAGATCGAGCGCATGGTGGCGGACGCGGAGCGATTCCGCGCGCAGGACGCGGTGGCGCGCGAGCGCGTGAACGAGCGCCACCGGCTGGAGGACTACGCGCTGGCAGTGAAGCGCGCACTCGACGAGGTGGGCAGCCGGCTGGGCGACGAGGGGGCGCGGCAGCGCGCTACGGCCGCCTGCGACGAGGCTCTCATGTGGCTGGACGCAGTGCCCGACGCCAGCAAGGACGACGTCCAGCGCCGCTTCAGGGAGCTGCAGGCTGTCTGCATGCCCGTCATGACGCGCCTGCACCAGACTGGCCGCAATACGGGGCCCACCATCGAGGAGGTCGAATAGGGTGTCAGGGCTGCCAACCGCCTAGCCCGGAGATAAGCAACCGCTCTGACGAGCTGCTGGAGATCCCTATGCACGTAGCACTCTGCCCGAATTTCGCTGGCCCAGTTTGAGGCCCGTACTTGCCATACGACAGGAGGTCGATACTGGTGCTGACGAACTAGGTGCGTCGTGCGGAGAACGTGTGAACGTCATCGATTTTCCACAAATTGCTGAAGCTCTCTGCTTGCCTCACATTGGAGGAGACCAAAATTTGGAGTGTAACATATTGGGGATCGATGGTGTTGACTGGAGTACCCACTGCTCTGGTTGGATGATGTACATAACGCTAACTGTACTGCAGTCAACTTACACTACACCAGACAGTGGGAGCTCTGTATGTGCCCTGTGGTGTGCCTGCAGTATGCCATCCCTGGTAAAGGATTGGTGTAGCATTGAAAGAGATCCACATTGGTGTCTGAGCTACCAGCTATCCAGGCTAAATGACAGCTTCAAAACACTGAACTTTAGGAGCTCTTTAAACATATTTCAGTATCCCTGCAGCATATCAGCACAATCCGAGGTTTGTATTTACCATATGGGAAATTAAGTTTATGCCTGCAGACCCATGTTTTGAGTGGAAAATATGTGTCAAGCAGAGCTTCAGTGAGCTGTAGGAGTTCTTCACATACACCATATCAAGACTTGGGGGAACTCTACAAAAGGGATTGAAAGTGGTTTACGAATTACCAAATGCTATAGTTGGGGATATGCTCAACACTGGCGAAAATGGTGTTAACTTCTGCTGCAGTGAAAAGCACAGAATTAGGGCACACACCATATCAACTTTAGGCATTAATGATATATAGTGTCGTCCGCCTGTGCTTTACATGAAAACTGCTAATGTTGAGTGTTGCCACCGTGAGCTGCATCATGATGACAAGCTACAGGATATGTCATTTTAGGTGTCTGTAGTATTACCTGCTCTGGTTGAAGAAAATGAGCCACTCCAACAGTGACAAAGTCAAGTGCCGCTTAGTAAGTGTTAAAAGTTCTTCATGTGCAGCTCCGTATGCCAAACTTTAGCAGGACAGACATGGTGCCATCACTAGTGTTTTCAAATGGTCGATAAAAGAAGCGTGTGAGCTCTTTATTAATGTTGTGATTTACCTGTAGTACCCCATCCCTGGAAAAGACCTGAAGTACATATTAGAAGATATCCACTTAAGTGCCTGGACTACCAGCTAACCAATCTCTATAATGGTGTTAAAAATATTGCACTGCAAGACTGATTCAAACATATTTCGTTTCATTGCAGCATGCTCGCCTAATCTGAGATTCTACATCAACCATGTGGGAGACTGATGATGGCGCCTTCAGTACCAGCTACTTTGCGTGGAGCATGCATAATTGTATACTGAAGCTCCATCGAGCTGGAGAGCCTCTGCATATACGCTATATCGAGATTCGGGAAATACTATATAGTGGACAGTTAGTGGTGTTGTATTACCAGCTGTCCTGATTGGAGACATGCTGTAAACTGTCAAAGATGATATCAAGTACTGCTGCAAGCAAAATGACGCTCTCTTCACGTATACACACTATAGCAACTTTAGCCATGGGTGATATATAATGTGTTCTGCAATAACAACTGCCTGTGTTTTAAGTGACAACTGCTGACATCGTGTATTTCTCCTATGAGCTACATCATGATGTGTTCCCAGTATGCCAATCTTCAGCAAGACAGGAACACATTATAGGACTTCAACCAGAGTTGGTGCTCAAAACGACTAATGAAACTGCCTACTTCTGTTTCACTGTACTGCAGTGTATCTATGTATCTTTCTCGGATGTCTACACATATCGACTTAGGTCAAAACAAGGGAAACATTGGAGTTGTGTAAGAGTCATCTGCGCTGGTTGAAGAATGCGATCCACACTAGCAATGAGATGTCAGGCAACATTTACCAAACTGTAAGACCTCCTTATATGTATCTTGATGTGCTTGCAGTATACTGATCCTAGCCATGAGTTGGGATTCACTACTGTCACATTGTTACCTGTACTGACTGAAGACTTTGCCATTACACACACAGTATTACTTGCATGCAGCATACTGATCCCTGCAAAGATTTGAAACCCGATGTACAAGGAATTGACTGATGATGAATTGAGTATGTGCTGCTTTGTGTCATGGTACTCAAGAAGGAATTGCAAATTGCAGTTGATACAAATGTCTTCAGTAAACGAGTTGTTCTTTGCGTTTTTGCGAAAGGCTCATCATACCCAAGCAACCTTTTCTTAAAGCTCCTACAGTCTTGCATAATTGTATCACAACCATGCTACGAAGGAAGTTGCATTGTTTGTGACTAGCCTCGCGAGCACAACTTGCCGACAGAACAGAGGAAATAGACAGCAATGTTCGCCAGAGTGGCGCTCTTATGTGGAAGAAACTGGCTTGTTCTGCTGTAGATAAAATTTATCGAAGGCATTTTGTCAGATTGAGAATATATTTTACAGTTAACTAAAAGAGGCCTTCACATTTTCAATTAAATCTCATACTTCCAGAGATTCATTTATCTAATGCACGCTGTTACAGACTTTCCTATCTATGAAATAAACTGTTGGAGGACGTTTCGCCTCAGCTCTATTACAATCTTATCTTCCCATTATTTCTTATAGGTTTTAGCATTAATTGCCAGGTGCGGTCTGCGTCGTGCTCGGGTTGAATTTCGAGCTCATGGAAGGCTCTTTTAGAACTTCTCAACTGAAGTCTGTGCAGGTAATCTAAACACTAAGACTACAATTAAGAAGCTAACCATTGGAGTCTAAAGCCGCTAGTATGGGGCGAAAATAATGACTACGACTATGAACCAGTGTTTAATTTCTAAAGCAACGTCAATACCTGTGAAGGCAACGTAGGTTTCCTTAACCTTCAGGGGCTGTAACGAAATTCAAGTTTCATTCTTCCTCGTATACTGATGTTTTAATAACATGTGATACATTACTCCTTCCTAGTCAAGCTGGATGATAGAACGCGGCCTATCAGGTTTTATTAGTGTTATCGGTCTCTCTTTCTATTCCTGCTCACACACACAAACACACACACACACACACACACACACACAATTTCCTTCACGCTGAATTTACAGTACGGGTAGGACGACCGGTCTTCCTTGTTGGTCGTACAAATGTAGTGGAAAGCATGTGGTTTCTTAGGGCAGTTCACATATACAGGGTGTTACAAAAAGGTACGGCCAAACTTTCAGGAAACATTCCTCACACACAAATAAAGAAAAGATGTTATGTGGACATGTGTCCGGAAATGCTTAATTTCCATGTTAGAGCTCATTTTAGTTTCGTCCACTTCCGCTTATTGGGCGTAAATTCTGGAAACAATAACACACAGTCAACACTGCATGCTCTGATTGAGGACCCTCCAGAGCAAGCTGAAGAAAAAGTTGCAAATGTAAAGAGTAACAGTTCAGATTTTTTAAAACTATGTTCTTAGTAATGAAAAGCAAGCAGGGAATATTTGTGAATCTGTCATTTTACAGTCAGAAAGCATTGAAAGTAATCATAAAAGATATGAAATTCATATGGAGGGAGGGTCATTGGGAACAGACTATGGGTCCGCCATGGATTTTTGACTGAAGAAGGGGTCCACCAGCTGAAAAAGTTGGGAAGCCCTGGTATATGGTACTCACAAAGTAGTGAAGGGGTGGTTTAGCTATGATACAGAAATTGTCAAGCATGCTGTTGTGTCATTGGTTGACATTGAAATTATGGAAAAAGCTGGTAAAATTGCTAAAATTGATCTCACTATCAACTGTGATGCTTATTACATGTAAATTGATGATGTCTTTTCCATACCATCGATCCAATGGTATGCTGTTGATTACCAAATGATGATTGACTGACATCACTAGTTTGAGATGGAGAGTGCTGGTGGAGGGGCAACACTTTCCAGGGATGACCAGCACTGAAACAGTGATCATGTACATGACTGTAATTTGTGGAATCAATCAAAATGGAACACTGAGCTGTCTGCTACCTTATCACTGTGAAATATGAGGTAAGTGTAGAGGTCATCATTACCTTTTGATAGCTGTTTGGAAATGATCCGTAGTGCCACAAAACTCTACCAGTTTCCATATGTTGTGACCATCTTTTATTTCAATCATCCTGTGTTTGTTCTGGGAGCATCAGTATAATTTACATTGTGCGATGTCCAGTTTTCTGTCCGAGCCAATGGACTGAATCTCAGGTTTAAAACCTGACACAGACCTTGAAGTTGTGGTGGAAAGAACAAAATGTACGGCAGTGTAAAAAGCTGTAGTCATACACTGCTTGGACGTGTTACGGTAGAAAAAAAACAATGTATTAAACAACAATGTATTAAACAACAAAACAAGGATCCTCTCTTGTGACTGGTAGTCTGTGGAATACGGTCCTCCAACAGTAAAGATGATGAAACGTTACACTGTTTTGTGCAGGTGACTTTGATCACTGGCCACCTGCTCCTTTGGATCAATACCCATATATTTAAAATGATGCCAGCCCATAGACGGTAGTGGACGAGAGAGATGCAGTAAAATCTTATTGTGTTCTCTATCGGTGGCATTACCAGATATTTTATGGTTCATAGTTTATCTCTGTAGGATGGTACAAACATCTTGATGTCATTTACAGTCTTATTAAAGCAGTGACAGTTATAAAACAGTCTACTGATGACGCAATATGGACATCACAGCAGTCCAGACTTGAGTACAAGACAGCTACTTTAATATGAATGACATTGGCATCCATACCTGTTCTCACCAAAATTGTAATTGCAGGTACTTGAAAATGGCGATTAAATGAAAACAAACAGTCATAAATAAAGATTACTTATTATAAGCAGCTATTTGGTGTATCTCTCTAATAATATTCAGCTGGGTTTAGTAACTCCTGAAGCAGCTTGTGCTCAAAGATAAGGAAATGATGTGGTATTTCCCACAAAAGCCACAAAGTGTCTCACCCTCACAAGTGTGCTGTGATCTTTCAGAGCCCGTGCTCAAGTGAAGTGTGGTGGTGGTGGTGGTGGTATACCTCGGAATATAACGTGTGTTTGTATCACAAATTGTTTAGATAGCCTTGCATCATCTGCAAAGCTCTCACTCTTTTTGCAATGGTGCATTTAGTTCCTCCGACATTTTCAAGATATGTATGTGACAATATACCACACATTGCTTAACGTAAGATATAGTAACTTCCGCAGCAGTTTTTGTTCAATGACAAGGGTCATCTACCGCCACAGAGAAGGCTGACGTATTTCCTGCTTACCTCGTGGCTACCCTGTGGCTATCACTTCCTGGCACTGCGGGCCTGGTACGTGGCCTCTTTCAGCAGGGTGCAGAGACTCTGGGGCAGGAAGTGCATCCGCCGGAGTGGGTGAACATGTTGCCTCTTGCGCTTCGGAAGACTGATGGGATTTTTATCAAGTGATCTACAGTTACAGCACATGAATTTATCAGTATGAGTTGTGAAGTGTAACTTAGTCCCATCCTGCTGGATCTTCATTATTTGATGAAGTGTATTTGCCTTCTTCATACATTCACCAAATATCATTTCTTTCCAAGCATCATACAAATGGCTACCAATGCAGTTTTCATCTGCATGATTATAGCTAATATACCCATGCATCTCATCTATTGAAATCTAGTACAGAATGAACAATTACATCCAGTCTCCCAGTCCAGCAGCTAGAGACAAGAGTGAGCAAATTTCTTGCCAATTTTTCCTTTGATCACCAACTTGGGTATCATCATGAGAGGGGAGGGAGAGGGTGAGGGTCAACAGTGCCCTCTGGTGCTGGTGTTGTGAACTAGGTCAGTTGCACTCCGGAACTCAAGGTGAACACACTGGGTGCAGCTATTGTCTATGATAACTCAAATTGTTTAAATAAACAATATGCTGCATGCATACAAAATAAAGACTTACTTCCATCCTATCCAGCAGCCCAGCACAGGCTGAGTCTTTGTCCCACCAATATCCAGATGGAGGAGGAGGGGGTGGGAGGGGGCGCTGCAGTTAGGTTAGAGGAGGTAGCCCAATTAACCTATTTTCCTGTCTAAATTTGAACTTCCCATCATGATGTTGCTGCAGTGTTTCCACATCTATGGCTGCCCTCTTGGATCGGCCATATTGAATAAATTTGGCAACAATGCAGAGTGGGATGACGCCGCTGTTGTCCCACTATTACCATCGAGCTAATGTAGCAAATAAGTGTTTCACTCGAAGAGCTGAGAAGTTTATATGAATCAAGGGTCGAACCCGGATGGTACCGAGCCCACTGCAGTCGTAATTGATGATGTCGTTGGGTCGACATATGAATACGTAGTGATGGTCTGCTGCGGAGCTCCATTTTCAACAATGTATGATAAGTGGTGCACTTCACAACATTTGTGTGTGCACTAGCTTTATGCTCTTTTGGCAGACATGCCACAGGTCATCATCTGTCCTACTTTACAGAGCAGACAAGCCTCCAAAACCCACGTTCTCATGGACGTCCATCCATTTAGTGCCTAGTGGTAGTTTCACTGTCCTACCTCTTTTTCTAGACGCTCATGACAGCAGCACATGAACATTTGACCAGCTTCGCCGTTTTTGAGATACTCATTCACAGCCTCTGCGAAATAATAATATGCACTTTGTCAAAGTCGAGTGCCTGCTCTGCTTACATACTTTGTTTACTGCAACATGTGCCCGTAACGCCACCAGGTGGCATCCAACGTCATGGTGGGCAGTGGTCATAAAGTTTTGGCTTGTCAGTGTATACTGTTGGCCATTTAAACTGCTATATGAAGAAGGCTGCGTGTAACAAATGTCAAGTTGGTATGAAGTGTACTACACACTTGGGTATGCAGATGATTAATATTTCAGTGCAACTACACAAAGTAGGTAGAAGTAACATCATCTACATTCTATATATGAGGAAAGATTATGTGGCCGGTTGTTATTCAGAAACTGCATTTGAATGTTGTTGCTTTGTGAAGTGATGGATTTAAAAAGGAGAAGCGTCTAGCACATACCAGCACTTATTAAAATTTGTCAGTGGCAGGTTGTGGTTCATTGTTCTGTGATATACACTGAGGAGACGAAAGTCATGGGAAACCTCTTAACATTGTGTTGGACCTCCTTTGCCCAGTGTATTGAAGCAGCTCGATGTGGCATGGACTCAGCAAGTCGTTGAAAGTCCCCTGCAAAAATATTGAACCATGCTGCCTCTGTAGTCGACCACAATTGTGAAAGTGTTGCTGGTGCTCGATTATGTACCATAAATATTATATGGGTGGCCAAATCATTTGCTTGAATTGTTCTTCAAACCAATCGTGAACATTTTTGGATCAGTGACATGCTGCATTGTCAACTGTAAAAATGCCATCGTTTTTTGGGAACATGAAGTCCATGAATGGCTGCAAATGGTCTCCAAGTAGTGTAACATAACCGTTCCCAGCCAATGATCAGCTCATTTGTTTTGGAGGACCGCATACCATTATGGAGCCACCACTAACTTTCAGAGTGCCTTGTTGACAACTTGGATCCATGGCTTCGTATGGTTTGCCCCACACAACTCTGCCATGAGCCCTTACAAAGTGAAATCGGTACTGATCCGATCAGGTCACGGCTTTCTGGTCGTCTAGGCTCCAACCGATATGGTCACGAGACCAGGAGGGGTGCTGCATGTGATATAGTGCTGTTAGTAAAGGCACTCGGCGGTCGTCTGTTGTCATAGCCCATAACTCAAATTTCGCCGTACTGTCCTAATGAAGATGTACGTCCCACATTGATTTCTGCTGTTATTTCACATGGTGTTGCTTGTCTGTTAACACTGAAAACTGTACGCACAGGCCGCTGCTCTCGGTCATTAAGTGAAGGCCGTCAGCCACTGCGTTCCCATGGTGGGAGGTAATGCCTGAAATTTGGTATTCTCAGCACACTCTTGATGTTGTGGATCCTGGAATATTGAATTCCCTAACGATTTCCGAGATGGAACGTCCCATACATCTAGCTGCAACTACCATTTCTCGTTCAACGTCCGTTAATTCTCATAGTGCGGCCATAATCACGCCGGAAACCTTTTTGGATGAGTCACCTGAGTACAAATGACAACTCCATCAATGCACTGCCCTTTGTGTACGTGATAACACAGCCATTTGTATTTGTGTATATCGTTGTCCATAACTTTTATTACTTCAGTTTAGCTGCAGGGGTTCATCGGGATCCCACGAATGTTACGTAAAGGTGGGCATACTCAAGGCTATGCAGGATCCCATCGGTTCCTCGCTGTCAGAGCCCGAGAGGGGACAGACACATTAGTCCCTCAGCCATACAGAATCGCCCAGCCACGTCATGCACGTTAAGTCAGAAAACGTCAGCAATGGGACAGTTGTTCCAGCGTTCCTTGACATAGCAGAGAGAGAAATGTGCATACTGCAATGCGCCCAGCGTCAATGCTGGATTTAGGAGGTGCACCACGCCGTCTTTTTGGACGAGTGCTGTTGCTTAGTATAGCATCACAGTGGACGTATCCATGGTGATGTGCTGTGGTCACTGACTGTGCCCTATCTTTGGGGTATCCGAGACGTTAACTATCAACAAGATAACGCAAGAACAGATGTTGCCCTAGCTGTTCTGGTCTACCTTCATATAGATAGCATTTGACTGTTGCCTTGGCCAGCACATTCTCCAGACCTCTCTCCCGTTGTCGTAGGCATCGACAAGAACCTTGGAGGGGAGGGGGGAGGGGCTAGAGGGGCACCTGCTTCTTCCTATAACCTGTGCACAGGAATTTTATTCATTACAGATTTCTCACCAGTGACTAGCAACACTTCACTGCGACTCTGTTGAACTGTGTTTTGAACATACCGAGCACGACATGAAATACTGTGCTCTAGCAGTCACTATATATCTTGGATTTTTTTTTAGTTGTGAAGCTGTTCGCGGTAAATTATACCGACTCCTCGGAAAGGCGGCGGTTTTGGCACTGTCTTGCAATTAAGATGGAAGCAAGCCTTTACAGAACAGTGCCGAAATACCGTCTTCAGTCTTGTCTCTGGCACTTCGTCATAATGCCATTATCGAGCTGCAAAAAGGGACCATTCTAATGCTCTCACGCACGGATGTTCAGCACTATTTAAACAAGGCAGCAGTATTTGTGCTAGTCGCCCATCTCCAATATTCATACGAAAAAAATATAGAGGGTATGAAAATATTGTCGTAAATCCAGTAACGTGATCATATGTCGGGTACTATTATCAAAGGGTTGAAGATTGAATACAATTTGGATAGGCCTCTTTTTTGTTTATTCTCTGTTTCTCCACTTCGAGGTGTATCTACTTTTGGCTGTTTTTGTTGATATCCAACAGGTTTTCTCGGAAGTTCCAAGTTGGTTTCCTGCATCATGTTTCAAATGTTCTGTTTCAACCTAACGTTATGGGTATATGAAAATATTTTTTTAATATTATTTTCTTGCTTTATCTCGTAACTGGTTGGATACAGCGGGTTCAGTTACCTCAAGGATGTAATTTCAGATTGTTGGATCAAATGGTTCAAATGGCTCTGAGCACTATGGGACTTAACATCTGAGGTCATCAGTACCCTAGAACTTAGAACTACTTAAACCTAACTAACCTAAGGGCATCACAGACATCCATGCCCGAAGCAGGATTCGAACCTGTGACCGTAGCGGTCACGCAGGTCCAGACTGAAGTGCCTAGAACCGCTCGGCCACACCAGCCGGTGATCGTTGGATCAAATTAGTAACGTCCATATACACACTTTAATAACACTAGCCAAAGCAGCCAACAAAATGTTACTTTTTTCTGTAAATGGCACAAAAACAGCTAATCTTCATGTTTTCATGTGTACTGATAACTAAAATGTTAATGAAAATCCAAGATTAGCTCTCGTTTTGAAGTTATGATAACTTTTCGTTAATGCCTATACAGGGTGTTACAAAAGGTACGGCCAAACTTTCAGGAAACATTCCGCACACACAAATAAAGAAAAGATTTTATGTGGACATGTTTCGGGAAACGCTTAATTTCCATGTTAGAGCTCATTTTAGTTTCGTCAGTATGTACTGTACTTCCTCAATTCACCGCCAGTTGGCCCAATTGAAGGAAGGTAATGTTGACTTCGGTGCTTGTGTTGACATGCGACTCATTGCTCTACAGTACTAGCATCAAGCACATCAGTACATAGCATCAACAGGCCCCATGTTCTTCCACCTACGCTCAATGGAGCACGTTATCATGATTTCATACGGGATACTCTACCTGTGCTGCTAGAACACGTGCCTTTACAAGTACGACACAACATGTGGTTCATGCACGATGGAGCTCCTGCACATTTCAGTTGAAGTGTTCGTACGCTTCTCAACAACAGATTCGGTGACCGATGGATTGGTAGAGGCGGACCAATTCCATGACCTCCACGCTCTCCTGACCTCAACCCTCTTGACTTTCATTTATGGGGGCATTTGAAAGTTCTTGTGTACGCAACCCAGGTACCAAATGTAGAGACTCTTCATGCTCGTATTGTGGACGGCTGTGATACAATATGCCATTCTCCAGGGCTGCATCAGCACATCAGGGATTCCATGCGATGGAGGGTGGATGCCTGTGTCCTCGATTACGGAGGACATTTTGAACATTTCCTGTAACAAAGTGTTTGAAGTCACGCTGGTACATTCTGTTGCTGTGTGTTTCCATTCCATGATTAATGTGATTTGAAGAGAAGTAATAAAATGAGCTCTAACATGGAAAGTAAGCATTTCTGGACACATGTCCATATAACATATTTTCTTTCTTTGTGTGTGAGGAATGTTTCCTGAAAGTTTGGCCGTACCTTTTTGCAACACCCTGTATGCTTAAGCATTTAGTTACCTTGGTGTTATCCGTCGGAGAAAGGTCACTGAAAGCGCAACGGCTTTGCCTGGCATTTGTAGTTTTCTGCCGGTGATTGCCCTCTTATTTCCTAGAAAGTTTGTTGAACTTGAACAGAGGCATCCCAAGCTAACTTTGTCTTGCCTGTCAGGGTGGTGTTCAAATGCTCATCTTTGTACAGTTTGTATATCTGGGGACCCATGAAAATCTCCTTTTTTATTTTCGCCTGACTAAGATGTGGAAATTTCTCGAGCAAATACAGAAATGCTTACCCAGTTTTGTCTCTGGCCTGAACGAAGTTTTTCATTAGGCCCAATTTTCTACAAGGAGAGTAGGGAGAATTATGTTTTTACATTCGACAAGTGCTTCGTGCCTGACACTGTGAGATCCTGGTTAAAGTGACCGACGCTTTGGCCAATCTTTCTTTGTATAATGAGGTGTTCTGGCACGGTATACCAGAGGCACAGGAAGCAACAGAATTTAGAGTAATCGTGTTGTTGCCCAAGTAATATCTCTATGACTTTCAGACCCCAGAAATGTGCATTTAAACTTGACATAGTTCAATCGCAAATACAATTGTTTCATGTTATCATACATTTCTTTGATTAAGGTGCGTACCTAATCGGAATTGATAGAAGAACTAACTGCACTTCGGTAACACGTTCTCCCGGCGCAAAAACAAAACCCAACTTGTAACAGATTAAATGGAACATTCTCCGCTCCTGCTTTCCTCTTCCCCTTCCCCCTATTGCTATGAGCCTGGCCTAAAAATGGGGACGAAATACAAACAGCTATTGTTGCCTGAAACTTCATCTCACTGTCAGCAGAGTGATTTCAAAGCCGGGATTGTCAATGAATGCTAATAAAATATGATATGCAACCCCCCCCCCCCCACTTTAACTTGGAAACGAGAGCTAATTCGAGTGTTTTTGTCGTTTTCGTTACCAGCGTGTTCTACATAATTAAAAAAATTCAAATGGCTCTGAGCACTGTGGGACTTAAATTCTGAGGTCATCAGTCCCCTAGAACTTAGAACTACTTAAACCTAACTAACCTAAGGACATCACACACATCCATGCCCGAGGCAGGATTCGAACCTGCGACCGTAGCAGTCGCGAGGTTCTGGACTGAAGCGCCTAGAACCGCTCGGCCACTCCAGCCGGCGATATAATTAACGGAACATTTTTTTTATACCAGTTAAATTTTCATTGTTGGCTAGTATAGCATTCAAAGATGTTCTTTGTACACTCTAAAAGAAAAACAAACGACGTACCACGAAGGAATTGTCCGAATGGCATGAAAATCGCTAGATGTGATGTACATGTACAAATATATGATTACAATTTCAGGAAGATTGAATGATTTATGCAAGGGAAAGGGCTTTGAAAATTGAGTAAATCAATATGTGTTGGTCCACCTTTGGCCCTTATGCAAGTAGGTATTGGGCTTGGCATTGACTGTAAAGTTGTTGGATGTCCTCCTGAGCAATATCGTGCCAAATTCCGTCCAGTTGGCGCTTTAGGCTGTCAAAATTTCATGGTGGTTTGAAGGTCCTACCCACAATGCTCCAAATGTTCTCAGTTGGGGAGAGATCTGGCAAGATTGTTGGCCAATGTAGGGTTTGGAAAACACGAAGACAAGCAGTAGAAACCGTCACCGTGTTGGGCAGGCATTATCTTGCTGAAACATAAGCCCAGAATGGCTTGCCATGAAGGGCAAAAAAGTGGGGCACAGAATATCGTCAACATACTGATGTGCTGTAAGGGTACTGTGGATGACAACCTGAGGGATCCTGCTGTGGAAAGAAATTGCACCCCAGACCATTACTTCTGGTTGTCGGGCTGTATGGCGCGCGACAGTCTGGCTGTTATTCTGCTGCTGTCTGGGGCGTCTCCAGGCACATCTTCGGTGTGGAATCTCATTGACTGGATTAAAATTGTCTTCAGTGATGAGTCCCACTTCAAACTGAGCCCCGATGACCAGTGAAGATACGTCTGGAGACGCCCTGCACAGCGAAGGGATACCAGCCTCCCTGTGCCTGCTATACGGACCGACAACCAAGATCGATGGTCTGGTGAGCCATTTCGTTTCATAGCAGCACCCCTTTGCTTGTAATCGGCGTCACTCATACAGCACATCGGTACGTCGACGATATTCTATGCCCCGTTTTTTTTTTCGTCATGGAAAGCTATCCTGGGCTTACAGGCTTACATTTCAGCAACTAAATGCACGCCCGCATAAAGCGAAAGTTTCTGCTGCTTGTCTTCGAGCTTGTCAAACCCTATGTTGGCTAGCAAGGTCACTGGATCTCTCCCCAATTGAGAACGCTTGGAGAATTATGGGCAGGGCCCTCCAACGATCTCGGAATTTTACGTTCTGACGCGCCAATTGGAAAGAATTTGAGACGATGTCCCTGAGGAGGACATCTAACAACTGTTTCAACCAGTGTCAACACGAATAACTGCCTGCTAAGGGCCAGAGGTGGACTCATGCCTTACTGACTTGTTCAATTTTCGAAGCTCTTTCTCCTGAATAAATCATCCAGTTTCTGTTAAATTGTAATCTTTTTTGTTTACATGTACATCACATCTACCGATTTGCGTCCCATTTCGATAATTCCTTCGTGGAGCGTATTAAAGTGTATATACTGATGAGCTGATGAGACAAGGTTATTGTTTAGGTGTCAAAGTAATTCAACTTAAAAATATTAAGCGGAAATGAATCGTTGGAGGTACAATAAGTTTTGCACACTTCTCATCAAATTTATTTCTCAAGTCACGAGAAGTTTGCAACCTTACTGAATTACTTATATTAAAAGTGGCAGTTTTAATAACTTGGCACCTCTCGATAAAATTTCTGTGAATGCCTATGCCCACTAAAATCATTTAATCATGGGTTGTCGAGAGACTGGCATGCCATCACTCTAGTACAGAACTGAATGACGTTCGCGTATCCTCCCGTAAGTTGCGTTTGTCTCCATGCCCAGTCAGGTTGGTCATTGCTGCTGCCAGATGTGGCAGCAAAGTGTACTACATTTCACACTCTGCATACCCCAAAATCACTTGTAAATTTAATCACGTATTCATCACACTGCATTGTATTTGCCATTTCGTTTCATAGCACCCAACTGGTGGACGAGCTGATAGAGACATCCAGTTGTGCAGCGAAGCACTTAGTGTGATTCGTCGATCACTTCGAATGAGACGTCTGCGTGTGCCAACATTCCAATAGTCATAGCTGTAAGCGTCCGGCTGGAACGCGAGAGGTCGGACAGATTCAGGCGACCTTGTTACGTTAATGACAGACGCCTCGACCAACGGCTCACCGTGCTTTTGTTCACTGCCAGGTCTCCGTAGACATCCTGCAAGTCTATGAATATTTGCGATGCTCTGTTTTCTGCCAAAAGAAACTCAATGACAGCTCCCTGCTTGGAACGCACCTCTGTTACAGACGTTGTTCTGAAGGCTACGTATAGTGGCGTCACCTATCGGAACTTCATGAAACTGTAGAGGCTGAACCGGGAATATACGACGATGCCCTACAACTAATTTCACATGTTTTCAACAGAAACTGGTGGAGTAAAACCGACTGTATTACTTATTAACGCCTCTCGTACTTTTGACATACATTAACGACCGTGTAACGCCCCGTTTTTAAACCGTTAAACATGTATCTCTCTTTGCACATTCTAAGGAATCTTGTAATTTTTATTGAAATATTGCTTTCATAGAAGATATGCTGTGTTGCTCTATCACCCCCCTACAAACGAGTAAGATCGCGCATAGTTAAGATATTTGATTCTCATTTAGTAGGACAAGGGATTAAAGCTGTGTTCGGTGAGTCAGATTCACATTGCTAAGGGAGAACCTGGGATGGTTCTTTCGAAAAAGACACAGCTGATATCCTTCCACATCCTTTCCCATTCCAAGTAAGTTTTACCTTGTGCTCACTAAATCTGATGCTGCAAATTTATATTGCTGCAGATTTATATTTCTTTTCACATTAACTAATGCGAAAAGCAATATAAATCTGCCTATTCGAACAGAATGTTGTTAGGTTTTGAGACGCTTAGCACTTTGCGTACTCAATTCCGCGAGATGCCCTTCATTTGTGACTACGTTTGTAAATAATTATAGATGTGGATGGTCTTTATACAGGGTGTTACAAAAAGGTACTGCCAAACGTTCAGGAAACATTCCTCACACACAAAGAAAGAAAATATGTTATGTGGACATGTGTCCAGAAATGCTTACTTTCCATGTTAGAGCTCATTTTATTACTTCTCTTCAAATCACATTAATCATGGAATGGAAACACACAGCAACAGAATGTACCAGCGTGACTTCAAACACTTTGTTACAGGAAATGTTCAAAATGTCCTCCGTAATCGAGGACACAGGCATCCACCCTCCGTCGCATGGAATCCCTGATGTGCTGATGCAGCCCTGGAGAATGGCGTATTGTATCACAGCCGTCCACAATACGAGCACGAAGAGTCTCTACATTTGGTACCTGGGTTGCGTAGACAAGAACTTTCAAATGCCCCCATAAATGAAAGTCAAGAGGGTTGAGGTCAGGAGAGGGTGGAGGCCATAGAATTGGTCCGCTTCCCACGCCCGGGTTCCCGGGTTCGATTCCCGGCAGGGTCAGGGATTTTCTCTGCCTCGTGATGACTGGGTGTTGTGTGATGTCCTTAGGTTAGTTAGGTTTAAGCAGTTCTAAGTTCTAGGGGACTGATGACCATAGATGTTAAGTCCCATAGTGCTCTGAGCCATTTTTTTTTGAACTGGTCCGCCTCTACTAATCCATCGGTCACCGAATCTGTTGTTGAGAAGCGTACGAATACTTCGACTGAAATGTGCAGGAGCTCCCTCGCGCATGAACCACATGTTGTGTCATACTTGTAAAGGCACATGTTCTAGCAGCACAGATAGAGTATCCCGTATGAAATCATGATAACGTGCTCCATTGAGTGTTGTAACACATTAAAACTGGCTACATAAGCAGACTATATTAGAACTACCCTGAGCAACTAGCAAGCTTAATAAAACTAGTATGTGACAGGTGACCCTGGAGATTGTCCAGCATTGTCTGTTTTGCATCAGCAGCTACCCATTTCATCAACACGTAGTTCACCTTGAGATTTTTATAAACATAATAACTTTCTACAATCCAGCAGTCAAACCAGGATCCTCCATCACTTTGACACATGAAGTTCCAATATAATGGTGGCTGCTGCAGTATGCCTAAACTTTACATTGATAGAGGATAGCTGTCACAGAACTACCTTAATTTCAGGAACTCTGTGTTCAGCAAACTGATATCCACCAGGAATGGCCATTTGTGTGCTGTTTTAGGGCACATATGTGTTTAGAACAGTTCTTCTCTTTCATATATTAAAAAAAAAAAAAAACCATATACCTTACTTAATTTACAGCTCCAGTAACACCTGATGTTTTCAGTGAATCTGCTGACATTTTGGGCCTATTTCTTACCAAAAGATCACAGATTTTACCCTAAATCAGTGGTGTCCAAACAGGAACCTGCAGGCCACATGTTGCCCAATAAGGATTTTTTTGCAGCCCGCCAATGCAATCAGAAAAATTCACCTTGAACCTAGATTTCCTCCCTGTGCACAACTGAAGATTTCCACTAGGATGAACAGTTCAATATACATGTATAGTGCTTATGAGAGCAACCTTAAAGGCCTTTTCCAGTTACAGGTGTTCCGATTAGTAATTTAGTTTGCATGAACAGTATAACGCACAGTGCTTTTCTGGTTGATCTGGTCTGCTTCCATTTTGTCTATGTGACAGTAAATCTACAAAATAAGTGATGAATGTTCTGTGTTTAATGTACAGTGCAGAAACACTTATTTCTTTATTAATAGAGAAAATAAAGCAATTAGCATATTGTGTCATGAAATGCGTTTAAGAAGTACAATTATGAAACAAAACTTGCTATGATGTTTGTAGCTAATATGAGGGGGGACTCAAAAATAACCGGAATTTCTTTCTAGAAAGCATATACTTTATTGTTTTCAAATACAACCTTAATCTCCTTTGAAGTACTCTCCATTAGCATTAACACACTTGCCCAAACATTCATTCCATTGTTCGAAGCACCTTTTAAAATTTGTCCTCTTTGATACCTGCTAGAACTTTCATTACATTGTGTTTTATGTCTTCCACATTCGTAAAACACTTCCCTCTCAAGTCTCTTCATCCTCGGGAATAGGAAGAAGTCCGAGGGTGCTAAATCCGGCGAATACGGCGCGTGGGTCAACGTAGTCGTCTTCGTTGAGGCGAAAAACTGGTGAACGCTGAGAGCCATGTGCGCGGGGGTGTTGTCGTGATGCAGGAACCACAAG
The DNA here is from genome assembly GCF_021461385.2 of Schistocerca piceifrons. Taxonomy (NCBI): domain Eukaryota; kingdom Metazoa; phylum Arthropoda; class Insecta; order Orthoptera; family Acrididae; genus Schistocerca; species Schistocerca piceifrons. The sequence goes on along the minus strand of NC_060138.1, from coordinate 545,130,081 downwards.
CCAGAATCCAACAAAGTCGGATGTTTTCGCGACAAACTTTTGCGAAGCCGTTTCATAACCTCCAAATAGAATTGTTGGTTTACTATCTGGTTTTCAGGGACAAATTCAGAGTGTACGATCCCTTTGATGTCAAAAAAACAGATCAACATTGTTTTCACATTCGATTTCACTTGTCGAGCTTTGTTTGGTCAAGGTGAGCCAGGTGACTTCCATTGTGATAACTGTTGTTTACTTTCTGCATCATACCCATAGCACCGTGACTCATCACCTGTAATGATTTTGTTGAAAAAACGTGGATCATCTTTTGAACAAGTCCTCAATTTCGAGACAGGCTTGAATGCAATCCCTTTGATCTCCAGTAAGAAGCTTCGGCACGAATTTTGCTACCACTCTTCGCATCCCCCAATAAATGGTCAAGATGCACTGAATTGAGCTCCAGGACAACCCGGACAAGTTCTTGAGTTGGTTGATTGTCCTGCATCGATTTTCACTGACGAGATCATGGTATTTTGTCGATGTTGTCTTCGCTTCGAGCAGGTGACGGTCGACAGGAACGGGGCTGATCTTCAACCACCATTTCTCCCTTTTTAAACCGAGAAAACCAGTCATACACTTGCGTTTGACTAAGAGCATGGTCTTTGTAGGCTGTCTGAATCATCGCAAGTTTCTGCTGCGTTCTTGCCGAGCTAGAAACAAAACTTCACTGCCACACATTGTTTGTAAGAACTAGCCATTTCCTCGTGTCACGTCTGTACTGTACGCACACTCAAAGAACTGCCAAAGAAACCACACTTCTCACTGTTGGGTGACGCCGCATGGCAGAATGACTCAGCAGAGCTCCTACTACAACCATCTGGTGGCGCAACCTGCTGCTACAAGTACACGATGTGCAGCATTCCAGTTACTTTTGGGTTCCCCCTCATATATTTGAGAAATCGGATGAACTGAATGGAACATTGCAGGTAAAAGAATCATGTGAAATTATTAAAATCAATACTACGTCTGTTTGCAAAGCAATCAAAGAAAGGCAGTTTTTGTGATTTATCTTTGTTAGGAAAACAGAATGTGGCTGGAAGTGTTTGTGTTAAGATTATGGAGCATCTGCATTTTTTGGAGAATGATGTCACAAGAAGAATTCAGGAGTTTAAGAAAACTGAGCTCAGTTAAATTTGCTCTCTCATCCCACCGTCCCTGCTACTGACATAGCACCCTGCTATTGACATAGCACCTGAGGCCCTGCAGCTTGAACTTATTGACACATTTTTAATCAGATTACACCATGAAAAAAATGTTTAATGCTGTGACATTAGTTGGCTTTTACAAACCTTTTGCCTGCTGAAAAATTTCCATGTATTAAAAAATTTGCTGGGAAAATTTTCTCTGCATTTGGGCTTACATATACCTGTTAGAAAAGTATTTCTTGTTTGAAGATCAATAGATGCAAATATTGATGCTCTTCAACAGACATGAGCTTGCTATCAATGATGATCTCAACCCGCAGTCTTCACTCCTAACTTTAAAATAAAAATTAAAAAAAGCTGGAGGATAGAATACACTTGTCTCATTGAATAGACTCTAAAATTAAATGTGCTTGCAGATATAATGATATGAAATTACCACACAAATAAATTGAATAAAGGTGCCACAATTTTATTTAATTTATATTTATAGATTTTTATACCTTTTCAGAAATGCAAAGTTAACTAAGGAATGCAGTCATTTTAAAAGGTGCGGCCTTCTGCTAACTTCCACTTCCATAAAGTGGCCCCCAAGCTATAATGATTACTCACTCCTTCACTAATGTATTAAATACAAAAGCGTATGTTTCAGATAATTTTTACATACATTTTACAAGTTCTTTTATCTATTACAATCTTATTAAACAGAATTCCCCCAATTAACTATCAGAAGTTACACGTTATCTATTATTGCTATGACATGAGCAGATCATTTGATTGCTATATTGTCCAGATTTCTCCGACACAATTTCATCTTTGACAGTCATGCAATAACTGAAAAAAAACTGACACTGCTGATGATAGTCAACAAGATGCTACTGCTAATGATAAGTCTTTTGAATGTAACAGTGCATTCTTTATATCCTATACACTAAAATCACAACCTGATATCTGAAATACAGGATAAAAGACAAAAATTGTAACTGATCATAGCAGTGGAAGATATAGTTGTTGGCTGTGAAATTTAAATGCCTTTACATCAGGTATATTTGCTTCTATACTGTTATGTATTACATGCAGTTCTGAGGAAGTAATACATTTGTGATCAAACTGCTGATGTCACAAACCGCCATTAAAATTGTAAAAAGTAAACCATTTCCTGCAGTTGCATTAGTAATTGCTACAATTTTCTATGGAATGTCTGTGTCTGGTGACAAAAAAACAACTCATGAGACTAACAATGAGGTGGGTTTCTACAAGATTCAGATTGCCAAGAAGTTAGAATAGTCAAGCCCGACACTGGAGAGGGCTTGTACAGAAAGGGGGGGAGGGGATTTGCTTGCATTTACAATGCAGGTGACATAACTGGAAATGCTTCGCACAACCTCATTGATGCACTCTGACAGGAGGACAAAGGTGACAGCAGAGGTATAAAACTGCCAGTCAGCTCTTTGAATAACCCATCATGTTAAGTGGTCTGTCATTGCGGGCTTTCAAATAACTACGCACCCTCCGACTCAGAGATGAAATATTAAAAGTTTTGGCTGGTTTCGCTGTCTAGGGGCTGGGATACGTAGATGCCACGTTACAGGCTAAGTACTGCTGAGTCTACAGTATGCGAAGGAATCGAATGGTCGAAGGTTTCTATCACTCAGCAATTCCGAATTATGAATGTAGCACATAAATTTATAAATGAAAGATTGCAAATAAAATCTGCTGGTACTACCTTAATGACTTTAAATGATGAGTACGATAGTAGAAGTATTTTTGAGAATGCGGTATATTTCTGCAAAACACTTATTGGTGTCGATGGTCCAGCAATTAAATAAAATGTAAGTTGAATAACAAGTAAACAATAGATTCCTACAGCACATAATTAGTTATGAACAACAACACAGCTTGCGAGATATTCACTTCTAAACACACACTATGTCTTCACTGTAGAAGCCACGGAAATCTCACAAGTGGCTAAGTCGGCACTCCAAAGTATTTCTATCTGCCGCAACCACACACAAACTGCTCCACACCCTAAGTCCTTCCGCCAACTCCGTGTCCGTCGCGTCCAGCATTTCCCATGTTGTGTGGCCGTACTGTCCATAATTCCCTCCATTCACTCTGGTAGTCGCCTCCCTTAGTAACGAGCACTGTGGTTGGCTAGAGCGCTCCCTCCATGTCTCCAAGCAAATGTACACTCACAAACGTATTGAAACACATTTGAAATACCAGATTTGCGTTTAAATGACTTGAAATTAAATAAATTTTCCTACGGCTGGACCATAAACACGCTCTAACACACATCATTAAATACATAAACAAATCAAACAAAAATATATCAAAGGAATAGAAACACAAAGTAGGCCAGTAGCCTAATGTCTGTGTTCTTTCGAAAACATGGTAAATATTTAACCAATTTCTTCATTAATATTGTATCTCTGATATAAACAAAGACACAGACGAATAAATATATTCATAAGCATGCTGCTACCGTTTTTTAATGTCACTGTGGAGTACTTATTGCCTGACGCGATCGATAGTAATCAGTCACTTTTGACCTCCAATAACTCATGTATTATTCAAGTTACATGCATATAATTCATACCAATGTAGGTCTACTCTAATAGCTTTCTAAAGACACGGCGATCGACAAAATCGGATGAAGCGTTTAAATTTTGGAAATTCGTTGCTGGGTGTTATTTGTATAATTTACGGTCAGATACTAAACTTTAAACTAATAAAGATATTGAAAATCTGATAACACTAACAGAATTTTCGTGCAAATAATAGTAATGTATATGTTTTTTTTTTGAGGTATCATGATTCATCTGCCTACTATTAATTTCTATACAAACTGTGAAATGTCTGCCATTAAGGTTTCACAAAGTCCGCCATCTTTGGCACTCCCGGCATGGACATCTCCTTTGTCGACACAAAGCACTGTCCTCATCGCAGCAGAATTCCCAGCCACACGGCTGGACCATGCGCTGGGGCTACCCCTCTCGTCCGGCTAACGTTCGGCACCATGTGTTTGCTGCCAGGCCCCGGCTGGCCAAGCAGCCCGTGTGGCCGCCCCAACTCCAAACATATAATATTTCCAGGGTGTCGCAAATCGCCTGTTACCTCACAGTCATGCAGTAACAATGAAGTGACAGCATCAACAGAAAGTGTTCACTGTCCCAAAGATTATAGTGCAGCGACCATTGTAGTTAAGCGATGAGAGGAGAGGAGATATAGTAAGATTGATAGCCAAAAATGTGCCATGAGTGGCTCTAAAATGGATAAGTGTACTGTTGTGAGGAGATTGAGATCAAAATCGGAAATAAGCTGGTAATTCAGAAGGCTCTGATCAGCCAAAGTGGTACTTCCTCTGATGGAGTGCATTGGAAGCCTCAAATATGTTAATAAGGTGGGAGGGGGGTTGGGCAGGCTGTTAACTAAGGTACGAGCATATGGAATAAGTTCACAGGTATGTGAGTGGCCCAAAGACTTCTTGAATATTATAACTCTGTTGTCTTCAACAGCGAATGTTCTTCAGAGACAAGGGTATCATCAGGAGTGCCCCAGGGAAGTGTGACAGGACCACTGTTGTTCTACATATACATAAATGATTTGACAGACAGGGTGAGCAGCAATCTGTGTTTGTTTGCTGATGATGCCATGGTGTATGGTAAGGTGTCAAAGTTGAGTTACTGTAAGAAAATACAAGATGACTTACACAAAATTTCCAGTTCGTGTGATGAATGGCAGCTAGCCCTAAATGTGGAAAAATTGAAGTTAATGTGGATGACAAACCTTTAATGTTCAGATACAGTATTACTGGTGTCCTGCTTGACACATTCATGACATTACAATATCTGAGCATAAAACTGCAAAGTGATATGAGGTGGAACGAGCTTGTGAAAACTGTGGTAGGGAACGCAAATGGTCGACTTCTGTTTATTCAGAGAATTTTAGGAAAGAGTGGTTCACCTGTAAAGGAGATCACATGTAGGATACTGGTGTGACCTATCTCGAGTACTGCTCAAGTGTTTGGGATCCGCACCAAGTCAGATTGAATGAAGACATCAAAGCAATTCAGACGCAGTATGCTAGATTTGTTACCAGTAGGTTCGAACAACACACAAGTGTTATGGAGATGCTTCAGGAACTCAAATGGGAATTCCTGGATGGAATATGATGTTCTTTTCAGGAAACACTACTGAGAAAATTTAGAGAACCCGCAATTGAAGCTGACTTGTGTTGTTTGCCTGCTTTATTCCCAAGTTGAATGTCCTCGGTGTTGATGTACTGGGTTGTGATACTGGCTGAAAAATGGAGGAGGGGGGGAATTTAAACACTGACTACTGCAAATAATGTAGCCGAGAGGTGCTCAGTTGTGTTTCACAGTTCTTTTCTTTCATTGTACAGAACCCCCCAATAATACACATTTATATGACCAGTGCACTATTGATTAACTTTCGATACATCTCACGAATCGGTTGCCAGCAAACATCAACATACTGCTACAATAGTTTACTGTTGAAGATCTATAAGCAGTAAAAACCTAACCACACAGTTCTTGCCAAATAATACTGAACGTATTGGACAGACACTGTCATTGCTTTAGCACACAGCCTATTACACTTATTTCACAGTTATGTGGATGCACTGTTGTTGATCTAACCGGTACAGATTCCTCGTCTGAAACTAGGCCATGGACTGACTGTCTCGGGACCAAAAATTGGACATATATATATATATATATATATATATATATATATATATATATATATATATATATCATCACAATAATAGGCATTGAAACTATACATTGTTCGATGTTTATTTGCAGAAATTACAATTAAAACTTAACTCAGTAAGTTAACTGAATACATTGAAAAATTCCGTCTTTTTAACAGTCTTTTCTACTAAAAGAGCTATGTCAAATTATTTGTTTAAATGATGGAATTAACAGATACTGGTAATTACTTTGGAAATAATTAAGGGCTGGCTTTGCTAACATGTTTTCGAGTAGAGCCAAATAGATACCTAAAGACTGCTATTGGTGGTTCTTCCAGAAGTCCATAATTATTACATAATTTTTATTTGTTTATAAGTCAACAATAGAATCTAAGTCATGGAACAATTACTGATTTCACCTTATAACAAAAGAATTGATTATGAATAGTCAAAATAAATTAGAAAATCAATTATATATATACAACTAAGCACAAAATTAGATCTGGTGTTATATTCTTTAAGACTGAGGGCCAACTTTTCTCTTCTATTGAAATGCAGATTATACTCACATATGTTAATAATAATTAGTCAAAATTGAAAAAATGAATTTTAAAGCGGCAGATGGCAAAAAAAGAGTGTAAGTAAAAGTATCCCAGCTTGCTTCATCACATCATCCCCTCACTGGATTGACCAGATAGATATTGCAAATAACTGGGTAGTTCAATCACTACAAGTGACCCCAGACAGTTGGTTTAACTATCTGCACAAAAAAATATTACATACAAAATCTTATCAAAACTACAATAAAAGTTTTTTCAAATTCCTACTTATGCAAACTGGCCATACGAAAGCCCCCATGCAAAATATTTACACACAGTCTATTGTACAATGGCACAAAATATCCACAATTTATACTTTAAAAAAATTAGGTATCTTCACCATAAGTGATGTACTATTTTGGTAAACAAGGATTACATTTTAAGATACGTATCACTTTGTACAAGTCCTGTCTTGCCAAAAAAATAAATCCTCAAGGGTTGCAAAAAGTTAAATTACATTGTGCATTGCAGTTCACTTTTTAGACAGAAATTTTCACTTGTTCAATGTTTAGTATTTCACACAAGCACGTTCACTTTTTCAATGAGTTTTAACACATTTTCTCACCAAGTTGTCCATGCCTTCAGCAGGTCCGTGTAGCAGTTATTAAGGAAATGCACTGCTATCAGTTCACTTGGAGGTGGTTCCCCTCTGCCACAGCAAATTAAAAAAAGTAGACAAAATACCCTACTTTAGTATACTCTCTTTTACATCTAAGTATTAAGAAAAAATGTTTCATGCTAAAACTGACAGTCATTACTTCATAAATAGAAACATTACATAGTTCCCATAACATCACAATAATTAGCACTAAAATTGACTGTAGTATGAAAGGTGCGGACAAGTAAAAATTTAAAATCAAGTGCACATTACACTAAAAAATATTACTCCAAGTCATAACTGTCTGAAACTGGTTAAACTTGAAAGATTTGGGTTTCTTTTCCATTTGCAAAATAGCAAGCAAAAAATCAAGATGTGCAGCAGCATAGATTTACTAATCATTACATTATGAAAAAAGAATAGAGTCACCATCACATACCTTAATACCTACACAAAGCAAAATTAAGGGGATGAGAGTTTTACAAAATCATTGCCCTACTTCTCCACTCAACTCTCAGCACTACTCTCATACAACCAGAAAGTTAAATTCTCACACAATCACAAAACATTACCAAATAGTAGACCTACCAGAATATTCACATCAGTCCAGCACCACAGTTATCAGTTAATCAGCAAAATTACTTTTCTTCATTCCAGTATTACCACTTTAAGCTCAAAATTCCTCCAAACACAAACAGAAGTTTTCAGATTACTTATAGATATGATAATGCAGTATTATATGACTTGTACCTCACTAAAATATTGCTCTTTCTGTTAAGCTCTCCTTCCCAGCTGCAGTGTCATGAATTGTACAACATAAACAGTACCCAATGTTGCCTAATTCAAAATTTAGATCATCTATACCATTATATCACATATATTTCATTAATCGTGTCTGTCAGCTCCACTATTTTACTTACCTTTCTCACCTTGTTAACTAGTCTGGAGTGCATTCTCAATAAGATAAATAAATAAATAAATAAATAAATCCCTACTGCAGAGACACGTTCCCTAACCATTAAGACCCTAACATTATACATTATTTTATTATTTCATTATTACTTCATTAAGTAATAAATAAACACCTGCTCTGCTTATCCAGTGCAAAATTGATTCTACTGAAAAACACTCCACAGTAACACATCCTTATGCTAAGGCAAAATTAACTCTCATTATTGATCAGACAAAATTATAACACAGAAAAACTATTATTTCACTATATTTCATTAAATTGCTTGAGATTCTATCCTGAAGGGTGATATACATACGAATCTTGCTTATTCTTTCCACATACATTACTCCAGGCAGCTATGTATAAAGTTCTAATTTCTTAATGTTAAACAAGGCACACACTTCTGTAGGTAGATAGTTATCTCCAGATACTGATTGCACTGAACACAAACACATCTATTATACCACAAATAATATCACTAACTTAGCATCCAAGATGGTTTTTTTTACTGCACATTGCCTCTGCTTCTGCACCAATGAGCTCATTACTTCAGACATTAATTATAGTTTTTAGATATCTACACCTTTTCCTTCACATATGCTGACACATTTCATTTTTAGTTTACCTTACCCCTTTGACAGAAATTCTTTCACCAAGGTACCAATTTACTTTCTTCCATCCTCTTATGATTCCATTACTTGTAAATGACAATTAGAGAAACCTTTTCTAAAATATTTCTATACTTAAGTATCCTGCTGTACAAAATGAAGTCAAAGATGGGATGTTTCTGATTCACTTATAAACTACAGATAGGATAGGAGAAGAGTGCCCATCTCAGGAAACACTAAAAATGAGGCAGACAGCTGGGGTAAGCATTATCGCCATATAATGAATCCAACACAGAATGTTGAAGCCCCTACTTGATTGTGGGTCGTACTTCTGGTTCAGTGCACATTATAGTAAGTTCCTCCTCTTCTTTTATGGGATAAACATTGCTACCCACAACATCATTCAACACCTTACTAAAATTAGTAAATACACTCATCTTATTACTGTCACTTACATTACCATTACCTACGATTACAGTACATTTATATACAAGGGGCTCTTCATCACTATCTGCTCCAGTGCGAGCCAAAACTGGAGCATTATCTAGTTTAAAAGCTTTGACACAGAATTAAAATCATCTCCTCCATTTCTGTTACTTGAATTTCTCCAACCATTTCCATGCCCATTCTGGCTATCCTCCACCCATAATTAGTAATGTTCATCCTGTTTACCTGAAATTCACTGCCTGATTTGATTATTTTCATCAAAATTCCTTCTATGATCTTCCACTGAGGGTTTCGCCCTCTCCACTTTATTAACATAAATCAAGAAATCACTAATGTTATCCCTACGGTCAGGTACAAGCAATTCTCTACCTTTCAGAGGCAACTTTGTTTCTAAAACCATAATTATGGATTGAATACCTAGCTCTTTCTCCAAGTATTTGAGTTTGTTTACCCAAAGCTGACAGAAACCTTTCACAGTACACTTCCTAGAGTCAAATCTCTCTCCTCCCCAAAATTTACTCAAAATTCTCTGCTGGTTCTCTTTTTACCAATATTCATCTAAAAATGCTTTCTCAAAGCTTTGCATGAAGTACAGCTATCAGCTACCTGAGCTGGCCATCCATAAGCATACCCTTTCAAAAAACCTCTCACAAATGACATTCTCTCTTTGTCATCCAATGTTTCAGGCAAATCATTAAATTCCCTAATGAAATCCACTGGATGCACTTTCCCATGTTGTTCACAATTATTAAATTTCGTACAGCAAATGAAGGAGTGTTTGGAACACTACATACTCTATGCTTTAGATTTTGTACCTCTTCCATCTTTTTCTCTACTTCAGCCAATTTTGAATCTACATTTTTATTTACTATTACCAGTTTTTCCTCTACCACTACTGCACACTTGGTTTCTACCTCCATTTCTAAATCATTTTTAATCTGATCAATTTGGTTCTCATGTTTAACCCTCTTTTCAGCACAACATTTCCTGGCTGCTCTGACTTCATCTTTACACTGTTTTTCAGAAGCATCCACCTTCCTACTATAGTCATCACAAAGCTTCTTTCTCTCTTCTACACATTTACTACTCACTAATGCTAATTTCTCATTATTATTCTGTGCTACTTTCTTTATCTTTTCATCACAATCTTTCCCTACTGCCTCAACCTTTTTATTTAATTTTGAAAGGCTAGAAACACAAGAGCTAATTTCCTTTTTAATTTATTTCTCCAGTTCGTCTTATAAGCTAGTCATGTCAGTTTTAATATTACTAAAGTCTACTTTCATACTACTGTCTCCTTTCATACACATGCTACTCATAATTTGCCTTAACATGACTTCCACTTTTCTGTCTGCCATAAACTGTTGCCTTGCTGACTTTTGCTACTACATTCCTCCTCCTTAACCTTAATGATTTCATCCGCTTCAGTACTGTTTTCGTCCATTTCGGTCACATCACAATACAATGTAGATGATGCTTTTATCACTTCATCTACAATAGGACTTCCATTCCCATCATTCAAAGTTACATTCATGTCTTACCGAACGAAAGCGCTGGCAGGTCGATAGACACACAAACAAACACAAACATACACACAAAATTCAAGCTTTCGCAACAAACTGTTGCCTCATCAGGAAAGAGGGAAGGAGAGGGGAAGACGAAAGGAAGTGGGTTTTAAGGGAGAGGGTAAGGAGTCATTCCAATCCCGGGAGCGGAAAGACTTACCTTAGGGGGAAAAAAGGACAGGTATACACTCGCACACACGCACATATCCATCCACACATACAGACACAAGCAGAATATGTCTGCTTGTGTCTGTATGTGTGGATGGATATGTGCGTGTGTGCGAGTGTATACCTGTCCTTTTTTCCCCCTAAGGTAAGTCTTTCCGCTCCCGGGATTGGAATGACTCCTTACCCTCTCCCTTAAAACCCACTTCCTTTCGTCTTCCCCTCTCCTTCCCTCTGTCCTGATGAGGCAACAGTTTGTTGCGAAAGCTTGAATTTTGTGTGTATGTTTGTGTGTCTATCGACCTGCCAGCGCTTTCGTTCGGTTAGTCACCTCATCTTTGTTTTTATACATAATTTTTCCCACGTGGAATGTTTCCTTCTATTATATTACATTCATGTCTGATTTATAGCCACTATCATCTACAGAACCAGTCCCCATTAAGTCTTTCTGTTATTTAAAAACTTAACATCCACAGCTTTGTTATCAATTTTCACATCACTTCCCTCTTCATTAAGGCCACTCATTATGTATCACTTAATATAAAATAGTTTTTGCTATGAAATTAGTTCATTCACGCTGCTGCTGCTGCAATTGTCATCTCGATTCGTCCCCAGCATGCCTGCCGCAAGTTTTAAGTCTCTCAACAAGGTTTCTTGTTTATCCCAGTCGTCTGTGCTGATTAGCTGCTTCTGTCCTCAATGGCTGCTTCCATAGAACCCGCTCACTGATTGGCTGCTGTCCTACTGTGGCCACGAAACCCATGCGCTGATTGGCTGTTGCACCTTCTTCAATAATATCACTGCACTGTAACCCGTTCTGGGGTTCAGTGCTCAAAGTTTGTGAGTCCTAGTTTATTGTGCCCAACTACAATAATCCTCATCCAGGGCACCATATGTGATGTCCGTCTGCTTTATTTCCTCGTTGATTGTCCTCAGTGTCGACGTACTGTGTTGTGATACTGGCTGAAAAATGGGGGAGGGAGGGGGGGATTTCAACACAGTTCTTTACTTTCACTGTTCACAACTCCCCAATAATACACAGTTACATGACCAGTGCACTACTGATTAACTTTCGATAAGTCTCACGAATAGGTTGCCAGCAAACATCAACATACTGCTACAATAATTTACCGATGAACATCCACAAGCAGTAAAAACCTAACCACACAGTTCTTGCCAAATAATACAGTACGTAATGGACAGACACTGTCATTGCTTTAGCACACAGCCTATTACACTTATTTCACAGTTATGTGGATGCACTGTTGTTGATCTAACCGGTACAGGTTCCTCGTCTGAAACTACGCCATGGACTGACTGTCTCGGGACCAAAAATTGGACCTATATATATATCATCACAATAATAGGCATTGAAACTATACATTGTTCGATGTTTATTTGCAGAAATTACAATTAAAACTTAACTCAGTAAGTTAACTGAATACATTGAAAAATTCCGTCTTTTTAACAGTCTTTTCTACTAAAAGAGCTATGTCAAATTATTTGTTTAAATGATGGAATTAACAGATACAGTTATGCAAATAATACTTTTGACAAAACTGGTAATTACTTTAGAATTAATTAAGGCCTGGCTATGGTAACATGTTTTCGAATAGAGCCAAATGGATACTTAAAGACTGCTATTGGAGGTTCTTCCAGAAGTTCATAATTATTACAGAATTTTTATTTGTTTATAAGTCAACAATAGAATCTAAGTCATGGAACAATTACTGATTTCATCTTATAACAAAAGAATTAATTATGAATAGTCAAAATAAATTAGAAAATCAATTACATACAAAAACTAAGCAAAAAATTAGGTCAGGTGTTATATTGTTTAAGACTCAGGGCCAACCTTTCTCTTCTATAGAAGTTTAGATTATACTCACATATGTTAACAGCAATTAGTCAAAATTGAAAAAATGAATTTTAAGGTGGCAGATGGCAAAAAAAGAGTGGAAGTAAAAATATCCCAACTTTCTTTGTCACAAACTGCCAAACGAATATGCTGCCGCCAATATACATTGTGTGTAAGGACAATGATGATAAGATATGAGAAATTACAGCTCATACTGGGATATATGGACAGTCGTTTTGCCCTCGCTCTATTTGCGAGTGAAATAGGAAAGGAAATGACAAGTAGTGGTACAGGGTACCCTCCGCCATGCACCTACGGGGGCTTGCGGACTATCTATGTAAATGTAGATGTAGTGCTATTGGTTGATTAAGGCAGCCATCTCAAGGTAAATATGTGTCCTGCCTGGAGGTCAATAAATGTCAACAATGTGATCACTGGGGATGTTTGTACCCACACTGCTACTGCTCACAATCCAGTACGGGATGAAATCCACTCACTGATGATGCCTGTGTGAGCCGAAGTACAGACCCTTCCAGATGCTCTCTTGGTGCCAGTACAGTTCCTCAAAGAGCTGGAAATTAGTTGTAGTTACCACAGGCAACAGTAATATTCATTGCAGTTCCATTGGATTACCGTGTTGGACGTGTCCTGGTTAGATGCGTACAGGAGAACTATTCACACCCTGGGATCACTGTCCGTCATCAGTGAACATCGAACATCAACAAACATTAGTTCAGAACCCTGCATCATCAGGAGATTCTTCATCTGTTCAGGTATAAACCAAGAACTGAGGGGAGTAAGTGTCTGCAAGTTATTTGGTTTTGTTTTCAATCAATGGCACAGCACAGGAGGGAAAATACCTAAGGTCATGACTGTACTGAACTGCAGGTATACTTCAGCCCAGTTTAATGGCTGAATGTAGATATTCCATGCTCAGGCACTTTATTTCACTGGTCACAGCTTATTGTACTTCAGACACACTGATTTTGTACCAGAAATGAATTCTGGATATTTTAGAGCATCGTCACTGCTAGGTACTAATGCATTTTTTTCTTTAACTTGGGAATTGAAGCAAGTGAGAAATACCTTTCCATAATCATGTATCATCTTCTGCACAGGCTCCTGAAAAGCACACAGTACTCACTTCAGTAAATCTATTGAGAAGATAAATCATGAAGCCAATCATGGGGAAAGAAAAAGAGAGAGAGAGAGAGAGAGAGAGAGAGAGAGAGAGAGAGAGAGAGAGAGAGAGAGAGCAGGGTAAAATAGTTATGCTTCTATAGCATTTTATAAAATCTTTGGAGCACTGTCGTCCACTTTGAACCACGCCAAATGAAATGACTCTGGACGTTCTACGTTCTAAAGGTGAGCTTTACTCCCATCAATGAGTAAATGAGAACTGTCCACGTCTCTGTTTAAAAACATAAAACACTGTGCACATTATCATCCTTACAAAAATATTCAGAACAAATGTCATTATAATATCTGAAACACAAAAATTGAGGGAGATGAACTGTTAATCACAAAATCACATACCCTATTTACCCAAGCATACGATGACCCAGAATATCCCTTTCTTTATAGGCTCCTTGAGAAAAATTTATTTTCCACACATTCTGACTAATCAAAGTAACAAACTGCTTTACTGACAAAGTATCTGCCAAAAAGTTAACATTATTTTTATTCTAAACTCATGCCATTTATTGATTGTCAGCATTTTGATAATGCTATGAGAAATAAAATAAATAAAAAGAAATGGTTATATTATTTTTCAGACTGTTTTCTACCTTTTTTGTTTACTAACCCTTTAGTCTGTGTTATCACATTTTTAACCAACATCAGGCTAGTAGCACAACTGTGAAATTTGTATCTTCATTGTCATAAATATTTGTCAGTTTCTTCTGAATATGTTGCTATTTACGAGATTGTTGTAACTGTGGGACCTGAGAACACAGCTGTTTCCAGATTTCGTTTCTATACGGACGTGGGAATTTACACAGTCTCTCACTTCCAGACTTATCGCTCATCTGCCACTCTCTCACTGGCTGTGTAGAAAAAGCTGACCACCTTCTGTAATTCCTGTCATATGTTACGGCGAGCGTCAACAACATTGCAATAAGAAACGTGTAAGTACGTCACTTGCCCCCATCTTGATTTTGCAGAAATGAGTACTCTTTTTGAGTATTTGACCAGTTTTAAAGTCAGCCCGATTCCGACTGCAAATGGATTAATGCAAACCACAGGTTAATTGAAGCAGATGTTCATAAAAAGACAAATTGCATGGTACAGATTCCCATGGTTGGCAACACGACAAAATGTGCTGCACGCTCTCCACTATCCTCCCAGAAATCTTAGCTCTCAGCCAAGATGGTGTCACTGTACCTCTTCCAATCCTTTTGTAGTGGTGACCTTGAACATCTGTGGAAAACAAACTGCAATACCTTCTAGTGTGCAGGTCATATGCAACAACACCAACTAATACGTAAATAAAAGCTCGCAATTACAATTCAGTCCCATTCTCGACCTTTTGCTCGTCCCGCGATCTAGTGATGTCTGTTGGTACCATCTCCAAGACAGTCTTGCCACTATAATTTATTCACGCAATAACAAATTCAGTCAGTTTAATATGATTTATTTCCTTTGTTAACATTACATTCTGGATTAATTTTCCTTCTTGTTTCAACAGAACGTCACCATGTTCTAAGGCTGGTAACGTTCTTACCCGGTATTCTAATGTGCGGACCGAATTTCTCATTTCCAATCCACTTAGTAAATCATTACCGTTTCTCATACCCAATGAAAATATTGGTATGGGTTCTGGATCAGCTAATGTTTTTTTGAAGACATAATTTCCGTTTTTGAATTTTACATTACTTAAAAAGTGGCGCTAATGTTTGTACACGGTGTCTATACATGTTTGAGAAAGTGTAACACAAACCCTCTCAAATACAACAGAAGTTTCCAAGAAGATAGAATTTAATGCTATTTTCTTCTGGGTTTCACAAAATTATCAAATGTTAACAAGAGCAGTAGACTGCTGTAATGGCTGGTTCATAGTTTCTCGCATATCTCTTGCACAAGCGCCGTGCGGATCAGTGTCATGTGGTTGTTTAAGCAACGCTGATACTGTATCGGACACTTCGGCGTATTGGGAAATCTCGAACCTGCTAGAATGCAAATAACATATACCGAGCCGTGACCATTGGAATTCTTAAAACCAGATATAAATGTGACCTCAATAGCCAAAGTTTCATCTCTAAATGTAAAGACGACATCTATAAATGTAGCAGTAGTCTTATATGGTCTACTCAACTATGTAAAAATGTTAACCTCAGCAGCAATAGTATAATCTGTGAATATAAGACCACCCTGTATTTTTCGAATGACAAATCTGGGAAAAAAACCTCGTCTTATAATCAGGTAAATATGGTAATTAATCTTTTTCTCAACATCACACATATTCATCTTACTGTCATATTCAGACTCCAACATAAAAATACTTGCTGCCAAATACACTGCAGCGCCATATAAACTGGTATAGGCATGCATATTCAAATACAGAGATATGCAGAATACGGTTCTGCGGTCGGCAACACCTATATAAGACAACAAGAGTCTGGCACAGTTGTTAGATCTGAGAAAGTGTAACACAAACCCTCTCAAATACAACAGAAGTTTCCAAGAAGATAGAATTTAATGCTATTTTCTTCTGGGTTTCACAAAACTATCAAATGTTAACAAGAGCAGTAGACTGCTGTAATGGCTGGTTCATAGTTTCTCGCATATCTCTTGCACAAGCGCCGTGCGGATCAGTGTCACGTGCTACAATGGCAGGTTATCAACATTTAAGTGAGTTTGAACATCGTGTTATAGTAGGTGCATGTGCAATGGGGCACAGCATCTCCAAGGTAGAGAAAAAGCGGGGTTTTCCCCATACAACCATTTCATAAATGTATCCTGAAGATAAACAATCTGGTAAAACATCAAATCTCCAACATCGCTGCCATCGGAAATAGATCCTGCAAGAATAGGACCAATGAAGACTGAAGAGAATCACTCAACGTAACAGAAGTGCAATCCTTCCGCAAATTGCTGCAGATTTCAGTGTTGGGCCATCAAGTGTCAGCATATGAACCATTCAATGAAACATCATCGATATGGGCTTTCAGAGCCAAAGGCCCACTCGTGTACCTTAGATGACTGCACGACGCAAAGCTTTACGCCTTTCCTGGGCCTGTCAACACTGATATTGGACTGTTGATGACTGGAAACAATTTGCCTGGTCGGATGAGTATCGTTTCAAATTGTATTGAGTGGATGGATGAGTATGGGTATGGAGACTACCCCATGAATCCATGAACCCTGCATGTCAGCAGGGGACTGTTCAAGCTGATCTAGATATGACTCTGACAGGTGACAAGTACCTAAGCATCGTGTCTGATCACCTGCATCCATTCATGTCCATTGTGCATTCTCACAGACATGGGCAATTCCAACAGGAAAATGCGACACCCCACATGTCCAGAATTGCCACAGAAGGGCTCCAGGAACATTCTTCTGAGTTTAAAAACTTCTGCAGGTAACCAAACTCCCCCGGCATGAAGATTATTGGGCATATCTGGGATGCCTAGCAACATGCTGTTCAAAAGAGGTCTCCACCCTCTCATGCTCTAACGGATTTATGGACAGGTCTGTAGGTTTCATGGTGTCAGTTCGCTCCAGCACTACTTCAACCATTAATTGAGTCCATGCCATGTCATGTTGTGGCACTTCTATGTACTCACAGGGCCTTACACGATATTAGGCAGGTGTACCAGTTTCTTTGGCTCTTCAGTGTAAGTTGTTAATAATACACACGGTAACAGAATATACACTAAAATAAGGATTCTGAAAAAATGGCTAGGTAATCGTCTACAAAAATATGGATATATATAATTCATAACACACAATAGGTGATTCACCAGTAAGCTGATCACTGCCTACTACATAATATAAAATGCAGTTAATTCGAATTTAGCACACTGAAATCTGTATGTGACAAGCACTACTCCTTGGTGAGTATACTCACAACAGCAAGAATAAACGCATCAAAGAGCAATAACCAATTTGGAGGGATTTTAGAACTTGTACTGTATTGTGTTGTATTGAACTGGGGACCTCGAAACGAGGGAGAGGCTTCATCCCTGCCGTAGCCTGCAGTGGTACAAAACCCCATAACAGCAGGCTACAGCAGTCCACTCACCCCTCCGCCGCCCCACACCGAACCCAGTGTTACTGTGCGTTTCGGCCACCAGTGGACCCCCCCCCCCCCGGGGAACATCTCACACCAGATGAGTGGTGTAACCCCAGCATTTGCGTGGTACAGTAATTATGGCATACGCATACGTGGATATGTTTGTGCAGCAATTGCCGACATAGTGTAACTGAGGCAGAATAAGGGGAACCAGCCTGCATTTGCCGGGGCAGATGGAAAACCGCCTTAAAAGCCATCCACAGACTGGCTGACACACCAGACCTTGACACTAATCAGCTGGACATTTTCGTGCCGGGAACCGGCGAGGGACATTTTCGTGCCGGGAACCGGCACGCCTTCCCACCCAGAAAGCAGTGTGTTAGACCGCACGGTTTTAGAACTTAGTTAATCTTACCAGTGCAAACAAAAGCAGTTCCACCTTAACCTGGTTGTTGACTTCATTGGTAACTCTGCCCCCTCCCTCCCATACAATTTTCTGCAATGACTTATCCCCCTGCTAATGCAGTGATCCTATACCTTAGCAGCAATGTCATTGCACGCTGCAGAGTAGTGCACTGTATCACAGTATCAACCAAACAGGCTTTGGGTAGTACAACTGCTAATTCATTTCCTTGAATTCATGTGCACTGAAATATCTCATTCTTCAGGTTTTGCAAGAAGAGAAGGTAATTGTCAGTTATTGATTTGTTTCTCTCTAGGGAGCATGTACTGTATAAATTTGAGATGTGCAAGTCAACGGAGAATTTTCATGGCTCACATTCATCTAATCTATTTTCATGCCCTTGAGGTTGTAACTCTGGATCATATGCATTGAATTTACATGGTAAGCAGTTCTGAAAACACATTCAGTAAAAACCATGGAGCAGACAAAGTAGCCTTTCCTTCACTCCTATAATACTGTAGACCAATATGTAGTTTTTTTAACATATATTTCTGGGGCTCTAGGCAATGCATACTGTAACTCTTAATGGAAAGAAGCATACCTACTCTTCTTCAATGTAAATTAAGAGTTGATACTTAGCGAAAAATCGTCCAGTATGCAGTGAACACAACCCCTCCCCCTCCCTCCAAACCTCCCCAGCCCTTATTTTTATTCCAACTTGTTAATATTTGTTATACACACTCTACACGTTGTTGCTAATATGGGTTCCAAAATGCCTCACTGCTTTGTTGGCAAGTATTAAAGCATCATTGAATTGTGGCAAAGAATGATATTGTATGTATTTTGAAAGGTTATAATTACTGACGCTCTGAATAAACATTAACAGTAGCATCTCATTTCCTGTGGCTGTGATGTCATTGATATTCCAGGTTCTGGAAGTTACAGTTATGTGCTAGCAGTTGGGGAACTCCAGGTGGACTGCGCATGCTTTCAAGACATTGGAGTGAATTTTGGCTAGTGGCCAAGAGTGATGGTTCTGCTGTGGCCCAGAAGCTCATGCAACAGTTTAATATTGAAGTATATTGATTCTGGTGGTCATAAGGTGTATATACGTGGTGCTACCCAAAAGTTTCCGGAATGAATGTGTAGTTGGTTAAGTCTAGCCAGGTGGTACCTCATATACACTTTGAGATTTAGTGGCTCAACAAGTTTTGTGGTAGGTGGTATTGTTTAGTTTTTATGTACATTGCCCCATTCTCGTGTTTTGCATGTCACACAAAATTGATAATGGTGGGTGTCTGGGAACAAAATGTATACATAAACTTTTGTTTCCAACTCAGAAAAACCGCTACATAAGCAAATGAAATGTTGAAGCAGCATGTGGGGGAAGACATCTTAGGTCACACTTAAATTTATGACGGTTTTAAACATTTTTCAAGATGGCACAAGGTCTTTTGATGATGATCCCCTTTGAGGACAGCCGTGAAACAGCATTACTCCTGAAAATGTTGCTGCTGTTTGGAATATGGTGCTGGAACATCTTAGGCAGACCATTCAGGATGTATGCAACGTCATGGGCTGTCTTACAGAATATGTCAGAGGATTTTGTCTGATGAAAGTGGCTCACGGGCAGTTGGTTCTCCCATCACAACAATGTGAGTTTACACACTCTGTTTATCACCCAGGACTTCATTGGGGAAAAAAATTGCAATTGTTCCTTACCTATGATATTCACCCAATCTGGCAGTGAGTGATCTTTTTATTCCCCAGATTGTAACTAAAATTAAAAAGCCAAAGATTTCACACAGCTGAAGAGATTCAAGCAGAACAAGTAGAATTAAACAGAACGAGATTTTCACTCTGCAGCGGAGTGTGCGCTGATACAAAACTTCCTGGCAGATTAAAACTGTGTGCTGGACCGAGACTTGAACTTGGGACCTTTGCCTTTCGCAGGCAAGGCTCTACCATCTGAGCTACCCAAACATGACTCACGCCCCATCCTGACAGCTTTACTTCTGCCAGTACCTTGTCTCCTACCTCCCAAACTTCACAGTAGCTCTCCTGTGAACCTTGCAGAACTAGCATTCCTGGAAGAAAGGATTTTGCAGAGACATGGCTTAGCCATAGCCTGCTGGATATTTCCAGAATGAGATCTGCACTCTGCAGCAGAGTGTGCACTGATATGACAGTTCATGGCAGATTAAAACTGTGTGCCAGACTGAGACTTGGAGCTTCTGTGAACTTTGGAAGGTAGGAGATGGGGTACTGGCAGAAGTAAAGCTATGAGGACGGGGCACAAGTCGTGCTTAGGTAGCTCAGACGATAGAGCACTTGCCTGCGAAAGGCAAAGTTCCCAAGTTCGAGTCTTGGTCCAGCACACAGTTTTAATCTCCCAGGAAGTTTCAGTATTAAACAGGCTCATGAAAAATTCATTCCAAGGAGCTTTCAGTTCCTGGAAAAACCGTTAGGAGCAATGTGTACACATCCCAAGTGGACTTCTTCGAAAGTGATGGTGATAAATATGATCCATGAAAAATGTAATTTTATTTATTGGTGTCTCTCTTTTGGGTGGCACCTCATATTTTAGTCACTTCTGTGATTGAAAATTGATGGATAGTAATTTTGTGAAGTAAATGTGTGCAAAATTGTGCTTGAACAGACTGAAGATAGCAGAGTGTTAAGCAAATGGCAGCACATGACAAATTAATTTCTTGGGTGACCGTGTATAAAAGTTGAACACTAGACGTAGTCTTGAACAAATCTGAGTGAAGTAACTAGATTATTCATACCAGGAAAGTGTTGAAACAAAATGATTTTTGTGACTAAACAGGATGAGTGATGTTTGTTTGGAGAGACCTATGAAGGAGCATTAAACTGCAAGTGAACAAATGAACTGTGGCTAAATTAAGGAACTTTTTATCGTACCAGAGCAACCATTACAAAATATGTAAACACAGGTTCCTGTGGCCATTGTAACCGTCAATAAAATTCTTTTGGGTTTGTGACAGCATTGTAAATGTGTAAAACGTCCAACATTTTGGCCACTGTTACAAATGGCCTTTGTCTGGATGTTTTTCCTAACTACAGAAGCATCAGAAGTTGTGTACATTGACAATACAGTCATATTAGGAAAAACATCCTGTGGAAGGCCATCTGCAATAGTGTCTGAAACATGAGAAGTTTTACACATTGATAGTGTGGTCACACATCTAGAAGTATTTTAGTGACCATTAGAAAATAGTTCCCTACACATATAGAACATGGCCGAGCGGTTCTAGGTGCTTTAGTCTGGAACCGCGTGACCACTACAGTTGCAGGTTAGGGTTCTGCCTTGGGCATGGATGTGTGTGATGTCCTTAGGTTAGTTAGGTTTAAGTAGTTCTAAGTTCTAGGGGACTGATGACCTCAGATGTTAAGTCCCATAGTGCTCAGAGCCATTTCTGAACATATAGAATACAGTGTGCAGGTTGGTTTAGGCACATGGTTCACATTAATAGCTGCTTGCATATCTAATGTCAAGAACTCCTTTCACTCATGTTATTGCTGCAAACCTGAATGAATGCTTTAATAAAGAAATGGATGGACAGTTAAAACTGTGTGCCGTACTGAGACACGAACTCGGGACCTTTGCCTTTCGCGGGCAAATGCTCTAGCATCCAAGCTACCCAAGCATGACTCACAACCCTTCCTCACAGCCTTTAATACCTCCAGTACCTCATCTCCTACCTTCAAAACTTCACAGAAGCTCTACTGCAGACCTTGCAGAACTAGCACTCCTGGAAGAAAGGATATTGCAGAGATATGGCTTAGCCACAGCCTGGGGGGATGTTTCCAGAATGAAATTTTCACTCTGCAGCAGAGTGTGTGCGCATTCAGCTGCAGAGTGAAAATCTCATTCTAGATGGAGGGTGTTTACATGATACATCAGAGGCAAGAGTATTTCTTGTATGTCTGTCCCATTGGCAACTCAGGCCACATGGTAGCTTACCTGTTTTCATTCATAGGTTTAATCGTTAGTTAAAAGAGCCAAGTATCAACAGTACACCCACTGAAATTTCTTGTGCGAGACAACTTTTTAAAAGTTAAACTATATAGGTACCTACCTGATTACTAACTTAATGGTACTCTTGAGCTGGCCATTACTAAAAATATTCTCGATCTTACTGAGGAATTTAAAGGCACATTTACATGCTGAGCTTTTCTTAGCAGAAAACGTAATTATAAGTAATGACATAAATAATTTGTGCCATAGATATGGTCCACGGTTGTATAAATATTGTATGCAGCCGCTGGAAACTATTGATCGTCATATTACTGGCAAAAGAGGAAGAGTCACCTTTTGTTTTCTAGGTCTTGACCAGATCGGACGTATTTAGGTAGGCCACCATTAATACTACAATTGTTTCATTATCTTATTCACGAGTCGCAACCAAACGGCAGTCGTAATCACATAATGTAAGTGAACTTTTAAACTGTGTTTTATTTCAGAATATATTGTAATCACTAACCTAAAAAAAATTAATTAATACTGGCGACTTGGTGTCTGGACGCACTGTTTTAAGTACTGTGCTGTCTTCCTTTTGTTACATATTTATTGCAAACGACATACGGGATACGAAACGGAATGCACTGAAGTAAGACGAATTACTGAAATTACGCTGTAATCGCGGAGCATCTTTACATCAGCAGTCTTGCCCAAGCGCTTTATACTATCGTAGATCTGCCACAATTTACAGTTTCCGTAGCAGTGATTTCAAGCTCCAAAGCGGTTTCCAAAATTATTTTCATTATTCATACGGTGCAACAATTGAGTTTTATCAGTTCACAATATGATCGACTTTAGTTCTGTGCAACGTAATAATTATGGAGTGCAGCCATTAGTATTCAAAATTCCACCATTACTTTCGACAATTAATTTTCTTGTTCAGACATTGCTGTACAGCGAGATTAATTTTTACATTTATTCTGATTGCACACACGACTTTAAATTTCTATTCTGTCATACATTACTTGCGGCATCGTACTTACAGGAAAACAATTAGCAAAGATGGAGAACCAGAGACTGCAATCACAGACGCAAACCATTAAATAATGAAAGTAACGTTACGGTTGACTCGAATACTAACGAGCGACATATTATTGACTATTCTGGTGACACGAATTTAAAAAATAGACCGTCTACCAGTAATATGCCTTAATCTAGTTCCGAACCCATTTTGGCGAGGCCTACGAGAAAGACAGGCCGCACGAAGATAGTCCTGCGCTCGCTCGCTCAAATCAGCAGGCATATACCTGTTAACTCGTAACTTGGCGTGTCCGTACAAACAAAAACTGAATCTTCTACTGGAATCCGCTATTATAGACTCTTACTGTTATTAGTCCTACAATGATGGGAAGTCCATGGGCCTACTATAATTTGTTACAGCTGTACTGGCGTACACGAAAATAAAATCATGCTAAAATGATTACCAGTTGCACAAGGCACCACTTCCAGCATGTAATGAGTACTATTAAGCAGAAGAGACTAAATGCTATAAACAAGCCGTTATACCATTTACATCGAGTACGGATCGTGAATTAAATTTTGCTGTAGTACTGTTCATCACTAAGACTTCATAATAGCAGATTCCAGTGGAACATGCAATTCTCGTTAGTAATTACACGAGTTAACATGCTTAGAAACGCATTTGGTCTGCTCAGCTGAGAGAGCAAGTTCAGGACTACCTCTATGACGTACGCGCCGCGGCCTGTCTTTCTCGTGGGCCTCCATTTCGGTGTCTAAATGGCTCTGAGCACTATGGGACTCAACTGCTGAGGTCATTAGTCCCCTAGAACTTAGAACTAGTTAAACCTAACTAACCTAAGGACATCACAAACATCCATGCCCGAGGCAGGATTCGAACCTGCGACCGTAGCGGTCTTGCGGTTCCAGACTGCAGCGCCTTTAACCGCACGGCCACTTCGGCCGGCATTTCGGTGTCTGACGTTATGTCTAACGACGTGGCGGAGTGGAACAGTTGCACATCACTAGTATTGCCAGAATGTTCGATGCTATTATGAAACAAATGACCAACAAATGACGCCTATACGCGCCACTTTAGAAATAGCTCATGACAAGATGAAAACATGACATAATGAAATTAGATCAGATGTAGCTGCACTTAAAACGTCAAAAGACATTTTGTGTAGCCGTGTTGAGGAGATAAATAACAGACTGACTGGACAAGTGTCCGACCTCAACGCGAAATTTTCAGAGCTTTCATTACAACAAGAAAACACAAATAAAGATGTGACGGATATGCAAGCACAAGTGAACAATGTCAGTGTGGCGTCGATAGGTCGTATCGACCACGATTAACACCAGCTTTGGACTCTTATTGCTCTGCCGAGCCTCCCTGTTAGTTGTTAGTTCTGTTCTGTATCTCGCGCTGTGTACACGTTTATGATTAACTACGAAATATATCTATATGCGGAATTTAATGGGTATAGTTATTGCATTCGACCGATAATCGTTTCCCGTTCCCATATCAGTAAAACATGCGAGTCTGTAGTTACTCAGATCAAATCTTATGTGGCAGTGATTAAATCTTATGTGGCAGTGCATGATGATTTAAAAACGCGTATTGCCGATGTCGAAAACAAGGTTGATATAATTGACAGCTTTCTGATAAAGTAAGACTACGCACTGACAACCATTTCTCATGTATCAATAGAGAATTTCACAGTTGGATAGAGCAAAACGACAAATATTTTGACGAGTGCTTACAAGAAAAATTGCCTGCTGTTGTCCAGGACGCTGTCGCGGAATTTATAAATAACAACAAACACGTAATCAGTCAAGCAGCACAATCTGCCGCTGTGCAATCGAAACAGTTTGACCATTACGTACAACCAGTGTGCAATGACTGTAATAGCAACCAAAGAACACAGTTTGACAATGAACACAAGTACATTCAAGACGCATACATACCGCACAATATGTACCCACAACAACAGTACGCACCTCGACATGACACACTGCATTGCAGTCGTGATAAGTATCAACAACATTTACCTTGCCATTCGCCAGTTGAACCATATGGTTCAAATGGCTCTGAGCACTATGGGACTCAACTGCTGAGGTCATTAGTCCCCTAGAACTTAGAACTAGTTAAACCTAACCAACCTAAGAACATCACAAACATCCATGCCCGAGGCAGGATTCGAACCTGCGTCCGTAGCGGTCTTGCGGTTCCAGACTGCAGCGCCTTTAACCGCACGGCCACGAACCATACGGTGATCATTCTGAAACTAAACATTACTATAATGCCAAGGAAGAGGAGAGCCTAATAAAACATAGACAATTTCAGCCATTTATACCCGGAAAAAGAACCGTACATCCTGTCATCTTCCTTAAGGCCTTCAGAAATACATTTCCTCGTACGTGGAGTGACCGTAAGAGGATATCTTATGTTGTCGGTTATACCCGAGGCGACGCAGCTGTATAAGCGTAAAATGAAGCAGATAGATGCGTCACGTACGAACAATTTGAGAGAGCCTTCTTATCTAAATTTTGGTCATAATATGTTCAGGAACGACTTCGTAGGCAGATTGTGTATCTTGAACCATTCAATCCTAAGCACAGAAATTTGCGCCGGTATTTTGAGAAATATCTAAATGTGGGACATTTCCTTGATGAGCTGGTTGCAACGCGGACATCCTCCGCGCACTGAAGACAAGACTGCCGTTTAATATCAAAGAAAAACTTCTGCTCGTCCCAGACAACGACGCAGAGTATTTTCTCACAGTGCTCGATTCTGTTGACATGCTTTACGAAGACCAGCGTTCCGTACGGCAAAACAATTGCTACAATGTTTACACCACTGCCACCCAAAATACTCGGGGTAGCTAACCCAATTCCGGGGCGCCTGGTGCCGTCGGATACGCACGTCAGCAGAATCAAACGCTTCACATGGGAAATGTATATACACAACAGAACCTACATTCTCAACACAGCACAAACAACAATAATAACACTTCTTATTCTACTGGCGGCAGTCCAAATAAGAGGCAGTGCAACAACTACTAATGCAACGGTAATAACAATTATCAGAATGGTAACAAAAATTCTAAGATAAACAAAAATAACCATCAATCCCTACCAAACCAGCAACAGAGCTGGAGTAACAACAACTACGCCGCCCTGTGTCAAAACACTGCGACACCACAACAGCAAAACAATAATACAGGCCAGTGGCAACTGCCGCCGCCGCAAATGTAAACTCAGAACTGGAATGCATCTACGAATCTGTAGGTGAGTCAAAACACGAAAACGCAACGACCGCCACAGTTAGGAGTCTGGAATAAACAATACCCAAATGTAAATATTATCGAAGTAACTAGTGATATTCCACCTCCATCTGTAGCTGCACCCACTACAAATGTGACGACGTCAAACTAAAAACAGTCTCTACTGTGCCACAGGTCTTGGCTGTGGAAGAATGGGGGGGTGGGGGGAACTTATTTGACACATCCACTTTACAACGGCACAATGATCATGAACCCGACACTTGTATACAGCAACCATTATTACTCATAGGATATAATCATGACAAAAATTTTGTCTGATGAACTGTTCAAGAGAACACACAATGTCGTTCATCATCCAATGAAATTGTTTTGGCTTCAACTACTGGTGTTGTGGGTGGTATTCCCACTACTATTATTCAGGACACAGGAGCAGCTGTTAGTGTCTTGTCCTATGCAGCTGTTAGTGTCTTGTCCTATGATATTTACAAGAAAATATGTGAGGTTGAACCCGTACCAGAGTATCCTATCCAGAACTGTAAAATTTTAACTGCTGTAGGCAATAAGTCTTCTAGGGTTAAGAAATGTGTTATTTGTGATAATCGGGGTAGGTAATGGAATCGTACAATGGCCATTCCTCGTCGTCCAAACCTGGTAACTAATTTCATTTTCGGTTTAGATATATTGTACGAGACGGGAAGCACTATTGACTTCTCCCAGTGTAAATGTATACTTAGTGATAACGGCAGTGAAATTTAAATTGACCTGGATACCAGGACTCTCAAGCACGATAAACATTGTACAAAATGGCTCTGAGCACTATGGGAATTTAACTTCTGAGGTCATCAGTCCCCTAGAACTTAGAACTACTTAAACCTAACTAACCTAAGGACATCGCACACATCCATGCCCGAGGCAGGATTCGAACCTGCGACCGTAGCGGTCGCGCGATTCCGGACTGTAGCACCTAGAACTGCTTGGCCACTCCGGGCGGCAAACATTGTACAGGGTACAAGATTCAGTTAATACAGGATACTGATGATGTTGACACAGAGACACACGCACCTGATGCCGAGTTTGAGGACTTGAAAACTTTAATTAGTAATAAGCTATCAGGAACAACAGCTGCCACACATGATGAACGTAATGAACTTTATGATGTTTTGTCCAAGTATACACAAGTATTTAGCAAACGACAAGGTGTGGTCAACACATGTGTACCTAATAGAAGTTAAGCCTCACCAGATTTTCTTCCACAAAACCTACAATATGCCACTATCCCAACGACCTGCTGTGCGGCACAGGTTGAAACAAATGTTAGAGTGGAAAATTATCGAACCTTCCACGTCACCTTACTGCAGCCCTTTACTTGTTCTAAAGAAACCCAACCGGAATATCAGAGTTGTTTTGGATGCTCATGCAATTAATAGCAACTTCAGAAATTTTTAGATTCTAAGTATTTTTCTTCGATAGATATGACCAATTCGTTCTAGCAAGTCCCAATAACGCCACATTCTAGCAAGTAGCAAGTATACTGCGCATTTACATTCGAGGGGGGGGGGGGGGAACCTATCAATTTTGTGTCCTTCCCTTCGGTCTGAACGTTAGTTCAGGCGTGTTTATCACCACACTGGATACTGTTGTTGGTGATGAATTGGTTGAATCAGTTACTCACTACATTGATGACCTGCTCATAGCTAGTACGACCTGGTCTGAACACATTTATACTTTGCAAAAGATTCTACCTAAATTCGCAAAAGCTGGAGTGATAGTTAATCTGAAAAAGTCGAAATTTGCTTGCTGTGAAATTAAGTATCTTGGACATATTATTAATGCTCAAAGTATACGACCTGACCCAGGAAAGTTAGACGTAATCAGGAATTTTCCTAGTCCATGAACTAGAAAGCAATTGAATTCATTCCTGGGACTTTGTTCTTTCTTTCGACGATTTTTACCACACCTACTATTAAACAGCAAACATCTTTGGAACCTACCATAAAGAATCAGATATGGATATGGTCTGACCAGTGTCAAAAAGGCTTTGATAGTATTAAGCATGCTTTGGTTAACGCAAACATTTTGCATCACCCTGATTTTAATTCAGATTTTTGTATGACATGTGACGCCTCATCCTATGGTATAGGCTGCTGTTTGTTTCAAGTTCTAAAGAATGGAGAACAAGATCATGTGAAAATCATTAGTTTTGCGAGCCGCACACTTAGTGAATGTGAACGCACATACTCTACCACGTAACTTGAAACACTCTCTATAGTGTGGGCCTTTAAGAAATTTAGTTATTATTTATATGGTAAGCACACCAAAATTTATACTGACCACCAAGCTCTCAAATTTCTGTTAACTTGTAAGTTTGTACATGCCAGATTATCACGTTGAGATTTATTTTCGCAAAACTATTCCTTTAAAATTGTACATATTAAGGGTAAAGACAACATCATTGCCGACACTGTGTCTTGTCTCCCTCAAGACTTGAAGAATGTGAATAATTACTGAATACTTCTTATGCAGGATAAGCTATATCGCCAGTATTATATCGACTTCTGTAGAAATATATCAATGTTACAGAAATCTGATCCTCACTGGAAGAATGTAAGAGTTTTACTCACAAATCAACCTGACCATCCTCTGGCCAACCGATATTTAATAAATAATGATGTGTTATTTTAACGCCGTCATCCTGAAGCCACTGCTTCGTGTGTTTCTATTCATAAGGATTCTGTTACGTTATTAATATGAGACGTAAGATCCACAGTATGCTGAAAACATGTGCGTCCTGTCAAAAATCTAAACTGCTGAACTTGTCTACGAAGACTGATTTCCATTCTATTCTACCAAGTAAACCTGTAGAAATCATGTTCTGACATAAGTGGTCCACATCCCACAAGCAGTGGTGGTGTGAAATATGTTCTTGCATTTTACGATTTATTCTCAACCATGTTAAACTGTATGCTACAAGATCTGCCACTGTCATCATTCGTCGTTTCTCATGTGACTACATTCCTCATGTGAGAAAACCAAAAGCTATTTTATCCGACAATGCTGTGCAGTATACTGGCATAAATTTCTCAAAGACAATAGTATTAAGATTATTTTTATCTCAAGGTATAGTCCCCAGTGTAGTCCTACTGACCGCGTGCTCCGTGAGATTAACAGATTTATGGGTAACATATCTGTCTTTATTTTAGAGGTACCTACATAACAACCTCAATGTTTATGAAACTCCGTACACTCCTAATGAGCTCATGTTTGATCGCAAAGAAGACAACGATTGGACAACGCCGTTACCAAAGCTTTCTTTTCAGCAAACAACACACGACGAAAAGGTAAGGGAAGTCTGTGTGATGCTGACTGTGGAAGCCAAAATTAGGAAAAAAACTTATGCGGCACTGTCAAAAGGAAGCAGTAATTTAAAGCTGGTATGTTAGTGCTTTTGCATACTCACCATAAGTCGTCTGCTCTTCAGCGGCGCAACACAGAGTGACGTCTGCTGTACGACGGTCCTTATATCACTGTCAGCATTCCGCATCCTGGTGCTTATTTGCTGCAGCATCCGAAAACAAACAGAATTATTGTCCGGACAATATGCTCACTTTGATCTTAGGGTATACCATGCTCAACAGTAAACACATCTATGGAGCATGCTTAAGTTATACACAACTATCAAATACACGGACCTCACAGTACTTCTACAGAGGAGCTACACAGTATAAGAGTTTCATTTCAGCTGTTCTTGTCAGCAGCAGAAGGCGAAAGAAGAGATTCCTCTTTGCTGGATACTTACAGCAGCCACTTCAAAGTTCAAAGAAAATTTTATATTAACTTTTATACAGGAGTGAAGAACATATATTTTCAGCTTGCAATATTGACTATCTGCACCGTCAGTCTTCGACTACTAACGACTGATTGACGCGAATACTTAATCGTTCTACACCCTTACGCTTTCACCTTGAAACTGATTGGATACGCATCTCACCATTGGACACACAATTACGAGTAGCTAAGGTCATGCTTACACTGCACACTGATACTCGTGTCTCGAGTATTTTTTGTATTTGATGTTTGTTCATTGCTTTTGTTATTTGCTTATTTGTAGTTGTACGCTTGGTCTTATTGCTAGTGTGGGATATCATGTGTAATCCTCTATTTCAGGTGATACCATTTGCAAAAGCAAAACATAGATCTAAACTTGTAATAACTGTAAACACTGTAAATATTGTAAACGTATGTAAAGCTATTTTTTATGTAAAGCCAATATGTAATATGTTTGTATGTATTTGTACCTATGTAAAAAAAACTATATGTAACATGTTTGTATTTATCTGCATTTAGGTAAAGCTAAATGATATATGCTCACTTGTATATGTAAAATGTACTTCTTAATGTGACTATATGGGAAATGTTATGAGACTTGCATAACCTGAAACTATTTGTGGATGTTTACTATAAGTCGCTGAACTTGTGACTACGAGGAAATCCGTGTGCAAAACAGGATAATTGAAAAAGACTATTCATGATATAATACTATCTAGGCTATATAGACATGATAACTATTTATGTTTGAAATTTGCTTACAAACTGTTAATGTAGAATCATGTTACGAATTGTAACTCCCCACGCTTTCCCGGCGATCTAATGACATCTTGGGTTGTCGGGTGTTCTGCCGGATATCAGTGTCGTACTTGCACGATATTTCTGTCACGTAGCCCGTAACCTTCATCAGGTGCGACCTGACACTGCTCCTCGAGTGGACCTGGTCCAGTATTTATGCCGATTGCCTTCCCCCTCCACCAACGGCTGCAGGCGCTTCCTCTGTGGTCCGCGCCCATTCCCTGCGACCTGCTGGAGCGTTGCTGCTCCGTTTTCCGTCTGCTGCGGTTCTAGGTGTTCCCTCTGCGGTCCGCGCCCACCAAACCCGCTCCTGGGGGTTTCATCTACGGTCTGGGGGACCAAGCGTTCCCCCTGCGGTCCGCGCCCGCTCACCACGACCTGTTGGAGCGTTACCGCTCCATTTTTCATCCGCTGCGGCTCTGGATGTTCCCTCTGCGGTCCGCGTCCACCAGTCCCACTTCTGGGTGTTCCATCTTCGGTCTGGTGCGCCTGGCAATCCGTCTGGGGCTCGTTTTCCATCTCCATGTCTCTGGTTCTTCTGTTTGTGTAGTGTTGCAGCTGGCCCCGTTGCTCCTTTAACAATTCCAGAGCCGGATCCCAGGCTCTGCTTAGCTGGTACCCTGTGTCACGGTTCATAAGATCGTCAGCCATTTTAATTTCTATCGAGTCTCTTATAACACTGTCCCAAAATCTGGGCTTTTGTGCTAGAATCTTGGTATCCTCATACTTCATGGCATGACCTAGTTCTAGATAGTGTTCAGCAATGGCTGACTTAGTCACCTGTCTTAATCTAGTGTGCCTCCGATGTTCTTTGCACCTGATCTCCACAGTTCTTGTCGTCTGGCCAATGTAGGACATGCCACATTGACAAGGTATATTGTAAATCGCTGGTTTTCGTAACCCCAGGTCATCTTTGACACTCCCCAACAGTCCCCCGATCTTGTTGGATGGACAGAAAACACACTTAATATTGTGTTTACGGAGGATCCTACTGATTCTGGCAGAAATAGAGCCAGCATAGGGCAGATATGCCACCTTCTTGGCTTCATCTTGGTCTTCTTCAGGAACCTGTGGTATAGTGGCTGGTTGGAGTGCCCTCTCAATTTGTTGGTCCGTGTATCCATTCTTGGAGAAAACTGTTTTGAGACGTTCTATCTCTATAGGTAGATTCTCTTGGTCTGACAGGGCACGTGCTCTGTGGACCAAAGTCTTCAGAACCCCATTCTTCTGTGGTGCAGGGTGGTGACAGCTGCTGGTCTGCAGATATAAATCAGTGTGTGTTGGTTTTCGGTACACACTGTGGCCAATTGATCCATCTGTTTTCCTCTGGACTAGTACATCCAGAAGTGGCAGCTGGTCATTCATCTCCAGCTCCATGGTGAACTTGATATTAGGGTGGCATGAGTTAAGATGTTCAAGAAACTCATGAGCCTGTCCATCCCATTTGGCCAGATCACGAAGGTGTCATCCACATACCTAAAGAAGCATGTGGGTTTAAAAGTGGCTGTCTCCAATTCCCTCTCTTCAAAACTCTCTATAAACATGTTGGCAACCACAGGGGACAGTGGGCTGCCCACAATTACACCTTCAGTTTGCTTGTAATATTGGTTTCTGTACAGGAAATACGTGGATGTCAGTGTATGACTGAACAAGTCCAACAGAGCACCGTCAAATTTCTCTGCAATCAGTTCTAGTGAGTCCTTCAGTGGGACCCTGATGAACAGCGATACCACATCAAAACTAACCATGATGTCCGAATCTGTGATGTGCAGTTGCTTGAGGCGTTGCAGGAAATCTTCTGAGTTGCGGATGTGGTGAATACATTTCCCCACATATGGAGACAGGAGACCTTTCAAGTACTTGGCTGTTGTGTACGTAGGTGCCCCAATATTACTGACAATTGGACGTACGGGTACGCCCTCCTTGTGTGTTTTAGGCAGACCATACAGTCTAGGTGGCACTGGCGCTTTTTCCCGTAGTTGTCTGATGATCTTATCGGGCATCCCTGTTTCCTTGAAGAGAGCACTAGTCTTCTTGGCCACCTTGTCCGTGGGGTCACACTCCAGAATTCTGTATGCAGGGTCCTCCAGATTGGTTGGTTGGTTTGAGGCTTAAAGTGACCAAACTGCAGAGGTCATCGGTCCCTTGTTTCATAAACACACAGATCACAGGGAAACCATCCACTAGTCATTCGAAGCACAAGATAAAAATTCCAGGGGATGAAAATCCCCAAGGTCAAGAATAAAGAAACATGAAAAACGGAGCACAGCAACAAAAACGACACAGAGAAAAAAGGCAGAAGGAAGTAAAACTGTACAGCAGAGGACAGAGGCTGGCTGATCACGAAAATAATAGGATGAGCCAGCCACCCTGCAACACGTTAAAACCTCCAGCCTGGAAGTTTAGGGTGGAGTCGGATGACAACACAAAACTAAGTAAAATATACAGCACAAAAGAGGGTGACACAATAAAATTAGAGGGACCTATAAAACCCACTTGCTTGAATATAACTTAAAACACGATCTGCCATGGAGACATTGTCACCTAAAAAACATGATAAATCACCATGGAGATTAAAAGTTCGCCTGAGGGCGGTTAAAAGAGGACAGTCCAACAATATATGGGCCACCGTCATATTCGCACCACAGCGACAATGAGGGGGGTCCTCTCAACGCAGCAGATGACCATGCGTCAGCCAAGAGTGGCCAATGTGGAGCCTACACAAAACAACAGAATGCCTGCGAGAGGCCCGCATGGAGGAACCCCACACAGTCGTGGTCTCCTTTACCTGCCGCAGCTTGTTGGGTACAGACAGAGTGTGCCATTCGTCTCCCCACAACCCAAAGACCCGACGGTGCAAAACAGTTCGGAGATCAGTTGCCAGGAGGACGATTTCCAACGGCGGTTTGCGGGTAGCCTCTTTGGCTAACTTGTCGGCAAGTTCGTTTCCCGCGATCCCAACGTGTCCCGGGGTCCATATGAACACCACCGAACGACCACACTGTTCAAGAGCGTGAATGGACCCTGGATGGCACCAACAATGGGATGGCGTGGGTAGCACTGGTCAAGAGCCTGCAGAATACTGAGCGAGTCACTGCAAATGACAAAGGACTCTCCAGTGCTGGTACAAATATGCTCAAGGGCACGAAAAATGGCTGTCAGTTCTGCCGTGTAAACACTGCGGCCTTCTGGCAAGGAGCACTGGTCGACATAGTTCAAATGGTTCAAATGGGACTTAACTTCTGCGGTCATCAGTCCCCTAGAACTTAGAACTACTTAAACCTAACTAACCTAAGGACATCACACACATCCATGCCTGAGGCAGGATTCGAACCTGCGACCGTAGCAGTCGCGCGGGTCGACATAGTCCGCATGAGCGTAAGCGTAGCCCACACGGCCATCAACCATCGAGCCATCGGTATAGAGAACCTCTGAGGCATGGTATGCGCCTAGGAGAGCAAGGAATTGGCGGCGCAAGACTGCAGGAGGAACTGAATCTTTTGGCCATCGGGAAAGTTCCAGCCGAAGCTGCGGCCGACGAATACACCAAGATGGTGTATGTGGGCAGACCTGGAAAGCAGATGGAAGAGGCAAACACTCGAGTTCATTAAGGAGCGACCAAACACGGATCCCAATGGTATGGCCTGATCGCGGCCGCCGGTGTGGGAGATGGACTGCCGCATTAGCGAAAAGGAGACGATAGTTAGGGTGATGAGGTGAACAACGGTCGTGGGCAGCATAGTTGGCTAACAGCTGTTGACGTCGAATACGAAGTGGAAAAACCCCAGCCTCAGCAAGGAGGCTATTAACAGGGCTGGTGCGGAATCCTCCTGTCGCCTGTCAAATCCCACAGTGGCGAACGGGGTCCAGCAGGTGCAACGCTGAGGGCGATGGTGAGCTATATGCCCCACTCCCATAATCCAGTCGGGACAGCACGAGGGCACTGCAGAGCTGCAGCAGCGTATTACGATCTGCACCCACGTTGTGTTGCTGAGGCAGCGGAGGGCATTCAGATGCTGTCAGCACTGACGCTTGAGCTGATGAATATGTGGAAGCCAAGTAAGCCGGGCATCGAACAGCAATCCCAGAAAACGGTAAGTATCAACAACCCTGAGCAAGGCGTCCTGAAGATAGAGCTCAGGGTGGGGATGGACAGTTCGACGCTAACAAAAGTGCATAACACAAGTCTTCGCAGGAGAAAATTGAAACCCATGGGCTAGGGCCCACGCCTGCGCCTTGCGTATGGCTCCTTGCAACCTACGTTCTGCAACACTAATGGTGGAGGAGCTGAAAAAGATGCAGAAATCGTCAGCATATAACGTGGGTGAGACAGACGACCCTACTGCTGCTGCATGGCCATTAATGGCCACGAGGAAAAGGGGCACGCTCAATACAGAGCCCTGTGGAACGCCGTTCTCCTGGATATGAAGTGAACTATGGGATGTGCCAATTAAAACGCGGAATGTCCGAATAGATAAAAAAACTCTGAATAAAAATGGAGAGAGAGCCCCAGAGACCCCACCCGTGCAACGTGGCGAGAATATGGTGCCGCCACGTCGTGTCATATGCTCTGGAGAGGTCGAAAAAGACAGAGACGAGGTGTTGGCGCCTGGAAAAATCAGTGCAGATTGCAGACTCAAGGAAGACCAAAGTATCGGCGGTGGAACGGCCCTGACGGAAGGCGCTCTGGTATGGAGCCAGAAGACCCCAAGACTCGAGCAGCCAACATGGCCGTCGACTCACCATGCGTTCCAATAACTTGCACAGAGTATTAGTCAAGCTGATGGGCTGATAGCTATCCACATTAAGCAGATCCTTACCAGGCTTCAGCACCGGAATGACAGTACTCTCCAGCCAACGCGACGGGAAGACACCATCGCCCCACATGCGGTTGAAGATGGCAAGAACATACTGCTGACAGTCCGGGGACAGATGTTTGAGCATCTGATTGTGGACGCCATCTGGCCCAGAGGCTGTATCGGGGCATGTGCCGGGGCGCTCTGGAGTTCCCACAAACTATATGGGGCATTATACGCCTCAGGGTGGCGAGAAGCAAAAGAAAGCCGTTTGCCTTCCTCCCGGCGTTTGAGCCTGCGAAACGCAGGTGGGTAATTCCCCGACGCAGAGGCCCGAACATAGTGCTGTGTGAAATGCTCGGCGATTGCATCGGCATCGGTGGATACCGCCCCGTTGATGGTAAGCCCTGGGACACCTGTAGACTGCAATCCAAAGATGCGCGGAATCTTCGTCCACACCTGGGAGGGTGAAGTACGGGAGCCAATAGTGGAAACATACCTCTCCCAGCATTCCTGTTTCCGCCTTTTGATGAGCCGTCGTGCCTGAGCACGGAGACGTTTGAATAAAATGAGGTTCTCCAAAGACGGGTGCCGCTTATGACGCTGAAGAGCCCGCCGACGTTCTTTAATGGCTTCAGCGACCTCTGGAGACCACCAAGGCACTGACTTTCACCGGGGGCATCCTAACGAACGAGGAATGGTACGTTCTGCAGCGAAAGCAATCGCTGCAGTCAGTGTCTCAACCGACACATTGATGGTACTGTGGGGGAGAGAG
Source organism: Schistocerca piceifrons (assembly GCF_021461385.2). Classification (NCBI taxonomy): domain Eukaryota; kingdom Metazoa; phylum Arthropoda; class Insecta; order Orthoptera; family Acrididae; genus Schistocerca; species Schistocerca piceifrons. Next base: position 545,093,276 of record NC_060138.1, on the reverse strand, counting down.
TCAACAGTGGCAGTGGAGGAGAACGTTTCCCAGTTTGCCTTGCTAAATGCTCATCTAGGCAAGCGTTCATGGGAGCGACGCTGGGGTAGTGAAAGGAAGATTGGAAAATGGTCACTACCACACAAGTCGCCATGGACTCTCCAGTGGACCGATGGTACAAGCCCTGGGCTGCAAAACGGCAGATCTATGGCCGAGAACGTGCCATTTGCCACACTGAAATGTGTGGTGGCGCCAGTGTTTAAGAGGCAGAGGTCGGGTTGGGAGATGAGATTCTCGACATCTCTGCCTCGGCCAGTAATCTTCGTTCCACCCCACAGGGGATTGTGGGCGTTAAAATCCCCCAGGAGAAGAAAAGGCGTGGGAAGTTGGGTGACAAGTGCAGCCAATTCGGTCAGGGAGACTGTACCACCTGGAGGGAGATAGACACTTCAGACGGTTATGTCCTGGGTAGTCCTTACGCGGACAGCCACAGCTTCCAATGATGTTTGAAGGAGCAGAGGAGCACTATATACAGAGGTAAGGACATACACGCAGGCTCCACCTGACACACAATTGTAAGTGCTACGGTTGCAGTAATAACCCCTGTATCCACAAAGGACAGGGGTCCGCATTGCCGGGAACCAGGTTTCCTGGAGGGCAATGCAGAAAGCAGGTGTCATGCTTAGAAGCTGACGTAACTCAGGTAGATGGCTAAAATAACCGCCACAATTCCACTGGAGGATTGTACAAAGCGTGTCCTGTAGGGGCATGCAAACACTGAAAAATCAAATTACTTCACAGGGTCACATGCTGCCATCGACTGAGAGACGGACATTGCTACGTCCATTATTTCTGAGGAGACGGCGAGATCTAGGTCATCAGGGGACGCAAAGAGCTCGACCTCATCCTCAGAGGCTGAGCTGACAGGAAGCGGTGACGCGGGAAACTCTGGGTCCTTAGGCTTCTTAGAGAGCTTCCTCTTCTCTCTCTTGTCTTTTGGAGGAGGGTTTACATGCTGGGAGGGCTTTCCTGACGCATTATCAGGAACAGAGGAAGAGCGTGAAGCCCTTCGACCAGCAGCTGGTGGCCTCTTCAGCCACTGGCTAGTGTCTTGTGAGACAATGGGGAAGTCCTTGGAAGGGACTCCCCCAAGGAATCCTTTCCGAACAAGTGAGGCCAGAGGAGGCCCGTGCATCCCCGGCTGAGAAGCCGGAGGGGGCCGTCGCCCCTCCGGCTGAGAAGCCGGAGGGGGCCGTCGCCCCTCCGGCTGAGAAGCCGGAGGGGGCCGTCGCCCCTCCGGCTGAGAAGCCGGAGGGGGCCGTCGCCCCTCCGGCTGAGAAGCCGGAGAGGGCAGTCGCCTCCCCGGCTGAGCAGCCGGAGAGGGCTGTCGCCTCTCTGGCTGAGAGGTGGGGACTGACGTCCCCGGTTGTTCGGGGCGCACTGCTCCCAAACTGGGTGTTTTGGGAGCAGAGGAAGAGAGAGTGGCCCCCACCTGTGGTGGGGCAGGCGTAACGTGACTGTTCGATGGGCCAACTGTGAGAGGAACCTTTGCAGGAATTGGTGGCGGCAGTGTTACAGCAGCATAACTCCTCAACATAGGTGTGGGGTTGAGCTGTTCTAATTTCTTCCTCGTTTCTTGGTAAGTTAAGCGGTTCAGGGTCTTAATTTCTTGTATCTTCCGCTCTTGTTGGTAGACTGCACAGTCTGGCGAGCAGAGAAAATGATGCTCCCCACAGTTAACGCAGGTGGGAGGCGGAGCACATGGAGCATTGGGATGAGAAGGTCGTCCACAATCTCTACATGTGGGGCTGGCAGTGCATCTGGAGGACATATGTCCGAATTTCCAGCACCGGAAGCATCGCATAGGGGCGGGACATAGGGCTTGACATCGCACCAGTAGATCATGACCTTGACCTTCTCAGGCAAGCAGTCGCCCTCAAAGGCCAGGATGAAAACACCGGTAGCGATCCTATTATCCTTGGGTCCCCTAAAGACACGACAAATGAAGTGTACACCTTGTCGTGCCAAGTTCTCCCGTAGCTCGTCATCAGACTGTAGCAGAAGATCTTTATGAAAGATAATCCCCTGGACCAAATTTAATGACTTATGGGGAGTGACAGTGACGGGTATGTCACCAAGCTTCTCACAGGCGAGTAACGCCCTTGACTGTGCAGAGGAATCTGCTGTATCAAAATGGCCCCGCTCCGCATTTTGGAAAGAGATGACACTTCCCCGAACTTATCTTCAAGATGGGTCACAAAGAACAGAGGCTTCGTCCCCAAAAATGAATCCCCATCAGTTCTGCTGCACAAAAGGTATCACGGTGAATATGGCTCCTGTCTGTCCGCAGCCCTGCGTCCCTCCCAGCGCGTGGCTAGGGAAGGGAACGATTTGGGGTCATATGCCACAGCGTTAAAGTCGACTTAACCGCACTTCGAGAAGTTGGTGGTCGTGCGACCACCGGATTGAGACTTTATCCACTTCATTGCGGGGTATCCGCCCCGATGCCACTCACTCCGACCAGGGGCTCTCCCCACGGGCGCCACCCAGCCACAGCAAAGGGCACCTGGCAGGATGGCCGTTGCCGGGAATCCTGATGCCCCAGAGAGACGAGCATCGACTCCTTGGCTTACGTAAGGTGTCCTTCCCCAAAAGGCTCGTACTTCTGTTGAATTTGGGAAAAATGGAGGTCAAACCCCAATGAGGACCATCACATTATAGGCCGAAACAATTGAGACTCCTTTTAGTCGCCTCTTACAACAGGCAGGAATACCGCGGGCCTATTCTTACCCCCAAACCCGCAGGGGGGCGATCCTCCAGAAGTTCGCGTACTTTCTCATCATAATCCACCTGCTGCAAGATGACAGTGGAGTTCCCTTTGTCTGCTGGCAATACCACAATGCTGTTGTCTTCCCGGAGTTTCTTGAGTGCAAGCCTCTCCTCAGTTGTGATGTTCGATTTCGGCGGCCTGGCCTTGGTGAGGGCCCTGCAGGTCCCTCGGTGGACGTCCTTTGCCACATTACGTGAAAGTGTGGCTGCAACTTGCTCTATTGCACTGACGAAACCTGAAATGGGTACGTTTCTAGGGGTCGTAGCAATGTTGAGACCCTTGCTGAGTACCTTTAAGGTTGTATCATCAAACAAACTGTATGCCACTCAGATTCGTCGCAGTGCGTGTCTCTTCCATCTGCTGTGCTTTCTTACTCATATGGTCAAACTTTGCAGATTGGCAAGATGAGGCATTCCTTCCAGCACACTCAGCTAAAGACCAGGAGGCACGGCCTACCCAATCCTAATCTTCTCTTGTTCAGGAGGCTGCCATGTACAGATGAATGTGTAACAGCTCCCTGGCCACAACATCTAACCTGTGGCACATATCTCGAATTCTCTCTCTCACCAGTGCCATGCTGGCTCTGCGTTTTATCTTGTTCGCCGCTCTGGAGCTGATGTGATGTTTAATTCTGGCAAACGCTGGTACCACTTCTCCATCTCGACACCTCAGCAAAAAACTGAGAGAACTCAGCATCTTCCCTTTCTTCTGCCGAAGCTTGTCCAGCTTCTTGATATTCTGATACATTTCCTCCCTGTAGAGACTTTTGATGTAACTCTTCAGGCTTTCCCGGCGATCTAATGACATCTTGGGTTGTTGGGTGTTCTGCCGGATATCAGTGTCGTACTTGCACGATATTTAGGTCACGTAGCTCGTAACCTTCATCAGGTGTGACCTGAGACTGCTCCTTGAGTGGACCTGGTCCAGTATTTATTCCTATGGCCTTCCCCCTCCACCAACGGCTGCAGGTGCTTCCTCTGTGGTCCGCGCCCATTCCCTGCGACCTGCTGGAGCGTTGCTGCTCCGTTTTCCGTCTGCTGCGGTTCTAGGTGTTCCCTCTGCGGTCCGCGCCCACCAAACCCGCTCCTGGGGGTTTCATCTACGGTCTGGGTTACCAAGCGTTCCTCCTGCGGTCCGTGCCCGCTCACTACGACCTGTTGGAGCGTTGCCACTCCGTTTTTCGTCCGCTGTGGCTCTGGATGTCCCCTCTGCAGTCCGCACCCACCAGTCCCACTTCTGGGTGTTCCTACTTTGGTCTGGTGCGCCTGGTAGTCCGTCTGGGGCTCGTTTTCCATCTCCATGTCTCTGGTTCTTCTGTTTGTGTAGTGTTGCAGCTGGCCCCGTTGCTCCTTTAACAATTCCAGAGCCGGATCCCAGGCTCTGCTTAGCTGGTACCCTGTGTCACGGTTCATAAGATCGTCAGCCATTTTAATTTCTATCGAGTCTCTTATAACACTGTCCAAAAATCTGGGTGTTTGTGCTAGAATCTTGGTATCCTCATACTTCTTGCATGATCCAGTTCTAGACAGTGTTCAGCAATGGCTGACTTAGTCACCTGTCTTAATCTAGTGTGCCTCCGATGTTCTTTGCACCTGATCTCCACAGTTCTTGTCGTCTGGCCAATGTAGGACATGCCACATTGACAAGGTATATTGTAAATCGCTGGTTTTCGTAACCCCAGGTCGTCTTTGACGCTCCCCAGCAGTCCCTCAATCTTGTTGGATGGACAGAAAACACACTTGATATTGTGTTTACGGAGGATCCTACTGATTCTGGCAGAAATAGAGCCAGCATAGGGCAGATATGCCACCTTCTTGGCTTCATCTTGGTCTTCTTCAGGAACCTGTGGTATAGTGGCTGGTTGGAGTGCCCTCTCAATTTGTCGGTCCGTGTATCCATTCTTGGAGAAAACTGTTTTGAGACGTTCTATCTCTATAGGTAGATTCTCTTGGTCTGACAGGGCACGTGCTCTGTGGACCAAAGTCTTCAGAACCCCATTCTTCTGTGGTGCAGGGTGGTGACAGCTGCTGGTCTGCAGATATAAATCAGTGTGTGTTGGTTTTCGGTACACACTGTGGCCAATTGATCCATCTGTTTTCCTCTGGACTAGTACATCCAGAAGTGGCAGCTGGTCATTCATCTCCAGCTCCATGGTGAACTTGATATTAGGGTGGCATGAGTTAAGATGTTCAAGAAACTCATGGAACCTGTCCATCCCATGTGGCCAGATCACGAAGGTGTCATCCACATACCGATAGAAGCATGTGGGTTTAAATGTGGCTGTCTCCAATACCCTCTCCTCAAAACTCTCCATAAACATGTTGGCAACCACAGGGGACAGTGGGCTGCCCATAGCTACACCTTCAGTTTGCTCGTAATATTGGTTTCTGTACAGGAAATATGTGGATGTCAGTGTATGACTGAACAGGTCCAACAGAGCACCGTCAAATTTCTCTGCAATCAATTCTAGTGAGTCCTTCAGTGGGATCCTGGTGAACAGCGATACCACATCAAAACTAACCATGATGTCCGAATCTGTGATATGCAGTTGCTTGAGGCGTTGCAGGAAATCTTCTGAGTTGCGGATGTGGTGAATACATTTCCCCACATACGGAGACAGGAGACCTTTCAAGTACTTGGCTGTTGTGTACGTAGGTGCCCCAATATTACTGACAATTGGACGTACAGGCACGCCCTCCTTGTGTGTTTTAGGCAGACCATACAGTCTAGGTGGTTGGTTGGTTGGTTGGTTGGTTTAAAGATTAAAGGGACCAAACTGCAAAGGTCATCCGTCCCTTGTTTCATAAAAACACAGAGCACAGTGAAACTATCCACCAGTCAGGCGAAGTACTAAAATAAAATTTCCAGGGGAAGAAATGCCCCATGGTCCATTGTAAGACAACACGGAAAACGGAGCACAGCAACAAAAACAACATAGAGAACAAAGGCAGAAGGGATTAAAACTGCACAGCAGAAGACTGTGGCTGGCTGATCACGAAAATAATAGGATGAGCCAGCCACTCTGCAACACGTTAAAACCTCCAGCCTAAAAGCTTAGGGTGGAGTCGAATTACAACACAAAACTAAGTAAAAGATACAGCACAAAAGAGGGTGACACAATAAAATTAGAGGGACCTATAAAAGCCACTTGCTCGAATAAAACTTAAAACACGATCTGCCATAGAGACATCGTCACCTAAAAGAGATGATAAATCACCCAAGAGATTAAAAGTTCGCCTGAGGGTGGTTAAAAGAGGACATTCCAACAATATATGGGCCACCGTCATGGTTTCACCACAGCGACAGTGAGGGGGGTCCTCTTGATGCAGCAGATTACCATGCGTCAGCCAAGAGTGACCAATGCGGAGCCTACAGAGAATAACAGAATCCCTGCGAGAGGCTGGCATGGAGGAACCCCACATGGTCGTGGTCTCCTTTACACACCGCAGCTTGTTGGGTACAGACAGAGTGCGCCATTCGTCTGCCCACATCCCAAAGACCCGACGGCGTAACACCGACCGGAGATCAGTTGCCGGGAGGCCTATCTCCAACGGCAGTTTGCGGGTGGCTCCTTTAGCTAACTTGTTGGCGTGTTCGTTTCCCGCTATCCCAACGTGTCCCGGGGTCCATATGAACACCACTGAACGTCCACGCTGTTCAAGAGCATGAACGGACTCCTGAATGGCAACAACAATGGGATGGCGTGGGTAGCATTGGTCAAGAGCCTGTAGACTACTGAGAGAGTCACTGCAAATGACAAAAGACTCTCCAGTGCTGGTACGAATACGCTCAAGGGCACGAAAAATGGCTGTTAGCGCTGCGGTGTAAACACTGCAGCCGTCCGGCAAGGAGCGCTGGTCTACATAGTCTGCATGAGCATGAGCGTACCCCACACGGCCATCAACCATCGAACCATCTGTATAGATAGCCTCCAAGTCGCGGGATGCGTTGAGGAGAGCAAGAAATTGGCGGCGCAAGACTGCAGGAGGAACTGAAACCTTTTGCCATTGTGAGAGGTCCAGCCGAAGCTGCGGCCGACGAATACACCAAGGTGGTGTGTGAGGGTGGACCTGAAAAGCAAATGGAAGAGGCAAAGACTCGAGGTTACTAAGGAGTGACCAAACACGGATCCCAATGGTATGGCCTGATCGAGGCCGCCGTTGTGAGTTATGGACTGCCGCATTAGCGAAAAGGAGATGGTAGTTAGGATGACGGGGCGAACAACGAATGTGGGCAGCATAGTTGGCTAAGAGTTGTAGACGCCGAATGTGGAGCGGAGGAACCCCAGCCTCAGCAAGTAGGCTATTAACAGGACTGGTGCGGAATCCTCCTGTCGCCTGTCGAACCCCACAGTGATTAACGGGGTCCAGCAGTTGCAACGCTGAGGGCGACGCTGAGCCATACCCCACACTCCCATAATCCAGTCAGGACAGCACGAGGGCTTTGTAGAGCTGCAGCAGCGTATTACGATCTGCACCCCACGTTGTGTTGCTGAGGCAGCGGAGGGCATTCAGATGCTGCCAGCACTGACGCTTGAGCTGATGAATACGTGGAAGCCAAGTAAGCCGGGCATCGAACAGCAATCCCAGAAAACGGTAAGTGTCAACAACCCTGAGCATGGCATCCTGAAGATAAAGCTCAGGGTGGGGATGGACAGTTCGACGTCGACAAAAATGCATAACACAAGTCTTCGCAGGAGAAAATTGAAACCCATGGGCTAGGGCCCACGCCTGCACCTTGCGTATGGCTCCCTGCAACCTACGTTCTGCAACACTAATGGTGGAGGAGCTGAAAAAGATGCAGAAATCGTCCGCATATAACGTGGGTGAGACAGACGACCCTACTGCTGCTGCGTGGCCATTAATGGCCACAAGGAAAAGGGGCACGCTCAATACAGAGCCCTGTGGAATGCCGTTCTCCTGGATATGAAGTGAACTATGGGATGTGCCAATTAAAACGCGGAATGTCCGAATAGATAAAAAATTCTGAATAAAAATGGGGAGAGAGCCCCGGAGACCCCACCCGTGCAACGTAGCGAGAATATGGTGCCGCCACGTCGTGTCATATGCTCTGGAGAGGTCGAAAAAGACAGAGACGAGGTGTTGGCGCCTGGAAAAATCAGTGCAGATTGCAGACTCAAGGAAGACCAAAGTATCGGCGGTGGAACGGCCCTGACGGAAGGCGCTCTGGTATGGAGCCAGAAGATCCCAAAACTCGAGCAGCCAACACAGCCGTCGACTCACCATATGTTCCAGTAGCTTGCACAGAGTATTTGTCAAGCTGATGGGCCGATAGCTATCCACATTAAACGGGTACTTACCAGGCTTCAGCACCGGAATGGTGGTACTTTCTCGCCACTGCGACGGAAAGACACTATCGCCCCATATGCGGTTGAAGATGGCAAGAACACATCGCTGACAGTCTGGGGACAGGTGTTTGAGCATCTGATTGTGGACGCCATCTGGCCCAGAGGCTGTATCGGGGCACTGTGCCAGGGCGCTTTGGAGTTCCCACAAACTAAATGGGGCGTTATATGCCTCAGGGCGGCGAGAAGCAAAAGAAAGCCGTTTGCCTTCCTCATGGCGTTTGAGCGTGCGAAACGCAGGCGGGTAATTCCCCAACGCAGAGGCCCAATCATAGTGCTGTGTGAAATGCTCGGCGATTGCATCGGCATCGGTGGATACCGCCCCGTTGATGGTAAGCCCTGGGACACCTGTAGACTGCAATCCAAAGATGCGCCGAATCTTCATCCACACCTGGGAGGGTGAAGTACGGGAACCAATGTTGGAAACGTACCTCTCCCAGCACTCCTGTTTCCACCGTTTGATAAGCCTCTGGACCTGAGCACGGAGACATTTGAATAAAATGAGGTTCTAAAGAGACGGGTGCTGCTTATGTCCCTGAAGAGACCGTCGACGTTCTTTAATGGCTGCAGCGACCTCTGGAGACCACCAAGGCACTGACTTTCGCCGGGGGCACTGTGGCCAAGTGATCCATCTGCTCTCCTCTGGACTAGTACATCCAGAAATGACAGCTGGTCATTCTTCTCCAGTTCCATGGTGAACTTGATATTAGGGTGGCATGAGTTAAGATGTTCAAGAAACTCATTGAGCCTGTCCATCCCATGTGGCCAGATCACGAAGGTGTCATCCACATACCTAAAGAAGCATGTGGATTTAAATGTGGCTGTCTCCAATGCCCTCTCCTCAAAACTCTCTATAAACATGTTGGCAACCACAGGGGACAGTGGGCTGCCCATAGCTACACCTTCAGTTTGCCCGTAATATTGGTTTCTGTACAGGAAATATGTGGATGTCAGTGTATGACTGAACAGGTCCAACAGAGCACCGTGAAATTTCACTGCAATCAGTTCTAATGAGTCCTTCAGTGGGACCCTGGTGAACAGCGATATTACATCAAAACTAACCATGATGTCCAAATCTGTGATGTGCAGTTGCTTGAGGCGTTCCAGGAAATCTTCTGAGTTGCGGATGTGGTGAATACATTTCCCCACATATGGAGACAGGAGACCTTTCAAGTACTTGGCTGTTGTGTACGTAGGTGCCCCAATATTACTGACAATTGGACGTACGGGTACGCCCTCCTTGTGTATTTTAGGCAGACCATACAGTCTAGGTGGCACTGGCGCTTTTTCACGTAGTTGTCTGATTATCTTATCGGGCATCCCTGTTTCCTTGAAGAGAGCACTAGTCTTCTTGGCCACCTTGTCCGTGGGGTCACACTCCAGAATTCTGTATGCAGGGTCCTCCAGAAGTTGGCGTACTTTCTCATCATAATCCACACGCTGCAAGATGACAGTGGAGTTCCCTTTGTCTGCTGGCAGTACCACAATGCTGTTGTCTTCCCGGAGTTTCTTGAGTGCAAGCCTCTCCTAGGTTGTGAGGTTCGATTTTGGCGGCCTGGCGTTGGTGAGGGCCACGCTGGTCTCTCGGCGGACTTCCTCTGCCACATTAGGTGGAAGTGTGGCTGCAACTTGCTCTACTGCACTGACGAAACCTGAAATGGGTACGTTTCTAGGGGTCATAGCAAAGTTGAGACCCTTGGTGAGTACCTTTATGGTTGTATCATCAAACTGTATGCCACTCAGATTAAAAGAAAAATGGTTCAAATGGCTCTGAGCACTATGTGACTTAACTTCTGTGGTCGTCAGTCGCCTCGAACTTAGAACTAATTAAACCTAACTAACATAAGGACATCACACACATCCATGCCCGAGGCAGGATTCGAACCTCCAACCGTAGCGGTCACGCAGTTCCAGACTGAAGCGCCTTTAACCGCACGGCCACACCGGCCGGCACCTCAGATTCGTCACAGTGCGTGTCTCTTCCATCTGTTGTGCTTTCTTACCCATGTGGTTAAACTTTGCAGATTGGCAAGATGAGGCATTCCTTCTAGCACACTCAGCTAAAGACCAGGAGGCACGGCCTACCCAATCCTAATCTTCTCTTGTTCAGGAGGCTGCCATGTACAGATGAATGTGTAACAGCTCCCTGGCCACATCATCTAACTTGTGGCACATATCTCGAATCCTCTCTCTCACCAGTGCCATGCTGGCTCTGCGTTTTATCTTGTTCGCCGCTCTGGAGTTGATGTTATGTTTAATTCTGGCAAATACTGGTACCATTTCTCCATCTCGACACCTCAACAAAAAACTGAGAGAACTTAGCATCTTCCCTTTCTTCTGCCGAAGTTTGTCCAGCATCATGATATTCTGATACATCTCCTCCCCGTAGAGACTTTTGATGTAACTCTTCAGGCTTTCCCGGCGATCTAATGACATCTTGGGTTGTCGGGTGTTCTGCCAGATATCAGCGTCGTACTTGCACGATATTTTGGTCACGTAGCTCGTAACCTTCGTCAGGTGCGACCTGAGACTGCTCCTCGAGTGGACCTGGTCCAGTATTTATGCCTATGGCCTTCCCAGTCCACCAACGGCTGCAGGCGCTTCCTCTGTGGTCCGCGCCCATTCCCATTGTGGTACTGCCAGCAGACAAAGGGAACTCCAATGTCATCTTGCAGCGGTTGGATTATGATGAGAAAGCACGCCAACTTCTGGAGGACCCTGCATACAGAATTCTGGAGTGCGACCCCACGGACAAGGTGGCCAAGAAGACTAGTGCTCTCTTCAAGGAAACAGGGATGCTTGATAAGATCATCAGACAACTACGGGAAAAAGCGCCGGTCCCACCTAGACTGTATGGTCTGCCTAAAATACATAAGGAGGGCGTACCCGTATGTCCAATTGTCAGTAATATTGGGGCACCTACGTACACAACAGCCAAGTACTTGAAAGGTCTCCTGTCTCCATATGTGGGGAAATGTATTCGCCACATCCGCAACTCAGAAGATTTCCTGCAACGCCTCAAGCAACTGCACATCACAGATTCGGACATCATGGTTAGTTTTGATGTGGTATCGCTGTTCACCAGGGTCCCATTGAAGGACTCACTAGATCTGATTGCAGAGAAATTTGACAGTGCTCTGTTGGACCTGTTCAGTCATACACTGACATCCACGTATTTCCTGTACAGAAACCAATATTACGAGCAAACTGAAGGTGTAGCTATGGGCAGCCCACTGTCCCCTGTGGTTGCCAACATGTTTATGGAGAGTTTTGAGGAGAGGGCATTGGAGACAGCCACATTTAAATCCACATGCTTCTTTAGGTATGTGGATGACACCTTCGTGATCTGGCCACATGGGATGGACAGGCTCAATGAGTTTCTTGGACATCTTAACTCATGCCACCCTAATATCAAGTTCACCATGGAACTGGAGAAGAATGACCAGCTGTCATTTCTGGATGTACTAGTCCAGAGGAGAGCAGATGGATCACTTGGCCACAGTGTGTACCGAAAACCAATACACACTGATCTATATCTGCAGGCCAGCAGCTGTCACCACCCTGCACCACAGAAGAATGGGGTTCTGAAGACTTTGGTCCACAGAGCACGTACCCTGTCAGACCAAGAGAATCTACCTATAGAGATAGAACGTCTCAAAACAGTTTTCTCCAAGAATGGATACACGGACCGACAAATTGAGAGGGCACTCCAACCAGCCACTATACCACAGGTTCCTGAAGAAGACCAAGATGAAGCCAAGAAGGTGGCATATCTGCCCTATGCTGGCTCTATTTCTGCCAGAATCAGTAGGATCCTCCGTAAACACAATATCAAGTGTGTTTTCTGTCCATCCAACAAGATCGGGGAACTGTTGGGGAGTGTCAAAGATGACCTGGGGTTACGAAAACCAGCGATTTACAATATACCTTGTCAATGTGGCATGTCCTACATTGGCCAGACGACAAGAACTGTGGAGATCAGGTGCAAAGAACATCGGAGGCACACTAGATTAAGACAGGTGACTAAGTCAGCCACTGCTGAACACTGTCTAGAACTAGATCATGCATGAAGTATGAGGATACCAAGATTCTAGCACAAACACCCAGATTTTGGGACAGTGTTATAAGAGACTCGATAGAAATTAAAATGGCTGACGATCTTATGAACCGTGACACAGGGTACCAGCTAAGCAGAGCCTGGGATCCGGCTCTGGAATTGTTAAAGGAGCAATGGGGCCAGCTGCAACACTACACAAACAGAAGAACCAGAGACATGGAGATGGAAAACGAGCCCCAGACGGACTGCCAGGTGCACCAGACCGAAGTAGGAACACCCAGAAGTGGGACTGGTGGGTGCGGACCGCAGAGGGGACATCCAGAGCCGCAGCGGACGAAAAACGGAGCGGCAACGCTCCAACAGGTCGTGGTGAGCGGGCACGGACCGCAGGAGGAACGCTTGGTAACCCAGACCGTAGATGAAACCCCCAGGAGCGGGTTTGGTGGGCGCGGACCGCAGAGGGAACACTTAGAACCGCAGCAGACGGAAAACGGAGCAGCAACGCTCCAGCAGGTCGCAGGGAATGGGCGCGGACCACAGAGGAAGCACCTGCAGCCGTTGGTGGAGGGGGAAGGCCATAGGCATAAATACTGTACCAGGTCCACTCGAGGAGCAGTCTCAGGTCACACCTGATGAAGGTTACGAGCTACGTGACCTAAATATCATGCAAGTACGACGCTGATATCCGGCAGAACACCCGACAACCCAAGATATCATGTTACGAATTGTTTCCATAAAAGACCTGTTAGCGGACATTTGTTTTGCGTCACAACTACTTGTGTACGAATGTTTGTATATCGCTTGACTCACTGGGCATGTGAAAAAATGTCATAGTGAAGTGCACCGACACTTTTGAGTGCATAGCAAACTGACATTTACTGTGCTGCATCTCTGTACATCTGTATCTCTGCAAGTCTGTACAGCAAGTACTGGTTCCCTATCGCACCTACAGTCGCTTTGTTCCAAAACGAGGAAGACCACTCGACAGGTGGAGGAATTCTGGACGGGTCCTCAGTGAGCAATATGTTCTCTCAATGACAGACACTCTTACTTGGTCTAAACTATGATCAACACCACATCATGCTTTAGGTCCTGCTTCCATGCCTTCACGAACTTATGCTGTGGAATGGGAATCCACCAGTCTTTTATCAGGCGATGTACGACCTTGGACAAACAACAGTGACATCAGTCAAAATAAACAGTGTAACCAGTGAAAAAATATAAACTGTGCTACGAGTGATCGCACACACGCATCTGTATCAAATTGTGAACTGTGACATTTAACGGCCATAAGCAATGCTCACCTTTATCATGTTATTGTATGTTTTCAGTTCATGGAACAGTGAACAACGACATGTCATGAAAACATGTTATATCTGAAACAAAAAGACATTTCAAGCGCAATACTGTGAGAAAGAGACTATCAGCAATAACAATTTGTAATTTCATATTTAACGAATGTTGTAGCTAAAGGATTTTGTACCTGTTTTAAATGTTAATCTATATTTGTGAAATCCATGATGATAAATGTTGTCTCTGTGATGTCTTGTGCACATGAACATACAGACTGAGTGTAAACTGTGTGTCGTGTGATGAACTCGTTTCGCAATGGGCGTGCTAGTACTGAACTTTACGCGACTGCACATGCGCAGTAGGCGCAATGCCAACATAAACTGTTACAGGTGCATGTGCCACATTCAAACATTGAAAATCTGTTTTGTGTAAATATTATGTTATGAATTGTATGTTGTTTATGATATGTATGTATATTTGTGGCCCGCCCAGTTGGCTGTGTGGTTTAATGCACAGCTTCCCGGGCGGGAAGGAGCGTCAGTCCCCAGCATGGAACCGCCCCGCGGATTTGTGTCGAGGTCCGGTGAGCCAGCCAGTCTGTGGATTTTTTTTAGGCGGATTTCCATCTGCCTCAGCAAATGCGGGCTGGTTCTCCCTGTATTCCACCTCAGCTACACTATGTCGGCGATTGCTGTGCAAGCAAGTTCTCCACGTATGCGTACACCACCATTACTCTACCACGCAAACATAGGAGTTACTCTCGTCTGGTATGAGACGTTCCTTGGAGGGGGGGTCCACCGGGGGCTGAACCACACAATAACCCTGGGTTAGGTTTGAGGAGGTGGAGGACTGCGGTAGTCGCCGTTGGGTTGTGAACCATGGCGGCGGCGATGGAGCCTCTCCGTTGTTTCTAGGTCCCCGGTTAACATAACATGTATATTTGTAGACCTACATATGCAATGTGCTTTAAAGTGAGTTGCTCACCTGCAGGTGTGTCCTTTCGCCTCGCAACTCATGGGGGCAGTTGAAAGGCACATTTGCATGCTGAGCATTTCTTAGCAGAAAACGTATTTATAAGTAATGAAATAAATAATTTGACCCATTGATATAGGCCACAGCTGTATAAATATTCTATGCAGCTGCTGGAAACATTTGAAGATTCTCGATCATTATATTATTGGTGAAAGAGGAAGAATTTGTTTTCTAGATCTTGTCCAGATCGGACGTATTTAGGTGGACTGCCATTAAGGGGAGCCGGTACGATGAAACTGACTAGATTAGCATTATTTGGTTTTTTCATTGTAAAATTATTTGGAGTTTTCTGAATAAAACAAATCAAGTTTCATCCTTCTAAGTGAATTCTAAGTTTGTTTTTTATCACTGCAAAGTTGACTCATCGCGTAAACGGTTGTAGCGACCTGGTGCGTCACCTCTGACGGCGCCGCTTGCTGGCTGCAAGCAGGGTATCTTTGTGGAATTAGACAGTGTTTTGTTTTCCAGTGTTGTATTGCTTCATCTCTGTCACAAGCAACTGTTCATATCAGTAAACATAAACGCTATAATGTGTGTGTCGACTTGTGGAGTTCATTTTGTATTGTTTAGCTGTTCAATTTTGTGTATTTGGCGAACTTTGGTTCAAATGGCTCTGAGCACAATGGGACTTAACTCCTGAGGTCATCAGTCCCCTAGAACTTAGAACTAACCTAAGGACATCATCACACACATCCATGCCCGAGGCAGGATTCGAACCTGTGACCGTAGCGGTCGCTCGGTTCCAGACTGTAGTGCCTAGAACCGCTCGGCCACTCCGGACGGCTTCGCAAACTTGGCTCATACCTGTTTTTGTGTTTGGTTTGTGGATATCGATATGCCCCGTTTCAGCAATCGCGGGCTTAAGAAAAGGCACAATGAGTGAAAGAAGAAATCTTTTGTTGTTTCGAAGGGAGATGCTGCTCAGACTGCTTCACCAACTACTCCAAATGAATGTGACAGAACTTCTTCCAGAAAGAAACTTTGTGGCAGCAAAGAAAAATTTGAAAACTATGAAAGTGACAGTAATGATGTGAATGAAATAATTAACATTTCCTTGCACTTTAATATTTTGAAATATAATGTATTATGCCAAGTTTGCAAATTAAGAGGACTGGAATTGAAAATAACTTCACTCATGGTTTGGCATGTAAAATGTTATTGAAGTGTAACAAATGTGCTTCAGAAGTTTCGTTTTCTAATTCTAACAGTATTCCTCATAGTGGTAATAATGGAAAGAGGTGTATGATATAAATATTAGGCTAGTGTATGGCTTGCGTTGCATTGGCAAGGGCAGTGCTGCAGGGAAAATGTTATGTGGAATTATGAACTTGCCAAAACCACCAACCAAGTTTGGATTTTATAATGAATTGGTGGGACCTTCTGCTGAAGATATTGCTCAAACAACAATGAAAAAAGCAGTTGAAGAAGCTGTGACAGATAAGGATAATTGTAGAGATTTAACTGTTGCTTTAGATGGATCATGGCAACATAGGGGTCAAAATCTCTAAATGGAGATGTGACAGCTACCAGTGGAGACAGTTGCAAAGTAATTGATGTTGCCATTCTCTCAAAACATTGTAGATGTTAGGGCAATACCAAGGACGAACATAGTGAAAGCTGTGAAGCAAATTTTCATGGCATGAGTGGAGAGATGGAAGTAGAGGGAGTGAAAGCACTTTTTTCCAGATCACAGGAGTGGTGTAATGTATGATACACTAACTATTTAGGAGATTGTGATTCTACGGGATTTAAAGCTGCAGAGGAACTCAAACCTTATGACAGTGAAATTCACATTAAAAAACAGCATTGCATTGGACATGTGCAGAAGCGCATGAGGCTCGCTTGTGCAAACTAAAGCAGACATTAGGATCCCAGAAGCTTAGTGAGGGTAAGACCCTTGGAGGAAGAGGAAGATTGACAGATGAAGCAATTGATAGATTGCAGAGGTATTATGGGTGTGCACTTAGGCAAAATA
This sequence comes from Schistocerca piceifrons, assembly GCF_021461385.2. Classification (NCBI taxonomy): domain Eukaryota; kingdom Metazoa; phylum Arthropoda; class Insecta; order Orthoptera; family Acrididae; genus Schistocerca; species Schistocerca piceifrons. Next base: position 545,076,745 of record NC_060138.1, on the reverse strand, counting down.
CAAGACACATTGAGCATATGAGGAGAGCAGTATGGGCATTATTTTTGATAATGCATCAACAAATGAGCACCCACAACATGCACTGTGCCCCACAAGTGATGTCTCATGGTGTTAAGTACCAATCAGGAAAGGAATATGCCCATAAAAACAGTTTGCCAAATGCTGTAATTGATGTACTTACGCCCATATTCAGAGATTTATCACTGCCAAGTTTATTGGGAAAGTGTTTACATGGGAAAACACAAAATCCAAATGAACGTGTAAATGATTTAATTTGGATTAGGATTCCCAAAAGAGTGTTTGTACAGATAAAAACATTGCATTTTGGAGTATATGATGCAGTGGGAACATACAATGAGGGAAACATATCAAATGAGATGTGCTGAAACGTTTAGGTTTCCAACCAGGACAACACCATTTCCACAATGTGCCTAATTGATTAAGAAAGACTAAGAGGTGCAAGAAGAAGAGACAAAAGTCTATAACGTGCAGCAAACAGGAAGAAAAGACAGTGAAAAGGAAACTAACACTGGAAACAGAAGAGGATGCTGATAATCCACCATATGGGGCAGGAATGTATTAAAAAACTTTGGAAGCCATTTCCCGTAACTTTAAAATTTTCGTCTTTGAGGAACATTTTCTCAAAAACTGCTAACAGTATATCAATGAAATTTATACACAATATTGTTTACTTCTTTTTCTTCATTTTTATATGGCTCTGAGCACTATGGGACTTAACTACTGAGGTCATCAGTCCCCTAGAACTTAGAACTACTTAAACCTAACTAACCTAAGGACATTACACACATCCATGCCCGAGGCAGGATTCGAACCTGCGACCGTAGTGGTCTCGCGGTTCCAGACTGTAGTGCCTAGAACCGCACAGCCACTCCGGCCGGCTCATTTTTATAACATATTGTAAAAATATTGTATAATTCAAGAGTTATAGAAGAAAAAGTGCAAAATTTTAAAGAAAAAAATAAGCATCTGTTTAAAAAATTGTAAAACAAAAACTAATAAATATTTCTTAACATGGTATTATAACTTTGTAGAGAAATATTCACTGGACGTGTACTCCAAATTTCAGAGCAATATGTTTAATGGTTTTAGAAAAAAATGTTCCCTCTCTTTGCTAAAATTAGAGATGAATCATTCTGGCTCCCCTTAATACTACAATGATTTCATTGTTTTATTCACGAGTCGCAACCAAATGGCTCTCATAATCACATAATGTAAGTGGACTTTTAAATTGTGGTTTTATTTCAGAATACACTGTTATTAATAACACTATGTATGTTTTATGTTGCGTTTTTAGTCATTGTAAGATTGTTGGGTGACTTGCATGGCAAAAGGTTCCGTACTTTTAAGGTCATCCAGCTTGATCCATCGTCACCTTCGGATGCTGTCATATTACGAAGTCCGATTTTTGTGAAAACACAGGAAGAAGAAACATGGTTAAAAATACATGAACGGACCTTTAACAGAAAAATGGGATGCTCAAGCGCCAAGAGGTTGTATAAATGTGTGTGTGTGTGTGTGTTTTCTAAAAACATTGTCACATGATGTATATAAAAACATTGTCACATGATGACAGTAAGCCTACAAAATTATACTCATTCACATTGACGCACACAATCGCTCAATCTCACGCTCCATAAGACAACAGGGAAAGGGTGAAAGGTGCTATACTTGAGAGTAACAAACAAGTAAAACGACAGAGAAGTGACCTTAGGTCCTAAAATGAAAGTAAAACACGAAATGTGAGAGGAAAGCTAAAATAGCAGCATAGGGAAATATGACTGGCTTGGGGAGGGGGGGGGAACACCCTGAGTTGGCAAATCACCATGTGAACACATTAAGAATGCCCCCTAAAATTTTAGCAAACAAACAGGACATATCACAAATCATGTAAACCTTAACTACATTCATTTGAATGTCACTTAAAATTGAGGGCAAACCTGCCTTTTCCCTCTGGTCTGAAAATAAAATGCAGTCTAGTAAAAATCTGTATCACTGTATGCCACAAGCACCACACATGAAAGGGTCCTCTTGCCAGAGAAAGAAGCCACTCATCATAGAGCTGTGCCTACGTCGCTGGAAAACAATAGACTCATTCAGTTGAATTATTCGTTCATACTTTTGAGTGAAATCAAGACTGTAGGATCTACCGAATGAAAACAATCATTCAGTTGGTCACGCTACTGATTCGTTCATTTAAATGAAACCAGTCTGTGGGGGCAGCCGAATGAAAACAATCATGTCAGACAGTAGCAGTTTTACCTGGTGGTTGGATTATTATTTATTTATTTTGGTGAAAGCAGTCAGTGGAAGTAATCAACTGAAAAGATTTGCATATTGACTGAATTATTCTTTCTTTCTTTCCAAGTGAAAACGATCAGTAGTTTTTCTGTCAGTTGAACCGTGTACTCATTCTTTTAACTGAAACCGCTCTTTAGTGTTTTCACTGACACAGCTATCCAGTCATTCTTCTAAGTGAATCCAGCCTGCCATACTTCAATTAACTGAACTAAAGCAGTGTTGCATTATACTGACAGAGGGTGGTCATAAGAGAAGACACATCTCAGGGGTATGCCAAAGTTAACATAAGCAGTGAACATGTTCATTTAATTATGTACTGAATGGAGTAATTTTCCTTTCCATCATTTAAAACTGATTCACATAGTGTTGGGGATTAAACTTTTCCAGCTGCCAGTAACATGTAACTAATTAAGCTGAGGTGTCGCTGTGGTTGTCCTTCCATCACTTAACTTGCCGATCCCAGACAAAAACTTCGAAAACCCGGACATCTGTGTCAGATCAGATTATTTTCCAGGACACAAATAGTCTGTAGACAATAAGCTGCACGATGTTCCGCGGGGCCGTGAGAGGGGGAATGTTTCCTCACTTGTGTTTCAGTGCTGACAATACCAGCAGATGTGTGTCTCCTACCGATCAGCAGATATAACTTACACGTGAGAGCACAGGCGCTGACTCCATGGGGCCTGAGCCCCCTCAAAAATTCGTTTGGGGGACAGAGATCCCCCAGTAATTTAAGAAAATTATTAGTTATATTATGCTTTGTAAAATCACAAAATTATGTTGGAATTTTTTATTTTCCTTGTTTGACGATAGTTACCTTTTAAAATACATTAAGTCATGAGTTAAAACAAATAATTATTATGTTGTAAGCAGGTGCTGCGGGCACACTTAGAATTTGTCCCGGTGCGCGAACCTTCAGGTAAAGTCTGGTGCCAGCAGACCAGTGCTGCAGCCGTGGTGACATCAAAAGGACTGGAGCAGAAGCGCCTAGAACCCTCCACCTTGCATCACCTTGATGCTTTGAGACATTATGATGCTGTGGCTAATGAAGCCCACTCTGCTGTCACAGTCATTCAGTGTGGATAGTTTCATTCGGTACATGCTGCAGACGTGTTTCATCTTTAGTGTCTAGTGGACTATTTTATATGACTACATTTTATTCATTTGCTTCAGTCTCTTAGTGTATTGTGAATTAAGTTTGCAATGGATAAATTTGTTACAAAAAAGGTGTGCTTGGAAGTTGTTGATACTGCAAGTCAACCTCCAGCAATTATTGTGTCAATTGCCTCATTGTCTTCAGGTGAGAACTATTCACGGCCGAAACCTGGGCAATCCAGTAAGGGAAGCTCATTTCAGAAGTTTAAACTTGGCAGTTGTAAACAGTCTCTGCCATCTTACGTCTATGAGGGATATTATGGCTTTAGCCAAGAACTTAATAAACACCATAAGGGAATCCAACAAAAGGATGGGACTGTTCAGAAGCATATGCTGTGAAAGCGCCAACGACCAAGCTGGTCTACGACCCCTTTGTCCGACTTGATGGACTATGGAAGATTCTACAATCTTGAGAATATTGAGAAACTAGAGTTTTTTTGCAACATTTTCTGCAGGGGACAAAACAGAGGCAGGTTACAAATGTGCAGGCTACCTTGAGTCAATGTTACTATTCAAGACTCATTTCTTTTTACGTCTTTATTGCCATGCAATGAACCCAGTAGAGGATGTCAATGAAAAAATTCAATGCCCTCATCTAAGTGTTGCCGATTTGGTAAAAATATATGAGGACTTGATTTGTATATTGAATGGAAGGCATGATAGATTTGAACACTTTCAGAAATTGTGTTTAAAAGAAAAACCTTCACAAGTTGATGATCCTTCACTTCCCTGGAATCGAAGTAAATCAAAGAAGAATGAAAACAATGAAGCCAGTTCACCACACACTTTCAAAACCCCAAAGGTATACTACAAAGCTATTTACATTGAAGTTTGTGAAACAGTACAATCTTGCATTACTGAGCGGTTTGCTTCAACTGGACTCGCACAGGTCATTGCAGTTGAACAAGAGTGCTTGCTTTTAGTAAACAAAGGTGTAACAAATTTGGAAAAATCAACTGAGTTTTTCAAAAATGACCTAGACATTGAGAGACTGCACTTACACTTTAATATATTAGCTGATATTGCTAATAAAAACCAACTGGTCTTAAAAAAACAAGCGTGATGTAAGAAAGTACATTACACAAGAGCCTGCAGTTGTAGAAATGTTATGTGAAGTAGTGAAGCTTCTCCAGGTAGTTCCAATCACAACAGTAACAGCTTAATGGTCATTTAGCACCCTTCGACTTCAGAAGTCATATCTCCAGTCAGCAATGGGACAGAAGCGATTGAACAACTTGGCTGATGTTTTTGATGAATTGAACAACTTCATGTTCAGTAATCCAGTCTGACAGTCGACATTTGCACCTTTGTAAAGACACTCTAGCCATAATAATGGTATTAAGAGGAATTAAAAAATCTTTATAAAATAGAGAAATTAAATACATACATAATGTTAAATTTTCAGCTTCAAAATATTAGTACTAGTTTAGTACTATATTACTATAATACTGTATTAGTTATTTTCAAATACTTAAATATTTTTAGGGTGTAAGACCAATTAAAGCCCACTGTTTACTTTTTGACTGACAGTATTAGGCATATTGTATTAACTTTATTTACTGCATTAAAGCATTAACTTTGATATATTGTTTTTATTTAATGAACCACGAGCCTTATTCAAAGTAAGCTTAAATTAGTACTTCTTTATTAATCAAAGTGCTATTACTGTGCGACAGCAGTATTTTATGTTTTATTCTTTTAATGATAGTTTAGGATTTATTTAAATATAATTTCAATCTTTTCAGAGCTATATATTCACTGCTCTGTAATAGTCTATAAGCATGATTATTACTGTAAATTAAATTAGCTTTTTATGAAAATACCATGTGTGTTTATGTTTTGTTTCTTTTTTCAAAGCAAAAAAAAAAGTGTCAGGCTTGTCGAGTTTCCCGGAGTGTTGAGTTATCGAGAGTTCAGTTTTCGGGGTTCTAACGTTGATCTTATGACACCACAATGCTTAAAAAACTTTAAAACTCACTATTTTTCATCTAAAATTTAGAAAATTTTCCTGGGGCAAGACCTACGGTATGGGGAGCCCAATTTATTTTATAAGTCGGCGTCCCTGCATGATAGTAACAAGCACAGCCTTCAAGTTGTCCACTCCCTTGCTGCAAAGTAATTCTAAGGATTTTGACTGCACTATGTTAATGTAACATCTGTTAGCGAAGTCAGTTCTTCAGACAGACAGTAAAGGAAGTTAAATTGAAAATCTCATAACAATGAGAAATCAATGTACTTAATTGGTAGCAATTATGTCTCAGTTTTATGGATTTTCCACAGAAATTGCCTTGATGCTTAGTGTCGCAGCTTTCCCAGTATCCCTGAAATGATATTTCTAGTTGTCCTAAAAAGCAGGTGGCTGCTTTCTATCTCTCAAAGTGTTCCCAAGTTTTACTTCACTGGTTCATTGCACTTTTAAAATCCTTGCACATTTCTATTCAACTAACTGCACATCAATCAAAATTTCAGCAAATGTGCCCATGCTATTCATGCATGGATACGAGATCCTGATTTTTCATACAGTGAAATTGCAATGTGCAGACTGTCAAGGTCCAAATAAGCACTATATTTGCTGTCCCAAGGAGAGTTGCCCTTTCCGAGAAACAAACATGGCCAACAGAAGAGTTTACACAATGTTTCACTGCCACATTACCAAACCACTTTGTTCTAATTATCTGGATTCAATGTTTGTATGAAATTGCTGGATTCGTCCTCCCTTTAAACTGCCAAGACCTGCAGTTGATCGAAAAACCTTATTAAGCTCTAATTTTTCACTTTTTCACTGAATGGAAATGATTAGAAAGTGCAATTAAAAACACTCATTTTGTGAAACTGCTGGCTAAAATATCATTAAATCATATTAGACACAATGCATTCATCTATCACTGAACTTACTCAATGCATGCTGAACTCTGGGTATCAGAGGAGAAAACATGCTGAACGCAACTTTCCTATTGCATGCATCTACCCATGTTTCACACAAGCTTGGTGAAATGTCACAAATGGGAGTTGATATTACCACAGCACCTTGCTTATGTGTTTCCAGAACAATTACAAGGAAGCACCCATGCAGGTGCACCACCACTGGTGCAGCACAGGAACTTGCTGTTGGTTCAAAGGAAAGAAAAAACTGACTGTGAAATAGGTACTGTATTATATTATGACTTCACAACTCATATATTTAATAGATCATGCATTGTGTTCATGGGGCATACACCCAATTCTAACCCGCAGCATGCATTCTGTTACTAAAAGTTGAACTACCTCAAATTAATCCAGAATCTGGAGGACTCGTCATGCGAGGCCTCTTGAGAGATTGGTTGTTGACATGTATCAGTGCCCCACCCATTCTGCTGGGAGGTGGAAGAGAAAATTTTGATGGATCCACCTCAGTCCCGCAAAAACGATAAAAAAATAAGGGTCCACACAGAGCCTCACTTGCCCGAATATGCCACTAAGCAACTAAAGTGTAGCAGTTTCCCCAGAGGTTGCCTGTTAGTGACTGTTCCATGTCAACAGCCATGGTTGTCATCGGCACATGCCAAAAATTGAGACTGTCGTGTTTTTCATAAAGGTAATATGGGTGACACCAAGATCCCCATTCCCTGTGGCACACCATTCCACCACTGTGAATGGAAGAACAGTGAATGCTAGTTTTTTAAACTTATTATATGAGTAAGGAATACTACTCCAGGTGTTAAAAATCCACATATCTTCGTTTTCCATGACTTTCAAAGCAAACCACTTGTTCTGTGAAAAAAGTTCGCATTTGATTATCTCCAGCAACTACATTTCAAACTTGCCAATATCAATATTACGGGGAGAAAAATTTAATTTAGTTATGGTACCTTTCAAAAGTTATTTTAAAAAAATATTCAAAGGCTAACACTTCTTTGCTATTTCTGAATTCCTGAAACCTGGTAAGAGAACACTCACTCATATTTAAATGTGTTATTTTAAAATAGCAAACCGTATCAGAATTATTTTCTTGGTGATGTATCAACAGATTTGAAAAGTGAATCAAAGTTTCTCTTTCAAAATCTTGAGCAGAACAAGATAATTAGTTTCAAATGAAAGAACATCTTCTATCACCAAAAAAACTTTCCCTTTCTCTTTACCATTAAGATGATTTAGATGATATAAAAGTCTACCATGAAATAAAATTTTTGGATCCACTATCATTTGTTAGTACTAGATAGTGAACACCATCCTCAAGGATAAATGCTTTAATTTCTGTTCATAACTAAGAGAAACATTCCAAAATGTTTTCTTTTTTTTTTTAACCAGTGTACCTTCTTATGCAACAGAATATCTGGGTACTCACTCTCCATTTCAACCGAAACTTCTTTAAATTGGTTATGATTAATGCTGTAGCTATAATGAATTCCATAACTCTGTAAATTTCTTCTGGAAATGTATGTCCACAAAGTGCTTCTTGATGAATGGGGCAATAGTTACCTGGTAAGTATCTCTTGATTTCTTTCAAAATATCAACAAACCTGTTTCTTACGTTGGTCACATTTTTCAGTCCAACTGTTGAAATTGAGAACATTTATCAAGTGGCACATGATGTTTTCAATGCAGTCAATTATAGCATTTGTTGTACAGTAGTGGAAATCAGTACAGACAGGGTTTCACGAAAGTAATAGCACATTGTCTGAAACATCCAGGTATTGAATTTACTATGAAAATAAGTTCAATACCGAGATGTTTCAGACAATGTGCTATTACTATGTGGTTTTACTATGAAAATAAGCCTACCCCCATGAACCATGGACCTTGCCGTTGGTGGGGAGGCTTGCGTGCCTCAGCGATACAGATGGCCGTACCATAGGTGCAACCACAACAGAGGGGTATCTGTTGAGAGGCCAGACAAATGTGTGGTTCCTGAAGAGGGGCACCAGCCTTTTCAGTAGTTGCAGGGGAAACAGTCTGGATGATTGACTGATCTGGTCTTGTAACACTAACCAAAACAGCCTTGCTGTGCTGGTACTGCGAACGGCTGAAAGCAAGGGGAAACTACAGCCGTAATTTTTCCCGAGGGCATGCAGCTTTACTGTATGGTTAAATGATGATGGCGTCCTCTTGGGTAAAATATTCCGGAGGTAAAATAGTCCCCCATTCAGATCATCGGGCGGGGACTACTCACAAGGGAACCTCCCCATCGCACCCCCCTCAGATTTAGTTATAACTTGGCACAGTGGATAGGCCTTGATAAACTGAACACAGATCAATTGAGAAAACAGGAAGAAGTTGTGTGGAACTGTGAAAAAATAAGCAAAATATATAAACTGGTCATCAGTCTTGGCCACATAGGCAACATAAAGGAGAATGTGAGCTCACGAGCGCCGTGGTCCCGTGGTAGAGTGAGCAGCTGCAGAAGGAGAGGTCCTTGGTTCAAGTCTTCCCACGAGCGAAAATTTTACTTTCTTTATTTTTGCATAGTTATTATCTGTCCGTTCGTTCATTGACGTCTCTGTTCACTGTAATACGTTTACTGTCTGTGTTTTGCGACCGCATCGTAAAACCGTGCGATTAGTAGACGAAAGGACATGTCTCTCCAATCGGAACCGAAAACATTTGATCACAAGGTCATAGGTTAACCGATTCCTCCACAGGAAAACACATCTGATATATTCTATAAGACACTGGTGACGGCATGTGCGTCATATGACAGGAATATGTTGTCAACCCACCTAACTTGTACACTTGGCGAATGGGTAAAAAGATTCTTCTACCTTGCCCGATTTAGGTTTTCTTGTGGATGTGATAATCACTCCCAAAAAAGTGATGAAAAAAAAGTTTGTCATATAAAAAAAGAGTTTGTCATAAGGACCTTTCGTTCCGCAGCTGCTCACGTTACCACGAGACCACGGCGCTGCTGCGGTCCCAGTGCCCTTAATGTTGCCTATCTTCCCATGAACTACTCAGTTTGTATATTTTGCTTATTTTTTCACAGTTCCACACAACTTCTTCCTGTTTTCTCAATTGAGCTGTGTTCAGTTTTTCAAGGCCTATCCACTGTGCCAACTTATAACTAAATCTGAGGGGGGTGCGATGGGGAGGTTCCCTTGTCAGGAGGACATCGTTATCAGGAGAAAGAAAAGTGGCGTTCTACGGATCGGAGCGTGGAATGATAGATCCCTTAATCGGGCAGGTAGGTTAGAAAATTTAAGAAGGGAAATGGATAGGTTAAAGTTAGATATAGTGGGAATTAGTGAAGTTCGGTGGCAGGAGGAACAAGACTTTTGGTCAGGTGAATACAGGGTTATTAGTACAAAATCAAATAGGGGTAATGCAGGAGTAGGTTTAATAATGAATTAAAAAATAGGAGTGCGGGTAAGCTACTACAAACGGCATAGTGAACGCATTATTGTGGCCAAGATAGACATGAAGCCCATGCCTACTACAGTAGTACAAGTTTATATGGCAACTGGCTCTGCAGATGATGAAGAAATTGATGAAATGTATGATGAGATAAAAGAAATTATTCAGGTAGTGAAGGGAGACGAAAATTTAATAGTCATGGGTGATTGGAATTCAAGAGTAGGAAAAGGGAGAGAAGGAAACATATTGGGTGAATGTGGATTGGGGGAGAGAAATGAAAGGGGAAGCCGTCCGGTAGAATTTTGCACAGAGCATAACTTAATCATAGCTAACACTTGGTTCAAGAATCATAAAAGAAGGTTGTATACATGGAAGAATCCTGGAGATACTAGAAGGTATCAGATAGATTATATAATGGTAAGACAGAGATTTAGGAACCAGGTTTTAAATTGTAAGACATTTCCAGGGGCAGATGTGGACTCTGACCACAATCTATTGGTTATGAACTGTAGATTAAAACTGAAGAAACTGCAAAAAGGTGGGAATTTAAGGAGATGGGACCTGGATAAACTGACTAAACCAGAGGGTGTACAGAGTTTCAGGGAGAGCATAAGGGAACAATTGACAGGAATGGAGGAAAGAAATACAGTAGAAGAAGAATGGTAGCTCTGAGGGATGAAATAGTGAAGGCGGCAGGGGATCAAGTAAGTAAAAAGACAAGGGCTAGTAGAAATCCTTGGGTAACAGAAGAAATATTGAATTTAATTGATGAAAGGAGAAAGAATAAAAATGCAGTAAATGAACCAGGCAAAAAGGAATACAAATGTCTCAAAAATGAGATTGACAGGAAGTGCAAAATGGCTAAGCAGGATGGCTAGAGGACAAATGTAAGGATGTAGAGGCTTATCTCACTAGGGGTAAGATAGATACTGCATACAGGAAAATTAAAGAGACCTTTGGAGAAAAGAGAGCCACTTGTATGAATATCAAGAGCTCAGATGGAAACCCAGTTCTAAGCAAAGAAGGGAAAGCAGAAAGGTGGATGGAGTATATAGAGGGTCTATAGAAGGACGATGTACTTGAGGACAATATTTTGGAATTTGAAGAGGATGTAGATGAAGATGAAATGGGAGATACGATACTGCATGAAGAGTTTGACAGAGCACAGAAAGACCTGAGTCGAAACAAGGCCCCAGGAGTAGACAACATTCCATTGGAACTACTGACGGCCTTGGGAGAGCCAGTCCTGACAAAGCTCTACCATCTGGTGAGCAAGATGTATGAGACAGGCGAAATACCCTCAGACTTCATGAAGAATATAATAATTCCAATCCCAAAGAAAGCAGGTGTTGACAGATGTGAAAATTACCGAACTATCAGTTTAATAAGTCACAGCTGCAAAATACTAACGCGAATTCTTTACAGACGAATGGAAAAACTGGTAGAAGCTGACCTTGGGGAAGATCAGTTTGGATTGCGTAGAAATGTTGGAACACATGAGGCATTACTGACCTTACGACTTATCTTAGAAGCTAGATTAAAGAAAGGCAAACCTACGTTTCTAGCATTTGTAGACTTAGAGAAAGCTTTTGACAATGTTGACTGGAATACTCTCTTTCAAAGTCTGAAGGTGGCAGAGGTAAAATACAGGGAGCGAAAGGCTATTTACAATTTGTACAGAAACCAGATGGCAGTTATAAGAGTCGAGGGGCATGAAAGGGAAGTAGCGGTTGGGAAGGGAGTGAGACAGGGTTGAAGCCTCTCCCCGATGTTATTCAATCTGTATATTGAGCAAGCAGTAAAGGACACAAAAGAAAAATTTGAAGTAGGTATTAAAATCCATCGAGAAGAAATAAAAATGTTGAGGTACGCCGATGACATTGTAATTCTGTCAGGGACAGCAAAGGACTTGGAAGAGCAGTTGAACGGAATGGACAGTGTCTTGAAAGGAGGATATTAGATGAACATCAACAAAAGCAAAATGAGGATAATGGAATGTAGTCGAATTAAGTCGGGTGATGCTGGGGAATTAGATTAGAAAATGAGACACTTAAAGTAGTAAAGGAGTTTTGCTATTTGGGGAGCAAAATAACTGATGATGGTCGAAGTAGAGAGGATATAAAATGTAGACTGGCAATGGCAAGGAAAGCGTTTCTGAAGAAGAGAAATTTGTTAACATCGAGTATAGATTTAAGTGTAAGTAAGTCATTTCTGAAAGTATTTGTATGGAGTGTAGCCATGTATGGAAATGAAACATGGACGATAAATGGTTTGGACAAGAAGAGAATAGAAGCTTTCGAAATGTGGTGCTACAGAAGAATGCTGAAGATTAGATGGGTAGATCACATAACTAATGAGGAGGTATTGAATAAAATTGGGGAGAAGAGTTTGTGGCACAACTTGACATGGATGGCAGCGTGGAGGGTAAAAATTGTAGAGAGAGACCAAGAGAAGCAGATTCAGAAGGATGTAGGTTGCAGTAAGTACTGGGAGATGAAGAAGCTTGCACAGGATAGAGTAGCATGGAGAGCTGCATCAAACCAGTCTCAGGACTGAAGACAACAACAACAACAACAACAACAACAACAACATGAAAATAAGAGATACCTATAAGACAAACAATCATGACAAAATTAAATAGTTTATTTAATAAAATGAGTAACGAAATAAGGCATCTGAATTTCCTCGATGCAAATTGGCATAAAGGCACTCCCTGGTTTTCCATGGGGGTTCAAATTCAGGCTACATCTAGGTCAGGACAAGACACTGACATCTTCATCTTAATACCAGTTTTGGTTACAGCAAAAAATTACACAGATGCATTTCTTGCTGAAACATTGAACTTTCATCCCCTAGGGTGTTCAAATTTTTCACAGTCGTCTCTAATTTTTTCATTTTTTGCACGAGGAGAATGAAATTTTTTGTGAAAGTACTTGGAACATTTATCTATAAGCTGGTGTATAAAAGTATTTTCTTTTATTTATGGTGAGCCGTAATGGACCGTGAAGTAGATGTCAGGTTGTGACAACGGTCGGTGATGGGTTTCCTCTTCAAGACCGGCAATGAATCTGCCACATTGATTCACAGGAAGTTGCAGAGGTTTAAAGGTGATTTCTCTCTACTGGACAATCCGTGATGAGGTAGACCATCGACGGCAGTGAGTGATGTGAATAAGGAGACCATTGATCAAATCATCCAAAATGACAGATGTTTGATGACACGACAGCTTTCTTAAATGTCACTGGACAAGCTGTGACATGCCATCAAGACCCACAAACCACAGCTTCAGGGTCAGCTCATCAGACTACCTCACGACAATTCCAAACCACATACAGCACTTATGACAAAGAAGAAAATCAGGAAAATGGGTAGGAAAACTGTTCTTCATCCTCCCTGCAGTCCGGACTTGGCTCCGTCTGATTTTTATCTGCATGGCAAAACATTTGACAGTGAGAAAGACCTGTGTCGAGCAATGGTGTAAAAGTCAATCACGAGAATTTTACCAAAGTGCATTTACATCATGGAAAGAATGTTGGGCCAGGTATGTCACAGATGATGGAGGCTACATTAAGTAGGCTCAATGCATATCTAACGATTTCAAGTGCATTCTCCTCCTACAAAAAATAAAAAAAATAGAGACTATGCAAAACTTTTTGAACGACCTTTGTACATTCTAATCAGTTCTGTCTCTAGCATCTTAGGATTCATGTTAAAGTTCAGTCTAGTGTTCAGCCAAGCAATGTATGACTTACCTTTAGTGCAGGAAGCTGTGCACATCAGAACACTTTCACTGATAAAGTTTCTGCTCATTCTTACCTACTGCCCTGTTCTCAGATCATGCCAATATCACTGAAATCCATCCTGCCCATCTCAAATAAACTACTTCTCATCACTGAAGATCACTTAATCCCATTCTGAAGGCCATGACATACAGTTTTCAGCAAACTCCAAAGCAGCCAGAGTTTGGGTGTTAGAGAGGATTTCTCCAGTTGTTTCTTGAATGCTAGATGTTTGTTATGTGACAAAATTTGTCATACATGTCTGATAGTTAATGGCAACTGTAAATCAGCAACAAGTTGAGACGAATGACGGTTTTAGATCTTCCTTTGTGCAAAAGTAACCCTTTCTATGCCTCACATAATTTTCTACTTTGTTCATATTTTCCAATCTGTCCATATTGTGTGCCCAATCTAATGGAATTACCAGGCACTGTACTTGAACAGTTCATCCTCTTGGCGATCTAATGATTAGTGTCCCATTTCCTTATTCGTACCAATTTTTCCTTTTTCATCACATAATAACGATTTTCCGTGTGGAACTTGTGGCAGTCGTGGTTTATGTACCCTACATGCACTGTTACTAATGGTGTCTGTTCCCTATCTGCACGAGGGATACACACACTCTGCTGACAGAGCTGACTGCCTTTATACAGGATTTCATCCTCTATCACCTGAATCATTAATGTCTTGTTATAGCCTGTACTACAGTCATCAAATACAATACTATTTGACTGCATTTGTCAGTCAGTCTATTAGATTTCACATTATTGCTTATACATTGTACAAAATTATTCCAACTGACAATGTTATAATTGGAGTCATGAAAGATGGTGGTCAAGTTTAGACTTGTTATGTGCACCTACATGACGTATTCTCTAACAGTCAATGAGTGCTCAGTAGTGTTCTGAGCACTCTGCTGTGAATCCTGTAGCTAACGCCAGCATTAAACATGATTGTAGTGAGTTGCTTAGTGAATTTCAATTCCATTTGTTGTGAGCTGTCATTGCTGATTGTGGTGGTCAGTGATAAATACGCGCATGCATGTACTGCAACTGTTGGTTGGAATCACCAACAATGCAATCCCCATCCATGCCTCGACATGTGCAATCCACCATCGTTCGTGGATTGGACTATAATTTACCTGCAAATCTCCATGCCATTATGCTGATTTCCACTACTGTATCCTCTCCACACATTTGACCTTTGAGTGGCAACAAATGTAAAAGTCTTGTTTGGGACATGTAGATGAAATAAATCATACAAGAAGTGAAACTTGCACTGCATCATTTATGTCACAAGACTTGTCAACTGCTATCTTTAAAGCTGAAAATAATTTAAGATCTTCAACCTGCCTGTTGGCTATATTCGAAGATAATTTTTAATAATATCAGCTTTGTTCTTAAAATCCCAAAACAGCTTTTCAGATGCATTTATATAAAAAAAAAAAATGTTTATGAGAGGACTTCCGAAAGTTTGTGCTAAACTACACTTCAAAGTGACACAGATAAGGGCATTATTTCTCCAACACAGTCACCAAGTATAAGTAAATAACTATCAAGGCGTTGTAGCAAGCATACAATTCCTCAATGATAGAAATTGCTCCTTGGTCACAGAGCCTCAAGAATCACCCTCTCAACATTGCCATCAAGCCTGGACACTGTCGTCTTAGCTCAATGTTGATGACATTCCTTCCAGATCAGCATCACTAACATCTGTGCAGCCTTGATAAAATTGTTGACACCATTTCACTTTGGATGGACATGATATTACATTTAGTACCACATTTTTTGAAGACCCCTTGTATATATATTCACCATCTGTATACGATTTCCTTCTCTCAACAATCTTTTAACTAACCACGAAGCCTGCAATATTAATATTGTTGTAAGATAGCATGCAGTAATTAAACACAGAATCTGGTTTTTGTTGACTCTTCTGAAGTTCCTAACTATGTCCTTCCTTGCATCACTGACAGGATATTGAATGGAAAATTCAAGTTGGAATGTAACAATATTATGAGAAGGAAAGTTGCTACTCACCGTATAGCAGAGATGCTGCCTCAAAGATAGCCACAACAAAAAGACTGTGACAAATAAAGCCTTTGGCCTGTAAGGCCTTTTCCAAAAATAGACCCCCCCCCCCCCCCCCCACACACACACACACACACACACACACACGCAAATGCAACTCACACACACGACTACAGTCTCAGGCAACTGTAGCCACACTGTGAGCAGCAGCAACTGTGCATGATGGCAGTGGCACCTGGGTGGGGGTAAGTATGAGGCTGGGGCAGGGAGGAGAAGGGATAGTAGGGTAGGAATGCAGACAGTGCAGTGCTACTGGGGAGCGTACAGGGACGAGGTGGAGAGAGTAGGGCAGCTATGTGCAGTTGGGGGGTTAGACAGGAGGCAGGGGAGAGGTGGAGAGAGGGGGTAGTGGAAAAAGAGAGAGAAGTAAAAAGACTGGGTGAGATGGCGCAATGAGGACTGTATAGCACTGGAATGGGAACAGGGAGAATGGAAGGGTGAGGACAATGACTAAGCAAAGGTTGAGGCCAGGAAGGTTATAGGAAAGTAGGATATATTGCAGGGAAAGTTCCCACCTGTGCAATTCAAAAAAGCTCATGTTGGTGGAGAGAATCCATGCAGCACAGGCTGACAAGCAGTCACTGAAATGAAGTAAGTCATGTTTGGCAGTGTGCTCAGCAACCGGGGTGTCCACTTGTTTCTTGGCCACAGTTTGTCGGTGGACATTCATGCGGACAGACCGCTTGTTGGTTGTCATGCCTACATAGAATGCAACACAGTGGTTGCAGCTTAGCTTGGAAGCAGGGGTTGTGTAGGAATGGACAAGTACATTGTATAGGTTTTGTTTTGTTTTTGTTTTGCTTTAGGGCGCAAAAACCAACTGGGGTCATACGTGCCCAAGTCAAAACGATAGAACACGAACACAGAGAAGAGTTAAACGACTATACACCAGTCCCAATTCACAGAATAGAAGACAGCTAAAAACAGGCATGTAGAAAAAGAGCTAAAAAAGACACCACACAGAAATGGAGGTCCAAAACTAAAAATTAAATGCCTTCGCCATATTGCTTCAACGGATAAAAATTAAAACGTGGTCGACAGCCCGCGCATCATTCGCTAAAATGGCTGATAAATCAGATGGCAAACCCAAGCTGGAACGTAAATGGTTAAAAAAAGGGCATTCCATCAGGAAGTGGCGGACAGTTAAAATTTGGGCACAATGTGTACAAAGTGGTGGGGTAGCGCCACTTAGCAAATGACAATGGCTAAAAAGGCAGTGCCCGATATGCAGCCAAGTTAAAATAATCTCCTCCCGGCGGGAGGGCCAAGAGAAGGGGTCATCCAAGCCACTATGAGAGGCTTAATAAGCCGGAGCTTATTCCAGTGAAGGGAGGACAAGCCCCATACTAACGATCAAAGGAATCATCATAAGAGGAGGCATAGGCGGGGTGGCCACACATGGCAGACAAACAGCATGCATACCTGCTGAGGAGAAAGTCACGGCAGTAGGACAGTGGTAGTTCAACAGCTTCAGCATACAGACTCTCAACCGCACTAGTGTAGAAGGTGGCTGTGGCCGAACGGATGCCATGATGGTGGACAGTGTTGAGACGGTGTAAGAAGGATGGACATGCAGATGCATAAACAAAGCACTCAGTCAATTTTCGAATGAACAAGGGTCCAGTACAAATGGAGGAGGGTGTTCAATTGGCACCCCAGGAAGTGCCATTGAGGACACGTAACAGCGGGCTGCCAGGTAAGATACATGGGAGGACCAACAGAGTTTCCTATCAAGCCTGAGCCCCAGCAATTTCATAGTTTCAATGGACGGAAGGGCAACAGAGATGTTGGGAGAAACCATTTGCACCGCTAGAAATTCATACAGATGGTTTTGTCAGTGGAAAAGCTAAAGCCATTGTCGATGATCCAGGAGTAACGACGATCAAGACACCGCTGAAGATGCCACTCAGTGAGATAGGTCCGTGGAGAACTGCATTAGATGGCAAAATAGTCAACAAAAAGGGAGCCAGAGATGCCCTGTGGGAGACAGGCCATGATAGGGTTAATGGCAATAGCAAAGAGGACGACACTCAGGACGGAAGCCTGAGGCACACCGTTTTCCCGGATAAAGGTGTCAGACAAGGCAGAACCCACACCCACCTTGAAAATTCGGTCTTTTAAAAATTCCTGAAGGAAACAGGGCAGACGGCCACGGAAGTCCCACTTGTAAAGAGTAAAGAGGATACTAGTTCTTCAAATCGAAAACACAGCCACAGTCTGGTATCTCCACAGAAAACCATTCATGACAAGGGTGGACAAAGTAACGACATGGTCAACTGCAGAACACCACGCTCTAAATCCACACTGTGCATTCATCAGTAAATTGTGAGACTTGAGTTGTCATACCAGCCCGGCATGAATCATACGAGTACGTTCCAGCACCTTGCAAACGCAGCTGGTAAGAGAGAAGGGGCAGTAGCTAGAAGGAAGTTTTTTGTCCGTACCGGGCTTAGGTATGAGTACGACAGTGGCTTCAGCCAGCATCCAGAAACTGTGCCCTCTGCCCAGTTGTGGTTATATGTCTTAAGCAGAAAGTGCTTGCCCGCAAGAGAAAGGTGCTGCAATATCTGAATGTGGATGGCATCTGGCCCTGGGGGCGAGAATCAGGATGAACTGAGAGCATGATCTAGCTCCCTTGTAGTTAAGACAGCATTGTAGCACTCACGATTCGGAGAAGAGAAGTGTATCGCCCAAGCCGCCTCCGCTCATTTCCGATGGAGGAAGGCAGGGTGATAGTGGGAATAGCTCTCAACTTCCGCAAAATAGCGGCCCAAGGCGTTGGAGATAGCAATAGCATCGACGATGACATCGTCAGCAGCTGTCAGGCCAGAAATTGGGGAATAGATCTTGGTTCCAGAGAGCCGTTGGAGGTTGGCCCACACGACAGAGGAAGGTGTGGAACTCTTAAAAGAACTAGTGACTGATATCCAGCTAGCTCTCTTGGTATCCCAAAGAATGCGACGACACTTTGCGTGCATCTGTTTATAATGAATGCAGTTTGCCAGCGTAGGGTGGTGGTTAAAAATGCGGAGAGCACATCTCAGTGTGCGAATTGCATCGTGGCATGCCTCAGTCCACCAAGGGACTTTGACACGACATTGTAAAGAGGAAGTGCGGAGGACAGAATGTTCTGCAGTAGTAAGGATAATGTTTGTGAAATATTCTACCTGGTCATCACAACTGGGGAAATCTTGTTCTTCGAAGGTCGCCAGGGAGGAGTAAAGCTGTCAATCAGCCTTAGGAAGCTGCCATTTAGGTGGCCTGCAGATGGGGTAGGAGTCAGCAAACGTATAGCACACAGGAAATGGTCGCTCGAGTAGGTGTCAGAAAGAACGGACCACTCACGAGGAGGGGTAAGCTGGGCAGTGCACAAGGAGAGGTCCAAATGGGAATATGAGGAGTCAGAAATGAAAGTGGCTGCTCCAGTGTTAAGGCAGAAGAGATTAAGTTGGTTAAGAAGGTCAGCCAAGAGGGCACCTTTCTGACAGGTCCTGAGAGAATCCCAAAGGGGATGATGTGCATTAAAGTCACCGAGTAGCAAAAAATGGGGGAGATAACTGCCCAATAAGTTGAAGGAAGTCTGCCCTGGTAACACCGAATGATGGAGGTACATAAATGGTACAAGGGGAGAAAGTCAGGTAGGGAAGAAAAAGGCGAAATGCAACAGCTTGAAGATTAGTAGTCAGTCTGAAGTGTACTAATATTCAAGTAAATGCTTTTGCATTGTCATATTTACCTTGTATATTTCCCAAATTTTCCCTTTTGATTTACCTATGATGTCTGAAGTAATTGTCTTGTAGGTAAGTTTTTGTAAGTGAGTAAGGTGGAATAGTTTTCTCATTAGCTTTTGTACGTGTTCCTTTTTTTGGTCGATAGATCAGCAGTACCATTTACATCGATTCCTACATATGAATCTATTGGAAGGAGACAGCTGGTCTATTGGATAAAAAAAGAATGTATACAACCTAATAAAAAAAAAAGCTGTTCCACCTAATGCTTTTGGAAACTATGAATGTCATCCTGTATGAGCAGCATGACGCCCCTGTGAGATGGTATGCCGACCTTAGTGGGAAGGTAAAAAAGTATCAGTAAGAAATGTGAAAGCTCAAAGCAGTCGTGAGGGTGCAATTTCGTTTCCTGAAGGCAGAGTACAAGGGGATCCTGTAATGCTAAAAGCAGTTGTAAATCCTCTTTGTGGGACCGAAGGCTGCAAACATTCCACTGGAGGAGAGTCATGATGAGGAAGAGTTGTAGGGGTGTCACCTCGGCAGCTGCCGAGTGACAGCTGGGGAAGAGGAGCACAGAAGCAGGAGGATCCTGCTCCATGGCATCCACAGACGCATCAGCTTGCTTGTGCAGTCAGTCTGTGGAGTCTAACACAGAAAAATGGTTGTTGGTGCACAACAGCGACATGGAGGCTGGCTGGGCTAAGGTATCACATGGTGACACCTTTGAAGAGAACCTTCAAAGTGGCAAAGGAGACGACCATTTGCCTTTGATGGACCTCTGCAAGCCTTTCTGGTTAGATGAAGACTCGGGTATTTGGCTCCTGTCCTTTCCGGCCTACCAGTTGTGTAGCTGGTAGCTTCACCCCTTGATGCAAGAGTTTGACGGCTTGTTGCAAGCTGGGTGGGGCAATGGCGATGCTACGTGGACACTGGGCGAGTTCACAACCTCAGAGCTGAATTGCAGGTCGCATGTCTGCGTTGCCATGTCCTTCATGGAGTGAGGGGTAACAATAACAGAACCATAGGTACCAGACAGGAGAACACAGGGTTTGCGGCAAGCCAGTAACTGTGAGCAACTGGATAAGGCAGCTTTTCCTTTACTCGGATCCCTTGAACACACCACTCATCAAGATACTCTGGACAATCCCGACAGGAGGTGGCATGGCCACCATTACAGTTGATACAGCGTGGAGGAGGTGGTGGACAATCGGCCTCAAGAGAATCCCTACCACAGGTGACATTTGGCTGGGTGTCGGCAAGAGGTGCTACTGTGGTTGAAACGATGACACTGGTAGCAGCGCATTGGGTTTGGAAAGAATGGCCAGATGGTAATAATTTCATAGCCTGCTTTGAGCTTGGAGGGAAGTACCACTCTATCAAAGGTGAGAAAGAGAGTGTGGGTGGGGACTAAGGAGAAATCTTCCTTTTTCATTACATGATGGATGGCAATGACACCCTGATCAGAGAGGTAAGATTGGATTTTAGCCTCAGTTAGACCGTCGAGCAACCTGGTGTTAATTATTACAGCACAGGAAGAATTCAAAGTTCTATGGGCCTCAACACGAACAGAGTAACAGCGGAGAAGCAAGGCACCAAGCAGTAGTTGTGCTTGAGAATCAAAAGTGGTCCCCAAAAGCAAAGTGCCATTCCATAAATGAAGAGCAGGATTTCACAGGGCCAGCAATTGCATCTACACCTTTCTGAAAAATAAACGGATTTACAGTGGCGAAAGGCTGACCATCTTCAGTACATGAGACCACGAGGAACCACAGTGCAGTGGGGAGGGTCTCTGAATCATTAGCCTCATTACGTTTACGTTTTGTAGGCGCTGAGTGGGAAGATGATTGACTCATCATGAGGGAAATCCCCATGACTGCCAGCATCTCTGATGGTGCGCTCCTTCCAACTGGAGGCCACCTTCACAAGGGGCGCACCCGCCTTAGGTGATTGTTCACACCTAAGGTCACACCTCCCGAACACCTGACAGAGGGACCAATCAGGTATTTGGGAAGGTTACAGCTCAGGCAATCGCCCCTCCCTGGGACTGGCCTGTACCAGCAGGCACATGCGAACCCTACCTGTCGACCCAGGGCTGGGAATTACGCGTTACCCAGTCACTTGTTGTGTGTCAGACAGCCTTCAGGAGTGCACAGGGAGGAAGAAGAAAAATGAGGATCCTCAAATGCCAAGGTGGAGGAACGAGAGGAGAAGGGAAACAAAGAAAGGAAAAGAGAGCAAAAAACAAAGGTGAGACTTTGCACGTCAGTGACAGAATGCAGAACATTCCCAATAATACCACAGACATGTTCCCCAAGGGAGGGGAAAAAGAATAGCAAGAGGATAGACATGCAGCACGGAAGGGACAAATGTTGCAAAGGCTGGGCCCCCGTAGTAACCAAGCACGAACCCGCCAAAGAGTGGCGAGCTCCCTGGGGGGGTGGGGGGTTGTATAGGTTCAGTGGATGGCGGAATGCTACAGTGAGAGGGGTGGGAAGGATAGTGAGCAGGACATTTCTCATTTCAGGGCATGACAAGAGGTAGTCAAAACCCTGGCAGAGAATGTAATTCAGGGGCTCCAGGCCTGGATGGTACTGAGTTACAAGGGGACAGCTCCTCTGTGGCCGAGCAGTGGGACTTTGGGAGGTTGTGGGAGACTGGAAAGATAAGGCATGGGAGATTTGTTTTTGTATGAGGTTGGAAAGATAATAACGGTCTGTGAAGGCTTCAGAGAGACCCTCACTATATTTCGAGAGGTACCGCTCGTCACTGCAGATACAACCACCATGCATGGCTAGGCTGTATGGAAGGGACTTCTTGGTATGGAAGGAATGGCAGCTGTCGAAGTGGAGGTATTGCTGATGGTTAGTAGGTTTGATACGGACAGAGCTACTGATTGTGCCATCTTTGTGATGATGGTCAACATCTAGGAGGGTGGCTTGTTGGATTGAGTAGGACCAGGTGAAGCAAATGGGGGAGAAGTTGTTGAGGTTCTGGAGGAATGTGGATAGGATGTCTTCACCCTTGATTCAGGTCGCAAAGATGTCATCAATGACTCTGAACCATGCGAGGGGTTTAGGAATCTGGGTGTTTAGGAAGGATTCCTCTAGACGGCCCATGATCAGGTTGGCACAGGATGGTGCCATGCAGGTGTTCCTAGCCATACCTTGGAGTTGTTCACATGTAATGCCTTTAAAGGAGAAGTGATTGTGGGTGAGGGTATAGCTGGTCATGGCGACTAGGAAGGAAGTCGTTGGTTTGGAATCAGTCTGGCTTTGGGAAAGGCAGTGTTCAATAGTGGTAAGGCCATGGGCATTAGGGATGTTAGTGTAAAGGGAGGTGACATCAACAGTGATGAGTAGGGCACTGTGTAGTAAAGGGACAGAAATTGTGGAGAGTTAGTGGAGGAAATGGTTGGTATCTTTTATATAGGAGGGTAGGTTCCGAGTAATAGGTTTAAGGTGTTTATCTAAGAGAGCAGAGATTCTCTCAATGGGGGCACAGTAAGTGGCCACAATAAGCGTCCTGGGTGCTTGGGCTTATGAACTTTAAAATGCATCTAGAAGGTAGGAGTGCAGGAAGTAGTTGTGGTGAGCAGAGATATGGACTCCAGGGAGAGGTTCTGGGATGGGCCTAAGGATTTGAGGAGTGACTGGAGATCCTGCTGGATTTCTGGAATAGAGTCACTGTGGCAAGGTTCATAGGTGGATGTAGGATGTGAGCACGGTGGACAGACCTCAAGAAGTTCCCCACCCTGCTCACTTCCTACTCCCGCCTTGGAATACCACTGTCCATCACCTCAGCAACAACCTGCTCCATGTTCCATCATAGCTGACAAACCCTGTTTCACAGACCTACTACGTTTACCCCACCCTCCAAACTTCCTCCCACCACCACACAAAATCCAGAAGCTAAACACACTCTAAACACTTTCATGAACCCTTCCTCCAGAAGCCTTAACCCCACAGAAGTATCAGTCCTTTCCAAACGACCTCACCTTTTATCCCACTTCCAAATTCAATCATGCTGGACTTCTAAAGGCCTTCTCTCCTTCTCCTGGTCCCTACAGAGGAAACACTTTTTCGCCACCAAGCCTACTGATCAGACTCAACCAAAAAGCAATGTTGAACTCTGCTATCTCAATTCACTCTGCCATCCAACCGTGATCCACCTCCACTGCCCCTGAATCACTCCCTCGTAACTTTCCAGAATTTCTTAACCAAATCCCTCAACATGCAAATTAACCGTACATCCACAGAAAGAACCACAGTCCACCATCTATAACCTGATCCCGGCCTTCTAATTCTACCTGCAGACAAAGGCTCCACCACTGTTGTTTTGAACTGCATGGATTACCCCTTAGGAGGACTCTGCCAGCTGTCAGATACAACCACCTACAAACCTTGCCACAGTGACCTTACTCCAGAAATCCAGCAGGATCTCCAGTTGCTCCTCAAATCTAAAAGACCCATCCCAGAACCCCTCCCTGGAGTCCATCTTCCTGTATGCCCACCTTCTAGATGCTTCCCAAAGTCCATACATCCAAACCACTTAGGATGCCCCATTATGGCCACTTACTCTGCCTCCAGTGAGAGAATCTCTGCTCTTGTAGACCAACACCTTGAACCTATTACCCGAAACCTACCCTCCTATAAAAAAGATACCAACCATTCCTCCACCAACTCGCCACAGTTCCTATCCCTTTACCACACAGTGCTCTGCTCGTCACTATTGATGCTACCTCCCTTTACACTAAACTCCTTCATGTCCATAGCCTTACCGCTATTGAACACTACCTTTCCCAACATCTGACGGATTCCAAACCAACAACTTCCTTCCTAGTCACCATGACCAACTATATCATCAACCATAATTACTTCTCCTTTGAAGGCATTACATATAAACAGATCCGAGGTATGGCTATGGGCTCACGTATAGCACTATCCTATTGCGGTTGGGCGGATTATAAAATGTTGCTTGCTCATTTGTCATACTGTTCCACCTACCTCAGTAAGGCATCAGTTCACCATCCCATTTCTATGCAAACGTAGGTACTATTAGTACCAGCTATCCTGTAAATATCTTGTAATAATTTTTGGGCTGAAGGTGGTTGCTTCATTCCTTTAGCAAAATGTCAAAATTCTAATACAAGTCTTTTTATTTCCTTTAGCTCAAATGAGAAAAACCTGCAATGAAGTCCAAATGTACTTAACTAACAAGACCACTGTTCTCAATTAACAGTTCATGCAATCCAGATCACACGCAAAGCAGCCAGAAATATACATAAGTCCAACCCGAATAATTATGCAATTTCACAGTTACAGTTTCGCTACTAATAGTGAGTTTCACTCTCGATCATTTTCAGTGGATTTCTTTAACAGAAACTGCTCACCAAATATTCCATATATGAACACGAAACATTCCACGCGGAATTTACACAAAAGGGAGAAAGTTCACACGTGGTCATTTTTCCAACAAAACAATTTCAAAACTTCCAACTTTCACTAATCTGTCTGTAAATGCACCTGCTTTCACGACAACACAATACGGACGGGAGAAACCAGTTACTTCTTCATTTTACAAATAATGAAGATTGAAACGTTCAGAATGACCTGTACATCCAACACCTGATTAGCGACTCCCTGGATACTGCTTCTACCACAGCATATCTATCTAGCAGTTCGCAGGAACTGCTTAATTCTGACTGGCCGATCACTTTGGCTGGCCAATCAGAAGAATTGTTCGAGATCATTCTCGCACCAAATCTGGCCTGCGCCAATCATTATTCTCAGATGCATTTACATCATTCCAACATGCAAATACTAATATACGATTTACTAAAACCAAATGAAAAGAAAATTAATCTTGAAATAAATTTAGAAATCGATTTTACTTTCTACCGATATTCTGGCTGCTTCCTTACAAAAGCAAGTACACTTAAGACATACATCATCAGCAACATGGGTACAAACATCTTTCTCACACTATGATTGCATAATTCATTACATAAAATTAATCTTGGAATTTAACGTATGCTTCTCATACACTCTCACATTTACTCTCATTTATTCCCACAACAACATAAGACACAAATAATAATTTTATCTGATTTTCATATTACAAAATTGAAAAGTAGTTAAAGTTTTCAAATTAAAATCTCAATTAAATAATTCTCCCCATTGAGAGTTCTGGTTATGTTTTCAAATGATACTAAAAGATAAACTGTTATAGTTCCTAACTGAATTTAATTCCCTAAGTGCTGGTTTTTTTCTTTTTAAGTAATTTTCTCTATCTCCGAAACCACGATAGTTACAACATTGAAATTTTTATACAATCTTCTCCTGAATAAAAAAAAAAAAAAACTAGTGTACCGATTTTGAAAATGATTGAATAATATTTAATATAGTTTATTAAGGTTCATAGGGGGTTTGAATATACGGCCTCTACTAAGTGACAAAGATACCACTTCTCACGGCTAGCAGTAGCCAAATGACTCATCACTAAGACACTGTTTGCTGTCTCCTTCACAGCCTCCAGGCTGTACTGCAATGTAGCTTACTGCAATGAATGTTATCACGTAACTTGCGATGTCAGACTATGCCGGCCTATTCATGGGCCATCTACAGGAATCCTTCCTAAACACACAGAATCCTAAACCCTTCACACACTTCAGATACATTTATGACATCTTTGGGATCTGGATGGAGGGTGAGGACACCCTATCCACATTCCTCCAGAACCTCAACAGCTTCTCCCCCAGGTCCTACTCAATCCAACAAGCCACCTTCCTAGATGTTGACCATCATCTCAAAGATGGCACAATCAGTACCTCCGTCCATATCAAGCCTACTAACCATCTACAATACCTCCACTTCGACAGCTGCCATCCCTTCCATACCAAGAAGTCCCTTCCATACAGCATAGCCACACATGGTGGTTGTATCTGCAGTGACGAGCGGTCCCTCTCGAAATATACCGAGGGTCTCACTGACGCCAACACAGACCCTAATTATCCTCCCAACCTTGTACAAAAACAAATATCCCATGCCTTATCTTTCCAGTCTCCCACCGCCTACCAAATTCCCACCATCCAGCCACAGAGGAGCAGTCCCCTCTTAACTCACTACCATCCAGGACTGGAGCAACTGAATTACATTCTCCGCCAGGGTTTCGGCTACCTCTCATTGTGGCCTGAAATGAGAAATGTCCAGCCCATTATCCTTCCCACCCCTCCCACAGGGGCATTCTGTTGTCCACCAAACCTATACAATATATTTGTCCAGCCGTACACAACACCTGCTCCAAACCCCTTACCTCATGGCTCATATCCCTGTAATAGACCTAGATGCAAGACCTGTCCCACACATCCTCCCACCACTACCTACTTCAGTCCCGTCACAAAGATCACCTATCTCACCAAAGGCAGGGCTACTCGTGAAACCAGTCATGTGATCTACAACCTAAGCTGCAACTACTGTGCTGCAATCTATGTGGGCACGATAACCAACAAGCCCATCTGCATGAATGCCCGCTGACAAACTGTGGCCAAGAAACAAGTGAAACCCCCAGCTGCTAAGCACACTGCCAAACACGACATCCTTCATTTTAATGACTGCTTCACAGCCTGTGCTAAATGGATTCTCCCCACCTACATTAGCTTTTTTGAAATGCACAGATGGGAACTTTCCCTTCAATATATCCAAAGTTCTCATAACCCTCCTGTTCTCAACCTCCGTTAGTCATCATCCTCACCCTTCCAGCCTCTCTGTTCCCATTCCACCACCATACATTCCTCATTCCGCAATCACACCCAGTCGTTTTACTTCTCTCCTTTCCTGCCACCCCCTCCCCCACCTCTCCCCTGCCCTCTGTCTAACCTCCTGACTGCACATAGCTGCCCTACTCTCTCCACCTCGTCCTTGTGCACACCCCAGCAGCACTGCACTGTCTGCATTCCTACCCTACTAACCCTCCTCCTCCCTGCACCAGCCTCCTCCCTGCCCCAGCCTCCTCCTTACCCCCCACCCAGTCACCACTCCCATCATGCACTGCTGCTGCTGCTCGCAGTGTGGCTACAGTTGCCTGAGACTGCAGTTGTGTGTGTGTGTGTGTGTGTGTGTGTGATCTATTTTTTAAGAAGGCCTTACA
The DNA here is from genome assembly GCF_021461385.2 of Schistocerca piceifrons. Lineage (NCBI taxonomy): Eukaryota > Metazoa > Arthropoda > Insecta > Orthoptera > Acrididae > Schistocerca > Schistocerca piceifrons. Next base: position 545,049,202 of record NC_060138.1, on the reverse strand, counting down.
GGCTGAAAGCTTTATTTGCGAGTCTTTTTGCTGTGCCTATCTTCGAGGCAGCATCTCTGCTATATGGTGAGTAGAAACTTCCCTTTTCACAACACTGTGACGGGATATGGAGTACTAAACAATGTGTTTAATTGTCAACTTCCTCTCCACATCTGATGTCTTGTTATGACCCAATTTTTCATGACAAATAAGACAGGTTAGAGGGCCATCTAAATTCTGAATAAAGGCAATAGTCTCGGTCTAATTTTACTTTAAATTCACGGTTTTCATCTTCTATTTTTCTCTGCTGCTTTTTTGGACCCATGTCACTGAGGCACCTCATAAAATGTTCCATTTTATAACAAAGACTCCCACACAAAATAATTGTAATTCTTAAATTTTGATAAAAATATCTGTAGGAATTGCAGGCAGTTGGAAAATATATGTAAGTTAATGCTTCAAGTAGGTGTTTTTGTCAGATGTGTCCAGTTTGCAAATACAATCAGCACTGACAACTGACATACAGTACGGCAGTAAGTGGAGGGCAAAAGTACCCCTAATGGTGGAAACTGCGGAGCGGGGGGGGTCTAAGCACTTCTGGCAGAGGAGGTGGAATTGTCAACTGCCGAGGCGTGGATACTTAACTACGAACATGTGCACTTGGTATATTACATTGTAAAATACGATGCAAAGATACAATGGCATGCAACATCAAGTGTATCAGAAACTGGAACAATTGAGACTATTTAAAATAAAAAGACAATGTGCTGTTTGAGACTTAAAGGACAAATTCATAAGCTGACCTTACACCATCATCAGCTCAGCTACAGAATAAATAAATTTTCATTGTGAAGTTTGCACTTTCAGCCCACAATGAAAATTTCTTTGTAGCTTACAACAGTCTTAACCCATTGCACTCTGCAATATAAACACATGGTGTCTCCCTGCACACTTATTTAAATCTTAGTCATCCAGGTGGTTAGCGTCACAGAGAATTGCATGAGTCTGCAGAAATAATGAGCCCACTGACTAACAATTAGGGTATAAATTAAAACAAAAAGAGTGCTTTCATTCACACATATTTACATTAGCAATAATAAAAAACTTTTCATTGTGTTTTTTGAAACTCTTCAGGGCAGACTGTCTCCATTGTCATTTCATCATATACAAGGGTAAGTCAATTATTATCTGCAAAGTAGTTATAAAATTTTATTGTAATCAAATAGGAGACTTACAAGAACATCATTTTTCGACATAGTCTCCTTGCGTTTCAACGCACTTGGTCCATTGTTGTACAAGCTTCCTAACGCCCTCATAAAAGAAGGTTCTCAGTTGAGCTGCAAGCCAGGAATGCACCGCTTCTTTCACTGCTTCATCCAAGGCAAATTGACAGCCCCTTAATGCCTGTTTGAGTGGACCAAACAAGTGATGTCACAAGGGGCAAGATCGGGACTATATGGAGGATGATCCAGTACTTCAAATTTGAGTTTCTGGAGTGTTTCAGCAGTGTGGGCAGCAGTATGAGGATGGGCATTGTTGTGCTACAACACAACACCTTTTGACGGCAATCTTCAGCGTTTGCTTCGAATTGCAGGCTTTAGCCTGGCAGTAAGCAACTCACCGCAACATACACTGTTTATTGTTGTGCCCCTTTCCCCATAATGTTCCAGTACTGGACCTTGTGCGTCCCAAGAAACCGTAAGCATCAGTTTTCCTGCGGATAGTAGGGTCTTTAACTTTTTCTTGCATGGCAAATTTGGATGTTTCCATTCCATACTCTACCATTTACACGCTGGCTCATAATGTTGGATCCATGTTTCATCAACAGTAATGATCCTGTCTAAGAAGTTATCCCGTTCATTACCATAGTGATCCATATGTTTTTTGCAGATGTCCAAGCACGTTTGTTTATGCAACTGTGTGAGTTGTTCTGTGACCCATATTGCACAAACTTTATGAAACCAAAGTCTGTTGTGGATGATTTTGTAGGCAGAACCGTGACTAATTTGCAGATGATGTGCCACTTCGTCAATAGTTAATTGTCTTTCTAAGAGAATCATTTCACATGAATGCTCAATGGTTTCTTCATTTGTGGCGGTAAACGGTCTTCCGACTCCTTCATTGTGCGTAACACTTGTGTGACCATTTTGGAATTTTTTCAATCCATTCGTAGACACTCCGCTGTGGCAAAACACTGTTCCTGTACTGTACCAAAAGTCTTTGATGAATTTCAGCCCAATATGCCTTCCAACCACAAAAAAACGTATCACTGAATGTTGCTCTTCTTTGGTGGAAACAAGACAGTGGAGCGGCGATAACAAAACTAACCTAGCAGCTTGAAAATTGCAAAGATATAACAACAAATAAACAAAGCATGCATGATCAATGCAAAACGACAGTACTACCAAAATAAACAAAAAATAACTCAATTGCGGATAATAACTGACTTACCCTCATATCATTGTGACTCTTGTTTTCACTTACACATTCCTATAAAAGCTCTACAATGTCTTTCTCAGAAAGGATTGTGCATGAAAAACTAAAAAATTTCGTGTCTATTATGTTGAATATAATAATTACATTTCTCTCAACACAACTGCTACAGTTCCACACCGAGTTAACATAGGCTTCTCTAAATCAGGGGCTCCCAAACTTCTCCTCTGATGGAATGCTTTGAGAATCCTGGCATTTTGATAGAACACCTCATTTATTTTGAAGGCAATAAAATTTAAAACATGAGAAAACCTTGTTTGATTCAGTGATTACTTCAGTTTTAAATCATATCTAATAACAAAGAAATCATAATGAAACTGTTTAAAAACTAAATAGTTATGTCAAAACATTGAATTCTTAAAATCTGCCATGTTATTAATAGTTTTTCAAGGAGCACTTATTTACTTCCCACAGAAGACCAATGTTCTGCGAAACACAGTTTGGGATCAGTGTTCTAGATGGCATTGATTCCTAGTACAGTCAGATTCGAAAGTGGAGCATGTGAGAGCCACGAAAAATTGTGTCAAATGGGGCATGACATCAGAGTGGAAACGGTTAAGTATAAAATTCATTCAGACTGATGGATTGTTTATATCTGAGTGCTGCTCTCAACAAATCCAAGTTTTCTGTGAATGTAGTGTTCTGTGAAAAGATATAAAAGAAAGTGGAGAAGATGCAGAAAGACTGAAGGGAAGCAACTGACAGTGCCGAGATAAGGATTTCAGAAATGGGTGCACACACCAGCAATACTGTAACCATGAACCAGACATGTAAAAGCTATATAATGTTATCTAGATTCAGTTGTACTCAGTTTCCAATTTGTAGCCAACTCCTCATCCTTGTTTGGTTCGATGTTACATATTAAAATACTGTGCAGAGTAACAGCTAATACAATAAAAATTTATTCAATTATCAAAAATAATAGCAGTTACTTTCTGCTCTTACATCCACTGTGTAGCAATTAAAGAATCAATGTAAGGTTCTTTCAGTTTATTCACAGTACAATATACATGTTAAAAAAGTACCAGAAAGCATCACTATGTGTTGCTAGCACTAGACGCATGTGTTACACAAAATCTTTTTCAAAACTGTATGCTTCACCTTGGCTAATGCTAATACCTTCGAGATCTCCAGCCAGCCCAGTTGCCTTACGCTCTGTGAACAGAAACAAGTACAATGTATTTCAAATTAAAGCAAAAGATACATAGATCAACAAATTTATTATTACTACACATCATGAGAAAGTCAAACTGAACAGTGGTTACTAGATTTACATGTGTGACAAGACTGCCTCACGAACATAGCTGTTCCTTTACACTTCAATTTGAGTGAATAAAAATGGGCCCCCTGATCAAATTAAGCATATCAAAGTTTATAATGATTATCGCACACACTGTGACTGTGGGCATGAAAAATGTACAAAACACTGAACGTTTAGCACACTTTTAAGAAGGAAAGGAGAAGATATAGAATTATAGCAGACATTATAAAGAACAGGATACCTTCATAAGATCCCGTATCAAAACAGGTACACAGATACAAAGATGGATGGCATTAAAGGAACCAAACTACGAGGACATCGGTCCCTTAACCCTTTGTGTGTCAAGCCGGGAATAGGCCCCAGAGAGGAAGTACATGAAAGAAAGATTCCAATGGACTCGATTCTACGTGAGAATCAAGAAAGCCAAGAGACAGAAGCAACTAGAAGTGAGAGAGGAGTAAAAGGGTGAAGGTAAGGTGCAAGAGTTGCCCCACCCACAAAGCGTCTGGAGGCCTCAGCAACACAATATGAGACTGGGGAAACACCCTCGGTATCTGAGAAGGAGACTAGCTACATGGACAACATAAAATCTCAGGAAGGAGAACAATGAAGAAAAATCTGTTGACCAATGACAGATGTAAAAGAATAACAAGAATTAAAATGGCAGGAGGTAGGCCAGACCACCAAACAAGGGCAGCCATGGGCCCCTCGGGTCAGAGCAGGCAATGGGGCACCCCTCCAATCCCTCAATTGGCCAATGAGGCTAACACGCCCTAAGTCACAGGGAAGAGTAAAAACCATTTTCACGGGTAAAATATAAAACCCAATCTGCCATTTAGGCATCATTCACTAGCACCAGAGGTAATGTGTCAGCAAGTTTAAGATTTCGCCATAAGGAGGCCAAGTTAGGGCGATCCAGTAGGATGTGGACCACACCAACAGTGTGTTGGATACTCAAGTGTGGCCAGAAGCCAACACAGGACAATAAATTCCCTGCAAGAAGCAAAGAGGAAAGACTGTCTCGTGGTCATGGTCTCTTTTATGATTCACAGTTTATTCAGAGAAACCGGGGTAAACCAATCTGCTTTCCAAGCCTCAAATAACTGTTAGCACAGAATCAACCACAGGTTCTGTTCTGCTATCTCAACCTCCAAAGTCAGCATCCTTGTTGCATACTAGGCCAACCGGTCAGCACGTTCATTTCCTGGGATTCCAACATAACAGGGGTCCATATCAAGGCAACTGACTGTCCAGCATGATGGAGATCACACAAGAGGTCCTATATAGTCGCAACCAACAGGCATCGAGGGTCGCACTGGTCTACAGCCTGAAGACTACTCAAGGACTCACTGTCAATTAAGAATGACTTGCCAGTGCAAGAACGAAGGTATATGAGAGCTTGACCAACAGTCACAATTCTGCAGTGTATACACTGCATCTGTTTGGCAGGGAGCTTAGTTCACTGTCTCTTGCATGTGTGTAGGCAAAACTGGTTTGTTCGTCGACAATAGAGCCATCAGTGTATACTACAACTGAGCTTGGAAATATGTCAACAATATCCAGGAACAGGCAGCAAAAAATCAGTGTGTCTCGAGTCTTCATGGTGAGATTCAGGCAGATCCGAGGATGGGGTACACAACATGGGAGCACACTCGATTTCTCCCTGACAGGAGGCAACAATGGGGAAGGATGGAGTTCAGAGCTGATACCCTGAAAACCAGGTGTGAACAAGACTCCAGACCTTGACCTCTGTTGTGTGAGGTAGATCTTCCTACCAGGAAAAAGGACACGCTAGTTTGGATGCTCACTGGTGCAACGAACTTGTATTGCTTGGTTGAGCAGCAGTTGTTGGCACCTGATACATAGGGAAGGAACACCAGTCCCTGCGAGAAGGTTGTTCAAAGGGCTGGTCGGAAAGGCATCTGATGCAAGTTGGAGCCCACAGTGGTATATCGGGTCCAGCATCCACAATGCTGAAGCTGATAATGAGTTATATGCCAGGCTCCTATAATCAACATTTGACAGGATCAGAGCTTTGTAGATATGCAAAAGTTTACTGTGGTCTGCATCCCAGCTGGTATACTGAGACCACAAAGAGTATTAAGATGCGATCAGCATGGTTCCTTAAGTTGGCAAAGATGGGGAAACCATGTCAACCAGGCACTGAAGATGAATCCCAAGAAGTTATAAGACTCTCCCACATCAAGTATTTGGTCCTCGAGGTAGAGTTCTGATTTGATGGGTACCCAACAGCGAGGTCATCAGCGCCCTTACACTTATAAAAAGAAACAAATGTGGAGATGAACTAAAAGTGTTGTACATGCATGCACTCAAAATGAACAAACAGTCACTCTGTATCACATGCACTCTCACATGTACTAAAAACAATTAGCAAGGAAGAGAGCTAATAAAGAAATTAAAACACACATGAACTAAAAGAAAAGCACAGGGAAATGTGACTGGCTGACCACTTACAAAAATCTTGGGTGGTGAGCCACATTAAGAACGTCTCCCTAATATCTTGTTAAAAATGTTGGACAATTCACAAAACTTTAAAAACCTAACCACATTCATTTGATCATTACATAAAATAAGACAGCAGATCCACCGCAGTCCACTGGTCAGCAAATAAAATGTGGCGCACTGTGATCTGCACATCACAAGCACAACACACTTGAGGGTCCTCTCACCAGAGTAAGAATCCATATGTCATAGGATTGTGACCTATGTGAAGACAAGTAAGAAGGACCACATCCCGCTGACGTGGTTGGAAGGAAGTACTCCAAGGCCGTGTTGTGGGCTTGATGACATGGAGGTTGTTATCGGTCACTGCAAGCCTCTTGTCTTCCCATCAACACCTAACTTTGTACCTCAACAGCGAGGTGATAGCATGCAGGGGAATAGCACATTGAAATACCAGAGGATCATGACACGCCTCCTTGGCTGCTCGATCCACTCTTTCATTCCCCGAAATTCCAATGTGCCCAGTTACCCAGCAGAAAGACACCTCCTTCCCCAGTCATTGTAGTGGAGGGGGGCATCCTGGATATTCAGGGTTACTGTATCTGCTGGGTACAAGTGTTGGAGAGAGTAAAGGACACTCAGAGAATCTGAGCAGAAGAGAAATCTAACACTGGGAGAATGTCTCATCTGCTCCAATGCTAGCAAGATCGCTTATAATTCTGTGTCTAAGATGGTAAATTCTGAAGGCAGTCTGACCTTGAAGACACGATCCGGGAAAACAACAGGGCAACCAACAGAGTCCCCCTGCTTAGACCCATCTGTTAAAAAACCTACAGGGTCGTGGTACTCACGATAAAATGTCAGAGAATATTGCATTAAAAATGAAAGTAGGGGCACTAGCTGTCCTGTACAGCACCAAATCTAAAATTGCTCTGGGCCTCTCCAGTAAACAGGGCAGCAGGCAGTTAAAACCCTGGGTTTGGGGTTGTACTGGCTCCCTACCGAGTGACTCCAGCACATGCTGCACGTGGCTCCCAGATGGCATTGTGGCTCGTGGACAGTTGGAAGAAAGGCATTCCAGAGATGGATGAGCAACAGTATGGTGTGCGGATGAAGTTGGAGTTGCAAGGAACTGACACACCTGAGGAGCTGGCGCCAGATGGTAAATGGTGGTTCCCCTGCATCAGCACAGATATTAGGTATGGGACTGGTCTGATAAGTGCCTGTGGCCAGCCGAATCCCCTCATGATGGACAGCGTCAATGGCACGCAAGTAAGAGGGCCTTGCTGACCCATACACAGCATGCAACCATAGTCCAGCCGTGAACGCACAAAAGCCCAATAAAACTGAAGGAGATGCACCCTGTCCACTCACCAAGACCTGTGGCTAAAGCACTTGATGATGATGATCAGTGCCTTTTGGGTTCTGGCTTTTGGGTCTCACAGGTATGGTAACCACAACAATCAAGAATCAAAAATGAGGCCCAGAAACCACACTGTGTCTCTAAAATGTAGGATTGTGTCCCCCATATTAAAGGCAGGCAAATTAAAAGCACGATGGGAATGATTAAAATGAATACACACACTTATCTGCGGAAAACTGAAAAACCATCTTTGCAGCCCACTCCTCTAACTGCCGCACTGTAAACTGCAACTGACTGCTCGCCGTTGCAACACTGGACGAGGAACAGAAAACAGCAAAATCATCTACAATAAGGAGCACTGTACAGGACTCCTTACCATAAATCTGATGATGTTGATGGCTATGGCAAAGAGGGTAACACTTGAAACACTGCCCTGTTGGACATCATTCTCCTGCTCAAATCGATCAGACAGCGTGTCACCAACTCGGGTCCTAAAAAACCGCTGAGACAGGAAGGACCATATGACGATGGGGAGGCCATGAGAGCCCCGTTGATGCAACTGTGTGAGAATACAGTGTCTCCAAGTAGTATCGATGCCTTACTTACATCGAAGAATTTCCCGATACAGAGATGCTTACAGAGGAAAGCCTGCTGAACAGCCGTCTCTAGGAGGGTCAGATTATCAATAGTGGACAGAAATCTTCAGAATCCACACTTACAGTGGCTAAGGAGTTGCCTGGTCTCTAACAAATAGACAAGACGACAGTTAACCATTCGCTTCAGGGGCTTTCCTGCACAGTTCGTTAAGGCCATACTCCGATAACTACTGGGACACATGCAGTCCTTTCCTGGTTTGAGAAGAGGGATCAGAATTGCCTCCCTCCACAAGTTGGGAAAGTTGCCTGTCTGCCATATTAGATTAAAAGATTCGAACAGGATTTCCTTTGATGCCGCCGGCAAATGTCGAAGCATGCAGTAACAGAATTGGTCGTGACCGAGGGCAGTGTCATGAATCTCAGTCAGTGGAGAGTTTGTAGACCTCAGAACTGTTGGACCTGAAGTCCTACTTTTCCCTCTCTACAGTCGCACGATAGCGACAAAATGCTGGATCCTGGCTTGCATGGGTAGTAGTTTGTGCAAAATGTTCAGCCAGTGTCTGAGCAATGTCTCTGGGTGGTGTTTGGAGGCACCCCTGTTTCAGCACTGCTGCCATCGGTAAATGGTTGCAATTACCAGAAATCCTCCAGATGGCTTCCCATACTTTTATAGATGAAGTGGAATGATTGATGGAGTCCAGGAACACTTGTCGTGACCTTTTCCTGCTTTCCCTAATGATGCACTGAGTCTTGGTCCTCGCGACTCTAAAGACTGTCTGCTGTTGGTCAGTATTTAAAATGTCAAAGAGCTGCACACCTTTTCCGGATTGTGGAACGGCACTTATCTGTCCACCGAGGTACTGGTTGCCTCCGAAGACGACCTGAGGACTGTGGGATGGAGAAGTCAGTGGCACGATGGATCACTCGTGTTATATGGTCCACCCATCCTTGGATGCTGTCACAGTGTTCAAACATAGCCAGTTGGCTGAAACGCGTCCAGTTAGCACTGCTCACCATCCATTTTGGGGGGCTTAACTTCAGGTAGTGAGCTATTTAGTAGGTGAAGATGGATTGAGAAGTGGTCACTGGAATGAAGGTTGTCAATGGCTTCACACTGAACACAGTCAGTGAGGATGGGAGAACAGAAAGAGAGGTCCATGGCTGAGAATGATCCAGAGAAATGTGAGTGAGTTTCTGTGTTGGGGATGCACAGCTCATGAGATGTCATAGAGGCCCTTCAAAACCCAACCCCAAGGGCATTTTCTGAGCATTGCTGGTGAATTAAATAAAAATTTAGTTTCGGAATCATATAACTCTCTTGGAAAATGCCTTTCTGAGACTGATGTCTGAAATACTCCTTTGTGATACTGACAGGGGGGAAATTGAGTCATTAATTAAATCACTGAAGACTAAGGATTCTCATGGATATGATGGAATGCCAACCAGAATATTAAAGTACTGTACTGCACATGTTAGCCTGTATTTAGCCATATTTGTAATTTTGTCTTTAGGAATGGTCAGCTTCCTGAATGATTAAAGTACTCAGTTGTAAAGCTGCTTCATAAAAGGGAGACAGGGAAACTGTAGACAATTTTAGACCTATTTCTATGCCATAATTGTTTGCTACAGTTATTGAAAAGGCTGTCTATGTAGGGATAATTGATCATTTTGTACCACATAATTTGCTATCAAATGTACAGTTCAGCTTTAAAAGCAATTTAACAACTGAAAATGCTATATTCTCTTCTCCCTTTGAGGTACTGGATGGGTTAAACAAAAGGTTCCGAATGCTAGGCATATTTTTTGGTTTAACTAAGACGTTTAATTGTGTTGATCACAAAATATTGATCTAGAAGTTGGACCATTACGGAATACAGGGAGTAGCTCACAATTGGTTCACCTCTTATTTTAAAAACAGACAGCAAAAGGTCATTATACACAGAGTTGAGACTGGCTGTGATGTGGGGTCTGAGTGGGGTATAGTCAAATTGGGGGGGTGGGGGGTGCCCCAGTGATTAGTGTTGGGGCCACTCCTGTTCTATATATATATATATATATATATATAACTGATATGCCCTCTAGTATTATGGGTAACTTTAAAATATTTCTGTTTGCTGATGACACTAGCTTAGTAGTAAAAGATATTGCGTGCAACATTGGCTCAGTTTCGAACAGTGCAGTTCATGACATAATTTCACAGCTTGTAGAAAATAAACTAAAATTAAATCACAGTAAGACTCAGTTTTTACAGTTTCTAACACATAATTCAACAAAACCCGATGTTTTAATTTCACAGAATGGGCATATGATTAGTGAAATTGAACAGTTCAAATTTCTAAGTGCTCAGGTAGATAGTACACTGTCGTGGTAAGCCCACTTTAAGGACCTTGTTCAAAGACTTAATGCTGCCATTTTTACTATTCAAACGGTTTCTGAAGTAAGTGATCATTCGACACAAAAATTGGTCTACTTCGCTTATTTTCATTCGCTTATGTCATATGGTATTATATTTTGGGGTAACTCTCCCCATTCTAAAAGCATATTTTTGAGCCAGAAATGGGCAGTTAGAGCAATAAGCGATGTACATTCAAGAACCTCTTGTCGACCCCTGTTCACTAGTCTGGGTATTTTGACATTGGTCTCTCAATATATATATATATTCTTTACTGACATTTCTTGTTAACAATTTCAGCTTATTCCCAAGAATTAGCAGCTTTCACTCAGTTAATAACGGCAGAAATCCAACCTGCATTTGGATCGGACTTCATTAACTCTTGTGCAGAAAGGTGTGCAGTATACTGCTCCATCCATTTTCAATAAGCTGCCACAAGAATTCAAAAATCTTAGCAGTAATCCAAGCACTTTCAAATTGAAACTGAAGAGTTTCCTCATGGGTCATCCTTCTATTCTGTTGAGAAGGTCCTTGAAAAATTAAGCCGATTCTTATGTTATATTGTTGACTGCGTTTACTGAAACTTATGGCTTGACTTTTCTTTTGGCTTCATAAACATTTTATTGTTACCTGTGACTACTTTTATGTTATAATTTCATGTACTGACACATTACATGATCTTGGAGAGCTGCTCCTCAATTTGGTGCTATGGAACTTGATGTGTAAATAAATAAATACAGGTATTGCTCAAGCCCCACAGGACATGACGGGCATTGAAGGCTCCCAGGAGGAGTGGTCGCGGGAGTTGTGCGATGAGATCCATGAGAGACTCAGAGTCTAGTGCATTTTGCGGAGGTAAATACAGTGAGCAAACAGTGATCTTTTGACACACATAAATTTGAACTGCAACTGCTTGCAAGTCAGTAACCAAGAGAAGAGCAGAGGAGTGGTGTGCATTAGTGACAAACACTGCGACATCTCCCTTGGTCCTTTCCACCAATAGATATATACTTGCAGTATAACGTATATCCCTGTAGCCAGGGAATCTGTATCTTTAAAATGTGTTTCTTGTAAACAAAATCACAAAGGACGTGCCTGTGCTAGGAGTTTCAGTCCCTCCACATGAGTCCTGAACCCATTCATGTTCCACTGTAGTACGGAAGCCATGTCATCAGTGTAGTTATAATTTGCCCCTATCTTTGCGCCAGGGAGTTTGTAACACTTATATCGATTAGAAGTAGGGTTATATTATGTAACTGTGTATCTGTAATTACGAAGTGTGTATTCTTTGTTGATTAAGGTCATTGATTTGTGACAGAAAATTTAAAGTATTGTAATGTATATATGGAAAAAGCTAAATGATGTTTAAAATAATGAAATTTTATAATATATGTAAGTTTATAAGATGAATAATGTGTATTGGAAGCTGGTTCATGCTTAGGGCGTTTGTGTTTGTAATATGTAAAAGACGTATGGAAGTCCCTCCGCAACGGAAGTGGCTTGGTGCAATGCAAAAGGTGGTTTTGGCGATTGAACTGGACACCTACTTGGCGTGAACGGTACACAGTCACTGGCTAGCCGTTGCATGGTACACATCGACAGTGCCAAGGAAGGCAATTGGAAGCCGCTTTGCAAGGAATTTATCCTCGGATGTGGATTTGGCTGTTGCATGGTACTCTCGGCAATAACGAATGGCTCTAACATGTTAAAAATCCATTGCCAAGAAGAAATTGTATAGAGCATTCAAACATCAAGGGCCTTGAGTACAATTAGCTGCCATGTTGCTTGCCACCACAACTTCCCCACTGCTCCACCGACTTCATGCATACAGATATGTATCAGAGCATGGGCCAGTTAATTTGTGTGAATGATTTTAATAATAATCCAAGTGCTATAAACCTGTGTTTAAAACCATATCTTCCATCCTGATCATGAACCTTTGCAGGGTCCTCTTCTAGGTGTTTATAAAACCAAGTATCATGTTTCAAATTAACTAGTGATTTATTCATGTTTGTCAAATGTGCAAGGATTAGCAAAAGTTGAAGTTAGTTAGAATTTTACTAAAATACTCTCAACTTATTGCAAAGTTTTGTTTTGCAAAAATTCCGTGCCAGACTGTATAAATGTTACTGTCTAAAAAACCTGCTTCACAGGTGACGATAAAAGGCAAATAAGTTATACTCATTTGAAATTTAATTTAGTTTTGATTGCTATCATTAACAAATTTTTGAAGTTAATTGAGCTCAGTGTTGAATAATTTGCCTTGAAAAGGGTAAAAACATAAACTATTCCAAGTGAAGCTAAGAATTAAATTTTGCTACTGAAATAATTATAGAGTTTGACTAGTGATACAGTATCAGTTTATGGGTCCCCACCATATTCTTCTCATATTAGAAACATAACTGGAATATTATTGCTACAAAGGAAATCTGATACATTTCTATAAATGGAAGTATAAACAGTGTAATTGTGATTTTTTTAAATTACTGGTTGTTACATGTCAGTTATGTCAGAAGCCCCTCCATGTCCAACTTTAGTTTGGTGCTTCCTGCAGTAACATCTCAGTACTGAGTCACATAACGATCGTGATTGTAGCTGTTATTATTATGAGTTGACTACAATTTTGCTTTCTGTGATTACTGGTTTGTGCATTACTGGTAACTACTGCTACCCTCAGCTTAGATAGCCCCGTGTCTGTTTGTATGCAGTGTGCTATACAAAGGGCATCTTAATGAAAGCCACTTCAACAACTGATATTCAATTTTCTTAAATATGTATTTCCAAATTCATGTGCTTAATTGGGCTAGCGACCACTCATTGTTTCATTCATATACAAAACTTACTATTTTCATTAAACTCCAAAGTTTAAAGCCTGTTTAGTTTTTCTGTTAAATTCACCATATTCAAAATTACTGTCCGATACCTTTATCTGTTAGACATACACGCACGGTCAAAATTATAAATCCTCTGAGAGGGTAACATTAGTTTGTGTCACGACAGGCTAGTATTATAAGTTGAAGCACTTGAAGAGCGAGGGGGAGTGGAGCGGCTGCCTGGAGCCAAGGCATCTAACTCCATGATGTCCTGCTCATTAGTCAGATGGGAAAGAATGATGTCTGACAGCACTCGGGACAGCCTTTGACCTTAACGTTGTGAGACTTTCCCTGCTCCCTGTCCTTCGAGGATGAGGGGGAAAGGGGGCATTGAGAGGCACTCTGCTTTTCTTGTACCTTCTGGATGCCGCTGCATAACTATTGGTGGTCTTTCCTGGTGCATCTGCCTGGACTGCTTTGCCCGTGACACGTACATGTGCTTGTGGTGGATACAGGCACACTAGGTGTCGTCTGTGTCAAAGCATCCACCTTGGGAATGGGTTTCTGCACTATGGAAGAATATGAGGTGTCAAAGACAGGGGGTCCTCATTGCCTTATACTCTTTTTTGGCTTCGGCATAGGGGATCCGTTTGGTCACTTTTATCTCCTGTATCTTACATTCTTCAGCAAAAACAGGGCAGTCTTAACTCCAGACTGGGTGGTTCCCAGAGCAGTTGATGCAGATCGCCAGAGACAGGCTGTAAGACCCAGCGTCATCAGCGGATTTTCCGCAGTTCTCGCAGATCGCATCACCTCCACAACTCATAGTTGTATGCCTGAAATGCTTAGGGTTTGGAATGTAAGGCCAAACCTTAAGTTGAAGGAACCCCACAATATGATGTTCAGGCAGTGTCAGAGAATTGAACGTGACAATGAAAGTGGCAGTCTTTCCAGTTCCATTATTCCTATGCGTTCATTGCTCCAAATAGACCATTCCCTGGGATTTCTTGCTTCAGTTCTGCTATGTCCATGTCCATGATATCTTGGCATGTGACAATGCCCTTACTGGAGTTGAGAGAGGTGTGTATCTCAACAATGATATCACAGTCACCCAGTTTCTGCGATTTCTTAAAAAGATCTACCTGCTTTGACCTGTTAGTTTCAAGCAACAATGAGCCATTACGTAATCGTTTCGTAGATTTTAATGTTCCAGCATGACCTTCCAAACCCTTATGGATATAAAAGGGGGACCCTTTTTCAAATGTCCCCTCCTTCCTCTGTATCACCAGGCACACATTGTTATTCACGACTCCATGAGGCCAGTTACTGCAGTCCGAAGTACTCTTATTATCAAGAGGACTAGCCTCTCTCATTCTTTTGGATGAATGGGTGTGAATACTCCCAGGCGGTACATCCTTTCTCCTGGAAGGAGAAGATGATGATGATTTCGAGGGTTCTATCTCGGTCACATGAGCGGCTAGGGAAATAAGGGCCATTCAGACAGAGTCCAACATGCCTGGCTAAGCCTTATACAACTGAGGTGCAGCAGGTTCTCCGGAGGTCGCCCGCTAATGACTGTTCCACCTCAACAGCCATGCATCCCAGCAGCACGCAGCACACCTTGAGATTGAGAGGCTTTTTTTATATAGATCCATACTGTCCTCGGGATCCAGACAGTCAAGCCAAGATCCCCCTTCCCTGAGACACACAATGTTCCACCAACGCACCGCTTGGTGGTTGCTGAAGCATGCTCAGAGCTTACAGTGACAGGGGACTGGCGGCACTTACCAGTCCCCAGCTCAGGAACTCCAGGGTCGCCAAGCCCACACCCAGCAAATCAATGCTGAGCCCCTGCGAGCTGGAAAAACGGAAGCCTTTCATATGGCCCTGTAGTCAGCGTTCAGCAACACCCACAGTTGATGAGCAATGGCAGATGCAAAAGTTGTCACAGCATTCATGGAAAGTGACACTAGACCCCACAGCTGCAGCTAGTCCATTGACAGCTACTACAAAAAGGGGCACACTCAATGCAGAGCCTTGTGGGACCCCATTCTCTTGTATATGGGGAGTACTATAGGAAGCACCAACTAAACCCAGAAAGCACATTGAGATAGGAAGTTCTGGATAAAAATTGGGAGTTGGCCCCAGAGACCCCACACATGGAGGGTAGCGAGCTTGTGGCGATGCTGTGTGGTGTCGTAGATCCAATGCAAGTCAAGGAAGACAGTAATAAGATGTTGACACTAGGCAAAAGCTGACCAAATAGCACAATCCAGGGAGACTAAATTGTCAGCAGTTGAATTGTCACAACAAAGCCCACTCTGAGGTTGAGCCAAAAGATACTGAGACCCACAGAACCAACACAGCCATTAACTCACCATACATCTAAGAGTGAGGCTAATTGGCCAATAGTTGTGCATCTTAAGGGGATGTTTAGCCAGTTTCAGTACTGAGACAACTGTGCTTTCTCGCCACTGAGACACGAACTCATTTCCACTTTAGATATGGTTGAAAATGGCAAGGATGTGATGTTGACAGTCCATTGATAAGTGTTTGGGCACTTGACTGTGGATTCGGTCTGGCACTGGAGCTGTGTCAGGGCAAAGGGGTAGGTCACTAGGAAATTCCCTGTCACTGCAAGGCTCATTATAATGTTCCACCTGACATGTAGTACAGGGTAAAGGATGTCGCTCTACCCACAGTTTGAGAATACAAAATGCAGGCTAGTAATTCTCAGATGCAGAGGCTCAAGCATAATAAAAAGCAAGATGTTAGGCAACAGTGTCTGGATTAGTGTAGACATTACCATTCACAGACACACCAAATACACCCATGGGGTACTGGAGTCCACAGAGATGTTGAATCTTCCCCCAACCTCCAAAAGATGGGTATGTGGTCCAATGGTAGCAACCTATCCCTCCCAGCGTTTCTGATTCTGTCCTTCGATGAGGTGGCAGACCTGGGCATGGAGCCATTTAAAAGCAATGAGGTGCTCCATTGATGGATGTCACTTATCTCTAATGGTCAAGGCAATTTCGGGGGTCCAGCAACGGAAGAGGGGATCGCTGAGTCAGCTGCCGACAGAATGGCTGCAGTTGTGCTCTGGACAACCACATTGATACTTCCATGTGGTGGGTTTTGTTTGTTTTGTTTTGTTTTTGGGTGCAAAAACAACTAGGGTCATACACAACCATGTCAGAACACTAAGGAGGGGGGGAGGGGGGGAATATGGAGTTAAAAAGAACTGCACGTTAAGCATCAACAGAAGGAAACACAGCTAAAAATGAGGTCTTGGACAAAGGTCCATAAAATACACCATAGAGAAATGGAGGTCCTAAACTAGGGATTAAATGTCCTTTGCCATATTGTTATGACACACAAAAGTAAAACACAGTCGACAGCCTGCGCATAGTTTGATAAAACAGCTGCTAACTCAGATGGCAAACATAAATGAAAATGTGAGTGGTTAAAAGAGGGTCGTTCCAATCAGAAAATGTCGAACTGTCAGTGGTTGAGGGCAATGAGCACATAGTGGTGGGGGAGCACCACTTAACAAATGGCAATGGCTAAAAAGACAGAGCCCAATACGCAACCTACCTAAACTGATCTCCTCATGGCGAGAGGGCCGAAAGAAGGGCGTCGAAGCTAATGAAAGAGGCTTAATTTCCCGGGGCTTGTTCTCATGAAGGAAGAACCAGTGGTGATGCCAAACTGGCACCACCTGCTGACAGACAGCAAAACAGATATCATCAAAGCAAATGAAAGAACTAGCGGGCCGAAGTACGAGGACTGCAGTCTTGGCAACAGCATCAGCAGCCTCGTTTCCTATCAGACCCACGTGACCTGGAACCCACATAAACATCACAGTGGCTCCATCAAGAGCAAGCAAGAGGCAACTTTCCTGAACCGTTTGCACTTAGGGATGGATGGTGTACAGCATACTGAGGCTCTGAAGGGCACAGAGAATCGAAGCAGATGATGCAATTGAAAAGGCTGTGTCTCTGGATGTACTGCGGGGCCTGATATAGGACGAAGAGCTCTGCAATAAATACTGAGCAGTTCAGGCGATACCTTTCTCTTTGCAGTGAGGGAGCGAGATCATGCTCTCACTTCATCCCGGACCAGACAGTGTTCACCTTCAGATGTTGCAGAACCTTTCTCTTGCAGGCAAGCATTTTCTTCTTCATATGTACAATCCCATCTGGGCAGAGGGAATGTTTCCCAGACACAGGCGTGAAGCCACTGTCGTAGCCGTACCTACCCCAGCAAGGACAAACACCTTCCTTCTAGTTATCGCTTCATTTCTCACACCAGCTGTGTTTGCAAGTTGATGGAACATATGATTCCTGCCTGGCTGGTATGGTGGCTAGAATCTTGCAATTTACTAAGCACTGCACAGTGTTGATTTCAAGCTCACTGCTCTGTGGTTGATCATCTCATCTCGTCACTTTGTCAACCCATATCATGAATAGTTTTCTCTGGAAATACCAGACTGTGACCGTATTTTTTGATCTGGAGAAGCCTATGACACTGGCTGCATCCCCCATTTCCTTCAGGAATTTTTAAGACAGAGTTTTCGTGGTATGTGTGGATTCTGCCTTGTCGGGCACCTTTACCCAAAAAAACTACATGCCTCTGGGTTCCACCCTGAGCAGTGTCCTCTTCGCTATCGCCATTAACCCTACAATGGCGGGTCTCCAGCCAGGCATCTCTGGCTCCTTTTTTGTTGACAATTTTGTGATCTGTAGCAGTTCTCCATGGACTTGGCTCCTCTCTCTCATCTTCGGCAATGTCTCGATTGTCTTTTACCCATGGAGCGTCAACAGTGGCTTTCACTTTTCCACTGACAAAACCATTTGAATTTCTGGCAGCGCAGTTGGTTTCTTCCACAGTCTTTACATCTTGGGCGTGTTGCTCTTCTGTTCGTTGAAACTAAGAAATTCCTGGGGCTCATGCCCGATAGGAAACTTTCTTGATCCTCCCATGTGTCTTACCTGGCTGTCCACTGTACACGGTCCCTCAATGTCCTCCGTGTCCTCACTGGTACGTCCTGGGGAGCAATCGGACCACCCTCATCCATTTGTATCGGTCCCTTGTCTGTTCAAAACTAGACTAAAGGTGTTTCATTTATGCATGTGCACGTCCATCCCTCTTACATTCTTTCAGTAATATCCACAATTATGACATCCGTTTGGTCACTGGCGCCTTTTATGCTAGACCAATTGAGTCTTTATGCTGCCAAACATCCAATGTCATAGTACCATGACTTCCTCTTTAGCAGTTATGCATGCCGTTTGTCTCCCATGCCAGGGCACCCATCCTACACCTCCTCCTTTGACACCTCCTTGGATTACCCATATGGGGCACGGCCCTCTTCTCTGTAACCTTCTTGAGTTCATTTTCGGCTCTTGTTCCGGCAGCTTAACTTCTCGCTACCCGCCACTTTCCCAATGGGTGTGAAGCCTTCACCATCTTGTCTTCGTGTGGCGGCCCGTGCTCACCTTGGCCTTCATTCAGCTTCTAAAGACATTACTCCAGCTTCGCTCTATCGTCATAATTTCATGACCTTTGTACAGAACTTTTTGATAGTAACTTTCTGTACACATTTTGTGTACGCTTATGGCTCTGACTGACCATCATATTGCGTGGCAGGGATATAGTGCGTGGAGCTCGGAATCTCCGCAAAATAGTGGTCCAGGTAATGGAGATGGACTACTAGGACATCATCTGTTACTGTCATGCCAGAAAATAGGGGAATGGTCCATGGTGCCAAACAACCGTCGGAGGTTGGCCCAGATGATGGGTGGAGGAATGGTACTGTTAAAAGAATTAGTAAAGGAAATTCAGCTAGCTTTTCTGCTATCCCAAAGAAAGCGATGACACTGTGCATGCAACTGTTTGTAATGAATTCAGTTGGCCATCATAGGATGATGGTTAAAAATGCGGAGAGCACATCTCTGCGTGCAAACTGCATCGCGGCACACCTCAGTCCACCAAGGGACTGAGACACGGTGCGGTAGAGAGGAAGTGCAAGGAATGGAACGTTCTGTGGCGGTAAGGATAATGTTTGTAAGATATTCTACATGATCACCAAAACTGGGGAAATGTTGTTCATCGAAGATTGCCAGGGAGGAGTAATGCCTCCAGTCGGCCTTAGAAAGCTGCCATTTGGGTGTGCAGGTAGCGTGAAGTTACAGGTTGCAGACGTGGACAAGAAAAAAAAATTCCCCTATTTCCCGGTTAAAAAACACTTTTTTCCACGTAAAAATACATTTCTTCCAGAGTGACAAATACAGTTTTTCTATAAGTCACAGTATACTTTCCCTCGGAGCAGTAAAAAGATCAATCGTTTGAATGGTAAAGGTTGTATACAGCAGCGTTGAACTTCCCGGCACTTCAGGGAATGAAAAATCTTGGAAAAATAAGTTTTGGAAAGATCTTTGATGTGCAGTAACATTTACGCTCCATATTTTCGTATTTGTATTACGAAAGTATAGATTCTTATCCCGCCAAACACAGCATGTTAGTTTCTGAAGCACTGAAACTGCAATTAAAATGCACTTTTGTAAGCAAATCATAGCTCATGTCACATGATCTCAACAGCCAATGACAGCAGATATTCAGAGCATAGGGCACATGATGTAGACAGCCAATAGCAACATCACTGTTAAGTAGTGTGAACACACAAATAGAAAAGTTAATGGTTTAAATTAATGTACATAGTGTAGCTACAAGAAAAGCTAAGTTTTCACATATAATAATGGTCTTCTTGCATGTGTTACACTTAAGATACATCGCACAAATGTGCCTGTAAAATTTTAAATAATGACAGTATCTGGTCTTCTGGGCTCCAAGTTCTTCTAAGTGGCTGGTCCTCAATGTGTTGAGTTTTAAATAAGAGTCAAACGCTCTGTGATTTAAGAATTTCATCGCACATTCTCACACGTAACGTAGTTCATCTTGTGTAAAAGGAAATTTACTTTGAAAGTAATGCTTTTCAAAGTTCCATCCACATTTTCCCAAGACCTGTTAGGAATAGGTTCGTTTCAGCAGTTGCCAGAGAGCACCAGAAACCAGGCATTACCACGCGTGGGCAGCTATGATGACCTTCGTGTATTTAAGAGATCTTACATGACGTCATGAAAGAAATAGAACATCAGAGGATACTGGGGCATCGGAATTTCATAAACCATACAAAAATGCATACTACAGCTTAAAGTGCACATTCCTATGTCCAGATTCACAATGAAGTGGACACAACCCAATATTAAGCTTTTCATTGCAGTTTTCAGGATGCAAATTTTCTTAATGTGCCAGTCAGTGTGTATACGTGGACAAGGAAAAAAAATTCCTGGATTTCCCGGTTAAAAATACACTTTCTCCCGGGTGAAAATACACTTTTTCCGTGTTAAGTGACAGTATACCCTTCCCCGGCCCAGTAAAACTCATCAATTCTTTGAATGTTTATGTTTTTATATACCGGCGTAGAATTTCCCGGCACTTTTGGCCTAGTTTACGTGACAACACTAGGTTGCGGGCAACTATGCTACCGGTCACTGTGCATGCGCGCCGCGCAACTCGTTGAAACTAAACACTTTCGGCGTGTTCCAACTTCCAATACAAGCAAGTAATTCTAGATGTGGCAATGCTCTCATCTACAAGACTAAAATCCCATCGTTTGAGTTAGTCAACTCTTTGTTAAGGAATATTGTTGACAGGAGGGAAAGCACCACAAAAGAAGAAGCTGCATTCTTTATTCAATATTCATCTATTTAAAACGTCGCAACAGATCTATTATCAAGAGAGTAGTTTGCAAACCATCCTCTTCTTAATGCGAACTGCTTCGAATAATTATTGCTGTTAATGTTAACAATTATTACTGTTAATAATTATTCGTGTTAATGAAAAAGTGTCATCACCAACAAAAACCGCATCTTATAACATGCCGAGTGTTCTCAATTGTAATGCATGCAACATGATATGTAATTTCAGTTCTGGCAACAGTGCTTCATGCATTATAATATCTTTACTCCTTATCACATAATTAACTCTACTTAGAAGCAACGTGAACAGTTCTGGTGACATTCTAAGATAACTGAAAGAACTTCTTGGGTCTTCCAGTATAAATAATTTCAGCAAGGATGCTAAGCAACACCAGTCACGAATCGAAACATGTTTCTTATTTTTTTTCTTATGTAGCGATTCCACGTAACTAGATTTACTCCATCACAACTCGTGCGACGTGCAGCTGACAAAAGTTTCATTTCAGACACGACAGAGAGACCCTCAAAACGACGAAACTTAAGTGTATACTGGTGACGCCATGTCTACAGTCAAACATGAAACCATCTGCGTGCAACTCATTCCTCCCAATGAGTGGCGCAACCCACTGGTGTCGTGTAAACTAGGCTTTAGAAAACGAAACTCGGGGAGGGGGTGCGGGAGAACACATTTTGAAAGACTTTTGATGTGCAGCAACATGTCCACTGCATACTTCTGTATTACAAAGGTATAAATTTGAATTCCACTAAACACCGCATGTAACTTTCTGAAGCATTGAAATTGAGATTGCGAGGCACTTTTGTAAGCCAGTCATAGCTCACGTCACGTGGTCTCGCCAGCTGATAACAGCATAGGACAGGTGATGTAGTCAGCCAATAGCAAGATCACTTTTAAGTAGCGCAAACACACAAATAAGAAAAGTTAATGGTTTAAATTAATATACATAGCATTCACATATAATATTGGCCTCAAAGATTAATACGCTGGAAGAGAAGCTAAGCTTCCACATATAATGTTAATCTTTTTTGTGCGTGTTACACTTTAAGATACATCACACACATGTTCCAGTAAAATTTTTAATAACGACGTAAAAGGTTGATCTTCAGGGCTCGAAATTCTTCTAAATGGTCGTCCTTGAAGAGTTGATTTTTAAATGAGAGTCAAACACTTCGTGATTTAAGTAATTCATCGTACATTCTCGCACATAGTTCAACTTGGATAAACGGAATTTGGTTTGAATGTAACGCTTTTCAAACCACCATTCGCAATATTTTCCTGCGACCTGTTGGAAATAAGTTCATTTCAGCAGTTGGAAGAGAGCGCCAGGTAATAGGCGTCACCGCGCTTACGTAGCTACGATGACAAAGGAGGCCCATATGTTCGTACGTGTAAAACATTAAAAGATCTTACATTATGTCATAAAAGAAACAAGACATCAGAGGATACTTCAAGAGCATCGGAAACTCGTGAACCATACTAAAATGCATAATTCGGCTTAAAATGCACATTCATATGTCCAGATTCGTATGTAAATTTTCTTGGAGTACCAGTACTGTATTATCTCATGTTTGGTTCTTTATTATGGCATAATGCCATACGTGCATTTCAAATGCAGGAAACAGTTGAAACTAGCCAATAGTGTGAAATTAAACATTTTGTTTAAAATAAAACAAAAAAGATTAATGAAAGCCAAATCTCTTTGGCTAACTGACAAAAATAACTTCATTGTTCTGCAAGGCGATTAATGCTTGACTGCCAGGAAGATGGAAATAAAATCTAAAACTAATAACATACACTCCTGGAAATTGAAATAAGAACACCGTGAATTCATTGTCCCAGGAAGGGGAAACTTTATTGACACATTCCTGGTGTCAGATACATCACATGATCACACTGACAGAACCACAGGCACATAGACACAGGCAACAGAGCATGCACAATGTCGGCACTAGTACAGTGTATATCCACCTTTCGCAGCAATGCAAGCTGCTATTCTCCCATGGAGACGATCGTAGAGATGCTGGATGTAGTCCTGTGGAACGGCTTGCCATGCCATTTCCACCTGGTGCCTCAGTTGGACCAGCGTTCGTGCTGGACGTGCAGACCGCATGAGACGACGCTTCATCCAGTCCCAAACATGCTCAATGGGGGACAGATCCGGAGATCTTGCTGGCCAGGGTAGTTGACTTACACCTTCTAGAGCACGTTGGGTGGCACGGGATACATGCGGACGTGCATTGTCCTGTCGGAACAGCAAGTTCCCTTGCCGTTCTAGGAATGGTAGAACGATGGGTTCGATGACGGTTTGGATGTACCGTGCACTATTCAGTGTCCCCTCGACGATCACCAGTGGTGTACGGCCAGTGTAGGAGATCGCTCCCCACACCATGATGCCGGGTGTTGGCCCTGTGTGCCTCGGTCGTATGCAGTCCTGATTGTGGCGCTCACCTGCACGGCACCGAACACGCATACGACCATCATTGGCACCAAGGCAGAAGCGACTCTCATCGCTGAAGACGACACGTCTCCATTCGTCCCTCCATTCATGCCTGTCGCGACACCACTGGAGGCGAGCTGCACGATGTTGGGGCGTGAGCAGAAGACGGCCTAACGGTGTGCGGGACCGTAGCCCAGCTTCATGGAGACGGTTGCGAATGGTCCTCGCCGATACCCCAGGAGCAACAGTGTCCCTAATTTGCTGGGAAGTGGCGGTGCGGTCCCCTACGGCACTGCGTAGGATCCTACGGTCTTGGCGTGCATCCGTGCGTCGCTGCGGTCCGGTCCCAGGTCGACGGGCACGTGCACCTTCCGCCGACCACTGGCGACAACATCGATGTACTGTGGAGACCTCACGCCCCACGTGTAGAGCAATTCGGCGGTACGTCCACCCGGCCTCCCGCATGCCCACTATACGCCCTCGCTCAAAGTCCGTCAA
Organism: Schistocerca piceifrons; assembly: GCF_021461385.2. NCBI lineage: Eukaryota > Metazoa > Arthropoda > Insecta > Orthoptera > Acrididae > Schistocerca > Schistocerca piceifrons. The sequence goes on along the minus strand of NC_060138.1, from coordinate 545,025,125 downwards.
CTGCACATACGGTTCACGTCCACGCTGTCGTGGCATGCTACCAGTGTTAAAGACTGCGATGGAGCTCCGTATGCCACGGCAAACTGGCTGACACTGACGGCGGCGGTGCACAAATGCTGCGCAGCTAGCGCCATTCGACAGCCAACACCGCGGTTCCTGGTGTGTCCGCTGTGCCGTGCGTGTGATCATTGCTTGTACAGCCCTCTCGCAGTGTCCGGAGCAAGTATGGTGGGTCTGACACACCGGTGTCAATGTGTTCTTTTTTCCATTTCCAGGAGTGTATTTTAGCCTTCCGTAATTATGCGAAGATATTTTAATTCATTTGATAACTCCCGGCCGCAAAAATCCGTTTGTCATCACTTAACGTGAGAGCTATGAACTAAGAGGAAACAACAAAATCACTGAACTTAAACTCAGGTCACGTGGAGAAGGACCCACCTCCCCACCACAACTCAGATTGCTCTGGGCATCAGCGCCAGATTTACTACATTTCCGAACCGGGGCAATATTAAGTAGTGGTGCCCAGACATACTTCTGTAATCAGAAGTGAAAGAAGGTAGTACTCATACGCGACTCAACTGAGCCCGCAACTGCTCAAACGAATCTAATTTAAACAATTGTCACATCATGCTCATTGGAGGCAATTTGTTGTTATGAAGCATTGCATAGTCTTCCTAAAGCCTTTGACACACTTTGCTGTTGGCAGACGCTTGTATGAGGATTGTGTTTTGTTGTTCAGCGCATTTCCTTTGCAACTTAAGTTTTATTTCCCCTTCACCTGGGTCTCCTGGACAGCCTACTCATCGAGATACACGGGACAACCTCGGGAGGAGGGGGCATGGTCGCCATTTCAGTTGATACAGCGTGGAGGAAGAGGTGAACAAGCGCCCTCATGAGCATCCCTATCACAGGTTACACATTTGGCCAGGCGTTGGCAGGACATTCAAATGTGGTTTTAACGACGACACTGGCAGCACTGCATTGGGTTCAGAATGTACCGTCAGACTGTGCTAACTTCATAGCATGCTTTGATCTCTGATGGAAGCACCACTCTATCAAAAGTGAGAAAAAGAATGTGTATGGGCACTCAGGATTTATCTACCTTTTTCATCACCTGATGGACTGCATGGCACCCTGAGCAGAGAGGTACATTGGATTTCTGCCTCGATCAAACCATTGAGCAGCCTAGTGTAAATAACACCACGGCAAGAATTCAGCATTCGATGGGCCTCGACGTGAACAGGATAGCTGTGGAGGAGCGAAGCTGCAGGCAGCTGCTGTGCTTGAGAGTAAGAAGTAGTCTAGAAAAGCAAAGTGCCATTTCATAAACGAGAGCAGGATTTCACAGGGTCATCAACTGCATCAACACATTCTGAATAATAAACAGATTTATCGTAACAAAGGACTAACAGTCTTCAGTACACAAAACCATGAGGAACCATGGTGCAGCTGGGAGGGTCTTTGAATAGTTAGACTCATTCCGTTTATGTTTGGTAGATGCTGACTGAAGATGATGATTGACTCATTGTGAGGAAATCCCCCGTGACTGCCAGTGTCTCCAATGACGTACTCCTTCCAACTGGGGGGCCCCCCCTCAGAGAGGGGTGCACCCGTCTTAGGTGACTGTTCACATTTCAGGTCACACCTCCAGAACACTTGAAAGTGGGACCAATTGGCAATTTGGGAAGGTAGCAGCTCAGGCAATCATCCCTCCCTGGGCCTGGCCTGCACCAGAGAGTACGTGCGAAACCTACCTGTGAACCCGGGACTGGGAATTATGGGTTACTCAGTCACCTGCTACACGTCAGATATGTGGGCTGGCCTTCAGGAGCACACAGGAAGGAAGAAGAAAATGAGGAACCTCAAATGCCAAAGTGGAGGAAGGATAGGAGAAGAGAACAAACAAAGAAAAAAAAGGAATGAAAAACAGAGGAGAGACTGCTGTGATAGCAGCTACTGAATTTGCAGAACACATTCCCAAAAACATCCCAGACATGTTCTCCAAGGGAGGGGAAAAAGAATAGCAAGTAGATAGACATGCAGCACGAAAGGGAATAGATGCTGCAAAGGCTGGGGCCCCGTGGTATCCAAGCACAAACCTGCCAAAGAGCAGTGAGCCCCCTGAGGCCATGAGGTGGGGGTGTGAAAGGTGACAGCAGTGGTGAAAACATCTCAAACAGTTTTGGAGAGAGCCCATGTGGGTGGACACTCAGACGAGTGATGTCGAGGGAGACTCAAAACGATCAAAAAATGATCACTGTCGCACAAGTGATCATGGACTCTCCAATGAATGGACAGGAGAAGAATTACATTGCAAATAGAGCTAAATGACTGAATAAGACCCATATGCCACACTGAAGTGTGTGGGAACACCAGTATTCAAGAGCCAAAGATTGAGCTTTGTGAGCAACTTTTCGACGGCTTTATCACAGCCAGAGGTCACAGTTCTACCCTATAAAGCATTGCGGGCACTGAAGGCACCCAATGTTAGGAAGGGTGGGAGGAGCTGAGATAATAGTGCAGAAAATGCGTTCTGGGACACTTCATCGTCTGGAGGCAGGTACACATCACATATGGTAAATTCCAGAGATGTCTTCACACAAACAGCCACAGCATCCAAACCGATTCCAAAACGTACATGCAAACACCACCTGATGCTCTTTCATCATCAGTGCGGTTCTTAAAACAACCCCGATAGCCACAGAGGGTAGGAACTGCATCGCTGGGAAACAAGCTTCCTGCAGGGCAACACAAGAAACAGAGGAATTGCACAAATAATGTTGTAGCTCAGCCAAGTGGCAGAAAAAGCTGCTATAGTTCCACTGGACGATCACGCTACAAGTATCCTGTGGCGGCGTGAAGGGACCAAGGAGGCAGGTCATGCCTCAGTGCTGCCTGCTACCAGTGGTTGTGAAGATACACCGTCAATACATGTTTGTTCCGAATCAGGATGGGTGTGTGTTTGGGGCGGGGGGGGGGGGGGGGGGGGGGGATTATTGGGGCCACCAGGAATTCCTCAGACAGAGACGCAGATCCGGGGTCTGACAGCAAAGGGGCCATCAGAATTCCCCTCTTTTTGGAGGACTACTTCTTGTCCTTAAGATGATTTAGACTCCTGTGAAGGCTTGTCTAACCCCGATTCTGGGACAGAGGAGCTTCAGAAGGGACTGCTGGGGCCATGCAGCCACCAGCAACAGAAAGTTTAATTCACTTCATGTACATACCATGATACCACCCACTCCAAACGGTGTATCTCCCCAGGGGCACCATCCAGCCACTGCATCAGTTCCTGTTCAGTAAACTGTTGCCCAGAGCCTCTTGCCCCAGCCTTGTCAGGCATATACTCCTTAGCTTGCGTGGGGAGTTTCCATCTCAGACTCAAACAATGTGATCCCTGCATGATCAGAAGGCTACCACGGTGCAGGTACTTTATGATATTCCCCACACCCACAACAGGATGGCTACCTTGCTGTGTTTTGGGTATAGTACTGTTACAAGAAAGAAGGGTGCAAAGAGAAAAAGGCACAAAGATGGAATAAACATTGTGCTGGGCAACCTTCCCTGTGTGATCCGCACTTCTGTAAAGTTCAGAAAAGAAGAATAAAGTCAGACCCAACAAGGGGACCATGTAATTAATAATGAAAAGGTGTACAAGGTCGGAAGGTAAGAAAATTGTTGTTCAAAACACAAACCATATCCAAGCACAGTTGGCAAAAAGAAACCCATCCAATGGAAAGGTAGAGAGGAAAAAAGGAACAGAATGATAGACTTGCAGCACGGAAAGAAAAGTAGCACTGCAAGGTTTTGGGGCCCTGTGGTGGTCTTGCACTTACTCACAAAAGAGATGAGAGATAAATACAAAGACGACTGAATTAATTTTGTCCCAGTAAACCATGTGGCAGTCTAGCCATCACATCATTTTAACATTTCTGTCCACAGAAAATTATTTATAATACTTGCCAAAGTGCAGTACCCCTCATGCAGGGTCTGTGCTGACACAAAACTAGACAGCAGAGACTGTGGTATTTCTTCTAGTATCACTGCCTTAGATTTGTCACATAATGCAACCAAACAAAATTTGAGTTCCAAAACAAATTTGGTTCTTATAACATATTGTTGTTTAATATACTTCCCTGGCTGAAAGTAAGTTGTGGCAATTTATTTACAAAGCACATTATCTTTCATTTTGTTCCTCATACTCAGTCCAACTTATTTACTCTGTTTTGGCCACCCTTTTAACATTTCTTTTCTCCTCTCTGCCATTCTTCTTCTTCTTCTTCTTCTTCTTCTTCTTCAACGTGCTTATTGCTATATTCCATCCCCAACTTTGTTATCTTTCTTTACAAGAATACCTGTTTCTAGCCACTATTCTTCACTGAGGCCTTGTTACAAAAACTCAATCCAAATATACTTGTTAATACTATAAGTAATGGCATACTTTGTTTGATTAAGGAGGGAACACATGTCTGTCCCAATAGTTAGCATCACTGCTGGATTATCTGCAATACTATGAAAATTGTTTTTGAAACCACACTACGCTTTCACTTTCTTTTTATTTAAATCAATGGGAATATTTTGAATGAGAGGTAAGACGTAGAAAAACCAGAAAGGTGCACTGTGAAGCAATAAACAAATATAATTACCATTCCGAGCTCTTTCTTTTTTCAGTTTTTTAAATTGCAGTTTCTTAAAGTTATTCAGTTTCTCATTCCCATCAGCATTTGCAAAAGAAACTTCTTTCTTTTTAGTTGTTTCCTTTGCCTTTCCTTTCCTCCAACGTAGTTTTTTCTTATTAGATGCAATGGATACATTGTTTGGAAGCTGAAATAAAATATGGAGTCAAACATTAATTGATGCAAAAATAACTGCACAAATTTTAATGTAAACTCCCATAACAGTTATTTCCTAATATTTCATCAGCCTCTGTACCATTAGTAAGCTAAGCATTTTGAAAATAAAAAAAATTATTTTGATGTAAAGAGATCTTTTCTTAAAACTAAAGAAGGCAAATATTTTCTGCTGAAGCAGACAATGGTAGACTTCTAAATTTTATCAGAGGTAACCGACATAAGTACTGCTATAATACTGAAAGTAAACACCATGCAATACATACAAGTTCACTCTTATTCTCAACTTCCATCTTCTCAAAGACAGAATTTGCATCAACAGGTCCACTGGATTCCATTCTAATTTCTGCTACAGATTGTTTCCTAGAGGACTCCAATGCACCCAGTACTTCCGTTTCCATAGCTTCAAAAGAAGCTATGTCAAATTCAGCAACTGCTTCCTGCACAATTGCAGAGCTTATGTGTGCATCTGTGATGTCCTCTGGTGGAACTGTGTAGTACTTAATTTTACCTCTAAAATCACAAACAAGAAGATACATGAACTAAAGGTTTTAACTAAAAAAATATATGTTGAAACTACTTCTGATTTCATAACTTCACTAATACAAAAAGAATATATTGTCACACTTAAAATAAATGGTTTCTGGTTGCAGCCACATTAAAGCAATAAAAGATTAAACACATGATAAGCTTCAAAGAATTCATTTGCACAAGTGGTTACAACTACCTTCCGCTCTGAAAATGGCTGAGATTCGTACAATTTATAACAATTATTTGGGCATTATTATTCTTACACCAAGTGTCAAAATCAATCTTGCTTACTATTAAAGCTTGTGGTTCGCTGACTGGTACGACGAGCATTGAACTGTTTGTCAAGAAACAGTTGTCACAAATAGATGCAATGAAAAATAAGCAAAAAATGAATTAATTTGGACCTGATTTCTTGTTTCACAATGATCAATTTGGATTAAATTTATTACCTGAATGTTTATTGTTCCATATACATGTGTACGTTTAAAGCATGTAAATATTAATGTAGTTTTGATCTAATCTATCTAACAACAGGACATGTGCAACTGCAGCAGAATATCTTGGAGAGGGAGGTAGAGGGAGGGAGGGAGGGAGGGAGGGAGGGAGGGGGAGAGGGAGGGAGGGGGAGAGGGAGGGAGGGGGAGAGGGAGGGGGAGGGGGAGAGAGGGAGGGAGGGAGGGAGGGAGGGGGAGGGGGAGGGGGAGAGAGGGAGGGAGGGAGGGAGGGAGGGAGGGGGAGGGAGGGAGAGGGAGAGGGAGAGAGAGAGGGAGAGAGAGAGAGAGAGAGAGAGTTACTTGGTGAACACAACTGTGTATCTCTGACACAGAACAATTAAAGTTTAAGAGGGGAGCTCGAAGAGCATTATAAGGAATATCTACTGCAAAACTGTGTGTGTACCAACAGACTGTACTGCCTGCAGAGAACAAAAATGAGAAAACAAATGAAAAAGAGGAACAAGACATTATCTGATGAAAAGACAGAAAGAATGTAAAGTAAAGGGCAAACACAGCTCTTGTATAAGCAACTGCATGAATAACCTTCCATCATATCCTATTACTCCTAACTTTTCCTTCTGCTAATATTCGCTACACATGGTTTTTCATTTCTGTGCGCCAAAACAATAACTATTTGTCCTTAACATGATCACACTGTTTTTTAATATTTTGGTCTTTTCATTGACCTATACCATCTGTCCAAAAAACACTGAATTTACCAGTTCTTAGTTCTTCAATAAAAAAAACTAGTTATATCAAAGCTACCATTCCACATTTATTTAATAATAATAATCCTGAAAACAACATCAAAGTAGGACTTTCAATACCTGTTCCAGTCATCAATCAATATCCTTGCAGCAACTTCTGGGTCTGGTACACCTCCTTTCTTGAACCTGCCCATTCGCTTGGCCAGAAGTGAAAAAATTCCTGTGGTGTAGAGTATTCTGGAATGTTGTACAGCTCCATCATCTGATTGTAAGTAAAAAGTATTGTTAAAAGTAACACAAGGAAGCATGACACTTAGCCTAAGTTATTATTTAGGGAGGCTCTTTTTCTGAAAAATCATTGTAATCATGACAATAATCAATACTTATTATAATAAGCAACTGACTGAAGCCCGGAAAATTTGGGCTTCTGACAAAAACAAGAAAATGTGATTGGGGGGGGCGGGGGGGGGGGGGGGTCTTTCTAAAAATAAAAGTAAAGACATTTGTTTTCTGGACTTTTTATTCACGATAATGAAAGAACCCTTATTTCACAATATATTTTGAGATATTCAAACTCAAGACATTTGTGATGCACTCCACAAGCTTTCCTACCCCTTCTTCTTACTCAGTTGTTGTCCAGTTGTCGAAACAGCAGAATGCAGGTGTCTGTTATCATGGAAAGGTGCAATGCTTCTGGACAAAAATCCATGCCATTTGTTTTGAATGTTGTAGCATAGTTGATAAGGCCTATTGGCTGCTGCATTTATGGTCTCTCCTCAAGGCATAAAGCTGATTCACAGAACACCCTCTCAGTCTCAAAACACTGTGACCACAATCTTTTTGGGGCTCAGAATTTCTTTGGCTTTTTTGTTTTTTTGGGGGTTGTGAATAATGCCAGCCCATTGACTGGCACTTAGCTTCTGGACTTTCATGGTAAACCCACGTCTCATCACCAGTAACAAATTTTTTATTTGACTTTATATGGAACCTGGAAGCGCTCAGAAACCACATTTATTTCAAATGATGAGAGAAGGTACAGCAGTCAGAACTTGTGTTTATTGTAGAAGATCTAGATTTCAGTTATAAAGTGTTTTTCGTAAAATGAGTGCTTCTGTCATATCACAATCCATCTACTGCCAATATTACAGTTTGGCAGAATCTACAATTGTGAGTCCAAGTATTCAGATGTACTGCAGGAGTGGCTAATGAGGTATTCTTTTATTTTTTGTTTAAATATTTGAGTGATTTTCAGCCAGTATGCCTGATGTTCAATGACAATATATTATAAGCTTCCGTACCAGAATATAAAAGTCTATTCTGAAGCCTCAAAAGGGATTGATTATCTACCTGTAAATTCCAGTAGGGCAAACCATTTGCCTGTATTCAGAAATCTTACTACACAATGGATCTCACACTTGGTGGGATCATTAATTTTATCACACATACTAAAATCACACAAATAAACAGTCAACGACTATTTCTGCTAGCCGTTAGCACCCTACTGGCACCAATGATTAGGGTGATTATGATGCAGGTGTAGGAAGAGAATTTTGTGTCTTGTAAGATCAAAATATTCTGTTCTTGAAAGACCTTTGCAACAATTCTAAGCCCCCCCTCCCCCCCCCCCCCCTGCTCGCACACAAGCACGCACGCGCACACACACACACACACACACACACACACACACACACACTAACTGGCAACTGTCTTTGGTCACAGAGGCTGGAGTGCAAGCAACTGCGCCCGATTGGAGTCGCAATCTGTGGATAGTTGGGGATGAGGAGGAGGCTGGGGTGTGGAGGAGCTGCAGGGTAGGGAAGGAGGAGAGTGTAATGCAGCATCTAGGAATATGTGGGGACATGGTGGGGACAGGGTAGTGCTACTAAGTGAGGTCAGGAGGTTGGGAGATGGAGCACGGGGGCAAGGGGGCAGGGGGGGGGGAGAGGGAGAGGAGAGGAGAGGAGTAGGAGTAGGGGAGGGGGAAAAAGACTAGTGGGTGTATTGGTGGAATAGAAGGCTGTGTAATGCTGGACTGGAGGCAGAGAAGGGGATATATGGGCCAAGGACATGGACTAGTGAAGGTTGAGACCAGGGGAGTTAGGGGAAATTAGGTTATGTCGCAGGGAGAATTGTCACCTGCACAATTCAGAAAAGATGGTGTTCGTAGGTAGGATCAAGATTATGCAAGCTGTGAAGCACTCGTGGATGAAGCAGACTGTATTGGACAGCTTGTTCAGCAAATGGGTGGCCGAGCTGTCTCTTTGACATGGTTTGTCAGTGGTCATCCATGTGGGCAGAAACCTTGTAGGCTGTCAAGCCCAAGTAGAAAGCAGTGCAGTGGTTGCAGCTTAGAGTTGCAGCTTAGTTTGTAGATCACATGACTGCTTTTTAGGATAGTCTTGCCTTAGACGGCATAGGTGATGCCTATGATCCAGGTGGTGGTGGGAAAATATATGCCACAGGTCTAGCATTTACATCTGTTCCAGGGATATAAGCCATGAAGCAAGGTGTTGGTAGCAATGTTGGAGTAGGATGGACAAGGCTATTGCATAGGTTTGGTGGGTGGCGATATACCACTGTGGGAAGGGTGGAAAGGATAGTGTGTAGGGCACTCCTTATTTGAGGGCACAATGAAACCTTGGTGGAGAATGTGATTCAATTGCTCCAGTTCTGGGTGGTACTGAATTATGAGGGGAGTGCTCCTGTGCTGTTGGATTGTGGATGATGGTAAATCACTAGAGAAAGGCATGGGAAATCTGTTTCTGTACAAGGTTGGGAAGGTAATTTCAGCCTGTGATGGCCTCAGTAAGACCCTTGGTATGTTTGGAGAGGGACTTCTTGCCACTACAGATGCAACAGCCCTGTGTGGCTAGGCTGTATGGAAGGGACTTCTTGGTATGGAATAGTTGGCAGCTGTCAAAGTGGAGGTTTTATATGGATGGAGGTATGACATAGCCATCTTCGAGGTGGAGGTTTAAATCAAGAAAGGCAGCTTGTAGGATTGAAGAGGACCAGGTGAAGAAAGGTGCTGAGACTCTGGATAAATGTGGATAGGGTATCCTCACCCTCAGTCCAGATCACAAAGATGCCATCGATGACTCTGAACCAGGTAAAGGTTTGGTATTCTGAGTGTTACGAAGGAATCCTCTAGATGGCCCATGAACAGGTTGGCAGAGGATGGCGCCATGCAATTTCCTATTGCTGTATCATGGATTTGCTTGCAGGTGATACCTTCAAAGGTGAATAAATTGGGGGTGAGGATACAGTTGTTCATGGTGACCAGGAAGGAAATAATAAGGTTTGGAGTCAGTCAGCTGGTGGGAAAGATATTGTTTAATAGTGGCAAAGCCATGGGCACTGGCGATGTTAGTGCAGAGGGAGGTGGCACCAATAGTGACAAGCAGGCTTGCCATGTGGTAAAGGAACTGTAATTGTGGAAAGTCAGTAGAGGAAATGGTTGGTGTCTTTTATATACAAATATATTAATATCAGCCATTTCCTCCACTGACATGCTTCATGTGGTGTCACCGCCAGACACCACACTTGCTAGGTGGTAGCCTTTAAATCGGCCGCGGTCCATTAGTATACGTCGGACCCGCGTGTCGCCACTATCAGTGATTGCAGACCGAGCGCCGCCACACGGCAGGTCTAGAGAGTCTTCCTAGCACTCGCCCAGCTGTACAGCCGACTTTGCTAGTGATGGTTCACTGACAAATTACGCTCTCATTTGCCGAGACGATAGTTAGCATAGCCTTCAGCTATGTCATTTGCTACGACCTAGCAAGGCGCCATTATCATTTGCTATTTATCTTGTGATGCATGTACCGTCAGACCGATGTTCACCAATTATGGATTAAAGTTAAGTATTCCAGAAGCTACGTACTTTATTTGCTAGTCTCCATTACTTGACCTGTTCCAGACCTCATGCCAGCCTGCGTGAGCTTAAACGCGTGTCTTTCGGCTTCCTGTCATAGTGGATTGGCTGTCTTGCCAGTCCACAACACTTCACTTCAATGACTGCTTCACAGCCTGGCCATCTGGACCCTTTCTTCCTTTTGCTAGATGCACAGGTGGGAAATCTACCTGCAATGTCTCCTCTATTCCCATAGCCCCGTTGCCCCAGTCCCTGTCCTTCACCCATTTATCTCCTTCCATGCTCCCACTCCAGCACTACACATCCTTCCATTCCACCAATGTACACACTAGTCTTTTCCCTCCTATACATCTCTCTCCTTTTCTACTTGCCCCCAATCCCCTGAAATGCCCCAACTGCACTTAGCAGGCCTACCCTTTCCCCGCATCCCTGAATGCTCCCACAAGCAGCACTACAACCTCCTCCAACCCTACCCTGCTACCCCTTCCCACCCCTCCCCCTTTTTACTCCCCCCACCATTCACAGATTGCTTCTCCCATTGGACACAGTTGCTCGTAGTCCGGTCTCAGCGGCCAGAGACAGCACCTATTAACAGATGTACCCTGCAATAGCAAATACTGCCACAGCAGTGCCACTTTATAGACAGAGAGGGAGAAAAAAATCATTTCCTCATTAAGAAACATGTCAAATACCTAATATGCTAAGGTTAGATAGTTTAAATCATTAAGTGGTACATGATTTTCCTTATGAGTGTTTATCAGCAGGCCAAGACAGATGATATAAAGAAGTGACTTTCATACCAACCTGTAGGCTCTCTTACCTGTTCCCTGTTTGCTCTTTGGAGAATTGCTGAAGCTGGTGTCAATGGATCCATTAGGCTTTCTACTCTAACAGCATTCTTCAATGCAACAGATGCATCACCACGTCCATCAGATGAAGCAAACACAATTCCAGGACTATCTAATAGTTTAATTTTAGAATCCAACTGAACTTCTTGCATGGCCCTACAGAAGAAAAAGATATTTATTAAAAGGAAGTACTGCTACGCAGAAAACCACATGAGGCCAATAGATATTTATCGCTGTCAAAATGGAGGAATAAATATAAAAGTAAAGGCAATTCTTTCCAAGGTACACAGAATTATTTCTCAGTCCAGTTTTCCATAAGAACCATGAACACTATTTCTTTTTTTCTTTACAAACCAATAAAGATATCTATTCTCACTGGAGCAACGGGAAGCATAACACTAAGTGCACTGTTGGTCACTTAAATAATAATAAATCAAATACACAGAAAACAATTTAAAATCTGCAGTAAAATCACTGCACAACAAACATAAATGTCAAAACAAGCCACGAAATTACTTAATGAACTGAAACACAAATTTTTGCCCAAAGCAATTTCAGAAAAATGCAAGCAGTAACTTTAATAGAGGAAGAAGAAACTAAATGTATTAACCAACTGGAAAAACAGGAACTTGATGAGGACCAGAAGAAACTGTAAAATGGGCACAATATATGCAAACATGCTTGAGGGAAGGAAAAGTCATTACAAATTCTGGTCATGACAGAGATATAAAGCAAGGCAGCAGTCTTAACCAGTGAGCAGATCCTTTGCACTGTTTCTCTCAATTCTGGCATTGGCATGACACTCCATTCTCTTTGCATATATACATGTCACCCTTTCTTTTTTATATTCTGAACCTTTCTCCTTGTCTTTGTGAAGAAGCTGTCAAAAATCTGAAATGCAAAGTTCTTTCTGCCAGTCCATCTTAGTTCCTATTTTGGCAAAAGATAAAAACACTTATGTCTCACCTGTTGTTAACATTCATTCTCATTCTGATTTCAATTAAAGTTTGTCAACTTGATCTTAATACAAAACACAATATTGTTCACTTAAATATCTACAACCATACCCTGAGGAGATAAAAGTCATGGGATACCTCCTAATATCATGTCCGTCCTCCTTATGCCCCACACAGCGCAGCAACTGGACACGGTGTGGACTCAACAAGTCACTGGAAGTCCCCTGAAAAAATATTGAGCTATGCTGCATCAATAGCTGTCCATGATTATGGAAGTGTTGCCAGTGCAGGATTTTCTGCACGTACTGAGCTCTCGTTTATTCAATGGGTTTCATGTTGGACGACCTGGGTAGCAGTATCATTTGCTCGAAATGTCCAGAATACTATTCAAACCAATTGCAAACAATCGTGGCCCAGTGACATGGCGCACTGCCTTCCATACAAATTTTCATCACTGTTTGGGAACAAAGTCCATGAAGGCCACAAATGGTCTCCGAGTAACTGAACATAATCATTTCCAGCCAATGATCAGTTCAATTGGACCAAAGGACCCTGTCCATTCCATTTAAACACTGTCCATATTATTATGGAGCCATCACCAGCTTGCACAGTGGCTCATTGACAACTTGGGTCCATGGCTTCATGGGGTCTGCACCATACTCTAATCCTACCGTCAGCTCTCGCCAACTGAAATCAGGACTTGTCTGATTAGGTCACAATTTTCCAGTCATCTAAGGTCCAACCAAAATGGTCACAAGCCCAGGAGGGGTGCTGCAGGTGATGTCATGCTGCTAGCAAAGGCACTCATGTCGGTCATCAGTTGCCGTAACCATTAACACAAAATTTCACAGCACTGTCCCAACGAATACGTTCATTGTACATCCACATTGATTTTTGTGGTTATTCATGCAGTGTTGCTTGCCTGTTAGCACTGACATTTCTAAGCAAATGGCATTGCTTTCAGCCATTAAGAGGAGGTTATCAGCCACTGTGTTGTCCATGGTGAGAGGCAATGCCTGAAATTTGGTATTCTAGGTATACTCTTGACACTGTTGATCTTGGAATATTCAATTCCCTAAAGAAAATTTCCAAAATGGAATGTCCCACGCATCTAGCTCTAACTACCACTCCATGTTCAAAGCCTTAACTCCTGTTGTGCGGCCGCAACCACATCGGAAACCTTTTCGTATGAATCACCTGAGTGCAAATGACAGTTTCAGCAATTCACTGCCTATTTATACCTTGTGTACGCGGTACTACTGCTTTCCGTATATGTGCATATTGCTATACCATTACTTTAGTCATCTCAGTGTATTTTTCAGACCACTGAAACACATAGTAGAGGGTACTATCTCCACTGTACCTTATTCAGTGTCTCCCCTTTTAATTTGTGCCTAGAGTGTAAAAAGAATGAATGTTTAAATGCCTCCGCACACACAGCAGTAAGTTTAATCTTGTATTTGCAATCTCCACAGGAATGATATATAGGTAGCTGTAGTAAACACCTAGATCTTCACGTAATACGGGGTCTTCAAACTTTGTAAATAGGCATTTGCATTCATGGGATAGATGGCATGTATTTCATTCAAGACTTTCAGAATTTCCATCACACTCTGCTGCGAGTCAAACAAACATGTGAATATCCACACCGTCCTCCTCCGTGTATGTTCAATATATCCACTGGATTCTCTAAGTCTCACACATTTCAGCAATGTTCTAGAATGTGTTGCACACATTTTGTAAACAATTTCCTTTGCAGTGACTGTGTTTACCCAATACCCCAACCACATACTGAAGTCACTCACCTGCTTTACCTATGATTGAGCCCATTTAATCATTGTATTCTACAATGCCACAAGCTGTGTTGTATGCAATGCGGGATTGCTATCACCACTGCTGTCTGCCGTGTTGTGGTTAGCCAGTCAAACCCAACCACCAGCAGTTATTTGTATTTATTCATTGTGGAAGCTTCTCGAAATTTCATATGTTTGTTCATTCGATGTTTGTGTAAATAGAAGCACTTTCCATCCAGGAGTTTGGTTCTGTTCTGAATGAGTACTGGAGTTCATCATCATAATGTTTTCAGTGTTAAGCAATGTACTTCACTGACCACCTTGTTTTCCAGTGTGAACATGATTCTGGTTACAACAGGACATTCTTTGGTGGAGACATTGGGTACTCGAAGACACCTGTACCTCCGTGGCTCCAATTAGGCAACATAAAAGCCGTCACCTACACAGACAGGAACTGGAATACAACCAGAGGTCCATGTATTCAGGCAAGCAATGGATTCCAAATCAACAGTAAGTCAGCTGCACATCTGTCAGTGTTTCCCGGAGACACTGGTCAGGACATGACAAAATGGCTGAAAGGATTTGACCGAGTTGTTAAATATAACAGGCTGGATGACAGAATGTGTTTTGCAGGTATGTACTTTTACTTTTATGGCCAGTCAAGTAGTAGTTCAAGAACAACAAAGAGAAGCTCAGTAGCTGGGTGAATCGACATATGACAGAAGCTGACAAAATGAACAGAGTCACACAAGGCATGTAATAAACTCTTCTGGTTCAGGGTGTCATAACACAGGAATTCATCAACTGATGCCAGTGCATCCAGAAAATGACACAGAAAAACAGACAGAAGACACATGACTGGCTCCCAAATGTTGTCCCTCTATGGCTGTAGGGGAAGCCCACAATGACACTGCCTCTCTCTCATACATGAGGTGGCGAGAGAAGAGATACAGCATTTTATAGCAACTACAACCGAGTAAGCAAGGGATAGCAGCTATAAATGTCAAATGTTGAAGAGCAGGTGTATCGGTGTATCAATCTTTAGCACCTATCTCCACCACCAGCTGAATGCACCAGGAAGAATGGACTCTGCCAACTCGGACTTACGCAGCAGCCGTCAAACGACAACCCAGCACCCGACCGACATAGGTACAACCAACTCCTCCACCAACTGTTTCACTCTGCAGAAGAACAGACATTTGGAGGGCAGAGGACAACAAGCTTGTATGTTTCCACTGTGCAAGCCCTTGACAAGATGTACATTATTGCAGAGAAAGAAGATAAGTTTTTAATATCCACTAAGCCACCAGATGTCAACCAGAACAACAATTCTATTCAGGTTCAAATGGCTCTGAGCACTATGGGACTTAACTTCTGTGGTCATCAGTCCCCTAGAACTTAGAACTACTTAAACCTAACTAACCTAAGGACATCACACACATCCATGCCCGAGGCAGAATTCGAACCTGCGACCGTAGCAGTCCCGCAGTTCCAGACTGCGCGCCTAGAACCACTAGACCACCGTGGCCGGCAATTCTATTCAGGCCCGTCAACCGCAGATGAATACTGTCAGTTGTGGGGTGAAGCTCATCACCATACCCTCAATGAGATCATTCTCCAACATGCCATAACTGTTGAGCATTAGCATACAGAAGTACTACCCAATCACCGAGCTGCTGAATTCAGGGGAATTAAGTGAGGTTATTATCTATGGAAGTGAGATTGTCACAGGTGAAAATCCTCCACAGATGACTACCACCAAGATGTCTGGAAATTCGTTGATGTCATTATCGATGGCCAACTTCTCAGGGCACTAGTCAACTAAGGGCTCCCTTCTGTGTAATGCTGAATGCTTATCTTTGCCAGCAAAGGAGATCTATGTTTTTTGATAAGAAAGCAACTGAACTGAAAGTCACTAACGGGAAATACATCCATGAACATGTACTGCAAGAATAACTATCAATAGCAGAACATAGCCATTTGAATTTTATCATAATATAGTCATAGTGTCATTTTCAGATGGGATTTCTTGTAGGCATTGCAAACAGTCATGGACTGTGGAAGATCAGAGTTCCAGATAGACAAAACTATTTCAACAAGCAAACATAGCAAAGACTGTCCTGGTTGGCTGTTTGCCATTGATGACATTGTTATCCCGCTGTCATGAACAAGACAAGTTCAAATTGTCAAACTGTGAAGTTTTTGTACATGCCAATGACAATCATAAGCATTGTAGGTGGTCAAGGGAAATATGGGTCCCGAAAAGCCACAGGCAACCACAACTCATCCCTAAACATATATGCACAGGGGAACAACCAATCCAGTCCACGAAGGGCAGCTTAATGCCACTGATGAAAACTCATGCCCCAGTACCACTACAGACAAGGCAAGGGAGGCAGCTACTATCAAACTGCAAGTAGGACCTGGACTGACAAAGGATCCATGTCAGTGAGTGTCAGATGTTCTGCTTCAGTTTCTGAATGTTTTCAAATCTGTAGTGGAGAAAGACAGACCATAAGGGTCATGATCAAACACTGTCCCAACACTGGGAATCATTCAACAACTGGCCAACTATTACACAGGATGGTGCTGGATGAACTACAGATAATCCAGGATGAAGTGGAGAAGGTGCTGCAAGATGACATCATTCAGTGGGCTCTTGGTCCTCACATGTGATTCTTGCAAAAAAGAAGGATGAAACATGGCATTTCTGCATCAAGAATCAAACTGAACAAAATCACAAAATAAACAAATAAATATGTTTACCCATTGTTGCACACTGGTAACACAGTAGACAGCTTGATGCTTGGATTACATAACACTCCAACCACCTACGAGCATATGGTGGACAATCTGCTTTGACATCTTACAGGAATGTCTGTATGGCATTGTCGTTTTTTCAAAGATATTTGACAAACATCTAGGCTGACTGAGAACTGTGTTGAACTGTGTTCAGACTGCAAGATTCTACCTGAATCAATGTCTCTTCACTGTCCAAGAAACAAAAATCTTGCACCTAATGAAAGGTATGGAATCCATCCCGACAAAAAACAGTCACAGATTTTCTGACTCCACAGCACATTCATGATTTAAGAAGTTTTCTTGAAATGTGCTCATCCCACTGGTGAGTTATAAAGGACTTCTGTAGCAAAGCATGCTCCTTACAATAACTACTGCAGGCAGATCGCAAATTTTCCTGGCACAAGGCGGAAAAAAAGATCTGCCCTTGTCTCTAAGGAGGCACTAACATCTTTTCTGATCCTAGCATTGTATGATGAAAATGCTGAGACAGAAATTCACACTGATGTCGACAGATATGGGATGATGTTAACGGTTATGGGACAGATGCAGTTGCAGCACAAGTTCAGGAAAGTGCCGAAAAGTTGATAGCTGATACTTCCATAGTACTCCACAAGTCTGAGAAAAACTGTTCTACAACTGAGGATGAGGGCCTCACAATTGTTCAAGCTATCAACAAGTTCCTGCCGTATTTACTTGGCAAACTGTTTACCATTGTGAGGACTCACCACACACTATCCTGGTTGACTGACCTGAGGCACCTGTCTGGTTGACTGATGAAATGGGCACTGAAGCTTCAGGAATATGACATCACAATAATGTACAAAATCAGATGCAAACTTGAGGACATCAACTGCCTTTCAAGGAATCTTGTGGCAGAACACAGCAGCATGGATGATATCTGTCATTGTTGCAGTAAATGACGGTGCTAACGAACAGATGAAGGATTCAACATTCCTGAAAACTTTAGTAGTCTTGAAGAATGAGGGATTAATCAAAGAAGAATTTCAATAAATAAATGAAACACTGTATAAGAGGACCTACGATTCAATGCAGTGGAAATGGGTGCATCATCATCTTAGCACATCTATAGCCAGCTATCCAGAAGTTTTTCAGTTCTGCTCCATATGGTCACCTTGAATTCATGAAGACTCTAAACAGAATTAGACGATCAGTTGGACACTATGTGAGCCACTGTAAGGAATTAAAGTGATGAAATAATGTGCCACAATTTCCTCCAGGGCACATGGTACTAATTCTGTCTGCAACAACACTATTCCACGAAACTGAAATCAACCTTCTTGAGAGGTTCCCGAAGTCAACAAACAGGACTTGATGGATAATGGTCTGCACCAGAAACCTCACCTGCTATGCTGCCACCAAACCTGCCCCGACAACTGATGCTCCAGAAATTGCAACAGTCCTTGTGGAAGACATAATTTTGAAGTATAGAGCACCTTGCGAGTTGATCTCTGATTGTGGAAAAGTTTTCCTATCATGACTAGTATCAGAAATACTTTCATGTTGCATCCTCACCCACAGACAAATGGTCTCTTAGACTGCACAATCGTGGTTTCAGATTTGGACTTGATTCTGGTTAGGACATGACAATATCCTCACAAACTGTTACACGCAGGTATTTGTATGAGTTGACTGATTCAAAATTTGCCTCAGTGGCACTGTAGTCGTTGTATACTATGTTTCTGTTTTGCAAAACACACAATTTTACATTCTGAACATTTAAAGCTTGTTGCCAAGCTTTGTGATAGTTTGAAACATTATCAAGATTTGACTTTTTTCAGACACTGATTCATTATAAATACATGCATTATCTGTAAGGAGTCTGAGGTTACTAATAATTTTCTCTGCTGGGTCATTAATATACAACATTAACAGAATGGTCCCAAGACACTTTCCTGGGGCACTCAAAGTTACTTCTACATTCTGACAATGACTCTCCACCCACAGTAACACACTGTATCCTTCTCTACAACGAAATCCTCAACCCAGTCAGAAATTCATTTGAAACCCCCATTATGATCATACTTATATTATTACTATATGTAATCACACACAAATGTATTTTTGGATTGTTTGTATTAACACATATACTTTTACTAGAAAAAAGAGCAAGAACTTGAAAGCTAGTGTGAATACTGTTTCCTGTTAAGTGTTTTTGTGCTCCACTCTTCAGTCCACTATAGGCGAGTGGATGCCTTTCCCTTATTACATGTTTTGTTCCATCCAGGAATTTCCATTAATGTTACATGTTTTCTTTTAGTCGGATAATTAGCTACTGCTGTTATTTATTCCTTACTGCACATATATCAGTGTACTAAACAAAACACCATACGCACTTGGTAACACCCGGAGTAGCACCAACATTGCAAGCTCTGGCCCTCTTCAAGCTATTAATGATACTGCTTTTACCAACATTTGGCAACCCTGGAAAAAAAAAATGTAATTAAGTTTCAGTGAAATCTTTGTACTTGCTGATATAAAGGATGGTCCATTGATCGTGACCGGGCCAAGTATCTCACGAAATAAGCGTCAAACAAAAAAACTACAAAGAACGAAACTTGTCTAGCTTGAAGGGGGAAACCAGATGGCACTATCGTTGGTCCACTGGATGGCGCTGCCATAGGTCAAACGGATATCAACTGCATTGTTTAAAAATAGGAACCCCCATTTTTTATTACATATTCGTGTAGTACGTAAAGAAATGTGAATGTTTTAGTTTGACCATTTCTTTCGCTTTGTGATAAATGGCGCTGTAATAGTCGCAAACATATGGCTCACAATTTTGGATAAACAGTTGGTAACAGGTAGGTTTTTAAAATTAAAATACAGAACGTAGGTACGTTTGAACATTTTATTTCGGTTGTTCCAATGCGATACATGTACCTTTGTGAACTTATTATTTCTGAGAACACATGCTGTTACAACGTGATTAACTGTAAATACCACATTAATGCAATAAATGCTCAAAATGGTGTCCGTCAACCTCAATGCATTTGGCAATACGTGTAACGACATTCCTCTCAACAGCGAGTAGTTTGCCTTCCGTAATGTTCGTACATGCATTTACAATGCGCTGACGCATGTCAGGCGTTGTCAGTGTATCACGATAGCAAATATCCTTCAACTTTCCCCACAGAAAGAAATCCGGGGACGTCAGATCTGGTGAACATGCAGGCCATGGTATGGTGCTTCGAAAACCAATCTACCTGTCATGAAATATGCTATTCAATACTGCTTGAACCGCACGTGAGCTACGTGCCGGACATCCATTATGTTGGAAGTATATCGCCATTCTGCCATGCAGCGAAACATCTTGTAGTAACATCAGTAGAACATTATGTAGGAAATCAGCATACTGTGCACCATTTAAATTGCCATCAATAAAATTGGGGGCCAATTAATTATCCTTCCTCCCATAGTGCCGCACCATACATTAACCTGCCAAGGTCGCTGATGTTCCACTTGTTGCAACCATCGTGGATTTTCCATTGCCCAATAGTGCATATTATGCCAATTTACATTACCACTGTTGGTGAATGACACTTCGTCGCTAAATAGAACGCGTGCAAAAAATCTGTCATCGTCCCATAATTTTTCTTGTGCCCAGTCATCACCATGCAATTCCTGGAGCATAGAAATATGGTATGCGTGCAATCGATGTTTTATGTAGCATTCTCAACACCGACGTTTTTGAGGTTCCTGATTCTCATGCAATTTGTCTGTTGCGGATATGCGGATTAGCCATGACAGCAGCTAAAACAACTATTTGGGCATCATCATTTGTTGCAGGTCGTGGCTGACATTTCACATGTGGCTGAACACTTCCTGTTTTCTTGAATAACGTAACTATCCGGCGAACGGTCCGGACACTTGGATGATGTCATCCAGGATACCGAGCAGCATACATAGCACACGCCCGTTGGGCATTTTGATCACAATAGCCATACATCAACACGATATCGACCTTTTCCGCAATTGGTAAACGGTCCATTTTAACGCGGGTAATGTACCACGAAGCAAATACTGTCCGCACTAGCGTGATACCACATATTTATAAGTTTGTGACTATTACAGCACCATCTATCACAAAGCGAAAAAAGTGGTCCAACTGAAACACTCATATTTCTTTACATACTACACGAATATGTAATAAAAATGAGGGTTCCTACTTAAAAAAAAAAAAAAAAAAAAAAAAACGCAGTTGATATCCGTTTGACCTATGGCAGCACCATCTAGTGGGCCAACCATAGCGCCATCTAGTTTCCCCCTTCAAGCTAGACGAGTTTCGTTCTTTGCAGTTTTTACGTTTGATGTTTATTTCGTGAGATATTTGGCCCGGTCACTATCAATGGACCACCCTGTATAATTTTAAACAAGTGCAATCTGTTCAAAACAAAAATAAACTTACAAAATGCTTGGCTGTGTGTGTGTGTGTGTGTGTGTGTGTGTGTGTGTGTGTGTGTGTGTGTGTGTGTGTGTGTGTGTGTGTGTGTGTGTGGGGTGGGGGGGGGGGGGGGGGGGGGGGGGAGGGGGCGCAATATAATCAAGTCTGATATGCATTTTGAACCCTCAGATACCAACAGGTATTCGTTATTTCATTTGTAAGTAGAAACTTTCATATTAAACTATGTTAACTAAAATTCATTATTTCATGCATAACATATTTCTACTAAATTTTCAAAAATATGTGTTTTAACTGAAACAACGTCTCCGACAATGATATAAAACATTCAAACTTTTTTGCCTCAAATGGAATTTTTGTCCTCCTCCTGGTTTGCACTTGGTGGGAAACGTTGTGTGTAATGGAGTCAAGGCATGCTTGCAGTAGAAAGCAGACATGTATAATTGGAAATTTTAGCTCAAGGGAGGCAATGGATGTTATATTTTGTCAATCTGTTATTTGAAAAGTTGAAAACACAAAAGTTTAAAAGTGAGGACATCTGTATTTCTCCACATTATTAGTGATTTATCAAATCAATGTGTTGGAAGAGCTCCAGAGTGGCGTGTACCACGTGTACCTATGATACTTATACCAGAGGTACCTCTCCTGCTGATCCTGTCTCCTTTGCAGAAAGTACAGGATCATTCATCATCTGTCCACTGGATTGCGAGTGGTGTTTCAATGGTAAATCTAGGCGTCCCGCACAGGTTGGATGGGGACGAGGGAGGACTCAGGGCATTGTACTGATCCTCCTAACCAACAAGTCTGAGATCCTGTCTTAAACTGAAACTGTTTTAGGGAAATCTGCTTCACCTGGTGTCAGGAGGAGGCAAACACAAAAGGGTAGGGCTCTACTAATCATTGGCAATTCAAATGTACGGCAATTGATAGTATCCCTTAGGGAACTCATTCAGTGTGTTGGAGAGGTTAGTCTGGCAGCCATTAGGGCACAGGGTGCAACCAACTGCAGACTGTGGCATGCATTGGAACAATTTAAGCCTACCATCTGGGCTCCAGGGTCAACCTCGCGTCATTCTAGCGACTGGCAGAGAAGGTCATGAAGACCAGCCTTGCACATGGAGTTTCAACAAAGCTCACAATTAGAAGCATTGTCCCCAGAACTGATCGTGACCCTTTGGTTCCGAGTCAAGTGGAAGGACTGAACCAGAGACTTCGAAGGTTTTGTGACAAGCTAGGCCGTGACTCCCTGAACTTGCACCATGGGGCGATAACTGCAGGGTTCCACTAAATAGGTGAGGTGTGCACAACAATCAGAGGCTGACACTCAGGTAGTTGACTGTGTGTGGGGTGCACACAAGGGTTCTTTTTTTTTTTTTTTTTTTTTTTTTTTTTTTTTTTTTTTTTTTTTTTTTTTTTTTTTTTTTTTTTTTTAGATTAGATGACTCTCCATCCAATCCAGACAATGATAGCTATAGGAAACCACAAAGTATCAGTGTAAGATCAAACGAAATGCTTCCCACAGGTAAGAGTATTAAAATCCTAATGGTAAACTGCTGAAGGATTCGCAACAAAGTGTCAGAGCTTGAGGCACTCATGAAAAGCAATGAAGCTCACATAATACTAGGTACAGAAAGCTGGTTGAAACCTGAATTTGATATCAGTGAGATTTTTAGGGAAAATTTAAGTGTATATCGAAAGGATAGGCAATTGGGAAATGGAGGCGGTGTACCTATGGCAGTAGACAAGAAACTCGAATCCACTGAGGTAGAAATTGAAGCTGCATGTGAGATTGTTTGGGTAAGACTCAGTATCAGGGGTGAGCATAAAATTATTATTGGATCCTTCTATCGCCCACCAGACTCATCTCCTGATGCAACTGAAAACTTCAGAGAAAACCTCAGTTCAGTTGTATGTAAGTTCCCCGATCATACTGTAATCATCAGTGGAGACTTTAATCATCCAACAATTAAGCGGGAAAATTATAGTTTTGTTAGTGGTGGGTGTGATAAGACATCCTGTTAACTTTAGAAAATGACAAGTTTGTTTGTGGGTGCATCCTCCACAGGAAGCATACAAATACTTGTTTTGTAAATAAAACTGCCTTTTCCTGCTGCTACTTAATTTATTAATGCCACACGCATTTCACCTTATCTTGTTCTAAGGCATCATCAGTAGAATGATTTGCTGATCTGCATTTCCTCACATTTGGTCTGGAAGTCACACTACCACTTTTATTACTGCCATATAAGCACAACTATGTGCTCTGACCTTCTTCACACTGTTCATCATGTTTCTCACTCTGTTTTGTGGTTTTCTATTGTGTTTTTGCCACTCGATATAACTATTTCGCCGGACACTGCTTTTCACAACGTAATGGAGTTACAGTTTTTACGTTGTGAAAAGCAGTGTGCGTGCGTGCACATATCTACATTCCATTCCATTCAATGTTTTCAATTACCATATTGAAATATTTTTTCAGTTTGGCTAATAACAATTACAGTGAATCTTAAAGAACATCAAATGTAAAACTTTACAATTTACTTAATATAGGTTTCCCTGAGGTAGGAAACAAAGTAGCCATAATTTCAGACTGGCATTAGCTGAAGCTCAATCGAGGAAAAGAGCATCGTACTTCATGAGCATCGTACTTAAGACATGCCTCCTGGTGTCATTAAGTATAACTTGTTGTGATGGTCCTTGGATTACTAAACCAAAGGAAACCTGCATAAAATGTTCACTCATAGAGAAAAATGCACATACAGCTGTCGTCATCAAATCGTGGAGCACGGCAGAAGTTCTGGAGTAGTTTCAGCAGTCACACTGTTGTCCTCAGTGGCTCCTACAGTCATAATAAAATGAAACATATTTAGTGTGAACAAAGAAACCATTTTATGGTGACTGTGTTCATTCAATCAAGCAAGTATTGTTTCCAGCAGCACGTTGCTCCTTCCATGATGATAATGATCTCATTCACATTGCTGGAGTCGCCCACAATTACTTTTTTGACTAAAAATATGGAATAACAATTTTTACCTGAACTCTACAATTATCAGATAGGAATATTATTGAGTCACTGTAGCCCATATAGTCAAATGAGTTAAGGGCTCAAATTCACTTCCGTCATTTCTCAGTTTATTAGATCAACATCTTTGTATGGACTAGTATAAAATTCATTGCACTACTATTTACGACCCCCCATATGAACCATGGACCTTGCCGTTGGTGGGGAGGCTTGTGTGCCTCAGCGATACAGATGGCCGTACCATAGGTGCAACCACAACAGAGGGGTATCTGTTGAGAGGCCAGACAAACGTGTGGTTCCTGAAGAGGGGCAGCAGCCTTTTCAGTAGTTGCAGGGGCAACAGTCTGGATGACTGACTGATCTGGCCTTGTAACACTAACCCAAACGGCTTTGCTGTGCTGGTACTGTGAACCACTGAAAGCAAGGGGAAACTACAGCCGTAATTTTTCCCGAGGGCATGCAGCTTTAGTGTATGGTTAAATGATGATGGCGTCCTCTTGGGTAAAATATTCCGGAGGTAAAATAGTCCCCCATTCGGATCTCCGAGCGGGGACTACTCAAGAGAACGTCGTTATCAGGAGAAAGAAAACTGGCGTTCTACGGATCGGAGCGTGGAATGTCAGATCCCTTAATCGGGCAGGTAGGTTAGAAAATTTAAAAAGGGAAATGGATAGGTTAAAGTTAGATATAGTGGGAATTAGTGAAGTTCGGTGGCAGGAGGAACAAGACTTTTGGTCAGGTGAATACAGGGTTATAAGTACAAAATCAAATAGGGGTAATGCAGGAGTAGGTTTAATAATGAATAAAAAAATAGGAGTGCGGGTAAGCTACTACAAACAGCACAGTGAACGCATTATTGTGGCTAAGATAGACACGAAGCCCATGCCTACTACAGTAGTACAAGTTTATATGCCAACTAGCTCTGCAGAGGATGAAGAAATTGATGTAATGTATGATGAGATAAAAGAAATTATTCAGGCAGTGAAGGGAGACAAAAATTTAATAGTCATGGGTGACTGGAATTCGAGAGTAGGAAAAGGGAGAGAAGGAAACACAGTAGGTGAATATGGATTGGGGTTAAGAAATGAAAGAGGGAGCCGTCTGGTAGAATTTTGCACAGAGCATAACTTAATCATAAAATCATAAAAGAAGGTTGTATACATGGAAGAATCCTCGAGATACTAGAAGGTATCAGATAGATTACATAATGGTAAGACAGAGATTTAAGAACCAGGTTTTAAATTGTAAGACATTTCCAGGGACAGATGTGGACTGACCACAATCTATTGGTTATGAACTGTAGATTAAAACTGAAGAAACTGCAAAAAGGTGGGAATTTAAGGAGATGGGACCTGGATAAACTGACTAAACCAGAGGGTGTACAGAGTTTCAGGGAGAGCATAAGGGAACAATTGACAGGAATGGAGGAAAGAAATACAGTAGAAGAAGAATGTTTAGCTCTGAGGGATGAAGCAGTGAAGGCGGCAGGGGATCAAGTAAGTAAAAAGACAAGGGCTAGTAGAAATCCTTGGGTAACAGAAGAAATATTGAATTTAATTGATGAAAGGAGAAACTATAAAAATGCAGTAAATGAAGCAGGCAAAAAGGAATACAAACGTCTCAAAAATGAGATCGATAGGAAGTGCAAAATGGCTAAGCAGGATGGCTAGAGGACAAATTAAGGATGTAGAGGCTTATCGCACTAGGGGTAGGATAAATACTGCCTACAGGAAAATTAAAGAGACCTTTGGAGAAAAGAGAACAACTTGTATGAATATCAAGAGCTCAGATGTGAACCCAGTTCTAAGCAAAGAAGGGAAAGCAGAAACGTGGAAGGAGTATATAGAGGGTCTATACAAGGGCGCTGTACTTGAGGGCAATGTTATAGAAATGGAAGAGGATGTAGAAGAAGATGAAATGGGAGATACGATACTGCATGAAGAGTTTGACAGAGCACTGAAAGACCTGAGTTGAAACAAGGCCCCGGGAGTAGACAACATTCCATCAGAACTACTGACAGCCTCGTGAGAGCCAGTCCTGACAAAACTCTACCATCTGGTGAGCAAGATGTATGAGACAGGCGAAATACACTCAGACTTCAAGAAGAATATAATAATTCCAATCCCAAAGAAAGCAGGTGTTGACAGATGTGAAAATTACCGAACTATCAGTTTAATAAGTCACAGCTGCAAAATACTAATGTGAATTCTTTACAGACGAATGGAAAAACTGGTAGAAGCCGACCTCGGGGAATATCAGTTTGGATTCCGTAGAAATGTTGGAACACATGAGGCAATACTGACCTTACGACTTATCTTAGAAGAAAGATTAAGGAAAGGCAAACCTACATTTCTAGCATTTGTAGACCTAGAGAAAGCTTTTGACAATGTTGACTGGAATACTCTCTTTCAAATTCTAAAGGTGGCAGGGGTAAAATACAGGGAGCGAAAGGCTATTTACAATTTGTACAGAAACCAGATGGCAGTTATAAGAGTCGAGGGGCATGAAAGGGAAGCAGTGGTTGGGAAGGGAGTGAGACAGGGTTGTAGCCTCTCCCCGATGTTATTCAATCTGTATATTGAGCAAGCAGTAAAGGAAACAAAAGAAAAGTTCGGAGTAGGCATTTAAATCCATGGAGAAGTAATAAAAACTTTGAGGTTTGCCAATGACATTGTAATTCTGTCAGAGACAGCAAAGGACTTGCAAGAGCAGCTGACCGGAATGGACAGTGTCTTGAAAGGAGGGTATAAGATGAACATCAACAAAAGCAAAATGAGGATAATGGAATGTAGTCGAATTAAGTCAGATGATGCTGAGGGAATTAGATTAGGAAATGAGACGCTTGAAGTAGTAAAGGACTTTTGCTATTTGGGGAGCAAAATAACTGACAATGGTCAAAGTATAGAGGATATAAAATGTAGACTGGCAATGCCAAGGAAAGCGTTTCTGAAGAAGAGATTTAAGTGTCAGGAAGTCGTTTCTGAAGGTATTTGTATGGAGTGTAGCCATGTATGGAAGTGAAACATGGACGATAAATAGTTTGGACAAGAAGAGAATAGAAGCTTTCGAAATGTGGTGCTACAGAAGAATGTTGAAGATTAGATGGGTAGATCACATAACTAATGAGGAGGTATTGAACAGAATTGGGGAGAAGAGGAGTTTGTGGCACAACTTGACTAGAAGAAGGACTCGGTTGGTAGGACATGTTCTGAGGCATCAAGGGATCACAAATTTAGCATTGGAGGGCAGTGTGGAGGGTAAAAATCGTAGAGGGAAACCAAGAGATGTATATACTAAGCAGATTCAGTAGGATGTAGGTTGCAGTAAATACTGGGAGATGAAGAAGCTTGCACAGGATAGAGTAGCATCAAACCAGTCTCAGGACTGAAGACCACAACAACAACACTATTTACGATTTATTTACATTGATCACTATGACCTGACCTAATTTGGCTGACAAAAGTGGACCTGCTTTAAAGTAGATCCCACGCATCTCATTATTATTTCCTCACTCATTAACCTACACTGCAATAAACAACTGAAAAATTATTTGAAAAGAAGCATAAACTGATGTGGAAACAATGTTTGGGTTCTTATGTGGTAGCAATAAAGAAACAGTGCACGCAACTACACACATTTATATCTGCTATACTCAGCAAACATCATGCCAGTACATTATTAGGTTGGTGCATAAATTCATAGCATTTTCCCCGTTAGTTTAATAAATACAACAGATACACTTAACAGATACTTTTTTCATCAATAATATATTCTCCTTCACTATTTACAACACTCTGCCACTGCTGGTTAACTTAACGATTAAGCGACTGTAGAAATCACATGGTTTTGAGACGAACAACTCTTTTAGTCATATAATTAAATGTTTCTCCGAGACATTAGGGAGGGCAATCAACTTAGGAAGTCCATGCAGCAATGTTGACCATCATACTGCAGTGGTGTAATGGTTAGCATTTCTGCCTAGCAAGCAAGAAGACCGGGTTCGAGTCCCAGCCACAGCACAAATTTTAATTCATTTCTTCTGCTTCGACCATTATCCTTTAGTTGTGTTTGAAGCACATTTCATCCAGAAAGGAAATTCCTTAAAGGATGTTTTATGGAATATGGAAAACGTGAAAATCTGACAATGCAAGAGCAACCCAACTCCTGTATGTATTTTAGTCAGTCTAGCAGAAAGTAGGCAGGTATTATCATGGAGTACCATGGAGTACTTCACACAGCCTACCTGGTCACTGTTCTTGGACTGTGTCTGCAAGATGTCTCAGCTGTTGGTAATAAATGTCAGTAGTGATAATTACACCTCAGGGAAGCAATTTGCCATACACCATGCCATCGCTGTTCCACCAGATGCATAACATCACCTTTTCTGGATGTGCACTTCTATGTACGGGGAGTTGTTGCTTTGTTTTGGCTCAACCATTCCTTTCTTTTCATTATGTTAGCATAAAGATACTATTTCTCAGCATTAGTAATGATACAAGATAGGAATAGTCGGTGTTCATGAGCCAACTGATGACAAGCAAGCAAAGATGCACGTATGACCATAGCTTAAGAGCATTTGGTACCCATACATCCAATTTTTGAACCTTCCCACTTCATGCAAATATCACCTGATAATGAAATAATCACAGTTGATCACATCTGCCAGTTCTCAAGTACACTGATGTGGCTCATTGTGGATTAATGTGTTTTAAACGATCTTCATCCAACCCCGAAGGTATTCCTGAACATGGAGATCTACTAATGTCAAAACATTGTTCCTTAAAAAGTGAAAACATTTTCTTGCCATGGTATTTGCCTCTGCTGCTGTCACCACTCTATTGAACTCGAACAGAAGAGTATGTCAGAAATGTTCCGATTTCTCCACTTGGCACTCCATTTTCTAGTGTCCACAGCTCCATTAATTAGCTCCAAATGACAATATGCAAACTCAAATAGCAACAGTGAACAACAACAACAAAAATGTTAATCGATAAATAAACCCATAGCAAATGGAATACCAACATGCAAAACAAAAACACTACGAACTTATGCTCAAACCTAATACTTAACTGATCATCTTTTGATGAAGAATGCTGTCATTAAAGAATTAACTAATAAGAATGTCTTTTGCCAATAATGTTCTCATTAGGTTGTTTTATAGAACTCATATGTATTTTGAAAAGTTTACACAAAACAGTATGGTGCTACTCTGGTTCAAGGAAGTTTCTTGCCACTGACTAATTGGGTAGCGTTCTCTGTGTTCCACAAATGTTAAAACACACACAAAATACATCTACCTGCCTCAATTATTTTACACTTACCTATAATTCCAACAGATATGGATGTCTTGATTCCCTTGTTTCGGCAATAATTTGCTAACAGTGACATTAGCAGTTCTGCGCCAAGGCAGGTGGAGCCCTGCATCATCTTATCATTTGCTTGTCGCATCTTCTTCCTGCCTAGCCGCTGGCTTTGCTGCTGCGTGCTAGCCTTGAAGGGTACAGCTGGCACAGTGTGCCTCAAATACTTCAACCAAGCATTTAGACTGTCACGTGGTACCAGATCTAAAACAATGAAAAAAAAAAAAAGATGCGGCATAAATATCAAATTTCGTAACAATTTCATAACCAAAAGCTTGAACATTATTCTTTATGAATTTTATTTTATTATCATGTGCAACTGTGGAAACACACACACACACACACACACACACACACACACACACACACACACACACCGAGAGAGAGAGAGAGAGAGAGAGAGAGAGAGAGAGAGAAATCAGAATTTTGTGAAAGCACCACAATCAGCAATATAAAATGTCTCTATGTTAATGGAAAATCCTTGGTGGAATATACATATTTTAAGGAATAAAAGTAACACTAATAGTTCAGATGTTGAGCCAGTGATAGGCACCTAAACAAGACTGAGAATGTTGGGCTTTTTTATGTGAATACTCCTTTAGAGTTATAGAGTATATATACACGTACATATACCTGTTCAGTATCGTGTACCAGCTGACTACACTGCCAGCTGAGGGGAGATGGTGTGGGATGGGCAAGGGGAATAGAGATACAGGTAATGGGAGGCAAGGCTGGAAAAGAGTGGCTGGCGACTGGGAGGAAGAGGCAGAAGGTGCACAGGATATGAATATGGTACAGGTAAACTGGTCTCACCGAAAATGGGGAATTGTGTGCATCGCACAATGATGTGGAGGAGTGGATTGGGAAGAGGCGATAGAACATGGGGCAAGGAAATTGCGGATACAAGGGTGTGATTGCAGAATGAGAGAAATTAAGGGCCCATAATAGGGATGGGGTGAGTGGGAGGCACACACTAGTGGTGACTGAAATCACGAGGATTATGGGATTGAAGGATGTGTTGCAAGGATAATTCCCATCTGCATAATTCAGAGCATCTTCTGTAAAACATACAACTCACCGAAGATAGACCCTCAGTTCATTTTTCACAATCAATTTTTATCAAAATTTAAACTGCTTTACTGTTGGAATGGTTCACAATATTTTATTGCATTTTATTTCATTTTAAATATAATTTTATGGTTCAAATGATATCCCTGGTTCAGAAATATGTCTTGTCTCATCATTTTGTTAATTCAAAAATACACTTGCTTCAAAAATTGCCGATGACAACTATTTCAATTTCTTTAACATTGATCAGTATCATACAGCAAGTGCTACATTCTCTGATAAAGAACTTCCACTTTTCAGTTCAATAGGTTATCTATACGAGTACAATGTTCTGAGTCTAAATTCCCTTATTGCAGTTGTCATCTCGAAACCAACAATCTCAAGATTACTGAGAAGTTTACATGAGGTGTATATCCAAGGACACTACATAAACTGAAAATTAAAAAATGGCACGTTAGACTGGGAATATCTCTCACTCTCTCTTTTCTTTTCTAAAAAAAAAAAAAAAGAAAAAAAAAAAGAAAAAGAAAAAACTATTTGACTAATTTGACCAACCTGATCGAACAAAAAGATAATTTAAACAAAATTGGACCTAGTTAATGTTGTTGTCGTTGTTCTGAACTATCTTTATGATCATAAAAGCTTCCAGATACCCTGAATGTAGCAGAACCGTTGGGAACTGTCTGAAACTGACCTGATAATTCTGCTTGTGTGACCAAACATATGAAGGTGAGGATACATGAATTGTCAGTTCAATTGTTAACAGGCATACAAAGACAGCAGTTTGCTGAATTTGTTGTTTCGTAGTATCAGTCAACTACTGTGAATATTCTACTGATTGAAGGTTTTTGTGGAAATGGTTGTAATTGAAATGTCTACTAACTGAGACCATGGGAGACTATTTGCATATACAGTGATGGAAAAAAAATCGCAACACCAAGGAGGAGTTGTGTGACAAACTTAAGTTGGTAGGCGTGTTTCTACATCTGAAAGATGATATCTATTCAAATTTCACACCATAATATAAACAGATAGATAAAAAATCTACTCACCAAGCAGCAACAGGGAACACACACATGAAAGGATCTAACTTTTACAAGCTTTCCAAGCCAGTGGCTCATCCTTCTGGCAGAAGAGTTTAAGGGGAAGGAAGAGAGGTGAAGGAAAAGGACTGGAGAGATTTAGGGAAAGGGGTACAGTTCAGAAAAGTCACTCAGAACTCCGTGTCAGGAGAGATTTACCGGGCGGGATGAGAAGGAAAGACTGATTGTTGGGGACTGCACTGGGCAAGATTTGAGACCCTGACAGCTTGAAGGTAGAAGACTGGGTAATATGCAAGACACACATTAATACTAAAACATTGCACATGCGTTAATAAAAGTGAAAAGTTAAGTGTATTGTATGTAACAGAGGTGGAAGTGGAGATGGGGAAAAATAGAGACAGAAAATGACAGATGTAGAAAACTAAAATGGACTGAAGAAAGAAGTAGTTACTACAAAGAAATAATGAGACAGGGAAGCAGTTAATGTAATTTAAGCACAGGTACATGGCAAGAACCAACAACATTTTGTAGTACTCCTTCCAACTTGCAGAGTTCTGAGAAACTAGTGCCCGGGGAAGAATCCTCATGGCGCATGTGGTGAAACAGGCACAGAGCTAATGACTTTCACATTATACAGCATGCTCTGCAACAGGATATTGTGTGTTGCCTGTATACACACTTCTACTAAGTCCATTCATCATGCTGATGCAAAAGGACAGACAGTGTTTACATAACGGCTGGTACAAGACAAGTGGCTCTCCTTCTGATAGTATATGTTTTGCCGGTTACAAGGTTGGAACAGGTGGTGGTAGGAGGGTGCATATGGTATGTCTTGCAGCGGGGATGGTCACAGGGGTAGGAGCCATAGGGTATGGAGATGGGTGCAGAAGGTGCATAAGGTCTGACAGGGATATTGCAAAGATTGGGACAATAGCTTGGGAGAATAGATTTTTGTCTCCCTCCTAATCTCTGCAATATCCTCATGAGACCCTATGCTGCTCCTGCACCCATCTCCATACCCTATGGCTCCTCTCCCTGTGACTATCCCCACTACAAGACTTGCCTTATGCACCCTCCTACCACCACCTATTCCAGCCGTGTAACTGGCAAAACATATACTATCAAAGAGAGAGCCACCTGTGAAACAACATGTCATATACCAGCTGTTATGTAAACACTGTTCAGCCTTTTACATCAGCATGACTACCAACCGGTTATCAGTCAGGATGAATGGTCATAGGCAGACTGTGTATACAGGCAACATGCACTAACCTGTTGCCGAGCAGTCTGCATAACATGACAGTCATGGGCTCTGTGCCTGTTTCACCAAACGCACCATCTGCACTCTTCCCCGAGACACCAGTTTCTCAGAACTCCGCAGGTGGGAACTATCACACACCATGTCCATGGTTCTTGCCATCTATCTGGGCTTAATTTACATTAATTCCTTCCATCTCAACAGCACACTCCATTTTAGTTTTCTACATCTGTCATTTTCTGACCTGTCTATTTTTTGCCATGCCCCTCCCACCTCTATTACACACAATGCACTAAACTTTTCACTTTTATTAACTCATGCACGATGTTTCAGTAGTAATATCTGTCTTGCATACTACCCTGTCTTCCACCTTTGAGCTGTCAGATTTTCAAATCTCATCTGGTGCAGTCCCCAACAATCAGTCTTGCCTTCTCATCCCATCTGGTAACTCTCCATTGACCCGGGGTCCTGGGTGACTTTTCTGAACTACACCCTTTTCCTTAAACCTCTCCAGCCCTTTGCCTTTACCCCTCTTCCTTGCTCTTCCACTCTTCTACCAGAAGAAGGAGCTACTGGCTCAGAAAGCTCGTAAAAGTAAACCCTTTTGTGTGTGTATTCCTCAACACCGCTTAGTGAGTAGATCTCTTATCTATCCATTTATATAATATAGTCAAATTTTACACCAGTCGCATAACAGTAGTGCTAGTAGTACTACTATGAGGATGCGAATCAGGTTTGCTTAAAAATACATGCTGTAATGATAGTGAGTATTAGTTACCTTTGAGATTAGACTTGG
Source organism: Schistocerca piceifrons (assembly GCF_021461385.2). Taxonomy (NCBI): domain Eukaryota; kingdom Metazoa; phylum Arthropoda; class Insecta; order Orthoptera; family Acrididae; genus Schistocerca; species Schistocerca piceifrons. The sequence continues at coordinate 544,991,306 of NC_060138.1, read as the reverse complement.
TGAGTTGACTTTAGTCAAGAATGCCTTTAAGGCGACAAAGACGCCAGTGTCAACATCTAACTCAGTTTGACTGAGGTTGTATAATAGGGCTATGAGAAGCTGGATGTTCCTTCTGTCATACTGTGAAAAGACCTGGCAGGAATGTAGCCATTGCACACGATTGCTAGCAATGGTGGTCACGAGAATTTACAGCTGCAACAAGATTGGGCTCCAGATGGCCAAATGGCACTACCGAGAGGGAAGACCATCATGTTAAGCATATAGCTCTGGTGCATCATATTGCATCTGCAGCAACAGTTTGCACAGAAGTTGGCACTAGAGTGACACAATGAACTGTTACAATTTGGTTACTTCAAGGGCAGTTCTCGGCCAAAATCCCTGTGGCATGCATTCCACTGGTCCCAAACTACCACCATTTGTGGCTTCAATGGCGTCAAGTGAGAACTCATTGGAGGACAGTGTGGAGGTCTGTTATGTTTTCTGATGAAAGCTGGTTCCACCTTAGCGATGGCTGTGTGTTGGTTAGGAGGCCAGTTGAGGGCCTGCAATCAACCTGTCTGTGTGCTACACACATTGGACCTACAACTGGAATTACGGTCTAGGGTGCGATTTCTTACGACAGCTAAAGCATTCCATGGTTATCCCAAGTACCCTGACTCAAAAATTGTATGCCATCCGGTGATTCAACTTCTTGTGCTGCCATTCATGAACAGCATTCCAGGATGTGTTTTCCAGCAGAATAATGCTCATTGCTGTTGAAACACAACATGCTCTACAGAGAGGTGACATGTTGGCTTGGCCTGCTAGATCACCAGGATTGTCTCATACGTCACAGCTTCAAGTAACTTGTTGCACAAGACACACGTCAAAGAGACATCTCTATTCGGGAGTGGAACTACCAAGTTAGGTTGTGGAACAAAAAATTTTTACTTTCCAGTGTGGAATATTGAATGGCCCTCTGTATGTATGGTGTAGTTTCTTTTTCTTGTGCAACTGTTGAAGTGGCAGTGTCTTTTTTTTGTTATTAATCCAGCAAGAGCAGTCTCATTTATCTTCCAGATAAAATGATTGCAATTTGAACAAGTGCTTTGTTGACAGGGTGACCATGTTAAGGATCTAGTTTTCGAACACTCCTTTTGAATTCCTCGCATTTATTGCTTTGTCCAGCATGTATTTTGATGCAGATGGAATGTGATGCAAAACACTGGTTGGACTTGTGAAGTAGGTAGCAGAATGGGATGACATTTTCTGAATACACTGAAACCATGCCAACTCAAGAATACAACATGAATTATGTGCATTGCAAACATTATTAGTAAACAACTTTCAGTGTTATTTATGAATGTATCTGTTACAGTCTTGACAATGATGATGTTCTGATCGTGCTACTAATGTAATTATGAAATTAGACGATAATAAAGACATATGAACATTGTCAATATATAAACATTGCCAATATTTAATCCTGTAATATTTCAACTGTAAAAAGCAATTGTCCAGTGACATTTATCTTTTGTGAATTATACAAATTAGTGTTAGCAATCATTTAGATGTTTTGAGTTAGTTACATTCTTAAAATTGCTCCAACTCATTATTAATAAATGTAACTTCCCCTAATTTTACGGAAGTTGAACAGTATGAAATTTTTAGCACAATTGGCTGGATTTGTAAAATGTTTAGTCCTGTTTTTGATCGCAATACAAAGTCCTTAATCAAAGGACTTTATACTGTGATCAAAGACTGGAATAAAAAGCATTTGACAGTACCTGAATAGCTGCTTGTACTCACGACTATGTCGCAGCTTGTGAGATTGGATTTATAATATCATTAACTAATACTTGTTTGATTTTCACAAACTTAAGAATCATTAATTGTAAATTCATAAAAGTCACATTGCCAATAACGAAGTGCATGTACTGCAATTTGAGGATGATATTTAAAACAAGTGGTTGAAGCCATATGGATGCCAGTGCTGGAACGTTATTCAATAACCAACATGCCACAAAAATGTCCTGATATTGCTAACAATGTATCACAGGCATGTTAAATTCAAAAAGTCATTATCTTACAGAGCTGCACCACCCACATATCGAACTGGAGATTTTAAGTATTGAAATGTGCTCATAACATCACTAGCATAGTTCAAGAGTACTCGCCCAACAGACATAAGCAGTTACACAAGCAAAATGGGAGGAGAATAAATTGATTAAGAAAACAGTAGCCACTGATACTTTCATTAGTGAACTTCGAAAAATGGACTGCAAAACCAATAACACATCAAATATCTGAAGAAACTGCAACCATGACATATTGCAGAAGTGAAGGGATGTGTAGTGGGTGAACAACTATGTTTAATGCTTGATTTCAATTTTTCTGACAACTCGCCTGTGATTCTGCCACAGAAAAAGGGTTCATTGGAGGACTTAATTGTAGTTATGACTAAGTTTCAATTTTTACAGGGGCACCATTTTCAAAATAAGACCAAAAGTGCTACAGTTATAGGTGAAGACAGAAGACATGACTCAGTACATGCAGTTATTTTTCAACAGCTACATACACAGGTAGCAAAATTTTTTTTTTCCCCGATGGTGGGCTTCGCCATTTAAAAACTCGCTACAAACTTTTTGAGTTCACTAAGTCAGCAGGAATGGGAACACAACGCTGATGGCCACAGGAAGAGACTATGCAATGGTGTGTTGGAGGCCCACTGAAGTACCACAACGAGTACAGCAGAAGTTCAGAATATTTAGTTGTGAGTAGTGAAGTCATACACAATAACCACCTATATAATGCTGCTCAAAGACAAAGTTGCAGAATTTCAACAGCAGAAAAACAGAAGAATGGTCCAACTAGATTGACCCTGTGAAGTGAGTTTAGTTGCTATGTCTGGACTAAAATTAATGGGCAAACTTAAGCACATCTATCACATGCAAGTCTGCAACACTGCCCCAAGGGTATATAACAGGAACTACAGGCTTGTTTACATTGTTGAGTGTGAAAGTTGATATTTTTGCAAAGTTGCTATTTACTCATATTGCAACTTCTGAGAGGTCTAACTTCATATTTTTAAGCAGTTATTGTTATCTTGTGCAGCTGCAATGAAATTAAATTTTCATTATACAGAATTATGGATAAAAGAGTTCATTTGATGTCATGTTGGTACAAGCAAATGATTATGTTTACATTCCACAGCATTTTAGACACAGAGGACATAATTATCTATGCAGCACTTGCTGTGATAGTATTCACCTCAGTCGTCGGGAAGCAGGCGGACTGATGATGTAATGCCAAGAGGTATGAATTGGATTTGACTCTGGTTGGGAAGAAGGAACATATATTCCCTGTTAATGAAGGAGTTCAGGCTCAAAGATCCACAGCAATTCGTGAACTTCATCAGAATGGATGCGCCTTGTCAATCATACATGATGGAGTATGCACAAATGACACACTAATAAGGAAAGCTACTTCACAATAGTGTGACTACAAAGAAACAAAATGTCTTTTACAATCCTCAATGGTTGAGGCTGGAACAACTGCTCTGACTTGTGCACCTATTCTCTCAACACTATCTTTCCCGGAATACTGAAATAATACAAAAGGTGCAATCAAATTTAATGCATGTAGTACTTTAACCAATTAAGGTGATACATACATGTATCGAAAGTAAAATTATACATGCATAAAACATATAAATCAGAATTAAACATTTGTAGATGTAGCTTATTATGGTACAATGTATCTCAGAGGTCCAGAATGAGCTTTTCACTCTGCAGCGGAGTGTGCGCTGATATGAAACTTCCTGGCAGATTAAAACTGTGTGCCCGACCGAGACTCGAACTCAGGACCTTTGCCTTTCGCGGGCAAGTGCTCTACCATCTGAGCTAGCGAAGCACGACTCACGCCCAGTCTCACAGCTTTACTTCTGCCAGTATCTCGTCTCCTACCTTCCAAACTTTACAGAAGCTCTCCTGCGAACCTTGCAGAACTAGCACTCCTGAAAGAAAGGATATTGCGGAGACATGGCTTAGCCACAGCCTGGGGGATGTTTCCAGAATGAGATTTTCACTCTGCAGCGGAGTGTGCGCTGATATGAAACTTCCTGGCAGATTAAAACTGTGTGCCCGACCGAGTCTCGAACTCGGGACCTTTGCCTTTTGCGGGCAAGTGCTCTACCACCTGAGAAGTGCTAGTTCTGCAAGGTTCGCAGGAGAGCTTCTGTAAAGTTTGGAAGGTAGGAGACGAGATACTGGCAGAAGTAAAGCTGTGAGACCAGGCGTGAGTCGTGCTTCGGTAGCTCAGATGGTAGACCACTTGCCCGCGAAAGGCAAAGGTCCCGAGTTCGAGTCTCGGTCGGGCACACAGTTTTAATCTGCCAGGAAGTTTCACATCTCAGAGGTCTTTCCAAAAAAAATTCCGAAACTTTTCTACACTTACCTTTTATTCATTGTGCATAGTATCCTTCAAAATACTCTACTCCACAATTGATACACCACTCCCAATGCCGTTTCCACTTCCGGAAGCAGTCATGGTACGCCTCTTATTAGATTGCGTGAAGCGCTATCTGAATTTTCTTTCATCTCGTCTATCATTGTAAAGCTTCGTCTTTTCAACACAGGTCTCATAACACGTACCGATAGTATCAACGATTAACAGTTTATCCCTGTGGCATGGATTCATGATGAACTAATTCTTCAAAGTCAAAGAAAACTATAAGCATGGCGCTGATATTTGACCTGACCTCACGAGCTTACTTAGGTCTTGGAGATCCTTTTCCGACCCACTGCGAAGAATGAACCTTGTTCTCAACATCATAACTGTCTCATCACCAGTTATGATTTTCTTAAGAAACATCTCTTTCTCATATGCGCAATACAAAAGCTCTGCACAGATATCAAGGCAAATGTCTTTCTGATCTTGCCTCATGAGCCGTGTCTTATGTTGGTGGCAACATAAGACATTCCAAGGATTTCATGACATGATCCAACTGAAATGTTATATTCTTCTGCAGTCTCTTGGACAGTCAGTCTTCGATTAACACACACAATTTCGTTGATGTTCCCGACCTGAGCGTCGTCAGTAGACATCAAAGAGCATCCTGAAGGAGGATCATCTTTAACTTCCATCTGGGCATTTTTGAACAGTGTGAACCATTTGTAACACTGAGTATAGCTTAGGCACTCATCACCATAGGCTTCCAGCATCACTTGGTGTGTCTCTGTAAAGGTTTTCTCGAGTTTCACACAAAATTTAATGCAGAAACATTGCTCCTCTAACTCTGCCATCTCAAAATTCACAAACTGTGCAACACAATGTCCTACTCAACACAACAATGAATATTATCTAACAGACACACAACAATTACACTTCCAGCAGTTACACATTAAACACAGGTGTGTGCAGGGACATTAACTGCATTTCGCGCCAACACCCCATCGGCACGAAATTGTGAATGTTCTGGAATTTTTTTGAATGTGTAGAATATCTAATGCAATAACCAAAAGATTCCTCCAGAGCTCACATATTTCTCATCTGCTGACTGACCGCACTTGAAAACAATAACAAGCAGAAAGCTTGCTGGAAATCCTGCATTCTACGCATGTGCACACACACCTCTTCTATTGCACAAGTGCAGATCCATGGCAGAATAGAATGGCTCATATTTCTCTCCAGTGGATAAACTGTTGGCTGAAATCACAGCTTCACTCGTTCTGTCACTAGGTAGCAGGCTGACCACACATGACTTGTTCATGTAATACTGGATTTATACTGTACAAATTTTATGGAGCAAGGGAGAAGGAATTTCATTTGTCCAACACAGAATCAGAAACAGCAGGAGAATATTAAAAATCACTACCTACAAAGAAGAATGTCTGTGGCCTTATAGGTGACTCACTGGCGGATTGCAGGGATCATAGGTATCATTTGTGAATTAAGTGAAATCACTGTAATCTTTAGCTATCACATAGACTGACAACTGCATACTGGTTTCCATCTACAGAAAAAACAGTAGCAATAGTGCTCATTTTCAATGGTCGATGTTTAGAAGACTGTCGGTACCCTAGGCATCACTCGGTACAAAGTAAGATACTGACTTAGTTGAATGCATATTTAGTTCATCTGAACTACTTATTTCAGTTCTAACCAAAGAGCATGAAAGTACTATTGTTTACAACCTGGATATTTTGGAATTTGTATACATATTTTGGAAGCTTTTGACCATGTATGTCTAGGATGAATTAAAATGTTGTATCAAATAAGACTGGAGTTTGATTTCATGATATTAATATGTAATGGAAACTGGCTTAATGTGTGGCAAAGTTTCCAACTGTTTATAAAACCTGTTAAACTTTTTCAAAGAACCTGGAAAATTATTTTCGTTCAAATAAAAAAAGCAACAAAATAAGTTCAACTGTTACAGAGACAGAACATTTTAATATTGTACGCAATTGAGAAATATCACCAGAAGTGTCATCTTCAGTGGCAACTTTCCCTTTCACAATATTGTTACATTCAATCTTGGATTTTTCCATTGTTCAATAAGGTTTTAAATATTTTTATGTACAGCACACAAACAGGTGTTGGAATACTAAATGTATTTATCATAGGTTTACATTCTACCAACTGCATTTGTGGAAAACAGGATATTTGTTACTAACAAATTTTTTCACTTTACTTTTCACTGCACCACCTATTTAATTGTTCACAATTCTTCGTCGATTACACTGAATATACTACCCACATTAACAGCTTACATACTCCAATACAAGTTTGAAATATAAAATGGTTCCATTTCGAGCATTTTTCGCTTGAAATGTGAAACTTTATCCTGGAATAAGATAGGAGTTTCTGATGCCACTTTTGAAGATTATACGAATCAAGGAATTTTAGAGGTAATCCTTTGCATAGATAAAGCAGTGAGGAAAAAGAAATTGTACATAAACTGCAGTTTGAGCCACAATGCATTTCCTTACAGCATAAAAGTCTGAGTAAACCATGTTATTTATGCACAATGAATTTCCTGTCCAACATAATTTCAACCTGCCACATTGAATTTAATTAATGAATAGTATGTTCCACACAAGTATTATGTGGCAATTGATGTACACTCTTTGACATAAAACTTGACCGGCGGCCGGCCGCTTCAGAGGCTAATTCCGCGCCGATCGCGACATGGGACAATAAAACTGGCCACCTCGCTATTTCTCTAAGTCCGGTAAGCTGCACAATCTGGCAACACTGTAGACTGCGGCACTTCCTGGAGGAAAACTTGTCCCATGATGGAGAAACTATAGGCTGGTTGCACCTGTGGTCTAGCGGTAGCGTGCGTTGTTTCTGTTCATAATGTCAGTGGATCGAGAGCAGCTGGCATAAAATATTTTTATAGCCTCTTCTGCCTGAATACTGAACACGTGAATGTAATAGTAGCGCAGATTCAATCTATTTCGCTTTCTGACACATCGATATCAAAATTTTGTCCAGTAACCATTTTGCGGCAGATTTCCTGCAGACTGTCCTCCTCTGGACGCCGTAATCGGCAAAGCTCCGGGATCCACTTGCTGGCTACCGGCAGTGGCCGTGGCGACAGCTGCGGCGTTGCACTCCCCCGTTCTTTATCGAAAGCGCCTGCTACCGCTCATCGCTTTTGATGATTTAAAACGCTTTATTATTAAATGTTGCTCCACAGATAATTTCTACGATTTCCATTCACACTCAAAAGAACGGAGACAGACGCCGTGATTAGTAAACGGGTATTATATTACATTAATCGGTGAGAGCGGAGTATGGCCCGAAATTAAGTTTATAGACTGGGACGAAATTAAACCACGTCATTACATTCGATCAATTAATAACTGCTTCATACCTCGTTTCTTTTCCTTTCAAAGTCAATTATTCGTGCAACTTTTGGCCAATATTCGGATGTTTTCGTCAAGCCAGAGTGAGCGTCTGTGGTGTAAAGTGTATTACAGTCTTGTTTCATTCTTTATGGTAAGTCTATGTGATAAATTGTGTGAATACCTTGCAACGCATGCTCTGTAGCAGTGCAGGAACACTGCACATTTGGTGTTCCATATATGGTTTCATGAACTATTTAACGTTGATCGGAAGTGATATATGACGAACAAAGCTCAAATTCGTATAGTTGACAGTCAATTTGAAGCTTTTCAGGAACCATTTTACAGTGAAGCATCTTGGCATTCGGAAAGCAGACATCCATGATATTAACATAATTTACTAAGTTGAAATTGCACGAAGATTGATGTGTAAAGGCGTTGTTCAGATTTCGTATAAGGAATTTTTACTAGCAGTTTGCAACTCCATTAATTAAAATTGAAAAGTTGTACTCAGCAGCTTTCATCAAGATTGGAACTGCAATCTCATATAGCCCAAGCATCGCAGCACACAAGGGAACCATTTTTTTTTTTTTCCCCCCCCCACTGAGCAAACGACACACTGCCGGCAACAAGCCCACGATAGTCATTGCGATATTGCCTGAGCCTCAAAACGCAACCTTAAACCCACAAACAGGTGTTATGTATGTGAAGAACGCCGTTCTTGGAGTCCAGAAATTAAATACACTTTATAGGTGTCTCATCTTACAGTGAATTATATCGTATGAGTCTTCGATGTGGAAAACGAATGTCAAGTGAATTTAGCGAAGTAATGCCGGGCTACACCCGGAAGTAAATGCTCTATCACAGTGTTGACAAATACTTGCTACGACGGTGCCAATTCTCGCCCCTCTTACGAGGCAGCTCTTCAGCGAAATGCTTGCCGTGATTCTCCGATACGGTTCTTCAGAGGGGAGACGCGCGTGCACGTTCGGTTTTCCTGCGGCGTTCTCCCCTGACAGTTTCTGACGTCGCCTTGTGGGCTATGTATACATTTGAGGCTTTCAATCATCATTAATCCAGAATGATACACGTTTCACCCTCCGGCGTGGAAGAAGGCTGTTGACGCTGACATATCATTTCAACGTTGGGAAAGCAAAACGGATGGTTCAGTGTTCCTCATTCAGCGTAAAGCATGTGAGATAATTTTCCGTAACGTTCGTAATCACCTCAAAATTCAATCGAAGTAAAAATACATCGGAAGCGTATTTGAACGGAATATAATGTAAGATATTAAACGCTTTGCTCCTCGATGTCGAATGTATCCACGTGCAATCTTTTGCAGCAACGTATAGAATGTCATGATTACCACGACAATGAAGAAATATGTTGGTAGGGATGGAAGCAAGAAGAGACTCAGTCAACAAATATTCGATTCCTCATGGCATTCATTTCATTTGACACATAAGAAGAGGTAAAACGGGATATTACTTTCGTTAACGCGAAAGATATACCAGACATATGGATAACGAGAAAGTATGCGTCTTCATACGTTTCCTCCTTGAAATCTGTATGCTCTATTATATACTAAGTAGCTTGATTATTGTTTCCGTAATGTTACGCTCTTGTTTGGCCCTTAAAGATGAACAGGTTCCAAATGCGTGTCTCTGCATGAAAGAAGTTGTTTGAACCCTTCCTGTATTGTTTGTGTTTTTTGCTTGGAATTCATGAAGCAGACCACTGTGCCTTCTCCCCTCGAGGGTTAGGTCTCAAAACTAAACCGTTTTTTATCCAATGGCATAATTTATTCAGACAACATCAGCACAAGACTATCAAAGTCATCCATTTACAGTTGCAACACTCTAACCAGCAGCTGACCGAAGGGTAATCCACGGTCATGGTCCGAAATTAGCAGCTCTCTGCTACTGTGGCAAAGTCCGTACTACATTTTCGATTCCGCAGCACCTGTTTATCTGGTAACGCTGTGTTAAAACAACAGGAATAGTTGCAGAGTTGTGCCAGCATATCTGTCCTCCATTGTCAACTTTATGTATCTCTTTTCTCCTGTAGCGTTGATCACGAGAAGTAGAAGTAAATGAGTGTATTCTGCATAACGTAACATTCAGTATTCCCTTCTTTCATAGCCACTCTTCATGTGCATCGATAGCAAATAGGGATGTGAAAACTCTTGCGAGTGAGAGAATGACAATAATAATCGTAACAAGAACAAGCAAATGATGAATGAAGTTTATTGCAATGCAGAACGAGAATGGCTGTGAAAATAAAAATCTATAAAAATAGGTTGATCATTGAGTTGGCACAATGCAAAATCTTCTTAGCATTTTGTTACTGAATTTAGTTCTGGATGTTTGCAGAAAAAAAGGAAAAGTCGATACTTCTCGCTAGTGTAATATAATGTGAACCTTAGAACACGACTCAAGCAGGTCTCCAAGTAGCTACCAAGGCAGTGCTGCAGTCTGTTCCCTGACACTGCTCTGATGACGGTTAATGCAGATAGTTCCGATTATGAAATACAAAACGTATTGCAGGTTACTTGTTAGGATCGTAACATTAAATTTGCGATGTAGATGGCACATGAACGTGACGACTATCCAGATTACTTATCAATAAAAAGACAATATTATTTGAATGGAGCAGGATTACTCAACATGAATTTTGAAATTGGGTTACTGACCGCACAGGTGCTAAACGTCGTCAAGAGTATACCAAGTCCCAATCGCACTAACAGTATGAAGCTCGCGGCTTTCACATTGCTATCTGCACCCTACTCCAGAGAGCCCTCGGAGGAGCTGCACTAAGTTGCCGATGTAATGGAAGACCTTCAAACCGATAACAGATCACATATTGAAAAATACAAGCGAATTCTCTTGCAGCTTAAGCTTATTGTAACTAATCTAAAATGATTGGAGAGCAACATTGTCCTATTCAAAAAAAGTAAAATGTTACACACTGTTGACGTCAAACGGACATTATATACGTCCCGTCTTGTGTCCTACTCATCTATAATATCCGGTGTACTATCAAAATGATTATATATAATGGATGCTAATGTAATGCATCGATACCAGATGGTGGGTTCACAACACTATTGATGCGAAAATAAAAAAGCAGTTCGCAAAAGCGCAGCTGTACTTTTTCGTACGTTTTCACCTCCAGATCTACCACAGATAATGTATACTGACAAACTTAGTCATTGTCCCTGTAGTTTTTTCCCTCTTGTTTCAGACCAAGTTGATTAAAAAAAGTACAAATTCGTGACTCTTACAGATGCTTCGAATCTGTTCAGTAATTTTGTCAGTAATTTTGATGTGACTTAAGATCAGTTAGGTCTACGATCATGGCAACCTCTGCGATCTTGTTAGGACACACTTACATGTGACAGGTATCACCTGATTTAAAATTTACTGAAAGGAATTGATACATCGTTTGCAGCAAACCTGGAACAGCTTTCGGAGGCAACTACCATTTTATAAAGTCACTACAACTACGCTGCCAAGGAATTCCAGCATAAACACTCTCATTGCCACAATCGCGGCTGCAGTATATAACTGATAAACTCGCAAAATGAAAGATGAGACAAGGGGTGGCTTCTGCATGAAATGACCTTGTATTCACAAAATATTCAGAATATTTCATAGAGAAGACAAGAAAACGTCAGGCGAATTTAGCAGAATAAATCTGTCCCACAGCTGCAAATCATTGTTATGCCTACAGGATTGCCAAGTGATGCCTACAACGTTGCAGTCAGGACCACGCTGACAGCAAGAAGAACGTGTTTTCGTAGCCTGAATATTTCATGATAGGATCCAGACATCCAATCTGTCGCGAGAGATTCTGCTCTCCAAATTTTTGGCCATGTGCCTACAATTTAGTAATAACCCTCTGATGGCTATTCCCATTGATGTGATTCGGATGACGAGAAAGCCCTGCTATGGGTTATCTATATGTTTACTGAAAGCAAGCGACATTACATAATAGCAGGAAGCCTGTCATATACTTTCAGATAATGTTTCCTGAACCTCAGACATATATCATTTTAGCATCCTTACCCCATCAAAAAGGATTTCTTGTTATTGCATTTGACATACAAGTTACAACTGAAGGCCTCAGGTGTCTTGCTTCCCACATAGCAAACAATGGTTACCACTCTCACTGTCGCATGTCATACCCTAATTCCTTCAGCATCATCTGGTTTAGTTTCGACTACAGTTCGTTCTCCTTAGAAATATGTCCATATTTCAAAAAGTATAAGTATCATCTCTATGTAATGTTCACTGCGGGGTTACTCAAGAAGCTTTTCGAATAGAAGCGAAAATCGCTTAGCGGATGAGAACTTTACTTCGTGGTACACCTCAGAACGAAAGAAACAAAATAACAGGAAGAGCAGCAGGCTCTTCATACTGAGCGTGGGCACTGTCAACGCAGCGCCCTTAATTTGGCCATATTCCTCCGAATTTACTTCCCGATAACCCAAAGGCGCTGTCACTACAAAAATATCAGCATATTCACACAGGAATTACTATCCGCATGTAATTGCTAGAATACCTTGCTACGTCAGGTATCAGGTATGTGTTATCAGACGCTCGATCTGAGCTGTTAATTTTTATTGAATCAACCTGCTGTGTTAAGGAAATTGATCAGAGTAACTGAATGAGTTTATTATTTTGATATAATGTATGAAAACCCACTTTTCCCACTTATCGTATCCTAAATATACGTCGACTGGGTTGAGAGGACGGCCGGCGAGGCCGTGCGGTTCTAGGCGCTTCAGTCTGGAACCGCGTGACCGCTACGGTCGCAGGTTCGAATCCTGCCTCGGGCATGGATGTGTGTGATGTCCTTAGGTTAGTTAGGTGTAAGTAGTTCTAGGTTCTAGGGGACTGGTAACCTGAGAAGTTACGTCCCATAGTGCTCAGAGCCATTTGAACCATTTGTGAGTGCTCGGAACCATTAGTTTATAAGTAGGAATGTGTTGATTTACCATAATTTTTTAGTAATGGTCAATTTCAATTCATGATTTTGGTTAGTTTGTATCAAAATCTGATCTGGAAGTGCAGGAACATATTAACTCGTGGCTTCAACTAATCGAGCTGCTACGAGAAATTCATGGTAGAAAGTAATGTTCTTAATTTTGATCTGAAAAAATTAATTTTCAAAGAAGCCATTTGTAGCTTGCATGTGTTTCAATTTGTATTTTGACGGGTTTCTGAAATTCATGGATGAAGGAAAGGTTGCTAATTTAATATGAAAGAATAAGAAGTCACGTTTTGTGAAATGAGTCAGTAGAAATTTACGTGTGAAGCTGATTTTTAGAACAACAGGATTTGAAAGATACGTGGGAATCAGTGAGACCGGTTTCCTGAATTAAATAAAGGGGAACCAGCATAACAGTAATTCGTGTAGCCATGCTATGCAATCTATACACGAACTGTAAGTATTGTGAAAAGTTCTGTGTGTGTATTTATGTATCTTTTGGAAGGGAGGTTTTGGATGGTATATTATTTAATGGTCTCGAGATATTATTAGGAAATCAGTCTAAGTAACTTGTGGAGGTTTTTTTTTTCAGTTGGAATAACGTGCCGCGCACGAATATGAGCAGAACGTAAATTTCAGAATCGCGACCGCGCGAACTTTCCAACCACGCGAGACTTAGTTAACATCGAGGCACATCGATAAGTGAGAGGTGTTTTTGGGATGAGACAGTGATTGAAGAAGTTACAGAATTTTTCTAGAACTAGTCCGTGTTGAGATACGATCATTGCTTTGTCCAATGGTAATAAGAGTAATAGTGTGTGGCTGTGACATTATGAATCAAGCATTGTGGGCTATCCTTCGTTCCTTCCTGTAGGTGAGACAATGGTTATCTTCGTAAGAAACCATAGGAAGTAGAAATATCTTTATATGAGCTGTTACAAGATCATCTGTTAGGGAATTTAATCCTGCATGTTACTGGTAATACCGTTATTATGTTTTGAGAGATGAAAGTAAGACAGAATGAAACGAAATAGATTGTAGAACGGAGGAGGAGTTGTTATGCAGGTCCAGTTACGATTCCGGTTACTTACGCTTTTTCTTTAAACACCGTCAGATGATTAACAGTGTACCAAATTTGGGGTTAATACTACAAAATCAAACATTTATCCGTTGTGCATACATTTGTTTATTTATTTCCTTGAGTAAAGAATTTAATTAGTAGTTGCTATGTGGAAGAATCACGCAGTGACACATTTAATGAGAATACACAGGGACCATTTAGCTTTAGTAGGTTTCCGGAACACTTTAGGACCACGCAACTGGTTTGACCTTTATTTTTCTTTCAGTACCCTACCCATCCTCCCTCGTTTTCTATAATTGCTCGAAGGCGTCTGGGAAGTGATAAGGCTAAATTCCTCGAGAGGTTGAGATGATCATTGATCTCCCACCATGTATTCTCTATATTTTCCTACAGAGTTTCCGAATTCCTTGACCCAGGTGGTAACGACCTCGTAACCTCCGCCCACATATTTTCAATGGGGTTGAGGTCTGGTGATTTTGGCACGAAAGGAAGAAGTTTTATTCTCTGCTGATCTTGGAACCAGTTCTGGACTGCTAGGCTATTATGAATCGGGCTATGATCCTGTAAAGAAATGATCATCCATTAATTTCGAAATTCAGTACTTCTAATACTATGAATACTTAATTTCCATACTGTGAAAAAATTCGACAACTGCAATGGCTGTGTAGTCTAAGCTACAGGTCTATAAATCATTCGGAGGATTCCACAGTCCAAAATACTTTGCTGATAGCTGTTGACAAAAACCTATGCTGACAAGGGGAGGGTGCTGGGACGGAGATCAGGATACAGAGCGAATGGTAATACAGTTTAAGGCGCCAGTTATAACACACAGGTAGGCCTTCTTTCGGAATATGGTTCAAATGGCTCTGAGCACTATGGGACTTAATATCTGAGGTCATCAGTCCCCTAGAACTTAGAACTACTTAAACCTAACGAATCTAAGGACACCACACACATCCATGCCCGAGGCAGGATTCGAACCTGCGACCGTAGCAGTCGCGCGGTTCCAGACTGAAGCGCCTAGAACCGCGAGACCACTCCTATACTTTGGTAATGATGAGGTCGAGTGTAGGTTGTTCAATACAGTGCAGCAGTCTGTTGAACTGTTAGACTCGTTGCATGGTTGTAAAGCTAATCTGCTTCGCTTATTCAAAACGATTGATTGCCTTCACTATAGAATTCTTTCTTCTGTACATCCACTGTCAAAGATATATAGAAGAAAAAAATCTGTTTTATAGTGAGATATTCTCTACGGACTTTACACGTGCTCGTTCGCTCAATGTGTTGCATTTACGGAAGGCGGCCGTGGCCGTTGACGTCACCTGTTCACACCTCGTGCCAACGCGGCCCCGCGCTCGGAGTAAACGCCTGCAGTTGAGGTAAATGGCTGATTTCAGGAATGTTAATAAAATAATCTTCCCTTCATATTAGTGAGAACTAAATATCACTACGAGTACGTATCTTTATGTAATGCTCATTGCTCAAGAACAATTCGTGTATGCAACGTTGCTGTTATGACTAAGATCAAGAAATCTGCAAATCGTAACACAATTCATATATTTGCATGCACCTACGGAATATTAAACATGAAAACAGTTTGTTTCTTTGTCATATAATTTTTAATCAAGGCAATGCGGGCAGTTGCCAGCTGATATCAAAACTGAATGTAAAGGATGAATAATGAAAAAGATATACAAGAAACAAATCTCGAACCCATGAACAACTGTGTACTATCCCGGAAACGTGCTGATCTGGCTATCACACAATTTCAAAGGATGAGAAAACCATCCTGTCCACTTTTCGGGGACGATATTTCCTGACAGAAAGCACACTAGGGTGAGCGGCTTTAGGTTGAGACACAAGGAACCTCAAACTACGTCACCAGTACGTTCACTCTCCGATTCCTAGCCCCGTCACCACGCACTTCCAATGTCAAAGTGGCTGGCAGAAACCAGCGCGAACGACCTGGGATTTGGTGATACAGGCCTCGTCTCTCCTGTTTGACAGATGTGTTATCATTCACCCATGCCAGGAGGTGAGGAAATGCACTTACGAAGACGTTGAACACATTTTAATTTTACATGTGGACTTTACTGCGCAGTTATATTCTAAGTTACGAGAAGTGACCTGGAGAAAAAGAGTGTATACCTTGGGGGAAATGTTATAGATCATGACTGTAATGTTAGTAAAGTACTGTAAAGTATATTTTATCTCATGCTTAACTTTAAGAGAAAAATCAGTCAAGGCAGTCAACAGTGAAAAGTACAGCATGCCTCCAAGAAACGTACGAATATTGTACTATTTTAATAAAAGGAAATATAGATCGGTTTATTGGGGCAGGCCAATTCGGGAACAAAGTAAGAACAACCAAATCAGTTACAGGTTCGTATGTGCTGCTAGTTAAAAGAGAAGAAATGAACCGATAAAGAAATAATGCCTTCATTGATTTAGGAATGGTTCGAAATGGAAGGTATAATTTTACTATTATAAAAAACTGGCCTGGATTGAGTTGATTAGCTCAATAATCAATACAAATGGAATAAAATGGGAATATGACGTCTGGAAATGAGTAAGCGAGGACGTCCTTTGTCTACATATCTGCTTCGAATATAGGGTATTAAAAACAAGAAATCCATATTTCGAGAGCTTATAGGATGGACAGAAATAAGACAAACATATTCAGTAAACAAGAGCAATGAGTCTGAAATGATTATCTTAAGAGCAATGAGCACTTCCTCACCTTTACCACTGTGAAAAACATCTGTCTTTCTACTTAAAACACTTTTCTTGTACAGAAGAAGTGCGTGTAGCTCTTACGATATGCAGTTTGTCTTGTTTTAGTCCATACTACCGACTCGCAAAGTATGGAAAACCACTTTCCTTAACACCGTGTATATATATTACAGAAGCTATACAAACAACGGAACAGTGAACATTGAAAGTTAAATTCAATTGTGAAACGATACGCTGCATCACATTTGTTAACAATTTCCTAATCATTCCAGATTTAGAAACAAAATGAACAACATTTTGCAGGTATTACCCGAAAATCGAGAAGATAATAACACTGGAATGTAAGAACAACCACCAATGGTAATGGCAATGAGAAAAAGTAATAAACATAGGAACACAGCAATAAAAACTGATGGCATTAAAAGTATAGCACTTCAGCCACGCCAGGACCAGAATGAGAGAGAAATAGATGCTTAACAAAAGTAAAGCGAATAAAAGTGCTAGCAAACCATTTATGTTTACGAATAATATTCTTTCAAGTAAACATACAAGTGATAGAAACATAGAAACACACTGCAAAATGGACGATGTGGAGTACTCTTTTCTTTGGAAGTGAAAGACTGAATCTGAAAAAATAAAGTATAATCCGCCTACAGGTAACAGGATACTGAATGTTGTGGAAAATGACCAAAACAAGGTAGACGGAGATAGAAACGAATCGCAGAGTCGTGTAAGAAGTAACTGTGGAGAGAAGCCTAAGAAGAGAAAAGGTAAGTAGGAAAATTTATGTATATCAGTTTTTTATACACGGCGTCTTCCTTACACATACAATTATCGAACGAGGCACTAAGAAAGAGACTAAGATGATGCCCGGGAAAGCTATATTTCACGGCCATCAATATCAAATCAAGGTGGAGATATCAAAATTATACGTCGGACAAAGTAGATTAGTCGCTTCGATAAGAAGTAGAGCCTATCAAAGTAATGAATAAATCGTAGGAGAAACCGGAAATACTCTTAATTGTTCCACACGTCCACTGTTCACACCTGCAGAAGATATATTTCACCGTCTGGGTACAGCATTTCAGCACTCGGCTTCATAATGGCATTCAGTATGTTAATGTAGGCCTCTCCGTTGAGAATTCCTTCTATTCTCCAGAGAGGACCTGCCCCACGAGCCGAAATATAGCCCCATACAGCTACAGAGAACCGTCCACTTCTTTGTCTTTCGTTAATATACATTGGCTGGAAACGTTGTCCTCGTGGGCGGTATACCTAACGCAAAAAACATTTGCGTGTTAATGCAAATATTCACAAATTCAGGGGTTACAATTACTTATCAGATGAGGGATGAACTACTAAAATCATGATATAGGGAACTGTTTATATTTATTATTTTGTGCTTACTACAAATGTAATGTCACTAACAGCATAAACTAATAACTTTATAGAGAAAATTTCATGTCTCACCTGAACAGGGGCGTCGCTACAGGAAGAAAATATTTTTTCATCCGAAAAGATGACTCTGCTCCAGTCAAAGTCGATATGTTGTGCGGCAAAAGCCATGCGGTCAATCCTCTGATAGTCGGTCAATGACTGCTTTACAGCAGCTCTCCGACAATATAATCCGGCGTCTTTCAGTCTCCTCGCAACAGTCTTTCCGCTGCCGGGAAACTGAGATAGCTCTTTCAGGCCACGGCAACTGAGGAATGGATTAGCACGTATATTCTCCAAAACACGATGATCATCTGCTGCAGTAGACACACGGCGCCGGCCACTTCCTCTTTTCCGCCCTATATAGCCCCTTTCCTGGTAGTCTCTCCACCAGCGTCTAGCTGTTCTTGCCGGTCCTCCACACTTTTCTCCAGCTTCTGATGCCGAGTAGTTGCCATGCTCAATCAGTGCAACCACGCGCACCCTACTCTCTCGATTCCACTGCGACTGCATTGCGACTGTCACCCTTGTGACGTTACCATGCATTTTATAGAGAGAACCATTTACAATTCAGTGGAGAAACAACGACTGACAAAATAAAAGAATATCTTTTTTCAGTTATCTGACACACAAAAATATAAACTTCGTTAAAATGCTTTGTCGTTTCTTTCTTAACAGTGATTCTTGACAATCATTAGGCAAAATATTAAACGATGCTGTTGTTCATTTAAGTCAGCCCACAAATAAGCAATGAAAGATAAATTAAGGTTTCTGTCCCACTTATAATATCCATGTAATCTATTTGACTTATTACTTGAGTAACATGTTGAAAAAACACTGCGCCCTCTTGACACTGCCACTCGCAGCATGTGACGTCATGAGCAGTGGGCCCAGACACGTGGTGTTTGTGTTGACGAAACAGGAACGCTGCTGCAGCCACCGTGGTGTGAAAATAGCAGTCGGTCTTGACCATGATCACATCACTCGACTACCCAGAAACTGACTCCCATTCTCAAATCCAACGAAACTAGTGAAATCTGCGTTACGCGACTTTTCATCATGACAAAAACACCCTTCCCGTACGCTACCAGACTCGAAAGCATTCAGTAAATGAATTTTTCGAAATGTATATAAATCACTTCTGTATCTTGTGACGTAAAACATGGGCATTGATACTGCCCACAGTGCTGCTACCAGCAGGCCCTTCTTCAGAAGTGGTCTTTTGTATTTTCGAATCGCTGCTCAATTTGATGCTCTAAAGCAAGCCAGAGCTTTATGGGTGTCCAACTTACGGTGTGACTAACACACGATATAACGCTTTAGGAATTATCTGAGGCCGGAAACAATGAAAAAATGTGCGTCATCAAGGAATGGGCTGAAATTAAAATCAGTGATGGTCGCAAGCGAAACGTTACCTAACGTGACCAGGTATTCTATCAATTACACGTCGGAAGGAGCTCCCATATGAGTACACTGATGCTTTTGTATCAAGATCACATTTTGTTCTATCAGGAACTAAATTCGATTGAAACTGGTCCAACTTCACGGCACTACATCAAACCCTCCGGACGCTCGCTATGGTCAACTTGCTCCTCTTAATATTATTTTGTTTCACTCGGTCTGGAGTGTGCTGCAAATTGAAAGGCTCGTTCAGCGGTTCTGAGCACTTTTATAAGCACAATTTTTTGATTGCATCACGGTAAACATTGCATGTAGATGTTATTTCTCTTTCCTTGATGTATAGCCTTTAATAAAAGGGTAATGAGCAGCAGTAAAATTACGTAAGGCTATGCAGAATGTATTAGGTCAGGAAATGAGACGGTGGTAGTCGTACGCGTGGTTTCCCATGTGGGCAGCAAAATAACTGCTGTGCAGAAGTAAGAAGGATATGAAATGTTGTCTGGAAATAGAAACAATAGCTTTATTGAAAAATAAAATCTGCTACATCCAAAAATGAATTCAAATATCAAGGCGTATACTCCGAAAGTATTTCTCTCCGTTTCTGCTGTTATTTGATGATGTAGGTAAGCACGAACAGTGGTAATACATGGGCTTTAACCATGATACGAGTCACAGACGTGGGAATATTACTCAAAGGGTTAACAATTAGGTTTTCTGCTCTTTTTAGACATGTAGGCATACCTGTCATTCGGACTGCAATGCATCCGCATCCGTTCGTGAAGAATTCCTGCTAAGGAAACGGAATCTTCTTGCCACTAACGTAGTCAAGGACTCACAACGTCGTACACCTTTGTTGGCAACTGTGTTAGTATGAGAATGATTTGCGGTTGTGGGGCTACATTGTATCTGCTACATCCATTTAATATTTTCTTGTCATCTCGATCAAATATTGTCAATAATTATCACAGAAGGAGTGGTTTTGAGTTAGGAAACGTATTTCAGTTCAAAATGGTCGCTTCATGCGAAAGGTGGTCGTACTCTTCATGTTTCACGTTGGGAGCTGTATACGTCAGCTACGATTATGGTAAGGGCAGTATTTACTACTGTGCGAACAAGGCACTGCTGCAGTAAAGTGCTCAAATTGTGTAACCATAGCTGCTTTTTTTTTCATTAGTTCCAGTTGTTCTGCAGAAGCTTGATCTTATCAATTCCTTCCGCTAGTGCTCTTTTTTAAGTTCTAATGACTAAAGGACCAAACTGCTAGGGTCAACAGTCCCTAGACGTAGAAACTACTTACACTAACTTTAACTTATTCGAAGGACAACACACACATTCATGCCCGGGGGAGGACCCGAACCTCCGGCAGAAGCGGCCGTGAAATCTGTAACACGTCGCACTCGACCGCGCGGCCACACCGCGCGGCAACTACTATTCTAAAGGTCAAAACTGAGAGACTATTCTTAGCCCTCCGTATCGTATGTGTTTCGAAAACCTCTCAGGATTTGCGACAGTAGTATTCTTCGCGAATGCCAATCTACAACAACAACCAAACAAGCCCAAGTCCCTGAAGAGACTAGAATTATCTGTCAGGGACCCGAATTTGTGTTGTTTACATCATCTTGGTGTCAAACAAGACGGTAACAGTCACTGAAGCAATACACGAGGTTATTATTGATGTGCCCGCAGCTCGTGGTCGTGCGGTAGCGTTCTTGCTACCCGCGCCCGGGTTCCCGGGTTCGATTCCCGGCGGGGTAAGGGATTTTCTCTGCCTCGTGATGGCTGGGTGTTGTGTGATGTCCTTAGGTTAGTTAGGTTTAAGTAGTTCTAAGTTCTAGGGGACTGATGACCTTAGAAGTTAAGTCCCATAGTGCTCAGAGCCATTTGAACCATTTGAACTATTTAACACAAAATGACATTAAAAATTTAAGTTATTCACAAGCAGCTAGTTGAGAATATGTATTAACATTAAATGACACGACGAACCGTCTTGTTCTGCATTTGGATTCAAACCCAGCTCATGCAGACTAAGCAAAGATTTCGTGACTGACGGACACTAACAGTCATTCCTGATTAGGCATACAGAGAGTGATATACCTCGATTTTAGACAGTATCAGTTAGCAAATATCAACTTTAAATTGCATAACGCAAACATTTTTAACAGACGCGAATTCCTACCCAGCATCTATTGTCCCTGTTAACGAACGACGAGAGATGTTAAATATTCCTTCTTCACAAGTAACTTACTTGAAATGCCGTGGGGTAAAGCTGTGTGTTGGACACGGATTCGAATCCGGAACCTAATCGGATTGCTATCGAAGCACAGTCAAATGTGACATATCGGAATTTTGCGGCAGTAGCTAGATGTTTTAACTGAAATGACGAGACGAAACATTAATTTTTTCCTTCCCAGGACTCCAACCCGGCACCTATCGCTGTTATATTCTAGAGAAAACGAACGTTAAATATAGGTTTGTTGCACCAGCAGTGACATGTGAGCATGTTTGAATTGAAATAATATGACGAAGAGTTCAGCGCTCACTGGGAATAGAGCCCCACACATATCGTTGTTGACTACACACAAAGATAAGTCAGCTACCGAATTGTTCTCCACCAGCTGCTCAGAATAGCATCTTGAACGTACAGTCATCTCGCAAATAGTTCTGTGTCTCACTGGGAGTTAAAAACGTCAGATATCGTTAGTGTTGACAGCGAATGAAAATACATTAAAAATCAAAATTATTATCCACCAGCAGATAGGTGTTCTCATGATAGAGCTTGATAATACATAATTAAATCTTTAGTGCCGGCCAGGATTCGATCCCATTCACACGTAATATGTGAAGGTGTTGAGGAATCTGCAGTTTTGGACAAACAACAAATTGTAACCGAGCTGTATTGCCACGAAGGGATCAAATTCCGCGTTAAGGGCGGTCTGAGTTGCATTCCCAGTTCAGAACCAATTTTATCGACATACAGAAGCTCAAATAAAAGATGGAATAAGTGTCCTGTGACCATACATAGCGTTTGTGTCGTCACTTGAAATAAATAACTAGTATAAGAAAGGTTACTGGTGATAGAGTTTCTACATGTCGCCACTCCAGACTTTATTGTGGTTCAACCTACCGTCTACTTGGTAAAGAAGGAATATCATCTTTAATGTGAATTTTCAGACCACGCAGCCATTATATCTCCTTCACTTGGTGTAGCCAGGAGAGAATGGAATCTGTCTCTCCCTATCTAAAATCATTGACAGAAGTGGGAATCGAACCCAGACCATAGGTATAACAACCTACCATCCGTCCAACAGACCACGAAATCCCCTTCTCTGCGAGTCATTTTTCTATCGTAACGCAGTTGCGCCACACTGGATGAGAATTCTGACACACAGGCTCCCTGTAGTAATTTGCAGCATGTTCAGTAAATTCATTTACCTGGTTGACCGAATCACCATGAACTAGCTGCCTCGGCTACCCAGTGCATACATTCGACTATTTTGTAATCACAGAAATAAAATCACGTAACTGCCACCTACACACAACTGCCAACAGTGTAGGATGCAGAAGTTTAAATAGGAAGTGTTCCTTTCCACTTGAGCTATTCTATTGCGCTATCTGTTACTAGAAAACGTCGCTCAGTCCAAAAGAAAAGCTGTAACTGTTTGTCTCTCAGAAGTCAAGACCTGGCCATATGCATAATCTCACAGTGCTGTGGAATCCAAAAGTTCTGGAGGAATAGTTGCCGAGCTCTGGAGCTGTTGTAGCTACGTGTCAGCTTGTAGCATAGATAAGATGTCGCGAGTTTGAATACATTCAGTGCCACATTTAATAAAACGCAATTCTGCTCTCTGCTGAAGTTATCAGTCTAATGGAACTTTGAACTTAATTCCCTTCACTTCTCAACCCAAAGTAGTCGCATGTGGAAAAAGGACTAACTACTGTGACATTTTGTTCTGTTCAGGTTTAATAGACAGCAGACAGCAGATGCATCTCGAAGATGTGTAGGGAGAGCGCATCGTGCCATAATATGTCAGAAAAGTATTTTCTACATTAGCTGTCGTGTGGTAGTGATATTTTATTCTTCTTCAAACTTTGACAGCTTTAACTCAGAACAAGTTTTCTACATGCATGTAATCAATAAACTGCATGTGCATTGTCAGACTGTCATAGGTAACATCAGAGAATTCGCATATATCGTTGATGATTAATTTCTCTCTCATGTTTACTATTGTTTTAACAACACTAAAGGAAACCTTACGAAAATTGTGCACTGTATTATAAGAAATGAAATAAAACTAACCATGATAACCTTACGACGAAAGTATCTGTACACAAGCATGCCTCTATCGACACGAATTAGTAAAATACTACTCACTTAGATTTTGATTGGGTCTGTGTTTAATTGGTATGCTGTGTCATACTCAAGAGGTATGCAAATGTGGCATTTCATAAATATAGTTACGTATTCCTAGAAACCCAAAATTCGCTTGTCAGCAGCGGAAAGAGGCGTTACCTGTTGTGCAGCATTGTAAGTTTTTCAACATTGCACTATGAGCTGAAAGCGTTTTCTTGCGATTTCCTTATTGATGTTTGATCTGACTGCTTGTAGCTCTTTCACAGAAGGGATAAAAACGTTACAGTCAGTGAGACTGGAACTGCGAACCGTAACAGACGCTGTTTCACAGGTCAGCACGTTACCACAGAGCTGGCGAGGAGGTACGAGTCTCAGCTTCCTATTTCGAGGGCAATAGTAACTAGAACTCGTAAACCGCTATTTAAAGGTCGAGATCAGTTGCGATTTCCACCTTCAACGACTTTCCTGGGCTGAAAACCGTAAATTTTCAATCTTTTGTTACCCTTCAAGCGATAATAACTCAGATTATTCAATGGAAATGACAGGTAAAATCAAGTGAACATTGAGGCTTAATTCCGTGCACACCAGGAAGTAACTCGTCGATCACAGAGTTGCCAAACATACGTTGCCTTGTTGCCAAATCTCAGTTACAGTACCAGCAGGAAGAAGACGAACCGATGTGATCCTACAGCGGTCTGGGAAGTGACCATAGCTGGTGTCTCCAAGTCGCGGCTGCTACGGCCTGGAATACGTAATGCGTCTGATTCGCTTTCTGTAACTAGGTTTAGGGCCTGGAGCGTAGTTACTAATAATACTCAGAACTGACTGCAAACTGAGCATCATAAATCAGTAACTCTCATTGTTGTTTTTATATTTCTTTCGTAAGTGTACTCAAAACTAAGAAAGTCATTCACAGGCGTTTTCGTGCCTCGCCGATAGTCGAGCACAACAAACAAACAAATAAAAAAAAAAAGAATGTGTGTGTGTGTGTGTGTGTGTGTGTGTGTGTGTGTGTGAGAGAGAGAGAGAAAGAGAGAGAGAGAGAGAGAGAGAGAGAGAGAGGGGCGGGGAGGGAGGGAAATAAAAAGCAATGAGAGAGAGAGTAAAAAATTGTTGTAAAGAAATTGAATCATGGTATTTAAAGAACTTTTTCATTAAAATGACACGTTCCACATCATTACGAAATGTCGTATTCATGATCTATTGAACAAGAGGTAATCTAATCTAATCTAATCACATCATATTGATGACTAGCCATGAAGAGTCATGAATTACCGAAAGTTTTGCCAATACCAGTAACCAAATCTAAACTTGAAAATAAAAGACGACAATTTTTGTAATAAACTGTGACTCCTATCAAGACCCTTTCGTCCCTGTTATCTAACCACGAAAGATGTCTGATATACCTCCATTCTGAAGTAACAAAGTGTGCATGCATTTAAAGATGAAGTGCATGATGTGAAGTTCTGTGACGGAGATACGAACCCAACACGTAATCCGATTGTTAACTAAGAAAAATCAAATGTTACGTATCGGTTTTTCTTACGAGCCGCTAGGTGTCTGAATCTAAAATAAGGATACAAACTTTTGTGCCTAAGCGACAATCGAACTGCACACCTACCGTGCATCCACGAATATAGCATAAGTATCAGTTGCTTACTCATGAACAGTAAGATGTGTGCGTGTTTGACCAGAAATAACGACACCTGTTGCGATTGTTGGCAACACATGAACAGACATTGAAATTGCGCGTTAATTTTCACTAGCAGGTCGGTGTGCACTTGATAAAGCTAGAAATGAAATTATGAATATTTTTGTACTGGATCAGGTTTCAGACCCACATACTTACCTTTGGAGACCTAGAGAAGATTGCAGTCTTGGGAAAAGGAACGAAATGACTGAACTATACTGTTCCGAGAGATTCAGATCCTCGAAAGAGGAGATACGAATTCGAATCACAGTCCAGCACCAAATTTTTAAACGTCTCTAGTTCAATCAAGTACAAGTAAAATAAGAGCCCTGTCCCTTTAAATGGCTATCGGTTCATTAAATAAAATAAAATTTGCTAATGTAAGTAAGCTTACTGGTGACTGTATTTCTGTTTACCATGATTTCCGCTGTGTCATTTCCCAACGTAAACCGGCTCTGCCCAGTCGGTAATGAAGGAACGTGATGTTTAAGGCGGATTCTGGATTATAACGTCTTTCTCTTGAGGTTACCAGAGGTAAAATAAATATGTTTGTGCCTCTTAAAAGTAAATGCCTGAACCCACACATTGCACCTGTGATAGCTCGTTCCACCAGACCATTGTGGTCACATTATCCAGCCCCAGGAGTGTGCTGTAACGGATGATGTGCTTAGCTTACAAAATTAGTCACGGTGGAAAAAATGCGAGTCTATTAAATGGTCAAGTAGAAGCAAGCTTCTGACGCAGAGATTATGCTATTCTCATGTCAGCAGGATGTAAAGACTCTTCTAGGCATCATAGGCTGGATGTGAAGCCATTTTGATTTTTCACAAATTCAGCAAATTTCGTAGTTCTAGAAAATCCACTGTGAAGTGTGAAGTTGCCGGATAATTCGATTATTACTGTTATTATTAATATCATTTTATTCATACCGCTGCTGGAACACGACCGTAGTCTTGAGGTAAAACGCGAGACCAGCTAATATGACGTCTGGCGACCGAAAGCACATATCGACAAAATTTTTATCGCCCCTTTCCTCTCGGTGCTGAAGCTATGAGTGTAATACAAGCGAATCTACAATATCATATTAGCTGGTCTCGCGTTTTACCTCACGACTACGGTCGTAGTCAAGAGTAATGTACTAAGACTGGAGTCAAGACTTCCTCTGGGAAGTGCCGCAGTCTACATGTTGCCAGATCGAGCATATTGCCAGACATAGAATTCTGAGAGGAGCATGACTGTATTGTCCACCTTACGTGAACGACTCGGCGGTCAATTTTTTGGTCTGAGACTGTATCTACAACACATATTGTACGCTTAAGACCCAGAAGAATTTAAAACAAAATGTATTTTTTAAGAGAGCAACGTTAACCATACCGTTCGAAGTATTCATAGTATTGTATACGTCTGTGTAAACGCCTTCCAATGACCACTCAAGAAAGACAAGGATACACAGTCTAGCTTCAATATTATAAATACGCCTCAGTTTGTGGATGGACTCAGACTTAGGTTGATAATAATTTTGAAAATTTAGCAGCCCTGTACCCATTGGTGTTAAACTCGTTTTCAACCAATGATTCCCACAGCTACAGGGATACTACTTGTGATACCTCTTAGACAGAATACTTAAGCAGTGTTATCAGACGAAAAGATCAACCTGACACAAACTGTGGGAAGTTTGTTTTACAACTTTCGTACCTGGATATTCAGCTTTTTCCTATTTGAGATATCTGTGAACGTTGCTGCTTAAGACAATTTAAGCAGAAACTAAATTCCCTCAGCTTCGACAATGTTTAAAGAAATCGTCTTATCGGCACTAAATCGTGGTTTGTGAATTGTTTACCGGCCGTACTCTTCCGTATTTTGCCTTTTGGAAGGCGAAAGCTTACTGACAAATTTCACACAGAAATTACTGTTACAGTGTAGTTATGGAGCCAAATGAGTGAATTGCGTATTTTCCGGTGAGAAAGAGCACTGGCAAACAGTCTTCGCTACATTAGGTTATTTAAACTGGTGTCACTCTGAGCTAGACTTTATGGTCAGCGACTAAGTGTAAGGTCAACGTTTCGGATGCGAGTTTGCGACTGCGAAATACTTTCCTACATTATAGAAGCGAATATTAAATTTGAACTAATATTGCGAAAATTTTGTACTTGGACAGCTTAGAATGAAAATACTTCTCTTTATTGCAAAGGGAAACAATAGATTTTCTAAAACACTGTCTGTCATACACTACTTGAAACAGGTCATGTCGACCACATCATGTGGAAGAACTAACAGCAACGTATATCGGAAGGCAGTAAGATCACTTGCCTTTTGGTTTGTCAGTAATCGATAGCCATTTCTAGGCGAAAGTAAATGAAGAAAGGCAGTGCGATTTTGTTACCACGTAACGTCTTCGTCAATTACTTTAGTTTTAATGTAATCTATGACTAATTGCTGGTGTTTGATATTAACATGAAAAGGATTCCGTAGACAGGGAAAGAAACTGTTCATGGGAAACTATTTCTATAGTGACCAAAAGGCATTAAATGATGTTCAAGCACTTGAGTTCCAGCAGCGGTATAATTAAAATGATATTAATAATAACAGTAATAATCGAATTATCCGGCAACTTCACACTTCACAGTGGATTTTCGCGAACTAAGAAATTTGCTGAATTTGTGAAAAATCAAAATGGCTTCACATCCTGCCTATGATGCCTAGAAGAGTCTTTACATCCTGCTGACATGAGAATAGCATAATCTCTGCGTCAGAGGCTTGCTTCTACTTGACCATTTAATAGACTCGCATTTTTTCCACCGTGACTAATTTTGTAAGCTAAGCACATCATCCGTTACAGCACACTCCTGGGGCTGGGTAATGTGACCACAATGGTCTGGTGGAACGAGCTATCACAGGTGCAATGCGTGGGTTCAGGCATTTACTTTTAAGAGGCACAAACATATTTATTTTACCTCTGGTAACCTCAAGAGAAAGACGTTATAATCCAGAATCCGCATTAAACATCACGTTCCTTCATTACCGACTGGGCAGAGCCGGTTTACGTTGGGAAATGACACAGCGGAAATCATGGTAAACAGAAATACAGTCGCCAGTAAGCTTACTTACATTAGCCAATTTTATTTTATTTAATGAACCGATAGCCATTTAAAGGGACAGGGCTCTTATTTTACTTGTACTTGATTGAACTAGAGACGTTTAAAAATTTGGTGCTGGACTGTGATTCGAATTCGTATCTCCTCTTTCGAGGATCTGAATCTCTCGGAACAGTATAGTTCAGTCATTTCGTTCCTTTTCCAAAGACTGCAATCTTCTCTAGGTCTCCTCCAAAGGTAAGTATGTGGGTCTGAAACCTGATCCAGTACAAAAATATTCATAATTTCATTTCTAGCTTTATCAAGTGCACACCGACCTGCTAGTGAAAATTAACGCGCAATTTCAATGTCTGTTCATGTGTTGCCAACAATTGCAACAGGTGTCGTTATTTCTGGTCAAACACGCACACATCTTACTGTTCATGAGTAAGCAACTGATACTTATGCTATATTCGTGGATGCACGGTAGGTGTGCAGTTCGATTGTCGCTTAGGCACAAAAGTTTGTATCCTTATTTTAGATTCAAACACCTAGCGGCTCGTAAGAAAAACCGATACGTAACATTTGATTTTTCTTAGTTAACAATCGGATTACGTGTTGGGTTCGTATGTCCGTCACAGAACTTCACATCATGCACTTCATCTTTAAATGCATGCACACTTTGTTACTCCAGAATGGAGGTATATTAGACATCTTTCGTGGTTAGATAACAGGGACGAAAGGGTCTTGATAGGAGTCACGGTTTATTACAAAAATTGTCGTCTTTTATTTTCAAGTTTAGATTTGGTTACTGGTATTGGCAAAACTTTCGGTAATTCATGACTCTTCATGGCTAATCATCAATATGATGTGATTAGATTAGATTACATTAGATTACCTCTTGTTCAATAGATCATGAATACGACATTTCGTAATGATGTGGAACGTGTCATTTTAATGAAAAAGTTCTTTAAATACCATGATTCAATTTCTTTACAACAATTTTTTACACTCTCTCTCATTGCTTTTTATTTCCCTCCCTCCCTCCCTCCCTCCCTCTCTCTCTCTCTCTCTCTCTCTCTCTCTCTCTCTCTCTCTCCCACACACACACACACACGCACACACACACACACACACACACACACACACACACACACACACACATTCTTTTTTTTTATTATTTGTTTGTTGTGCTCGACTATCGGCGAGGCACGAAAACGCCTGTGAATGACTTTCTTAGTTTTGAGTACACTTACGAAAGAAATATAAAAACAACAATGAGAGTTACTGATTTATGATGCTCAGTTTGCAGTCAGTTCTGAGTATTATTAGTAACTACGCTCCAGGCCCTAAACCTAGTTACAGAAAGCGAATCAGACGCATTACGTATTCCAGGCCGTAGCAGCCGCGACTTGGAGACACCAGCTATGGTCACTTCCCAGACCGCTGTAGGATCACATCGGTTCGTCTTCTTCCTGCTGGTACTGTAACTGAGATTTGGCAACAAGGCAACGTATGTTTGGCAACTCTGTGATCGACGAGTTACTTCCTGGTGTGCACGGAATTAAGCCTCAAAGTTCACTTGATTTTACCTGTCATTTCCATTGAATAATCTGAGTTATTATCGCTTGAAGGGTAACAAAAGATTGAAAATTTACGGTTTTCAGCCCAGGAAAGTCGTTGGAGGTGGAAAATCGCAACTAATCTCGACCTTTAAATAGCGGTTTACGAGTTCTAGTTACTATTGCCCTCGAAATAGGAAGCTGAGACCCGTACCTCCTCGCCAGCTCTGTGGTAACGTGCTGACCTGTGAAACAGCGTCTGTTACGGTTCGCAGTTCCAGTCTCACTGACTGTAACGTTTTTATCCCTTCTGTGAAAGAGCTACAAGCAGTCAGATCAAACATCAATAAGGAAATCGCAAGAAAACGCTTTCAGCTCATAGTGCAATGTTGAAAAACTTACAATGCTGCACAACAGGTAACGCCTCTTTCCGCTGCTGACAAGCGAATTTTGGGTTTCTAGGAATACGTAACTATATTTATGAAATGCCACATTTGCATACCTCTTGAGTATGACACAGCATACCAATTAAACACAGACCCAATCAAAATCTAAGTGAGTAGTATTTTACTAATTCGTGTCGATAGAGGCATGCTTGTGTACAGATACTTTTGTCGTAAGGTTATCATGGTTAGTTTTATTTCATTTCTTATAATACAGTGCACAATTTTCGTAAGGTTTCCTTTAGTGTTGTTAAAACAATAGTAAACATGAGAGAGAAATTAATCATCAACGATATATGCGAATTCTCTGATGTTACCTATGACAGTCTGACAATGCACATGCAGTTTATTGATTACATGCATGTAGAAAACTTGTTCTGAGTTAAAGCTGTCAAAGTTTGAAGAAGAATAAAATATCACTACCACACGACAGCTAATGTAGAAAATACTTTTCTGACATATTATGGCACGATGCGCTCTCCCTACACATCTTCGAGATGCATCTGCTGTCTGCTGTCTATTAAACCTGAACAGAACAAAATGTCACAGTAGTTAGTCCTTTTTCCACATGCGACTACTTTGGGTTGAGAAGTGAAGGGAATTAAGTTCAAAGTTCCATTAGATTGATAACTTCAGCAGAGAGCAGAATTGCGTTTTATTAAATGTGGCACTGAATGTATTCAAACTCGCGACATCTTATCTATGCTACAAGCTGACACGTAGCTACAACAGCTCCAGAGCTCGGCAACTATTCCTCCAGAACTTTTGGATTCCACAGCACTGTGAGATTATGCATATGGCCAGGTCTTGACTTCTGAGAGACAAACAGTTACAGCTTTTCTTTTGGACTGAGCGACGTTTTCTAGTAACAGATAGCGCAATAGAATAGCTCAAGTGGAAAGGAACACTTCCTATTTAAACTTCTGCATCCTACACTGTTGGCAGTTGTGTGTAGGTGGCAGTTACGTGATTTTATTTCTGTGATTACAAAATAGTCGAATGTATGCACTGGGTAGCCGAGGCAGCTAGTTCATGGTGATTCGGTCAACCAGGTAAATGAATTTACTGAACATGCTGCAAATTACTACAGGGAGCCTGTGTGTCAGAATTCTCATCCAGTGTGGCGCAACTGCGTTACGATAGAAAAATGACTCGCAGAGAAGGGGATTTCGTGGTCTGTTGGACGGATGGTAGGTTGTTATACCTATGGTCTGGGTTCGATTCCCACTTCTGTCAATGATTTTAGATAGGGAGAGACAGATTCCATTCTCTCCTGGCTACACCAAGTGAAGGAGATATAATGGCTGCGTGGTCTGAAAATTCACATTAAAGATGATATTCCTTCTTTACCAAGTAGACGGTAGGTTGAACCACAATAAAGTCTGGAGTGGCGACATGTAGAAACTCTATCACCAGTAACCTTTCTTATACTAGTTATTTATTTCAAGTGACGACACAAACGCTATGTATGGTCACAGGACACTTATTCCATCTTTTATTTGAGCTTCTGTATGTCGATAAAATTGGTTCTGAACTGGGAATGCAACTCAGACCGCCCTTAACGCGGAATTTGATCCCTTCGTGGCAATACAGCTCGGTTACAATTTGTTGTTTGTCCAAAACTGCAGATTCCTCAACACCTTCACATATTACGTGTGAATGGGATCGAATCCTGGCCGGCACTAAAGATTTAATTATGTATTATCAAGCTCTATCATGAGAACACCTATCTGCTGGTGGATAATAATTTTGATTTTTAATGTATTTTCATTCGCTGTCAACACTAACGATATCTGACGTTTTTAACTCCCAGTGAGACACAGAACTATTTGCGAGATGACTGTAAGTTCAAGATGCTATTCTGAGCAGCTGGTGGAGAAAAATTCGGTAGCTGACTTCTCTTTGTGTGTAGTCAACAACGATATGTGTGGGGCTCTATTCCCAGTGAGCGCTGAACTCTTCGTCATATTATTTCAGTTCAAACATGCCACATGTCACTGCTGGTGCAACAAACCCATATTTAACGCTCGTTTTCTCTAGAATATAACAGCGATAGGTGCCGGGTTGGAGTCCTGGGAAGGAAAAAATTAGTCTCGTCATTTCAGTTAAAACATCTAGCTACTGCCGCAAAATTCCGATATGTCACATTTGACTGTGCTTCGATAGCAATCCGATTAGGTTCCGGGTTCGAATCCGTGTCCAACACACAGCTTTACCTCACGGCATTTCAAGTAAGTTACTTGTGAAGAAGCAATATTTAACATCTCTCGTCGTTCGTTAACAGGGACAATAGATGCTGGGTAGGAATTCGTGTCTGTTAAAAATGTTTGCGTTATGCAATTTAAAGTTGATATTTCCTAAGGAAACGTATGAAGACGCAGACTTCCTCGTTATCAATATGTGCGGCATGTCTTTCGTGTTAACGAAAGTAAATTCCCGCTTTACCTCTTCTTACGTGTCAAATGAAATGTATGCCATGAGGAATAGAATATTTGTTGACTGCGTCCTTTCTTGCTTCCATCCTTACCAACATATTTCTTCATTCTCGTGGTAATCATGACATTCTATGTGTATGCTGCAAAAGATTGCAAGTGGACAAATTCGACATCGAGGTGCAAAGCGTTTGGTATCTTACATTATATTCAATTCGAATAAGCTTCCGGTGTATCTTTACTTCGTTTGTATTTTTAGATGATTATGAACGTTACGGAAATTTATCTCACATGCTTTATGTTGAATGAGAAACATTGAATGATCCGTTTTGCTTTCCCTACGTTGAAATGATATAATGTCGGCGTGAACAGCCTTCTTCCACGCCGGAAGCTGAAACTTGTATCATTCTGGATTAATGATAATTGAGTGTCTCATATGTATCCATAGCCCACAAGGCGACGTCAGAAACCATCAGGGGAGAACGCCGCATAAAAACCAAACGTGCGCGCGCGTCTCCACTCTGAAGAACCGTATCGGAGAATCACGGCAAGCATTTCGCTGAAGAGCTGCCTCGTCAGAGAGCCGAGAAATGGCAGCGTTGTAGCAAGTATTTGTCAACACTCTGATAGTGCATTTACTTCCGGGTGTAGGTCGGCGTTACCTCGCTAAATTCACTTGACATTCGTTTCCCACATCGAAGACTCGTACGATATAATCCACTGCAAGATGACACAATTAGAAAGTATATTTAATTTATGGACTCCAAGAACGGCGTTCTTCACATAAGTAACACCTGTTTGTGTGTGCATTCGGGAGGACGACGGTGCAATCCCGCACCCGGCCATCCTGATTTAGGTTTTCAATGATTTCCCTAAATCGCTTCAGGCAAATGCCGGGATGGTTCCTTAGGAAGGGCACGGCCGATTTCCTTCCCCATCCTTCCCTAATCCGAGCTTGTGCTCCGTCTCTAATGACATCGTTGTCGACGGGACGTTAAAACAGTAATCTCCACCTCCTCTGTGTGTTTAAGGTTGCGTTTTGAGGCTCAGGCAACATCGCAGTGACTATAGTCCGCCTCTGGCCGCCAGTGTGTCGTTAGTTCAGAGGTTCCCTTGTGCTTTGCAGTGCTTGTATTATAAGACATAGCAGTTCGAATCACGGTAGAAGCCGCTGACTACAACCTTTTACTTTCCATTTTAATTAATGGAGTTGCAAACTGCTAGTAAAAATTTCTTATGCGAAATCTGAAGAATGCCTTTAAACATGAACCTTCGTCCGATTTCGACTTAGTAAATTAAGTTAATATCATGGACTTCTGCTTTGCAAATTCCAAGGTGCTTCACTGTAAAATAGGTCCTGAAAAGATTCAAACCGACTTTCAACGATATAAATTTGAGCTTTGTTCGTCATATAGGTCTAACATGTCAGAAGGTTGTTTATGAAGTGCACATGTTCATTAATATAGTTCCCTTCTTCTAAATTTTTGCAATAGCATTTAACTGTAGACGTTTTCTAACACCGGCGTTAGCAATTCCTTTCCGTTCTCTGAAACCTTCAAAACGACAAATTTTTCTGGTTTAAATCTGATGACCTTAACTATCACTTCCGATCAACAATAAATACTTCATGAACCCATACATGAAACTCCAAATGTGCAGTGTTCCTGCACTGCTACAGAGCATGCATTGCAAGGTATTCACACAGTTTATCGCATAGACTTACCATAAGAAATGAAACAAGAACTGTAATACACTTTACACCACAGACGCTCACTCTGGCTTGACGAAAACATCCAAACATTGACCAAAAGTTGCACAAATAATTGAGTTTGAAAGGAAAAGAAACGAGGTATAAAGCATTTATAAATTCATCGAATGTAGTGAGGTGGTTTAATTTCGTCCCAGTCTATAAAATTAATTTCGGGCCATACTCAGCTCTTGCCGATTAATGTAATATAATACCCGCCTACTAATTAGGGCGTCTGTCTCCGTTGCTTTTGAGCGTGAATGGAAATCGTAGAAATTTTCTGTGGAGCAACATTTAATAATAAAGCGTTTTAAATCATCAAAAGCGATGAGCGGTAGCAGGCGCTTTCGATAAAGAACGGGGGAGTGCAGCGCCGCAGCTGTCGCCACGGCCGCTGTCAGTAGCCAGCTAATGGATCCCGGAGCTTTGCCGATTACGGCGTCCAGAGGAGGACAGTCTACAGGAAATCTGCCGCAAAATGGTTACTGGACAAAATTTTGATATCGGTGTGTCAGAAAGCGAAATAGATTGAATCTGCGCTACTATTACATTCACGTGTTCAGTATTCAGGCAGAAGAGGCTATAAAAATATTTTATGCCAGCTGCTCTCGATCCACTGACATTATGAACAGAAACAACGCACGCTACCGCTAGACCACAGGTGCAATCAGCCTATAGTTTCTCCATCATGGGACAAGTTTTCCTCCAGGAAGTGCCGCAGTCTGCAGTGTTGCCAGATTGTGCAGATGACCGGACTTAGAGAATTAGCGAGTTGGCCAGTTTTATTGTCCCATGTCGCGATCGGCGCGGACTTAGCCTCTGAAGCGGCCGGCCGCCGGTCAAGTTTTATGTCAAAGAGTGTACAATAACTCATTGTGGTAGAGACTAACAGACATTTGTGGCTATGGATCACTTTTTTCAAGGTTGCATAAAGGGAGGGGACAGACCACGAGTTACAATACACATGCAATCAAAACTAAGAGCTGTCAAAAGGAAAGGGAATTGGATGATGATAGATTATCTTGCAATTAGAAGCTATACACTACCTGCTTTGTTCAGAACAAGAACAAGTCTCTTGCTGCCAGCAGAATCGCGAACAGCTTGCTCTACCTGTTGACAGCGCGTTCCCAAGGGATCTCTGGCATCCACAACCTCCAGAATGACATCAGCTGCTTGCAGCACCTGGGCCACAATTGTGTCGGATAATGGTTACAAAAGTTTCGCAGTTTTTAAAAATACACATATATAAAAAAACCTCTCATGACACAGAAACAGGTTAAGCAAGGACCAAAAAATCATAAGAAGGTTTAATGAAAAGTTTCTCTCTCAACACAATTTCTACTGTGTATGCGTATGGTCAAGCAAGATTTTTCACTTCTTTCATTTCCTCAGCAAATAAATTTGTTTTCCACTCTCCATAACACTCATTTAAAGCAAAGATAATCAGCTTATTCAACAAATTTCTTCCTAATATAAGTTTTCTTGACGGCAAGACAGAAGGACAATTATGGTATACTATCCCTCCAAGAGATGCAGTCTAAGATCAGATTGGAAGAAGAAATCAGCCATGTTCTTTTCTAAAAGACCATCCCCCCCATTTTACCTCACACAATTTAGAGAGACCACAATAAA
This sequence comes from Schistocerca piceifrons, assembly GCF_021461385.2. Lineage (NCBI taxonomy): Eukaryota > Metazoa > Arthropoda > Insecta > Orthoptera > Acrididae > Schistocerca > Schistocerca piceifrons. Next base: position 544,954,902 of record NC_060138.1, on the reverse strand, counting down.
CTTAAACCCATATGGCTAGGTAGGGATTTGAAACACCATCATCCAGAATGTGAGACATGTGTCCTTAAGCTAGGAAACACCAAAATAGTCAAACAAGGTCAAATCTCAGAAAAAGAGTGGGTGGGAAAGTATTTAAAAACTCAGCACACTGAACTTTTGCCAATATAAATACAAATGTATGGGCAGATGCTCTTTCCTAGTAGATTGCTTATTTGTATGCTAATGCAGAGCTGCTCATTTAATTCACAATGCAAAATGACCAATAATGTGCAATTAGAATCAGTAACAGATTTACCACTTTACAGACAGTCTACCAAGATATTTCTTAGTGATTAACAAAAATGGAAATAAACTGATTGAAGAATTAAGGGGGGACCTCGATGAAATTGACCAAAAATGTCAATTTTCGATTCATTTTTTATTTGTTAGTACAACTCATGGAGAATAAGTTTCCAAAGTTTCAATATTGAAATCACATCCAAAGTGCTTGAAAATTAATTAAAAGTGTGACGCGGCCTTCCTGCCACGCCCACTTTTTGAAGCAGCACTTCAATACCAGCTCAATGAACAACGAATCTGTGTATTACTTTCAACCAAGCATGTGCAGGATACATCTAGAAGGCCATGATACATACTCTGGTTTTATAGATCATCTTTGACTCTTTTCCGTATCTTATAAACAATAAGATGTGTGGTAGTGATAACATTCAGATTATAGATGATGGTAAGGGAGTAGGCTTGGCAGCAAATCTGCAAATTATGTGCAAAAAATGCGATGCTGACAGCTCATTCAAAACTTCTAACTGTAAAAACTGTTACTATGAAGCTAATATGAGGTTTACCTATGGATTGAGGTGCATTGGAGGTGGGAAAGAAGGGGGAAATTTATTGTGTGGAATAATGAATATGCCAGTGCCATGTCTGAGATTTACACAAATAAACTGTGTACTGGAAAACATAAATTTCTGACTTGTGTGAGGACAGTATGATAACAACTACAGTAGAAGCTATTGCAGACAATGGCCCGTTAGATGAGAACGATTCTCGTTATGTTAGAACAGATCTTGTGTCGTGATGGTAAATTCATGAAAAGAGGGCATACGTCTTTATATGGTGTGTCAAGTGTCATAAGTATTGAGACAGGGAAGGTAATAGATATTCAAGTTATGAGCAAATTCTGCCATAACTGTGCACTTAGTGGAGAATGTGAAGAAGATGTAAAAGGGCATAACTGCAGCAAAACATCATCTGGTTCTACTGGTGGAATGGAAGGAGCTGGTATGCAAATTATTTTTAAGAGATCTGTCAAGGAACATGGTGTCAGATATGTGAAATATCTTGGGGATGGTGACTCCAGTACATTCAAGTCTGTGAATGAGAGTAAACTTTATGGAGAACTTTCAACTGAGAAATTTGAATGCATAGGTCACATCCAGAAGAGAATGGGATCAAGATTGAGGAAACTTGTCAGTGACATGAAGAGCAAAAAGTTGGAAGATGGAAAGGGCACTGGTGGACACAACAGACTCACAAAGAAGATGATAAGACTCTCTTCAAGTGTAATACGGCAAGTCTATCAGACAGAACCTATCCAGTGTATATGAGAAGAAAAGTGCAGCATGGGCTACATATTGCCACATGTTGTCAACAGATGAACACCCTATTCATAATCTGTGCCACATTAGCTGGTGTAAATATCTACAAACTGAGAGGGATAACAACCCCTACATTCACAAGGAGATGCTTCCAAATTGTATCCTGGATCTTGTCAAGCCCACTTACAGGTTTTTGGCTGATCCTGCACTTCTCAAAAAGTGTGTTCATGGCAAAACCCAAAATCCAAATTAGTCTCTAAATTCACTCGAAACAATGCCCTAAAAACACATTTGCATCTGCTACAGTTGTCAGAATTGCAACTTATGATGCAGTTATTGTATTTAATGATGGGAACGTCGGGAGGATGAAGGTATTAGAAAGAATGGGCATAGGAAATTTTACTCAAGACATACTGAGAAAATAGATTTACAGCGTGTCTCTGCAGCTGAAAAGTCAGTTGAAGACCCGGTAAAGGAAAGAAGACAGACAACAAGACACCAGAAAAGAAGCCTTGAAGGGAAAGACGACCCAGAGTACAAATGTGGTGCCTTCTCTTCTGAAGAAGTGACGTAAGGAAAAAAGTTAGGTTGAACTTTAAATTGTTTCCTGAAAAGTTTGTTTTTTAAAGTTTATGTACCTTTTCCTCAGATTCTATGAATGCTAGAATTATGAAATTTTGTACACATATTTCTGTAAACATAATAAACGTTATCTCAAGAGCAAATTTTGAAATTCTGATTGCAAGCTGGGACATGGAGCAAAGTGCTTGGAAATTTGAATGAATTTAAAATTGTACTTATGGAATTATAATTAAAAAATTATGAAAATTCACCTATTTGACCTATTCCAAAAACCTCATGAGAGAAGCTTACAAGATATAGAGAGATGACACAGAGAATTTTTTGTAGAAATCTCTTGAACACTTTCTGAGAAAAAGGAACATACATTATTTTTAAAAAATAAAACTTCAAATTTCATTAAAAAAGAAAGCTGAATATATATAATCAAAGGATTTTATACGTAAATGTGTTACTTTCATGTAATGTTAGAAATAGATCATCACTATGAACATTTATTTTATTTTAAAAGGCGCTTCATATTTCCAAGACTTTGGCTTGTAAACACTTGAACTGGGGCAGGGGGAAAAAGGCGACAGAGGCAGAGTGAGAGTTGAGCAGATATAGAACCCTCTCCATAATTTTTAGGTATTTTGTCAGTGAAAGAAATCAGAAGCTTTCAAACACATGCCACACAACCTGCAAAGAAAGCTTTATTTTTTGGGAAATACAAAGAGAAATTCTCAGCAAAAAGTGGATGATCATAGAAAGTAAGAACTGTAGATTAAATTTTACCTTTTTGAATTCTCTGTAATATGACTGCAACCTATCAACTTTGGTATATTTAACACCATCATCATTAGATGTAATGTTCAAAGCCTCGTGAACTTTTTCTTTCTTTCCAGCTTCAGTAACAAGAGTCGACAAAGTAGCAGATTTTTGTGCTGTTTCCTTTTCTTTCTTCTTTTTCTCTTTTAACTCCTGCCTTATCCTCTGCTTTTCTTCTTCTTGTTTCTTCTTCAAAGCTTCAACTTCTTTTAATATGTCTTCTTTGAAAGGGCATATGTTTGGAACTTGAATAATTTTGTTTTTCTTGGCTAGAATGATGAATAATATGAAATCAGCATCAACATATTGCATGTTAAAATTACATATGTAAAGCCAGAGCAGCAGCAGCAGCACCAGAGAGAGAGAGAGAGAGAGAGAGAGAGAGAGAGATGTGTGTGGAAACTGGCACTAATCAAAGTGGTGGGAACAGTCCAAAAACACTGCTTTTGTGTGTGTGTGTGTGTGTGTGTGTGTGTGTGTGTGTGTGTGTGTGTGTGAGCGAGTGTATACCTGTCCTTATTCCCCCCTAAGGTAAGTCTTTCCGCTCCCGGGATTGGAATGACTCCTTACCCTCTCCCTTAAAACCCACATCCTTTCATCTTTCCCCCTCCTTCCCTCTTTCCTGACGAAGCAACCACTGGTTGCGAAAGCTTGAATTTTGTGTGTATGTATGTGTTTGTTTGTGTATCTATCGACCTGCCAGCGCTTTCGTATGGTAAGTCACATCATCTTTGTTTTTTTATTATATATATACAGGGTTATTACAAATGATTGAAGCGATTTCACAGCTCTACAATAACTTTATTATTTGAGATATTTTCACAATGCTTTGCACACACATACAAAAACTCAAAAAGTTTTTTTTAGGCATTCACAAATGTTCGATATGTGCCCCTTTAGTGATTCGGCAGACATCAAGCCGATAATCAAGTTCCTCCACACTCGGCGCAGCATGTCCCCATCAACGAGTTCGAAAGCATCGTTGATGCGAGCTCGCAGTTCTGGCACGTTTCTTGGTAGAGGAGGTTTAAACACTGAATCTTTCACATAAGCCCACAGAAAGAAATCGCACGGGGTTAAGTCGGCAGAGCGTGGAGGCCATGACACGAATTGCCGATCGTGATCTCCACCACGACCGATCCATCGGTTTTCCAATCTCCTGTTTAAGAAATGCCGAACATCATGATGGAAGTGCGGTGGAGCACCATCCTGTTGAAAAATGAAGTCGGCTCTGTGGGTCTCCAGTTGTGGCATGAGCCAGTTTTCCAGCATGTCCAGATACATGTGTCCTGTAACGTTTTTTTCGCAGATGAAAAAGGGGCCGTAAACTTTAAACTGTGAGATTGCACAAAACACGTTAACTTTTGGTGAATTGCGAATTTGCTGCACGAATGCGTGAGGATTCTCTACCGCCCAGGTTCGCACATTGTGTCTGTTCACTTCACCATTAAGAAAAAATGTTGCTTCATCAATGAAAACAAGTTTCACACTGAACGCATCCTCTTCCATGAGCTGTTGCAACCACGCCGAAAATTCAAAGCGTTTGACTTTGTCATCGGGTGTCAGGGCTTGTAGCAATTCTAAATGGTAAGGCTTCTGCTTTAGCCTTTTCCGTAAGATTTTCCAAACCGTCGGCTGTGGTACGTTTAGCTCCCTGCTTTTATAGAGTGTAGACTTGTACAGAATTGAAACATGGGAGGTAAACATTACAGGCAACAAGACGATAAAAGTTTTTCAAATGTGGTGCTACAGAAAACTCTTGGTACATCTGACAGGTAGATTGGACAACTAATGAAGAAATAATAAATTGAATTAGGGAGGAAAGAAATCGATAAGTGAATTTGGCTAAAGGGGGGGATAAGCTTATAGGATTCATGCTGAAGCAGCACGGAATATTCCATTTGATGATGGAAGTAAGTGCTGTGGGGTAAAAATCATAGAAAGAGACTTGATTGCGTAATCAGGTTCAAGCGGATTTAGGTTGCAGCAGTCATGCTCGGCTGAGGGGGGAGAGCTCGATCAAACCGTCTTCAGGCTGAAAACCACAGTGACAATGATGACAATAACAGCAGCAGCAGCAGCAGAGACAACAACTGAATTCACAGAGTATCCGTCTCTCAATTTTCAGAAAGCATTTGATGTCATTCTATATGTTCCGTAGTCAACAAAATATGTGCTTATGGAATATCGAATCAGGTATGCAGTTTTAATGGTGGTTTGTTAGCAAGTGCACAACAGCACTCAGTAGGCTAACATCCAGGTGCCGAAATATCCTTAAGATGGATCACAATACTAAAGAAAACTGAAAGAACATATTATCAGAATTCAATAGATGGCTAACCTATAGACAACGAGCAGTGTTGGCCAAGGCATTTATCTTCTATGTTACACAGGCTGGCAAGGTGTGTGTTTTGCATAACTGACTGGAGGACTGTTTTTGGTAGCCAAATAAGAAGCAGTGACATACGTGATGTATTCTGAACACCAAAACTGACATCATTTAGTATTCTCTAGAAATTATTTGTAATTACATTGGGTAAGGAAATGTTGCCTTAAATAGGGATTACCAGTGCTTTTCATTATTTTTTCTTATGTTCTGAAATGAAAGTTATGTGAATGACAGTTGTGCCACCCATAGTGTATGTTAGGTTCCAAGATAACAGTTTGGTTGTGAACTGATAAAGTCAACAAACATGCCATTGAAAGAAAAAGCTTGGTCTATGTTTACTGGACAGTTCAAGTAGTGATTTCAGCTGTGTATTATTTTCCACAAAATTCTTTACATAGTTACTGAGAATATTTTGAGAACTTGGGGGATTAGGGCAACAAATTTTTTAACATGGTAGGCTTTGGGACAACTACTTCAACAAATTGTTGAAAAAATGTAGTATTTCTAATGCTTGTTCACGGCCTACTTAAAATTAGCTATTCATCAGATTAGACTGATGAGTTTACGGGAACAAAGCACTAGGTCATCAGACATTCTACACTCTGAGCACCACATCAATGATATTCCTCAAAAAGAAATGAGAAGGACAGCCAAAATGACCATCAGTATGTTTAGCTGAGATGGAAAAAGTGGGAAGGAAGTATAAAGGAAAGCTAAATTACCATAAGATAGGGGGAACTATATCAGCTAAAAACAGCCCAACACCCCATGCAGCATCACAGATACTCCTTACCGATATTGAAATGGGGTGGACACAGCTGCACGTTTTGGAATTTTTGTCATCATAGAAGGTAGGCCTGTGGAATGCCCCAAGTTCCAGCTACAAGGATGTAAAAAACTCTTTGGAAAGAATTACTTTGGTGGACAATGGCATTTTCAGATGTTGTGATACAGCTCGTGCTTCCAGCATTATCAGTCATGGCAACAGTAGCTTCTTTAACAATTTGTGGCGCAATTGGCAGTCGGCCTCTCCCAGGAGCAATACCCAAATTGCCAGCTAACTTGAACTTCCAAATCATTTTCTTCAACCCCAGTGCAGAAATAGGACCTCTCCATATTCCTTTAGTGCATCATATTCGCAAAGAGCAGCAGCACTACTGTAGTTGTTCTGATAGAGCAGCTTTACAAGTAAAGTCCTGCTCAAATTGTATGGACCCATGTTGAGTGTATGCAACTATAAAGCACACTAACATTTGAGTTTTAACACTATGTCACCATATCAGCACCAGCACCTAATGGCAAGTCATGAAACTAACACTACTAACAATGCAAAGTCTCCAGTGAATACTGCCTGGATATCATTCCTGTAAAGTTGAGTACTCACGTGGAAAATAGTTTTCCATCTACACTGGCTCAAGCAGCAAAAGTTTAATTATAACCTCCCTGTAAACATGCAAGGGTCTGCAATGAATCTCCAGTTGCAAAAAAAAAACGAAGAGGTCTTTGGTTTCCTGGAAGTGCTTCCTGAAATTTGTGTTTTCCTTTTAAATATAAGGTGCTACCATATTCAGCAGAATTTCAAAACTGGAAGATGAGATCCTAGTTAAGTTACAGAAAGCTGATCCTAGTGCAGTTACAAAAAGCTGCAGTCTTCCATATTCATCACACGGAGGTTATTCCCACCACTTCTTGTTTAGTGTGATTACTTCCCACTATGTCTCTAAACTTGCTTCAATTTTTGAGCGTTAACAGTGCAGCGCCACATATCAATACAGTTTTCGAGTCATTGGACATAGCATAGCAGACAATCTAGATACACAATGAGAAAGAAAGATGCAGACAATGCAAGTACATCCCGAGAAATAGTTGCCACTAGTGTTGATAAAGATCTTAACAAGAAGCAATGTTTCTAACTTGTTGCAAACAGTGCAGGAATCATTTTTGCAACAAAAACATGTTTCTAATGGCAGTATGGACATGGCTTCATGTTACAACAATGAGGAATGTAGAAGCGTACACATAACTCAATCACAAGGTTGGACCAGGCCAGCTTACTAGCCACCTCTGCCCAAGAGTTAGCACGACCACATTCTCTAGTCTTCAAATAAGATTACACAACCTGCAGTTTCAAATAAAGTTTAAAACCAAGTAACCTCCTTGAATGACACCAGCTAAAACTGAGGATAATGAGCCTGATAGCTTCAGTGATTGCTTCATTACAGTAGAAGTAGGGCACTCTACTAAAATGTGCAGCACTGATAACTGACATTACATCTGCATTAAGATGCAGTGACATGTTTAAGGATCTGTTCATGTGTCAGTCAACTGTGGCATAGAACTGTAGATCCTAAGCAGGATATATTGCTTGAATACAATCTTTCACAGTACATAGCTTAATAGTACAATATGCATTAGATGAGTATGTGCCAAGCAAGACCGTAAGAGACGGAGAAGAGCCACCGTGGTACAACAACCGAGTTAGAAAACTGCTGCGGAAGCAAAGGGAACTTCACAGCAAACATAAACATAGCCAAAGCCTTGCAGACAAACAAAAATTACACGAAGCGAAATGTAGTGTGAGAGGCGTTCAATGAATTCGAAAGTAAAGTTCTATGTACTGACTTGGCAGAAAATCCTAAGAAATTTTGGTCTTCTGTCAAAGCGGTAGGTGGATCAAAACAAAATGTCCGGACACTCTGTGACCGAAATGGTACTGAAACAGAGGATACAGATTAAAGGCCGAAATACTAAATGTCTTTTTCCAAAGCTGTTTCACAGAGGAAGACTGCACTGTAGTTCCCTCTCTAGATTGTCGCACAGATGACAAAATGGTAGACATCGAAATAGACGACAGAGGGATAAAGAAACAATTAAAATCACTCCAAAGAGGAAAGGCCGCTGGACCTGATGGGATACCAGTTTGATCTTACACAGAGTATGTGAAGGAACTTGCCCTCATTCTTGCAGCGGTGTACCATAGGTCTCTAGAAGAGCATAGCATTCCAAAAGATTGGAAAAGGGCACAGGTTATCCCCGTTTTCAAAGAGGGACATCTATCAGATGTGCAAAACTATAGACCTATATCTCTAATGTCGATCAGTTGTAGAATTTTGGAATACGTATTATGTTTGAGTGTAATGACTTTTCTGGAGACTAGAAATCTACTCTGTAGGCATCAGCATGGTTTTCAAAAAAGACGATCTTGTGAAACCCAGCTCGCACTATTTGTCCACGAGACTCAGAGGGCCATAGACACGGGTTCCCAGGTAGATGCCATGTTTCTTGACTTCCACAAGGCATTCGATACAGTTCCCCACAGTCGTTTAATGAACAAAGTAAGAGCATATGGACTATCAGACCAATTGGACCAATTGTGTGATTGGATTGAAGAGTTCCTAGATAACAGAACACAGCATGTCATTCTCAATGGAAAGAAGTCTTCCGAAGTAAGGTGATTTCAGGTGTGCAGCAGGGGAGTGTCGTAGGACCGTTGCTATTCACAATATACATAAATGACCTTGGGGATAAAATCGGAAGTTCACTGAGACTTTTTGCGGATGATGCTGTAGTATATCGAGAGGTTACAACAATTGAAAATTGTACTGAAATGCAGGAGGATCTGCAACGAATTGATGCATGGTGCAGGGAATGGCAATTGAATCTCAATGTAGGCAAGTGTAATGTGCTGCGAATACATAGAAAGAAAGATCATTTAGCTACAATATAGCAGGTCAGCAACTGGAAGCAGTTAATTCCAAAAATTATCTGGAAGTAGGCATTAGGAGTGATTTAAAATTAATCGTCGGTAAAGCCAGACTGAGATTCATTGGAAGAATCCTAAGGAAATGCAATCCGAAAACAAAGGAAGTAGGTTACAGTACACTTGTTCGCCCACTGCTTGAATATTGCTCACCAGTGTGGGATCCGTACCGGGTAGGGTTGATAGAAGAGATAGAGAAGATCCAACAGAGAGCAGCAGGCTTCCTTACAGGATCATTTAGTAATCGCAAAAGCGTTACGGAGATGACAGATTAACTCCAGTGGAAGACTTTGCAGGAGAGATGCTCAGTAGTTCGGTACGGGCTTTTGTTGAAGTTTCGAGAGCTTACCTTCACCAAGGAGTCAAGCAGTATATTGCTCCCTCCTACGTATATCTTGAGAAGAGACCATGAGGATAAAATCAGAGAGATTAGAGCCCACACAGAGGCATGCCGACAATCTTTCTTTCCACGAACAATACAAGACTGGAATAGAAGGGAGAACCGATAGAGGTACTCAAAGTACCCTCCATCACACACCGTCAGGTGACTTGCCGAGTATGGATGTAGATGTACATGTAGATAATGTCAGCTACTGCATAACACTTCTTATTCCGTGACACTAGAAGTTGTTGGGATAGGGTCCTCTGTAAATCGAGGCATGGTGTCCCTTATTCAGGGCATCGTTTCTGGTAGCATTCTTGGCCAAATTACCCGACTGTTCATTTCCTGCGATTCCAATGTCACTAGGGATCCTCCCTGTGTCTTGGAGGTCAAAGAGAAAGTCTTCAATCAATGATATGGTGTTGGTGTTGCAGGTAGCAGTAAGTTACAGCTTGTAAACTTCTCAGAGTGTCCTGCAAATAAGGAAAGTTTCTTGTACGCAGATGTGGATGTGTCTAATCACATACGAGGTGCATTCAAGTTCTAAGGCCTACCATTTTTTTTCTAATTAACTACTCACCCGAAATCGATGAAACTGGCGTTACTTCTCGACGTAATTGCCCTGCAGACGTACACATTTTTCACAACGCTGACGCCATGATTCCATTGGCAGCGGCGAAGGCTCCTTTAGGAGTCTGTTTTGACCACTGGAAAATCGCTGAGGCAATAGCAGCACGGCTGGTGAATGTGTGGCCACGGAGAGTGTCTTCCATTGTTGGAAAAAGCCAAAAGTCACTAGGAGCCAGGTCAGGTGAGTAGGGAGCATGAGGAATCACTTCAAAGTTGTTATCACGAAGAAACTGTTGCGTAACGTTAGCTCGATGTGCGGGTGCGTTGTCTTGGTGAAACAGCACACGCGCAGCCCTTTTGTTGCAGTGCAGGAAGGAATTTGTTCTTCAAAACATTTTTGTAGGATGCACCTGTTACCGTACTGCCCTTTGGAACACAATGGGTAAGGATTACGCCCTCGCTGTCCCATGACATGGACACCATCATTTTTTCAGCACTGGCGGTTACCCGAAATTTTTTTGGTGGCGGTGAATCTGTGTGCTTCCATTGAGCTGACTGGCGCTTTGTTTCTGGATTGAAAAATGGCATCCATGTCTCATCCATTGTCACAACTGACGAAAAGAAAGTCCCATTCATGCTGTCGTTGCGTGTCAACATTGCTTGGCAACATGCCACACAGGCAGCCATGTGGTCGTCCGTCAGCATTCGTGGCACCCACCTGGATGACACTTTTCGCATTTTCAGGTCGTCATGCAGGATTGTGTGCACAGAACACACAGAAATGCCAACTCTGGAGACGATCTGTTCAACAGTCATTCGACGATCCCCCAAAACAATTCTCTCCACTTTCTCGATCATGTCGTTAGACCGGCTTGTGCGAGCCTGAGGTTGTTTCGGTTTGTTGTCACACGATGTTCTGCCTTCATTAAACTGTCGCACCCACGAACGCCTTTCGACACATCCATAACTCCATCACTACATGTCTCCTTCAACTGTCGATGAATTTCAATTGGTTTCACACCACGCAAATTCAGAAAACGAATGATTGCACGCTGTTCAAGTAAGGAAAACGTCGCCATTTTAAGTATTTAAAACAGTTCTTATTCTCGCCGCTGGCAGTAAAATTCCATCTGCCGTACGGTGCTGCCATCTCTGGGACGTATTGACAATGAACGCGGCCTCATTTTAAAACAATGCGCATGTTTCTATCTCTTTCCAGTCCGGAGAAAAAAAATCGGAGGCCTTAGAACTTGAATGCACCTCGTAATGACCACTAGTTCGACAGTAAAAACACACTATTCTCGTGGTAGGGAATGCTGCTCACCACCACCTGTATGTGTGAAAGCAGAGTTTGTTAGGTCATCAACATAAGATCCACCAGTGTAAATGGTTTCCCAATACTGTCATTCTTTCATCGCTGAAAAAAAATGTAGTAGTACAGATGGGTCTGTTATGTCTTTTGGCCAGAAGACTACAGTTACATGAAGATCTGAACCGAGACCCCTCTTTGAGGTGTTTGAGAGAACGATCATGAGAGAGGGTTCACAATGGTCATTGTAATTTAGAGAAGAGGGATTGTAGACAAGCTGATATCGGAACATAAGACGTAGGACACTATTGTGGAGGTTGTGTACTTTTATCCGGGAAGATAATATAATGATACAGATGATCTCTGATGCTATGTACATGTACAATGTAGATAAGTAATAGTTGGAGGCATCAAACCAGTAAAGGGGGCATCCCTGACTCTCACAGGAAACTATTTATGAGGTCTGTCCAAAAGCCACGAGCTAAGTCTCACCCCACAGTGTTGTATTGGAGCTAAAGGTCATAACAAAAATGGAGCTGCCAATCCATAGCCCAGACTACTTAAGTCCAATGACGATTGTTTTATTAAGTCATAAAAAGATGAAGTGATAGATGCCCAAAAAAATTTGTATGAAGCAGCATACAGCGTTAAAGTGTGTCTAGAATTGTTGTTTCAACTGGTGTATATGAAGCAGCCCTGTCAGCTTAGCATCAAAATTAGTCCTAGGAAGTGGTATGTTTCTAATACTTAACATAAATCACAATGCAATAAAGATCTGGGTGTGGTGGAGAATTTGGTGATGGCAGAAGTGCATTGCTCCTGTTTTGGAAGTAGTAAATTGAAAACCATGGGGAGGGGTCCAAGATTCGGCTTCCCTTAGGGTGCCCTATAGTTTACATTCTGTGACATCTAATTTGAAGAACCATAATAGATGCAAAACTAATCAACATATAGGCAAGATCAAACTCATCAACATATAGGCAAGATCAAACTCATCAACATATAGGCAAGATCAAACTCATCAACATATAGGCAAGATCAGACTGTAGGGGCCACAGCCTCTATAAATCCTTTAACCGCTGTTAGGAAAAAGGTTACCGTCAGAACATAACTTGGTATGTCTGTAATTTATGTGTGTGGGAAAGAGAGAGAAGTAACACAAACTAACAATGACATAAAAAAAAAATTTGGGCAAAAATCTGGAGGGTGTGAAAGTACGACTGTTTAAGAGTTCCATAAAATCACCAATGAAATACATAACAGTTGATACTGAAACTGCTAATTTTATATCTGAATTCATTCCAATAAAGGGGGGGGGGGGGGGGGCGGCACCGGAGATGTTGCCGCGAGTGAAGGGGCCATTAGCAAATTAGGTGGATTTTGATACCACAATCCACACAGAAATTTGGATAGAAGCCTCATTCATAGTCTTGCAAGTCCAATTGTTTTCTGTTCACCAGTAGTGCGAACTACTTGCACAAAACCAAACAATGGAAACTCCAAGTTGTAATATCAACAATATAAGGGAAAGATAGATTGCTACTTGCTATAAAGATGACTAGTTGAGTTTCAGACAGGCACAATGACAAGACAGTTAAACATTTAGCTTTTGGCCGATTTTGGAATTAAATTCAGATATAGAATTACCAATTTACAGTATGATGCTCTAATTTATCAACTGCTAACACATTTCATTGGTTGTTTCCTGAAATTCTTTATACAGTTGTACTTTCAAACATTAAGACTGAGATTGGAACACCCAATATGGTTAGAAGATGATAATTTTTTGTAATTTAACAGCTTTGATTAAGATTACTAACAAAGGACTGTGGCTCTGTATTTTTTTTTTTTTTCCAGTCCTGAGACTGGTTTGATACAGCTCTCCATGCTACTCTATCCGGTGCAAGCGTCTTCATCTCCCAGTACTTACTGCAACCTACATCCTTCTGAATCCGCTTAGTGTATTCATTTCTTGGTCTCCCTCTACGATTTTTACCCTCCACGCTGCCCTCCAATGCTAAATTTGTGATCCCTTGATGCCTCAGAACATGTCCTACCAACCGAGTCCTTCTTCTTGTCAAGTTGTGCCACATACTCCTCTTCTCCCCAATTCTATTCCACACCTCCTCATTAGTTACGTGATTTACCCATCTAATTTTCAGCATTCTTCTGTAGCACCACATTTTGAAAGCTTCTATTCTCTTCTTGTCCAAACTATTTATCGTCCATGTTTCACTTCCATAGATGGCTACACTCCATAAAAATACTTTCTGAAACGACTTCCTGACACTTAAACCTACACTCGATGTTAACAAATTTCTCTTCTTCAGAAGCGCTTTCCTTACCATTGCCAGTCTACATTTTAAATCCTCTCTACTTCGACCATCATCAGTTATTTTGCTCCCCAAATAGCAAAACTCCTTTACTAATTTAAGTGTCTCATTTCCTAATCTAATTCCCTCAGCAACAGCCAACTTAATTCCATTATCCTTGTTTTGCTTTTGTTGATGTTCATCATATATACTCCTTTCAAGACACTGTCCATTCCGTTCAACTGCTCATCCAAGCCCTTTGCTGTCTCTGACAGAATTACAATGTCATCGTCGAACCTCAAAGTTTTTATTTCTTCTCCATGGACTTTAATACCTACTCCGAATTTTTCTTTCGTTTCCTTTACTGCTTGCTCAATATACAGATTGAATAACATCGGGGACAGGCTACAACCCTGTCTCACTCCCTTCCCAACCGCAGCTTCCATTTCATGCCCCTCGACTCTTATAACTGCGGTGGTGGTGGTGGTGGTGGTGGTGGTGGTGGTTGGTGTTTAACGTCCCGTCGACAACCAGGTCATTAGAGACGGAGCGCAAGCTCGGGTTAGGGAAGGAAATCGGCCGTGCCCTTTCAAAGGAACCACCCCGGCATTTGCCTGAAACGATTTAGGGAAAGCACGGAAAACCTAAATCAGGACGGCTGGAGACGGGATTGAACCGTCGTCCTCCCGAATGCGAGTCCAGTGTGCTAACCACTGCGCCACCTCAATCGGTCTTATAACTGCCATCTGGTTTCTGTACAAATTGTAAATAGCCTTTCGCTCCCTGTATTTTACCCCTGCCAACTTTAGAATTTGAAACAGAGTATTCCAGTTAACATTGTCAAAAGCTTTCTCTAAGTCTACAAATGCTAGAAATGAAGGTTTGCCTTTCCTTAATCTATTTTCTAAGATAAGTCGTAGGGTCAGTATTGCCTCACGTGTTGCAAAATTTCTGCGGAATTCAAACTGATCTTCACCAAGGTTTGCTTCTACCAGTTTTTCCATTCATCTGTAAAGAATTCGTGTTAGTATTTTGCAGCTGTGACTTATTAAACTGATAGTTCGGTAATTTTCACATCTGTCAACACCTGCTTTCTTTGGGATTGGAATTATTATATTCTTCATGAAGTCTGAGGGTATTTCGCCTGTCTCATACATCTTGCTCACCAGATGGTAGAGTTTTGTCAAGACTGGCTCTCCCAAGGCCATCAGTAGTTCCAATGGAATGTTGTCTACTCCCGGGGCCTTGTTTCGACTCAGGTCTTTCAGTGCTCTGTCAAACTCTTCATGCAGTATCGTATCTCCCATTTCATCTTCATCTACATCCTCTTCCATTTCCATAATATTGTCCTCAAGTACATCGCCCTTGTATAGACCCTCTATATACTCCTTCCACCTTTCTGCTTTCCCTTCTTTGCTTAGAACTGGGTTTCCATCTGAGCTCTTGATATTCATACAAGTGGCTCTCTTTTCTCCAAAGGTCTCTTTAATTTTCCTGTAGGCAGTATCTATCTTACCCTTAGTGAGATAAGCCTCTACATCCTTACATTTGTCCTCTAGCCATCCCTGCTTAGCCATTTTGCACTTCCTGTCGATCTCCTTTTTGAGACGTTTGTATTCCCTTTTGCCTGCTTCATTTACTGCATTTTTATATTTTCTCCTTTCATCAATTAAATTCAATATTTCTTCTGTTACCCAAGGATTTCTACTAGCCCTCGTCTTTTTACCTACTTGATCCTCTGCTGCCTTCACTACTTCATCCATCAGAGCTACCCATTCTTCTTCTACTGTATTTCTTTCCCCCATTCCTGTCAATTGTTCCCTTATGCTCTCCCTGAAACTCTGTACAACCTCTGGTTCTTTCAGTTTATCCAGGTCCCATCTTCTTATTTTCCCACATTTTTGCAGTTTCTTCAGTTTTAATCTACAGTTCATAACCAATTGATTGTGGCCAGAGTCCAAATCTGCCCCTGGAAATGTCTTACCATTTAAAACTTGGTTCCTAAATCTCTGTCTTACCATTATATAATCTTATCTAACACCTTCTAGTATCTCCAGGATTCTTCCATGTATACAACCTTCATTTATGATTGTTGAACCAAGTGTCAGCTATGATTAACTTATGCTCTGTGCAAAATTCTACCAGACGGCTTCCTCTTTCATTTCTCTCCCCCAAACCATATTCACCCACTATATTTCTTTCTCTCCCTTTTCCTACTCTCGAATTCCAGTCACCCACGACTATTAAATTTTCGTCTCCCTTCACTACCTGAATAATTTCTTTTATCTCATCATACATTTCATCAACTTCTTCATCATCTGCAGAGCTAGTTGGCATATAAACTTTTACTACTGTAGTAGGCATGGGCTTCGTGTCTATCTTGGCCACAATAATGCGTTCACTATGCTGTTGGTAGTAGCTTACCCGCACTCCTATTTTTTTTATTCATTATTAAACCTACTCCTGCATTACCTCTATTTGATTTTGTATTTATAACCCTGTATTCACCTGACCAGAAGTCTTGTTCCTCCTGCCACCAAACTTCACTAATTCCCACTATATCTAACTTTAACCTATCCATTCCCCTTTTTAAATTTTCTAACCTACCTGCCCGATTAAGGGATCTGACATTCCACGCTCAGATTCATAGAATGCCAGTTTTCTTTCTCTTGATAACAACGTCCCCTTGAGTAGTCCCCGCCAGGAGATCCGAATGGGGGACTATTTTACCTCCGGAATATTTTACCCAAGAGGACGCCATCATCATTTAACCATACAGTAAAGCTGCATGCCCTCGGGAAAAATTACGGCTGTAGTTTCCCCTTGCTTTCAACCATTCGCAGTACCAGCACAGCAAAGTCGTTTTGGTTAGTGTTGCAAGGCCAGATCAGTCAATCTTCCAGACTGTTGCCCCTGCAACTACTGAAAAGTCTGCTGCCCCTCTTCAGGAACCACACGTTTGTCTGTCCTCTCAACAGATACCCCTCCGTTGTGGTTGCACCTACGGTACGGCCATCTGTATTGCTGAGGCACGCAAGCCTCCTCACCAACGGCAAGGTCCATGGTTCATGGGGAAGGACTTGATAAATAGCTTATCCATTTCTATTGTTGTACATTACTGGTTCGGTAGTATTTGAGAATGGCATGTGACTGGTTTGTTAAGCACTTGATTTTGTAGGAAACATTGTACTGCTTTTTGTGCAAGTTAATATGAAAGAGATAAAAGTGATATTTGTAACAATGTTTTGTGACTGGAAAAAAGCAAAAAATGTAGCTACATCAAATGTTGCTAATAAGAAAAATCACCTGCAACTTTATGTAAAAAGGAAATGAGTTACATTAGCGAGTACAGTTACTGCTTCCAGTGAAGTACTGAACAAAATCAGATTGCTACTACTGTTCTAATGGATCAACGTACGAACTCCACACAATGCCCTCTAAAATTCAGCTTGATTTCTGTAATAAGCTTTGCAATATCCAGAAATAGAAGACTAGTCTTCTGGTAATCTAGTTTCCTGCATTACTATTCTAGCTGTTGGGTGGAGTGCTAGAAAGTGTTTTAAGTTCACCAAGATTTTTGGAAGTAGCCACTGCAGCTCCACTGAATAATTTACATATGCCATACTTTTGGGATGGGTGGGGAGAGGACAGGGGGAGTTGAAAAGGTAAAAATCTCATGATTTAATGTCAACTGGTAGCACCTGTTGCAGGATTGTTCTCAATTTGGATAATTTCTATAGGTGAGTTTTGGGTCCAGTTTAATCTTTCCCTTCACTTACTTCGCTTCTCTTCTTTTCCTTTTGAGATTTTAGTTTCAACTGGGAAATGCCTGGGTGGGCCTCAGACTGAAGGTGAACCAGCATGCTACAGCCCATTTACCATGCCTCCTTCAGCCACTGACTGTTGTAGAGGCATGGGGTGTTCCTGCAGGCTAGTGGCAGCATTCCTCCAAAAAGATATCTGTCAAGGAGGATACTGTTCTACTCACATACGGGACACCAAAGTCCTCAAGCTAGATGTTGAAAGGCTTTCTTGATGGGAATGTGGCGTGAATGCAAGCCTATTTGGGCCTAGTGTAGAGGGGAAATACAGAACCATAATCCTTTGTTTGTAATCTTAATCAAAGGTGTTAACTTACAAAAAATTATCATCTTCTAACAGTATTTTTTGGGTGTTCCAATCTCAGTCTTAATGTTTGAAAGTACAACTGTGTAAAGAATTTCAGGAAACAACCAATGAAATGGGTTAGCAGTTGATAAATCAGAGCATCATAATGTAAGTTGGTAATTCTATATCTGAATTTAATTCCAAAATTGGCCAAATGCTAAATGTTTAACTGTCTCTTCATTGTGCCTGTCTGAATCTCAGTCATCTTTATGGCAAGTCGCAATCTATCTTTCCCTTATATTGTTGTAACCATGCAAACTGAGCATAATATGTAGTCATTTGTACAGATTTTCAACATTCATGTTCCTTCAGAACTGCAAAG
This sequence comes from Schistocerca piceifrons, assembly GCF_021461385.2. NCBI lineage: Eukaryota > Metazoa > Arthropoda > Insecta > Orthoptera > Acrididae > Schistocerca > Schistocerca piceifrons. The sequence continues at coordinate 544,936,710 of NC_060138.1, read as the reverse complement.
TACATTAGTCAGTCAAGCATTCTATATACTTTAAGACATTGGAAGTCAGTAAGAAGGAATAACAAGCTTCCCCACAGTTAATGAATATCAGGAGTTTTCCACATTCAGTGTTTTATGCAATGGTCAACCAGTCTCCACAGATTGTGTCGCTCGTACAGTATAATGTGTTCACAGTTCATAAGCTTAAAACAATACTTAAGAAGTGGTGCATATGGTTTGACTTCACATTATCGTCCTTTGGACCTCACTGGACACAATGGACAAAGTGGCTCCACATTTTTCTAAGTTAGGCCGTAATTCTTCACCTGTTTTTAATCTAAGGTCACAATGAAAAATTAGATTTTCCCCCCATGTTGAGCTGTTATTGAGAGCAATTGTGATCAGGACATAACCAAATTTGTTACATGAGAAGTGGGCCTGTGATTGCTTGGAGATGACATTTTGATTAATATTGATCCACTTCTCATTTTATTTACTGAGGCTGTTTCAGCATGCTTATCTTCAAACTGTTGTACAAAGAACAATTTGGTTTTATATTAAAGGATGATTCACCATATGATTTGAAACAAACCAAGTATTGGGGAGTATATTTTTCTAATTGCTTCTTGAATGAGTTTTGCTTCTGTGAAATTGTTAGGGGAGGATATTTCTTAGGATTGTAACTGCCTAATCTTTTAGGTGAGACTAATGACAGTGTACAACCAGCAGTTTGGTGTTGTTTAAGTCTCTTCATTGTGACTTGACCCCCCCCCCCCTCTCCCCCATAGTGTTGCACACTACAACAGGGGGTCTCCTATCCCCAACAGTCTACCACAGCAATTGCTACCTGGCATGAGTAACCACTGCACATAGTCCACATGACCTATATATGACAAACACATGCTCCTTGGCATATATCGAAAGGTGACAACAAAGGCATCAAAAGTGTGATCCCTGCATAGTCGAGAGTCTACAGTCGTGAAGACTCCCACTTACAAAGGGCTGGCCTTTGTTTTGAGTTTTCAGCATTTTACACTAACTACACATAACAGGTAAATAAGATGGAGTTTCCCATCTCGTGGGACACAATCCTCTATGCGTAATCTCCCCTGCACAGCCTGCACTACTGAGAAAACTTTTGAGAAGTGGAAGATCTATAGCCCACTAATGGACTATAGATCTTCACTGCCAGAAAAAGAAGATGAGGTATAGAGTGAAGGCAGTCTGCAATCAACAAATATAGCATTCGTACAACACGTGAGGCTTTGTAAAACATCTGATCCGAGTAATGTATGGATATAAATTTGTTTAGAAGTTAAGACTCATTTACCAATATCGAATTTTTAATATCTAAAGGTCAACAGAAGTAAAATCAAATATTTGTTGACATCTATGATAAAACAAAAGAAGACTCCATTATCAGCACATAGCCCTGAATTATCTTTCATTTTTTCAAAACAGATTTATATGTTATCGCTATTCTTTAGTAAGATTTTAAGAAAGAAAGAAAAAACAGTTTTGGGTATGAATTGCTTTTAGTAGTTACAAAAACACACATCCTTCCAGAGGGACATCAGAACAATAGGATAACTTTTTGTGAAGTTTAAACTTGGAACAGTTAACTTGTTTGGGTATTGTTATTGTCAAATAAACACCAATAAATTTGAGTTATGGGTTTAAATCAAATAATAACTACAATGAAGTAACAAAATAATGTTAAAAATATTTTTTATGTAACTGTATGATCAGATTTAGCAACAAACATGAATGGGTCCACCACATTTTAGGCACATTATAGTAATCTTTTTGTTTCAATTTCAACATTTCTGTTGCTTTTTTTTGTTTCCTCATCCACTGGTAATTCAGCAATGCAGTGTTCCCTTCCATCAAACCGAAACTCTTGTTTTGCCTTCTTACTTGGACACCCTCTGTTGGCAGTCACTCTTTGCACTGACAATTTGAAGACAAAGTGTCAAGTGATCTATGGCTTCTTCATTGTGTTGTAAAGATCCCATGCATTTTATTATGCAATGTCTATGAAATGTGCGATGATGTGGAAATACTAATTTTTTCCCTCTTACAGAGCATCTACACAAGGATACATTTTGATCAGCTCGATCTACAGCTGCAATATGAGTGCTGCAGAAATTAATTGGTTAGACCGAGACACCCTAATCCTTTTCTTTTGTTTCCTGTAAAATCTTGCTACAGAACACAATGATTAAACTCTGTCAAAGTTAGTGGCTACAGTAACAACATTATTGTTATTCCGATGAACAATGGAAATCACTAATGCTTAGTTGAAACAAACTTCATGTGATCACCTCTTTCCTTTTATCAGTGTATCTACAAAAGATAAAGCACATTTCTTAACACTGTTACCTCTTATTTTTCCAGTTGCTTCCAGACCCTTCTCACACAGTAATGGGTGGATTTTCCCAAAACGGACTCATTTCTCTAAATTACTTTGTTGCATACCTATTGGAAAAGAAAAAGTCACACCGATCTCTGGACTTGACATTTGCTATGAGGTCATTGTGACTGTCTTTATCTGACTGAGTATATTTTTCTGTGTGATACTGTCACATAACCACTTAGCAGAAGTATTGCACAATAAGCGGCAACATATCACCATATTAATAATTACCTAGTCTATTTCTTTTGGCTGCATACTGATTTGCAAAAGTGACCATCATTCGAAGTACTTCACTATTAAAAAGCTGTTTGAAATATTCAAACGGTGCTCGCACTTCCTTCATGTCAACTGTGCACATTAGTGGCCATTCAGTTGTTGGATTATCTACTACTCCATTTTTTCAATTATACTTATTGAGGTTTTGAACTTCTTTCTTTGACAGCCTTTCTGCTTTGTTTGTTTGTTGTTGCTGCTGTTTTACTGCTGGAGGATCCTGGAATGGCATCACAGGTTAAGGATTGTTTTGTGCTGTCTTCACAACATTACGATAGGCAGTTATGTCCAAGTCACAAAGTGCAGTAGCACTGAGCTGACATGTTAGTAATTTATCTACACTGGGATTTTCTTTGGCACCCAAATCTTTGTCTGTTATAACATTGTTTGAATTTAGAGGAGGGTGTAATGTTACATCCACACCAGTATTTGGTACTTCACATCATTTGTTTCTAAAACGTCCAAAAGTACCAACAATGAACATCTTTTTCTATGAATATAAAATAGTACCCTGACACAGTTCTGGAAGGATGGTTCAAAACATTACTGAATTACAACTGACACGAACTTTCAATTGTTATATAACCCTATAAATATATGGTTTACTCTTTTAAGATGTTATGTTAACAGTATCAGAATTACCGACACAATATGGAAGAAAATATACATACCCCCTTGGTAACTAGATCAATCAATTCATCCATGGTAAAACTGAACTTGTTTTCAAGAGACAATTTCTCAGTAACGGTAATGGATAGTGTCAAAATGACTGTGGCAGTGCATTTCTATTACAACTTACCTCATTTAAAAATGCACTACAGCCCACTGCGACAGTGCATTATTTAATTTCAAGACTGAGTGATATCATTCTTCCAAAAGAACATCAGGGTTATCTGGGTTAAGGTTCAAGTCAGTGGATAAATTAAGACAGGTGATTAGGAGTTTGCTCGCATACGTTAAATTAAGATTCCAGTTCAAAATGAAAATAGAAGCAGATGAGCTGTACTTTTTCAGTCTACGAAAATAATGAAATTCAAAGCCCGGTCATATCTAACACACACCTATATCATTTGCCTAATGTAACATACCCTTTTCACTTACATATTACGTTAGGACAAATGATGTAGCCGTTTGTTCGATATGACAGGACTTTAGATTTCATTGTTTTCATAGGCTGAAAAAGTACAGCACATCTGCTTGTCTTTTTTTCCAATTTTGGACTGGGATATAATTTAATGTGTGTGAATAAACTCCTAATCACCTGTGTTAATTTATCCACTGAGATTTACAGAAGGCGCCTCTTGACAGGCCATGTTATTTTTTGATTTCTTGGTGCAATAATTCCAGTAGGAATGGCAAGACAACAAAGCTATTACCTTTATAAAAACACCAGGAACTACTGCAAAGAAGAATAAAAAGACATTCTGTGCCCTAAAGTAGAACCAGGACCTGAATCATAACCACAAGTCAGTGACAAATGAGGATCCTAAGGAAAACCTGACCAACAGATATTCCAGAACCAAAGAAGAAGAGACAAAGACACTGTTTGCGTATGATCTTGAATGCCTTCAGAAAAAAGTATTTTAGAAGTGGAAAATAAAGTACTTTGGCGCTATGAAATTGGGATCTACTTTGGGAAGCTCTGTGAATTCAAAATTTTCGGTATCTTTGGGCCCAATAATGACTTCACAATTGAAATTAGGTCTAAAAGATGCCATACTGAAGAGTAAAAATAGGCTACCAATATTTTTACCAATAATTATGTGAGGGAGTTAGCATTTATGTCTGCTTAAAAATGCACAGCAATTGGAATACTGATAGTACGTGTCAGAAAAGATTTTGCAATAGCCTACATTATATCGCAGGCAATCTTGTATAAGTGTATCCAACAAAGTATTTAGCATAACTCGATAAATGTAACTTTCATACTCAATTTTGTTTGGTTGTACTGTACATCAGGCTATCACTGTCTGTATGTGTGTGTGTGTGTGTGTGTGTGTGTGTAAACTTAGTAGGAACTTGAGGTGGGATGAACAGAGAGAGTCAATCTTGTTTACAAATCACTCATACGACCCTTCCAAGTATACTGCTCAAGTATTTGTGACCTGTACCAAATAGTACTAGCAGGGGATATTTAACGTATACCAAGAAGGGCATCACAAATGGTCACAAGTTTGTTTTACCCGAGAGATCTAGGAATATACTAAAACTTCCTACATATCGCTTCATAGGGATCGTGAGCATAAGATTACATTAATTACAGCACATATAGGGACATTTAAACAATCATTTTTCCCCACACTCTATGCTTCAAAGTTACGGGAAAAGCCCTAATAACTGGTACAGAGGGAGGAACACACTGCCATGTACTTAACAATGCTTCGCAAAGTATATAGAAGTACTTACTCTTCTTAGGGTTTTTCTTCGCTTCTCGTCTCAGTTTTCTGTTATGTTCTCGTACTTTCTTTTCAATTTTGTACCTCTTCCGCGCAGGAATGCGCTTGCTGGTTTTTTCTAGTGGACATCACAATATATCATCAACATATCAACAAATCTATGAAATACTGAACATTATATAAGTATATTACTCACTCAAGCATAGTTTGGCCATGTTGTTCACAAAACTTTAAAAAAACTGAGGAAAATAACACATCAGTCGAAACACTCACATTACACATCAACTTCAAATTCGCACGTGTGTGGGATTGTGGATGTTTACGAACTGTTACGGTAAGAACTAAGAAGTTCATCGCTAAAGATACGTCACTCATTTTAATGTTTTGAACATATGGAAGATGTCTATTCGGTCGCTCTTCGATTGTTACCAACATTTAAAACATTTCCGCATATCGAATGCAGAGAATATTCTGAAAATATTCCGTTTTAATGATTTTGAATGAAGTTACTATCTTTTAGCTGTGATTGAAGCCGAAGAAAGATTTCATTTTGATTACCGGGCTTCATAACATAAAAGAGTATTTGGCTAGCACAGTTGTTGTACCATACTGACGCGTCTGCAACAACCACAAAGCTAACAACTTGACAAACTAGCAGATATTTATGGTTTTTACGTGACTGGGTTGATTTCTGTATCCTTTTTCTCAGACCAACAATCGTTATTATCGAAGTAAAGATCTCGATTTTCTGTTGACCGGAACTTAAGGGGCCGTACGCTTAAGGGGGTTGGTGGAGTGGAGTTGTTATGCTGCTAAGGAAAGTTGTTTAGTAAAAGTATTTTTTTAAAACCATGTCTGAACTCTTCAGATCGGCGATGGGTTATTTTAATAGCAGTACATATGCAGCAGGAGCAGAAAATGAGTTAGTTGGGCAAATAGTGGAATTAGGAAATGTGAAGCTGCGAGTGAAAAAAGTCATAGCAGAAGGCATGTATAATCTTATTTTTTCTCTTAATTTTTTTTCCTCTTGGCGGTACAGTTAGAGAGATTGAAAACCAAAAGACATTGCTTTCCTGTACCATAGTACAGACTCCTGATGATACTCGGACAGAAAATATAATAACGCAACTGTCAAATAACTTGTGTTTGACGTTTCATGTGGGCATTAACATTTCTGATATATTCTTTTTTAAATTGCAGGAGGATCGGCTTTTGTATTCGTAGCTCAGGATCCAAGTACGGGGAAAGAATATGCTCTGAAGGTAGGTGCTTCAACACAAAAAATATCACAGCGAACTGATCGTGTACGCGATATATGGCACATACAAGTAAACCTGTCAGCTGAATGTATTGTCACATTGTGCCATCCTGAGCGCTGTCATATGATGCAAGCTGTCAACGTGCAAAGCAGAGAGGTAGCACTATGGTAACCAAGATGATGGTTTATCATTGTTGCTGGCAAATATAAGTCTTTGTTTTTGCAGTTTGGCACTTTCCCTTGAGCAACTGCAGTGTGTATTCAGCCATTGTGCCTCGTAGAGCGCATTGAAAAGGAGAAACTTCAGAGGTGTGGAATGAGTCTTAGACATACATTAAAATGAAACAAAGACATCATAGAAAGTTTGTCTAAACATGACATGAAAAATCTCCTGACGTTTGTATGTTGAGAGTACACATAAACTGCACCGTAAAAAAATGTTAGCCTATTTCGTAAAGCCTTTGGGAACTGGGCAGTATGAGACTAGCATAGTTTTGAAGCAGCAACTTTTTGATTTGAAGCAGTAACTTTTTAGATAAGAATTTTTTGTAAATAACTATTTTAAAACCAGTTACTGAAAACATTTTAGCAATTTTTGTGTGAGATTTGTTTCCTAATTTACTTCTTGTGTGAAGTGTTTGAGTGCTTCACTGAAAAGATTTTCATGGTTTTTGATGTATTCATTTTAAAATTTCTGTGTTTGGAACTACGTATTTATTAAGTAAAACATTTCAGAATATTTCATCCAAATGTCAAATGTTTTCTTTTTGCAGAGACTTATGGCAGCAGATGAAAATACAAACAGAAATATTGTACAAGAAATAACAATACTTGTATCCTTTAATGTAGGACAACATTAAGTTTTATTTCTGAAGGAATTCAATGTTTAACAACGTATTTTCCAATAAATGCAAAATATCTCTCTCTCTCTCTCTCTCTCTCTCTCTCTCTCTCTCTCTCTCTCTCTCTCTCTCTCTCTCTCTCTCTCTGAGTAAAGTCCACTTATCTAAGTTTCAAATTGTATTCGACATTAATATTTGCTAGATACTTGAATGCTTTGCTGTATTATAATCTCCCATATATTTAAAAATCTTCCCTGTTGCCCTTAACATTTTACTCAGAAGAAACTTTCAGGGCATCCAAATATTCTTCAGTTTTTATCAGCAGCCTGCATTGACAAAACAAAATCTGGCAATGGGATGACAGAATATCTGTTACTAACAGAACTCTGCCAAGGTGAGTCTTGCAAAAACAGACACAATGTCCAGACAGCAACTATTGAGTAATCATAACTATTTTATTCCAGTCACATTCATCACTTAATATTGTTTTCTATTCAGTTGCAACTGTAACTGAAATTAATAACAAGGTAGAAGGAACCAGTAGTAAGGTGACTAACCTTTTTTAATGTACCCTGCTCCTAGGGTGCATGGCAGAACTACTGTTAGCAATTGTATGTTACATGTGGTATTCGTTTTTATGTGAGCTGTGAAAAGGGTGCTGCTGTTATATTACCACAGGAAACCATTACATAAGTTGTAGGACTGTAAGATTTCTTCTGTCAAAGTAATTGTTATACATTATATTTCAACTTCATCTAGCACAGTTTAATTTATATTTTTATTTTTATTGCTTGTAAATTAATTGGTATTACAATTTGGATGAATTGACAAGTTCATGAATCTTGTCTGATGGCTTCATTGACTACTTCTGTACGACTCCTTCTTGTATCATCATTTATCCTTGGAGAAAGTCAGCTTTGAAGTATAGAACCTGCTGGTAACTTCACCCCCCCCCCCCCCCCCCTCTTTTGCATGTGACATCAAAACGCCAGACTTAAACTGAAATTCAAAATGCATAAACTAAGTGCCATAAAAATGTATGATTATTATTAATTACGGTACCAGAACATCACATTTGTTGACACTGCCAGTTAATGACAAAACTGTGACTTTCTCGTCAAACCCAGATCTCTGGCTACGCTACAGATCAACCTGTCACAACTAACATCCCAAAAAGTGACATAAATTCAAAATAACTAGTGTTAGTGTTGATATCTCACTCTCGCTCTCTCTGCTCACATATGTTGCAAGTCACAATATCAGTATGTCATGGCTCAAAGCTGACTGCCAGCTTCAAATGACGTCATAACTCTGTGCAGAGGCATACATGAGCATCTGCAGAACATTACTAGTGAAATAAAACACAAATAAACTTGATGATTTTAAACTGTCAGCAAATTGGCATTACAAGTAATGTGGTTAGCTGTGGCTCATACACTTACATCATGTATGGAGAAGCGTGTGAAGAAAGGAAAAGCTACAGAAAAAAAAGCAGTTTGCACCAAGTCCTTGTGTAATGTCATGTATGTGAAATCAAGACAAATTGTGTGTGGAAGTTAATATCTGCAAGGTCATCAGCTACTTAAATACACTTCAATTTTGCTCACCACACTAATCTGCTTGTGACCGACAGTTGCCACAAGTAAAATGAACACCCCTTACATTTCATCAACAGGTCTGCATCCATACTCTACAAACCCCTGTGAAGTGGATAGCAGAGGGAAAGTTCCATTGTACCAGTTATTAAGTTTTCTTCCCCTTCCATTTATGTATGGGGCGCAGGAAGAATGTTTGATTGAATGGCTCCGTACACGTTGAAATTATTCTAATCTTGTCATCATGATATCTTTGTGAACAATATGGAGGGGATGTAGTATGTTTCTAGAGTCACTTACAGGACACACATTTGGGAGGACGATGGTTCAAACCCAGGTACAGCCATCTGGATTTAGGTTTCCCATGCTTTCTCTAAACCACACCAGGCAAATGCTTGGATGGTTTCTTTGAAAGGACATGGCCAATTTCCTTCCCCATCCTTAATACAATCCGAGCTTGTCCTCCATCTATAATGACCTTGATGTTGACGGGACATTAAACCCAATCTTCTTAGAGTCATTATTTAAAGCTGGTTCTTGAAACTTTGTTAGCAGACGTGTTCTGGACAGTTTACATCCATCTTAAAGAGTCTGCCAGTTCATTTTCTTCAGTGTCACTGTACCATCCTTCCATGGGTTAAACAAACCCTTCTTGGTATACATTCAGTATCCCCCATTATTCCTATTTGATATGGGTCACACTCACTTGACCAGTGTTACAGAATGCATCGCATGAGTAAATTGTAAGCAATCTCCTTTGTAGACTGATTGCACTTCCCCAATAATCTATCAACAAGCTGAAGTCTACCATTTGCTTAACCCACAAAAACACCTGTATGATCATACCATTTCATATCCCTACAAAATGTTACACCTAGGTATTGGTATGAGTTGGCTGATCTCACTGATCTCAACTGTGATTCTCTGATATTACAGTTATAGGATACTCTTCCCATGAACCACGGACCTTGCTGTTGGTGGGGAAGCTTGCATGCTTCAGCGATACAGATAGTTGTACCTTAGGTGCAACCATAACGGAGGTGTATCTGTTGAGAGACCAGACAAATGTTTGGTTCCTGAAGAGGGGCAGCACCATTTTCAGTAGTTACAGGGGCAACAGTCTGGATGACTGACTGATCTGGCCTTGTAACATTAACCAAAACGGCCTTGATGTGTTGCTACTGCAAATGGCTGAGAGCAAGGGGAAACTACAACTGTAATTTTTCCCAAGAGCATGCAGCTTTACTGTATGGATAAATGATAATGGCGTCCTCTTTGGTAAAATATTCTGGAGGTAAAATAGTCCCTTATTCGGCTCTCTGAATGGGGACTACTCAGGAGAAAGAAAACTGGTGTTCTTCGGATTGAAGTGTGGGATGTTAGATCCCTTAATTGGACAGGTAGGTTAGAAAATTTAAAAAGGGAAATGGATAGGTTAAAGCTAAATAGTGGGAATCGGTGAAGTTCGGTGGCAGAAGGATCAAGACTTCTGGTCAGACAAATACAGAGTTATAAATACAAAATCAAATAGGAGTAATGGAGGAGTAGGTTTAATAATGAATAAAAAAAACAGGAGCACAGGTAAGCTACTACGAACAGCATAGTGAATGCATTGTTGTATAGACACAAAGCCCTTGCCTACCACAGTAGTACAAGTTAATATGCCAACTAGCTCTGATGAAGAGATTGAAGAAATGTATGATGAGATAAAAGAAATTATTCAGATAGTGAAGGGAGATGAAAATTTAATAGTCATAGGGGACTGGAGTTCGATATTAGGCAAAGGAAGAATAGAAAAAGGAGTAGGCGAATATAGAATGGGGGTAAGGAATGAAAGAGGAAGCCACCTGATCGAATTTTGCACAGAGCATAACTTAATCATAGCTAATACTTCATTTAAAAATAATGAAAGAAGGTTGTGTACTTGGAAGAGGCCTGGAGACAGTGGATGGTTTCAGATAGCTTATATAATGGTAAGACAGAATTTTAGGAACCGGGTTTTAAACTGTAAGACATTTCCAGGGGAAGATGTGGACTCTGACCACAATCAATTCTTTATGAACGGTAGATTAAAACTGAAGAACCTGCTAAAAGGTGGGAATTTAAGGAGCTGGGACATGGATAAACTGAAAGAATCGGATATTGCAGACAGTTTCAGAGAGAGCATTAGGGAACGGTGACAAGAATAGGGGAAAGAAATACAGTAGAAGAAGAATGGGTAATTTTGAGAGATGAAATAGTGAAGGCAGCAGATGATAAAGTAGGTAAAAAGACGAGGGCTAGTAGAAATCTTTGGGTAACAGAAGAGATACTGAATTTAATTGATGAAAGGAGGAAATATAAAAACGCAATAAATGAAGCAGGCAAAAGGAGTACAAACGTCTCAAAAATGAAATCAGCAGTAAGTGCAAAATGGCCAAGCAGGGATGGCTGCGGAACAACTGTAAGGATGTAGATGCATATATCACTAGGAGTAAGATAGATACTGTCTACAGGAAAATTAGAGATACTTTCGGAGAGAAGAGAACCACTTGTATGAATATCATGAGCTGAGATGGAAAACCAGTTCTAAGCAAAGAAAGGAATGCAGAAAAGTGAAAGAAGTCATGGCTGCAAAATACTAACACGAATTCTTTACTGATGGATGGAAAAACTGGTAGATGCTGACCTCAGTGAAGATGAGTTTGGAGTCCATAGAAACATTGGAACGCCTGAGGGGATACTGACCCTGCGACTTAGCTTAGAAGAAAGATTAAGGAAAGGCAAACCTACATTTCTAGCATTTGTAGACTTAGAGAAAGCTTTTGACAATGCTGACTGGAATACACTCTTTCAAATTCTAAAGGCGGCAGGAGTAAAATACAAGGAGCGAAAGGCTATTTACAATTTATACAGAAACCAGATGGCAGTTACGGGAGTTGAGGGGCATGAAAGGGAAGCAGTGGTGGGAAGGGAGTGAGACAGGGTTGCAGCCTATCCTCAATGTTATTCAATCTGTATATTGAGCAAGCAGTAAAGGAAACGAAAGAAAAATTTGGAGTAGGAATTAAAATCCATGGAGAAGAAATAAAAGCTCTGAGGTTTGCCGATGAAATTGTGATTCTGTCAGAGACAGCAAAGGACCTGGAAGAGCAGTTGAAAAGAATGGACAGTGTCTTGAAAGGAGGATATAAGATGAATGTCAAAAAAAGCAAAACGAGGATAATGGAATCTAGTCAAATTAAACCAGGTGATGCTGAGGAAAGTACATTAGGAAATGAAACACTTAAAGTAGTAGATGAGATTGACTATTTGGGGAGTGAAATAAGTGACAATGGTCCAAGTGGAGAGGATACAAAATGTAGACTGGCAATGGGAAGGAAAGTGTTTCTGAAGAAGAGAAATTTGTTAACATCAAATATAGATTTAAGTGTCAGGAAGTCATTTCTGAATGGATTTGTATGGAGTGTAGCCATGCATGGAAGTGAAATATGGACGGTATCTACTTGAGAAAAGAAGAGAATAGAAGCTTTCGAAATGTGGTGCTACGGAAGAATGCTAAAGATTAGATGGGGTAGATCATGTAACTAATGAAGAATGAGGAAGTACTGAATAGAATTGGGGAGAAGAGGAATTTGTGGCACAACTTGACTAGGAGGGGGGATCGGTTGGTAGGGCACATTCTGAGGCATCAAGGGATCATCAATTTAGTATTGGAGGGAAGTGCAGAGGGTAAAAATTGTAGATGGAGACCAAGGGATGAATACACTAAACAGATTCAGAAGGGTGTAAGTTGCAGTAGTTACTCGGAGATGAAGCAATTTGCATAGGATAGAGTAGCATGGAGAACTGCATCAAACCAGTGTTTGGACTGAAGAAGAAGACGACGACAACAACAACAACAGGATACTATATTTTTTCTTTTTGTGAAGTGCACAATTTTACATTTCAGAACATTTAAAGCAAATTGCCAATCTTTGTACCGGTTTGAAATCTTATTAACATCTGACTGAACATTTATGCAGCCTCTTTCAAACAGTACTTCATCACAGATAATTGCATCATCTGTAAAAAAAATATGAGGTTACTATTAATATTGTCACAACATCATTAATATATAACATGAACAGCATGCGTCCCAAAACACTTTCGTTAGGCAGACCTGAAATTACTTCCAGTCTTTGACAATGAGTCTTGATCGAATATAACATGCTGTGTCCACCCTACCAAAAAGCCACCAGTCCATCCATAAGGTTCACTTGATACCCCATATGATTGGACTTTTGACCATAAGCACAGTAGTGGTACCAAGTCAAATACTTTTCCGAAATCAAAAAATACTGCATTTAACCTGACTGCCTCGGTTCAAATCTTCCAGTGTGTCATGTGAGAAAAGTGAGAGTTGGGTTTCAGATGATCGATTTTTCTGGAATCCGTGCTGGTTGACATGGAGGAGGTCACTCTGTACAATGCCTCTCACTATTAATTCTGAATATGTTCTAGGATTTTACAACAAATAGATGTGAAAGACATTGGACAGTATTTTTTGGATCACTTCTACTACCCATCTTGCAGATAGGTGTGACCTGTGCTTTTTTCAAAGAACTGGGCCTGATTTTTTGCTTGAGGGATCTATGATAGATTATAGTTAGAAGAGAGGCTATCTCGGCCACAAACTGAATATAGAATCTGACAGGGATTCCATCAGGCCCAGGAGCTTTGTTCGATTTTAACAATTTTAACTGTTTCTCAGCACCACTGACACTAATACTGATTTTAGTCATCTTTTCAGGGGCATGAGGATTAAATCGTGGCAATTCTCCTGGGTTTCCCTTTGTAAAGGAACATTTGAAAACAGAGTTAAGCATTTCAGCTTATGCTTTGCTATCCTCAGTTCCAGTTCATCTTATTTGTCAGGAACAAGGCACTAACTTTGGTACCACTAACGGCCGTTACATATGACTAGAATTTCTTTGGATTTTGTGAAAGATCATTTGACAGTATTCTGCTATGGTAGTCACTGAAGGTTTCACACAGTGCACTCTTGACAGTCAAATGAGTTTCATTCAGCATTTATCTACTGTAAGGCCAATGCTTTGTTTTACACCTGTTATGCAGTAATTAGTGTTCCCCTAGAAGTTTCTGCAAAATGACTGTTTACCATGGAGGGTCACTCCCATTATGAACTGTTCTACTAGGTACCTGTCTGTTCAGTGCATGGTCAACAATTCTCTTAAACTTGGGCCATCGTTGCTCTACATGCTCCTGTCCTGTGCTGAAAGTTTAAAGTTCCTCATCGAGTTAGGACATGGGGGTATATATAGTTCACTGAACATACATTTATCTTTCTGCCTTTTCTAGTTGAAAGAGGTCAGATCTATTTGTTGCCATTAGATACAGTATACACTGAAGAAAGAGCCAAAGAAATTGGTACACCAGCCCAATATTGTGTAGGACCCCCATGAACACACTGAAGTTGCGCAACATATGTGGCATGGACTCGACTAATGTCTGGAATAGTGCTGAAGGGAATTGACACCATGAATCCTGCAGGGCTGTCCATAAATCCATAAGAGTACGATGTGGTGGAGATCTCCTGTGAACAGCACGTCACAAGGCATCCCAGATATGCTCAATAATGTTCATGTCTGGGGAGTTTGACGGTCAGCGGAAGTGTTCAAACTCAGAAGTGTGTTCCTGGAGCTACTCTGTAGCAATTCTGGACATGTGGAGTGTCTAATTTTTCTGCTGGAATTGACGAAGTCTGTCAGAATGCACAGTGGACATGAATGGATGCAGGTGATCAGACAGGATGCTTTCGTATGTATCACCTGTCAAGAGTCATACAGTCCTCTGCTGACATGCAGGGTCCATGGATTCATGAGGTTGTCTCCGTACCCATACACATCCATCCACTCAATGCAATTTGAAATGAGACTTGTGCGAACAGGCAACATGTTTCCAGTCACCAGCAGTCCAATATCAGTGTTGACTCGCCCAGGCGAGGTATAAAACTGTGTCGTGCAGTCGTCAAGGGTACAGAAGTGGGCCTTTGGCTCAGAAAGACCATATTGATGATGTTTCGTTGAATGATTCACACAGTGACACTTGTTAATGGCCCAGCTTTGGAATCTGCAGCAATTTGTGGAATGGTTGTACTTTGTCATGTTGAACAATTATCTTCAGTCATCATTGGTCCCATTCTTACAGAATCTCTTTCCAGCAGCAGCCGATGTTGGAGATTTGATGTTTTACCAGATTCCTGATATTCTCAGTTCATTTGTGAAGTGGTAGTCAGGAAAATCCCCACTTCATTGCTACATTGGACATGCTGTATCCAGTCGGTCATGCTCAAACTCACTTAAATCTTGATAACCTGCCATTGTAGCAACAATACCCGATCTAACAACTGTGTTGACACTTGTCTTATATAGGTGTTGCCAACAGCAGCATTTTCTGCCTGTTTACTTATCTCTGTATTTGAATGCACATGCCTACGCTAGTTTATTGAGTGTATTTCCATCATGAGTGGGGTTCCAACGCATCTGTTATAGGTAGTTTTCAGAGAAGGCATTTAGTAATATTTCACAGCATGTCTTACCATGCCGACCACTAACAAAATCTGTAATTTTCCCATATGATAGTTGGATGATAATGTCTCCTTGATGATTATAATAACTTAAAGATCTTTACATGAAATATATTTTGATGCCAGTGGAATCATTCTGCAGTCAATTTCAAATGCCGGATTTCTAAATTTTCTTGGTAGTGCTTCAGAAAAAGAATGTGTCTTTCCTCCAGGGATTCCCAATTTCAGGTTGTCATTCTTGGATTCTTCTAGCAAATTGTAACATTTCTGCACTAGTTTCTCATATAAGATTTTTTCAGTGTTTCTAGCAATTCTCTTCCTTTCCCTTTTTATACCCGTATACTGTAGAGTTTAAGCATAAATTTTGAAACATTGGGTGGGCAGCATAAAATTATTTTGATTTATGATGTTGTATTCATGTTGAAAATGTTTTGCTGCAAATAAATCAGTGTTACTATGTATGCTTAATATACTTACATTTTTTTGTGTTTGTTGACCACTCAGTTACATAGTGGGTGGTTACCTTGTTTCCTTCCATTATTTGAAATCCAGGCTAATTCTAGCCTTAAAAGCACAGGAAATCTGGTACTCTTATTGTTGAGGTTAAAAACAGTTCTCTCTCTCTCATTTTTTATATGTTTTTAGTCAGCTGCATTTGTTATTTTTTGCTAACTGTGAATAATTTTAAAATACAATTTCATCTTCAGGCACATAACGTAGTAATCAGAGTGGGTATGTAAGAAGTGTCTTGAGATAGAATAACTTGCTAAGGCTTGCTAAGACTAAACTGCCTCTGTCATGACTGTTAACCATTTTTATTAATCACTTCCTCGTATTTCGTTGTCCAAACAATTTTTAATATTTGATGTTGAGTTCTGTGTTGTTCTGATGGCAGTAAAAGAGAATTAGCTAAGAATATAAATAAAGTGTACAAAGTTATGCAGACCATAATGTTTCTCTTTTCTGGGAAAACAGTGAGATGGCAGTCTTTCAAATGGAGGTCATTGCATGGAAGGCGAAAGTGTAAACTACACTGCTAGCCATTAAAATTGCAACAGAATGAAGGCAGCGTGCAGCTTACTTTAAATCATATTGAAGTGTGCAACATGTTAGGGTATGCAAATGATAATTGGCTGCTCCCCCCAGGGGGTCCACAACTCTTTTGTGGATACGTGCGTGGCGAGCACGGGGCCCCGAGCCATTGCAGCCTTCTTTCTCTCCCGGGCTGCATTTCCTTTCCCTTCCCCTCCTTTCCCCTCCATACCCCTTTCCCCTCGCCCTCTCCTCTCCCTCTATTGGTGTCCTTGCTTATGTTGGCCCCCGCTATCCTCCTGGTTCTGTTGGTTTTACACTCCGGCTTTGTTGCGTAATCATCTCCTCCTTTTGGCATTCCTTGGTCCCCCTCTGGGGTTTGACCTCCATTCCAAAATTTCTCTTCCGTAGTGTGAGCCATTTGGGGAAGAGCACCTTACCTAGTGTCTCCAACGTGCGCCCTCCTAGTACATTCCACCTTTTCTTTTACGTCGTTGTCTGATGCTAGGGTGCATAGCCAGCACGGTAGCCAGCCCGTGTGGTGGGGTCGCTATGTACCCTTTTGGTTGAGCCCCCTGAACACACAGGGATCACACTTCTGATACCTGAGCTGTGACCTCCTCATGCATGCCTTGGAGTGGTTGCTCGTCCTCCTGGAGCATCGGAACTCCCGGCAATGGCCGCCGTGCCAGACGGCCCTTGCTGTGGCTGGGTGGCGCCCGTGAGGAGAGCCCCTGATCGGAGTGGGTGGTATCAGGGCGGACGCTATGCAGATGAAACGCATACGGGTCCAAAACTCTGGCCGCTCTTCTGCGGCCGTCTCTCTGCGTGGTACTGATTCCCCAAGTGCTTCTTCTCTTGCCCCTTCGGCCTTCCCTTCCGTGGCTACCCCCTGGGAGGAGGGTCAGGCCCGTCGTCTAGGGGCAAAACCTTTCCCCCGTTATCTAGTTTGCACCAGGACTGATGGAGATACTTTCACCAATGTCAAACCTTTATTCTTTGTGGAACACATTGAAGACAAGTTCGGCGAAGTGGACTCCCTGAGCAAGATGCGGTCGGGTTCGTTGCTGATAAAAACTGCTTCGGCTGCCCAATCTGCGGCCCTTCGTGCCTGTACCCATCTTGGCACAATTCTCGTGTCCATTACCCCTCACCAGTCTCTAAATATGGTACAAGATGTGATTTTTCACAGAGACCTCATCCTTCAAACTGATGAGGAACTTCGGGACAATCTCGGACGGCGGGGTGTTCATTTTGTTCGGCGTGTTCAGAAGGGTCCTAAAGATAATCGTATTGATACTGGTGCCTTTATCCTGGCCTTTGAAGGGGATACCCTTCCTGAGAAAGTTAAGATTATGGTCTATCGCTGTGATGTGAAGCCGTACATCCCACCTCCTATGCGGTGTTTTAAGTGCTTGCGTTTTGGCCACATGTCTTCTCGCTGTTCTCAGGACCCTCTCTGTGGTGACTGTGGACGTCCACTCCATGAGGGGAGTCCCTGTGTTCCCCCTCCTGTATGTGTAAATTGTCATGGTAGTCATTCTCCACGTTCAGCAGATTGCCTAGTCTATAAGAAAGAAAAAAAGATAAAGGAGTATAAGTCCCTTGATCGTTTAAGCTACACAGAGGCCCGTAAGAAATATGCACGATTGCACCCTGTGTCCATGACATCTAGTTACGCCTTGGTTACATCTTCATCCCTTCCTCCCCCTTCCTTACCCCCATCCCGGACCCCTCTCCTTCCCCCCTCCCCTGCGGCTCCCACACCTTCTCCTCTGGGCGCTGCTCCCCCTCCCCAGCCGGAGAAGTGTCCCACTCCTTCGGCGTCTGCCGGTCAAGGGCGCCTCTCCCGGGATGCCCCTTCCCGGCACCTTCCAGGTCAAAGGTCTGCTGCAGCGCGGCGACCGCGAGAGCCGCGGTCTATCGGCCCCCAGGTCGCCCGGTCTCTTTCTGTTCCTGATCTTGCTGCAGCTGGCTCCATTATGCCACACAGCCCTCCTCGATCTCAGCCTGAAAAGAAGAAGAAACATAAGTCCCGGGACAAAGAGCCTCTGGTGTCAACGGAGGTCCCTTCCCCGACTTCACAACCGGATTCTGACCTGTCGTTTATGGATGTCGCCCCCTCCTTGTCGGTGACGGGTGGGGACCCGGCGGTATGACTGGATTTAGCATGTTCAGCCCTCCTTTAAACCATCGTTCTGTGGTTCTCCAATGGAACTGTAATGGATACTATCGTCACCTTCCAGAATTAAAATCCCTTCTTTCGTCCTACTCTGCAGCTTGTGTGGTTCTCCAGGAATCTCATTTTACTGGTGCTCACTCACCGACCCTCCGTGGGTTCCGTGTTTTCTGTCGAAATCGGGTCGGACCCTTGCGGGCTTCTGGTGGCGTTTGTACGTTGGTCCGTACAGACATTGCTAGCACGTGGATTCCTCTCCAAACTACATTGGAAGCGGTTGCTGTTAGGGTCCACTTAGACTCTGCAGTCACAGTTTGCAATCTTTATCTCCCTCCTGACAGGACTCTTACACCTGCTGCCTTAACCACCCTTCTTCAGCAACTTCCTCCTCCCTTCCTCCTCCTTGGGGATTTTAATGCTCATCATCCTTTGTGGGGCAGTGCCTTTCCATCTAGACGAGGTCTTCTTATAGACCAATTTATTGCAGACCACGACCTGTGCCTTCTTAATGATGGCTCCCCTACTCATTTCAGTGCTGGTCATGGTACCTTTTCTGCCATTGATCTTTCTCTTTCTTCTCCCTCTCTCCTCCCTTCATTACACTGGTCGCCACACGACGACCTTTGTGATAGTGACCATTTCCCGTTGATTGTCACGCTCCCTTCCCGCTCCCCGATGGAGAGGTTACCTCGTTGGTCTTTCCACCGCGCCGATTGGCCTCTATATACTGCACAGGTCGAGTTTTCTCCCTCTTTGGCGGGTTGTATTGATGACGTCCTACGTGACGTGTCTGACGCGATTGTTCGCGCTGCTAACCTTGCTGTCCCGCGCTCATCTGGACAATTTCGTCGTCGGCAAGTCCCGTGGTGGAGTACGGCCATTGCCATTGCCATCCGTGATCGCCGTCGAGCTTTGCAACACTTTAAGAGGCACCCATCTGTAGCCAGCCTTTCTACCTTTAAGCGCCTTCGCGCTAAAGCCCGTTATTTAATCAAACAGAGCAAGCGGATATGTTGGGAACGATTCGTTTCTTCCCTTGGTTCCACTGTCCCTCTGTCACGGGTATGGGCTAAACTTCGCTCTCTCCAAGGTTGCCATCGGCAGTCCACCCTCCCAGGCCTTCACCTCCCAGATGGCATTTGTACGGACCCATTAGTTCTCGCAGAACATCTTGCGACCCATTTTGCAGTGGCATCAGCGTCGGCCTCCTATCCAGCTGCTTTCCTTCATCAAAAACAGCAGGCTGAAGCTGTCACCTTATGTTTCACCACTTGTGAGTCAGAATCTTACAATGAACCTTTCACTGAATGGGAATTTCTTTCTGCTCTATCTTCTTCTCACGATACGGCCCCTGGCCCAGATTCCATTCATAACCAGCTGCTTCAACATCTCAGTGCTCCACAACGGCACCATCTTCTTCGGGTGTTTAACCGTATCTGGCTCCAGGGTAACTTCCCTTCTCAGTGGAGGGATAGCATTGTGGTTCCTGTCCTTAAGTCTGGTCAGAACCCCCTATCTGTTGACAGCTATCGGCCAATTAGTTTGACCAATGTTGGTTGTAAGTTACTTGAACGGCTGGTAGCCCGTCGGCTCACTTGGGTCCTCGAATCTCGGGATCTATTGTCCCCTTACCAGTGTGGCTTTCGAGAGGGACGATTTCCAATCGATCATTTACTTCGCTTGGAATCCGCAGTTCGGCAGGCTTTTTCCCAGCGCCGCCATTTGGTTGCAGTGTTTTTTGACCTTCGCAAGGCCTATGACACGGCCTGGCGCCATCACATCTTACTAACCCTTCATCAGTGGGGTCTTCGGGGCCCACTCCAGATTTTTATCCGCCAGTTCCTGATCCATCGGTCATTCAGAGTTCGAGTTGGTACTGCTTTTAGTTCTCCACGGACCCAGGAGACGGGCATCCCACAGGGTTCTGTCTTGAGTGTCCTTCTTTTCCTCATTGCTATCGATGGACTTGTGGCCTCTGTCGGTCCCTTGGTCGCCCCTGCCCTGTATGTGGATGATTTCTGCATTTGGGTTAGTTCCTCCTCGATGCCATCTGCAGAACGGCAGCTCCAGGTGGCTATACGGCGTGCCTCTGCATGGACCCTCTCACACGGGTTTCAATTCTCTCCTTTAAAATCGCGGGTGGTCCACTTCTGTCGCCGTACTACGGTCCACCCTGATCCAGAGCTCTATCTCGCTGCACAAAGATTGCCTGTGGTTCCACAGTTTCGTTTCCTAGGTCTTCTTTTCGACAAAAAGCTCACTTGGCTGCCCCATATCAGACTCCTGAAGGTAGGATGTTTCCGTAAACTCGATGTCCTTCGCTTCCTTGCCCACTCCTCTTGGGGTGCGGACTGTTCCCTCCTCCTCCGTCTTTATCGTGCTTTAGTTCTGTCACGTTTGGACTATGGTTGTCAAGTTTATGGTTCAGCTGCTCCTTCCACGCTGCACGTGCTGGATCCGGTCCACCATCGTGGTATCCGTTTGGCCACCGGTGCCTTCCCTACTAGCCCTGTTGATAGTCTCCTGGTTGAAGCTGGGACCCCCCCCCCTTTCTGTTCGGCGGTCCCAGCTTCTGGTGTCTTATGCCCTTACTATCCGTTCTTCTCCCGCTCATCCTTCCTATTCTATCCTATTCCCAGACCATGGACGTCGCCCGCCTGACTCCCGCCCTCGGGCTGGTTTACCGGTTGGACTGCGCCTTGCGTCTCTTAACCGTGATTTTCGGCTTCCTTCTTTGTCCTGTCTTCCTCGCTCCCTCCCCTCCACCCCTCCTTGGTTAGTTCCTCGGCCTCGAATTCGGATGGATCTCCACCGCGGTCCGAAAGATTCCATCCCCCCGGTGGTGTTCCGTTCCTTTTTCCGCCAAATTTTATGGGAGTTTCGGGATGCTGTTGTTTTTTACACTGATGGCTCTAAATCTGCTGATCATGTTGGGTATGCCTTCACGTCCTTTGTTGGAACGGAAAATCATCTACTGCCACCCTCATGTGGGGTGTTTACTGCGGAATTGATGGCAATTTCCCGGGCCCTTACCTTTATTAAACAATCCCAACACAACCGCGTTTTGTTATGTACGGACTCGATGAGTGGCCTTCTTGCTATTGACCGGTGTTTTTCGCGCCATCCCTTGGTCTCTGCCATCCATGACCATCTCGCTGATCTTCACCGTGCTGCTTGTTCCATTGACTTCCTATGGGTCCCGGGCCATGTGGGTATCCCGGGTAATGAGCTCGCTGATCGTTTGGCTGGGGGAGCAGTTACTTACCCCCCGTTTTCTGTCACCCCTCCTGCAGCGGATTTACGGCTTCACATCAAATCCCACTTTGCACAGTCATGGGCCAATTCTTGGGAGGCTACTCCACTGTCTAATAAACTTCGTGCCATTAAGGTGAATCCAGGCCCATGGCGTTCTTCCTTTCGCCTCTCCCGCAAGGACTCGACCACACTGTGTCGTCTCCGCATTGGCCATACCAGGTTGACCCATGGTTTCCTTTTGCGTGATGAGCCACCCCCGCTATGTGGTTGTGGAGCCTTCCAGTCAGTGGCCCACATTTTGGTTGAATGCCCCCTTCTTTTGGCTCTGCGTGCTAAGTACAGACTCCCCCACACTTTACCTTTGATGTTGGCTGACGATTCCCTGATGGTCTCTCTGGTTCTAGGTTTCCTCCGGGAGAGTGGTTTTTATTCTCAGTTTTAAAGTTTTTAATCTCCCTCTGGTGTTGGGGCAGGGCGGTGAATGTTTGGGTGTCTCCCACTGTAGGCAGTGTTCAGAGATTCCCGATTCACCTCCCTGACCGGAATCCTCTTTTCTTTCCCTTTTACTCTGTTTTTACCCCTTCTTTTTAAGGCTTGGTTAGTTTTTCTATTCCCATACGTACTTTCTGCATTATAGCAGTTGTACCTTTTAAGTCACAGGTGGTCTTGGCTATGCTGCTTCAGCATAGTGTTGGGTTCGTTCTCTTGCCAACTTCCCTCATTTGTTTTTACTATTGACAACGTGACTGCCCTTTTACGTTTCCCCTTTTTCCGTTTTATTGTTCTGACTTTTCTGAGATGTCCCGTTAGCAGAATGGAGTCTATTTGAAACAAGGGACTGATGACCTTGCTGTTTGGTCCCTTTAACCTCAAACAACCAACCAACCAACCAACCAACCAACCATAATTGGCTGCTACTCAGATCAGAGTATGCACAGCTTCTTCCTGCAAATAATGAGCATTTCAACTCAGCTTTTGGATGTGTTTCCGGTGGCTGAACAAACCAATCGCACTGAATGGTAGGAGGCGGCCAGGGCTGTAACTTCAGGAGCCTTCTTGCATGTCACTTGCCCCCTTTGTGTTTGCAGCATTCTCCTTCAAATAAGTTGACAGTGGTGGATGTAGGGCTCTTTCACAGTAAGCGGTCCACAACCCATTCCCCCCAAGTTTGTATGTTTTATGCCAGTAGTATTCGTGGTGAGTTTTACCTGGTCCTTAAAGCACCTGAGAGGGGCACCATGAGGTCTACTGCCAGAGCAGAGTTTGCTATGAAGGATTTGGCGGGGAAGCCTTTCATCAATCGTGCAACGAACATGGCTTAACCACCTCACTTGATGAGGAACAATGGTTGCCCCTCAGTGCTGTTTTGACGGTCCTCTTACTTAGTGTTAAAGATCTACCAGTTTTTTTTTTTTTTTTAACGAAGCTCTTAAGTTTCTTGATTTCAAGGTGATAAAGTGTCAAAGTTTCACAGCAATTCTAGAGTATAGAAATGACAACAGCTCTGTGCACCGAATTGTATGTGCAGCTTTAGGTCTTTATCCATGAAGACTGTGTATTAACCACCCAAAAGCTGCATGGGCAGCCCCAATTCTGTTATCAACATCTTGTTCACAGGTGAACTGTTTAGACAAACTGCTTCTGAGATGTGAAAAGTGCTCAACCAGCTCCAATGTTGTATGTAGGATAGAGATATTGAACTCAGGTAGAGCTAATCCTGGGCCAGGTTGTGCAAGTGCCTTCACTTTTCCCACAATGATGGTAAGACCAAAGCGAACGTATGCAGTTTCAAAGCAGCTGACAGACTGTTCAAACTCTGCCAACTCTGCCAGTGTTAGAACTGGAGATGCAGTGCAAATGATTAGCATTTAAGTATAACTGCAGTAAATAGCTAGGAATAATGCTATCTGTATTCTGTATTTAAAGAAATAATACATAACAGGATTCTCATTCAGAAATTACATTTGAATGTTCATTTCTGTAAGAATATGACATTACGCCTTGTCAAAAAGGAGAAATTTGGTGGAATTAGACACCAGTAGGATCTTAGCCAATCAAGATACCAGTTTATCGTTCTATGATATTGTTGGACGGGATTTCATGTGTCATGCAGATATGGTATTGGTGTATTCAAGAGGGCAATACTCAGTGCAGGATTTAAACAGCCTCACATGACTATTACAGGAAAATCTCATATAAAGATGTGAAACAAATACTAACAAAGAGATAGAGGGGCTGGCCAGTACTTACCTCAGCTCAGTACAGCCGATAGATACACATAAAACAGAACCGAAAATTTACATTCCTAGCTTTCGGAACAAATGTTCCTTCATCGGGGAGGGGAGAGGGGAAAGAAAGGGAAGAAGGGAAAGGAGATTCAGTTACTCACAACCCAGGTTATGAAGCAACAGGGAAAGGAAAATAGGGAGGGTAGCAAGGATGGAGGCATGGTTGTCAGAGGGAAGCCAAAGATATTCTACTGTAAGTACTGTGCCAGCTTCAAACCAAAGAGGATGCATACAGAAGTAAAGAGGTATATAGTATAAAGATAAACACAACTATGTAGGATGAAAAGATGCGTGAATGGCTAAAGAGGAAAGGGAAAGAAGATAAGACTGAAGAGTAAATGGGAGTGAGTTTGTTTAACGTAGGTTCAGTCCAGGGGGATGGCGGGATGAAAGGATTTGTTGGAGTGCAAGTTCCCATCTCCGCAGTTCAGAGGGACTGGTGTTGGGTGGGAGAAGCCAAATGGCACATACGGTGTAGCAGGTTCCTAGGTCCCTAGAATTATGCTGGAGGGCATGCTCCGCTACTGGGTATTGGGCATCTCCTAGGCGGACAGTTCGTCTGTGTCCGTTCATGCACTCAGCCAGTTTAGTTGTTGTCATGCCGATGTAAAAGGCTGTGCAGTGCAGGCATGTCAGTTGATAAATGACGTGTAGTTTCACACGTGGCCCTGCCTTGAATTGCGTATGTTTTACCAGTAGCGGGGCTGGAGTAGGTGGTTGTGGGGGGGATGCATGGGGCAGGTTTTGCAGCGGGGTCGGTTGCAGGGGTAGGAACCGCTGGGTAGAGAAGGTAGTCTGGGAATATTGTAGGGTTTAACAAGGATGTTACAGAGGTTAGGGGGGCGACGAAAGGCAACTCTGGGTGGTGTGGGGAGAATTATGTCAAGGGATGATCTCATTTCAGGGGTTGACGTGAGAAAGTCATATCCCTGGTGGAGTAATTTGTTGATGTTTTCGAGCCCAGGATAATATTGGGTGACAAGGGGGATGCTTCTGTGTGGTCTGGAGGTAGGAACATTGTTGTTGGACGGGGAGGAATGTATTGCTCGGGAAATCTGTTTGTGGACAAGGTCTGCAGGATAGTTGCGGGAGAGGAAAGCACTCACCCTCTCCCTCACATGACTATTACCTAGACAACAGACATGTTTGCTTGACCATGCAAGGTCATAAAGCTGTGTCTTTTTACCTTGAGACAAGAAATGGGCTAGTCTGTTGCAAGACCCTGACGGTGGCCATCCAATGACAACACTGGGCACAGGAATGGTACCATATCACCTTTCCAGAAGAGTTCCAGTTTTGTATACTGCATCACCACAGACTTAACCGTGTGTAGAGACTTGGAGGAGAATGAATGTTGCCAAATTGCATTTTTCATTGCCATGTGAGCTCAGCATGTGGTGTGATGATATGAGGTGCCATTGCGACACTACATGACCATATTTGGTTTGCATAGCCAGTAATTTTGTCAGCAGGTGCTACATTTCTCAGGCATGAAGGCTGGTAGCTGCACCCCCATCTCTCAGGTCTCTGTGATGTTACCTTTCGACAAGATAGTGCAAGACCAAACATTGCCCACATTGTCCTGACCTAACTCAATATGGAGGATGTATGAAATGTGGCACTTTGTATACCTCCAATCTACCTACCTAGGTAATCACTTGTTCTTCCTACTATATTGTTGACTCTTCATAAGCAAACTTCCATTATTTGCTATTGTCTTTGATTTAACTGTTTTAATAGTTAGCACTATAAATTGGTGGCAAGGAGACCGGTAAGGCATAAAGCAGGATCGAAGCAGAGT
Source organism: Schistocerca piceifrons (assembly GCF_021461385.2). Lineage (NCBI taxonomy): Eukaryota > Metazoa > Arthropoda > Insecta > Orthoptera > Acrididae > Schistocerca > Schistocerca piceifrons. Next base: position 544,910,828 of record NC_060138.1, on the reverse strand, counting down.
TTAAAAAAGGGGTTGACAAGGATATGATTTGAAGTTATGAAAGCAAAAATGCCAGTAATGATCATATTGAATTATTAAAGAAGAAACTACAGGAAAGCAAAAGTTGGATGGTATACTTGGATTTGAGTGCAGCTCCTTGTAATCATAACTACTGTGTCTTAGTAGTCTGCCATTGTTGTTACCAGTGTGGATGTTAGCCACACTATCTTTGGCATTAGAAACTTAAACGTATTGTAATTTAGTGGAAATGATACATATTCTTTAAATATGTTTTATTATTATATACATCTGGTTCGAGAACTACCTTATACACTTATGTGACAGAACATTATTTAGATACCTTAATGTCATAGTGACATAATATCTCAATTAGGTGAATACCAGTAAACCCCTCCCCCACTCTGATTCCTTAAAGAATCAAACTCTCATAAAAAAAAACATTTAAAATGTCTGATTAGAAGAAAAAATTACAACAGTGGAAAGTCCAAGTTGGGATATCAACATTTATAAAAGGAAGGGATGGATTGGTACTGAATGTGAAGATGAACTTTGATTTGCAGACACGCAACATAAAAAGATGGTTACACATGTAGCTTTCAGCCAAAGCCTTCATCAGAAAAGAGAAGCACTCGCACACATTCCTGCGAGCACATGCACCCCCCCTCTCCCTCTCCCTCTCCCTCTCCCTCTCCCTCTCCCTCTCCCTCTCCCTCTCCCTCTCCCTCTCCCTCTCCCTCTCCCTCTCCCTCTCCCTCTCCCTCTCCCTCTCCCTCTCCCTCTCCCTCTCCCTCTCCCTCTCCCTCTCCCTCTCCCTCTCCCTCTCCCTCTCCCTCTCCCTCTCCCTCTCCCTCTCCCTCTCCCTCTCCCTCTCCCTCTCCCTCTCCCTCTCCCTCTCCCTCTCCCTCTCCCTCTCCCTCTCCCTCTCCCTCTCCCTCTCCCTCTCCCTCTCCCTCTCCCTCTCCCTCTCCCTCTCCCTCTCCCTCTCCCTCTCCCTCTCCCTCTCCCTCTCCCTCTCCCTCTCCCCCTCCCCCTCCCCCTCCCCCTCCCTCTCCCCCCTCAGGTCATTTGCTGTCTGACAGAGTAATTACAATGTCATTGGCGAACTTCAAAGTTTTTATTTCTTCTCCTACTCCAAATTTTTCTTTTGTTTCCTTTACTGTTTGCTCAATATACAGATTGCATAACATCAGGGATAAGCTACAACCCTGTCTCACTCCCTTCCCAGCCACTGCTTCCCTTTCATATCCCTCTACTCTTATAACTGCCATCTGGTTTCTGTACAAATTGTAAATTGCCTTTCGCTCCTTGTATTTTACCCCTGCCACCTTCAGAATTTGAAAGAGAGTATTCCAATCAACATTGTCAAAAGCTTTCTCTAAGTCTACAAATGCTAGGAACGTAGGTTTACCTTTCCTTAATCTATTTCCTAAGATAAGTCGTAGGGTTAGTATTGCCTCACATGTTCGAACATTTCTACGGAATCCAAACTGATCTTCCCCGAGGTCGGCTTCTACCAGTTTTTCCATTCGTCTGTAAAGAATTCGCGTTTGTATTTTGCAGCTGTGACTTATTAAACTGATAGTTCGGTAATTTTCACATGTGTCAACATGGTATTACATGGTATTAATTTTTAAAAAGTGTAGTAGAGGATTGTTACATAAATTGTCAAAGATTTGTAATGGACTTAGTTGCTTCTGGAGTGTTTTAGCTGCTGCTTGATGTGATATGGCTTGCAGGTGGAACACTAGTTGATGTGCTGACTCAGCGTACAACACCGCTACCACCAGACATAGTCTGTCGTGTGTTCTGGCAGACGTGCAAGGCTGTACAGCACATGCACAGTCAGCAGCCCCCCATTATTCACAGAGATCTCAAGGCAAGTGATGAACATAGTTTAAAAAAGTAAATTTCAGTTCTTTCATCCCTCCTGCCTCACCTGTACATGCAGTAATACAGCAATAAACTGTTTTGTTAGCAAAAAAGGAAGAGTTATTGTGAGGTCTATAATACTGAGTGTTCCATTTATCTGATTATGCTTGTGCAGTGCAGTGCAGTGCAGTGCAGTAGATGCCGAGCAGTGAGCACTCCATTGCCTGTGATCAGATGCCGTGTCGCCCACCTACTGCTGCGGTACGACGGGACTACATTTAAAATATAAGAAAATAAATTTTGTACTTGCCCATGTCACACAAGGAGATGCTGGAACTGCATGCCATAATTTTCCACACATTTCTGACATCTGTTCAAGACATTATTAATCACACAGTGTAATTCTCTCTGAGATATTGAATTAATTGATTTGGAGATATTATCCTTAAGTTCCTCTATTGTGTGAGGATTTGTTTGTACACTTTGTCCTTCAATGCACCCCACAAATAAAAATCTCATGGAGCTAAATTGGGACTTCTTCTAATCACATTTTCATCGAACACATTGTGAATTGCATGCAAAGAAACATTAGCCATATGAGCCCTTCCTGATAGTGTTGGAAAAATGCGAAGCTTAGTTCTCTTCCACTCAGTTCATTAAAATAGGTCACAAAATGTTTTACACATATCTTTCACTTGTAACTAAGTCATTAAAAAAATTGGGCCTATTATTCTGTCATCACTAACTCTTTTACAATCATGAAGGGGTTCCTCATGAAGCATAACAGGTCTGAGTTCAGGTGTTTTGGGAATTAACATACCCGTGTAAATGAAACCAAGTCTCGTCTGAAAACAGAGTGAGGTAAGGATCCATTTCACCATCATGCACTTGTTTTAAAACCCATTTGCAAAACTTAACCATCTGCACAGGATTGCCAGGTTGCACTTCTTGTGCTACTGTTACTTTATAGGGCCTTAGCACCACTTTGTACAGGGGTGCTCAATATTTGTGTTTTTTCTGCAAAAGACTTCTGAGAGACTTTATAGGGGAATTTTCCAGGTGGTATGCAATGTCATCGAGACAAGCTTCTGTGAACACTGTACATCATTGTTTATGCTTCGTGTCCTGAACACTTCCCATTTCATGAAATTTATTCACTAATTTGTGAACTGCATCTTGACTTGGAACTCGATCTCCTGGAAACTTCTGTTCAAACAATCTCCTAACAGTACAAGTGGACTCTGTAACAAACTTGTGAAATTGAATAATTAGCTCTTGCCATTGCCATTGTTGCATTCTCAAACTTCACTGTTACGCTTGTGATGCCTGTTTCTTGCTCGAATGACACTGGCTGAAAAGGCGCATGTATCTGTACAGCCTTCAGGCTAAAAAAAAAAAAAAAAAAAAAAGGAGAGAGAGAGAGAGAGAGAGAGAGAGAGAGAGAGAGAGGGGCCATAATACAGCCCCGAAGGACTTATTCGACCAACAGGTGTGGCTTCCATGGCCAGCGTGCAATACCCCAGGCATGCAGTCATCAGATAAATGGAACAGCCTATATTTTAATGAAAGTGATCAACAGCTGATCAGAATAATTTCCACATTTCTTTCATTAAACAATTTTTTTTTTTTTCCTTTCGTGGGAATGTTTAGAACTGAAGATAGGACAATTAATCACTCTTTCATTAAAATACTGTGCTTTATTTGGTATTGCTTGAATATTAAATTCTTTCTTACATAATTATAAAGAACACTGGAAAATTCAGAATGCTGTAAATACAACAATTGTGTACAAGGGAACTCATGAATAACTAATAAGGTGTGCCAAAGAGAGTGCTTCCCTAAAGCTTTTAAAAATTAATAAATGAAGAAAATAATTGTGCACTTGTGATATTATTTTATAAAGAACTACTTATTTAAAATCTTGAACATGGCAACAGTCAGCAGCTATAGAATTATGGATGCAATGGGAATCATACAGCCAACAAGCTGCACATCAAAAGTTTATTCAGACTTTCAACTAGGTTTCAACGGTTATAAACCCGTCTTCATCAGAAGAAGTAACAACTCCTAGAAATAGGATATTTTACAATCAGTACATGGAAGTCATATGTGCAAAAAAATGAAACATCTAAAATAAACTAAAGTTTTACATATTGAGTGACAAGAGAAACACTTACTCAACAGTAAAGTGATCCATATAAATGCTATGGTATCCATAAGGCATAGTCAGCAATAAAAATTGTCGATGTAAAATATAAAGGAGATGTCCATCAGACAGACAACTAACAGGATGGAAGAGCCAGCAGTAAACTTATGCCCAAATGGACTGACATAAGAATGGTGCCAGCCAGAAAAGACACGTGACATGTCAATAAAATTACATTGCGATAACATTACAGAAACAGTAACATAACAAGAATTACAAAAAACATATAAACTTCATTTGCATATGTTTATTGGCATTTTACTAATTTTTATTATGTTACTGTTTCTGTAATGTTATTTTAATGTAATTTTATTAACAAGACAGGTGTCTTTTGTGGTTGTCACCACTTCTTATGTGAGCAACATCTCTGCATAAATTTCCTATTGGCTTGTCCCTTCTGTCTTGTTAGTTGTTTGTTTATGTGTTCAATGAACATCTCCCTTAGATTTTACTTGGATCATTTTTACTGTTGAGTATACCTTATGTCTATGCCATAGCATTTAAAGGAATCATTTTACTGTTAACTAAGCATTATGACTTTGTTTCTCTTTTCACTCAATATGTAACATTTAAGTTTAATTTAGACATTTAATTTTGCTGCAAGTATGACTTCAATGTATTGGTTGCAATATATTCTGTTTTTACATGGTATTACTTGTTGTGATGAAGATGGGTTTATGTTTGTCAAAATCTAGGTAAAGGTTTGAATAAACTTTGATGTGAAACAGGTTGGCTATATGATTCCCATTGTATCCAACAACTTTTTTGTTGAATAGTATTTTCTCTGCAGTATTTCTCAGCTTATTAAAACTCTTTGATGGTGCCTTAAATGGATTAACACTGTTTCATATGTCATGTTAATTCTACTAACATGAACTGTTGTTCACTGTAAGTGTATATTTGAATCTGAAAGGAGGCAGTATTTGAGGCCTGATGAGTCAGTACTGTGAGCACAGTGAATATCATTACTCATGGCAGCTTAATATGATAACTGAAACACTATCAAAATAGCATTCAAAAGATCAAAGGAAAAACCTAGCTGGATATCCAGTAGCAATTAGACCATTGTACTCACTTCTTGAATTTTTAGTCAAGCAATCCAAAACTGTGTGACACATCTGAGAGTGAAATTCAAAAAGTTACACTGAGCATTGGACTATTGCACTGGATTCTCCCTCTGAAATTAAGTTAGTAATGGGGTAACATGGGGAATAACAGGCCACATTGTATTGTAAATTAAGAGATTGAAAAGAAAACAACATTTCATACAAACAGGTACATCTGAATTCAAGTGAAATATAAAGCTAAAATAAAGGTAATGGGTTCTCGTTCAGAAAGTATACTGTACTTTGATCCGATTACATGTTTGACTGCACAGATTCATCTGTGCACACAAGGTTAAAATGAAGCACTTTATGCTTTACTGTTCTACCATGTAGGAATTGACACACAACAGCAAATGGGGAGAAAATAATTTTTAACTGAAATAACTAGATAATTTCTGGAAACAGTGTAATCTGCTAAAGACAAAAAGTACAAGTAGAAACCTGGGAAACTAAGTAGTTACATATCTATAAGGAATTATGGTATATTTATTTTAAAATATTGTCTATTCAAGATGTTGATAACTTAAAGATTTGTAATATTTCTCAAAATAGATAGAAAACCTGCTGATTGGCGAGGATGGCATGATCAAACTGTGTGACTTTGGCAGTGCAACTACTGTATCATATCATCCAGATCCTTCCTGGTCAGCTAACCAGAGATCACTTTTAGAGGAAGAGGTAAGAGTGCTGTAAAATCAGCTAACCCATCAATTGTGCTAATAAAACTGCATAAGGGACATTATAGTGTTTGAAAGATCAACTTTAGATATTAACTGAAAAAGTGCAGCTCTAAATTTTATTTTGAAAATTTGTTAGTAGTAGTAGTAGTAGTAGTAGTAGTAGTAGTAGTAGTAGTAGCAGTAAATATACACACACAGCCACTCACCAGCAAGTTATACCTGCAACCCCCCCCCCCCCCCCCCCCACTCTCTCTCCACAGCTAGTAGTAGTGTGAAAGCTAGTTCTGTTTTCTGATTTGTGTGTTCCTTTGTGCAAAACTGGAATAGGTTCAGGAAATTTCTGGTTTTGGAGCTTCTGAAAACATCCTGTCAGAAGGATGTTTATTGTTCAGCTGTATAGCTGTGACTTTAAAATCATCTAGGTACTAGCAAGTGATTTATTTGTACATAAAAATTCCCTCCATGTTTCACACACTGGGCTGCATTTGAGGTTTTCACTGATGTATTTTAGTTCTTATATCTGAATTTTGATGTTTACCCATTATTCTATTCATAAGTTTTGTGGCATCCTTGAGGCCAAAAATAATTAATATGGGAGTGGATTTCCCATTACTACAACCCAAAGACTGTGTCCTGTTGCTGCTTTGTGTGCTGAGTCTTCCTCAGTGTGCTCTGCCAATAACATTGACCTACTTTATTATAAATACAAAAGAAATGTTTGGGTAAAATAAGATAATTCATATGCAGCTGTTCATGGTATTGCAGAATTGTGCCATTAGTAGAATATTATGATGCATGTCTCAAACATTCAGCATTTACTGTGCTGTAAGAGTGTATCTTTCTCCCTTTATTAAAGTTCCTCTAAAGTTGGAAGTCACTTGAGGTTCTGTAGTATTACATATTTTTAAAGAGAAATAATAAATCCTTTTCATTTGAAACACACAATTGTATTAGGACCTACTAGGTCCATTGAAGTCATTAAATTCCCAAATATTTTAGATGCTTGCAGAAGTGCTCTCTCCCATAAAACTATCACTTAACGGAAGAAAAAGTATATAAGAAAATACTGTTAATGTAGAAATATTTGTAATAAATCAACATGTAGTGTGTTAGGTCACATGTTAAGCAATAATGTGGGAGATACACAGATTAAAAAACTATTTATGTCATAAAATACGAACAGTCCATTCTTTACAGACATGAGAGAAAGACTCTCTGTTCTAATTAAGAGCTGACAATCAAAGTTTCCCATTCCCCTAACCTTCTTTCTTGGGATAATTATTCTGTTCGCCAATAGAGCTGTAGCTGTTAAGTCTCTTACTGCTAGCAATGCTGTCATTACAACAAGATAGGAACACTTAAATAAATCATGTTTTATTTCATAATTGCCAGTAGAAACGATATAAAATGTAGATTGGCAATGGCAAGGAAAGCATTTCTGAAGAAGAGAAATTTGTTAACATTGAGTACAGATTTTAGTGTCAGAAAGTCATTTCTGAAATTATTTGTGTGGAGTGTAGCCATGTATGGAAGTGAAACATGGATGGTAACTAGTTTAGACAAGAAGAGAATAGAAGCTTTCGAAATGTGGTGCTACAGAAGAATGCTGAAGATTATATGGGTAGATCATGTGACTAATTAGAAGGTACTGAATAGAGTTGGGGAGAAGAGGAGTTTGTGGCACAACTTGACTAGAAGAAGGGACCGGTTGGTAGGACATGTTCTGAGACATCAAGGGATCACAAATTTAGTATTGGATGGCAGTGTGGAGGGTAAAAATCATAGAGGGAGACCAAGAGATGAATACACTAAGCAGACTCAGAAGGATGTAGGTTTCAGTAGTTACTTGGAGATGAAGAAGCTTGCGCAGGATAGAGTAGCGTGGAGGGCTGCAGCAAACTAGTCTCTGGACTGCAGACGACAACACAACAACACAATTGTTAGTTAGCGTAATAAACTTGGCTTTGTCTAAGGATTCTTCCCTAAGATCTTTAATGTGCATCCCAATTAAAGAGCAGTTTCTCCACCATTACAGCTCGCAGCTCATGGTGTCGTGGCTAACATTGCTGCCTGTGGATTACAGGTTCCCGGGTTTGATTCCCGGCCGGGTTGATCATATAAAATTAATTGTTGGTGAGGTGGGTGCCAGGTTTGAGATTCATTGGGAGAGTCCTTAGAAAATGTAGTCCATCAACACTCGTTCGAGCTATACTTGAGTATTGCTCATCAGTGTGGGATCCACACCAGGTCGGGTTGACAGAGGAGATAGAGAAGATCAAAAGAAGAGCGGTGCTTTTCGTCACAGGGTTATTTGGTAAGCGTGATAGCGTTATGGAGATGTTTACCAAACTCAAGTGGCAGACACTGCAAGAGAGGCACTCTGCATCGCGGTGCAGCTTGCTGTCCAGGTTTTGAGAGGGTGCATTTCTGGATGAGGTATCGACTATATTGCTTCCCCTACTTATACCTCCCGAGGAGATCACGAATGTAAAATTAGAGAGATTCAAGCGCGCACGGAGGCTTTCCGGCAGTTGTTCTTCCTGCGAACCATATGCGACTGGAACAGGAAAGGGAGGTGGTGACAGTGGCACGTAAAGTGCCCTCTGCCACACACCGTTGGGTGGCTTGCGGAGTATAAATGTAGATGTAGATGTATGGTGGAGTGGTAGCAACATTGTGTGTCGAGGTTAGCAAGTGACTGTCAATCTTCGCAGCAAATATTGACACTCACTTGCTGATTACATCCTTCCCCCTCCCCCCCCCCCCCCACCACCACCACCGCCACCTCTTCCCTTCCCTTCCCATTCTCCCCCTCTGGCAGTATGTTTAGTGCCTACGTCCGGAGACGGACGCTCGAAACTGTAAATCGGTCTCTCTTCTGTGTTTTCTCTGCTGGCAAGTCTTGGTCCTTCCTTTGTCCTTCTTTTTTCCTTACCTCTTCTCTTCACCCTTTTCTCTGCTGCGGCTTTGAGATCTCTCTTCTTTCCTTCCCTTTTCTTTGTTCCTCCCTTTCTCTTTTCTCCTCCCTGTGCGTGTCTAAAGGCCGACCCACGCATTCCCATGCGTAGCCAGTGACGGGGTAACGCGTAATTCTCCGCCTCGGGTAGACAGGTAGGACACGTACGTACCCCCTGGTAATGGCCAGGCCCAGGGTGGGGAGATTACCCGAGCTGATACCTTCTGAAAATGCCGATTGGTCCCTCCGTCCGTTTCTCGGGAGGTGTGACCTGAGGTGTGAACAATCACCTAAGGCAGGAGTGCCCTCAGAGAGGGCCCCACAAGGAAGGAACGTGCCATCGGAGACGCCGGTAATCATGGGGGATACTTCCGCAGTGGTTTCCTCATCATCTACTGTGTTTGTTCAAAAGCGTAAGTTCAATGAGTCTCAGCCAAGGACAGTTCTTCCATCGTTGCCACAGTTCCTTGTTGTTTCCCGGTCGGACGAAGGTCAAGACTTCTCCACAGTCAACCTGTTCATAATTCAGAAAGGTGTCTATGCAGTTGCAAGACCTGTAAAGTCTTGTTCCCATTTACAAAATGGTACCTTGTTGTGCCCTCTGGGCACAAAAATTGCTGCGTGCTTAACGGCTACACGTCTTCAGTGTCCAGGTGGAAGCGCACCGCACTTTAAATTCATCACGTGGGTCATTTATACACACTCCCTCGACGGATTGTCAGACAAGGAAATTCAAAACTACCTGTCTGACCAGGGCGTAATGGCTGTTCATCGAGTCATGGAAAGGGTTGACAAGAACATCGTTGCAACCCGAACTGTCGTCTTGACATTTGACAGAGTTCAACTTCCATCGAACATAAAAGTGGGCTATGAGATAATTTCCATTCGCCCTTACATCCCAAACCCTAAGTGTTGCTATCAGTGTCAGCAGTTCAATCATACCAGCCAGTCCTGTTCCAAAAGACGAACTGCTCGTTCAGGAAATCAAAGTGAAGGAAAAGGTGTCGACCTTTGCTGCTCGAAAGTTATTCTCCAGTCGAAAAGCCACTGTGCCTCACACAGGTAAATACAGCACTGTCCTTGCCTCTCCTCGGCCAACAAAGGAGGCAGCCACGCAGACTTCTGATCTCACCTCTAGTGCCACGCTCGTCAGATCGGCCAGCGCAAAGATCGTCCGTTCAACGTCCCCACTCTCACCTGCTCACTCTATGGCTCACCCTTCATCGGGTTCTGCTAAATCTCGAGCCCCAAAATCAGACACCCGTAGTTCCAAGAAAGAGTCTACTCGTTAAGATTTTTTACGTACCCCAACTTCACAACCATTGGTTCCTCCTTCATCTCAGCGTCCAGTTTCCAAGAAGGCTAATAAGAAACCCAATTCCTCTCCTTCTTTGCCACAATGTGTCTCATCTACAGCACCGCCTGACGGTAACCGCCCTCAGCCATCTTCTGTGTTGCTGAGGCTCACTGCTGGCAGCCGATCAACCGGCCGATCGCTGGTGGCAGGAGCTGCTCCCGGAAAACCTATGGATGTGGATCTTCTGCCTTCGGCAGAATGCCGTTCCTTGCTGTCGGTCGCTAGGTCTGAGCAGTCGTTGAGTTGAGGGCAACCTTGGTCACATTCTTCCCTTTTCTGTCCACCCTATGCCTATTATCCAATGGAATCCGCGGCATTCGAGCCAATCAGGATGAATTGTCAATCCTCTTACGATCCTACTCGCCGGTCATCTTCTTTCTTCAGGAAACAAAGCTGCGTCCCCACGATCGCTTTGTTTTCCCCCATTTTCAGTCAGTCCAATTTGATCTCCCCTCTGTTGAAGGCACTCCAGCACTCATCCGCGATAGCAAGAAGGGCAGCTGGGACTTCTTTACTAGCTCATTTAACACCTCCACTCCCTCCTCGGAAGTTTGGAGTCGGATTCGACGGTTATCTGGCGCACCTAGTTTCTCCCCGGTCTCTGGGATCACTGTGGCTCATGATAAATTAGTGGACCCTGTTGCAATTTCTAACTCATTGGGTCAACACTTTGCTGAGATTTTGACCTCTTCAAATTACCCGCCAGCGTTTCTCCCGAAGAAACGTGCAGCGGAAGTGCAACCTCTTGCTTTCTCCTCTCAAAATCGCGAAATCTATAATACTGTTTTCTACATGCGGGAACTCCAACACGCACTCTCTTCTTCTTGCTGTTCCGCCCCAGGACCGAATGGTATCCACATCCAAATGTTGCTGCATTTATCATACCATAGTCTGCATTACCTCCTTCGCCTTTATAATCGGATTTGGACCGACAGTACTTTTCCCAGATGTTGGCGGGAAGCTATTGTCGTTCCTGTTCCGAAACCTGGAAAGGACAAACATCTCCCCTCTAGCTATCGCCCCATTTCTCTCACGAGTAGTGTATGTAAGGTTTTGGAGCATATGGTGAATTGCCGTTTAGCCTGGTGGCTGGAGTCCCGAAGTCTTTTAACACCTGCCCAATGCGGTTTCCGAAAGCATCGTTCTGCAGTTGACCATCTTGTTGCTCTCTCCACTTATATCATGAACCATTTTCTCAGGAAACGCCAAACAGTAGGAGTATTTTTTGATCTGGAGAGAGCATATGATACCTGTTGGAGGACAGGCATCCTCCGCACACTGTTCTCTTGGGGCTTTTGAGGTCGGCTGCCTCTTTTTTTCGTGAATTTATGGCAGCGCGCACATTTAAAGTGCGGGTGAATGGGGTACCCCAGGGCTCCATGCTAAGTGTGGCACTGTTTGCCATTGCCATCAATCCAATTATGGATTGTCTCCTTCCTGATGTCTTGGGCTCCCTCTTTGTGGACGATTTTGCGATCTACTACAGCTCTCAACGGACCAGCCTTCTTGAACGACGTCTTCAAGGATGTCTCGATCGCCTCCATTCTTGGAGCATCGAAACCGACTTCTGCTTTTCTCCCAGTAAGACCGTTTGTGTTAATTTTTGGCGTCATACGGAGTTACTTCCCCCTTCCTTACATCTAGGCCCTGTCAACCTTCCGTTTGCAGACATTGCTAAATTCTTGGGTCTTATGTTTGACAGAAAAACTGTGCTGGTTCTCCCACGTTTCCTATCTTTCGGCTCGCTGTCTGCGATCCCTCAACACCCTCCGTGTCCTGAATGGCACCTCCTGGGGAGCAGACCAAGTGGTCCTTCTCCGCCTCTATCATGCCTTAGTGCACTTGAAATTGCACTATTGAAGCATAGTTTATTCCTCTGCTCGGCCGTCTGTTCTTCGGCGTCTCTGTCCACCACCGTGGATTAAGTTTAATGTCTGGAGCTTTTTACACCAGCCCTGTTGAAAGCCTTTATGCTGAGACTGCTGAACCTCCGCTGTCCAATTGGTGAGCTGTCCTTCTGAGTCGTTATGCTAGCCATCTGTCTTCCATGCCTGCTAATCCGGCCCATGATATTTTTTTCAACACCTCCTTGGATTTAGGGTATGCAGGTTGCCCTTCCTCCCTACTACCACCGTGAGTCCGCTTCCGTCAACTGCTCCGTTCTCTTTCCTTCCTCTTTCCTAAAACTTTCTTGACAACTTGGGGTACAGCACCACCTTGGCTCTGGCCCCGGACCTGCCTGCTTCGTGACCCTTGTCAGTTTCCTAAGGATGGTACCCCTTCTCTTGTTTATCGTCGGGCATTTGCTGCTCTATGCGCACAAATGAAAGATGCCACATTTATTTACACTGATGGCTCAAAAACATCGTTTGGAGTGCCTATATTGTTGGCGACACCCCCAATCGATTTCGGCTCCCCAACCAGTGTTCGGTTTTTTACTGTGGAGCTTTACGCTGCTCTCCAGGCTGTCCAATACATCCGTCGCCATCAGCGGATACAGTATGTTATCTGCTCAGATTCGCTCAGCTCTCTCCTCAGTCTCCAAGCTCTCTACCATGTCCACCCTCTGGTCCACCGGATTCAGGACTGCCTCCACTTGCTCCACTTGGGGGGCATCTCTGTGGCATTCCTCTGGATCCCAGGACATGTTGGTATCTGTGGAAATGAGGTGGCCAATATAGCGGCCAAGGCTGCAATCTCTCTTCTTCAGCCAGCTATTCGCATGATTCCCTTCTCCGATCTGTGTAGTTCTTTTATGTCGTCGTGTTCTCTTTTACGGCACGCACATTGGTCGACACTTCCCAATAATAAATTGCGGGACGTGAAAGCTCTTCCCTGTGCTTGGACCTCTTCCTCCCGAACTCGTCGTCGGGAGGAGGTAATTTTAACTAGATTCTGGATAGGGCACTGTCTTTCTAGCCATCGACATCTTTTAAGTGGCGATCCTCCCCCTCTTTGTCCCCATTGCTCTGAACTATGGACGGGGAGACACCTTTTACTTGAGTGCCCCTATTTTACTCCGTTACGCGCCCGTCTACAGCTGTCGCCTGATATATCTTCCATTTTAGCAGATGACACGCGCTCAGCCGATTGCGTTCTCAAGTTTACTAGTGCCAGTGAGATGACGTCAGTCATTTGAAGCTCTTTTTGGGGACAAACAACCCCCCTTGTATAGTGGTTTTTAAAGATTTCCTTCTGTTTTTAGTTTCCCCCAATTTTGTGAGTTTCGCTCTCATTGCTGCTGGTTTTCAGTTTCGTTTTTTTACCTTTTCCTAAGTCACAGACCGGGCACTAGTGACTGTAGCAGTTTTGCGCCCTAAAACCATAACAAAAAACTAACCGAAAAGAATAATACATTGGATAACATAACTGATAATAATTTTTTTTGTTTTTTTTCTGCATTGCAACACATTGTATATTTGCCTTATTTTCACTGCCTTTATGCAGCAGTTTATTCCATTGTGCACTGATTACTGTTGTGATTAGGTACTGTCATTTATCACATAGTCCTGAAACATATGGTTAGGCAAGCATTTCCTTAGTCAATAAATAATTGCAAACCCACATTGGTTGCTATATACCAATTAAAATTACTTGTCAGTTTATGTCTGTCACTTGCCACTATAGCATTGCCACATAGGTTGCCAGCTACTGCTCGGTTATAGGCAACACACAAAACGGCAGGTCTTTTCACCGATGCTGTAATGTGTAATGCAGAGCAATGTTGGAAGCAGTTGCCAAGGGGTATGATGGAAATGCAAATGCCCTGTCGACAGCTGATTTTAGGTGATCTGTGATTGAGCTGTGGCAGACAAAACATTTTGTAGCCCTGAATTCAAATTCGTGTTCTGATCTAATGATGAACTTGTGAAGTGCAATAATTCTGAGACAACAACATTGAGCAATCTGCAAAACTAAAATCATGATTGCTTTACTCATGGCAATCAAAGCTGACTTTTATGAGTAAACTCAAGAGAGAAAAATTTCAGGTTTAGCATTAAAACCAAACTGTAATTTCTCTTTATCATTGATTACCTGAAACTATCCTCACACTGGCTACACAAGCTGTCGTGTTACCAACTGAGGAGCAGTCATAGCTGGCACTTTGATGCAGATTATTGGCAACACAGGTAGATTCCAAACCTAAAAAGAATCATAGGATGAAAAATAAGAACAAATAAGTCAGTATGATTATAAAAAAAGATGCAGCCATGTATTAGAAATTAAAACGTTACATATAAACTAACTAATAGAATAAGAATAAGACTCAAAATTCTTTGATTAGACATAGAATTTTTTTTATTTTATTTTATTTATTTATTTATTTATTTATTTATTTTTTTTTTTAAATGTAGGTTATGATGAGATTTGAACTTGCAACCTTCCACACATCAGCTGTATATGCTAACCATTGCTCTAAGCCATTATCCTGCTGATGATTGTTATATTTATACTCTGTTGTTCCAGTCATAAGAATACAGTGCAGCCTTCTAAAATTTGGTTTCACACAATGCCATGCATACCTTATATAATGTAAACCAGTCTCGATTCAGTAGTGTGTGATTAGTGTTGGGTGTGAAATATGTTCATTTCATTATCATTAGAGAGTGTGTGATTAGTGTTGGGTGTGAAATATGTTCATTTCATTATCATTAGAGTGTGTGTGTGTGTGTGTGTGTGTGTGTGTGTGTGTGTGTGTGTGTGTGTGTGGTTTTTTTTTTTTTTTTGTGGTATCATGTGTGATGAAATACAAAACCCAGTATTCAGGATCCAAACATATCAAGAGAGAAAGCTGGACAAGGAATTGGAAGTGAACCGACAGACTGTTGTGGCAGTTTGGCAGTGGCAAACAATTCAGGCATGACGCTGATTGCACTGATTGGAGGAAACCAGCTCCAACGCATGAAGTGTCAACTATAAAATAATTTTATTGGACTATAGTGTACTATATTTCCATAATCAATCCGATGCCAAATCTGTAATTTTGTTGTTCTAATTTGTGTGCATGTATTTCATACATCTGATATGCACAGCCGGCTTTTTGCATGGCCTAAGTGTTCACATAGCATTTGCCAAAAGCATTGGTCCTTCTGAGAACAGTAAATGGTGATACACTCTCATTTCTGTGAGTATTCTTCATGCTGTTTCACATGTTATTGGTATAACGACTCTTCTGCGTGCTAAATATCTTTGGATAAACTGACAAGGGAGTGTCCAGTCCACCATGTCGAAACCTAACATGAAATTTTTTTCACTGTAAGAATACTCCAAAAGAAATACTGTCAAATTTTTTGCTGCTAAAACTCAATGCAAGTATTTAAAAATTTTTAAAGTTACTTACTTTTGCCACACGAAGAGCTACTTAAAACAGCAATTAGTACAGCCATTCATAGTTAGCTCGTGAATCAGCAAATAAGCAGATGCAGCCATGACAAGAGAATGTAGCGCCACGTAGTGCGAAGTCTTAAGTGTGCACACATGAATTTTAATCACTTAAATCATACAGAAAATTCCACAAATCATTACTTTTTTGAATAACTTGCTGGTCATATTGACAGCTAATTTTTGCAGATGTAATTGTTACATAAGAGACTAGGAAAAACAAAGGCAGTATTTGATGTTACATTACAGACGAATTGCACTAATCGATACTTCATTGTGTTGACATGTCATATTTTATAACTGTTCATGTAGCACAGTTCATAAGAACTGTTACAGTTCTTATGATGCTTTTTCAATAATGTATATTTTACTAGCAATGAAACTGTTCCTTGTTTGTTCCCTGTATTTTTCACAAAAATACAAAATGCCTATTGGATGGCATAAACAAACATTTTCCTTTTGCTAGGCACATCTGATAAAAGAAAAATTGACCATGTGTTCTGAGGACTCGCGCATTGAGGGTTCCGTACAAAACCTAATTATGTATGTGGACAGTTCATCCGTCCTTGCAATCAAGAATTTCAACAATTTTCGCTTGTTATCAACACTGATACTGGTGATGATTCCCATTGATTCCAAGACTTTCAAGAATTTTTTAATTTCAAATTTGCAGTCAGATAACAAATAACAAGAGGAAAATTTTTGTGTAATGTAATTACAGGGTCCCGATTGCATTTTGCACATAGTGTCACTGCTCTGAATGCCAACTTTGCCCACTGTCGCCTTGTGTGAGGGGGCAACTGTGTGAACACTCTTGGTGTGTACACTGTCCTCAGATCTGTCTTGCCTATCCTTCAGTCTGAAAGACTATGTTGAACCCATGCTTTTTCACTGCCTGTTCCTCGCCATCCTAGATGCATTTCCTGGCAAGGAAGTGGTACACATTTACGGCCCTACAGTCAAAGGTCAAACAGGTTTTACCTATAAACATGTAAGATGCAGTGAACTTCATCCCTGCTGAATGGATGCAGTGTATATATTGCATAATTCATGGCCATTGATTGAGCCCTCAGTCATGCCCATTCTTGCACTGTCAAGACATTCTTAATTGATAATGGCTACCTGAGTAGCATTCAGGCCAATGATCAATGCTACCTTCAACATGCATTGGTTGTGACTGTCAAAGATCTTCTTTCTGACCTCCATCAATCGGGATGGATGGTCGTCTTTGTCAGGACCCCAGGTCACATGTCACATTGGGAGCCCATGGAACAAACATGCTGACTGGTTGGCCAAGTTGTCTACCAGGATGCTGACTTTGGATAGGGGAATACTGGACCTTCAGTCAACCCTACACTGTCAATTGTTGGAGGCCCGGTACCATTAAATATATGCCCTCATTTCTCATAACAAACTGTGAACAATAAAGGGGACAATGACCATGTGGCAGTCTTCCCTTCATACTTATCATAGGGATCTACCAGTTTCTGTCGGCTTCCCATTGCTTACACTTTGCTGATCCATGACCGTATGATACAGCATGAGGATCTACCCCACTCTTGATGTGATTCCTGTTTGACTGTGGCCCCCATCATACCAGAGTGCCCAATTTGGCCACCAGACAATGCAAAAACGGCTGATTTGGTTTTATGTTTTACCCGTAATGTTTCTAATTCTGTCTGTTAGGTAGGCAACATTGGCCTCATCAGCCACTTTAGAGATTGGAGGGGGTTTCGTCTGCCTGCTCTGATCCAGGGCACCCATGACTGCTCTTGCTCAGTGGTCCAAGCTAGTCCCTGTCCTTACCATATTTTTAATTGTCCTTATCTTTTTTCCCCTCTGGCATTGGTTTATTGTCACATTGTCGTTGCTCTCGTTCATGAGATTTTATCAACTTGTACACACTGTTAGTTTTCTTGTGCCATTGGAGGTTGAGGTAACAGTAGTCAAATGCCAAGGGTGCGTCTCGTATTGCATGACATGTCCCAGGGCTTCCAGTAGCTTTCTGGGTGGATCAACCCACCCACCTTCACCCTTTTACCCTACTTTCAATTTTACTTGCTTCTTTCTCTTAGTTTTATTGATTCTCAGTCCTAACGGCTTCATCAGGAACTGTCCACTGTGTCCTTCCTCTCTGGGGACTCTTCCCAGTCTTACGCATATAGGATGGAGAGACTGATGACCTCATAGTTTGATTCCTTCAACCCTTTCAATCCAGTCCAATCCACTGTCAAGCATATGGTTGACTTTGTGTAGCAGCAGCCTTTTCAGTAGTTGCAAGGGCAACAGTCTGGATGATTGACTGATCTGGCCTTGTAACAATAACCAAAACGGCCATGCTGTGCTGGTACTGCGAACGGCTGAAAGCAAGGGGAAACTACAGCCGTAATTTTTCCCGAGGGCATGCAGCTTTACTGTATGGTTAAATGGTGATCGCGTCCTCTTGGGTAAAATATTCCGGAGGTAAAACAGTCCCCCATTCGGATCTCCAGGCGGGGACTACTCAAGAGGATGTCGTTATCAGGAGAAAGAAAACTGGCGTTCTATGGCTCGGAGCGTGGAATGTCAGATCCCTTAATCGGGCAGGTAGGTTAGAAAATTTAAAAAGGGAAATGGATAGGCTAAAGTTAGATATAGTGAGAATTAGTGAAGTTCGGTGGCAGGAGGAACAAGACTTCTGGTCAGGTGACTACAGGGTTATAAACACAAAATCAAATAGGGGTAATGCAGAAGTAGGTTTAATAATGAATAGGAAAATAGGAATGCGGGTAAGCTACTACAAACAGCATAGTGAACGCATTATTGTGGCAAAGATAGATACGAAGCCCACACTTACTACAGTAGTACGAGTTTATATGCCAACTAGCTCTGCAGATGACGAAGAAATTGAAGAAGTGTATGATGAAATAAAAGAAATTATTCAGATAGTGAAGGGAGACGAAAATTTAATAGTCATGGGTGACTGGAATTCGAGTGTAGGAAAAGGGAGAGATGAAACGTAGTAGGTGAATATGGATTGGGGCTAAGAAATGAAAGAGGAAGTCGCCTGGTAGAATTTTGCACAGAGCACAACATAATCATAGCCAACACTTGGTTTAAGAAACATGAAAGGAGGTTGTATACATGGAAGCACCATGGAGATACTAAAAGGTATCAGATAGATTATATAATGGTAAGACAGAGATTTAGGAACCAGGTTTTAAATTGTAAGACATTTCCAGGGGCAGATGTGGACTCTGACCACAATCTATTGGTTATGACCTGTAGATTAAAACTGAAGAAACTGCAAAAAGGTGGGAATTTAAGGAGATGGGACCTGGATAAACTGAAAGAACCAGAGGTTGTACAGCGTTTCAGGGAGAGCATAAGGGAACAATTGACAGGAAGGGGGCAAAGAAATACAGTACAAGAAGAATGGGTAGCTTTGAGGGATGAAGTAGTGAAGGCAGCAGAGGATCAAGTAGGTAAAAAGACGAGGGCTAGTAGAAATCCTTGGGTAACAGAAGAAATATTGAATTTAATTGATGAAAGGAGAAAATATAAAAATACAGTAAATGAAGCAGGCAAAAAGGAACACAAACGTCTCAAAAATGAGATCGACAGGAAATGCAAAATGGCTAATCAGGGATTGTTAGAGGACAAATGTAAGGATGTAGAGGCTTATCTCACTAGGGTAAGATAGATACTGCCTACAGGAAAATTAAAGAGAGCTTTGGAGATAAGAGAACGACTTGTGTGAATATCAAGAGCTCAGATGGAAACCCAGTTCTAAGCAAAGAAGGGAAAGCAGAAAGGTGGAAGGAGTATATAGAGGGTCTATACAAGGGCGATGTACTTGAGGACAATATTATGGAAATGGAAGAGGATG
Source organism: Schistocerca piceifrons (assembly GCF_021461385.2). Lineage (NCBI taxonomy): Eukaryota > Metazoa > Arthropoda > Insecta > Orthoptera > Acrididae > Schistocerca > Schistocerca piceifrons. The sequence continues at coordinate 544,891,404 of NC_060138.1, read as the reverse complement.
TAGATGAAGATGAAATGGGAGATAAGATACTGCATGAAGAGTTTGACAGAGCACTGAAAGACCTGAGTCGAAACAAGGCCCCCGGAGTAGACAACATTCCATTGGAACTACTGACGGCCTTGGGAGAGCCAGTCACGACAAAACTCTACCATCTGATGAGCAAGATGTATGAAACAAGCGAAATACCCTCAGACTTCAAGAAGAATATAATCCAATCCCAAAGAAAGCAGGTGTTGACAGATGTGAAAATTACTGAACTATCAGTTTAATAAGTCAGAGCTGCAAAATACTAACACGAATTCTTTACAGACGAATGGAAAAACTAGTAGAAGTCAACGTCCGGGAAGATCAGTTTGGATTCCGTAGAAACACTGGAACACGTGAGGCAATACTGACCTTACGCCTTATCTTAGAAGAAAGATTAAGGAAACGCAAACCTACGTTTCTAGCATTTGTAGACTTAGAGAAAGCTTTTGACAGTGTTGACTGGAATACTCTCTTTCAAATTCTAAAGGGGGCAGCGGTAAAATACAGCGAGCGAAAGGCTATTTACAATTTGTACAGAAACCAGGTGGCAGTTACAAGAGTCGAGGGGCGTGAAAGGGAAACAGTGGTTGGGAAGGGAGTGAGACAGGATTGTAGGCTCTCCCCGATGTTGTTCAATCTGTATATTGAGCAAGCAGTAAAGGAAACAAAAGAAAAATTCGGAGTAGGTATGAAAATCCATGGAGAAGAAATAAAAACTTTGAGATTCTTCGATGACATTGTAATTCGGTCAGAGACAGCAAAGGACTTGGAAGAGCAGTTGAATGGAATGGACAGTGTCTTGAAAGGAGGATATAAGATGAACATCAACAAAAGCAAAACAAGGATAATGGAATGTAGTCGAATTAAGTCAGGTGATGCTGAGGGAATTAGATGAGGAAATGAGACGCTTAAAGTAGTAACTGAGTTTTGCTATTTGGGGAGCAAAATAACTGATGATGGTCGAAGTAGAGAGGATATAAAATGTAGACTGGCAATGGCAAGGAAAACGTTTCTGAAGAAGAGAAATTTGTTAACATTGAGTATAAATTTAAGCGTCAGGAAGTCATTTCTGAAAGTATTTGTATGGAGTGTAGCCATGTATGGAAGTGAAACATGGACGACAAATAGTTTGGACAAGAAGAGAATAGAAGCTTTTGAAATGTGGTGCTACAGAAGAATGCTGAAGATTAGATGGGTAGATCACATAACTAATGAGGAGGTATTGAATAGGATTGGGGAGAAGAGAAGTTTGTGGCACAACTTGACCAGAAGAAGGGATCGGTTGGTAACATGTTCTGAGGCATCAAGGGATCACCAATTTAGTATTGGAGGGCAGCGTGGAGGGTAAAAATCGTAGAGGGAGACCAAGAGATGAATACACTAAGCAGATTCAGAAGGATGTAGGTTGCAGTAGGTACTAGGAGATGAAGAAGCTTGCACAGGATAGATTAGCATGGAGAGCTGCATCAAACCCGTCTCAGGACTGAAGACCACAACAACAACAACGTGGTTTTGCAGAAGAATTGAATTTTGTTTTTATGGCCTCCGATGTATTATGTTCTTGCTTAGGAGTCAAGGGCTGTGTGGGGGAGGGGGAAATTGACTCTTACTGCTATCATATTCTCATATTGCGCAAAAGTCTTGGTTGTTGACATCTGTACTGTATAAAAAGCTGAGGAAAAAAATTATGATGAGAGAATGGCATTGATGTCATTTAAAATATTTTTAGTTTCTGTTATGTAGATATGTGTTGTGGAATAATGCAGATAAAGTGTCAGTTTGATCTGCAGAATAGCTTTCATTTAATAGATTTATAAAGTAAATATATTGTAAGGCTCTTTCGAACAGATTAATTGTAATACCGTGCCTTCACAAAATTGTTTGTTTTTTATTATTGCCTACAAATAATTGAAGGTTTGTAAGAAGTAAATGACTTGCTCATAAATATAAATTCTGCATCAGTTCTGTTTGCAGATGATACTTCTGTTTTAATTGAGGATGACAATGCAGAAAAAATTCTGGGCTCCATCATAAGCACACTGGATACCTTAGAAAACTGGTTCCATTTAAATGGGTTGAAACTGAACATTGCAAAAACCCATATGGTACATTTCAAAATAAAATATTCAAAATGTGTGCAACTTGAAATACAACATAAAAATCAACCTATGAAAGACGTTGATACAGTCAAATTCCTGGGTCTAAATGTGGACAAGAACTTAGGTGGAATACACATATTGACTTCCTATCAAATAAACTAAGCAGTTTTGCATTTGCAATGCAAATACTAGCAAATTCCACTGACTTGAGTACACAAAAAATTTCTTATCATAATTATTTGGAATCTGTCACTAGATATGGGATAATTTTCTGTGGAAGTTCAAGTAGTGTATCTCAAATACTGAAACTGCAAAAGAAAATTATCTGATACATGTGAATCCTAACTGTTTCCTCAATATACATTTATGAAATTATAATCTTCCTACACAGCAGAAAAAAAAAATATTTGAGGAGAATCATTTTAACCATACATATAACACAAGAAATAAAATAATTTTATTCTGCCCATGCACCAGTTGAAATTATATCCACAAACTCCACAGTATACAATGACGACAATTTATAACAAGTTAATGGGCAAAAACATATTTAGTATGAAGTTAGAAATTTTAAAAACGTGGCTACAGCAGATTCTGTAGGAGAAATGCTACTATTCAATAGAAGAATTCATAGAGGATGAAATGATCATTTGAACAAGGGGTAATTAAGTGTTAGATTGTATTGTCTGTATGTATACCAAAATTGTATTATTATTATTATTTATTATGCTGTGTGTTGACATCAGCTGTTCTTTGTTTATGGTGAAATTTTACTTCAATTTGACTAGTCTCCTGCACCTGAATCAAATTATTTAGATTATGCACATTATGAGACAAATAAACAACAATTCATAATATGCTTTTGCTTTTTCAATGCATAGGAAATAAGGGGCTGAAATAAAATGATTGTATGTCTTGTGGAAATTATCCTTAAAAATAATCCCAAATCTGTGATAACTGGTGAAAATGGCATGAGAGTTCACATCCTGGATTAAGCATATGTGAAGCAACTGGCACCATAAGCATGCCAGAAGACAGAGGACTTTACATTTTACATGAAGAATTAGTTATAATGTCAGTGATGCATGTATTGAATGATGTCTAAAAACATACAAAAACAAATTTCGCAATGGTTTTTAACCATTTAAAACGAAATCAAACAGATTTTATGCAATGATTTGTTACTTGGACGAGACATGAGTCCACTACTTGTTGCCAGAAATTGAACGGCAATCAAAGCAGTAGGTGGAATTCAGTTGCACCTACCACGTAGGATGTGGTCTGTGTTTCCTAGGGTATGAAAGGGAAGCATCTTATTTATTACCTTGCAAAAGTGTAACAAAATTTTTGGTGAATACAACCAAAATTTTGGGTCACCTGGATGAAAAAGTGAGAGATTGCCTTGATTGCAAATGAAAAAATCAGGGCCATAGAGAAAGTCAACAAAAGTGCTTTGACAGTATGAAATTTGATGGATTTAAATATGAGTTCTCTGAAAATTAATCCTTTCCCCACACTTAAAGAAGTAAAACAATTTCATTTTACTGAAGTTATGGTAGCTGTGAATGAATATTTGGTAGAACTTTCTGAATCACTTTTTTGGAATTTGGAAAATTTTGAATATTGATTAAAAAAGAAAGTGTTATGTCAAAGCATAGTTTTTAGTTAAATACACAGTATTTTGTTGCCAGACTGAAAAATTTTCATCTTGCCCTTGTATTTGTAAGGCAAGAAAATATAGATTTTGTAGAAATTCCTTGCAATTTACCCACCATTGATGACTTGAAGGTGTCATTTCATTAAAAATTAGATGCTTTTGTTTCCTTGCTGAGCTGGCCAGTCAGTTAATTGTTGAACTATTATATTTATGGGTATAAATTTTGTGTGTTTGCTGCTTATCTTTGATTGTTTATTTAATTTTAATTAATATTAAATTATTTCCTTTCTGCAGATGGCCCGTTATACAACACCCATGTACAGGTCTCCAGAGATGGTAGACACTTGGAACAACTATCCTATTACACAGGCATCAGATGTCTGGGCACTAGGATGTATTTTGTACACCTTATGTTATATGAGACACCCATTTGAAGATTCAGCCAAACTGCGCATAATAAATGGCAATTATACAATTCCAAGTAGTGATGCAAAATATTCATGTTTCCATGAAATAATTAGTAAGTATGACTTTACAAGTCAAACATCAAATGAAGTCTGTAGTCAGTAGAGTATTGCAGATTAAAAATATTTTCCGTATTGCTGCTTTCATTCTTCAAAGCTTGTAGTATTAGAATTGAAAGTTTGTATAACTTTACAAAGTGTGTAATCCTAATAAACTGCTCACCTTTGATGTAAACAGTAAGAAGTTCTGGTTGGTATAAATATCTGTGAAAGAAAAAGACAATCCACTCTGACTTCAGACAGAGTTGAAAGCTGTAACTAATGAGAACTAAACATAGATGTTAGATATAACACAGCAGACAAACATATAGAGGATTTTGCAGTTTTCCATGGGGTGGCGAAATGGAGGTAGATGGAGGAGTGGGATTTAAATATATTTCCATATTTTTTTCACTGGAATCTATTGTACAAAGAGTAATTAGCATCAAATACAAAACCATTTTTCTTCTTACTAAATAACAGAGTACAATAGAAAGTACTTAGCTAAACTTAATATGAGTCTGAACCTGGTTCATGCATCAATAAAATAATGTATGTAGGCACTTACTGTGGGGGGGGAATCAGCAAAAACAGTGTGATTTGACATAGATCTTGATGAAATTCTTGAAATCTGTCTCTTCACTATGCGTGCCAGTAAATAATACTGTGTCAGAAGGAAGATAGGTGTTAACACTCATTGCAGTGATGACACTGAAGTAGTTCAGACTGAACAAGGATAGGGAAAGAAATTGGCCACAGATGTTATATCAGTAGTTTTGTGATGATGAATGAATAAATGAATGAATGATGCTAGCAGTTTATAAATGTCTGTGTATATAGTGGTATACAGACATATGTAAAGAAATGTATGCAGTGCCAGTGTGTAGGTACACACTGAATGTGTTTATTTTGCTCTTTGTCAAATCTGAAAGCATGCATTATATTGTGTAATTATATGTAATAAATGCATGGATTCATTGCATTCGTACAGAAGTAAAGTTTTGAGGGGTAACTGTGACTCTCCAAGTACTAGATATGAGATTTTTCCACCAGAGCAACACAGACCAACCTTTTCTTCCTTCCATTGCAGTACATTATAGTACCTACGTGTTTTGATCCATCCCCCTAACATGGCTAATTTATGATTAACATAGTGAGTTAATAGATCAAAAATGCAGCCTCATCAAAAGCCTCCCATGTTCCACTTTTAAGGGATGATATCTCACTTTTGTACAGTCCTTAAATGATGCTGTAATTGTGAGTCTTCAAGAGTCTCAGAAGCTTAAGAACTGCATGACGCTTAATGTCTAAAATGCAACGAGCTTGTCACTGTTCTTCTGTCTCTGTAGCTCATAAGACCACCTGATCATTCTGCACCAAAGTTCTGACACACCTGAGATTAGTCTGAGGTTTAGTGGCCTTGAGCAACTTTCGCAGCTTGAGCTCTCTTAGAACCATGTGCAAAATCAGTCTTTATGTTTGCGAGGCTTATCATAGGCTAACGTTTTTAAGTAGGGTTCTCGGGCTTACCGTCGGATTTTATTGCTATATCTCTCCTCAGAATCTCCAGTTTTGACAAGTGATATTGGAATTCAGTATCGTAAATAGCGCATGCAACAACATTGGATTTCCACTGTCACGGAATGATCTATAAACACTAAGTCACCGACCATCATCCAGTGTTGTATGCATCCCACTCTTGTACACCATATTTAAAAGTGTTGACAATGCTCAAAAAGATAAAACTTCCTAAAGTAGCCTGTGATTTTCCTCAGGGATCAAACTATTTCCATATCAAAATTCAGTTCAAAATCGGTTCATCTGGTATTGTCATGAAGACGTAACAGTTACTTTCGCATTTAGTAGTACTGCTATTAGTATGAAAGTATGGATTAAACACAATGAGAATTGAATAAGCATTGTATTGATAACAATGTTGAATTATATTACATAGATCAAACCAACCAATAAAAGCATTTTCACACACACATATCTAAAAAGTTTTGCATCACCTCAGTTCTGAGAGTTCCAGAATCTGTACAGGAAATTGGAGTAGAGATCAACATAAACATCATTTCTGCCCTTTTTATTGTTCATCAAAACCACACATTACATGTTGTACCACCATACAGCAAGACCTTCAGAGGTGGGGGTCCAGATTGCGGTACCTCTAATACCCAGTAGCACATCCTGTTGTATGCCGGTATTCATCATGGCATACTATCCACAAGTTCATCAAGGCACTGTTGGCCCAGATTGTTCCACTCCTCAATGGCAATTCGACATAGATCCCTCAGAGTGGTTGGTGGGTCACATTGTCCATAAACAGCCTTTTTCAATCTATCCCAGGCATGTTCGATAAGGTGTCTAAGGCGTTCAGCCTGACAGGGTTGCCTCCAAACACATCTCTGATGATTGGTTGAAGGCATATGCAACACTCATCAGTGAAGAGAACATGATGCCAATCCTGTGCAGTCCATTCAGCATGTTGTTGGGTCCATCTGTACTGCACTGCATGGTGGCATGGTTGCAAAGATGGACCTCACCATGGACGTCAGGAGTGAAGTGGCACATCATGCAGCCATAACAAGATGTCCTGTGGTTGCACAAAAAGCGTTATTCAACATGGTGGTGTTGCTGTCAGGACTCCCCCGAGCAGGGTGTGCATAACCCGGGACAATGGGGAGATCTGGGAAAAACCTGGGAACTTTTTGTATCCGGTAGAAAACTGGGAAAAACCTGGGAATTTTTTCATTGTTTTAGTTTGCAGTTAAATTTTCATAATTTTGGCTGGTAAGAACCGATACTCTAACAAAGGATATTACTTTATGCCGCTACTGCAGAATAGTACTGCAGCAATAACACATGAACGAGAGAAAGCAACGAAAATAAAACTTCAGTTGCAAAGGAAATGCGATACATACAACAACAAAACACAGTGCTCATACAAGCGTCTGCCAACAGCAAAATGTGTCAAAGGCTTTAGGAGGACTATGCAATGCTTCATAACAATAAATTGCCTTTGGTGAGTGTGACGTCACAACTCTTCACATTGAGGCCCACAAGAAAGACAGGCCACAGCGCGTACATCACGAAGGTAGGCATAAGTGCTCTTGCCCTTGCTCACTCAGCTCAGCAGACACCGCGTTTTAACACCATTAACTCGTAACTAGCTGTAAACGAGAATGGCATCTTCTACTGGAATCTGCTATTATGAAGTCTTACTGTTTATTAGACCTCGAACGATCATCCATAGACCTAGTAATAATTTGTTATGGCTGTACTGTGGTACAACAAAATTAAAATTGTGCCATTATGATTATCGGTTGCATGAGGCACCATATCAAGATGTAATTCTCATTAGTGTGTAAACACCTAACCTTGATTTAACAGGTTTAGAAATGCATTTTGTCTGCTGAGCTGAGCAAGCGAGCACGCGAACTCGGGCCTATCCTCATGACGTACGCGCTGTGACCCGTATTTCTCATGGGCCTCATGTTTACATTAAATTCGTTTTAGCAGTTGCGAGTAGGCTCATTGGCATACACAGTTGAGTCGTGCATGAGTAGTACCTTTTCCCGCTTCTGGCTACAGAAGTGTGGCTGTTAGCTGTATAGGCAGTGGCAGTAAATTCATGTTCTTGAGGGGGGAAAAACCATGTTTCACAAAGTGCCTAGCCTCCAGTGCACGTTGGTCTATCAATTATTCGTATAATTTTGAAACGCATCTCTCTTGATTTTTTAACTTTTTTTAACACATTCTAAGTTGATTTCTGAAATAATCATAAGTTGATTTTTCAATACGTGCGTAGTGTACGTGATGTGTCTGCCAGAGGAATCCCGGTCGCATCTAGAAATAAACTTTCCTGTTGACAAAACAGGATGGAGCTATAAGAGCTGAGCGGAATAAAGCCAAACGTGTGAATGCCAATTGGTGTTTGTTAAGTGGTTGACTGCGTTTTCGAATGATGAGCTTTGTTATAATTACTAGCGAAATCCATAGATTCAGACTGCCAGAGTGGAAATAAATGACAAACAGGAATAACAGATAAGAAAAATTTCATATTATCTTCATGGTGTACCCAAGAAAATGAAATTTTGATAGAAATGTTTTGGCTAGATCACTACACTAGTAAGGGCCAGTTGTACAGTCCCCGGCTAGCATTGCACGAACACCTAATAATGCCTAACAGGAGAATAAATGCAGGATAACTAAATTGATGGTTGTGGTAGGGTTAGTGAAGTTACTCAGAGAGTGAGTCTTGACAATGGCAGGAATAATTACAGAATTAGTGATGACAAGATTATTTGTTAGAATGAGGACGGAGAAGAACACACAAGTTACAAATGAATATGAAGATTCCAAATTTATACAAACATTTGGTACTACTACTTTTCGATCTCATGCTTGAGAAGCTGGAGCGTATGAATGAAATGTGAAACTTTTTCCTAACATAAAGCTTTTTGCTTTTAGCAGGCCTAATAGGCATTTGATATTGGTATTCTGTTGTGCTATAAAAATGACCATTTGTGCCAAAACAGTCTCGTTTGTTTGGTGTGTGTTACAATTGCTGCAATATTAGACAGGTCTTTTTCATTTCATAGGCAATAAAGAGTGCAGATTTTCTGAAAAGCTCTTTTTCTCCGGTTACAAATAACCCCATCCAATTTTAATTCCGAGGTCTTTTTTTAAATAGAGCGGCAGGATGTCAATCTGGACAACTGGGAGCAGGAGAGTCACCACAGGACAGTTTTAATTTCCACTGTCATAAATATAGTTTGATGGCATCCATTACAAAATGTACATGTTTGAATTCCACAGAGTGAAATACAGTGATGTGCGATAGAAGAATGCCGTGTGAAGAGGCGTGGCACTGCACTTCGGCACTCTGGAAACCAAATAACATGTCTTACATTTCCTCGAACATATATGTTTTATGTATCAGACTGTTCAGAAAGATGTGCACTAAAAAATGAATATTTTTTGAAAAGTCAATTTTTTAAATTTTTGGTGTCCTATCTCAAATGCTTGGTGTGGGGGGGGGGGGGGGGGGTGTTGGAAATATTGTAGATCCGAGGCAGATGCGCAGTCAGAGTCGTTGTAGTGGGGAGGTGGGTAGTCTCCCCGTCACTCCTGTTTACATTTAGTGATTTTGCTGTTTCCTCTTCATTTACTGTTCTCATATCAAATGAAAACAAAAAGGATTTCAGTGTCTAGGAGCTATCAAGAGAATTAAAATACATTCACGTAATTACAGAGGTCTAAAATGTTATTAGTTTCAGATCTTTCTTTACTTCCACCTTTCTGACAGTCAAGCATTAACTGCCTTGCAGAACAATGAAGTTATTGTTGTCGGTCTGCTAAAGAAATTTGGCTTTCATTAATCTTTTCCACTGAGTCAGTCAATTTATTTGAAAGTGTTTAATTCTACACTATTGGCTAGTTTCAACTGTTCACTGCATTTCAAGTGCCTGTTTTCATCTTCTAGCACATGTCGCATTATGCCATAATAAAGAACCAAACATGAGATAATACAGTACTGGTGCTCCAAAAATATGTACGTCCCGAAAACCAAACCAAAGCTTAATGTCAGGTTGAGGCCTACTTCAGTGGGAATCTGGAGATGCCAATGTGCGCTATAAGCCAAATTATGCATTTTAGTATGGTTCATAAAATTCTGATGCTCTTGCAGTATCCTCTGATGTCTTGTTTCTTTTTCTTCTTCTTCTTCTTCGCGGATGGATCACTTAGGACCACGTGTAATCAGCATTTGTTGGCCTTCCTTTTCGCCCAGTATTCCTTCATAAACAACGAATGGGCTAGCTTTCGTTGCGTAGACCATGTATGTCGGTTAGTTTTTCTCTCTTCTTCCTCAAAACCCCGTGTGTTTGTGATTTTTCTGATTTCATTTCTATCATGTAGATTTGGAGACCCTAATTCTCTCAGGTCTTTTTCTGTCTGTTTGTACCAGTTCGGTCTTGTAGTTTTATTCTTTAAAAATGTATGGATTTTGTGCGTTAATCTGTTTGAGTCCATTCTTTCTAAGTGCCCCATGAATTGGATTCTTCTCATGCGTATTGTGTTTGTTATTTTGGAGATATTTTTATATATTTCTGCATTGGGTTTTGGATAATGTATCCCATCTTTAGTTCTTGGTCCTAGGATTTTCCTCATTATCTTACGTTCTTTCACTTCTAATTCCTCTTTTAGTGTTCTGTGTTGAAGGTTTAGTGTCTCAGATGCGTAGAGAGCTTCGGGTCTAATTGCTGTTGTGTAGTGTCGTATTTTGCAGTTCCACGAGAGACTCTTTTTGTTGTAAATGTTTTTTGTTAACTGAAACGCCGTCTCCATTTTCTGGACTCTTGATCTGACAGATTTCTTTTCATTACAATTTTCTGCAATCCATTCACCTAAATATTTAAATTCTTTTACTCGAGAGATGTAGTTATTACCAATTTTGAGATCAGAAGGTGCATCTTCGACGTCAGTCATAAATTTTGTTTTTTCAAATGTAATTTGTAATCCTATTTTATCTGCCTGTTCTTGTAATAATTCTAGCTGTTTCTGTGCATCGGTAATGTCTTATGCGATCAGTGCCATGTCATCAGCAAATGCTAAACAGTGTAATTCTATGCCCTTATGTCTTGGTCCCAGTCTGTGTGCTGGTGCACCTGCTTTTTTCCAAGAGCGCAATTGAGGAGCACTGGGGACAGTACATCCCCTTGTCGTACTCCTGTGTCTATTTCAAATTCTGTGCTCAATTCTCCCATAAATTTTACTTTGGATTTGGTCTCTGTGAGTGTTTCTTTTATGGTGTTTGTTGTCTTTTGATCTAGTCCAAATTCTGCTAATACTTCAAAAAGGGATTCTCGGTCTATACTGTAATATGCTTTTTTAAAGTCGACAAACGTGATGACATAACTTTTGTTTGAAGTACTATGTAAATATTTCATTGAGTTTTTCAAGTTAAGGATTTGTTCTACGCAAGATCGACCTTTTCTGAACCCACCTTGGTATTCGCCTAGTTTTGAATCCAGCTGAGGTTCTGCGTGGTTTAGTAGGGCTTTAGACAGAATTTTGTATGTTATTGACAGTAAAGAGATTCCCCGATAGTTGTTGCCGTCTGTTTTACTTCCTTTTTTGTACAGAGGATGTATGATTGCAGTCTTCCAATCTGTGGGGATTTTTTCAGTTTTCCAGATTTCATGTATAATTTCTTTGAGTTTTGCAATAAGATTTTCTCCTGCATTTTTCCATAATTCTGCGATGATTTGGTCTTCCCCTGATGCTTTGTTATTTTTCAGTGACTGAATTATCTCTTTAATCTCTTATAAACTTGGTGGCTTTGAGTCTGGGTTTCGTTGTATACGATGGAACTCAAATTTTTCTGCAGGCTTTTCACAATTCAGTAATTTAGAAAAGTATTTTGCAAGAATTTCACAGTTTTCGGTGTTGGTATGAGCAATTTCCCCATGGTCATTTTTGAACTGGAGTGATGGAGGAGTACTTCGTTAATTTTTGTTTGAATACTCTGTAGAAATTTCGGGAATTGTTTTTCTTGAAATCATTTTCTATGTCTCGCAATTTTTTGTCTTCGTGTTGTTTACGGACTGTTCGTATTGCTTTTGTGACTGTTTTCCTGGTATCTTTGAGATCTTCCAGGGTCTTTTGATTTTTGTTGCACAACCAATTTTGCCATGACTGTTGTCTGAGATTTATCAGTTGGTCACACTCATCTGTACACCATGGGTGTTTACGTGTTCTTGTTTGCGGTGCTACAGTTTCAGCTGCATTTAAAAGTCCTGCTTGCAGTTGTTGCCAATTTTGTGGTTTTAAATTTTGTGTTTCTTTTGTAAATTGTTCATTGCCATTTATCTTTTGTACATCATATTTACGGTGTGGAGATTTCTTAGTGAATTTTCTTTTTTCTGGAATGACATCTAGGGAGAATTTTGTTGGGTAATGGTCAGAATCTAGGTCTAGTCCATTAAGGACTTTAAGTTTCATGATTTCTGCTGTATTTATGCGGGAGATCATTACATGATCCAACTGATATTCACCTAGTAATGGATTAGGTGAGATCCAAGTTTTCGTTTTCGAGGCTCTTTTCTTGAAAAATGTTGATTTGAAAAATAGGTCATGGTTTTTGCAGATTTCAATGAGTCACATGCCATTCCGGTTGGTCTGTGTATGCCCTGACGATTTACCTACCCAATATCGATATTTCTTTTCTTTACCGATTTGTGCATTGAAATCGCCCATAAGGATTTTGACATGGTTATTTCTTTTATGATATAATGCAAGATCTTTCAGGGTTTTACACGTACGAACATACAGTCTTCCTGCGTTATCGTAGCTGCGCACGTGCGGTGATGTCTGTTATCTGGCGCTGTCTGGCAACTGCTGAAACGAACCTATTTCTAGCAAGTTGCGGGAAAATATTGCAAATGGTGGTTTGAAAAGCGTTAAGCATAGTTTACAAGACGACATTGGGTTGCGCCACTTGTTGCGTGGAATGAGTTGCACGCAAATGGTTTCATATATGACTATAGATATGGCAACACAAGTATACACTTCATTTTCATTGTTTTGTGGGTTCCTGAGTCGTGCCTGAAATTAAAGTTTTAACAGTTGCACATTGCATGAGTTGTGATGGAGTTAAAGCTTGTTGCATGGAATTGCTGCATAAGAAAAAATAAAATACGTGTTTCAATTCATGGCTGGATGAAGAAAAGACATCAGCTCGGTTGCTCAGGTACCAGAATTGTTCACATTTCTTCCAAATAGAGTTAATTATGCGATAAGAAAAAAATACTATAATGCATGAAGCAGTGTCGCCAGAACTGAAATTACATATCACATTGTGTGCATTACAGTCGAGAACAATTGGCGTGTTAGAAGATGCAGTTTTAGTTGGTGGTGATGCTTTTTCATGGCGCATTAAGAAGAGAATAGTTTGCAAACAACTGTCTTGAAGATAATCTGCAGTGGCAATATTTCCAAATTCAAACATATGTGAATTGGGAGCACTGCTGTGACATTTTGAGTAGATGAATATTGAATAAAGAATGCAGCTTCTTGATTTCTGTAGCCTTCCCTCCTGTCAACAATATTCCTCAAAAAATTTGGCCAACTTAAACGATGGGATTTTAGTCTTGCAGGTGAGAGCATTTCCACAGCCAGAATTGTAGTTGGTTGTATTTTTCTTAATTCAGCTGTATATGTTTTCCTAATTCATTAAATTTTTCCCTGCATCTCAGATATTGTCAAACCATCTGTGTTCTGATCGCACATGATGTGATTTTTGTAATCAACGTCACTGAAATCCCACAGACACCTATACAAAGCACGGACATCCAAAAAGCAAACATTATTCTCTGTTCCTCACTTCATACTTCAGTTTGTCTGCACTCTATGAACACACATAACCTCAATACTCGTGCAACTAGTGTTGCCAAAGCTTGAACACACCAAAAGTGTTTAGTTTCACCAACGAGTTTGGGAAATGCACGGCGCGTATGCCCAGTGGCCGGTAGCACAGTTGCCTGCAACCTAGTGTCGTCATGTAAACTAGGCTTTACTTTCAAAGTAAATTTCTTATTACGCAAGATGAATTATATGTGAGAACATACATTGAATTCCTAAAATCACAGAGCGTTTGACTCTCATATAAAAATCAACTCTTCGAGGACGAGCCATTTAGAAGAATTTCAAGCCCAGAAGATCAAACATTTATGTCGTTATTAAACATTTTACTGGCACATATGTGTGATGTATCTTAAGTGTAACATGTGCAAAAATGATCAACATTATATGTGAAAGCTTAGCTTCTCTTGCAACTTATCGATGTGTAGATAGTGGGGAGGCAGCATGGTAATAAAGACGATAAATAATCACTTGCACTCTCGTCACTTACTATGAATGCTTTTATTCTCGTAGCATATACACAATGCGTGTAGCATAGAGCTTGTACTACAGAGAACTGATCTGGCAAATATACAGTTGTTCTTGCTGCGGTAGGGTAGTGATATTATTTGGGGGGGGGGGGGGGGGGGGGTGAGCCAGTGGTTGTACTTCACCAGAAATCTTAGAGACAATATTACGTGTGATGTTGCTATTGGCCAACTACATCACCTGTCTGTCATATGCTCCGAATATCGGCTGGCGAGATCATGTGACGTGAACTGTGACTGGCTTACAAAAGCACATCGCAATCTCAGTTTCAATACTTCAGAAAGTAACATGGGGCGTTTGATTGAATTTCGCATTTATACTTTCGTAATACGAAAATATATAGTGTACATGTTGCTACACATCAAAGATCTTTCCAAAATGTGTTTTTCCCCCTTGGGTTTCATTTACTAAACTGCTGAGAAATTCTACAGTGGTGTATAAAACAATAGTCATTCAAAAGATTGATAACTTTACAGTTTCAAGGGAAATTATACTGTCACTTAACACGAAAAAAGTGTATTTTCACCTGGGAGAAATGTATTTTTAACTAGAAAATATCTGGAATTTTTTTTTTCCTCGTCCGTGTATACACCCTGTCCGAGCCATAATCCATAGGTAGTGGTCATCCACTGCAGTAGTAGCCCTTCAGCGGCCTGAGAGAACCATTTCATCAACAGTTCCTGTCTCCCGGTATCTCCTCCATGTCTGAACAACATCACTTTGGTTCACTCTGAGATGCGTGGACATTTCCCTTGTTGAGAACCCTTCCTGATACAAAGTAACAATGTGGACACGATCGCCTGCGGTATTAACCATCTTGGCATGGTTGAACTACAGAGAACATGAGCTATGTACCTCCTTCCTAGTGGAATGACTGGAACTGATCTGCTGTCGGACCCCCTCCATCTAATAGATGTTGCTCATGCATGATGAACCATGAACCATGGACCTTGGCATTGGTTGGGAGGCTTGCGTGCCTCAGCGATACAGATGGCAACCACAATGGAGGGGTATCTGTTGAGAGGCCAGACAAACATGTGATTCCTGAAGAGGGGCAGCAGCCTTTTCAGTAGTTGCAGGGCAACAGTCTGGATGATTGACTGATCTGGCCTTGCAACACTAACCAAAATGACTTTGCTGTGCTGGTACTGCGAATGGCTGAAAGCAAGGGGAAACTACAGCCGTCATTTTTCCCGAAGTCATACAGCTTTACTCTATGGTTAAATGATGATGGCGTCCTCTTGGGTAAAATATTCCGGAGGTAAAATAGTCCCCCATTCGGATATCTGGGCGGGGACTACTCAAGAGGATGTCGTTATCAGGAGAAAGAAAACTGACGTTCTATGGATCGGAGCGTGGAATGTCAGATCCCATAAAAATTGGGCAGGTAGGTTAGAAAATTTAAAGAGGGAAATGGATAAATTAAAGTTAGATATAGTGGGAATTAGTGAAGTTCGGTGGCAGGAGGAACAAGACTTTTGGTCAGGTGACTACAGGGTTATAAATACAAAATCAAATAGGGGTAATGCAGGAGTAGGTTTAATAATGAATTAAAAAAATAGGAGTGTGTGTAAGCTACTACAAACAGCATAGTGAAGGCATTATTGTGGCCAGATAGACATGCCTACTACAGTAGTACAAGTTTATATGCCAACTAGCTCTGCAGATGATGAAGAAATCGATGAAATGTATGATGAGATAAAAGAAATTATTCAGGTAGTGAAGGGAGACGAAAATTTAATAGTGATGGGTGACTGGAATTACAGAGTAGGAAAAGGGAGAGAAGGAAACAAGGTTGGTGAATATGGATTGGAGGTAAGAAATGAAAGAGGAAGCCGTCTGGTAGAATTTTGCACAGAGCATAACTTAATCATAGCTAACACTTGGTTCAAGAATCATAAAAGAAGGATGTATACATGAAAGAATCCTAGAGATACTAGAAGGTGTCAGATAAGATTATATAATGGTAAGACAGAGATTTAGGAAGCAGGTTTTAAATTGTAAGACATTTCCAGGGCCAGATGTGGACTCTGACCACAATCTGTTGGTTATGAACTGTAGATTAAAACTGAAGAAACTACAAAAAGGTGGGAATTTAAGGAGATGTGACCGGGATAAACTAACTAAACCAGAGGTTGTACAGAGTTTCAGGGAGAGCATAAGGGAACATTTCACAGGAATGGGGGAAAGAAATACAGTACAAGAAGAATGGGTAGCTCTGAGGGATGAAGTAGTGAAGGCAGCAGAGA
This sequence comes from Schistocerca piceifrons, assembly GCF_021461385.2. NCBI lineage: Eukaryota > Metazoa > Arthropoda > Insecta > Orthoptera > Acrididae > Schistocerca > Schistocerca piceifrons. The sequence continues at coordinate 544,874,915 of NC_060138.1, read as the reverse complement.
ATCAAGTAGGTAAAAAGATGAGGACTAATAGAAATCTTTGGGTAACAGAAGAAATATTGAATTTAATTGATGAAAGGAGAAAATACAAAAATGCAGTAAATGAAGCAGGCAAAAAGGAACACAAACGTCTCAAAAATGAGATCGACAGGAAATGCAAAATGGCTAATCAGGGATTGTTAGAGGACAAATGTAAGGATGTAGAGGCTTATCTCACTAGGGTAAGATAGATACTGCCTACAGGAAAATTAGAGAGACCTTTGGAGAAAAGAGAACAACTTGCATGAATATCAAGAGCACAGATGGAAACCCAGTTCTAAGCAAAGAAGGGAAAGCAGAAAGGTGGAAGGAGTATGTAGAGTGTCTATATACAAGGGCGATGTACTTGAGGACAATATTATGGAAATGGAAGAGGATGTAGATGAAGATGGAATGGGAGATAAGATACTGCATGAAGAGTTTGACAGAGCACTGAAAGACCCGAGTCGAAACAAGGCCCCGGGAGTAGACAACATTCCATTGGAACTACTGACGGCCTTGGGAGAGCCAGTCATGACAAAACTCTACCGTCTGGTGAGCAAGATGTATGAGACAGGCGAAATACCCTCAGACTTAATGAAGAATATTATAATTCCAATCCCAAAGAAAGCAGGTGTTGACAGATGTGAAAATTACCGAACTATCAGTTTAATAAGTCACGGCTGCAAAATACTAATGCGAATTCTTTACAGACGAATGGAAAAACTGGTAGAAGCCGACCTTGGGGAAGATCAGTTTGGATTCCGTAGAAATGTTGGAACACGTGAGGCAATACTGACCTTACGCCTTATCTAAGAAGAAAGATTAAGGAAAGGCAAACCTACGTTTCTAGCATTTGTAGACTTAGAGAAAGCTTTTGACAATGTTGACTGGAATACTCTCTTTCAAGTTCTAAACGTGGCAGGGGTAAAATACAGGGAGCGAAAGGCTATTTACAATTTGTACAGAAACCAGATGGCAGTTAAAAGAGCTGAGGGGCATGAAAGGGAAACAGTGGTTGGGAAGGGAGTGAGACAGGGTTGTAGCCTCTCCCCGATGTTATTCAATCTGTATATTGAACAAGCAGTAAAGGAAACAAAAGAAAAATTCGGAGTAGGTATGAAAATCCATGGAGAAGAAATAAAAACTTTGAGATTCGCCGATGACATTGTAGTTCTATCAGAGACAGCAAAGGACTTGGAAGAGCAGTTGAACGAAATGGACAGTGTCTTGAAAGGAGGATATAAGATGAACAGCAACAAAAGCAAAAAGTAGGTAATGGAATGTAGTCGAATTAAATCAGGTGATGCTGCGGGAATTAGATTAGGAAATGAGACGCTTAAAGTAGTAACTGAGTTTTGCTATTTGGGGAGCAAAATAACTGATGATGGTCGCAGTAGAGAGGATATAAAATGTAGACTGGCAATGGCTACGAAAGCGTTTCTGAAGAAGAGAAATTTGTTAACATCAAGTTTAGATTTAAGTGTCAGAAAGTCGTTTCTGAAAGTATTTGTGTGGAGTGTAGCCATGTGTGGAAGTGAAACATGGACAATAAATAGTTTAGACAAGAAGAGAATAGAAGCTTTCAAAATGTGGTGCTACAGCTCAAAGAGTAATTAGCTTTTTCAAAGAGTAATTATTGTTCCATATTTTACATTATATTCTTCAGATCAATAAATATGTCTTACTGCACACTTCCTAAAGTAGCCTGTGTTCTTCCTCAGCGTTCAAGGTATGTCAATACCAAATTTCGTCAAAATCTTTTGAGCAGTTTAGTTGTGAAAGCTTAACAGATTGAGTTAGTTTTGCATTTATAATATTAGTATGGATTATCACTATTTCCATCAAATGGCCCCTTTTTGATTTTTCTCTAACCTATTCAGGCAACCATTAGAAAATCTTTAAGTAGTGAGACAGGAATTTGAAGTACTTCCTCCCCTTCTGAGTCCTACATCTCATGCAGTACAATTTTGCTGCGCACTTTGAGACGCCATGTCACTGATTGCGTGGCTCCTCCTGCCGGTGGTTCGAGTCCTCCCTCGGGCATGGGTGTGTGAGTTTTTCTTAGCATAAGTTAGTTTGAGTAGTGTCTAATTCTAGGGACCGATGACCTCAGCAGTTTGGTCCCTTAGGAATTCACAGGCACACAGTACAATTTTGTCAGGCCTCACTGTCAGTATTCCAAAGGGTTCAATCACCTTCAACAACAGTCAAAAAACAATGTGTTTGTTCAACCATATAGTAATTAAAATTTCTTTTCTACCTTTTGTAATAAGTTCTTGCAATTTATTGTTAAAATGGAGTTATAAGATTAATCAAGTTGTAAAGAAACTAGCAGCAGCATAGTCAGTACAAACTTGAATGCAGATTGAAAATTCGTTAAAAGTATTTAATGTAATATGTTCTTTGACTTGCACAGATTACTAGGTCTATGGAAGCTCATATATCTTATGCATGTTGATGTTGTTGAGAATATGTTTGACTGTCATATGGCACATATAAAGAAGAATGTGTGTAGAAACCTTGTGCGTCACTGGGTTCTTCATACCTCTACCTCCCCACCCCACCCTCTCTCTCTCTCTCTCTCTCTCTCTCTCTCTCTCTCTCTCTCTCTCTCTCTCTCTCCCCCCCCCCCCTCCTCTCTCTCTCTCTCTCTCTCTCTCTCTCTCTCTCTCTCTCTCTCTCTTTCTCTCTCTCTCTCTCTCTCTCTCTCTCTCTCTCTCTCACACACACACACACACACACACACACACACACACACACACACACACACACACACAAAATTGAAGTACCAAACGGATATGCATGACCAAAAGGCACTGATATACCAAAGATAAGAGACAGAAGAATTGTTAAGATTGCAGTTTTACATGATCTTTCTTGTCTGAAATTCAAAATTATGTAAAGATGATGTATTGCATTCAAGCCTTCAGACATTGGATATTTGTGGGTTTTACAGCTGTGTCGTGCATCATACAGTAAATGTTGAATCAACACTTCATCTGCTATTGCAAGTGGCTTTCCATAAGGTACTTCTGCTGAGGGTAATACTATGGGGGTAATGCAACTTAACTTTTATATCCAGTCTTCACTCCTTCCCCTGCAATTCCTTAAATGAGGTTACAGTAATAAAAATTGTCAAATGATTGACTGTTGAAAATGGAGTAGTAATTTGAAGACTGGATTTCATTGGCCCACACTGATGAACCAGAAGGAGCTGATTTCATGATTTAGTGCATCTCTCCCAGTGTTTGGTGGCATTAAGATGGCTCGATATGTTGTATGCCTTCCACAGAAGTGTCCACAGCTGCAGACTGAGTATTCATTTTGGTGTTAAGCCTCTGCAGCTTCATCATGTTGTCAGTAATATGTGACACTGGTGTTTTTTTTTTAGCCTTGTTCTGACAGGATGCACTGTCTCCCCAAAATAAACTCACCACCAGTCACAGCTGCCCTGTAAACTTCTGCACCAGCACTAATAGATACTTGCATAGTATGTTGTACTACCGTCCACAGCAGGATAGTTTGGTTGTATGTACTGTGTAAAAGAAGGCTCACCGAATTTGCAATATGATAGTGGAAAGTTGGTACTGTAGAAACTGCATCCAACCTTCAGAACTAAAGAATACAACGATGAAGCTGTCAGTAAAATCATATCCACAAGGAACAAAGGTGATAGACGAGAAGTTAGAGCAAACCTGCATTGAAATGCTACCTTAAGAGCAGTGGGTGCCAGCTGTGTGGGAAAAATTCTTCACTAGTGCCCATTAAAACTCTCTGCTGGGCTAACAACAGAATCGAAGACCTTTGGGTTTGTACAGAGATGCCATTGATACATTCAACAGGCCAGGCCAGGAATTTAGCTAGTCAGCTAAAAATGGGATAGTGTATATTGCAGAGGCCTAGCAGAACACAGCTAAAAAAAGTCTGAGTGTCACACAAGTGTCGGTTCTGTGGTGGTAGAACATCAAAATAACTGCAATAACATAAACAAGTTGAGAGGCTTGTGTGCTAGCTAAGTAATCTTCAAAATACAGAGATGAGGGAGAATAAAGATAATAAAGTGGTCCTCTAATGTGATCTGTGACAAAGATTACAGGCTGCCATTGTCTTGGTTGCCAGCATACAGACAGAATGCACTTTCAGAAGTGCCTCAACACCTGTGCCAGTATACATTTCTACGGAAGGTACACAGTATATCCATACACCCTAACTACCAGCAAAGATCTCAAAATTGTCAATAAGGAATTATTGGCCCAGAAGTGAAGATGGTATGTAAGAGTTAAGTTAAAATGCCACAGTAGCATTACATATCCCAACGGAGACCATATGGCATAGTGACCACCATGGAATATGAGGGTGTGGATATAATGTTGGAAAACTTAACTGTGTGTTATTTATGTTGATTAAAGATTAACATTTCTCAGTAACTGAACAGTGAAAAAACATTGTTGAATGTGAACTCGTACATAAAGAAATAATTTCTATTCAGTTACCCTGGCTAGTTTGCCTAAATATGGGATTCAATTTCAGTAACAATGTTTTTGTTAAGGAACTTAATTAGCCTGGAAATAAATGACTGCAATAGCTGCTAAAATACTTTATTGGCTGACTGTATGGGTACATTAGTTATATAAATAGCTTTTTCATTTACTTTATCAAGAAGTTAGCAGTTGTGTACATTTGTAAATAATAGATTTCAGCTATCAGTCATCCTTTGGAATTTTTATTGGCAGATCTAGATTTCAGCTAGAAACTAGCTGTTCTCAATGCACTATCCTTTTTTTGGTCAATGCATGTAATACCTGTTGGTCTGGCTTTGTACACAGTTCATTGAATATGCAAATTCAATGAACTGTGTACAAAGCCAGACCAACAGGCATTACATGCATTGACCAAAAACAGGATCGTGCATTGAGAATGGCTAGTTTCTAGCTGAAATCTAGATCTGCCAATAAAAATTCCAAAGGATGACTGATAGCTGAAATCTATTATTTGCAAATCAAAATAACGGTTGCTGCGTGCAACAGCCTCTGAATGGAGGGTAACCTGAGTTGTGTAAATGTTTACATATGAGCAATGACAATGAAATTACTGATGTTTTGTAATTATCATGGGTTTTAGGCAAACTAACCATATTAATGGATTCTATTTGATTATTTAATCAAAAGATGGGAAGTAGATAATAAAGTTGAGTTGAATAACCTCTGAGTACATATGTGAGATTTTAAGTGCTGTGTACACCAACGGCCTTGCTGCAATGGTAACACTGGTTCCAATCAGATCACCAAAATTAAGTGCAGTTGGCTTAGCTAGCACTTGGATGGGTGACCATCTTGTCTGCCAAGTGTTGTTAAGTGGGGTTCACTCAGCCCTTGCAAGGCAAATTGAAGAGCTACTTGATTGAGAAGTAGTGGCTCCAGTAACAAAAACTGACAACAGCCAGGAGAACAGTGTGCTGACCTCATGCCCCTCTGTATCTGCATCCAGTGACGCCTACAGACTGAGGAAGACACAACAGTCAGTCAGTACAACTGGATCTTCAGAGACCTCTCTCGATGGAGTTTTTACAGTGCGCATCATAAAAATTGCGTTTTGAATATATATATTATTTTATTATTATTGATGTTTCTGGGGGGGAAGAAAAACATAACTATTGGAAGGAATCCACTTGCTTTGTTACAAACTGTGCGTTCGATATTGAACTCAAAAGTGAGTTTGTCTGCAATCCAAATTATTTGAAGAACTTCCCCATGACAGGGTGAGTTGAGAGCTGTGCAATACACAGGAGACAGTCATGTCTATGGGCCTGCTGCATGCTTACATTGAGCAGGGCCATGTGGCACTTCTGCCAGCACACTGTCCCAATGGTGGCACTGAGGTGGCCACTTGCAGTGTGCTCACACAGATTATAGCTGCATTGTCACTGTATGATGGATTAATTTTCAATTAGCTAACCATTCTTTCCCATTCAAAACCATCTGCTTCCTGATACTGCATCGGTTAGCCGTTATCATTGTCTGTTAGAACTTGTGTGCTCTCCCTCCCTCCCTCGACCTCATCATTGATTGGCTGTTCAGCTCTAAACTTTCATTTTTTTCCTATTCACATTTCCTTCTCCTGTGTTTGCTCTCTGCTGACTCAGTTTAATACAACACTGTTCCCTCTTGGTTGCAAAAGAGAGGGGAGGACTGGGCCAGTGTACGTAATCATTTATTTCCAGTAAGATGACTTACAAATTCTCTGAGAATTAATTGGGTCCATTATTTTAGTGTGTTGAGATTTTCACAAATGTTAGTCAAGTTCCAGTGTTCCAGTGTTTTAGTGTAATAATAACCAGTTTTTATCATACAGTCTTCTTTCATCTCATTTCAAATATTTTCTAAGGATTTTACACCTGATGAAAGATGTATACTGTACACTATCTATTTCTGTTTGGTTACCAAGATAGGTCTTTATCCATTAAATAAAACAGTGACTAGTTGCACTTCAACACAGGTTATTCGTCTCATTACTGTAGGTTCCTACTTCTTTTTGGTTCATATGTGCATTCTTTCCTAAAATTGTATGAAAAGCAAATTCAGTTGAGTAAACTATTAAATTATGAGACAAAATAGCAGGCCACTATGTGTCTTTAGGAGGCAATACATATACAATACTATGCTATACACATGTAAAAGTAAGAGCTGCTCACTACCTAACTTTCAGAAATCTTAGTTCCTTTGTCGGTGAGGAGAGAGGGATGTTGGGGAAGGTTAAAAAGAAAGGGCAGGTCACACAGACCCCAGAATTAGAGAGATCCAATTCTAGTGAAGATAAGGATTGACTTGTCTGTCCTTGTCCTCTCCACTGGTGGTCTTGCATCCTGGGGTTGAATGACCTGCCTTTCCTTTCTAACTTTCCCCTACATCCCTCTCTCATCTCTGACAAAGGAACTATTAGTTCTATCCTATAATGCAGTTTAATATATAATTTATTGTTCTAATGTGTTCTTCAACAGGCCATATTTGTTTTCAGGGGGTTGTTTGCAAGTGAATCCGTTGCAGAGACTAACTGTGTCTGATATTTTGGAACGCCTTGCTGCAATAGCGGAAACAAAAGGTTTCAACCTGAAGGAGCCCCTTTCACTTGAAGGAAAAAGGATCAGTGCCAACAGTAGTCCAGGTAGCACTTTGAATTTTGTAGTTTGATTTTACATGACAAATTTGAATTCTTGTAGACTGAGAGTGAGTGTTGGAGGAGGACAATGCTAATCAAATAGTTTAGTGTTGGAACTAATCCTTGAATTTATGAATGCTTTGCTCTACTAAGGGTGGAAGGAAATTTTTGAAATAAGACTAACAGTTTAAAAATCATAACCTGCTTCATTGCATATTTGTACGTGTTCATCCAGCCCATATATACAGTGAAACCAAGAATACAATCTTCCTTTTGATCATCTAACGGCAAAAAGGGAGGAGAATTGTGAAGCAGTTACACTGCATCAGTGTCTCAAAGAAATGACTGAAGCGCTTGGAAAAAGCTGTCCACAATTTAGTATGTTCAGATATTTTCAGATTCAGAAGATTGACTACAGTCTCAAGGTTGTGACATTCACCTGCTTTATTTCTTTGTTGATGATCCTCAGTGTTGACGTACTGCATTGTGATACTGGCTGAAAAATGAAAGGGGGGGGGGGGGGGGTGGAAGTTCAATAATGACTACTATAAATAATGTAGCCTACAGGTGCATGTTGCCCCCCCCCCGCCACGCGCGCGCGCTGCGCGCGCGCGCGCGCGCCCACACACACACACACACACACACACACACACACACACACACACACACACACACAATATACATAGTTAATATGGCCAGTTAACTATTGGGAAATTTTAATTTTGATAAGCCTCATTACTAGATTGTAGGCAAACATCAGCATGCTGCTACAATAGTTTACTGTTGAATATCTACGAGCAGTAAAAACTGAACCACACAGTTCACAGTTCTTGCAGAATAATACGCTATGTATTGAACTGACAGTGTCATTGTTTTAACACAAGACCTAATTGTGTTAAGTTAGTTGGTGCATTGTTATTGACCTAACCAGCACGGGTTTCTCGTCTGAAAATCGGCCGTGAACTGACTGTTTTGGGACCAAAGATCGGGCCTTTATATATCATCAAAATAATAGGTACTGAAACTATACAGTGTTTGATGTTAATTTACAGAAATTACAATTAAAACATAACTTATTAAATTAACTGAATATATCAAAAAAATTCAGCTTTTTAAGCAGTTTCTTCTACTACAAGGGTTAAGCCATATTATTTATTTAAATCATGAAATTAACAGATATAGTTACAAAAACAATACTTTTGACAAAACTGATAATTAGTTTGAAATTAATTAAGGGCTGGCTTTGCTAACATGTTTTCGAATAGAGCCAAATAAATACTTAAAGAATGCCAGTGTTTCGTCTTCCAAATGTGTATAATTAGTACGGAATTTATATTTGTTTATAAGTCAACAATTACTGATTCCACCCTATAGCAAAATTATTAACAAGGAATAGTCTAAATAAATTAGAAAATAAATTACGTACATAAAACTAAGCACAAAATTAGATCTGGCGTATATCCTGCAAAACTGAAGGCCAACTTTTCTCTTTTATGAAAATGCAGATTATACTCAAGTATGTTTAATGGTAATTATTAAAACTGAAAAATAATGAATTTAAGGGGCCAGATGGCAAAAAAAGAGAGGAAGTAATAAGATCCCAGCTTGCTTTGTCACAAGGTCACTCCCCTTTCTAGATGACTGCCACAGAATGACGAAACTGTCAAACTGCAGCTCCCCTTGAAGAGAGCTGTAAGCTATGAGACTTGGCGGAGAAGTAAATATAAATAGTTCGAAAATAAACAGTTCAATAAAGTATGGTTTTCTCTGTTGTGTTCCCTTTTAAGTTGGTAGTGTGATGTCTGTATTAACTTGGCATGTTTACAACTACACTGCCTGATGAAAAAAGTGAAACACACACAAAATAATGAAATTTCCAAAAAAAACTCGCAATATGATTCCACTTATCTGTAGGACATAGCATCCCTCCCTCCCACCCAACCACCCACCTATCCACCCACCCACCATTCCCCTCTGGCCTTGATGCATGTCCTGATTTGGTTGGGAAGAGAGTCATACATCTACATCTATAGCTGCACTTCGCAAACTACTGTGAAGTGAGTGGCAGAGAGTACGTCCCATTTTACCACTTATTAGGTTTTCTTCCAGTTCCATTCGCTTATGGAGCTCAGAAAGAATGATTGTTTGAATGCCTGTGTGCATGCTGTAATTATTCTAATATTATCCTCACAATCCTATGTGAACAATACGAAGGGAGTAGAAATATAGTTTATGTAAATCGAAGGGGGTTCACTGCTATCAGCTGCAGCGGGACATTAAGCAGAATCAGTAGCGATGAGTCGAAAAGTGTACCAGACCAGGATTCAAACCAGGGATCTCCTGCTTACTAGGCAGGTGCGGTAATCGCTGTGCCATCCAGGACACAGTGTTATCGCAACTGCACAGATTATTTCGTTACGTCTCATAGCCAATCCTTATTTTGTTACGTCTCATAGCCAATCCACACTGCCACTGAGCACCACCTACCTGCAGTCTCTGTCCATTATACTCCTGTTCGCTAACCAGAGATTCCCACAGGAGGTCAGACGTATTTGTGCATTCGCACTGAAGGAAGTGGATCTGTTGCCTAGCCAGGCTTATCAATTATCTGAGTGCGCAGTGTCTGTTCCTTCGAAAGAACAGACATCACACAGATTCAGCAGCTGCGATAACGCGGTATCCCAGATGACCTAGTAAGCAGGAGATCCATGGTTCGAATCCCGGTCTGGTACACATTTTTGCTCATTGCCACTGATTCCACTTAATGTTCCGCTGCAGCTGATACCAGTGATCTCCCCCCCACCCTCCCCCTACCCCCCCTTCGTTCAATTTACATAGTGTTTCACAGCTGTTGGATCTGTGTGGTGTCTGTTCTTACAAAGGAACGGGCACTGCACATTCAAGTAGCAGTAATATACTCTGTCATCATTTAAAATTGGTTCTTTAAACTTTGTTAGGAGACTTTCTTGTGGTTGTTAGATATGTCTTCAAGAGTCTGCCAGTTCTGTTTCTTCAATATTTCTGTGAGACTCTCCCACAGATAAAACAAACCTGTGGCTATTCGTGCTGCCCTCCTCTGTACATGTTCAGTATCCCCTGTTAGTCCTATTTGGTACACGTCCTAGAACCGGTTGCATGAGGAATTTGTAAGCAATCTCCTTTGTAAACTGATTGCACACCCCCTTGATCTACCAGTAAACCGAAGTGTACCACCTTCTTTACTCACGACTGAATCTATGTGATCATTTCATATCCTGCAAAGCGTTTCTATGATTTGAGCGATTTCAACTACACTCATTGATACTGTAGTCATAGGACACTATGGGATATTTTTGAGTGCAAAATTTTACACTTTTGAACATTTAAAGCAAGTTCACAATCTTTGCACCATTTTGAAATCTTACCAAGATCTGACTAAATATTTATGCAGCTTCTTTCAGACAGTACTTCATTGTAGATAACCATGTCATCTGCAAAAAGCCTGATTTTACTATTAATATTGTGTGCAATGTCATTAATATACAACACGAACAGCAAGGGTGCCAACACACTTACCTGGAACACACCTGAAGTTACTTTTACATCTGATGATTACTCTCCATCCAAGATGCTGTGTCCGGTCTCTCTATCAGAAAGTCCTCAATCCAGTCATATAGTTCACTGGGTATCCCTTATGATCGTACTTTTGGTGCTAACCATAGCTGTGGCACTAAGTCAACTGCTTCTTGGAAATTTACCTGACTGGCTTGACCCAAAGCTTTCAGTTTGTCATGTGAGAAAAGTGCAAGTTGAGTTTCACATGATCGATGTTTTCTGAATCCATGTTGGTCGGCATGCAGAAGGTCACTCTGTGCAACATATCTCACTATTTTTGAATTCAGAGTATGTTCTAGGATTCTACAACAAATCGATGTCTGGGATACTGGATGGTAGTATTTTGATCACTACTGCTAGCCTTCTTGTAGATGGGTGTGTCCTATGGTCCCCCCCCCCCCTCATCCCACCCCAAAGAACTGAGCCTGGTTTTTTGTTCAAGATAGATTATAGGTAGAAGAGGGACGAACTCGGCCACAAATTCAAGAGAGAATATGACAGGGATTCTATTGGGCCCTAGAGCTTTGTTTGATTTTGACTAATTTAGCTGTTCCTCAGCACCATTGACACTAATAGTTATTTTATTTATTTCACTCATCTTTTCATTGGCACATTTTAAAACAGAGTCAAGGATTTCAGCTTTTGCTTTCCTACCCGCAGTTTCAGTTCCTGTTTCATTTGCTAGAAACTGAACCCTTGCTTTGGTGCCACTAACAGCCTTTACATATGACTAGAATTTTGTGGGTAGAAGTTTCTTTACAGTGACATGATGAACTTTTGTACTGGGTACACATCTATCCAATAGATGGTCATTTTTATTTTTATTTATTTATTTATTTATTTTTTAAACTTCAGCCATAGTTTCTCTACATGCTCCTGTCCTGTGCTGAAAGTTTCAACTTCCTCACTGAGGTATGACAGTACTGATTTTTTTATCTAGTTTTACTGAATGTATACATATTTCTGCTTGTTTTAGTTGTCCTTTGTATTTTTGTAATCATTGTTGCCACAGCCATATCATCGTTGTCACTGTCCACCCTGTACAGGATATCTAGCTCTACTTTTGAAACGCCACTTGCATTCAAGTAAATGAGTAATGACAGAGCCTTTACTTTCTGCATAGGAGTGGATAGTACTTGAGATACTTCTGAGATACTCTCAGGAGCGCTTCCAACATGACAACTCGCAGCAGTTACCAATCATTTGACAGTCGTCAGGGCGATTTCCATCTGCTTATGAATGTCAACCAACTCATTCTGTGTTTGGGAACAGCATTCACAGTGGGCTTGCTTTTTTTACTGGTGTGACGTATTACAGAACAATGAACAAATAACCTCGAATTAAGCCTGGTGATTATCTATTAATCTGTTGAGTTAAAATGTTCTTAATTCCGAATGAGAAAGAATCAAATACACAAAATGAGATTTCTATTAAGGCAGCAGAAAAACCTGTAGTAACAATTAACTAGTTTTGTAAAACTTTTTGAGGGTAATTGTAGTTGTTAACAAACTCAAAAACAAAGATATTTTACGATAAATGTAGATAATGTATAGGGTACTCCTCTTTAAGGGAAAACTAGATGTAACACAGTGTGTTAATTAGAATATCTGCTACAATAACTGTTATAACCTTTAATCACCAATAATTGCGTGGATATTCAAACACTCTCACTTAGGAATAATAGCTCATTACATGATAACAACTCAGTATCTCTTATTAGACTGCCGTGCCGTGACATGCGGCCGGCACCATTCGTAGCTAGGTGGCGCTCCCGCGCTCAGCCGAGTTGCGGAGCGCTTCTGTCACCGTTTGCGCGTACTGTCGTGGCGGCACTGTTAAATGTCGTGGTGCTGTTACAACACTTTTCCCCCCTTGGAAAAAAAAAAAAAAAACTCACTCCCTTGGAGACATGGACAGTGCGGAGACATCCATGGCCTCTTGTGAGGCCCCGAGAAGATCCGGTGGAGAGACACGGGGGTATGGTCGAAAATGTCCAGGACGGAAGCTCGTGCATGGAACGTGCCTCCTGGACGAGATGGTGGGTGAAAACTCTGGAGCAGCATCCATAGGTGTCGTGGACCTGGGGGTGTGCTCCAGCGAGATGGGTCCCAGAGAACGCGGCGTCGCGACTGGGGCCGGTTCCGGCGTACTCGGAAGCGGTAGCGACGTCGGCTGCATCAACACGTACGGTAGATCGGCAGCAGCGACAGGGCTGGCTTCTCGGGCGAATGTCACAACCTTGAGACTGTAGTCAATCTTCTGAATCTGGTGGAGGCGAAGGATAGGGCGGTGGCACCGGCGTGGCTACCACTCGTGGGTGCATCTGGTCGTAATGGCGAACAACCATGCCGTCGTCCGTACGTATTTCACAAAGCTGGCGGCCGCGAAGAGCCTTGACCACCCCTGGAATCCATTTAGGGCGAGATCCATACCGTCATGCCCACAAGTCGGTGCCCACAGAGTATTTTCCCGCACTAGGGGACACAGCACAAGGCCTGACAGGGTGAAGCAGGTGCAGTAGAGTGCGCGGTTGGCGGCCATGCAAGAGTTCAGCAGGGCTGCGATCACCCAGAGGCATGAAGCGATAAGAACTCGGAAATTGCAGCAGAGTGTCATCTGTGGAAAAATCACTAAGGAATTTTTTCATCTGGCTTTCGAAAATGTGGACAAGGCGCTCGACCTCCCCATTCGATTGCGAATGGAAGGGCGGTGCTGTAACATGATGAATCCCTTGTCCGGTACAAAAATCACTGAAGGCCTGCGAAGAGAACTGAGGGCCATTGTCCGTGACGATCGTGGATGGAAGACCTTCTAACGCAAAGATTTTGGACAAAGCCAGCGTCGTCGCCGCAGTGGTGGGCGACGGACATCGAACAACAAACGGAAACTTCGAGAAGGCGTCAATCAACAGTAGCCAATAAGTACCAAGGAAGGGGCCGGCAAAGTCAGCGTGCACCCGTTCCCATGGCTGCGCCGGATCAGGCCATGGAGAGGGCATTGTATGAGGTGCAGCCAGTTGTTGAGCACACTGACCACACGCAGCAACCATGTGGGCGATGTCCGAATCAATACCGGGCCAATAAACGTGCCTGCGGGCCAGGGACTTAGTCCGAGAAATACCCCAATGGCCTTCATGCAACAGTTTGAGAACATCTTTGCGAAGAGAGGCTGGCACCACGACCCGTGGAGATGCGCCATCCATGGCCAGAAGAACACCACCATCACGAACAGACAGACGAAGGCGCAAGGCATGGTAGTTGCGAAGGGGATCCGTTGCCCGACCCTTGGTCCTGTACATTATCTACATTTATCATAAACTATCTTTGCTTTTGAGTTTGTTAACAACTACAATTACCCTCAAAAAGTTTTACGAATCTAGTTAATTGTTACTACAGGTTTTTCTGCTGCCTTAATAGAAATCTCATTTTGTGTATTTGATTCTTTGTCATTCAGAATTAAGAACTTTTTAACTCAACAGATTAACAGATAATCACCTGACGCAGGACCGGGTCCCGCGCAGTAGCCGACGCGACCTGTGAACCTGTAAGTGGAAAACCCTCGACTGCACGACGTTCTTCCTCATCAATGTGGAAACAGAGTAGTTCATCACGATCGAAAACCGCGTCGGGGCCCATCGGCAATCCGACAGTGCGTCAGCGTTGGCGTACTGGGCCGTGGGGCCATAGTGAATCTCATAGTGAAAACGAGACAAGTATAAGGCCCAACGTTGCAGGCGGTGTGCTGCCTTATCCGGAAGCGACGCCGATGGGCTGAACAGAGAGACCAGCGGCTTGTGGTCGGTGATGAGGTGAAACTTAGAACCATACAAAAAAACGCTGAACCTTTTTAGAGCATAAATGATAGTGAGCGCCTCCTTTTCAATTTGAGAGTAACGCCGTTGCGCATCGTTGAGGGTCTTGGAAGCATAGGCGATGGGTCGTTCCGACCCATCCTCATACCAATGGGCGAGAACAGCCCCTAGGCCATACTGTGATGCGTCAGTCGCCAGAACCAAGTGCTGACTCAGACGGAATGTGGCAAGACAAGGCGCCGACTGCAAATGAGCCTTCAGGCGGACAAAAGCCTGCTCACACTCATTGGACCAACAGAAAGGGACGTTTTTGCGTAACAGCTGATGCAGAGGATGAGCTACCGCCGCCGCGGATGGAATGAATTTGTGATAATAAGCAATCTTGCCTAGAAACGCCTGAAGTTCTGTGACTGTGGATGGCCGGGATAGAGCGTTAATGGCCGCAACGTGCTGACGTAGAGGACGTATACCCTCACGGGACAAGTGGAAACCAAGATACACAATGGAGGGTTGGAAGAACTGTGACTTGTCCAGATTGCACCTCAACCCAGCCGAATGCAAAACCCGAAACAGTGAACGTAAATTGCGAAGGTGCTCCTCAGTGGAGGCCCCCATGACAACAATGTCATCCAGATAGTTTATGCAGCCGGGAACGGAAGCCGTGAGCTGTTCCAAAAACCGCTGTAAAATGGCCGGCGCGCTAACGTTGCCAAATGGTAACCGCTGGTACTGATACAACCCACAAGGAGTGTTAATGACGAGAAATTCCTTGGAAGAAGCATCCAACGGCAACTGATGGTACACCTCCGATAAGTCAAGTTTGGAAAAGAACTGGCCCCCAGCGAGCTTGGTAAATAACTCCTCAGGACGGGGAAGAGGATAAGTGTCAATGAGGCCCCGAGTGTTGACAGTGGCTTTAAAATCACCACACAATCGCAGACCCCCGTTTGGTTTGGAAACCACCACGATAGGCGATGCCCATTCGCTGGAGGTAACGGGAAGGAGAATCCCTGAAGCTGTTAACCTGTCTATCTCAGCCTTGACAGGTGCACGCAATGCCACCGGAATAGGGCGTGCCCGGAAAAACTTAGGGCGAGCTGTAGGTTTAAGAGTAATGTGGGCTTCAAAATCCTTGGCACGACCCAGACCAGCAGAGAACACGGACGAAAATTCAGAACACAATCCGTCCATCTGTTGATACGGAATATCCTCAGATATGAGGTGCACATCATCATCAATGGAGAACCCGAACAACTGGAAAGCATCATAACTGAACAGGTTTTCAGTGCCCGCATGATCCACCACATAAAACGTGAGGGGCCTAACAACAGACTTGTAGGCAGTGGAAGCATCAAACTGGCCAATGATAGGAATTTTCTGTTTATTGTAAGTTCTCAGATTTCGCGTACCTGGTGACAAGTGAGGGGAGCCCAACTCCAAATACGTGCGAGAATTAATGAGAGTTACTGCAGAGCCAGTGTCCACTTGCATGCGAATGTCTTTATCCAGAACACGAACAGTAACAAACAACTTATTTGTTTGAGAAAGCACACAGTTAACATCCATGTCCGATGCCTCGTCCTCGTCGACAGGAACTTTAGGGGACTGACACACAGAAGCAATGTGGCCTTTTTTCCTACATGAATTACACGTGGCCCAACGTTTTGGACACGCGGCTCTGTCATGCTGTACGAAACAACATGGACAAGAAGGAAGTGCGGAACAAACCTGCTTTTGTGATTGCTGTTTTCGCTGCGAGCGTTACGGCCCAACGCAACGTTGTTTATGCGAGTGAACCACCGCCACATCTTCGTTTTCCTGTGAAACAGGCAAATAGTCCGTTTCGACAGTTGACTGTACAGCACCTACATCACACCTTGCGTCTATTTGCACGCCAGCAGCTTGAGACACTTCAAAGGATTGAGCGATGCTTAGAACTTCCGACAACGACGGGTTTGGCAGTTGTAGGGCACGTTGCCGAACTTCTTTATCAGGAGCAAGCCGTAGAATAGCATCTCTAACCATTGAATCAGCATAAGACTCATGATGAGTGTCCGTGACAAACTGACATTTCCTACTCAGACCGTGTAGTTCCGCCGCCCAAGCCCAGTAAGATTGATGGGGCTGTTTACGACACCGGTAGAACGCCACGTGGGCGGCAACGATGTGGGTGTTTTTTCGGTAATAGTTAGACAATAAGTCACACATTTCTTGGAAGGACAGAGAGGCAGGTTCCCGCAGAGGGGCTAACTGAGATAGCAGCTGATAGATCCGTGGGGAAATCCAAGATAGAAATAACGACTTACACATAGGAGTGTCGACAACACCGAAAGCCTAGAAGTGTTGCCGCAAATGCTTCTCATAATCCTCCCAGTCTTCAGCGCCTCGTCGTAAGGAGGGAATGGAGGCGGAGAAGAGGAAGACAGACAATGAGTAAGCGACGTCGACAATGCCTGAATAGCAGCCGTCAGCTGTGTTTGTTGTTCAATGAGCGCTTGCATAAGCTGTTCCATGTCTGCCCCGTCACGAACACACAAATCCACAACGCAGTGAAAATATCCCATCCTCATCGCCAAAAAGTGTTATAACCTTTAATCACCAATAATTGCGTGGATATTCAAACACTCTCACTTAGGAACAATAGCTTGTTACATGATAACAACTCGGTATCTCTTATTCGACTGCCGTGCCGTGACATGCGGCCGGCACCGTTTGTAGCTAGGTGGCGCTCCCGCGCTCAGCCGAGTTGCAGAGTGCCTCTATTGCCGTTTGCGCGTACTGTCATGGCGGCACTGTTAAATGTCGTGGCACTGTCACAACAATAACTAAATCACAGTAACTAATTTACTGCAAATTAAAGCCGATGTATCCTCTCCAAAGGCAAGCTGGCCCACAACTGGTGTAACTGGTTCTTGACAGCATGGTTACTGGCACAAGGACACAGTTGACATTAGAGTTCATCCCACACCTTCTATCAGGGACAGATTTAGGGATCTTTGTGGACATGCTAGTACCTCAACAGCACACAAATAGTTCAGAGACACACATGCCATGTGAAGAGGAGTATTGTCCTGTTGAAAACTCACACTACAATACTGTCACATAAGAAGTAATACATGAGGATGAAAGATATCTGTGACACACTGTTGCGCTGTCAGAGTTCTCTCCATTACAACCAGGCATGACTTAATGTCATGATACCTAGAGTAACACCACTGTGCCTCTCCAAAACATTGGAAGAATGGGTTCTGTCACCAGGTCGCCACCATACTAGCCAACACTGGCCGTCTTGGATAGTCCAAAACCGCAATTTGTCACTGAACACAGTGCAGCATAAGTCATCAGAAATCTTCACTTCTCAGTACAGCACCAATCTAAATGTAGCTATTTGTGTAGTTATGTTAAAAGCAGCTTCAGCATGGGATGGTAATTCCAAAGTCCGGCTGTTGCTGAACTCTGACATGAGATGGCAGAAAATGTTGTAGGGAGCCCATTACTTGTTCTCGGATGACGGACACAGATGTGAAGGGGCTACAGTGTGCTTGATGCACACTACACTGACTAAAACCTTGTTGTCGAGTATGCCTATCCTCAAATTCCCATTCAGTCCACCATTGGACCACTGTCAACCACATGCCCCTCAAGTCTGGATGTTGCACAATTTGAGCAGCTGGCAAAATGGGGACCCACATTGAGACACATCTCAAACTCTGTCAGGTACTGATAATGTTTCCCACAAGTACACATCATCTCTGTGTCTTTCAGTGATTATTGATCATTTGACTCTGTTCACACTTATTATATACCGTACTAGGCTTGGTAACAATACTAATACACACTAGTGGCCATTCTTTCTGTCACAGAGAATTGCAACTCTCATCATCTACATATCAGCAGTAGTGTGTATATGTACATTGTTACATTGACATCTGACCACTACATTTTTTCTTTTTGCAGTGTAGCTAATGAAAAGGCATTTCAGAACGGATTGTCTTATTGACTAAGATGCACCCAGTTTCCAAACCCCAACTAACTCAAGGGATCCTAATTAGTACAGGAAACTCATAGAATCTGTGAGCCTATCTGTAAATTAAGAGGTATTTGTCATATAAATAAAATGCTCGATATATTCAAAACTATAATCACCCAAAAGCTACAAAACCATTTAGCATCCTTATGAAAGCAGACATAGTTGCACTTGGTGAGTACCAAATATCAGTTATTACCCAGGGGTGGAGCCAATAGCTTCCGTTTGGTGCTGAAGACATCAAGATAATTTAAATGTAAATCAATTACAAGAGGAAATTATATTCAAAAAATGTTTTATAACATCTATTTTGACACTAAATTTGCCTATCTGCGTAAATAGGTCCAAGCAGTGATACAATCTTACCCTGACATATTCTCTTCCACATGAAAGTATGTTTACTATCTTGAGGACACTGGAGCTGATGATATTTATTTGGACCTTGAAATGCTTCATCTGCTCAAATTTTGAGAGTACACCCTATGCAGGCCATATAGTGCATGTACCCAGCAGAGAACCTTATTCATCCAGGACACCTTCCTTTGCTTATAACAACTAGGGAAGGAGGTCGTAGTCAGCTGAGTACCAGCACGTGCGCAGTGAAATTTCAGATCTAGCAGCCATGGCGGTCTGCTTATGGCGTACTGTTACATAATACATAGTGCTATTACATTCAGCAGCTTCACTGTTGAGACAAATGACCAAGCGTCATTGTGAAGCAGACACTTAGAGACTGAGAGCTAACATTTTACTATAATGGTGTACAGATAAGAGGATGGGTGAATGGTGCGTTCCATGTAGAGGGGACAGAGAATACTTTTCTGCATCAGCAGTGTGCTCTGTGTTTGTCCCACATCACACTGTCCACCTGTTGCCTCCCTAGTAATAGGAAACTTGGATTAAGTGCCACATTGGGCCTCTCCCTCTCCCTCCCTCCCCACGTGTGTGTGTGTGTGTGTGTGTGTGTGTGTGTGTGTGTCTCTCTCTCTCTCTCTCACACACACACACACACACACACACACACACACACACACACACACACACACACACACACACACAGAGACGACGACGACAACGACGACGACTCGTAAAGTATCATCTTTTCTAATAAGGATTTGTACAAAGTCTTGGACATATATTTATATTTGGTCTTTGGTTTCCCACAGCTAAAATGGTTGTTAATTGTAGAATGCACCAGCTGCTACTGTGGTCTTCCTTGACTTCTACATTCTCAAAAATTCTGATTAATGGCGGTTTCTACAGAACAAGATGTATGAATGGCTGAATGAATGAACCACCTCATGTGGAAGCAGCAATCATAAAACGCCAAACAATTATCCCTGCTTTGTGCATATCTGTCATAGACCACTTTGTCTTTGAGGCTAGGTTCAATAACTCTTCAATAGCCATTGATGTGAAAGTTGTGAGTATTCTGTGTGTTTGGTGTGCTGCTTTCCTCTTGGTATGCACCAAATAAGAGTGATTTTTGTTGTAACTATCATGTAGATTATATGCACTGAAAGCAATGTTACAAAAGCAGCAGTTCATCCTTAACAATATGCCACAAAGGGCGGTGCTGTGATTTAGTAGCCTGTGCCTGCCCAGTTATGCATACAGCAATGTTTTGTCAATATAGACATACACTGTAGAACAAGAAGAAGGTATTGTCTGAGGGAGTGAAACAATTTTAATCTACAGTTGAATAAATGTTCGGTTTGGAGACAGTTGTTTCAAGGATAGTTTATGAATGGGTGGAAAGTTTCAAAACTCGGAGACATGTCATCGATGTTCAGGATGAGAAAACTATATGTGCGAACTGATACAGAAAAATGGCAAACTGACCTGTAAGTCTGTGCCAACATGCTGCAGTATTGTTGACGATGAAACTGTCACACAACTAAAAATGGACCTTGTATGTACATATAATGTGTAACTGTAGAAAAGTGTGTAAATAAATACTAAGGCACCCATGCATTGAAGACAATGGCAATGTCTCAAGAGTACCTGAAGTGTTACACACCCTAACAATATGCTTCTTCTGTTGAATTGTTAGAGGAGATGAGTCTTAGGTAGCTATATATTCGTGCACTTCAGGAGAAAAACCAAACTGTAACTATTCATCATTACAGAGGCATGTTGGTAAATATGTTGCTGCCTTCCATTCAATTAAAACATTGCGGAAATCTCTCATAAGGAGTATACCACTACTCCATGATAATTCATAACCATAAATGGATGTGCATACCAATGTTATGCTATGCTATATTAAATCTGAGGTGCTGAAACATCCACCATGTAACCTGTACTTGGAACCATCATAATTTTCACCTGACTGTAGCTCTGAGAGAACAGGAGGGAGCCACTCAGAGGTTTACCAGTGATAAGAATGAAGTGGTAGGAAGGTAGATTAAAGACATGTCAATAAAGTCATCAACACCCTCCCCTCCCCTCCCCTTCCCTCCCCTCCCCTCCCCTCCCCTGACCCCCAACAGACAGAATCCAAAAGCTTTTCAACAAAATGTGATGCTAATGTTGGTAACCATGCTTAAAAATAAGCATGTTTGGAGGGGGAGATCATAACAAAATTCTTGTTATTTAGTGTCCGGGACACATATTGTTGATGGCTAAAAATCTTAGGCAATTTCTATGAATATATGCTTTCTCATTGTATGTCCATATATATGAAGTCACAATAAGCCTACTGCTTCAAGGAAGTAAGGCATGCTTTCGTAATCATTCACTGTAGAGATATTGTAGTAAATAAAATTTTCATCCTTAGCTTCCTAAGAACCCGGGCACCTGTGTTTAAAATTTTCTTGTAGTTAAAGCCATATCAAGTTAGCTGAAACTCGAGCTCATGACTGCTGTATTAAGCCAGAGATTTAGTCAGCTACTAATGATGAATAATACTTGTGAAAGCTCAACTTAAAACTCAAGTGATACATGACTTTACACCAAGGAAATAAGCAACACTCTAAACTGGTGTTTTGATAATCAGTACAGTCTGCCTTGTTCACTATTTGTCATACAAAAGTACAGTGTACAGTGATGGTCTTCATGAAAAAAGATTTAGGTTTTCTGACTAGTTTAAATTGGTTGAATACTTATGCATACATATAAAAAAAAAAATGTTTGTTTGATGTGAAACATGACACATGGTTGTAACTGCTGTTGATTCAGGGCTGCTGTGTTTCAGCACATACAGCTGGTGCTGCCCCTGCGGCAGCCGTGTCTCCTCCGACCACTAACCATGTGACGGAGGACAAACCCCAGCGCCCACCACGCCCCCCGAGCTCCCCCATCCCGACTTCCCACGGGCCGCCACCACATAGGCCGGCCCCCCCTCCGTCAAGGCCGGTACCACCTCCTGTTGGACAAGTTGCACAACAACAGGCAGCTGGAGGTGGCCTTTTCTCCAGTTTACGGGGAGGTGCTGGTAGTTTCTTGAAAAACCTTAGGGACACATCGAGCAAAGTTATGCATACTGTGCAACAGTGAGTATGTAGAGATAAGATAGCCTGTACGACTGTGTGATGATTATATGTCACTAGTTTTTAGTTGCAGTAAGCCTAATTTTGATTTTAAGTAACGAAGGCCCATTTGAATATGTGTTACTGTCAGTTTCATATTGACTTTGTTGTTAAACATCTGTATGTATTTAATACATATACCAAAGATTATTGAAATTGATTAAAGATATTTTGCAAATGGATGGAGATCTATAATTGTCACAACTGAAAGATAATGTATCTCGCAACCTAGAAATAGCGTTTTGAAACTAATTGCATTCAATGTAAATTGTTGCAGCAGCAGAAAATAATATAGTTGTTTAGAAATTATCACATATTGCTTAATATCTGCTATTTGAATTCTCAAATTGGTCAAATTTGTATTTGTTTTCATGGAAAAGAGCTTAAATGTTTATACACAAATATTAAGCGTAACAACAAAGATGACCATGCAAACAAGTGTGTGTGTGTGTGTGTGTGTGTGTGTGTGTGTGTGTGTGTGTATTTTTTTACAACTTCTGCAGATAGCAGTATGCCATGTTGGTGTGCGAAGCACTGAATACAGGCAATTTCCTAATTCTGGTAATGTTTTCTTCCACGGCCACCATATTAAATTTGTGTCGTACTCTAGTTGTGACTGCTGTACATGATATTCAGGGCTCAAAGAAAAATGTTGACATAAAAATTACTTTGATTATAAAATTATCTTATGCCTCCAGTTAAAAGTTCAAAGCATACACATTAAAATAGAAAAAGAAGGGGATAAGCAGTGGTAGATATGAGAACATGATGAAACAAATGAGAAAAAGATCTTGGCATTAGGATCCTGCCTATCAGTAAGACATTACACATATGCATTGATTTGGTTGGGAAGGTTGTCACAGTGCCATTGTATCCTCTCCAGAGACAATCTGGCCCCTCAGTATCTTAGTTACTGATGCAGGGACAGGGCTGACATCCAAGCTGGTCCCACACGTGTTCTATCCGGGACAGATCTAGGGATTTTGCTGGCCACAGGAGTTCCTCAACTTCACACAGATAATTCATAGAGAAGAGCCGTATGTAGATGAGCAGTGTCCTGCTGAAAAATGTTACTGGATGTCTGTGAGCTACCATTGTCCCATCAGAATTCTCTCAGTCACTACTGCCGTGGCCTCAAACCATACCTGATGGCTACCCACACAGTGATGCCAGGAACTACAGTACTGTGACTTTTCAAAACATTGGAAGAATGGGACCTCTCACCAGGTCACCGCCATACTCGCCAGCAATGCTCGTTTAGGTAGAGCAGAATCACGTTTTGTTGCTGAACACAGTGTGATACCACTCATCAACAGTCCATGCTTCTTGGTCATAGCATTACTCCAGATGCTGCTGGTTGTGTTATGGCATTAACTAGTGTGTACAAGTGGGACAGTAATTCCATCATAGTCCAGCTGCTGATAGTCTAAGACTGATTGTAGATAGTGATACAGAAACTTGTAGGGAGTCCATTACTTGTTCTTTGATAGCAGGTGCAAAAGTGAAGGGCTTACAATGTGCTCAGTGCACAGTATTGCAATACTGCCTTGTGCTGATCGGACATGGTCTACTGGAACCTCAACAACAAATATGTCTGTACACACATTCCCGTGCAGTCCATCATCAGACCACTCTCACTTCTGAATATCCCACAAGTATGGGTATTGCGATGATTTGACAGACCAGCCAAATAGACCCTCAATGAGGCACATTTTAAACATGTTATGAGTACACGGCATCTCCATGTCCTCACAATAACAACTAGACATCTGATGCTGTTCACACTCCTTATATACGCTATGTATGTTAACAACACTAAACACTAATGTACTCTGATATCTATTTTACCTGTCACAGAAAATTGCAACTATAAAAACATGCATACCCACCATTAGTATGTACATGTATGAAGTTACACTGATGTCATCCATGTCCTTGCATGCTTCAAGCCAAGGCTACAGGTTGCAGTGTTGTGTTTGACCACAAACAGAAATTGTGCAGTGTCCGCAATACATTCCAACTGTCAGACATGGACAGAACAGTGCTCTGTGTGGTTCTGAGTGCTTTATGTTGGAACTTAGTGAATGTGAATGTGGGCAAATCGTTGGCACTCGTTTGATGGGTGCTTCTGTAACCGAGGTAGCCCAAGTGTTTGGTATTTCAAGAGGCACCGTATTGAAGATTTATACCACATAAAGGAAAAGTTGAAAAATGTGATCGGTAAGTCTAACACAGATGAGAATGTGTGTAAAGTGATAATGATAGGCTATCATTGAAGAGGATTGTGACGAAAAATAAGAGGATTGTGGCTGCAAAAGTTGCTGCAGAATTGAGTGTTGTAGCCTCGAACCCTGTCACTACCAGCACAAAGGGAGCTTCATAATCTGGGGACTGCAGGACAAGCCAGAATTCCTAAACCATCCATCAGTCATGCAAATGACGATAACAGGAAAACATGGTGTGAAGCCATAAAACCTGGACTTCGGAGCAATGAAAAAAAGTCAGATGGTCGGGCAACAGGCCCCCTGTTCACACAGCTTGCATCATCCAGGACTGATTTTGTGAACATGAGTATGAATTGTCACATCTCCTGTGGTCACCAGTCTCACCAGATCTCATTGTTATTCAGCCTTTGTTGTCTGCTTTGGAGAGAAGGATATGTAATCGCTATCAACCTCCATCATCATTATTGAGCTTGTCACTATTTTGCTGAAACAGTGGTATAAGATCCCCTTGAAAAACTATACAGGACCTGTATGTATTCATGCCAGAATGACTGGAAGATGTTTTGAATGCCAACATTTTTCGTTACTGTTTCCGGCATATTAAAGTGTTGCGTTTTTGGTGTATCCATATTTTGGCTACCCCCTTGTGTACAATTATAAATTTATGGACTCTTTAGTACTGTTGTGCGCCTTGCATAACTCCAATTTATTTCTCATCCTTGATTGTTTCATGTTCTGTCATACGTCTCTCTCCTGTGAGTTTTCAAAAAACCTGAGTGGCTTTTATGAATTATCATGTGTGCCTAGTTAGTTTCACTTCATTTCATGTTCCATCAAAATGATGTGGAACAAGTCATTTTATTCACATTAGACATTCACATGTAAAACATTCAATGTAAATATATGCTGAGGTACACACACACACACACACACCACCTTTTACACATTACAAAATTACAAATTCATCTACAGAATAAGAGTTGTAAAGCAGAAACATTTTCATCTTGCTTTCAAATTTAAATTTATTGCTGTCTGACGTGTTATATTATTCAGCAAGTGACCAAAAATTTTGTGGCAGCGTTGTGCACCCTATTTTGTGCTACAGACAGCCTTAATGTGAAGTAATGAATGTCATTTTTTCTTCTGGTATTGTAATTATGTATATTATTGTTTATTTTGAACTGCAGTGGATTATTTACAACACACTTCATGAAGGAGTAAATATGCTGTAAATCGGTAGCTTTAATGCCTAACTTTGTAAACAGGCCTCTGCAAGATGATTCTGGAAGACCACCACGTATTATTCTTATAGCACATTTGTAGCAATTAAAATTTTCTTTATTACTGAATGGAAATATGCAAAATATGTTGTTTACATATAAATGCATGCTATCACCTAAAAAGGAGGAACAAGATACTGACACCATGTTGAAAGGGGCATTCTCATTGTGTCGACAACATACTTATTTGACTTTCTCTCTAGTCTTTTGTGACAAGCTGCTTTACTTTGACACAAAGTGTAGTATGGCTTTACTTCCCTTTCCCAGATCTATTGAAGTATTGAAGAGTATATTTTAACCACAACAAAATTTTATTCTTTTGCAGGAGCATTGCCAGATCTGATATTGATTTTAGTTACATTACATCCCGACTGGCTGTGATGCCTTTCCCAGCAGAGGGCCTGGAATCTGCATATCGTAGTAATCATGCTGATGATGTTAAGGCGTTACTAGAAACAAGACATCCAGGTATGGAACTTGATGATGTATATTTTTAAACATAGTGTGTTATTAGTCACTAAACAATTTCCTAGGGAGACTCGCACATCAATGACCCAGAAATACGTTTTACAGTCTTGGAAGTCAAATTGGTGTGTGTGTGTGTGTGTGTGTGTGTGTGTGTGTGTGTGTGTGTGTGTGAGAGAGAGAGAGAGAGAGAGAGAGAGAGAGAGAGAGAGAGAGAGAGAGAGACAAAGGCCTTGTTGGCTGATAGCTTATTTTGTGACAGTCTTTTTGTCGCACCTATCTGCGGCTCAGTATCTATGCTATATGGTGAATAGAAACTATCCTTTTCATAATATTGTTAAATTCAGTCCTGGATTTTCCCTTGCTTGATGCATTTAAAATCATTTTAAATAATTTTTTTTTTTATCAATTGATAGATTGGGAGCTAGAAATACACAGTTTGTGTAATGTGTGTTCAGATGGATGTTCTAGTGATGGTATGTTCATTTAAGTGAGGTGTTCAAACAAGTTGGGGCAGCATAGCTAGCTGGAAGTAGTGGTGGATGTCATGCCAGATAGTGATTGCAAAGTATGACTGTGTGATACGAATGATAAAGTGCTAAGAGATTATGTACTCCGTTGAACAGCTATATGAACTCACCAGCGACAGTGGCACCCAATTCATAACCTTTGCAACATAAAAAGGATGATAATCAACAGCACAAATTTCCAGCGGAAGGGTATACACAAAGGAACCTGGGTGTCAGCAGTTGGTAAAATAGGTAGTCAGATGGATCACATAGCATTTGGCATCAAAGCAAAGAACTAAGTGATGGATGTAAAGATGGCATGGAGTGTGGGGTGCGGAAGCACCCACTTCCTAGTAAAGAGCTGGCAGTCAGTCAGAAACAATCCTAAGAAAGTAGTACGCTATCATGTTGACATGCTCAGACACTTCAGAGAAAAAGAAATTTCAGCTCCAATCCAGAATCCGCTCTGTAATTCTGTAGGAAGAGGATTCATAAAAGGACTCTGAAGAAGTATGAAAAGAAGTCAAGGATGCTATGAATGAGGTGGCAGATGCTGTTGTCAAGAATCTTTACAGATGACGCATCATGTAAAGCAGAAATTAAAGTTCAAATCCAAGTCACAAATCAATTGTACTTCAGTCTGAGTCAGCTTTTTAAATCGTGCATTCTCTCAAGGAATTTCAAACTTTGACTTATCCAACCTGTTGGGCTATATGGTTGCAAAACTTGGAGTCTCTTGAAGCAAGACTTTAATAATGTTCTCATTTTCAAACAGGGACTCTTAAGGAAGATCTGTAGTGTCACATAGATGAGATTACTAGAGAATGGAGGATCCAGCATAATTGTGAGCTGGCTGAGATCTACAGCAGACCAAACATTGTAGGCTGCTGAGAACCATGTGGCTTGCTTGGGCAGGGCATATCACTCAGATGGAGAAATACTGATGGGGCATGAAATCTATGGGTTGTACTCCTTACAGAAGACCACTAACAGACCAAAGAAATGGAATCCATGGGAACATGATGCAGATTCGCAGAGGGGGCAATTGCCGACAGAAGGCAAGAAATGGAATCCAGTGAAGCTGTGTGTGGTACTCTGGACCTGATCGTGTAAAGAAAATTAAGTAAGTAGATTCAAACAAGTGTTCGTTTCTCTTACTACCAATACAATGCACCTTCTAAACAATGTGCGGATGAGATGCGAAGGTCGTGGTTTCAAGGAGCAAACAAGCTTCTTCGATGTGGAGTTTGAAGTCGTGTTCAATTAGGTTGTTGTAAGTTGTATCCTTACAGTGCTGTATATGAGGCAGTTTGGAATAAGCAAACACGATTTGATGTGATTGATGTGGAATAGACATGGCATACTCATCCCACAAATATGATGACATGTTGCTGGTGCTTGGTGAATGCAGGCAAAATACCAGTGAAGCAGCCATGGCTAATGCTGTGAGGTAACCTGGTCAAAGAGCTCCATCAGCCATTATGTTCTTACGTGCTGAACAATTACTTTGAGAAACGAGCAATTTTAGAAGGCACAGCATTTATAAACAAAGACTGGCCAGAAGGGAGGATGTGAAAGTCTTTGTTTTAGTTGTAATACACTTCAATCTGCATGTGAGCTTATGAGAAGTTGCTGCATTCGCTAGTATCAGCCTTACGTAGCACACAGTCACAGCTTTCACCTGTATCACCTGTAACTGACATTGGAGCAACATAAGAGGTGTTTTCAATCAGAGAATTATGTTCTGCAAATTTCACTTTAGACACCTTACAAAGTGTTATGTTCTCTGATTATTCCATATTCAAAAATTATGGTGCAGCAGACCATCATAATATGCATTTCTGGGCCACAGAAAATCGTAGGTGGATACATAATGTCTATCGTCAAAGGAGGTGCTACATTAATTTGTGTCATTGAGTGATTGTAGGAGGATACAGGATGACTTACACAGAATTTGTATTTGGTGTGATGATTGGCAACTTGCTCTAAATGTAAGTTAATGCAGATGAGTAGGAAAAACAATGCTGTAATAATCAAATACAGTATTAGTGGTGTGCTGCTTGACACTGTTGTGTCAATTAAATATCTAGGTGTAAAATTGCAGAGCAATATGAAATGAAACTAGCACATAAGGATAGTAGTAACTATAGCGAATAGTCGACTTAGGTTTATTGGGAGAGGTTTTAGGAAAGTGTAGCTCATCTACAAAAGGATACCACATGTAAAGCTCTTGTGCAACCAGTTATTGAATACTACTTGAGTGTTCAGGATCCTCACTGGGTCGGCTTAAAGGAGGAAGACATTGTACCAATTCAGAGGCATGGTACTGAGTTTGTTACCGGCAAGTTAGGTCAGTGAGCTAGTGTTAAGGAAATGCTTCTTGATCTCAAGTTGGAATCCCTGGAGGGAAGAAGACATACTTTTTGTGAGACCCTACTGAGGAAATTTAGAGAACAGGAATTTACAGCTGGCTGCTGAACGAATCTACTGCTGCCAACGTAAATTGCACCTAAGGACTTGAAATATGAGATGTGTGAAACTAGATCTCGTATGGAGGCATGTATACAGTGGTTTTTTTCTAATTCCTTTTGTGAATGAAGAAGGAAAGGAAATAACTGCAAGATGTTCCATTTATCTCATGACTGCACACACAGCACAATAGATGGCGGTCTATGAGTGCCCAATTGTCCAGCAAATCAGATGCCATTTCACTTGTCTACAACAACAGTACTAAATTTAAAATAAATGCAAATAAATTTTGTACTCACCCATGTCATGTAATGAGATCCTGGAACTGCCTGCCATTGTTCTCCATGCATTTCTGACACATATTCAAGAAATTCATCAACAAATGATTTAATTCTCCTTGATAAATTGAGTTATTTGATTCTTGGATATTATCCTGTATGTCCTGTAATGTGTATGGATTTGTTGTGTGCACTGTATCCTTTAGTGCTTCCCAAACACTGAAATTGAATAGGGTTAAATCGCGGCTTTGAGCAGGCCAGATATTGTTGCGAATGGTTGTCACAGAACACATTGTGAATTGCATGCAAATAAATACTGACCACATGAGCCCATGCCAAATCGTGTTGAGAAAATGCAAAGCTTCATTTTGTTTCACTCAATTCATTACAGATTGGGTACAAAATGTTTCACACGCATCTTTCACTGTTAGCTGTGTCATTTAAAAAAATTGGGCCTATTATTCTGTCACCACTAACTGTGCGCCACACTCCAATTCCCGACCATGAAGGGGTTCCTCATGAAGGACGAGAGGTCTATCGGCGCTCCAATGTCAGCAGTTTTTGGAATTAACATACCCTTGTAAATGGAACCAAATCTTGTCTGAAAACAAATGTGGTGAAGATTACAGATGGGTCGTTCGTGAACTAACGTGTCCAAAGGAATGGTTCACCAAGATGAATGGAACGAGCAAGGAACAAATTCTAAGGAGCGGTCTTTCATAGTTCACTTTGGTCATGGCTTTCCACGTATAGTTCCTGGGAACGGGAAATGGTCTATCTTGTTCCCGAACGGCACGTCAGCCGGTCTCGTTCCAGCCTCGGTCCCGTTCCTATCTGTTTTGTACTTGGTCTCGCTTGGCCGAACTCGTCCTTCTTCGTGTGGCCACTCGTTACGATTCCACTGCCGACTGCTCATAGTTAGTTCAGTATAGAGTTGTTGTTCTTGTTCGCTTCGCATGCCCATTCTGGATCTGTTTCAAACCTTTTTTGAACTCTGAACTTCTGGTTCTTTTCGTATTCTATTCAGCATCCATGACCAGTAATTAAAATGTATTTTTTAATTACATCAATTACATAAAAAATTATGTGGTATGTAATACTTCACTATTTCGATAAACAGCAGAAGAAATACTTGTAAAAAGGCAAGATTTTTTGTTACTACACATGCAAAGGATGTCAGCACGGCACACACGAGTGCCCATTTTCCGTCTTTTTTTTATATCCAAGCTAAAAGAGCATGTTCATTGTTATGGAAGGCAGACTGACTTACAACCGAATGAAGCCCACGCTTCGTAATTGAGTGTATGGTGTCACATTTTGTAAAGAGAATATGATGATTCCCACAATATTATTTCAGTGGTACACGGTGGCGCACGAGAAATCGGCCCCAAGTGCTATACTGCTCATTGTCGCTTACTAATCGTCATCTATTGTTTCAAAGTTGTTTGCATTAGCTTATTTGTTATTTCTTCACTGCCTAATTATTACATGTTTATCTATTGTGCTTGTAATGGTCAACAGATCGTGCATAATTGGCAAGCAGTCTGTACTTGGGGCCGGCTTTTCGTTTGCCACCTTTTATTATTTCGCTGCGATCAGCCACATAATGCTGCAGTTGGCTAAATGAGATGTTTTGCAGAATCACGAAAATTGCAAGTGTTCTGAATAAAAACTCTGCACTCTAGGGGGGAGGCAAGTGCCCCTCTTGGTGCCTTCCACCTTCACTCACCTATGCTATTAATTTTCAATTTTTCATAAGAACCATATACTAAGCACAATGAACGGTGAACGAGTAAAAATGAACAGTTCCCAAAAAAGAACGATCACCAGTTAACTAGTTCCCAAGGATGAATGACTTTGCCTATCTCTAGACAAGATCCAGTTCACTGTCAGTTACTTGTTTCAGAACCCATTCCTGAAATGTAACTCTGCTCCCAGGATCACCAGGTTTAAGTTCTTGCACTACTCTTACTTTAAAGGATCTTAGTCCAAGTAACATAGCAGCTCTGGAACTCTTCACAATACACAGTGTGGTGGCTGAAGACTACATATTTAGATGAGGATTTAAATGTGGAATCGTCAGAGAAATCAGCGCTCCACAATACTTCCCAGGTAGTCTGACAGTTGAAATGTCTCAAACGTTTATCGTCAGCAGTCTAGGTGCTCACCATTTTTTTTTTTTCACTGAAAGCACAATCCCAGAAGACTTCAAACAATGCATCAAGGAATATTTTCACTCCATGACACCAGCAACTTCACATCTCATGCACAGGGGATGTGGAAGGTGCGTTTGGTTGAGCATTCAAGAAAATGGTAAAACTCACCTAAAGAAACGTTCTGCCATCAGAACACCCATCTGACCAAAACCAGTATTTTATAACAGGTTGCACCCATCCCTAAAACTATAACTATTTCTAGCTCCCTAACTAAAATCGATAGAAAGAAAAACACTGAGAATTTTGCCAGACATTCAACCAATTTCCATTACTGTAGTCTCTCATATATTAGTTTCATGAAATCAAAATTTAGTCATATCTGACATAAAAATGAAATACACAGCTTTCAAACATACTTGTTGTTGTTGTTGTTGTTGTTGTGGTCCTCAGTCCAGAGACTGATTTGATGCAGCTCTCCATGCTACTCTATCCTGTGCAAGCTTCTTCATTTCCCAGTACCTGCTGCAACCTACGTCCTTCTGAATCTGTTTAGTGTATTCATCTTTTGGTCTCCCTCTACTATTCTTACCCTCCACGCTGCCCTCCAATACTAAATTGGTGATCCCTTGATGCCTCAGAATATGCCCTACCAACCGATCCCTTCTTCTAGTCAAGTTGTGCCACAAATTTCTCTTCTCCCCTATTCTATTCAATACCTCCTCATTAGTTATGTGATCTACCCATCTAATCTTCAGCATTCTTCTGTAGCACCACATTTTGAAAGCTTCTATTCTCTTCTTCTCTAAACTATTTATCGTCCATATTTCACTTCCACACATGGCTACACTCCACACAAATACTTTCAGAAACGACTTCCTGACACTTAAATCTAAACTTGATGTTAACAAATTTCTCTTCTTCAGAAACGCTTTCGTAGCCATTGCCAGTCTACATTTTATATCCTCTCTACTGCGACCATCAACAGTTATTTTGCTCCCCAAATAGCAAAACTCGGTTACTACTTTAAGCGTCTCATTTTCTAATCTAATTCCCGCACCATCACCTGATTTAATTCGACCACATTCCATTGCCCACTTTTTGCTTTTGTTGTTGCTCATCTTATATCCTCCTTTTAAGACACCGTCCATTCCGGTCAGCTGCTCTTCCAAGTCCTTTGCTGTCTCTGACAGAATTACAATGTCAATGGCGAACCTCAAAGTTTTTATTTCTTCTCCATGGGTTTTAATTCCTACTTTGAATTTTTCTTTTGTTTCCTTTACTGCTTGCTCAATATACAGATTGAATAGCATCGGGGAGAGGCTACAACCCGATCTCACTCTCTTCCCAACCACTGCTTCCCCTTCATGCCACTTGACTCTCATAACTGCCATCTGGTTTCTGTACAAATTGTAAATAGCCTTTCACTCCATGTATTTTACCCCTGCCACCTTCAGAATTTGAAAAAGAGTATTCCAGTCAACATTGTCAAATGCTTTCTCTAAGTCTACATATGCTAGAAATGTAGGTTTGTCTTTCCTTAATCTAGTTTCTAAGATAAGTCGTAGGGTCAGTATTGCCTCACGTGTTCGAACATTTCTACAGAATCCAAACTGATCTTCCCCAAGGTCGACTTCTACCAGTTTTTCCATTCGTCTCTAAAGAATTCGTGTTAGTATTTTGCAGCCGTGGCTTTATTAAACTGATAGTTCAGTAATTTTCACATCTATGAGCACCTGCTTTCTTTAGGATTGGAATTATTATGTTCTTCTTGAAGTCTGAGGGTATTTTGCCTTTCTCATACATCTTGCCCATTAGATGGTAGAGTTTTGTTAGGCCTGGCTCTCCCAAGGCTGTCAGTAGTTCTGATGGAATGTTGTCTACTCCCGGGGCCTTGTTTCAACTCAGGTCTTTCAGTGCTGTGTCACTCTCTTCCCGCAGTATCATATCTCCTATTTCATCTTCATCTACGATCTTTTCCATTTCTTCTTCCATTTTTATAATACTGTCCTCAAGAACATCGCCCTTGTATATAGACCCTCTATATACTCCTTCCACCTTTCTGCTTTCCCTTCTTTGCTTAAAACTGGGTTTCCATCTGAGTTCTTGATATTCATGCAAGAGGTTCTCTTTTCTCCAAAGGTCTCTTTAATTTTTCTGTAGGCAGTATCTATCTTACCCCTAGTGATATGCGCCTCTACATCCTTACATTTGTCCTCTAGCCATCCCTGCTTAGCCAATGCTCTCCCTGAAACTATGTACAACCTCTGGTTCTTTCAGTTTACCCAGGTCCTATCTCCTTAAATTCCCACCTTTTTGCAGGTTCTTCAGTTTTAATTTACAGTTCAGTGGTCAGAGTCTACATCTGCCCCTGGAAATGTCTTACAGTTTAAAACCTGGTTCCTAAATCTCTGTCTTACCATTATATAATCTATCTGAAACCTTCTAGTATCTCCAGGGTTCTTCCATGTACACAACCTTCTTCCATGATTCTTGAACCAAGTGTTAGCTATGATTAAGTTATGCTCTGTGCAAAATTCGACCATGCCGTTTCCTCTTTCATTCGTAACCCCCATTTCATATTCACCTACTACGTTTCATTCTCTTCCTTTTCCTACTGTCGAGTTCCAGTCACCCATGACTATTAAATTTTCGTCTCCCTTCACTATCTGAATAATTTCTTTTATCTCATCATACATTTCATCAATCTCTTTGTCATCTGCGGAGCTAGTTGGCTTATAAACTTGTACTATTGTGGTAGGCGTGGGCTTCATATCTATCTTGGTCACAATAATGTGTTCACTATGCTGTTTGTTGTAGCTTACCCGCATTCCTATTTTCCTATTCATTATTAAAACTACTCCTGCATTACCCCTATTTGATTTTGTATTTATAACCCTGTATTCACCTGACCAGAAGTCTTGTTCCTCCTGCCACCAAACTTCGCTAATTCACTCTATATCTAACTTTAACCTACCATTTCCCTTTTTAAATTTTCTAACCCACCTTCCCAATCAAGGGATCAGACATTGCACACTCTGACCCGTAGAACGCCAGTTTTCTTTCTCCTGATAGTAATGTCCTCCTGGAGTAGTCACTGCCCGGAGATCCTAATGGGTGACTATTTTACCTCCAGAATATTTTACCCAAGAGGACACCATCATCATTTAACCATACAGTAAAGCTGCATGCTCTCGGGAAAAATTACGTTCACAGTACCAGCACAGCAAGGCTATTTTGGTTAGTGTTACAAGGCCAGATCAGTCAATGACCAGACTGTTGCCCCTGCAACTACTGAAAATTGTGCTGCCCCTCTTCAGGAACCACACGTTTGTCTGGCCTCTCAACAGATACCCCTCCGTTGTGGTTGCACCTACAGTACAGCTATCTGTATTGCTGAGGCACGCAAGCCTCCCCACCAGCCGCAAGGTCCATGGTTCGTAGTTTCCAAAATATATGCAAATTCCAAACTATACTAGGTCCAAACAGTGGTTCTTTAGCACATTCTAGTAGGAACTGAGATTAGTGATGTATTTAACTAAATATGTCCAGCCGAGTTAGTATTTCCCTTTGACAGTGAGTAATGTCTTATGATTGGATCAGTAAGAACTGAGATACCCACAGTCTTTAAAATATCATGAATTAGAATCGAACACTGGTGCTTGTGTTGCTTTCTTGCATCTAGAAATCTTCCAGCAGCTGGGCCTCATGTCCATGGCAATTTCATTTATCTCATAATTGATAACTGTAGCTTCTGCAATACACTAAGCAGTCACACATGTAGGCCACAGACTTCACTCTATTGTAAATTGT
This sequence comes from Schistocerca piceifrons, assembly GCF_021461385.2. Taxonomy (NCBI): domain Eukaryota; kingdom Metazoa; phylum Arthropoda; class Insecta; order Orthoptera; family Acrididae; genus Schistocerca; species Schistocerca piceifrons. The sequence continues at coordinate 544,839,588 of NC_060138.1, read as the reverse complement.
GAATCAGAATATTCTTACTCTTCAGAGATTTTGATTGGAAAAATAAAATTTCCTGCTTTTGCTACAGCAGGGCTTTTAAGATGTCACAAGGTCCGATCTTGTGATCAGTAGCACTTGATACCCACGCCAATGGTGCCAGCTACATAGTGAATTCAAACAGTTGTTTGTGAATTTTAAAGTGACTGGGAACACCATAAGTAATAATGACCATCTTTTCTGCCTGTGCCTGAAACTCTTGTACTTACTGTAACGGAATCACAAGTGAGTTCTCAGAAAAATTAGAGTGCAGCACAAAACACTGTTGTTCAGCCTGTTTGTATCTGTTCTCATTTGCCATACGTTGTTCCAGTGTCTTCAGATGTTTGGTGTGCTATTGCTTTCACTATCCATTTTTCCAAGTTTGCCAATGAAGGTATCAGTGGCAACAGTTTTCTTAATTGTCCTTGTCATTTTATCTCACCTACGGCACAAACGCACAAGTCACTGAAGTGGTATCAAATCAAAAGACTTGTATCAGGCAGCCAAACATCCCAGCCAGTAATGCCATATGTTTATTTCCATTTGTCAGTGGGTTTAATCTCCTCTCAAGTTTCTTACGTGACTGCTTGTGTCTGTTAGTAGGGTCCACCTTCCCGTCCTTCCCTTCCCAGGGTTGTCACCCGAACTCCTAAAACATACAAGTCTCTTGCTCTACATCACATACTACTAGCAATTCCACTTATTCAACCGTGTATAGTGTTTCACAGCTGCTAGTAAGTTACCAGACAGAGTTCAAAATTTGCACAATATGCGCACAAAACGGACATCTCTCATTCGGAGTGTAACAATACCCTAATGTTATAGTGTATAAAACAATTATCTTGAATTGTAGAATGTTAAAAGTTTCTTCTTATGTATGGTGATAGTTTACTGCAGCTCATTTATCTTCATATGTTCACCACTTTCTATGATGATAGTCTCCCCTTTTTGACACACTGGTGAGAGCATTCCTATTTATCTTCCAAATAAAATGACTGCAATTTCAACATTTGTTTTGTTCACAGAATTACCATAGTAAGGGTCTGATTTTCCAAACACGCCTTTCACAGTCCTCACATTCCTTACTTAGTCACCTGTGTATTTTGATGGAGGATGAATGTAGCATAGAATATTATTCTTTGAGAGCAACTGTGGAGTTGCTGTTAGAAGTTGTATCTTTTTGTTACAGGATGTACATGATTGAGTGCCTGAATTGATAAATATTCTTGACACGTTGCACAAGCTTCTTGTGGTTCATTTTTTTCTGAAGTCGGAATTTCTGCTTTAAGAGTATGGTCAGCTTTGTTTTGGTATAATCAACCAAAGCTTCAGTAAATTATCTGTTTTTTGTCAATACATACACCTTAACTGTGGTTTCTTAACAGCCATAACACCAACCTTTGTAGCTTACTGATACTACTACTCATCCACTCACTATCACTGGTGATATTCAGTCAAAGCATTTAGAACAGAAAATGTCATCACTGGGAACAACTGTAATTTCAAACAGTCCTGGAATGTGCACTCATATCCCCAATATGAAGTACTGTAAGTCCTTTCTTTTTTTAATTAAAAATAAAGGAGGGGGGGGGAAGGAAAACGGTAAACAAGTAGGAATACATTTCAGACACAATCCGTCCCACAAAAAAACCCTAAAACTCAGTTAATAAGGGAACAATTTAGTGAGCTACTGTTTGTTTGGCTCTTGACAAATTAATTGTCAGTTCATATGTCTTCACTTTCAGTTGCTACCATACACACAGAATTATCTGGATGGTTCAGAATATGCTAGAACATATCTTTTTTATTGTGTCACATTTACCCAAGAGTTAATTAAAAAGAAATTACGAGAAATTCCAGATACAGTGTGACATGTTCCATTTTCGGAACATGTAGATCCTCGGACATACAGAACCTGTAAATATCTAATAATTTTGAGACTGGTCCGTTTGAGACAACAAAATTGTAACATAATTGCAATAAAAAAAATTGATCATGGAAGTTAAAACATGAACATTGTCTATAAAACCTGTTTAACTGAAAAGTTAAATAACCAAAATTTTTGAGATTGGCATTTTTAGATTAAAAATCATTTTTGAATTTGAATTTTAAAACATAGGCAGTGACAGAAAAGCACCTGAAAATAAACTTCTAAACTGAGGAAATAATTTTAATCAAAAAAAATGATTCTGTTACTATAGCTAATCCGTCTTGAACTGACTGCTATTTAATTAAAAAGAATTACGCCAGACACATTTCACTTTTATTTATAAAGCATCTTCCATGGTTATTCTACAAATTGGATACATACATTTGTACGCTTTTGGCTCTTCTTCTTCTTCTTCTTCTTCTTCTTCTTCAGTAGCACTGCAGCCCTTGGTGAGCCTTGGCTTCTTGAATGATCTTCCTCCACACTTCTTGGTTATTTGCTGCTCTTTTCCTCCCACAGACTCCCATACTGGTGAGATCCATTATTACGTCATCAATCAATCTTTGTCTAGGTCTCCCCTTTCGCCTACCTGAATGGATCACACCTTTCATCATTTTCTTTCGAATTCTATCCTCTGCCATTCTCTCAAAGTGTCCTAGCCACTGTATTCACTGTGATTTCACAAATTTACTATGTCCCTACCTTGTATTAGCATTGTAGTGTATTCTCCAGCCTTCTTCCTCCCTATTGACCCATAGATTTTGCGTAGTATTTTCTGCTCAATGGTTCTTAGTGCATTTTTATCATATTTTGTCAACATCCATACCTCTGACCCATATGTGATAACTGGGTGGGCTAGGGAGTTATATATTAGCAGTTCTGTTTTTCTTGGAAGAAGGCTATTTCTGAAAAGTTGCATATTTGCAAAACAAGCTCTGTTTCCTGCTTATATTTTTTCCCTTATAGTCTTTCCAATACTGTTCTCATTTGTTATTAGGGTTCCCAAGTAGTTAAGAGGACACTTCTTTGAAGCATTTCCCATTGATGTTTAGGTTTTTAGGGGTTCTTCTGACCTGATTGTGACGTTACCATATATTTTGTTTTGTTTTCATGTACTATGAGGCCAATTTTTAAGGCTTCTGTTTCCATTGCCTGGCATGTTTCTTGGCGTGTATTGATATTTCTTTCTACTATAGCAACGTCATCACCGTATGCACATATCTGGCTAGTTTTTGTAAATATGGTGCCTCTTTTGTTGATTTTATTTACTACACTATGCAGGGCTATATTGAATATGACAGTGGACAGACTACCACCTTGCTTCACACCTTTATTAAAGTCAAAGCTTTCACTTGTTCTGCTAAGGACCTTTACTTTTGCTCTTGTCTGTGTCATTGTCATCCTGATTAGTCTTATTAGTTTTGCACATATACCAACTTCTTCCAGTACTCTGTATAGTTCTCACCAATTTATGCTGTCACAGACGTGTTTGAAGTCAATGAATAGGAAATGTAGATCTATATCACATTCATAGAACTTTTCCATCATTTGTCTTATCACAAATTTCTGATCAGTTGTTCCTCTGTCTGGTCGAAAGTCACACTGATATTCCCCTAGTATGCCTTCTGCACACTTTTGTATCCTTTCGTTTAATATACTTGTGAAGATCTTATAAGCTGTGCTTAGGAGTGTATGCTGTTCTGTCCCCTTTCTTATAAATGGTGATTATTATTATTCCAGTTTTCCAATTACCTGGCATAGTTTCTGTTTCCCCTATATCTGATATTTATGTGTACAGTTCCTTTATTACAGCCTCACCGCCAGTTTTTATTAATTCAGGAATTATGCTGTCTTCCCCAGGGGCTCGTTTGTTTTTTGACCTGTGCACTGCATGGGAGACCCTTGTAGTGTTGGGTTTCTTGCCTTGTTGGTATCATTATCTACTTCCAGCTCTGCTCTTTCCTCCTGTGCAGCTGTCTCTTCATTTTCGAGGCTGGTGCTTAATGTATCTTTGAAATACTCTGCCCGTCTTCCCACTGTCTGCTCTTTTCCTCCCTTATCATTTTCCCATCATTGCTGAAACAGGCCATTGTTTTTGGCTGGGATCTATTCATTTTGCCTACAGCATGATAGAACTTTCCTATTTCACTCTGTTCCTTTAACTCTTCTAGTTCTTGAAATTTCTTCTTAGTCCACTCTCTTTTCTTTCTATTGCACAGTCTGTTAGCTCTTCTCCTTAATTCTCTATATTGTTCCACATTATTTCTGGTTTCTCTCTGTAGCACTTTTGTTCTAGCCCCGTTCTTTTCCTCTATTGCTGACCTGCAATCTTCATCAAATCTTTCCTGAGATCTTCTATTCCTTTTTATGCCTATTATTTCCTCTGCAGCATCTTAATGGCTTTTTCAATCCTGTTCCACCTTTCGTCTACTCCTACTGCGGTCTCTTCATTGCTCAACTTTCTGCTTAGTGTTACTTGGTATTTTTTTACTTCTTCATGGATTTTCAGTTTGTCTGTATTCCATTTCATCATCTTTCCTATTCCATTGCCATTTGTTAGTGACAGTTTCACTCTCAAGACACTGGTTTTACCACAAAGTGGTCAGAGTCTTAACTGATTTGGAGTAGTGTGCAATCACCAAATTATGGTCAATCTGATTGACTACTCCATTGACTGCAGACTTTCAAGTACCCAGATGGATCCTTTTGTGTGGGAAGCAGGTACTTTTAATAATCATATTATTCCTTGCTGAGAATTGGCATATTAAGTCTCCATTCTTGTTGTTTTTTTCATGTCATGAATATCTTCCAGAAAGGTTAAAAACAGCATTCTGCTTATAATGTTGGTGTGCAAGTTACTTGCAGTGTTTCTTTACATACTCTGCTCCTTCCCTCCTTGCTAGCAGCGGTCGGTGTCGAAAGACTTCATTTTACATTTGCTCTTGGCAGTTTTTGCCATTCTGCAGTATTTCTTGTGCTGCATCATTCACATTTCACCTTCTGAAACTGTTTCTCATTCCACACTGCAGGTTTGTTCGTGTTGTGATTGTTGCCAACCTGTGAAACTACTAATGCAGCACAACAAATACCGCAGAATGGCAAAAACTGCCAAGTGTGAATGTGAAACAGTCTTTTGATGCCAACCCCTGCTAGCAAGGAGGAAAGGAGCAGAATATGTAAAGAAGCACCATAAGTAACTTTCACACCAACATTATTAACAAAATGCTGTTTTTAACCTAAAACAACAAAAAGTGTACAAACATATGTATCCAATTTGCAGAATAACCATGGAAGATGCTTTATAAATAAAAGTGAAATGCATCTGGTGTAATTCTGTTTAATTAAATTGCAGTCAGCTAAGGACGGACAACCTATAGTAACAGATTTTAACAGCTGCTGCAGAAGATGGCCACACAAACAAACATATTAAAAAAAATGTTACCTGCCAAATAAAATAAAATCAACAAAATATTGTGAATCATTACATATACAGATTATTTTGATGTTTTACCAAAAACTGCAAGTGAAAAATACTGTCTGAGGTCTCATCTTTGTCTATCTCAATTCAAGCTAGGAACATTGCTTTTCTCTTTCACATCTAGCAAAAAATAATCAAATAGAAATGGATTTCTTACATAGATGTCAGTTTTAACATTTGGTTAATTCAGTAACATTTGGGACTGTAAAGGTAAGATCTTGCCTGAATTATGAAGCTCATTAGAAAACAGTACTTTAAAAAGCATAATTTCTTTTACAGTGAACCTCATGTTTGCAATTGCATGGCTGGCCATTACTTGTCTTGAGGAGCATAGAATCCAGAATGGGAGTGGCTTGGTGAAGGCAAGGGGATAATGATGAAGGGGGAGGTCTTGGCAAGAGTAGGCAATTAATCATAGTACGTTGGTAAGCACTGTGCCCTGCAGATGATAGGAGGACAAATTGGAAATAGTGGAATGAATAGTGCAATTGCAAACTAAGATGTAAGTAGAAGAGAAGGTTGGAGGGAAAAACGAAAATACAGAGAAGGAGAGAGATGAAAACAGAAAAGTGAATAGATCATCAAGAAAAAAAGAGGCAGTTGAATTAATTAGGAGTACTACCAGTGTACTCCTGCATCCTGCCACTCTTCCGGATGTACCTCCATGAACAAACACTCCCCCATATATGCACTGCTTATTGCTCTTCTCATTTCCCTTTTTCTCAATCCATCTTCACCTCACACTTTGTCCTCCTTTCATCTGTGTACCAAAGATAGCACAGGACTTACCATTACACTACATGCAATCTTGTTCTCTCTCTAATGCCTCCCTCATCATCTTTATCTTCTCTTGTTCTCACATCGAGTGGATCCATCGTGTCTTGGAGTCTGAATGACCTGTGATTCTTTCCTAAACCCATCGCTGTTTCCTTCTTGATGAAGGAACTAAGTGTTCTGAAATACACTAATAGATTTGTTCTTCCTTTTATTTTGCCCCTGTCAGTGGTACTGGCATTTTGGCTCCTGAATATCTCCCTGTAATTTTGCACTCCGCTGCTTTTTGCCATCTAGATTATGAGGCAGTTGACATACATTATACATTATCACTTCAGAGTATATCAGTTCACTCACCATGTCTGTGATTTATTCTTTCATTTGATAAGGCATCATACTGTCATGTGATTCGTATTTCAGTTGAAGCTGTGCTACGTATTTGGATTTTGTAATTCTGATAATTTCTCTAAGAGTGTTGTATTACGGTCAGACTGTAAGTTGCTTCTAGATAGATGTAGCTGTGTCCAGAGTGGTAACACCAAAAACATAAATATGTATATTACTTTGGTTGTAAATTTCACATTTGGAGGTTGTCTTGTTAAACAAGTTTTTGTGGGCAACACTGCTCAGAATCCTTTGTTAAATTCAGAATTTAGTGTAAGCTGTAAGAGACTTGTGTAAATTATATTACAAATGTTTCAAAGAAAAGAATGTAACAAAGTACTGTACTGTGGTAAGTAGTAAACTCTAGACTTATTAAATGTAGAAGTATGGGAGTTGTTATGTGCATTTCTTATAATTTACAACAGGTGGACGTTACGCTATTTACAATGTGTCTGGGCGCTCGTATGCAGCGACCAAGTTGGGTGCTGGAAGAGTTGTTGATTGCGGCTGGCCTTCACATGGTGCTAGACGAGCACCACCTCTTCATGCGCTTTATACTCTTTGTAATGATATGTATGCATTCCTGCAGAAGGATCCAAAGAATGTGTGCATTGTACACTGCACTGTGAGTAAATGATTTTTGATGATGCAATTGTGGTTTTTTTTCCTAGTATATGTTAACTTGAAACACGAGCTGCATCATATCTTTAGATTTATAATATTTGCCTCACAATGTTGAATTATTTGGTTCTATTCTTGAATAAAATGGCACAATGGGCCATTTAAGTTATTCAGGGTATTATTCAATGGAAGTTGTAGCAAAAACTATAATAATGATAGCACCTTTACTTGTTGTAGCTACTGGAAAATGGCCAAACTTATAACTATCAGGGTGAGTAAAATGAAAATGTTTCTAATTGTAATAACGAACAAAAAACTTGCATGTCATTTTTTGACATAGTTTCTGTGATGTTGAACGCACACGATCCACCGACCTGGAAGTGAATAGATACCACGATGAAAGAATTCTTTTGGTCGGGGTGTTTAGCCAGTCATGCACTGCAGTTTCATCCTTTTCGTCACTTCTGAAATGCCTGCCTCCCAAGGCTTCTTTTGAGTGCACCGAACAGATGAGTCACTAGGAATGAGGTCTGGTGAGTGAGGAGGATGTACCAGACATTCAAATTTCTTTTCTGAATAATCTCAACTGTCTTACAGGCTGTATGCGGTCAGGCACTGTCATGCTGCAGCCATACCCCTCAAGTCACAAGTTCTCATCATCTACTCCTGATTGCAGGGCAAAGTTGATTTTTCAGCATGTCTGAATAGAAATTACTGGTTACCATTACCCCCCCCCCCCCCCCAAAAATCCATGAAATGCATCCCAGAAGAGAATGAGCATGAATTTTCCATCAGGTGGTGGAGTGCAGAATTTTTTTGGTTTTGGTGATGAGCTGTGGTACCATGCCTTGCTTGACCTTTTTGTTTCTGGTTAATGGTAGTGGACCCAAGTCTCATCGCCTGTAGCAATTTTTCCCCAGAAATTCACAACCGTCGATGTGGAAATGGTGCAAAAGCTCTTCACAGGCATTGATGCGATGGTCTTTAAATTTTGCAGTCAACTGACGTGACACCCATCTTGCAGACACCTTATTGGAGACAGTACATCATGAACAATATTCTGTGCTGAACCAATATTAATCTTCAAACTTGTGACTATTTCATTCAGAGTTTTGTGTCTGTTCTCCTTCACAAGCTCCTCTGCTGACACAATATTCTCTTCGATCACTATGTGGTGTGCCTGCCCTGGTCTCAAGGCACCCTCAACAGAAGTTACATCACTTTTAAACGCCCTACACGACTCGTACACTTGCTGCAATAACAAACATGAATCGCTATACTGTGCTGTCATTCTTCAATGAATTTCAGTTGGTTTGACACCTTCACTACACAAAAAAATACATCACAGGTCGTTGCTCAATCGTGGAGCATGTTCACAGCCGGGCAGCCATCTCGTTGTGTAAGCTGTTGCCTTTTCCTGTATTGTAGCATCACTCTGCACCTGTCAATCGCTTTCAGAACCTCAAGGGACACTACCGTCACCTAACACCTCCATCACACAACTTTTTAAAATTTTATGGAACTTTTAAAGTTTTCATCAGAATCACCCTTGTAGATGCAATGCAACGCCAGATATGTTTAAGTATGATTGTAAATTCTCATAGTCAGATATATTAATAAAACTAAAATTAAAGTTACTTGCAAGGCATAAGCCTCTGACTGAATTCCTGTGTACATAGCTTATCTTTCTGTAGGTGACAGTGTAGGATAAACTATTGAGATTGAAAAAACTTTGCTTTGTATCTGTAATTTTTGCATTCAGAAGTCATTTCTAGCGTTGTGCTGGGTGGCAAGAGCTACTGCTCATCATTAGAATCCATACCACTTTAACTTAATTTCAATATATTCATTTTAACTGATCACAACTGCAGCGTGGTTCATTCTTTTTGTTTATTCAAACATTATGATCACCTGGTTGACAGTATGTCAGTCCCTGTCTGGAATGCAATACAACAGTGATTCTGTTTGGTATGGATTTGTCCGTGGGAGGCTTACAGAGGTATGTGGCACCAGGTGTTGACACCCAAGTCAATTCCTGTAAATTGCGGACTGGTTGTTTCTGTGGGTGGAGCTAACGCCTGATGGCATCTCACAATCAGATATGTTCCATCATGTTCAGATCAGGTGAAATAGATGGCCAAGACACCATTGTGAATTCACTACGATACTTCTCAAACCACTGTTGCATGATTCTGTCCTTCTAAGAGGCCAGTTCTCCTGATGGAATATACAGTTGCTGTCGGGAAAGACACAAAGTGAGAAGGGATGTAGGTGGTCTACAATAATAATCATGTAGACCACAACTGTCAAGGTGTCTCTGATTACTGACACAGATGCAGTGGGAGCCCAGAGGAATGGTCCCCATAGCATAATTGTGTGCTCTCCTCCACTGTCCACCCCGAATTTGTTGTACCGTGCAGGTTTGAAGCAAGTGTTCTCCTGTGTGATTGTGTATCCAAGCACCACCATTGACCTGTTGTAGCAAGAAATGTGATTCATCTAACTGGGCAATACATTTTCATTGATCCACAGTTCAATCTCAGTGATTCTCTTCCTCCTGCAACCATAATTTATGATGTCATTGGGTCAATATGGGAACACATACAGGTCATCTGCGACAACAACGTACTCTTAACAGTGTGCTCCAAAACACTTGTGCTTGGACAAGAATTGTACTCTGTTGTTGGGTCTGCCACATCTCTCTACTTATCCAGCTTTACAGATCAGGTGAACTGCTGACTTTCACATTCTGTGACGAGACGTGGGCATTAAACACCATTTTGCCCATTCATGTCTTACCATCCTTCGACCCCTTTCCATAAATGTAAGGCAGTAGTACCGAAATGACTAGCCAGCTTTGCTGTTTTCAGGTACCAGGCCATAACTACCGCACCTTTCTCAAAATTTCTTATGTCAGTCAATTTCCTCATTTGTGGTTCATATAGTTCCCATTCATCTCTACTCTGCTTCTATATTTTACTTATACATCATGTACCCACAGTGCCACCAGACAACATTCAGTGTCATGGTGGGCAGTGGTCAATAATGTTTGGGCTCATCACTATATTTAGTGCTTAATAATAGTATCAGATTGTAATTCTAGATGATGGGTTTTCTGGTTACTTTCAAAATTCATTTTGATCTAAAATGTAATCCCACAAATTTCATTGTACTCTTAAAGTAACTTTTAGCTGTGGTTTTATAGAGGTGACAGATGTCAGTCTGAGATGAAATAAAATTGATAAAAATTGTGTATTAGGATTATCGCAGCCTGTGACTCTTCACTGTAAACAAAGACAATCAATGAAGCTAACTAAAAACATGTGGCAGGACCTCAGGGGGAAAGAGGGGGGGGGGGGGGGAGGGGGTGCAGAACAAATGGCAAAGACAGGTGCCTTTAAGAAATGTGCGATGGAATGGACTTTGTGAGGGGGCAGAAATAAATGAAAAGCATACAACATCCAAATATATTACCCGTAGATGGAACATTGTGCAGTGATAAGGTGTTAAATGTTGAGAGTTTATTTTTTGACTTAAAAACATTACAGTAGCATGAGTGTTCAGCATATTACCCCTATGTAGCATATTACCCCTATGTAACATCAAATCATGACTGCCTGATGGCTACCAAGTGATAACATGAAATTAGGAAATCGATAACTTCCGTGACTCAGATGAATCATTGTTAACCTTTGAAACGGTATGAAATTATTTTGTTCTTGTTTTTACTTTAATTAGAAAGATTAGCAAATTACTTTCTGTACCTCCATAATAGAATTATTGTTCTGTACATTTATAATGAATGCTTATAGTGCAGGAATGATGTTGATCGTTCAAATGTAGCATCATGAGAATGATAAGATCCAGGCTGTGGCTGAAGCCCATCGCACAAGGAGTAAGGTTAATCATATGTTTGGTAGAGGGTGCGCCCGAGTGCCGGCTAGCAGGGAGGGGTGACAGCCACCTCACATGCCGAACCTCTCACATGGTGCAGGGTTTGGCATGGAAGCTAGCTGGCTTACTTGACTCGCGTGAACTACAAGGAGTGCGAGCCGATTGGTCTGCAGTATTTTTCAAATGATTGTAAAGAAACTATTTGGTAAAAAATTGGTTTTTGGTGATCTTGTAGCTTAATTAGTCAGCTTCATGTGCATATTATTTCATTAATAATGGTCATAGTTATTGTAATATTCTGAGATTAAGTGAACTACTGCAAGAATATTGGTAAATGTGCATTGAGAAATAGACCACTATGAATTGGCATTCGGTGTATGGTAGGTCATATGTTGCTGCATTTGAAATGTATCTAGTGTATTGAATTATTCTTTAAAGTTGGAAGAACATTGCTCTCTATCACCAATCTCGAGAAAATGGATTGTATGAAAAGTGTTTCATCTGAACCCACCTGCTGATGAAAAAGCCAGAATGACAATTTCTTAAAAGTCCTTGTATATTGTAAGCTGTTTGAGACATTGGAGCAAGATTTTGGCAAATTATAATACAAAAAGAGGAGAGTATTTTTCCATATGATTACTATGCGAAACTTCTGTATCTAATATGATATTCAAGCAACTACAGATTTTTCAGTGAAATAATGTATTTTTTAAGGGCCATCAATGAGAATTACTGTGGGTTTGGAACTATATATGTGAAGAGTTTATTTTTATGCTGAAAATGGGCATTTTCATAAACTGTTGACTTGTCTTTCACTCAGTTGCTAGTTATTAATATACTGTTTAAGGATTCTGCTGCAATTTCAAGTGCATTGGAATGTTAGTGAGATGAATATTTGTAAACTCTGTGTTTTGGATGAAGTAGTATATTTTAACATGGCAGTGTTGAAACTCGTGTGTTACTCAAAATGTGTCATTGTTAATGTTTTTGTGAAGAAAAATAAAGGGTCTAAGAAGTCTGCTGAAAATAAAGCGCTACTTCTGTTGAAATTTCGGTGGCCTCCTATACCACGGTATATTTTTATTAATGAGTGTTATGGATTGAAACTGGCCAAAGGATTTTATTTTTATATATCAGCGATCTAAGAAACTTGAAAGCATTTAATTTCCAGAATTCTGACAATGGACTATCAAGGTATAAACAGATTATTAGTGTCTTTGGTGAACTAAAATATGTTTGTGGTGAAAAAGTACTATCCTCCTCTCTGTTAATTGTTTTCATATGTTAGTAAATCCTGACACTGCCATATTTCTTAGATAACTGAGATATAGAAATAAAATTTATTGGAGAATTTCAGTCCATATCATTAATTATTAAAAATACACTGGTGTACAGGATTACACAAAAATTGCAATAGAAGTAGCAATTTCTTTTCCTCAGACTTCTATTCCATTTACTTTTCTTTGGAGAAATGTTGTGTTTTGAGTTATATGTAAGTCTCAATGTTGTCACATTAAAAATCTGCTTATTTTGTCAAAACACAGTAGATTTTACCGAAATGGATCTCACCAATATTCTAATGCTGTTGAAATTTACAGAATCCTGAAACAGTGTATTATTAAATTAGCAACTGACAGAAAGACAAGTCAATAGTTTATGAAAATACCCATTCTTAATATAAAAATAGACTGTTATTTCATCACTTACATTGTTCCAAACCCACAGCATTTCTCAGTTCAGTAGTTGCTTAAATATCACACTAGATATTCAGTAGAAGTTTCACATATTAATTGTATGGCAAAATACTTTACTCTTAGCTTACTATCATGTGCCAGTCAGAATAGCTACATCATATCTCATTCTGTCTTTTTTGCTGGCACAAGAGTTTGGGGTGAAGCACTTTAGATACAATAAATTTTCTCAAAATTGGTGATAGTGATATCCTTCCAAGTTTAAGGAATAATTCAATATGTAAGATGGATTTCTTACACAGCAACACGTGACCTAACATGCACCACATGCAAATTCATAGCGACCCCTATTTTTCAATGCAAACTTCCCAAAATTCTTCCAATAGTGTACTTAATCTAGAAATATCATAATAACTATTACTATTAACAAAATGGTACGCATGAGAGTGACAAATGAAGGTACAAGATGTGCAAGAATTGAACTTTTTAACAGATAATTTCTTTATAGTCACTTGAGAAAGATTGCAGGTCGACCAGCAGGCGCGTGACATTTTGTTTCATCTCAAGGGTTACCAGGCGTTGTCTGAGAGTTCCCACCTTGTAAGCTCTGACATCAGAGGCCAAGCAGGACTCCAGATTGGTGTGTTCGTAGCAGTCAAGGAATCTTACAAGGACTTAAAAGGAAAATAACACCAGAGTTATCACAGAAAATATTCACAGCTCCTTACAGTGCATGCTGCTTGCAGACAACAGAGCCTGCAAGGAAGCCTTTGCATGAGCAGGCAAGTAAGCTTACAGCAAATCTTAATCTGTGTGAAGTGTGCTTAAGCCACTCTGGTATATCATTTATCCCAGTTCAGAAAGATATGCAAGATAATTTCTTTGTAGTTTGGAAAGTATATGGAGATATACTGGCAGAATGGATGCTGTAAAGTCTGTTTGAAAGTCATTTCAGGACAAATCAATAATTAAGATCATTGGCCATGAAAGGCAAGTCTCTGAGAATTTTGATGTTAACGAGGCTTACAGGCATTTAAATTATTTTTGGGAACAATAACTGGATGAAACCTGAAGTAAAAAGCTTTTAAATATTTAGTGAGTCATGGAACATAGATTGGAAAGACAGATTAGACATCATGGGAGGGGGAGCACTCATTGCAGTTGTCAAAAATATTGTTTTTAATGAGGTCAATCGTCAAGTTGTCTGGACACGTATATTCTACCATTGTGGTTTTAGAGACATTAAAGGAAGTCTATGCTCAGTAGCACAGAAATACCCATATATGCGATATTAGTTAGAGGTAGATTTAATCTACCATGTATAGACTGGGACGTTTGGATTCATCGTTCGGACGGGGTGGTGGTGGTGGTGGTGGTGGTGGTGGTGGTGGTGGTGGTGGTGGTGGTGGTATGGTCAGGCCATCTTGCAAAGTACATTTGAGTACATTTTTGGAAAACTGTTGTGAGCAGCTACTTCAATGGCCTACATGCAACTGAAATATCTGAGACCTTGTAGCTACAAATAGGCTTGACCTTGTTGATAGTGTCCTATAGAAAAGGGGATTAGTGATTATGATGGTTACTAAAGTTAATAAATCAGTCAAGAAAACTAGGAGAGTATTTTTGCTACAAAGAGCAGATAAGCAGTTCTTAGCATACCACTTAGATAATGAATGGAGATCATTTAGTTCCAGTACGATGGAAGTACAGAGTTTAAATGGGTTGTAAATCAGGTTGTGGGAAGTATAAGTATGTGTCAAGTAACTTGATTGAAGATGGAGAAGACCCACTGTGGTTGAACCATTTTAGTTCAAAAGAGACTGCACAGATGACAACACACAAAAGTTAGTAGAGAATTGTGCATCTGTAAAAAGATGGATGCGTGAAACATACCGCTTCCACCGTCGTGCCTTTGTGAAGGATCTAGCTGAGAATGTGAAAAATTCTGGTCCTATGTAAAATCACTTAGCAGGTCTAAGTCTTCCATCCAGTCACTCACTGATCAGTCTATTGTGGGAGCTGAAGATAGCAAAACAAAAGCCAAAGTTTTAATTTTTACATTTCAGATATTGCTGACACAGGAGAATCATACAAATGTGCCATTGTTTGACCATCAGATTGACTATGGACAGCGTAGTAATAAGCATCTCTGGCATAGAAAAGCAACTGAAAGAGTTAAAAATAAATAAGCCTCCATGCCAGGACAGAATCCTAATTCGGTTTTACAAAGAGTACTCTGCAACATTGGCCCTTTACTTAGCTTGCATTTATCATGAGTCTCTCATCCTGTGCAAAGTCGCAAGCAACTGAAAGAAAATACGTGTGACTCTTGTATATAAGAAGAGTAAAAGAAATAATCCTCTAAATTGCAGACCAATATCCTTAACATTGATTTGCTCAGAATTCTTGAACATATTCTTTGTTCAAATATAATAACGTTCCTTGAGACGGAAAAGCTGTCCGCAAATCAGAATGGTCTTGGAAAGCATTGCTTGTTCAAAACTTAAATTTCCCTTTCTCACATGGTATCCTGTAAACTATAGATAAAGGGCAACCGTCAGATTCCATATTCTTAGATTTACGAAAAGTGTTTGACACAAGTTCTCCACTACAGACTGTTAACAAAGATATAAGCATACAGAATAAGTTCCAAGATACATGAGTGGCTCGAGGATTTCATAAGTAATAGAAATGAGTGTGTTATCCTCAACAGCGATTATCACAGCCAAGGGTACTGTCAGGAGTGCCCCAGGGAAATGTAATAGCACCACTCTTATTCTCTATATTCATAAATGATCTAATGGATAGGTGTGATTGTGGTGTATGGGAAGGTGTCATCACTGAATGGCTGTAGGATTATACAAGATGACTTAGAATTTCTAGTTGGTGTAATATATGGCAGCTTGCTCAAAACATTGAAAAATGTAAATTATTATGAATGAGTAGGGAAAAAAACCTCTAAAATTAGAATACAGAATTAGTAGAGTGCTGTTTAACACAGTCATGAAGATTAAATATCTAAGCATCATGTTGCAAACCAATACAAGATGCACTGACAATGTGAGGAATGTAGCAGGAACTTCAGTTTAGTGGGAGAGTTTTAGGAAAGTGTGATTCATCTGTAGAGGAGACTGGGTACAGAATACTAGTGCGACCCATTCTGGAGTACTGCTTGAGTGTTTGAGATCACCACTAGGTCAGATTGAAGGAAGACATGGAAGCACTTCAGAGGTGAGCTATTAGATTTGTTATGAGCAGGTTCGATCAACACCCAAGTATTAGGGAGACACTTTGGGAATTAAAATGGGAATCCCTGGAGGGAAGGTGAAGTTCTTTTGAAGAAACAGTGTTGAGAATATTTAGAGCATCAGCATTTGAAATTGACTGTAGAACAAATCTGCCACCACCAATGTACATTTCGCATAAGGACCACAAACATAAGACAAAGTAAGACTAATATGGAGACATACATACAGTCGTTTTTCCCTTGCTCTATGTGCATGTGGAACAGAAAGGGAAATGTCTAGCAGTGGTACAACGTAACCTCCACCACGCACCCTACTGTGGCTTGCGGAGTCTGTATATACAGGGTGCAAAGTATTTAAACCGACAAACTCTGGGAGGTTGTAGGGGACATCAAAACAAATATTTTTCTCTAATGTCATTTTTTCCTATGAGGAGTATTTAAACCGGTAGAAGAAGATTTCTCTGGTGACAAATTAATTAAACCAACAAAAAAAGTCCAGAGGGGACATCTGGGGATCGAGCAGACCATGGTACAGGACCACCTCTGCCAGTCCACGTTTCTGGGAACCGTCGGTCCAGGAATCGACGCACACGATGACTGAAATGTGCCGGCGCCCTGTCATGTTGGAACCACGTGCATTGTCTTGTAGGGAGCGGGACATTTTCCAACAATTCTGGCAATGCTCTGGTGAGAAAATTGTAATAGTGCCTGCCATTTAGTGGCCTAGGTAGCAGATACGGCCCAATTAAACAGTCCCCAACAACACCGACCCACACATTAACGAAGAACCGCACTTGATGAGTGCTAGTAACTGTGGCATGTGGGTTATCCTCACTCCAACAATTGTGCATGTTGAAGACTCCATCACGCCCGAACGTTGCTTCATCGGTAAACAACACAGAGTATGGAAATGTAGGATGCATTTCACAGTGTCCCAGGTACCACTGCAAAAGCTGTGCTCTGGGTGGATAATCAATTGGTTCCAGGTTGTGGACACGCTGTAAGTGAAATGGACAGAACAATTGCTCTCGAAGGACTGTTCTTACATTCGTCTGATTCGTCCCCGTGTTATGTGCAATTTCAGGAGTGCTGATTGAAGGCTCTCGCTCCACGTGCTGCAAGACAGCTTCCTCAAATTGCAGCGTTCTTACCGTGCGATGGCGTCCCTGTCAAGGTAATCTGCTAAATGACCCGGTCTCACACAGACGTTGGTACACTGCAGCAAAGGTCGCATGATGCGGGGTACGGCGATTAGGATATTGTTGTTGATAAACCCGCTGTGCAGCCCGTCCATTGTCGTGCACTGTGTAGTACACACCAAGCATATCAGTGTACTCATTCCAGGTGTATCGCTCCATTAGTAAGAGACAATGCACTACTACATTGGCGGACAGCAGTTGCCTACAACTGAAGAGCGTAATACACCCTTCTAACAACTGAAGAGCATAATATGGACTCCGCCGGTTTAAATACTCCTCATAGGAAAAACTGACATTAGGGAAAAATATTTGTTTTGATGTCCCCCATAACCTTCCAGAGTTTGTCGGTTTAAATACTTTTCACCCTGTAGATATAGATGTAGAAAAGTAAAACAGTACTGGAGGCAAAAATCAGTCGCAACAGAGAATTTGTTTTTCCTCGGTGAGACTGTTTTTTGTTTGAAATAAAAACTTTATTTTATTAGTGAACAATATTAGGAAAAGGATAATTTGCTTCTTAGCATAAGGATGGCACATTGAGTTGTAGAAAGACACAACAAAAGACTGTTACACATTTAGGTTTCAGCCTAAGCTACCTTCAGAAAAGAAAACATGCACACACAGTCACACAAGCAAGCGCATCTCAAGCACATGTGACCGACATCTCCAGCAGCTCGAACTACACCGCAGCTGTTATGTTGAGCAGCAATCTAGAGTGGGGCAGGGAAGGGGGAGGGATAGAGGGATAGTAGGGTGTGAGTTGGGGCAGAGAAGAGCGCTGTATGGCAGTTTATGCTGGGACTAGGTGGAGTTGTAGGTGGTCTGGAAAGACTGTCAAGCCCGGGTCTGCCGAGGTGGGGGGGGGGGGGGGGGTTGAAAAGGAGAAGAGAATAGAAAGACGGGTGGACATGTTGTTAGAGGGTGGCACACGATGGGGATGAGGTGACAGAAGGTGGTGGACAGAGTGGGACAGTAGGTTACCATAGTGAGGTTGGGATAATTTCAGCAGCAGAGAATGTGTTGTAAGGGTAACTACTACACTGGCGGACAGCAGTTGCCTACAACTGAAGATCGTAATACGGCCTCTAACAACTGAAGAGCATAATACGGCCTCCACCGGTTTAAATACTCCTCATAGGAAAAACTGACATTAGGGAATCTGATGGTAGAGGGTAGTATCCAGATGGCTCGGGTTGTGAAGCAGCCATTGAAATCAAGCATGTTATGTTCAGCTGCATGTTGTGCCACAGTGTGGTCAACCAAACCCTTAACCACAGTTCGGCAGTGACCATTCATCTTGATGGACAGTTGCTTGGTCCCTGTGGCAAAGAGTTGGGATTGGGAGTAGCATAAGGGTGGACTAGGTTGTGGAGTTTTGGTAGGTGATGGAACACCACTTGAGGAGGTATGGGAAGGCTCTTGTGTAGGAAGTCTCTCATTTCAGGCCATGATGATATATAATCAAAGCCCTGATGAAGGACGTGGTCCAGTTGTTCCAGTTCAGGGTGGTAGAGGTGACAAAGGGGGCACTCCTTTGTAGCTGGTTCTTGAGGGGATAGAGGGTGTGTGGGGGAAATGGTGTGATAAATCTGTCTGTTGACTAGCTCTGGGAGTAGTTCCTGTTTGTGAAAGCCTTTGTGAGACCTTCAGCATATTAGGCAAGGGAGTTACTGCCACTGCAGATACACAGTCCCCAGGTGGCCAGGCTGTATGGGAGGCATTCTTTGATGTGTAAGGAATGGCAGCTGTTTGATGTGTAAGAGATGGCACTATGAAAACGCGGATACTGTTGGTCGGTTTGATGTGGACAGAGGTGTAAAAGTTAGTAAGGTGTATGTGGAATGAGGTTGTGAGTTTGGAGGCTGAAGGATGTTGGGAAAGATAGTGGTCAATAGCGATAAGACCATTGTCATGAGAGATGTTGACAACAGGAAAGTGGCATCAACAGTGGCAGCTAAGGATTCAGGAGATAAATGGGTAGGGATATGTAGAGTTGGTGGAGGAGGTGCTTGGTATTTTTGATGTGGGGAAACTAGATTTCAGGCAGTTAGTTGGAGGTGTTAGTCAGTGAGGGCCAAAATTCTTTTGGGGTGGGGCAGGGCTGGGGCAGGGGGGCAGCACATTTAACAGTTACAATGCAGCATCCAGAATTGTTGAGTTCTTGGATTTGGGGTAGCTTGTAGAAGATGGGTATGCGAGATGTAATAGGGGTAAAGAGGAAAATGGATTTGGGGGAGATGTTCTGGGAATTCCCCATCGTATGTGATTTTTTTTGCCCCCCCACAGAAAGAATTTTGGCCCTCATTGACCAATACCTTCAACTGTTTGCTTAAAATCTAGCCTCCCACATCGAAGGTACCAATCACTTCCTTAATCAAATCTCCACCATCCCCACCCTTTTTTATCCTGAATCCTTCAGACTCGAAGCTCTCAATCTCATTCCTCGTACACCTTACTAACTTTATCCTAACACACAATTACTTTCCCTTTGAAGGGGAGGTTTAAAAACAAATCTGTGGCACAGCCAAGGACACCAAAATGACACCCTGCTATGCTAGCCTGTTAGTGGGCCGTCTGGAGAAAACCTTCGTAGCCTCCCAAAAACCTAAAATCTTTGGTCTAGTTCAGGTTCATTGATGAGGTCTTCATGATCTGGACTCATGGCCAAGACACCATATCCTCAGTCCGTTACAACCTCAACACCTTGCCTGCCATCCACTTCATCTTGTCCTCCTCAACCCAGCATCCCACCATCCTGGGTCTTGAACCCTTCCTCTCCAACAACTCGATTCACACCTCTGTCCTCATTAAACCCACCAATGCTTCCCGCATTTCACAGCTGCTATCCCTTACACATCAAAAAATCTCTCCAATACAGCCTGTCCACCTGGGGACAGTATATCTGCAACGACAAGAATTTCCTTTCCCACTATGCTTGAAGGGCTCACAAAGGCTTTCACAGGCAGACACTATCTCTCCACTGAGAGATCTCCCGTGCCATTTCCTCTCACATACCTAATCCCCCCCCAAGAACCAGCTACAAAGGAGTGCCTCCTTTATCAACCACTCTGGACTGGAACAGCTGAATCACATCCTTCAGCATGGCTTTGATTACCTATCCTACTCAGAACCCTTCCTCCCGAACCTAAAGTGGTGTTCAGTCACCCACACAACCTCCACATCATCAAAGTCCATCCCTATGCCACTCCCAATCCCAACCCTAGCCACAGCAATCATATCGCTGTGGAAGCCTCATTGTGATCCATCCACCCAGCACTTCCTATTCCAATTCTGTCACAGACTTATCCTACCCCATCAGAGGCTGAGCCATCTGTGAAAGCAGCCGTGTCATGTACCAGGTCTGCTGCAATCATTGCACAGCTTTTTATATTGCTACAGTGACCAACCAGCTGTCCACCAGAGTGAACAGCCACTGGCAAACTGTGGCCAAGAGCATTGCTGACCACCTTGTGGCATAAGATGCAGCTGAACGTAAAATGCTAGATTTCAATGGTTGTTTCACAACCTGGGCAATCTAGATACTACCCTCCACCACCAGTTTCTCTGAACTGCATGGAATGGAGTCATCCTCGCTACATATTCTCCACTCACAAAATTATCCCTGCCTCAATCTTAGGTAACCTACTGCCCCCACACCCTCCACCCATTAGTTTCTGCCCCCTCTGTACTGTCACCTCCTCTCTGCTAATATACCCTCACACTCATTCAGCACCACTCTCTGCCAATGCATCTTTCCTCTTCTCCACTCCTCACCTTTTCTGATCACTCTGCCCTACCTCCCTGCACATCATCTTCCCAACTGTTGCTCTTGTCAGTCTTCTCATGCTTCCATCTAGTTCCTGTACACTCTGCCAAACAGCGCTCTCCTCTGACCTCACCTGTACACCGCTATCCCTGCCTCACTCCAGGTCACTCAATGTGACAGTGGCATTTTGGTCCGAGATGCCAGAGATGGAGGTCATGTGTGCTTGGTTTTTTTTTGTGTGTGTGTGTTTTATCTTCTTTTCTAGAGATGGCTTTGGCTATGAAACCTAAACGTTTTTACAGTCTCTTTGTTGTGGCTGTCTGCAACTGTGTCTTCTTTATGGTGAGTAGCAATCGATCCTTTACTGTTGATATTGCAGCCTGAAGTTTCCAGTTTTTTATTAATGGTTGGTTAATTTCACGTCTATCGGAACATTGCAAAAATTAGTGTGTGTATTTCCATTTGTTGACATGTGGTTCTTACAGCAGAGTGGAAGGATTAGTATGAGGTCTGCACAAAAAAATTTCAGAACATTCGTAAATTTGTGGCAATGGTGTGTTGGAGCGAAATGTGGTTGGCATCCCTGCACACGCCTGTGTGTAATTTGTAACTGCCGAAGGTTTCATTGTTGTATGTCTGTTAGTTATTGTTCAGTACTGTATTGAGTAGAATTTTGTGTTGCACAGTTTGCAAATTTTGAGATGGCCGAATTAAAGGAGCAATGCGTCTGCATTAAATTTTGGGTGAAGCTTGAGAAAACCTCTAAAGACACACAGAAAATGATGCAGGAAGCCTACAGTGGAGAGTTATTAAGTGTACTCTGGTTATGAATGATCCACACAGTTTAAAAATGGCCAGACGCAAGTTAAAGATGATCCCCGTTGAGGACGCCCTTCGATGTCTACCAATGATGCTCATGTCAGGAACATCACCAAAATTATGCATACTAATTGAAGACTGACTGTCAGAGAGATTGTAGAAGAATATAACATTTCAGTTGGATCATGTCGTGAAATCTTGACACAGTGTCTTGGAATGCACTGTGTTGCTGCCAAGTCATCTTGACTCATGAGTCAAGACCAGAAAGACCTTCACCTTCCCATCTGTGAAGAGCTTTTGGATCTTGAAAATGAGAACAAGATGTTTCTTAAGAGAATCATAACTGGTGGTGAGACATGAGTTTACTATTATGTTGTTGAGACCAAGGTTCAATTTTCACAGTGGGTCAGGAAAGGTTCTCAAAGTCCAGAAAAGCTTGTCAGGTCAGGTCAAATGTCAAAGCCGTGCTGATAGCTTTCTTTGACTTTGAAATATTAGTTCATCATGAATTTGTGCCACAGGGGCACACATAATCGATGGTACTATCAGGATGTGTTGACACCTGCGAGAAAATGTTAGAAGGAAACTGCCTGATGAAGATTTGCAACAATGGATAATATAAAAAAAAAATTCATAGACAGCACTTCGCACAATCGAGCAGAGTGCGTACCATGACTGCCTCCAGAACTGGAAATGGTGTTGGAAGCAGTGTATCAATATTGTGGAGGAGAGTATTTCAAAGGAGACCATGCACAACATATCAGTTTTCATACCAGTAACTCATTAGCCCACATAACATGGCACCTAACCTAACCTAACCACGTAAAACATTACACAGTCATGGATATCTAAAATAAACTGTGGTACAGGCTAATGATTTTTACATTGAACAACTGGACAGATCATTAAGACAAGATTCAAAGAACACATTCTTTCTAGTGAGAAGAATGCATTTAAGTCTCATCTTCATTGTAAGAACTATGCTGCTTGACGTATTGTTGGAAAGCTGATAAGGGGCAGTTTATGCGTACTGAAATATGTAAATACTTCAGTAAGTTTACAGACAGGATATTAAGCAAGGATAAAGACTAGATGATTTTTAGAGAACTTATATGTAACATTGAAACAGTTGTAACTTTTGATCTGGTTCTTTCTCTTGTGATTAAGCAGACCTTCCTTCCTCAGATAGACTAAGAGTGCACTTTCTGTCATCTTCTATGAAATACCTAAAATGTAGAAAGACAGACAGAACAGAGCTTCCACTGTTTATTGTGTAAGAGAAAATCCAATTCGTACCAAAACAGAGTAGTATTATTCATGACCTGCACTTCTACACAAACAAGTTGTGCATTGATGTGTGACTCCAGGTCTGACAACAGGATGATAGTAGAGAGCTGGAAGGTAGTCATGGCACTTCTTGCTGCAGTATTTCAAGGCTCTCCCAACAGCTATCTGCCATGCTCCTAGAAATAATGACAGCTGTACTAAGTGCTCCAAAATAACAGCACCAGCAGTTCTGACCAGAGTGTTTGCAGATTTCCATTGGCTGTAAGGTGAATACCAGAACTGTTCCTCAAATCCCTCCTCCATGATCCACTGGACAATACAGTATACTTCTGATAAGACTTAAGAGCCTGCCTACTCACCAAGAAAATGGGATGAAAAGTGTCAAAAAATATGTTAGTGCATTGTATTTCATTATTATTAAGTCCCATGATTGTTTGCTGTGCTACTTACAGTGTTGTGATTTGTCACTTTTGGTGTACTGGGTTCGCCAAGCACTGTCTTCACCTGTTAATACTCCACTTGCTTTTAGCCAAATTCTTGTGGAGTCTATATTAGTTTGTCTGCTGGATTTGACTCAAAATGTACTAAATGTCTGTTGTCACATTTATCCCATCACATGCCAAGACAGTATTTGTAGATTTGTGCAAATAATGCCATACTCCAGTGTCCATAGTTTCATTTTCTATCAACATTGTGAAACTGCGTGCAAAGATCAAAGATGTATTTTTATATTATTTGTTTACAGTGTATCTGCTACTGTCAGGTCAGGATATCTCTCTGTTAATACCATGAAACTATACATTAATTAATTGTAAATGAATGTGATGTTTTCTTGTGCCTAGGCTAAACAATGTTAGTATTTTTTGGTTTTATGAGATAGTAACTTAGATAAATATCACCACTGTAGAAATTTGTATTCAAATTAAGTGCTTGTAGTTTTATCAGCACTTTTCATCCTCGAATCAGATCTTGAATATATATTTCATTTTACAGGATGGAAAGGCAGCTTCAGCAACACTTGTGTGTGCATTCCTAATGTTTGTTAACATGTTCAGGAGACCTGAAGATGCTGCACAAATGTTTGCTGTAAAAAGAATGCCCCCCGGTCTTCAGCCATCTGAAATGAGGTATGTAATCCAAAAATGAAATCAGTTGTTACTAGAGTTTTCATTTTGTCTTCTCCCTGATATCACTAATTGTGGCAGATCATGATCAATGGGAGTTGTACAGTATTATCTACTCTCTGCAAGACATAGGAATCCATCTGTAGATAACACTATGCACTGACAGAATGGTAAACTGTGCGTTACAGCCCAAAGTTAACACAGGACATTATTGTATACAAATGACCTACAGCCAGAGCCAGAGTTGCAAATAATAATTACAAAAAAAAGAAATTGTATACTGGTGCCACCAGAGAGTTCTGAAATTTTAGCTGTGGCATAGTGAATGCAGTTTGTCTTCATGTGCCCCACTTATCTAGTTAGTAGCAGAGGTATTAATTGTAACAAAAAAGCAGTTAACAATGAAAGTAAAGTTATGCAGCATACCTATGAGACCTCCAGAGACAGTGTAGCAATAAGTTTATCAAGTATTCTTACCACTCAGTACCAAAGTCTTGACACTCATTCATGATTAAGTTACATTAAACAAGCCTACCTTTTTTGTAGGCTATTTACAGCATGATTTGTGGCTTGAATGGTCAAAACTCAGAACATGAACTTAGCCACATGTGTTACCACAAGGGCCTGTAAAATATGCATCCAGTTTGGATTTATGCCAGTAGCCTAAAATTGCTCAAGCTAGTTGAATGTGATTAAAAATGATGGTAGGTTCGCTATTATAAAATCATTTCAGGCTGTTTTTCTTAAATACTTCTTTCCAGAAGAGCATCATGGACTGAGCACTAGCATATGATAGATTATTAGAATTGAGTGTAACAGGTGGTTCAAAACATTGTTACATTCTCGTAGTGCAGCTATTTATGAAATGATATTTGTTGTTAAAACATACTTCTTGTCTCTCCACATCCTGGATCAGTAAGTACACAATGTGTGGATTTCTATACTGGGTGTATCACAATTAGTAGCAGCTGCCAGGGGCACCAGGCTGAGAGAGGTGCCCAAGAACAAGATTTGTATACATTGTGTTTCATACTTAGTAGTGAAAACTAACATGGTGAGTCAAGAGAAAAGGACAGAGGGTGGGCAACGCCAAGTGATAAGTCACTTACGTGGGAAAATGTTGTCAAACCAGCACTGGTCCTATCATTGAACCCAGAGAAACGCGCACACACACCTCCCTTAACCATGCCTCAGTCAGATTCCGCATCATAGCTTTTCTCATTAGTATGGAGAATGAGCTTTTGCTGTGTGTTCTTGAAGTATGAGAGAAACCAGTTGTGAGCTACTAATCTTATTCCATAATGGGGTAGCTTCTGGTAATATTTTGTGATCAACCCAATCAAATGCTTTAGTCAAGTCAAAGATGACACCTAGCATTCACAGCTTTGTTTGATGCATCCAGTGCCTTACAGAGAAAAGAGACTATAGTATTTTGAATTGTTAAATTACCTCTAATACCAGAGTGTACATTGGACAGCAAATTATGTGAACTGAAATTATCAATTGCTGTTTTATATACAGCCTTTTCAGTATCTTTAGAAAATGCTATTGAATAGAAATAGATCTAAAATAGCCTGCATTACACCTTTCTCATTTTTTTGTAAAGTGGTTTCACTACTGAGTACTTTAATCATTCAGGAAACTGACAACTCGTAAAAGAAAAGTTAACAAATGTGCCTAACTCCTGTGCTAATATATGGAGCACAGCACTTACATATTCTGCTATGTACTCCATCATATCCAGAAGAGTCCTCAGTAATTTAATTATTGACTCAATCTCCCCTCTGTCACTATCACTGAAGTACATTTCAGATAGCAGTCTGGGAAAGTCATTTTCTAAAGTCATTTTCTAAGAGAGTTATAAGATTCCCTGTAAATACTAGGTTTTTATTTAATTTACTAGCTATATTCAGGAAGTGGTTATTAAATGCTGAACATGTATCTGGCTTATCATGGATGCTGGAATTGGCAGTCATGTGTGCATGTTGTGTGCTTGCTGGTGTTTCTCTTTTGCTGATGAAGGCTGTAGCTGAAAGCTTTATGTAAATGTTTTTTCATTCTGCCTGCCTATAATGTAACATGTCTTCTTTAAGGTAAGTAGCAATCTGACTTTTCCTACATTGTTGATATTCCTACCTGGAGTTGCCACTGTTTGATTTTATCATGAACAAAAACATTTTTACTATGTATTGACTATATCCTCAACCTTGTGCTGTTGGCCAGATACTTCCTTCATTACTGACGATATGCTTTTAATTTTTTCCTGAGAGTTAGCTGTTCTACTTCTACATCTTTGCACTCCACATGGTTGTTGCCTTCCAAATGACATTTTTAACCATCTTGCAATGTTATTTGTAATGGACTACTGCAGCTTGCTGTGAGTATTTCTAAAATATTGATATAATGCCCACTTTGTTCTACGTCATATCCTTATCCCACTAGTCAGCCACCCAGATTGCCTGCTATTGCTTGTATCCTGTTTTAAATGTTCTAATGGAAAGTAACTTTCATAGAGCAAGACAAATACATTGAAGAAAGAATTTTTTTCATCGTCTGTTATCATCACTATAAACATCCTGCCAGTGTTGGTCTTTAATGAGGTTTAAAAAGTCTCTGTTGCCACTAGATTAACATTTCTAAATTGTGTGTGTGTGTGTGTGTGTGTGTGTGAGAGAGAGAGAGAGAGAGAGAGAGAGAGAGAGAGAGAGAGAGAGAGAGAGGGGGGGGGCACAACCGTAACTTTTCCTACACAACTGTCAATTCAGTGCTTGGACTTGCCAATAAATTCACATGGAATAAAATTTTTCATGTACATGGCAACACCCCACTCCATAAAGAGCTCCTTGCTGCCTAGTAAAATCTGATCTATTGATAGACTCGTCTTGCACCGCAGGAATGCGATCTATACCCTGTGACAGCAGTGCCTCCTCTAGGACCGTATTAATATGCCTAACGTATGCATTAAGATGAGCCCATTGAAACATTTGCATGAGGTGTACATTTGTACCATCATTATGTTCACAATTATTACTTTGACCCATCTGTCACAAGTGAATAAAACAAATTTTTCATGCCACACTTGTTTTGACTTTATTACTTGCAAGGCATCTTCAGTGGTCTGAATATATGCATATTTGTGTTTAAACTCGTTTTTTGTGTACATCTTAGACATTATATATTGAGGTTATAAACAGTTGTGGCACTTTCTGCTTATCTGTTATGCACCGATAGTATGAATTTTTACTTACACATTCCATAGATGCTGGTCTACATATTTTTTTCTTATTTTACAGTGATTCTTCTCCTGCTATCTGCCGTATGAACTCCAGTTTTCACTGTACTAGGAAATGAACGTTCATGTGCTTGGTATTATGTTGTGGATGGCATTACCAGATGTGTGTTATTCCCAACTGTTGTTGACTGTGTGTGTGTGTGTGTGTGTGTGTGTGTGTGTGTGTGTGTCTTCTCTTTTGTAAAATTCCTACATAACTCCTCTGTGTTATCAGTTGCCAAACTGGCATTAGGCTTCACAGTGCCGGTGATCTAGCACTCACTCCCCAACACTTCCTGCAACTGTTGACATCTCTGCAATGAGAACTGCCTAACAGCAGAACTTTCTTCTTTCTGTTTGCAACTGACTTAGGCTTCTTAACTGTGGGGGACTGCTGCAAGTATCCTACATACACAGCTACAAGAGGCTGCTCTCCACTAAACTCTGACAGTTGGTCAAAAATGTTGGTGGTACCCAAAGCAAAATTATCTGAATAGATCAGTCTCCTAACAGCCTTCTTAATAACTGCCAGTTTCCATTCCAAAGCCACCTTCTTCTTGTTCATCCTATCTAGTTTCTCCCTTGCATTGTCTAACTCTAGCTGAAGAGCATGGCTCGTATACTTCCGCCCCTCTATTAACTTCTTTTTGTTACATACACTGCAATTCCAGGAGAGGATCGTACTAGAATGCCCATTTGCTTCCCTACTGCTTCCCCCCCTTTCCCAATGAAAATACTTCCACAAATCACACACTGTAACTGACTACTCACAAACCTGCGATAAATGTATACTTCACTCGTGATAAAATTTTTTATAGTTATCGAAAAAACTATAGACTTACATTACCTAAGTTAAACCATTACGGTAAAATGATTTTATTAACTAATTACAGGTATTTCAACATTTTCTCTATAGAAAGACAGTAACAACTACTAATACAACTAATCCAACACTAATATTACTACCCCAAATACTTCACACAGTTACTTTACTCAGACAAACATTTCACACGGCCACTGGTACATTCGGAGAAACATAATAGTTCAGAAATTATGCAGAGCTCTCACCAAATAGCAGCAGCATTGAGTTGTCGACACACACACACACACACACACACACACACACACACACACACACACACACACACACACACAAGAGAATGAAAACTTTGCTAGCTTTTTGAAGAAATTCTTTGACAAACTAGAGTACACGTGCAGGAGGAGGAGGGGTTGGAGATGGGTAGCTAGCAACTCAGAAGGAGGCAGCATATGCGCAGACCACGAATGTAGGAGGGAGGGGTGGCAAGTGCATCATGGGTTAGCATGGGACATACAGGTTTGTCGTAACTGCCATCTGCTTCACATCTCCTATGAAGCAAGCTACGTAAATTCAAGTATTAACTGTTATAATAGAGGGAAACATTCCACGTAGGAAAAATATATCTAAAAACAAAGATGATGTGACTTACCAAATGAAAGTGCTGGCAGGTCGACAGACACACAAACAAACACAAACATACACACAAAATTCAAGCTTTCGCAACAAACTGTTGCCTCATCAGGAAAGAGGGAAGGAGAGGGAAAGACGAAAGGAAGTGGGTTTTAAGGGAGAGGGTAAGGAGTCATTCCAATCCCGGGAGCGGAAAGACTTACCTTAGGGGGAAAGAAGGACGGGTATACACTCGCACACACACACATATCCATCCACACATATCCATCCACACATATCCATCCACACATATCCATCCACACATATACAGACACAAGCAGACATATTTAAGTATTAACTGTGATTTTCTTACTTGTCACTTCTTTTTCCGTGTATTTTTGCTTTTAGGAAGCTTTAATTTTCGAGTACTAGTAATAGTGTTCCATAGATTTCGTGTTTGTTTTGAATACAGTCCAGAGACAGTTAGTGCTTATTTTCATTGTTTCCAACAAGAAGTGTCTAGTAACCACAGTTTAGTCAGCTATCAGCTGCTTTTAGTGAATTAGCAGTGAATTAAAAGTTGATTAACTCTCTACAGTAAATTGTTGATTTCTTAGGATGGATAGGATGTGTGACTGCTGTGTACAGATGCAGGAGGAGCTGGCCACTGTTTGCGAACAGCTGAATGTGCTGATGGCCATGGTCAGCCGTCTTCAGGCTGCTGCCTCGAAGTGTAGCGGCAGTGAGGAGTCCGATGCGTCGCATGGTACACCCCAGGTGTTACATGCTTCACCCACGGTCCCTTCTGTCGAGACATCTTAACGGGTACCGGGTGCAGTTGGGCCACCCTCTCCCCAAGGGGAGTGGCGGGTTCAGCAGCATTCGCGTCGCACAAGGTGGAGGGTCAATATGGAGGCTGCCCGTGTGGCATCACCAGCTCTGCCTGTGAGTGGACATGTGGCCGCTCCTTCAGCAAGGTCCGAACAGGCACACGGGGGGGAGGGGTTTATTAGTGATTGGGAGCTCCAATGTTAGGCGGGTGATGGAGCTCCTTAGGGAAATAGCGGAAAGGTCGGGGAAGAAGGCCAGTGTTCACTCTGTCTGCTTGCTGAGGGGTCTCATCTGAGATGTGGAGAGGCCCTGCCAGCGGCGATAGAGAGCACTGGGTGCACCCGACTGCAAATTGTTGCTCATGTCAGCACCAGTGACACCTGCCGTCTGGGTTCAGAGGTCATTCGCAGTTCATACAGGTGGTTGGTGGAGTTGGTGAAGGTGGAAAGCCTCACTCACGGGGTGGAATCTGAGCTAACTATTTGTAGTATCGTTCCCAGAACCGATCGTGGTCCTGTGGTTTGGAGCCGAGTGGAATTCTTAAACCAGAGGCTCAGGCAGATTCTGCGGAGATCTGAGGTGCAAATTTCTCAACCTCCGCTATCGGGGTGGAGAAATGTAGGGTCCCCCTGAGTAGGTCAGGTGTGCACTACACACAGGAAGCAGCTACAAGGGTAGTGGAGTATGTGTGGAGTGCACAAGTGGATTTTTTAGGTTAGATAATTCCCTCCCTAGGCCCGACAAGATGCCTCCTGAGACGCGACAAGGTAGCAGTTGGCAAAACACAACAGGGAATGACAATATTAATGTGGTAATAGTAAACTGCAGAAGCGTCTATAGAAAGGTCCCAGAACTGCTCTCATTAATAAACGGTCACAATGCCCACATAGTACTAGGGACAGAAACTTGGCTGAAACCAGATATAAACAGTAATGAAATCCTAAACTCAGATTGGAAAGTATACTGCAGAGATAGGCTGGACAGTGAAGGGGGAGGCGTGTTTATAGCGATAAAAAGTGCAATAGTATCGAGGGAAATTGATGGGGATCCAAAATGTGAAATAATTTGGGTAACGGTCACAGTTAAAGCTGGCTCAAACATGGTAATTGAATGTCTCTATAGGCCCCCTGGCTCAGCAGCTGTTGTGGCAGAGCACCTGAAGGAAAATTTGGAAAATATTTAGAGTAGATTTCCCGACCATGTTATAGTTCTGGGTGGAGATTTTAATTTACCAGATGTAGACTGGGAGACTCAAACGTTTATAACGGGTGGTAGGGACAAAGAATCCAGTGTAATTTTTTTAAGTGCATTATCTAAAAACTACCTTGAGCAGGTAAACAGATAACCAACTCGTGGCAATAACATATTAGAACTTCTGGTGACAAACAAACCTGAACTATTTGAAACAGTTAACGCAGAACAGGGAATCAGCGGTCATAAATTGGTTACTGCATCGATGATTTCAGCCGTTAATGGAAATATTAAAAAAGGTAGGAAGATTTTTCTGTTTAGCAAAAGTGACAAAAAAGCAGATTTCAGACTACTTGACAGTTCAACACAAAAGTTTTGTCTCAAGTACAGATAGTGTTGAGGATCAGTGGACAAAGTTCAAAACCATCATACAATATGCATTTGATGAGTATGTGCCAAGCGAGATCATAAGAGATGGAGAAGAGCCACCGTGGTACAACAACCGAGTTAGAAAACTGCTGCGGAACCAAAGGGAACTTCACAGCAAACATAAACATAGCCAAAGCCTTGCAGACAAACAAAAATTACATGAAGCAAAATGTAGTGTGAGGGGGGGGCTATGCGAGAGGCGTTCAAGGAATTCGAAAGTAAAGTTCTATGTACTGACTTGGCAGAAAATCCTAAGAAATTTTGGTCTTCTGTCAAAGCGGTAGGTGGATCAAAACAAAATGTCCGGACACTCTGTGACCAAAATGGTACTGAAACAGAGGATACAGATTAAAGGCCGAAATACTAAATGTCTTTTTCCAAGGCTGTTTCACAGAGGAAGACGGCACTGTAGTTCCTTCTCTTGATTGTTGTGCAGATGGCAAGATGGTAGATATCTAAATAGATGACAGAAGGATAGAAAAACAGTTAAAATCTCTCAAAAGAGGAAAGACCGCTGGACCTGATGGTATACCAGTTCGATTTTACACAGAGTACGCGAAGGAACTTGCCCCCCTTCTTGCAGCAGAGTGCCGTAAGTCTCTAGAAGAGTGTAGCGTTCCAAAAGATTGGAAAAGGGCCCAGGTTATCCCCGTTTTCAAGGAGGGACTTCGATCAGGTGTGCGGAACTATAGACCTATATCTCTAACGTCGATCAGTTTTAGAATTTTGGAATACGTATTATGTTAGAGTATAATGACTTTTCTGGAGACTAGAAATCTACTCTGTAGGAATCAGCATGGGTTTCGGAAAAGACGATTGTGTGAAACCCAGCTCGTGCTATTCGTCCACGAGACTCAGAGGGCCATAGACACGGGTTCCCAGGTAGATGCCATGTTTCTTGACTTCCACAAGGCATTTGATACAGTTGCCTGTAGTTGTTTAATGAACAAAGTAAAAGCATATGGCCTATCAGACCAATTGTGTGCTTGGATTGAAGAGTTCCTAGATAACAGAACACAGCATGTCATTCTCAATGGAGAGAAGTCTTCCGAAGTAAGAGTGATTTCAGGTGAGCGGCAGGGGAGTGTTGTAGGACCGTTGCTACTCACAATATATATAAATGACCTTGTGGATAACATCGGAAGTTCACTGAGGCTTTTTGTGGATGATGCTGTAGTATATCGAGAGGTTGCAACAAATGGAAAATTTTACTGCAATGCAGGAGGATCCGCAATGAATTGACGCATGGAATGGCAATCGAATCTCAATGTAGACAAGTGTAATGTGCTGCGAATACATAGAAAGAAAGATCCCATATCATTTAGCTACTATATTGCAGGTCAGCAACTGGAACCAGTTAATTCCAAAAATTATCTGGGAGTAGGCATTAGGAGTGCTTTAATATGGAATGACCATATAAAATTAATCATCGGTAAAGCAGATGCCAGACTGAGATTCATTGGAAGAATCCTAAGGAAATGCAGTCCGAAAACAAAGGAAGTAGGTTACAGTACACTTGTTCGCCGACTGCTTGAATGCTGCTCACCGGTGTGGGATCCATGCCAGATGAGGTTGATAGAGGAGAAAGAGAAGATCCAACGGAGAACAGTGTGCTTCGTTACAGGAACATTTAGTAATAGCGAAAGTGTTACGGAGGTGATAGATAAAC
This sequence comes from Schistocerca piceifrons, assembly GCF_021461385.2. Lineage (NCBI taxonomy): Eukaryota > Metazoa > Arthropoda > Insecta > Orthoptera > Acrididae > Schistocerca > Schistocerca piceifrons. Next base: position 544,806,536 of record NC_060138.1, on the reverse strand, counting down.
TCCAGTGGAAGACTCTGCAAGAGAGACGCTCAGTAGCTCGGTATGGGCTTTTGTTGGAGTTTCGAGAACATACCTTCACCAAGGAGTCGAGCAGTATATTGCTCCCTCCTTCGTATATCTTGCAAAGAGACCATGAGGATAAAATCTGAGAGATTAGAGCCCACACAGAGGCATACTGACACTCTTTCTTTCCATGAACAATACGAGACTGGAATAGAAGGGAGAAACGATAGAGGTACTCTAGGTACCCTCTGCCACACACTGTCAGGTGGCTTGCGGAGTATGGATGTAGATGTAGATACCATAGCTAATGATTTTTGTTCAGATGAGTATAGGGTGATATCAACAGCAACAGAAAATGATATAACAGGAATAGATTTTGTTATAAGTAGGAAGATAGGGCAGTGTGTGTGTTACAGTGAACAGTTCAGTTCTTATCAGAATCGACAGTAAACCAACACTGACAATTATAGTTGAGGTATACATGACGACATCACAAGCTGAAGATAAGGAGGTAGAGAAAGCATATGAGGATATTGAAAGATTAATACAGTATATAAAGGGATATGAAAATTTAATAGTAATGGGGGACTGCAATGCAGTTTAGGGGAAGGAGTAGGAGAAAAGTTTACAGAGGAATATGGGCTTGGGACAAGCAATTAGAGAGGAGAGAGACTAATTGTGTTCTGTGATAAATTTCAGCTAGTAATAGTGCATACTCTGTTAAAAATATCACAAGAGGAGGTGATATGCTTGGAAGGCTTACCCAGGAGCAGATATAGACACAGATGACAATGTAGTAGTGATGGAGAGTAGCCTGAAGTTTAAAAGATTAGTCAGGAAGAGTCAATACGCAAAGAAGTGGGATATAGAAGTACTAAGGAATGACAGGATATGCTTAAAGTTCTCTAAGGCTATAGAATCAGCAATAAGGAATAACTCAGTAGGCAGTACAGTAGAAGAGGAATGGATCTCTAAAAAGGACAATCACAGAAATTGGAAAGAAAACCATAGGTACAAAGGAGGTAACTTCGAAGAAACCATGGGTAACAGAAGAAATACTTCAGTTGATCGATGAAAGGAGGAAGTACAATAATGCTCAGCAAAATTAAGGAATACAGAAATGTAAGTCACTGAGGAATGAAATAAATAGGAAGTACAGGGGGGCTAAGATGAAATGGCTGCATGAAAAATGTGAAGAAATCGATAAAGAAATTATTGTCACAAGGATTGACTCAGCATATAGGAAAGTCAAAATAACCTTCGATGAAATTAAAAGGAAGATTGGTGACATTAAGAGTTCAATGGGAATTCCACTGTTAAATGTAGAGGAGAGACCAAATAGGTGGAAAGAGTACGTTAAAGGCCTCACTGCGGAGGAAGATTTGTCTAATGTGATAGAAGGAACGGGAGTCATTTTAAAAGAAATGGGGATCCAGTATTGGATTCATATTTAAAAGAGCTTTGGAGGACTTAAAGATCAACTAAGGCAGAAGGGATAGGTAACATTCCATCTGAATTTCTAACAACATTGGAGGAAGTGGCAACAAACAGACTATTCAAGTTAGTGCGTAGAAGTTAGTTACGTGTTCCATTGATCAGTCTCACGGAAACAGTTATGATGTGGAAAATGTCAAGTGCATAAGAAATGCACACATTTCATTAAAGAAAATAAAAATAAATAAATGTGCCTACCCCATTTCCTTAAATGGCACAAATCCGTATATTACACCTATAGATTTATTTATTCTTATTCAAGAATTCAGCTATGGTAAAGAAGGCATTGTCAAGGAGATATGCTTTCCATTTATTTTTGAAACTATCACTGCTGTCTGTCAGACATTTTTTCATCAGTATATTTTACCCCTTCTGTCCCAAAGATAGGGTAAGGAGAGGATAGGCATAAATCTGTCTTTCTTCTGGTGTTATAATCATGAATGTCTTTGATGTTTTTAAGCTGGTCCATGTTGTTGTTAACAAAGCTCATTACTGAGTAAATGTACTATGAGGCTGTTGTAAGAATTCCTAACCTTTTAAACAGATGCCTGCAAGATGTGCGAGTATGAGCCCCGCACATTATTCTAACCACTTTCTTTTGAGCAGTAAATACTTTTCGCCCAATTGTTGAGTTATCCCAAAATATTATTCCGTATGACATCAGAAAATTAAAGTATGCAAAATATGTTAGCTGGCTAGTTTCTATATCCTCAAAATTAGCAGTTATTCTGATTGCAAAAGTTACTGAACCTAGTTGCTTTAGGAGATCAAAAATATGAATTTTCCAATTAAGATTATCATCTACATGTACACCCAAAAACTTAGTATGCTCTACACTGCCTACTGACTTCTGTTGATGTGTTACATTTATTGAAGGAACTGTACTTGCAGTAGAAAATTGGATGTAATGTGTTTTTTCATAGTTCAGAGCAAGCCCATTTGCAGAAAAACAATCAATAACTTTTCTAAAGACAGTATTTGTATCATTTTCTATTGAATATACTTTTACTGGATTAATAGTGGTGCTTGTATCATCAGCAAAAAGTGTCTGTTTAACTTCTTGTTTCAGATAAGAAGGGAAATCATTCACATATATCAAGAACAGAAGGGGACCCTTCATTGAAAGCTGTGGAACACCTAATGTAATTTCACCCCAGTTAGATGAAGTGGGAAACTTCCTTAAATCACTAATCCATATAAATAAACGTTTTGCTTCTTGCTCTGTAGATATTACTTAAACCACTCATGTGCTGTTCCATTTATACCGTAGAACTGTAAATTTTTGTAACATAATGTCATGGTTCCCACAAACAAATGCTTTGGATAAGTGACAGAAAATTCCTATTGGTGACAATTTACTATTTAAAGACTCTGTTATGTGGACAGTGGAATTTTATATTGTTGTCCAGTAGAATAGTGTTTCTTTAAATCCAAACTGTGATTTACTAAGCATCCCATTACTGTTCAGATGCCTAACGACTCTTGAGTACATTACTTTCTCGGCAAGCTTTGAAAATGCTGTAAGCAAGGATACTGGCTGGTAATTATTGACATCTGTGGTGTCCCCTTTTTTGTAGAGAGGCTTGACAATGTCATATTTTAACCTGTCTGGGAAAATACCTTGACTTAGTGATACATTACATATGTGATTCAGAACATCAGCTGTAACTGCTCCACATTATTTTAATATCTTGTTAGAGATGTCATCTATTTCAGCAGAACATTTATTTTTCTAAGTTTTAATGATTTTCTTTACATCACTACAGGTTGTTAGATGAAAATTAATCTGACAAGGATTTCTCGAAACTGACTCTTCCATGTACTGCTTGGCCCTTTTTTTTAACTATTCTCATCAATTTTTTTCATCTACACTTAAGAAATGGTTGTTAAATACATTAGCTACTTGTGTACTGTTGATTAGTATGGCCTCATTCTCTTTAATAGTCATACTACCTACCCCTGGGATTACATTTCGTGTCTCTCTTCTAACAATATTCCATATTGATTTGATTTTATAGCCTAAGTTGTTAATTTCATCTCCAACATACATATTTTTTTTATGTTCTGACAGCTTTTCTCAGTTCATTACAAGAGTTTTCATAGTGTAAAATTATTTCTGGATCTTTACTAATTCGTGCTGTCTTCATACAATTTTCTTTTTCTTTCCAAAGACTCTTTAATACCTATAGTTATCCAAGGTTACTTCAAAAACTGTTTGGTGTTACATTTTGTAATTATTTGGGGCAACAATATTCAAAAGGGGATATAAAGTTATCAAGAAATATGTTGTATTTATCACTAGCATTTTGCCCATCTTATACATCTCCCCAATTAACATTTCTTAAACTTTCTCTGAAGTGCTCTATAGATATCGGGTTGACCAGCCTTACACTTAGTGTTTTCTGAACTGTACACACTGCTAGGGTTGCAGGTTAATCAATTGTGCATCATGGTCTGATAATCCATTTATCACAGGGAAGGCATGTGTTAGTTTTACATCCTCTTTCTGTATAAATACATTATCTGTTAGCATGCTACTGTCTTGAGCTATACATGTAGGGAATTTGATCACTTCATCTAAATTATATGTCATTAATAACACTTCTAGTTCACTTTTCCTATCAGAGTTGGTTAGAAAATTTACATTGAAATCATCACAGAGTAGTAACTAGTACTTGTTGTCTGACAGACATTTTAATAGGGAATCAAACTTTTTTATGACTAGCTCTCAATCCCCTAATGGGGACCTGTACACTGTTGCTTACAAGAGTACATTATCTAGCTGTAGTTCGTGTGCACAACTTTCAAAGTGCTGAGCGACACAAAATTTACTTAGTTCTACAGTTTTGTGCTTATACCCTTCTATTGTGTAAATGGCAACTCCTCCTTTATCCATGTTAGACCTAAAAGTGTAAGATGCTAAATTACACCCATTTATAATGACACTTTCCATCCCCACAGGGTTACATGGTGTTCAGATAGACAAAGTATATCAATCTCATTCTTGTTTTTGACATCATCTAAACACACTAACAGCTCATCTACTTAATTTTTTATTCTCTTGATATTTTACTTTATTCCCCTGATACTACCTTTAGCTTTATCCCTTTAGTGTACATGAAGCTTCTTTTATTCTATTTTTCTTGATTGTTGTATGTCTGAATGTACGAGTCTGGCAACCCATACGACCTGACGAATTACAGGATCTGCTAAATGGAATGAACAGCATAATAAGTACAGAATATGGATTGAGAATAAATCGAAGAAAGATGAAAGTAATGAGAAGTAGCAGAAATAAGAGCAGCGAGGAACTTGACGTCAGGATTGATGGTCACAAAGTAGAAGTAGTTAAGGAATTATGCTACGTGGACAGCAAAATAAACAATGATGGATGGAGCAAGGAGGACATCAAAAGCAGACTAGCAGTGGCAAAGAGAAGTCTACTAGTATCAAACATAGGCCTTAATTTGAGGAAGAAATTTCTGAGAATGTATATTTGGAGCACAGCTTTGTATGGCAGTGAAACAAGGACTGTGGGGAAACTGGAACAGAAGAGATTCGAAGCATTTGAGATGTGGTGTTACAGAAAAATGTTGAGAATTAGGTGGACTGATAAGGTAAGGAATGAGGAAGTTCTACACAGAATCAGAGAAGAAAGGAATATGTGGAAAATACTCACAAGGAGAAGGGATAGGATCATAGGACATCTGTTACGGCATCAGGGAATGATTTCCATGGTACTAGAGGGAGCTGTAGAGGGCAAAAACTGCATAGGAAGATAAAGATTAGAATACATCCAGCATATAATTGAGGATGTAGGTTGCAAGTGCTACTCTGAGATAAAGAGGTTGCACAGGAGAGAAATTTGTGGCGGGCTGCATCAAACCAGTCAGAACAGTGATGACTCAAAAAAGCTGATGGGGTGTGGTGCCCAGTAATAAAGATCTCATTCTTCCACAACCTCAACACCTTCTCTCCCATTCACTTCACCTCGTCCTGCTCAACCTAATATGCCACTGTCCTAGATGTTGACCTCCACCTCCCTGATGACTCCATCCACACCTCTGTCCGTATTAAACTGACTAACCACCAACATTACTTGCATTTTGTCAGCTGTGACCCCTCCCACAACAAAAAATCTTACTCCCATATAGCGTGGCCAACCAGTGATAGTGTATTTGCAGTGACAAGAAGCCCCTTGCCCAGTAACCTGAACATCTCACAAAGGCCTCCACAGTCAAGCACTATCCCCACCCTCACCCCCCAAAAAAAGAATCTAGTACACAAACAGATTTCCCACTCTCTTTCTTCACACACTCTTAAGTGTCCCACCACCCGCAAGAATCAGTTGCAAAAAAGTTCCCTCCCCCCCCCCCCCCCCCCTCATGACCCAATATCATCTTGGACTGAAGCAACTGAACCATATCCATGGCCAGGCTTAGAATAACTATCATAATACCTGGTAATGAGGTACATAACATATTGGTGCATCCCTATGGTACCCTCATTCCCAACCCCATACCATAGGGATATATCCTTGTTGGAGACCCAGTTGCAACACTTGCCCCATTCACCCACCCGGCACATCCTACTCCAATCCTTTCACAGGCTTATCCTGTCCCATCAGAGGCAGGGCCACCTGTAAAGGAGCCATGTCATATATCAGCTCTGCTGCAGTCACTGCACAGCATTTTGTGTGGGCATGCCCAACAAGCACCTGTCCATTAGAATGAATGACCACTGACCACTAATGGCACAGCACCACAACACACTGCTGAGCAAAATATGCTGGAGTTCAGTGGCTATTTCGTAATCTGTGCCACTTAGATCCTTTCCTTTAGTACCATCTTTCTTAAACTACATTGATGGAGTCTGCAGCTCATGGTCTAATGGCTAGCATTGCTGCCTCTGGATCACAGGTTCCCGGGTTCGATTCCTGGCCAGGTTTGGGATTTTCTCTGCCTGGGGACTGGGTGTTGGTGTTGCCCTCATAATTTCATCATCATCATTTGTGACTGTGGCTAGATTGGACTGTGTAAAAAAATTGGATTGTGTAAAAAATTGGACTTCATACGGGCGCTGATGACCTCATACTTAAGCACCCCACAAACCAATAATCATCATCATCATACATTGATGGGGTTTAATCTTGCAACACATTCTTCACTTTCATAATCCTCCTGGCATCAGTCCCCTCTAACATACTGTCTCCACACCTCTGCCCAACAGTTTCCCCCTCTCCACTTCATCTCCATTGTGTGCCCACTCAGCAGCTCGGGTACCTGTGTGTCACATGTGTGGCCTGTGCACCTACCACCCATCTCTTCCATATTTATAGCCTGCACACTTGTTGCGTCCCTCCGAGCTGCTAGCTACCTGTCCACAACTTCTCCAGCTTCACACTTATTTCTCCCCCTACTCACCCCACAGGAAGCAACCCCAACCAAGTCCACTTGCCAAATTCCAATCCAGGAGGTTTGTGTGTGTGTGTGTGTGTGTGTGTGAGAGAGAGAGAGAGAGAGAGAGAGAGAGAGAGAAACTTCATTGTTAGAAATCAACTGCCTGAATAATTTTGTAGTCATTGTACTTATTATACCATGGCAATGACAAAACAGGAATGGTAAGACAAAATTGCTAGTGCTTCAGAAATATTCAGCCTGAGGAAAACTTTCAACTCTTAAAGGTCTAGTATGTGATAAGTGGTTGGTCAACAACTCAAGGTAGCAAAGACCTACAACTTTTGAAAATATCATGACATACTGGTTTTATAAATGTATACATAAATTGCTATGCTAAATTCTGTTTGTTATGCGTATTGTGGTTTTTTTTATGTATGATTTTTATGATTTATTATTCCAGTGTGATTGAAGATAAATTTTTATAAAGTTTCTTGCTTTGTAACCAATAATTATCAAGTTATCTCTAGTTCACACGATTTAATTTTCTTGATCTGACACTGTTTCGCATTGGAAATTTGTAGAGCTCTGACTATTATAATTCAGTAATGGATAAACGAGTGTTTTGAACATGCATGAGCACAGTTCAAATATTTTGTACCAAGCTTTCAAAACATGCTCTTGCAGCATAATACTTTGTAGTGTGTATTATGAAACACTAGCTATTGCTATGGTGGCATAGAAAACAGAAGTTTGTTTATGGAGCCTTTTAATGTATAATCAATGTGGTTGCTTTGTGTTGGTAATAAAAAGTGTATGTTTACAATAAAAATTATGTATCTTTCAAATTAAGAATATTTTAATATCAGTGGACAAGATAATACTAGTATGTAGTCAGTTGGTGCATCATTAGAGCATTGAAATATATCACTGTGTTTGTTAATATTTGTCTGTGTTTATCATTATTGACTGACTTCACTTTAACATATGAATATAAAAGATTAGATTTGTGAACAAGAGGGCAGAACAGATGTAAAATAACCACAAACAACAATAATTATTTCTGATGTGAAGCTGTATGGCAAAGGGAATAAGTGTGTGGCAATTTTGTTTGCAGGTATCTCTACTACATGAGCCATGTACTTAAGGAGCCATCCACACATCCTCATTTCAAACCTATTACCCTGGTGTCTGTTACAATACAGCCTGTTCCCTTATTCACTAAGGTCAGGTAAGCATTACACAGTTAGTAGTCGTGTATTAAGATTTATAAGTTGCACAAATTTATTGTCTTCTTCTGCTGATTCAAATTGTGTTGATCATTTCATGCATTGGTTTAGTTTCTATAATATAAATCTGACAAGATGATACAGCTGCAACAACTGAACTGAAAGCCAAATAATTTGACATAAAACTGAAGCAAATTGTTACAAAATTCAAAATTCTACCTCCTCTGTAATTTTCCCAGCCATCCACCTTTCTTTATTGAATCAATTGAGAATATCAACTTTACTTTTGTGCTTACTAAAACTATTTCTATACTGTAGGCAGTGGACCAGGAGGTTATTACCAGAATTAAAGCATCCTACTTGTGATGAATATTCTCAAACCTCAGTGCATTTTCTGACATTGGGTAGAAAACTTTGCTCTAGGCCACAGTTTAGCATTGGCCTTCATTCAGGTGGACAGCAGAGTTGATACATGACACAACTATTTTCACCAGTGGCTCTCCCTGTGATAGGGCAGAATATCTCCATGATAGTACTGGAATAGGATGCACTGTGCATAGGAGAGTTCCTGTACCTAATTCTTCCAGAGGGTTATGACCTGTGTGACAAGGGTTTGGAAGTAGGTGTGCCATAAGGATGAACCAGTATATTTCATAGGTTGTGTGGGTTGTGGAATACCACTTTGGGAGATATGGGAATATTATGGGTCATGAATTGTATCCTGTTAATTTAATATTTTCACTTTTTTAAGAATGGCTACCACTTTATCACAATTGATATAAAGATTCACAAAATTTATATGTAGACAATTTAAAATTTCACTTTTTTATAAGTGGTGGGGGTAAAGCATAAATTCAGCATGGTAGGACATTTTATTACACAAAATTCTCAGGCAGTCATTCTTGCTTAAAAAGTATACTATGCTTATGTTTGTGAAAATTGCAGTACTAGGAGAGTTACATGTGACATACGATAATTTGGAATGTGATAATATCCAAATGATTGAGATTATGGAAGTGCTCATAGTTGTTGACATTGAGAAATCAGTACACTGTGCAACATCAGTGTGCTGCAGTCAGATCCTCTTAACATCCAAGAATAGGTTTGTTCTTGAGGAATTGCCTTTGACATAGCTTGTTGTGAGTCAGGATGGACAAGGATATCTCATACGTTGAGTGGACACAAAATATATGAACAGTTGTTCCTGGAGGAGCATTACTAAGAAATGGTCAAGCAACCATGTGCCAAGCACATTCATTGGATGAAGTGTTAGATGAGCATTGGACCATGAAAGCAATGAGCCCATCACTCTTCAAACAGCTTGCTCTTCCTTACCACATAAAACTTGCTGGTGAAATATCCCATGTGGCTCTGTCTGAAGTGCCTTTCACAGTGAAACCCTACTGCTGTAGCAGTTGCTGTTAATATTGTCTTTAATTCATAGGAGTTGAGGTTGCATGCTATAGCTGATGGTGAACCAAACCACTGGACTAAGTTTTTATTCTCTGACACTCAACATAGCAAGCTGCAGATTCTGGTTGTTACAGTATCATCCCACAAAATGGCACCATCACTGTAGAGCAAGTCGAACAGGAACTCGACAAGGAACTCTACATTTTTGCCACTCAGCACATCTATAGTGTGATTCACAAGCTAATTACAGTGCAACGTGTTAGTAATTTTCAAACAATAGAAGCAGGCACAGTGGCATGCATACCTTTAGTCTAGCTTGTAACACTTGGGCACAGGTGTCAACACAAAAGTCCACAACCATTCCAGTGCTCCAGCAGCATCAAACTAAAGCTGTAGGCAAAGTTGCATGGGATATTGTGGGTATGCATAGAAAATGGCATACCACCACTAATGTCATAGTAGCATGCACTCTAAAAGCTGCAATATCAGAATATGACAAATTCTCTCCTAGAGGTCTTATCATTCTGTCCTGTTCACACTCAAATTTTGGTATTGTGCCGTTTGATAATAGCAAAACATACTGGTGAACAGTTTCATGCTCCCACAATGTTTGACATCTCTTCAATGACTGAAGTTGACTCATTACTACCATTTCTAGTCATCCAAGAGGATAGTGCTTGGCCTACACTGGAATCAAATCTTTGCAAACTTATTTACATATTATTCATACATTTTTCTATATATCCTGATAGTTTGAATATATTAAAGCCATTCTTTCTGGATATTGCAGTTGTGGTGTCACCGCCAGACACCACACTTGCTAGGTGGTAGCCTCTAAATTGGCCGCGGTCCTTTAGTATATGTCGGACCCGCGTGTCGCCACTATCAGTGATTGCAGACCGAGCGCCACCACATGGCAGGTCTAGAGACTTCCTAGCACTCGCCACAGTTGTACAGCTGACTTTGCTAGCGAGGGTTCACTGACAAATTACGCTCTCATTTGCCGAGACGATAGTTAGGCATAGCCTTCAGCTACGTCATTTGCTACGACCTAGCAAAGCGCCATTACCAGTTACTATTGATGCTGTAAAACATGTACCGTCAAGAGCGATGTTCACCAATTATGGATTAAAGTTAAGTATTCCACAGCTACGCCCTTCTTTGCTAGTCTCATTTCCTTGACCTGTTCCAGACCTCACGCCAGCCTGCATGAGCTAAAACGCGTGCCTTTCGGCTTCCTCTCATAGTGGGTTGGCTCTCTTGCCAATCCACAACAGCAGTAGTCACAAATATCAGTGAAAAAGACCAGTTTTATTATGCAAAAAGTAAAATAGTAAGTGTGGTCAAATAAAAAATCCACAGTGTAAGAAAGACTAAAGCGGCATAAAAAAGGAACACATCAGGTTTTTAAAAATGGCTATTGGTAACAGCTATGTGAAAATATCAATGCTGAAAAGAAGGAAACCCCTGGATTAGCCAAAATTAATACGGAAATATGAGTAGTTGCGGAATCTGGAAAAAAGTAGAAAAACAATAGTACAATTGGAAAAAACAAAAATTCTGTGAAAGAAATTAGTGATGGTAAAGTTTTAAAAAAAATTAAAGAAAATTTTGTGGCAAGTACAAATAAAAGACTTTAAAAAGATATCAATAGTTCATTCTACAAAGATTCTTGGCACCATGGCAGATGGAAGCACTTATTTTGACACAAGGAAGATGGTGTATCACTTCGGACCAATCTTCACTTGTTTCTGCTTTCAATACTGTGTGCTAGTACACTGACATTTTTGTAGCTATACTGTTTGTGTGTTAACACCACCATGTGATAACGTACAGAAGCCATCCCCTTCCCAGTATTTTAACCCATGATATAGTTTTGTTTATGAGTACATAGACAAAACTATACTCATGAGTACATCCCCCCCCATGAACCATGGACCTTGCCGTTGGTGGGGAGGCTTGTGTGCCTCAACGATACAGATAGCCGTACCGTAGGTGCAACCACAACGGAGGGGTATCTGTTGAGAGGCCAGACAAACGTGTGGTTCCTGAAGAGGGCATCAGCCTTTTCAGTAGTGGCAGGGGCAACAGTCTAGATGATTGACTGATCTGGCCTTGTAACACTCACCAAAACGGCCTTGCTGTTGCGGTACTGCGAACGACTGAAAGCAAGGGGAAACTACAGCCGTAATTTTTCCCGAGGGCATGCAGCTTTACTGTATGGTTAAATGATGATGGTGTCCTCTTGGGTAAACTATTCTGGAGGTAAAATAGTCACCCATTCGGATCTCCAGGCGGGGAGTACTCAGGAGGACGTTGTTATCAGGAGAAAGAAAAGTGGCGTTCTATGAATCTGAGCATGGAATGTCAGATCCCTTGATCGGGCAGGTAGGTTAGAAAATTTAAAAAGGGAAATGGATAGGTTAAAGTTAGATATAGTGGGAATTAGTGAAGTTTGGTGGCAGGAGGAACAAGACTTTCGGTCAGGTGAATACAGGGTTATAAATACAAAATCAAATAGGGGTAATGCAGGAGTAGGTTTAGTAATGAATAAAAAAATAAGAGTGCGGGTAAGCTACTACAAACAGCATAGTGAACGCATTATTGTGGCCAAGATAGACACGAAGCTCTTGTCTACTACAGTAGTACAAGTTTATATGCCAACTAGCTCTGCAGATGACGAAGAAATTGATGAAATGTATGATGAGATAAAAGAAATTATTCAGGTAGTGAAGGGAGATGAAAATTTAATAGTCATGGGTGACTGGAATTCGAGAGTAGGAAACGGAAGAGAAGGAAACGTGATAGGTGAATATGGATTACGGCTAATAAATGAAAGAGGAAGCCGCCTGGTAGAATTTTGCACAGAGCATAACTTAATCATAGCTAACACTTGGTTCAAGAATCATAAAAGAATGATGTATACATGGAAGAACCCTGGAGATACTAAAAGATTATATAATGGTAAGACAGAGATTTAGGAACCAGGTTTTAAATTGTAAGCCATTTCTAGGGCCAGATGTGGACTCTGACCACAATCTATTGGTTATGAACTGTAGATTAAAATTGAAGAAACTGCAAAATGGTGGGAATTTAAGAAGATGGGACCTGGATAAACTGAAAGAACCAGAGGTGGCACAGAGTTTCAGGGAGAGCATAAGGGAACAATGGGGGAAAGAAATACAGTAGAAGAAGAATGGGTAGCTTTGAGGGATGAAATAGTGAAGGCAGCAGAGGATCAAGTAGGTAAAAAGACGAGGGCTAGTAGAAATCCTTGGGTAACAGAAGAGATACTGAATTTAATTGATGAAAGGAAAAAATACAAAATGCAGTAAATGAAGCAGGCAAAAAGAAATACAAATGTCCCAAATGAGATCGACAGGAAGTGCAAAATGACTAACCATGGATGGCTAGAAGACAAATGTAAGGATGTAGAGGCTTATCTCACGAGGAAAATTAAAGAGACCTTTGGAGAAAAGAGAACCACTAGCATGAATATCAAAAGCTTTGATGGAAACCCAGTTCTAAGCAAAGAAGGGAAAGCAGAAAGGTGGAAGGAGTATATAGAGAGTCTATACAGGGGTGATGTTCTTGAGGACAATATTATGGAAATGGATGAGGATGTAGATGAAACGGGAGATATGATACTGCGTGAAGAGTTTGACAGAGCACTGAAAGACCTAAGTTGAAACAAGGCCCCGGTAGTAGACAACATTCCATTAGAACTAGTGACAGCCTTTGAAGAGCCCGTCCTGACAAAACTCTACCATCTGGTGAGCAAGATGTATGAGACAGGCTAAATTCCCGCAGACCTCAAGAAGAATATAATAATTCCAATCCCAAGGAAAGCAGGTGTTAACAGACGTGAAAATTACCGGACTATCAGTTTGATAAGTCACAGCTGCAAAATACTAACGCAAATTCTTTACAGACGAATGGAAAAACTGGTAGAAGCCAACCTCGGGGAAGATCAGTTTGGATTCCGTAGAAATTTCGGAACACGTGAGGCAATACTGACCTTACGCCTTATCTTAGAAGAAAGAATAAGGAAAGGTAATCCTACATTTCTAGCATTTGTAGACTTAGAGAAAGCTTTTGACGGTGTTGACTGGAATACTCTCTTTTAAATTCTGAAGGTGGCAGGGGTAAAATACAGGGAGCGAACGGCTATTTACAATTTGTACAGAAACCAGATGGCAGTTATAAGGGTCGAGGGGTATGAAAAGGAAGCAGTGGTTGGGAAGGGAGCTAGACAGGGTTGTAATCTCTCCCCGATGTTATTCAATCTGTATATTGAGCATGCAGTAAAGGAAACGAAAGAAAATTTTGGAGTAGGCATTAAAATCCATGGAGAAGAAATAAAAACTTTGAGGTTCGCTGATGACATTGTTATTCTGTCAGAGACAGCAAAGGACTAGGAAGAGTTGTTGAACGGAATGGACAGTGTCTTGAAATGAGAGTATAAGATGAACATCAACAAAATCAAAACGAGGATATTAAGTCAGCTAGTTGTAAGGGAATTAGATCAGGAATTGAGACGCTTAAAGTAGTAAAGGAGTTTTGCTATTTGGGGAGCAAAATAACTGATGATGGTCGAAGTAGAGAGGATATAAAATGTAGACTGGCAATGGCAAGGAAAGCGTTTCTGAAGAAGAGAAATTTGTTACCACCGAGTATTGCTTTAAGTGTCAGGAAGTCGTTTCTGAAAGTATTTGTGTGGAGTGTAGCCATGTGTGGAAGTGAAACATAGATGATAAATAGTTTAGAGAAGAAGAGACTAGAAGCTTTCAAAATGTGGTGCTACAGAAGAATGCTGAAGATTAGATGGGTAGATCACATAACTAATGAGAAGGTATTGAATAGAATTGGAGAGAAGAGAAATTTGTGGCACAACTTGACTAGAAGAAGGGATTGGGTGGTAGGACATGTTCTGAGGCATCAAGGGATCACCAATTTAGTACTGGAGGACAGTGTGGAGGGTAAAAATTGTAGGGGGAGACCAAGAGATGAATACACTAAGGAGATTCAGAAGGATGTAGGCTGCAGTAGGTACTGGGAGATGAAGAAGCTTGCACAGGATACAGTAGCATGGAGAGCTGCATCAAACCAGTCTCAGGACTGAAGACAACAACAACAACAACAACAACAACAACTACTACTACTACTACGAGTACATAGAAGCACGGAGCTCAGTGTTGTCTGCTAATTCAGGTTGGCTGTGCCAAGAGAGCTGTAGATATCGAATGAAGTCATTCTACTTCAGTCAAAACTACTACTCTCATCAGCCTCCATGGCAGGAGTCTCAGGGCAGACAGTTAATAGGCATGCCATAAACCTTTCTGGAAATTGTGATATCCTTGCATAACCTATGGTAACATGCAAGAAAAGCAGCCATTAGTAATTGAAGAAAAATACTAATTGATCTATAAAGACGGGGTGGGGAGACGAAATGTGAAAAAATATTCCTCAACAGCAAATCTTTGGAAATAGCTGTGAGAGAAACTCGATAAAGATCTATTTATCATTTCAGGGAGGGACCAGAAAATATATCCTGATCAAAAAAAGATGAAAATTTGTTAAGTGGTAAAGATAAATATCTTTCAACTGTTGCTTAGAAACTTTTTTGGAACTCTCAGTGGAGATGTTGAAAAACTGTTCTATGGACAATTAAAGATTGATTTACTGTAAAAGTTTTAACATAAGGTATATTTTGAAATCTGTTATTCATCAAGGACTGTGTAAGTTAAATATATTAATAAAAATTGTTTTAGGTACAAAATTTAGTTAAACAATATAATTATTGACATAAGAGTAGAAGGAAGGGAGAGATATGTTTCAGGGTTTAAAGCCCTGTTGATGATATCATTAGAGACAGAGCACAAGCTTGGATTGTGGAAGGCAGAGCAAGGAAATCAGGTGTGCTCTTTCAAAGGAACCAGCCTGATATTCATTTTAGGTGGGTTAGGCAAATCACAGAAAACCTAAATCTGTGATACCAGATGGGGGACTTAGAACAGACTAAAAAGTTCATTCACAAACTGTGTGTGTCATTGTCTTAGTGAGATGTCAGGATGACGGTAGATTTGTTCAATCAATTTCTTTATTCTGGCCCTCGGCCGTAGTACACCATAAAAAGTTTGGTGAAGGTGTCCAGTTGCCTCTTATGCGAAACAATAGATGATGATGATGATGATGATGATGATGATGATGATGATGATGATGATGATTGGTTTGTGGGGTGCTCAACTGTGCAGTTGTCAGCACCTGTACAAATTTCCAACCTGTCCTCAGTCCAGTTTCGCCACGCACATGAGTGATGATGAAATGTTGAGGACAACGCAAACACCCAGTCATCTCGAGGCAGGTGAAAATCCCGGACCCCGCCGGGAATCGAACCCGGGGCAAAACAACCTGGCATTGCTGACATTGCAAAAAGTGGGGCCAAGCATGGCGTCACTCAAATGCCACTGTCAGTGATGTCTCCAGCTGTGACCAGTGCAGCTTACAATGGCTGTTAACTTCCTCCAGTGAGTTGGCAGCTCCCTTGTGAGTCAGGGCAGGCTGCCCCGTCTCATGGTCGAATAGCGGACCCGGTACTGCATTGCAGGATGTTGCTCCAGGTGTCACAGGTTTGTAGTGTAGGCTGTGATACTGACATGCAAATCGTCTAGTACATGAATATCTCAGTACTTATATGCTCCAGACTATGTTCGTTTAGGGCTCAAGGCACATACTGCAAACACCTCCATGGTGACAAGTGAGGAAAGGCTTTCATCTTACCTCTAGCATATTGCAGTGCTGACTGTTGTTATACCAGCAGGCTCCACTATGCAACACCAGTTGGTCGTGTTTTGCTTTGCAGTGCATAATACTCTAGCCCAACTGTGGCTGGCTCTGTTACAACTCACTTCCGCTTTCGCCTATTTTTTGACCAAATACTGTTAATACACTACAATACTATTTGCCTATCGCAATAGTTTGAGGATAAAAGAAAGAATAATGAAAGTGCGTAGTTTAAATAAAGTGTGTGTGTGTGTGTGTGTGTGTGTGTGTGTGTGTGTGTGTGTGTGTGTGTGTGTGTGTGTGTGTGTGAGAGAGAGAGAGAGAGAGAGAGAGAGAGAGAGAGATAATCAGAACGTAATATTCCTAAGGCAAAAAAAGTGTACATCTGCTCTCCGCTCTTTCTTACAAAAAGCTAAGTAAGAGAGTAAGAGAGAGTGGAAAATGGAAAAGCTTTCTTATTGATCATCAGATGTTAGTATAGGGAAACATTGCCCCCTACGCAAAACAGAACTGACCCTCAAACCTGCAGTCACCATGCTATTTTTAAAGGTGAAACAATGAGTGGTATGTCATCAGCTCATGGTCAAGTGCAGCTTCATCCAGGAAAGTGTCTTCCCCCTCCCCTCCATCCTTTTGCTTGAGTGAAGAAAGTAAGTTAAACATTAACTGAAAGTTATACAAAAATTTTGTAGGCAGTGATATTCAATTTTTTTTATTTTCCCTATGGTTTTGGCAGAGATGGTTGCAGACCTTTCGTAGAAGTGTACCAGGGAGAAGAGAGAGTTTTGTCTACATTGCAAGAATATGAGCGGATGCGGCTGTTTAACATCACTGAAGGCAAGGTAATTACTTGTTTGCAGATATAAAGTGATGCCTATTTATGTGGGGTAACTGTATTGCTTATTTTGTGTATTACAAATCTCCTCTGGTCTAATTGCACTCCCTGAATCAAAATATGACATACGTATGTGTGAACGATGCTGCTGCAGTCCAAGTGTCAGGGCGCTGTTTTTCAGGTCACACTTCCCCTCAATGTCACTGTGCTGGGTGATATTACAGTTGTTGCGTATCATGCGAGGCATACTCTTGGAGGTGTGATGTCTCAAGGCCGTCCAACTGGAATTAAAATGGCGCAGCTACAGTTCCATACTGGATTCATTGGAGAAGAAGAAACCAGCTTAAGATTTACAAAGTGAGTAGTGTGCAAATGTTTGGGCTAATAACTGGTGTGGGTTTTTTTTTTCACTGATTTAGAAATAAATTTACTTTTCCAATTATTTTTTCTTTGTAATGAATAATTCACTGAAAAGCTACCTAGCTTTTATGAGGGCGTACCAAATGTGAAACAGAAATTCAAATCTGACAACGGTGGTAGTGGACATAAATGGGCATGGCCTTACAGGATATTGGTGATGACATCTGGAATAGCATTGTGAATGTGATGGTGTAGTTAGCGTGATGTGACTTTCTCAGACCACCGTGTGTGAGCAAGAGGTCAACAAGTGTGTTGTGCAGCACATAATGATCAAGTTTCTCATGAAAGAAGGCACTATACCTGTGTAAAATTGTAAGCATCTCTCTGTGCAGTTTGTAGAAGCAGCTCTTTAGAAGACTCAAGTGTAGGAATGGCTTCAAACATTTATGTCAGGCCAGGGAAACTATGGAAAACTTAGCCCATCAAAGATGGCCATGGACAAGAATCACACGAGATAATATTGATGCCATACAGGACCATAAGCTTGGCTCATAAACTGTACTGCTAGCTTTTGGTTCAGTCAAAAGCCACATACCACAACATACAGTGCTGGCAACAGATCCCAAACATGGTTTTTCTGCACGACAGTGCAAGACCATACTCTGCTTCATAAATGAGGGAAAAACTGGAGGAAATTCATTTCACAACTCTGGAGAATCATCCTTACAGTCCCATCCTGTGTGACTACCATATTTTTGGACTGCTGAAAGACTAACTTGGAGGACACTGGTTTGATGACAACACAGCGGCAGAGGCATTTATGTGTGAATGGCTGTGCACATGTCCCTCTTCTTTCTTAGAAAATGGCATCAGAAGGTTGCCAGTTTGATGGGAAAATGTGTAGCAAAGCCAGGAGACTGTGTAGAAAAACGAAGTGGGTGTATTGTTTTTTCATTTTGTTCAGTAAAGTTCATAAAAAACTATTCTAGTTCATATTTGATCCCTCTTGTACATTTGAATGAATGAAGCAGTTAGTTTGTGGCAGGAGAACACCTTCTTAATTGTCAACAGTTTTTTTTAAGGGGGAGGGGGAACCAGTTTTAATGCAAAGACATTTAAGAGGAGCATCTGATACACCTACTGTGTAACAATTTGAACACCGGAATATTTATTTAATTTTTATTTATTAATTAGTTTAGGTTTGTTGCCAAATGGCAACATCATGCCTATGGCAACCTATTTTTCTGGGGACTCGCAATACTTTTGTTTCCATACATGTATAATCTACTTTATGGAAGACATAAATGAGCTTCTTGATTCAGCATTAAAAAAATTATATAAAAAATTATATGTGGGTTTTCTTTTAGTTCTGCTCTTGGACTATTTGATGCCTCACAGCACTCATATTTGAAAACACACACACACACACACACACACACACACACACACACACACACACACACACACAGACGTGTTCAAATTATTACACTAAATGATTATTTTTATACTCTTAATTTTTCTGCTGTAAAAATAGGAGCGAAAAGTGTAACAGCTGATTTGTTTTGATGGTTTGATTGATGCCACGAAATTTCCCTTCCAAGCAACTAGCAGATCACTGAATTTTTCACAGCTAGTAACTTCTGTCATTTTCCATACAAATTATGTTGGTGTTAGTTCTCTGTGTACATGCTTTGAAACTGTGTTTACAGTAATGTTTTATGTTTCTGTGGTGTACTTCAGCTTGTTATTTATTCTTTTGGCTTCTTGCTACATTACCAAGACATTCTATAGCTTGTGAACTTGCATGCTTTTAGCTATAGGAATAAATCGTAGAGTTTCCAAAGAAAGTGAGGTTATGGGGAAGACAAAAGATGTTTCACCTCAGAAAGTTTCGGCAGTAGTGGCACTTTTTGCTGAAAATAATTATACACAGCAAGAAATTGCTGACAGAATGAGAATATCACAGAAAACTATCAGTGGAATCAAACTTTCAGTGCAGAAAGGTGATGAATACAAGCCAAACAGGAAAGCAAAATGTGGACATAAAAGAAAAATCAGTCCTAGAACAATGAGAAGACTTACAAACATGGCAACAATGAACCATAAATTTACTTCTACATACATAAGCCATCAGCTGAAAGGTTTTGGTGTTGAAGTTTCACCTGTAACACATTTGAATTTTGGGACTGTTGAGATCTCCTATGCAACTATTCCCAACTTTTCTAGCTTTCAGCTTTGTACACATGCTTCAGTGATGAATCTGTATTCACTGTGATGGAAGAAAGCAGCCAGTGTGTTCATCGCAGACCTGGAGAACAGTTCAAAGCTGGATGTGTGCAGCAATGTGTGAAGCATCCATCTTCCATTATGGTCTGTAGTGTGATGTCAGTGAATGGTCCTGGCAGATCACACATTGTTGATGGGACAATGAGACAAGAACAATATAAAGAAATTTTTGAAAAGGAACATTTCCCCCAAATAAATGAGTGGTTTCCTAATAAAGATGCCATTTGTATGCACAATGGGGCACCTTGGCACAAAGCCAAAAGTGTTTCCAAGTACTTGGAAGAAAATCAACTGAAAGTGTTGCCTGGCCAGGGAATAGCCGTGATATGAACACAATTGAAAATTTATGGGGTATTGTGAAACAGAGGATAAGGAAATTTACAATAATCGCCAAGCAATATCTCATGGAGAAACTAGAGGAAATATGGTACCATGACAATGATATTAAAATGTCAAGTGAAAAGTTAATGAAAACTATGCCAAACAGGATAAAAATGTTGATTAAGAACAAAGGCAATAATACAAAGTATTGAATGTACAAATATTATCTGTATGTGGATGTAAATGTGTAATAAATGTAAAGTTTTGGAAAAAATGTCTTTAGTGAAACATAAATGCCCATTGCATTTGACCAACTTCAGTCTGACGGTTTAATAGCATGCTGGAACCTAGCACCAACTTTTCATGCCTATAATTGGCAAATGTCCTGTGCTGCCCAGCTGCCTGTCTCTTTCAGGCAGTACAGCAGCTGGTCCTTTCTCCCTTTTTGCAGTATAGGAGCTCTCAGCAGAACTACTTGTAAATCCTTTTTGCTTTCTTGCCTCAATTTTCCTCTGGAGCAGTGATCCTATACTTCTGGGCTTCTTGAACATGGCTGAGAGGTGAGTGTGATTCACTAAATAATGCATCTGTTTTATTAAGAAACCAAGCATTCACTACTATTAGATCAAGTATATGAAAAATATTCTGTGTTACACTTTTTGGGAATGCATCTAGGTCCTGTATGAGGTTATGATGATGATGATGATGATGATGATGATGATGATGATGTTTGGTTTGTGGGGCACTCAACTGTGCGGTCATCAGCACCTGTACAAAGTCCCAATTTTTACACAGTCCATTTTTTTTCACAGTCTAATGTAGCCACTGTTACAGATGATGATGATGATGATGATGATGATGATGAAGACAACACAAACACCCAGTCCCCGGGCAGAGAAAATCCCCAAACCGGCCGGGAATCAAAACCGGGAACCCATGATCCAGAGGCAGCAACGCTAGCCACTAGACCACATGCTGCGGACTCTTTGAGGTTGTCACTGATTCCTCAGGATGTACACCTCTCATGAATCGATTATATTGTATGAGTACAATCACTGTGGGGTGAACCATCTACGAGGGGCGTTTGAAAAGTCGGTGCAAAATCAGAGAGATGGCACCACCGACGCATATCGAGGTCTTGTTTAGTTAGTAGTATCTTTGGAAAGAACACACACCAAGTTTCAGCCATATTGGTCTATTTCTTTGTGTTTGACATTTGTGTGAATCAAGGAAGTCGAGTAATTGTCAAAAAATGAATGAAAAAGAATTTCGTGTGGTGATTAAACATTACTTTATGAAAAGCAAAACGCCTCAGGAGACTAAACTTGATAAACAGTACGGTGACAATGCACCTTTGATTAGAACAGTTTATAAGTGGTTTCAAAATTTTTGGAGTGGTCGTATGGCCACAAGTGATGCTGAACATTCTGGACGGTTACAACTCCAGAAATCATTGATAAAATCCATGATATGGTGATGGATGACAGAAGAGTTAAGGTGTGTGAGACTGCCAGTGCTGTGGGCATCTCGAATGAATGGTTACATAATATTTTGCATAAACATTTGGACATGAGAAAGCTATCCGCAAGATGGGTTCCGCAGTTGCTCACGCTTGACCAAAAACGGAATGTGAAGTGTTGCAGTGACGGTTTGCAGCTGTTCAGGAATTATCCACTGGACTTTAAGCATCATTTCGTCACTGTGGATGAAACATGGATACATCACTATACTCCTGAGACCAAACAACAATCTAAACAATGGATTACCAAGGGAGAATCTGCATCAAAAAAGACGAAGACCATTCCTTTGGCCGGAAAGCTTATGGCGACTGTCTTTTGGGATTCGCAAGAGATAATCCTCATCAACTATCTGGAAAAGGGAAAACTATTACAGGTGCATATTATTCATTGTTATTGAACCGTTTCAGAACCGATCTGCAAGAAAAATGCCAGTGATTGGACCGCAAGAATGTCCTTTTCCATCACAACACTGCACCAGCACACACCTCAGCAGTTGTGGTCGCAAAATTAATGGAACTAGGATTCCAACTCGTTTCACAACCCCCCCCCCCCCCCCCCCCCCCCCCCCCCCCCCCCCCCCCCCCCCCCCGTTTGTTCCCCAATTTGAAGAAGTGGCTGGCGGGACAAAGATTTTATTCAAATAAAAAGGTGATTGCAGCAACTAATAGCTACTTTGCAGCCTTTGACAAAACTCCATCCGAACAGATTTTGGATAACCCAACATAACTGACCAACTGCAATGTCTTCCTCAGTTATAGTGTGTATATGGAGGGGGGTGAAGTCGGCCAGTGTCAGTTTTCGTCACTGGAAGTTATTGAGTTTGCCACCCCAAAATTTCTGTGCATTGTCACAGATCTGTTGTCATTCCACTTTACAGCAGAATAACATATATTTTTTGTGGCACTGTCTTTCATCTTTTGAAACCCTTCCAGATCTCTTCATCTTATTAACATAGTCAAATAAACATCCCTTTAGACAATTGGATCTGACAGTACTTGGGATCCAGTTGTAACTCTAAGCTATTCTACAATGTTTGCACTCTTAGTATTACAATAGCGAGTTTTAGTACACCATTTCTTTTGACATATGTATCAGGAAGATATTTATTTTGGCGGCTACTACTACTACTACTACTACTACTACTACTACTACCACCACCACCACTACCACTACCAATAAATAGTTCAAAGTTGTGTACTAAGAAAGTCACATCAGATAGTACAGACATTTTTTGTAAGCCAACCTCTTTGGTTTATTTATTTTTAGTTTTTATTTTTTTATTGTATTCTTTCATTCAATGAAGCCATTTTATTAGTATAGTCTGTTCATAACGGATTTGTTTCAAACAGGTAGGCTGTTGGATTCCTAGATAACGATGTCCAATATTTCGTTCCAAAAAGCACATGAAAATAGCTTTTTGGACAGCTTATGTCTGAGTGTGTATCTAGTATACCAGTCCATCTTGGTGTGGATCACTTTCCAATATTACTTCCAATTGATGAGATTTTAGGCTTTTTATTTAGCTTTGGAACATTCCTTTGCTCTGTGGTAACAATTATATTGCAATGAAATACCTAGTTTTCATCATCGTCATTTTCTTCTTCTTCTACTTCTTGTTCTTCTCCATTATCAGCATCAGTCTCAGAAACATCTATACTGGAAGTATCAGGTCCAGAAATCTCTTCCTCTTAGTCATTGCAAAAATGTCTTCACTGTCAGTGTCATCTAATTATGAATAATTATTTTCTCCCAGAACATCCCTAATTGGTGCATAACATCTGCCACCATAAAAACATGAAGCTGATAGATACATCAACAATATAAAGGTAATTATACTGAATCTATCCACATTGGAAAAGGTTAGGTTAATGGCAGCATCATCACACTGTTGCCATTGGCATGTGGCAACAAACTGAAAGTACTGATCAGTTTTTTCATCATTTGGTTCCAGAAACATAAAAACATAATCATGTTGAACAATCAGGTTGCTGTCAGTTATTCACCTCTTTCTTGCACAATATGTAGACTCAGTAACTCGTAGTCTCCTTCAGGAGACTAATTCCAGAGTATGGAATGAGTCCAATATTTATGCCTATGTTGTGCTAGGCACTCCATCTGCAGTCTGCACTGCATCAGGTGCTCTGTCCATAGTATGCACTGACCAATAGCAGTGATTTTCTGAATGCTGTGCGCATACTTTGTAGTTACTATCCATTGCCAGTCTTGCTGTATGAAGTTCCGAAAGATGTCCAATTTGTGCTAGACATTTTATCTTACAGTTGTCATCATTTAAGCCCTCCTGTGATCTAGGACATTCTGTAACCATGATGTGCCATGTCAGGCATTCTGTCTGAGGTCCGTACCCACCAGGAGTGGTTGCAGTGTTATTTTCAGGCTGCTGATGTTCAAATTACCGCTCAAGTCTTGATAGAATGTCCTCAGGTATTGGGTCTGATGTACTATTTCCTTGCATCTTTGTTACATGTACTGGGCTGTTTTCTCTAACTCCATCTTCAAAGTTGTGTCCCCTTGTGTCTTGATGTTGCTTCCATTGCATCTTCAGAACGAGTGCCAGGTTTCAGGTAGAGCTCAGCTGGAAACTGGTGTCATGGTTAATGAGGTTGTCAGTGACCTTAATCTCAATAGATTCTTTGGTGACACTGTCCCAGTATCTCATTGTTTGTTTTGGAATGTTGGTGTCATTCTAATTCCTATAATAACACAACGGAGACATCATAAAGATGCGAGGGGACAGATTAGATTAGATTAGATTAGTACTTGTTCCATA
The DNA here is from genome assembly GCF_021461385.2 of Schistocerca piceifrons. Lineage (NCBI taxonomy): Eukaryota > Metazoa > Arthropoda > Insecta > Orthoptera > Acrididae > Schistocerca > Schistocerca piceifrons. Next base: position 544,782,108 of record NC_060138.1, on the reverse strand, counting down.
GATCATGAATACGACACTTCGTAATGATGCGGAACGTGTCAGGAGGTGTAGTTAGAGAAAACAGCCCATTACATGTAACAAAGGATGCACATGAAATGATACCTCAGACAATACAGGGTTGCCACAAGTTTCCTCAAGTGAAATTCCCTGATATTTCCCTGATTTCCAAACAAGTTTTAGCATTTTTCCTGACAAATTTTGAGATCTCAGAAATATGTAAGTACTCTGTATTTCTTCTCCATGTAAGTAAAAATCTTAAGTACTTAACATCAACTTCTTTTGTAATGAACTGTTTTTAGACGGAGAAATCAAGCCAAATGATAAGTGTTTCATTAAGACAACTGTCGTTATTTTACTTCAGTAAAATGAAACACATTTGGTGGCAAAAATTCACATTTCCTTGAAGTCGCAAGACAGATTTAAAATACCTTCACTGTTTTCAGAAATCACCTTAAAGAAGTAGGCCTCTTGAAAGCTTATAACACAGAGAAGAGTTGTGTAAACCAACACAATAGGCAATAAAATGTTGCTTCTACAGTGTTCGTTATTGTCAATTATTACCCACTGTTTTATGTCTATTATTTTACAGGTATTGTGTGTTTTTTCTTTCAAGAAATATATATGAGTACATAGCATACAAACGGCCAGCGACTGCCACAATTTCCTTCTTATTATCATCTATACTTCCTAATATACAAACTACTTTCGAAGTGGCAAGCTGTACTACAGTACATGAAATGTCTATAAAATGCTGCGTCATACCATGTATTTGTAGTAAGACAGTCACAGTTCCTGAAATCTATCCCCTGTGGCATCTGGCCTGCTAGGAATACTGCAGTCTGGGTCCATGGATAGACCATGAAAATCTGCCACATTATCCCACACACAGACAGACCCGGCCTGTGGACAAATCGGTGAGACTAGATTCTATTGGCAGGACCTGCACATTTGTGGGAAACGATAGGCTTCAGATCATTAGACCCTATCCATTAGATATACCCGAAGAAATGGCCTGTGGATTCGGCCTGCTGCAAAAACCCACTTGTTTAGCCAGGTGTCACAGACACCATGTCAATGAGTTGAAACCATGGTGATCAATCCATGCAACAGATAACTTGTGCAAATACTCTGAGAATCGATACTTAAGAGGATAGGTAGCAACTCACCGTAAAGATGATTGATGAGCTGCAGACAGGCACATAGAAAAGATAATCACACTCTCAGAACTACATTTTCGGCCCTAGCCTTTGTCGGAAAATGAGAGCACACACACATTCACACAATCACTCGGACAACTCGTGGACACATGAATGCTCTCTCTGGCCACTGTGTTAACAACCTGTGAGAATCAGATCCAAACAAACCACACCTCACACCTCCCTGCCTCTCATCAGCAGCTGCTAGCTAGCGGCATATAGTGGTGGCAGCACTGACTGCAAGCTGAGGGGAGTGGAAAGAAGGGGTGAAGCAGTAGGAATGGGGTAGTAGGGAAGCAGTGCACATACTCAGCTGTACCCAGCTGGTCACGATGCATGACATCTCAGTAAACAAACCATTTAATCTACTGAGACAAAAACGAGATTTTTCCAGTGTGGGTTTTTTTTCCAAATTTCCCTGATTTCCCTGACATGTCTGAAATTCCCTGATTTCCAGAACTTGTGGCAACCCTGCAATAAACTCAATACCTGAAAACATTCTACCAAGTCTCAAACGACAATTTGAACACTAGTGACCTGAAAATAATACTGCACCTGCTCCTGATGGGCATGGACCTCGGACAGAATGCCTGATATGGCAAGCCATAGCAACAGAATGTCCTAGATCACAGGAGGGCTTAAATGATAGTCGGAAGATAAAATGTCTAGCACAACTTGGATATCATTCATAACTTCACACAGCAATATTGACAACAGATAATAACCATAAAGTATCTGCATAACGTTTGGAACAGCTGCAGCTAGAAGAAGAAGAAAAAAAAATATAGTCTCTGCTGTTGGTCAGCGCATAGCACATGAACTGGTGTGGACAGCAGATGGAGCACTAAGCACAACATAGGCATATAAACACTGGACTCGTTCCACACTGAAATCAGTATCTGACAGCATCTGAATAAGACTGCAAGTCACACAGTTGAAATATTGTGCAAGAAAGATGTGAATAACCATCAGAAACCTGATTGTTCAACATGACCACGCCTTGTGAGGAAAGCCTGAAGAGTTGCATTAAATGACACCACATGGAAGAAATGTATTTGAATATTAGAAAACTGGATAAACTTCGACAAAAGAAGGGGAGAACGTTCAGTTCTCTCTGTTTCCTGCTGTGATGCCAAAAACTGGATGTGGTCCCAGTATTTGCTAGAATTAAAACACATCAGTTCCAGAGCGGCCAACAGAATTAAACATTGAGCGAGGTTAGCATTGGTCAGGGAGAGAGTGCATGACATGCACCACTGACTTGATGTAACATTCAGAGAGTTGCTGCCTCTAAACTTTATAGCAAGCTCTCCACCCAGACAAGGCTGGGACCGAGTTGATGGCACCTCCTGGTTCCTAGCAGAGTGCATGAGAAAGAAATCAGGATCCTGTCAACTAGCCAAGTTTGAACGTCTTAACAACAAGGTCCAGCAGAATGAGGTTGCTCATATGGCCGTCAACATGAGAAAGAAGGAATTCAATGCAACCACCCTGAAAGTACTGAGCAAGGGTCTTAATTTTGCAATTATCCCCAAAAATATTCCTGTTGCAGACTTTGTCAGTGCAGTGGAGCAGATGCTCTGAAACTTCCTGCTAGTGAGACTAAAGTAGTCCAACTAGAGACATGTAGTGTGCTCACTAAAACCACGCTACCCAAACCAAACATCTCTGGTGATGAGAGGTTGGCATTTAAACAACTCCATGAAGCTGACAGCATTGAGAGGGTACCAGCACAAAAGGGGAATGCTGCTGTCGTCCTACAAAAGGCAGATTATGACAGTAAGGTGCGACAACTCGCGGATGAGTTGGTATACAGACCAGTAGAAATGGGCTCCACAGAGATGATGAGCAGGAAGACAGGGTTATTCTAAAGGAAACCGGCCTTCCAGAGATCATTAAGCAGCTAAGGGCAAAAGCACAGTACAACCCAGACTTTATGGTGTGCCTAAGGTGCACAAGGAAGGAGTGCCTCTACATCCAGTTGTCGGCAATGCTGACACACCTTACTGCTCAACACCTTAAGTAGGTGCTCATGCCATATGTGGGGAAGTGTGCCCATTACATTCACAACTCAAAGGATTTCCTACTCAAAGGATTTCCTACAACGCCTCAGGCAGCTATAGGTGATGGACTCTGACATCATGGTCAGCTTCAATGTCATCTCCCTGTTCACCCGCATATCACTAAAAGATTCACTTGATCTGATTGGATAAAAGTTCAACAGTGCTCTCTTAGACTTATTCAGGCACATATTGACCTCAATGTAATTCCTATATGGGGGCCTATTCTACGAGCAAACGGAAGTGGTGGTAATGGACAGCCCTCTCTTACCAGTGGTGAGCAATTTCTTTATGGAGATATTTGGAGAAGAGGCACTTACATCGGCCCCAAATCAACTGAAATACATTTTTAGGTATGTGAGTGACGTCTTTGTTATATGGCCCCATGACAGAGAAAAGCTTGATGTTTTCTTGGACCCGTAAACTCATGCCACCCTAACATTAAATTCACCATGGAACTGGAGAAGGATGGTCCACTCCTATTCTCAGATGTAAGAGTTAAGAGGAAGGCAGATGACACTTCAGTGTCAGTGTGTACCACAAACCCACTCACACTTACTTGTACCTGCAAGCCAGCATTTGTCACCATCCAGCACAGAAAATTGGTGTATTTGGAACTCTGGTTCACTGGGCACAAATTCTGTCATATCCTGATAATTTGTCAATGGATATAGAACACCTACAATCTGGGTTCTACAAAAATGGATACTCTTCTCAAGATGTTCAAAAGGCACCGCACACTGTTTCCCACCGGAGGTTCCTGAAGACGAACAAGAAGAAATGGAGGAGGTTGCATATTTACCATATGTCAGGCCGATATCTGCCAAAATCAGCAGAATTCTCCTCAAAAATAACATTAAGAGCATGTTACAGCCACCCATGAAGATTAAAACTCTGTTAGGGAGTGTGGAGAATGACCTGGGTCTGGAGAAACCGGACATTTATCACATACCATTTGAATGTGGTATGGCTTACATTAGGAGATGACTAGGACATTAGACATCAGGTGGGAAGAACACCAAAGGCATTCCAGACTGAGACAGTCATCCAAGTCAGTGATTGTTGAGCATTGTTTAGTACTCAGTCATTCTATGAACTGCACACATCAAAATAATCAAAATAAGTTTTGCATCACCCCGCTTCCCAGAGCTCCTGAAGATAAACATTGACTGTGGATATTGTATCACAGACACAGTCCCTTTGGCTGTTCAGAGATGTCACTAAACCCACCCAAAGATGTAAACAACCATGCATGAGCAGCACCTGTTTGACAGAGGGGGTCTGACAGCCGATCAGTTCCAGTCATTCCACCAGGAAGGCGGTACACGGCTCGTGTTGTCTGCAGTTCAACCATGCCTAGACAGTCAATACCACAGTTCGATCGCATCCGCATTTTTACTTAGTGCCAGGAAGGGCTCTTAACAAGAGAAGTGTTCAGGTGTCTCAGAATGAACCAAAGCGATGTTGTTCGGATGTGGAGGAGATACAGAGAGACAGGAACTGTCAATGACATGCCTTGCTCGGGCCACTGAAGGCCTACTATTGCAGTGGATGACCGCTACCTATGGATTATGGCTCTGACAAACCCTGACAGCAACGCCACAATGCTTTTCATGCAGCCACTGGACGTCGTGTTATGACTCAAACTGTTCACAGTACCCTGCATGATGCGCAGCTTCACTCCCAACATCCATGGCGAGGTCCATCTTTGCAACCACAACACCTTGCAGCTTGGTACAGATGGGCCTGCCGATTGAACCACTCAGGACTGGCATCACATTCTCTTCACCGATGAGTATCACATATGCCTTCGACCAGACATCATCGGAGACGTGTTTGGAGGCAACCTAGTCAGGCTGAATGCCTTAGACACATTGTCCTGCAAGTGCAGCAAAAAGGATGTTCCCTGCTGTTTTGAGGTGGCATTACATGGGGCCGACGTACTCCGCTGGTGGCCATGGAAGGCGCCATAACGGCTGTACGATACGTGAAAGCCGTCCTCCAACTGATAGTGCAACCATATTGGCAGCATGCTGGCAAGGCATTCGTCTTGATGGACGAGAATTTTTGCCCCCATCATGCACATCCTGTGAATGACTTCCTTTGGGATAATGACATCACTTGACTAGAGCGGCCAACATCTTCTCCAGGCATGAACCCTATCATATATGCCTGGAATAGATTAAAAAGGGCTGTTTATGGAGGAAGTGACCCATCAACCACTCTGAGGGATCTATGCCATTGTGGAGTGGGACAATCTGGACCAATAGTACTTTGATGAACTTGTGGATTGTGTGCCACGATGAATACAGGCATGCATCAATGCAAGATGATGAGCTGCTGGGTGTTAGAGGTTCTGGTGCGTACAGCAATCTGGACTACGGCCTCTAAAGGTCCCACATGGTGGTACAACATGCAATGTGTGGTTTTCATGAGCAATAAAATGGGCAGAAATTATGTTTATGTTGATCTCTATTCCAGTTTTCTGTACGGGTTCCAGAACACTTGGAACCAAGGTGATGAAAAACATTTTTTGATGTGTGTATAATGATGCCAAGATCCTAACTCAAACATTGAAGTACGGGACAGCATCATCAAAGAATCTGTTGAGTTTAAGGTCACAGAGAATCTCTAGCCATGACAACAGTTCCAGCTAAGTTCTGTCTGGAACTGGGCACTCAGTCTTCTGAATCTGGAGTTAGAGAAAACAGCCCAGTATATGTAACAAAGGATGCACATGAAATGGTACCTCAGACAACAGACCCTATACCTGAGGATTTTCTACCAAGTCTTTGGAGGCAATATGAACACCAGCAGCCTGAAAATAACACTGTGGCCACTCCTGGTGGGCAAGAAATGCCTGAGAGGGCACGCTGCAATAACAGAATGTCCTAAATCACAGGAGGGCTTAAATGACGACAGTCGGAAGAAAAAATGTCTAGCATGACTTGGATGTCATTCAGAACTTCATACGCTAAGACTGGCAATGGATAATAACCACAAAGTATGCGCACAGCATTCGGAACAGGTGCAACTTGAAGAAAACTCTACAGTTGCTGCTACTGGTCGGCACATAGCACAGACAGATCACCTGATGTGGCACGGACTGCAGACAGATCGCCTAGAACAACATAGGCATAAATACCGGACTCATTCCACACTGCGAGTTATGCAGTTGAAATATCATGAAAGAAAACCACGAGTAACTGGCAGAAACGTGATTGTTCGACCTGACAATGCCTCACCAGGAAAACCTGAAAAAATACAAAACATTATCAGTTCTGCTATTAAGCGTCGTTTTAAATATTTTATGTATCTGTTTTCTTTAGATCTGATCTAAGTGTCATGAATAATTCACTCTTTCATCTGCTTCTGTGTGCTTCTATGTACAACAGACATTCAACAAAGATTATCAGTTTTAGACTTTTCCGTCAACGTAATAATGCTAAACAGAATCTAGCTCCATGCAGTCAGACTGCATGCATTGCCACAGGGCAATACCTTGGATATACGAGTGATTTTCTAAAAATTATTCATAAATTTACAGGTTGTTGCTGAATGGCAACATTGTGCAATAGAGGCTTAAAGTAGGATGTTTGTACAGTGTTTGGGTATCAAGAGTGTCATGTTTCATACTCATTTCCTCTTCACATTAAAATTACAGGGCTGAAAATTCTGCTCATGTGCTCCATGCAGATAATCTGTGTTGAATGTGACGATTTCACAATATTGTAGCAACCTGGAAGGCTTTAAATGCTAGTAAAATTATCACACAGTTGTATTAACATCAGTGTAACTAAGTCACTAGGACTCCCTCGGGTGATGCAGATGCACAGGAATCAATTTGAAAATTTTTAATGAATAACAAATAAATTCAGAATACTTCCCATGTGTGTGTGTGTGTGTGTGTGTGTGTGTGTGTGTGTGAGAGAGAGAGAGAGAGAGAGAGAGAGAGAGAGAGAGAGAGAGAGAGAGAGATTTAGTAAACATCATTTACTGTTACAGTTTTGAGAATTCACAGATACCTTTCTAGCAGTTGCTATTTGAATCCCATCTTTTTGATTTTTAAGTTAAATGTAACTACATCCATAATCTTGTTTTTGTTGATATTTAGTGGAGTATAATATGAGTAAATCCTTGATTTTTTTTTTTTTTTTTAAGAATCAAAACTAACATATAAAACTGTTTGCAATGCCTAATTACTGTGCAAATGAATTAACATGTGAACTGTTTTTTTAAGCAAGTTAGTGAACAGAAGTTCGAAATTATGCTTAAAATCCCAAAGTTCTCTTGATATAAAACACTGAATTCATATAATCTGGTTAATTTGTGTTCCATTTTAAGCAAAAGTTAGTTTTTCTTGCATATAATTTTTTATGACATCATATATCCGGAACTATCGGTCGCACGATGTTACAATTTTGCAGGTACATTGTGATATATGTAGATACTGTCTGCTAAGTTTTTTGCAAATAAAGCTGGTAGTAAAAAATAATAAAAAATATGTGATGATTGACACAGAAGTTCTGCATTAGCAATGAAAATGTGGTTATTGATAAACTTCTTTCCTTTCTTTTTCCGGTGGATGTTAGTGAGAAAAAATTTCACAAATTACTTGTGAAGTTCACTGGAAGACACTAAATGCTCTCATTCTCAAATACTGGATGAATAAAATCTGGATATTTGTGCATCATTTGTTATGCTGCCTCAAGACACACACACACTTCTCCTAACTTAATACTTACCTTGTTGTGTTAAACTTTCAACGAACAATTATATTTCTAAATGAGTAAATTATGACAGCATTTTAAATTATTAATTTGAATGATAATAACATGAAACATTGAAAACCAAATGTTTGTTGCTCCTGGAAACCATTAGGTAGGCAACCTACAACTGGTACCGGGATCCAAGATAGTGTTTTTGTTACATAGATAATATGAGGATGATGCAGAAATTTTTCTAAATTAATGTCATTCAATCTCATCTTCTGTATAGTCGTGTAGCAGGTGTGCAGGAATTAATAAAAAAAAAGCATAGCATCAGTTATACCTGTGATGCTACTGTTGAATCTGAAACTGCGTTATTCGTCATTGTCGTCTTTGTCCAACCTACTGTGATGTAACAAATTTGTACCATTTCACCCAGAGATGAAGTTAATTTGTTTGGGGTGTTCCGTATAATTCTCATACAATAAAAATAGCAGAGAAAGCAATGTAGTAGTAAAACAGTGCTCTCTTTTTTCATAGCAAATTGGCATATTGTTCAAATTATGATTCAGAGTGATCCTATGTTTCATCAGTGGAACTTACTTCATGGAAAAATAGGCATTCAATTCTAAAAAGCGTTGTTTGCTTCTGAGCATTCGATAAAATCTCATCTTACTGGCTGTTCTAAATACTGATGTTTGTTCCAGGAGTGAGCTGGATGATTTGGGTGATCCAGAACATTATCAGGAAAGGTTCACTGCCGTAGTGAACATTTTTGTCATGGATGAGGAACGAACTCCTAGTCAGCAACCACCTTGGGTTGGCCACTCCTCAAAGAACTTTACACCAGATATTCTATTCTCTACAAAAATTGAAAAAGAAGAAAACTTTGAAACATTTGGTAAGTAAAAAGATAGGTAACTACAATAAGCACAAAAAAGTGACCCATCTTCTTATAGGTGTAGGAATCTATTACGTTGATTGTCTGGTTGATGTATAAGACATAATAAATAACATAATTCACCTTTTTTTATCTCACATCCAGTTTCTGACTGTGTTTTACTCTCTATAGTGTTACTCCCCCCACCAAGAGGGAAGTTGAAAGTATAGCTGATTGTGGTGCTCTGCACATATGATTCAATTCTTCATGTAAATAATAGCATTTCCTCGTGTAAATAAAAGTAGTTCAAATGTCAACATGCAGACAACATTTTCTCTTTCACCCTACAATGATACAGCCTCTCCTGTTGGTGCTTTTTTGAGTGAAGTGATATTTCATGTTTTTCCAGTTAATCAGCCACCTCAGGGCTCACCTGCCACTGCCTCAAGAGTAAAACCACCACAGAGGCCTGCACCTCCACCACAAGTGAGAGAGTATAGAGATGCCAGCCCAGAACTGCAAAGAAAGGTCTGAACACTGTTGCTATAACCATTGATTTATTTTTCACAAATATTTTAAAAAATAATTTTTTTCTGTATTATGGTGCCTTACTTTTTCAGCCACAATTTATCCAGTCAGAGTCACATGAAAAAAGCATAGACTTGTCAGGGCTGTCAAATTTCATTAATGCCAATTATAAGAGAAATCACAAAACTAATGTTAGGAAGATGTCCCATCAATGAATGTTACACAACACCAGCAGGAAATAGGTCAACAAACATAGCATGTCAAAACGCACCCATGGCGTCAGGAAAAATGTCATTGCGCTGTGGTAACATGTCTCTCGGTGACAGAAGGCGTGGAGGACAACGAGCAGGGAAGCTTGTTAGTTTGTGCAGTCTTAGCTTTGACAGGCTTTTACAGATGATCCATTATCACACATTGTTCTTGTGCTATCGTGATACTGGAGAATTCCAGATGGAATACAAATATTGGAAGAGTAATGGAAATGGAACGTGGTATCTTGGCTTATAAACATCTGTCATTCTGCAGAGCGCACACTTAGTCTTCCTGGCTGTGTAGTCTGACTTGGCCTTAGTTGGGCCGCCAGGCTGGGTGAATGTAGCTATGTTAGTCTGGTAGTTACGAGTAAGAGCCAAATTCATACTCTGACATTGCATGTTCATATCTACCAGATGGTTGTAATTAAAGTGCACTACTCACAAACGTCCAGTGTTTACTGTAATTATCGTATGGCAGTTAAATTTGACAGATATGCTAATGAGTTAATATGGAACCAAGTTACTTTGGAGAAATTATTTTTGCCACCAGGTGCAATTTATAAATCTGGCGCTGTACAGCAGATTGTCATCTTCAATGCTCATATTGGACAAATTGTGCAAGTAGTGGTCAATAATATAATCAGCATTATGCCTTTCTGACTTGTTTGACCTTTTCTGCCCACAACCTGTTCCTAATCCATTACATATGGAAACATTTTTGTACGTCATTCTTGCATTCACAGTACCGGATTTGCATCTGATGGCCAAAATTGCAACTAATTTTTTTCCCGCATGAACAAGTTTCCGAGTAATGCTTTAGAATATATATCAAGTCTTGCACAATACAATAATTACAGCCCACCACCGCACCTCCATGAGTAGCTGCATTCAAAGTATAACCACCTGGTATCAATGAATATCTCCGCTTTGTGGTAAGTAGTTCTTTTGTTTATTCCATTGTTTTTATTCTTGTTATTTTTGCTTACTCATTTTTAATAAGGCCTGCCCCCCACCCCCTCCCCTGTCTCAGTTTGTTGTTGTCTTCAGCTCAAAGAATGGTTTGATGCATCTCTCTGTGCAGGTCTATTCTATGCAGATATCTGTTTAATTATTGCACTTCACACCCATATGAATCTGCTTACTGTAGTCAAGCATTGATCTCCCTATACAATTCCACACACACACACACACACACACACACACACACAGAGAGAGAGAGAGAGAGAGAGAGAGAGAGAGCATTGATCTCCCTCCTTCCTTCCCTCCCCCTCCATTTATATTTATACTTTGCAAACCATATTGCATCGCAGAGGGTACATTCCATTGTACCGGTTACGACAGTTTCTTCGCATTTCATTCACGGATGTAGTGCAAGGAGGAGGAATGAATGTCTCTGTGCCTGCAGTAATTATCCTTATCTTATCATGATACCTATGTGAAAGATACATAGGGGGTTGTAGTATATTCCTAGAGTCATCATTTAAAGCTGGTTCTGGAAACTTTGTTAATAGACTTTCTTGAGATAGTTTACCTTCAAGAGTCTGCCAGTTCAGCTCCTTCAGTATCTCTGTGACATCTTCCCATGGAGCAAATTAATCTGTGACGTTGCTTCCCTTCCTTGTATACATTCAATACCCCCTGTTAGCCCTATTTGGTACACAGGTACCACACACCTGACCAGTATTCTAGAACTGGTCGCATGAGTGATATCTAAGCAGTCTCCTTTGTAGACTGATTGCACTGTCCCAATATTTGCCAATGAACTAAAGTCTGTCACTTGCTTTACCCACAACTGACCCTATATGATCATTAAATTTCATATCCCTACAAAGTGTTACACCCAGGTATTTGTACAAATTGGCTGATGTGAACGGTGATTTGTTGATATTATAGTCATAGGATACTATGTCTTTTGTGAAGTGCACAATTTTACATTTAAGAAAATTTAAAGCAAATTGCTAATCTGTGCACCGGTTTGAAATCGTATCAAGATCTAACTGAATATTTATGGAACTTCTTTCAGACAATACTTCATCATAGATAAATGCATCATCTGCAAAATATCGTAGGTTACTATTAAAAAAAAATATTGTCAGTAATATCATTAATATACAACATGAAAAGCAAGTGTCCCAACACACTTCCCTGGAGCACACCCAAAGTTGCTTCTATATCTGATGATGACTCTCCATCCAAGATAACATGCTGTGTCCTCCGTAGCAAAAAGTCCTCAATCCAGTTACAAATTTCGCTTGATACCCCATATGCTCAAACTTTTGACACCAAGCAGTGTGGTAGAGACTCAAATGCTTTTCAAAAATCGAGAAATACTGCATTTACTTGACTGCCTTGATCCAAAGCTTTCAGTATGCCATGTGAGAAAAGTGCAAGTTGGGTTTCACATAATCAATGTTTTCAGAATCCATGTGGGTTGGCATTGAGGTGGTCATCCTGTTCAAGATACCTCATTATGTTTCAGCTCAGAATATATTCTTATATTCTACAACACATTGATGTCAAGGCTATCAGACATTAGGTTTGTGGATCACTTGTACTACCCTTTTTGTAGATGGGTGTGACCAGTGCTCTTTTTTTCCCCCAAGAGATCTATGATAGATCATAGTTAGAAGAGAGGCTAACTTGGACATAAATTTAGGGTAAAATCTGATAGGGGCTATTGGGCCCTGGAGCTTTGGTCAGTTTTATTGATTTTTGCTGTTTATCAACACCATTGACACTAATACTCATTTCACTGATCTTTTCAGTGGCACAAGGATTAAATTTTGGCAATTCTCCAGGGTTTTCCTGTGTAAAGGAACAGTTGAAAAGGGAGTTAAGCATTTCACCTTCAGAAGTTTCTTTACAGTGACTGTATACCATGGAGGGTTCCTTCCCACCCTTCATTAATCTGAGCTTTTGCTCCATCTCTAGTGACCCCGATGTTGAAGGGTTGTTAAACACTAATTTTCCTTCCTTCCTTCCTTCCTTCCTTCCTTCCTTCCTTCCCTCTTCCACCACTCTCCCCATAGAATGTATGCTATCAACTGATCCCTTCTTTTACACAAATTTACAAATTATTATTCTTTTTGGTTCAGTCACCTCTTCATTAGTTATCTGAGCTTCCCATCCTATTTTCAGCCTGCTCCTGTAGCACCACACTTCAATACCTTCTCTTCTCTTCTCTTCTCGTCTGAACTGTTTGGCATCCATGTATTCCTTCGTTATAAGGCTACACTACATGCAAATACTTTCAGAAAAGACTTACTAATGAACCACAAGCCCTCACATGGTGCATGGACCTTGTACCACTGTTAGTAGGGACAGGAAAATATCATTTTATTTTTTGCCAAAGTTGGAGTTTTTGTCAGTTTTGGTGCTATTTTTGATGTTACTTCATAGTTGGCTGTGTGGGAAATGAATCATCATTTTAAAATTATATGAGTACAAGAACTTCAGCATGAAGGAAAAATTAAGGCAAAATGCATTTTCAGCATTCAATAACTATGAGTTACAAATATTACTAAACTGGTATCCTCAGGCTTATTACATTTTCTATATGGGAAAATGATAAATTTCACAATATTTCATAAAAATCTCCAGTTTCACATTATTTTGCAAAAAATTGCCAATTTCAAATTATTTTTTGTGTTATCATTTTTGCAAAATTTTTTCTGTCCCTAACTATTAATCATTCCCCCTTCCTGGTCAGCTAGCAAATAGAACAAGGGAAAAATGGCTGGCTGTGCACCTGCATACAAGCCCTTATTTCCTTAATCTTCTCTTCACTGTCCTTAAGTGAACTGTACATTGGCAGAAGTAGAATCATTCTACAGTCAGATGCAAATACTGGTTCTCTAAATTTTCTCTGTAGAATTTTGTGAAAAGAAGATCATCTGCCCCCAGGGACTCCCTTTTGAAATTGTGGAGCATCTCTGTAATAATCATGTGTATGTCAAATATACCAGTAAGAAATCCAGCAGCTTGCCTCTGAATTGGTTCAGTGTTTCCCTTTGATCCAATCCCAAACACATGAGCAGTGTTGGTCTCACTAGTGTTCCATTTGCAACATCGTGCACATTTTATGGATTCCTAAATTCTCCTTCTGTTTCATATTGTTTTGCACTTTATGCTTAGATATTTAATCTTTGTGACTTGTCAAGCAGCACACCACCAGTAATGTATTTGAACATTACAGGTACAGGATTGCTTTTCCTACTCATTTGCATTAACTTACATTTTTCTACATTTAGATCGAGAAACCATTTATCACACCACATAGAAATTCTCCTACAGTCATGCAGCAATTACACTTTCCAATACACTAAAACTTCATTATCAAAGTTTTGCAGATTGCTTGTCACCTTATCTATCAGATTGTTTATGTATGTAGAGAAAAAGAAGGGTCCTATATATGTAGAGAACAAGAACAGTCCTATCACACTTCTTTGAGGCACTTCTGATGATAGCTGTGTCTCTGATGAAGACTCACCATTCAGGGCAATGTACTGAGTTCTACTACTTAAGAAGTCTTAGAGTGACTCTCATATATGGGAACCTATTCCATGTTCTTGAACCTTCATTAACAATCTATAGCGGGCCACTGTGTGAAATGCTTTCCAGAAATCTAAGAATATGGAATCTGCCTGTTGCCCTTCATTCACGGATTGCAGGATATCATGTGAGAATAGGACAAGCTGAGTTTTGCACTAGCGTTGCTTTCTAAATCCATGCCGGCATGTGAACAGAATATTTTCTGCCCCAAGGATATTTATTATATGCAGACTTAGAATATAGCCAGGCATTTTAAAGCAAACATTGTTAAGGATATTGGTGTGTAATTTTGTGAGTGCATTGTTTTACCCTATACGGGAGTCACCTGTGCTGTTTTGCAGTGGCTTGCTGGATGAGTGATTCACAATAAATGCGTGCTAAGTAAGGGCGAATGCCAAAGATTACTCCTTGTGAAACCTAACTGGGATTCCATCCCGACCTGGTAACTTATTTGTTTCCAGCTCTTACAGTTGCTTCACAACACAAAGGATGTCTATTTCTATATCCTCCACATGAGAGTCTATGAGACAGAAAAATGAGATATGTCTTAGCCGTTTTACATAGGACCACAATTTTTATGGATTCTCGGCAAGATCTTTCACTAACATATGACGGTGGAAAATTTGTATGCAGTCAGGTTGTCAGTAAAAACATCCAATGATTAACTCAAGTTCACAACGTTTTTGTCAGTTGCAGTGAACGTGGCATCTAATCTGTCATTTTGATGTATCTTCCATGCCTTGTTAAATATTTGAAAGCTTTCAACTTGAGGTTTCATAGAGCTCTCAGTTTAGAGTACAATTAAGTGTGACAGCTTTCTTGGAGGGCAATAAAGTCAGGAAATTTGTTACAAGTGCTTTGGCAATTTTATGTTAAAATTTTGACATTCAAAGTGTTTTTACTTTGTACATGATCAGATTTTTCTCTTTGTGTAATGGGTGGCAATAACTCATCAGAGAACATCAAACTATCACCTAGCCTAAAAAAAAAATCTTCACAAGTACTCTGCTACCAGAGTAGCTGCTTTCTGTGTGTAGTGCACCTCTGACCTATCAAGGGGAGTTCTAAAATTCTCCACCATAATACACGTACAGATATCTGCAGTCAAGATTGTCACAGAAAATACATACCCCCTCCACTCAGCAACAAACCAAGAGAACCTGATCAACTCCGGGTGCAATACTGGAAATTATGAGCTCTTCATGCACCCTGTGAGTGAGGCCAACAGTCATCACCATTTTCACCAGACACCCTTATGAACTGAGGATGGCCACAGAACAGAAGTGACTGGCATCATTAGTGCTGACATAAACCACAACTTGAACTTGACAACACCCTGTACCCTCAACAGTGGCAGGCAGGACCTCCTCTATATCTATGATGAGGCTCCCACAGCAGACATACTGAGCACACATTGAATTGCTTTGTCATCCTGGATACTATTCTCCCAAGGGTACCCATAACATTCGTAACATTGGAGCTCCCGATAACTTGCAAGCCCCCCCTTCCCCCTCTTCACCCTTCTCTATGTGTCCGCTCAGATCCTGCTGAAGAAGCTGTCACCTGTCCACTCCGAGGGTGAATGGGCAAAGCCAGAGGGCCAGTCCCCACATTGACACTCTGCCTCAGGCAACACGAAACTTGTACAACCTGCCACTCACTCTGTTGTGCGCACAGTTAACCCATATTGGTAAAGCTGGAAGGTGCCTTGACAGGAGAATTGAGTGCTATTTAAGGTGTCCCATATGATGTGCTAATTTCTGTGCCACTGCTACACACCGAGGCAACAGCCTGCAGTGTCTGACTGCAGCCAATGGCATCTTAACAGTTCATGACCAGTGACCAGCTGTTCCTTAGTCTGACACAGCACACCCTCTCTGTTCATCCTACTGCTAAAATTTGAATGAAAGCACTAGTTACAAAAAAAAAGATAAAAATGAATCTTTCTGTCTTTCAGACAATGATTTGTCATATTAAATTTGTTAAAAACGCACACTATCCACTCGAGAACAGTAAAACTACCATTGACACTTATTCATTGGATGCTGGCAGACACAAAGAAAGATGTACTCTCCTGGTGGTTCACGAATGGAGGCTGGCACCTGGCAAGGAAATGCACGTGCGGGCAATTACATTACTATATCCAAAACTACAAGACTGAGGTGTTGTAGGTGATGTCAAGGTATACTACATAAACTGCAAGTTGCAAAGAATGAATACAAGAAGTAAAAAGAGCCCAGTTGTCTTTCACACATGCATTTGCACTGCCAAACTACTTAAGATCACAAATGCAAGCTACTAAAAGCACTGAGACTGCCAGTGAGATTACTTAACTGAATACTGTCAGACAACGAATGTTTGTTTCTTTTGAAGGTGTTTTTCTTGCTGTTGCCAGTCTGCATTTTATATCCCATCTATTTTTTCCATTCTCAGTTATTTTGCTCCCCAAACAGCAAAACTTATACACTCTGATTAGCATCTCCTTTCCCAATCTAATTCCCTCATCATCATCTTATTGTATTTGACTGTGTTGTGTTACCTTTGTTTTACTTTTTGTGACATTCATCTTGTAATTGCTTTCCAAGAGACTGTCTATTTTACTCAAACGATATTCCAAGTAGTTTTCCAACTGTGACAGATTGTTGGTCTGCCTTGTGTTTACTTCTTCTTTTTAGCCTTCTGATTTTTACTATTATGAATATTGTGGCTAGAAGGCACCTTTATTCCACTAGTGTCTTAACCTTCATCAGGTTAGTAAGGAGTTTGATGTGGATGAGGTTTCTCTTGCCACAGATGAGCCCTGGTAGACCCTTTTGTCTGCTGTCTGACCTGCACACTGACCTTGACCTATGTACTTTTACCTCTCTTTAAATTTTCTTGTCTCTGGTGTCAGTACTATTTTCAGTGCCTTAATTTTACCAGTTCAATCAAATTTCTGGCTGATGCTACTAACTCCAGATGAACTACCTTTTGAATGAGAGCCTGATGACCTGGACATCCTCACCCCCATGGCCCTACCCATCAACCAACCAACCAACCAATCATCCCCTCAATGCAATGGAGGGTATATTTAGAGCTCTGCAAGACTGATCGTTTTCCAGTTAGCATGGCATTTACCCAATCGTGCACTCGGGAAGGTCCATCCTTAAGAAAGCTGAGTGGCGTGCTTTCCACCATTCAATGCTACTGTAAAAGGGAATATTGAGAATTCAACATAGGGCACAACTACTTCATTACTACAGAGGTGTGGACGTAAGAAGGCTTGGTGGGCAATGCACAGTGACAAGAAGCAGTATACCACATGACGCTCCAACCAATAGCATCCATCTGCCTGCAGCATGCACGACATGGTGTGCCTCGAACATTTAGCATTAATTTTCATGCTAGTTTAGGTATAGTGAACAACTGTAGTAATCATTATGGGTAGCATAAATCAAACACAACCAATATTATGTTATGAAATGACAGCAATATTTTTCTGAGCTTACAAACTCTCCTAGGCATAGTCAGAAGCTGAAACAGTGGCCAGGTGTAGCACTGTCCTCTGCATTGTGAGTTACCAGAGTAGGAAATGGCTGGAGCATAAGGAATTAGACAGAGACAGAGAGCACACTGGTGAAACTGCAAAGTATTCTGTCTCTCTGTGCAGAAAGTATTGCTCTGCGAACTTCATATGTGCACACCACTATAAAAGTAGAATAATTGATGATTTCCCTTTCTTCGGGAACATCTCATTGGAACTCAGTCCCATGATTGGCACAGAAAGTCACTAAGCCAGTTAAAGATCCAGGTGCAGACTGTCATTTCAGTTGTATCTCGGTGGTGTAGTGACTGAAGTTGGTGGACCTGGAGAAGGTGTGAAGAACCACACAAAGAAGGCAAATGCTGTGTTTATACAGTTGTATCCTTCACATAAGCTATTTATGTATGCTTTATGAGGATAGAAAAGGTGGTTAGTTGTGGCCTTGGTGGAGGAAGCATCCTGGCATTTGCCTGAAATGATTTACGAAAATCACAGAAAACCTAAATCAGAACAGCTGGACAGAACAAACTCCATCCTCCCAAATATCAGGTCAGTGTCTTAACCACCACACTTTCTTATTTAGTCTGTCCCTACTGTGCAATGTTCTTTGATAGAAACAGCTTTAGTATTCATCACTGCGTACATTGAGGGCACTATTGTGTGACTCAGGAACAATAAACTTGATGCTATACCCCTTGCACTAGCTTCAGTCCTTACAGATGTTCCGTTCAGTGAATGAAAACTCCTCAGCACTGTGGCCCACGATCTCAGAACAGTGTCGGAATCTGATGGAATCCGCAGTCAGATGCTGCAATGTATAACCGTAGATTACCAATGCCATACACTTTTATTCTTCAGCCATACCTGAAGTGAGGGTGGACGAAAAGCACAGTTGTCCCAGTTTTGAAACTGGATAAAATACCATAGAGAATGGATAGCTGTAGACCCATCAGCCTCCTGAATCTTCTGTTTATGTTGCTTGAACAAGTGGTAAACATTGACTTTGTTGGACTCTTGAGAAAAGGGGTCGTCTTTCCAACAGCCATCATGGTTTTACAGAGGACTGATCCACAACTGGGAACTTGATTTGGTTAGAGTCTTCTATAGGAACAGCTTTGGCCCATCATCTGAGAGTGAAAACTATTTAGAAATGTAAAACTTAGAAAATTAATGGTACAAATGCAAATACCTAAGGAAAGCAGGAAAGTAGTTTTGCTCTTATCAGCATATTCCCGTAGTCCATTCTCCCATAAATGTGGGAGACCGATATACTGAACTGAACTCCGCGATTAGTTTGTGTCAACTTCATTTCAACTGATTGTCCAGCTCTCTCCCATGGAACTTTACACACAGTGCATAATTTAGTGTATGATGATTAATGTCTACTTCTGGTGGTTACAGATTATATTTGCTCATTTGAAAGTGCTTAATGTAAATGTTTGAGCAACTTAAAGTCTTAATCTCACAATCAGTCATAGGTATGTTTCTCTGTCGCTTGGATTTTGCCTGGTAAGATAGAGTTTGGACTTTTCTTTAGTTTACATGTGTTAAACATTAATTTTTGAGGCATCTTTTAAACATATTCTGTTGTTAAAATTTGTATCTCATGTGTCAACGACTATGTTCTTCTTATTGTCTCTCTAAGATTCATTCACAGTTTATGTCCACATTTAGCTCAACTAATAAAAAAATTCAGTCCAATACAGTCAGTAACTTTCAAGAGATAAATCATTTCAGGTGTAGATTCTGTTGCTTGCTAAACTATCTGTGCTGTTGCTTCTGCAACATGTGTTTGTCCCTTATTAATTATGCTAACTTTAGTCCATACGGTAAAAGAAGATACCTTACACTGGAAGTGGGCATGGGGTGGCTGCTTTGTAGCCTACTATGACCAATCTCATAATGCAAATTTGTTTATGTTTCTGTGGAAATGACTCAGTGTTTCCAGAGTTGTGGACAAGTGACATTAACAGCAGCCTTTTGTATCTCGCACTTGAAAACTGACAGCAGTGCTGGGAGCTCTCTGGGCTCTACTTTCGCCCTATGAAGTATAGAGCACACTGTTTCATCTATATTTAGAATCTATTAATTGCCTTCTAATCAGTACTATGACTTAAATAAAATCAGGCCCAAAATTCACTGAATATTTTATACATTTTCCTTGGTTAACTTCGACTTGATAACACAATTACCAGGCCATATGACATCCCAAATGAATTCTGTACTCAGTCATTTATACTTAGTGACTTACATCTGTTTGACTGAGTCCTCTGTAAAATTTGTTTATTAAATACTTTTGTATCATGTGTTCCTTTTCCACAAAGAGAAGTGGAATTATGCATGTTCTCTATTGATTGATGGCATAAAAATTGTCTATAGCTTGTATTCTGTATTAGCAAGGCTGAACTCATTGTTGGCATGTGGTAATAGACATACTTAATGCTTGCAGACCTTGGATTTCTCTTTCTCAGTGTAGTTTCAAACATTCAATTTTATACATTGATCAAGGAAAAAATATCCAAATTAACATCATCACAAAAAGTTATAAGTCACATGTGGTAAAACCTGGACAGTGTTTATAACTGTCAAAGATTTCATTTCTGTAAACATGCCCAGCTAAAATTCCACCCACAAAGACTTAATAATACAGGTATGTACATGCACGAAAAATGTATTAAGGCCTCCCTCACCAAACACATGGACAGTGTTAAACCAGAACATGTGTGAAATAAGCAAATAATCCCATATCAGTTGTGTTGTTCTATTTTGCTGTTTCAATATGTGTGACATGTCTTAAGCATTTGCCCAGTACATTACCACAACGGATAAGTATATATAATACAGTTGTCAGTTGTCTTTCCTGTTCGTAACAGACGTCATCAGATGTGAAGTATAGATTCTGTAGGTCATGCAGCAAAAACTGTGTCCATACAGTATTTCAAGAATACTCTCTCAGCTACTACTTTAGAACTGTATGATGTGCTCTGGTTACACAGTTCTAGCGTTAATGACTGTTAATGTGGCTCTGCCATAGGAGACTAGTGCGACTAACATAAGTCAAAACCTACTGCAGCTGAAGAGCAGAAAGCTTAGAGTCACACACTTCATTAATACCTTCTGCATACTATAGATCATGGTATAACCAGGAGCATTATCTCTGCCCCAAGGTTCCTAACCCTGCACTCATTCCTGTGTGAAACTTGCCCCATGCACCCATCCACTACAACCTACTCTAGCCCCACCCCTGGTAAATCCTACAATACCTAGTGGTTATAATTAAACTGGCGATGTTCTGAGTGCTGCAGTGTGGACTATTTAGATAGCAGGATGCTGGAACATAGTAGGTATGTTCATTAATCAGTATGCTCATGGAGCATGCTGAAAAAAATTATAGTTCCCCTTTTTGCCACCAGTATATTATACAGGGTGTTACAAAAAGGTACGGCCAAACTTTCAGGAAACATTCCTCACACACAAAGAAAGAAAATATGTTATGTGGACATGTGTCCGGAAACGCTTACTTTCCATGTTAGAGCTCATTTTATTGCTTCTCTTCAAATCACATTAATCATTGAATGGAAACACACAGCAACAGAACGTACCAGCATGACTTCAAACACTTTGTTACAGGAAATGTTCAAAATGTCCTCCGTTAGCGAGGATGTATGCATCCACCCTCTGTCACATGCAATCCCTGATGCACTGATGCAGCCCTGGAGAATGGCGTATTGTATCACAGCCGTCCACAATATGAGCACGAAGAATCTCTACATTCGTTCTGGAAATCTGTCTCGATACAAACGTACTGCGCCACAGCTATTGCCCCGTGCTAATCCATACATCAAATGGGCATCTGCCAACTCCGCATTTGTAAACATTGCACTGACTGCAAAACCACGTTCGTGATGAACACTAACCTGTTGATACTACGTACTGATGTGCTTGATGCTAGTACTGTAGAGCAATGAGTTGCATGTCAACACAAGCAACGAAGTCAACATTACCTTCCTTCAATTGGGCCAACTGGTGGTGAATCGAGGAAGTACAGTACATACTGACGAAACTAAAATGAGCTCTAACATGGAAATTAAGTGTTTCCAGACACATGTCCACATAACATCTTTTCTTTATTTGTGTGTGAGGAATGTTTCCTGAAAGTTTGGCCGTACCTTTTTGTAACACCCTGTATATGTCATGTGACGAGGGCCTCACATCAGGTAGACTGTTCGATTGTTGCAAGTCTTTCGATTTGATGCCACTTCGGCGACTTGTGCATCGATGGGGATGAAATGATGATGATTAGGACAACACGACACCCAGTCCCTGAGCGGAGAAAATCTCCGATCCAGCCGGGAATTTAACCCGGGCCCTTTGGATTCTGTCGCGTTGACCACTCAGCTACCGGGGGCGGACAGTTGAAGACATGGTGCTGTAAGCAGTCAGAATGTGAAATGTTTCCTGTTTTGATGTCAGTCTACTGTTTGTCACTTGGCGACAGGTTTTGGTTTTCTGGAGAAGCAGCTGTTGCTGTAAACTGTAAAGGGTTACGAAGGTTGAAGTTTTCGACACAAAACATAATGGCTACTGAGAAGAAAGATCATGAATTGCCGGAAAAGTTGTTTTGTCATAACAGCAGCAATAGTAGTGCTGCCGTGCGAGAATATTGTTGACAGAAACAATTACGAAGAGGTCTCAAGTCAATAAAGGGATTAAAGAATGTGATTAAGATATTTGAAGGAACAGGTGAAGTAGATGGTGAAGCAGGGACAGGGAGGTGGCCCATTCCCATGGCAGTTGTTGAAGTTATTGCGGCTATAGCAGACAGCTTAGATAAGCCTCAAATTCTGCAGCCGGTGCTCAGAATGCTTTATGGAAATTGGCTCTTCCCTGGTCAAAGGTGCAAAGTATTTTGCTGCACATTTTACACAAATATCTGTACAAGATTCTGAATGTACACCAGATGAAGCCCCAAGATAGGCTACAACACTGTGGCTTTGTCCTTAGTTTTTTGGCATGTATGGAAATGGATGACATGTGGCTACAGTATATTCTTTAGACAGACAAGGCACATTTTACTCGCATGGTGCCACAAATGCGCAGATATTTCGCATATGAGTTTTTGGTCCACCACATTTTGTGCAGGAACATCCACTGCACTCTGTTTATGTGACTGTGTGGTGTGGTTTCACAAGCTCACTCATTCTCAGTTCATTTTTAATCGAAGAGAAGACACCTCACAGGACTGTTAGATGTACAGTGACATCTGCATGCTACAGGAACCTCCTCATGCACATGAGAATCCAGCTTTGCAAGAAAGCAACTGTGCCCACGCCATTCTTTTCATGCAAGATGGAGAGACACCACCTGCGGCTTGCCAGGTGAAAGATGTGCTTCAAGAAACCTTCAGTAACAAATATTCATCTTTTGGCAATTTCAAAACTTCCAGATCACCCAATGTAAATCCATGTGACTTCTGGTTGTGGCAATATCTGAAAGCTTGTGTCCATCAAGGATGTATTTGCACCCTTTCTGATCTGTAGGATAATATATGACAACATTTTGGTCTGATTACATTGAATATTCTGCAAGCAACTGTCAACCATGCCATGTCACCAAGTCGAGAGACCATATGGAACACATGTTGTAACTTGTTACCATACTGTAACAAACGTGTCGGAACCATCATTATCATGTGTTTGATTGTACCTCCCCTTTCCTCACCCACACTACATACTGAGTGCTTACCGAGCCATATTTTCACCTGGTGGCAGAAAGTAAAACTATTATAATTTTTTTTCTACCATACTCCGTGAACACACCAATTAGTGAACATACCTACAGTGCTTCAGCATCCTGTGGTGTATACTGCATGCACTGCAACACTCGGAACACCATCAGTTTAATTATAAGAATCCAATATCAAATGCAAAGCAACATGTGGAACTATACGTGATGTTTACCAACTAACGTGTGTTCATCGCACAGCTTTTGTCTATCTTCTACACATAAATAAATTGAAGTCCCCACCATGGTTTCTGTCTGTATGTTTGGACTAATCTCAGGAACTACTTTAGGGATTTTGATAAATAACTAATAGATAGACTGATTTACAGGGAAGGTTTGTCTACATAATTCATAAATATTTCATGCTGAACTATGATGAACTGAAGTTCCTGCCCCTGTGAAATACATGTCATGGCCATCTAACGGTGAATGGAACAACTCATTGGAATCCCTTAAGGCTGCCCAACTACAGCACCAGACCATTGTGAACTACTTGATTGCAATTATTTACCAACAGCCGTATGATTTGTTGTTGTTGTTGTTGTTGTGGTCTTCAGTCCTGAGACTGGTTTGATGCAGCTCTCCATGCTACTCTATCCTGTGCAAGCTTCTTCATCTCCCAGTACTTACTGCAACCTACATCCTTCTGAATCTGCTTAGTGTATTCATCTCTTGGTCTCCCTCTACAATTTTTACCCTCCACGCTGCCCTCCAATGCTAAATTTGTGATCCCTTGATGCCTCAGAACATGCCCTACCAACCCGTCCCTTCTTCTTGTCAAGTTGTGCCACAAATTTCTCTTCTCCCCTATTCTATTCAATACCTCCTCATTAGTTATGTGATCCACCCATCTAATCTTCAGCATTCTTCTGTAGCACCACATTTCGAAAGCTTCTATTCTCTTCTTGTCCAAACTATTTATCGTCCATGTTTCACTTCCATACATGGCTACACTCCATACAAACACTTTCAGAAACGACTTCCTGACACTTAAATCTATACTCGATGTTAACAAATTTCTCTTCTTCACAAACGCTTTCCTTGCCATTGCCAGTCTACATTTTATATCCTCTCTACTTCGACCATCATCAGTTATTTTGCTCCCCAAATAGCAAAACTCCTTTACTACTTTAAGTGTCTCATTTCCTAATCTAATTCCCGCAGCATCACCCGATGTAATTCGACTACATTCCATTATCCTTGTTTTGCTTTTGTTGATGTTCATCTTATATCCTCCTTTCAAGACACTGTCCATTCCGTTCAACTGCTCTTCCAAGTCCTTTACTGTCTCTGACAGAATTACAATGTCATCGGCGAACCTCAAAGTTTTTATTTCTTCTCCATGGATTTTCATACCTACTCCGAATTTTTCTTTTGTTTCCTTTACTGCTTGTTCAATATACAGATTGAACAACATCGGGGAGAGGCTACAGCCCTGTCTCACTCCCTTCCCAACCGCTGCTTCCCTTTCATGTCCCTCGACTCTTGTAACTGCCATCTGGTTTCTGTACAAATTGTAAATAGCCATTCGCTCCCTGTATTTTATCCCTGCCTCCTTTAGAATTTGAAAGAGAATATTCCAGTAAACATTGTAAAAAGCTTTCTTTAAGTCTACAAATGCTAGAAACGTAGGTTTGCCTTTCCTTAATCTTTCTTCTAAGATAAGGCGTAAGGTCAGTATTGCCTCACGTGTTCCAACATTTCTACGGAATCCAAACTGATCTTCCCCAAGGTCAGCTTCTACCAGTTTTTTCCATTCGTCTGTAAAGAATTCACGTTAGTATTTTGCAGCTGTGACTTATTAAACTGATAGTTCAGTAATTTTCACACCTGTCAACACCTGCCTTCTTTGGGATTGGAATTATTATTTTCTTCTTGAAGTCTGAGGGAATTTTGCCTGTCTCATACGTCTTGCTCACCAGATGGTAGTGTTTTGTCATGACTGGCTCTCCCAAGGCCGTCAGTAGTTTGATTTGTAGAAATTTATTTTATTTTATAGAAGTTCATAAATTAAAATAAACTTCTACAAATCATGCCGCTGTTGGTAAATTATTGCATCAAGAAGTTCATGCCAGCCGTCGTCCCACGATCCATAATGGATCAAGAAGGCTGATGCAAGCTACCATCAACTTCATAAATCAAATGACCAGTGATTCTGGACATACCACTTACAGGTTAACTGTATACCAAAACATCTGGTCTTATGAGCTTGATATCCGATACATCCTACATCCCAGGTTGTTTAGTTTGCACCGGCCTCCTTTACAGCAGCAGTGTGCCAAACTACACTGCAGTCAGGCAGCCTTGCACCTTTCTCCTGTGCCCATAGAGCAGGGTGTTCCAGCTCGTCGGCTCCGTTGTAAGCTGCGGAGAGGTCCTTGCTCCAGGGAGCTGCGTTGCTCGCTGTGACCATTCAAGTGGGCCGGTACGTGGCACGGCTGGCTGAGGCAGGCGGCGAGGCAAGCGTTTGGATGTGCCAGCTGCGTCTTACAAGATCGACAACCTCGTACTCTTAGCTGCTAAGACATGGTGACGTGCTACACCAGGAAATACGATGTTCTGGAAATAAATAAGAAACAACTATTTTACAAGAAATTGCATACTAAATTTATTGGGCCTCTGTAGCTCGACACTTTCTTTTCATTGCTAGATCGGAAATATTAGGCATCAAAGTGTTCGCAGCGTTAATGCGGAGGATGGCCTGCATTGTTGCGTCCTGAAGAAACGATCGTTCCTTACTTTTTACTCTTTTCATTGCTGAGAAAAGCTGCTCACAAAAATACGTAGATCCAAACATGCACATGATCTGAGCGGCATAGTTGTGAAGCTTGGGAAATGTGTTTTGCTGTAATGAACGATACCATTGTGACAAATCCAACATGTTGTAGTACCTCTCTTTCAACAAAGTTGAATTCTGCAAATCAATAATCTCCAATTGAAGTGACGATGACAAGTCATAGGGGGAAACTGAAAAAGGAGTGCTAAACACCTTAAGTTCCATTTCCAAACTAGTGAGGTCTTGGAATCGTGTTTCAAACGATGTGATCAGCTGCTTTAATTTTGCTTGTTAATCGCCGAAAGTAGTACCTTCAGGTAGTTTTAAAGAAGCAAGATGATTGAAGAACGTTAAATGTCCATTACTCATCTGCCTCTCAAATAAACATAACTTTTCCACGAATGCTTTGATATGGTCGTGCATGTCAACGATTAGCTGCCCTTTGTCCTGCAATGACAGATTTAAATTATTCAGATGCATAGTTATGTCAGCTAGGAACGCCAAAGCTGATATCCATTTTATATCTTTCAGACAACGCATTTCTTCCCCTTTCATTTCGAGAAAAAGGGACCTTTCCTCACGAATGGCAAAGAAAACATCAAGAACTTTTCCCCGGCTCAGCCAAAGAACTGTACTGTGGTAAGGTATATCCCCGTACTCCGCTTCCATATCTTTCAGGAGTCCTCTGAATTGGCGATGATTTGTACCATGACGCTGCACAAAAGTCACACACTTCACGACATCTTTCATTACGCCACCTAGCTCTACTGTTTCAGCACACAGTGCCTCTTGGTGAATAAAACAATGAAGAGTCAAAATGTCTTTCCCAAATTCGTCCCTGAGTTTATTATTCAAACGAGAAGCAAAACCTTGGTGACACCCAATCATTTGTGGTGCACCGTCTGTCGCTGCAGAATGGAGCTTATCCCACGGCAAATTCATATTGTCCATTGATTCACAAACAGCTTCAAAAATGTCACGTCCTGTTGCGGTGTAATTGAGTGGTACCACATCCAAGAGTTCTTCAGTTATTTGCAGCTCCATGTCGACACCACGCACAAAGACTGCAAGCTGAGCACAGTCCGATATGTCAGTGCTTTCGTCAAGTGCTAGCAAAAATGCTACAAAGCTCTCCGCCTTTTTCCTGAGCTGTGTCTGTAAACCCGCTGCCATGTCCAGGATTCGACGAGACATTGTTTGCTTCGACAGGCAAACCCATTCAATTGCCTGCACCTCCCTTGGAAACAAACATTCTGCAACTGCTACCATGCACGATTTTACGGGTGGTCCCACCGAAAACGGCTTGCCACTCATTGCAATGATGTGAACGACCCAGTAGCTTGCTCAAATTGCAGATTCAATAGTATTTTTCCGCTCTAATTCACCTGAAATTTATAAACACATTACAGAACACGAACTATGTTGCATATTTTGATACAATCCGTATTACAAAACCGTTTTTAATCTTACATCTCCTGGTATGTTGTTCTAAGCCTGGCTACTAGTTCTCTGCATGCAATGCCTTCTACCTGATCGTAGTGTGCTGCGTGAAGACGTGTATAATGTCGTTGTATATTGTACCTCTTTGCAGAATTAAATACTTTGACATACAAGACACTGCGGACGACCATCCCTCTCAGTGAATAGAAAGGTATCCTCCAATAGAGGTACAGGGCTCCTGCGGCTAGTCATAGCTGTCATTGAACACGGATTATTGTGTCAGTTGCAGCTGCATGCGGCCAGGGGGCAGTGAGTTCGCTTTCTCCCTCCACGCGGGCTCCGAGCTGCCACAGTGAGCGCTCCAGCTCCCTGGAGCTCGGTTGGAACAGCCTGCCATAGAGCATCCCTGCCACTGACAGTATAGTTTGCTTGTGGAAATGCAACTCTGCATAAATATTTTAAATTAGACACACCCATAATGCTTTCTGTCAGCATATGAAGGCTAGACTCTGGAACTACATTAGGGATTTTGACAGCTTTCTTGAGGAAAGTTTGTTTATATAATTTATTACCATTACACTTAACAAGTTATTCAGCTGTATTTACTTAGAAGAAAAAGGCCCCAAGGGTGGGATCGAATTTTCCAAAACATTTGTACGGTGTTGCAGGTTAAGGTACCAGGTGTCACACCCTGCAATCATTTTCTCTGAAGGCCCTTGTTTGCAAGTAATTCAAAAAAGAGAAAAAGAAATCTTTGTCTGATAGTGTGGAGCAATGGTAATCATTCTGCCCCTATTGCTCACTAGTTGGTGTTCCATCTTTCGTGGTAAGCAGTAGAGGTTTTAAAAACATTTGTACTAAGTTTTCATTAAATTTTGACGTAAAATATTTGTTAATTTATTGTTACTATTATTGTGGTTTAAGTTGCTGTAACTCTGCATTATCGATTTTGTAAAGTGCTTTCCTACTTTATAAATCACCATCACTGAGAAACCAGACAGGAGGGGGATGTTACAAAATTTTACTACTAACACTGATACAAAAGTGGGCGGTGGAGAAAATAGGTTCTCTACACTGCCCTAAAATGTTAAAAATAACACTATACGGAGCAGCATTGTAGCATAGTGATTAAGGTATCTTTCTGACGTACAGAAGGTTCTGGATTCAAAACTCGTCAGGTGCTATAAAATTTTTTATTTTCAGATCATTTTCCAAAATTACTTAGAGCATTATTTTTATTCAATTAACTGGTTTAAATGTATCTTTTTTAAATTTCTAATCCTTTGTCACATCATTTTAGTCATCATTTTAGCTATTTCATTTGCTCTTGTTTTGACTTGAAAAAGGAAAGATTGGAATCCTTGTGCATGTGATTTTAATTATTTTTATTTATCTGTCATGACAGTTAAATGTCTAAAAATGCCAGTCTATTGTTTAAAAAACAAAAGACAGAATAATCTATTTGTACTGGCTGTGCAGTGGTATCAAAAATATATATATATATATTTTTATGTAATGTGCATTTTTTAGAAGTCAGTTGTCATGCAAACACTTAATTATCGTGCAAATGTTGAAATCGTAAATTCTTCTTACACTGTAGACAAAGTAATGCGTTGAAGATTTAAATGAAAGAAGAGGTTATAAATAAAACGAAATTCAGGCAACATGAGGAATAGAAATAATGAATGCAGTAACATGGCCCGCATCTCGTGGTCGTGCGGTAGCGTTCTCGCTTGTCATGCCCGGGTTCCCGGGTTCGATTCCCGGCGGGGTCAGGGATTTTCTCTGCCTCGTGATGGCTGGGCGTTGTGTGCTGTCCTTAGGTTAGTTAGGTTTAAGTAGTTCTAAGTTCTAGGGGACTGATGACCACAGCAGTTGAGTCCCATAGTGCTCAGAGCCATTTGAGCAGTAACATGGACAAAAATTTAAAATGTAAAACAGAAGAAATAAAACCAAAGTTAATACATAAAAATAAGTAAAATCGCGTGCACAAAGATTCCAAATTAAAAGAGAATGATTGGAAGACAATATAAGAGCAAATGAAATAATTAATATGATGATTAAAGTGATATGACAGAGAGTTAGATACTAAAAAAATTACATTTAAACCAATTAATTGAAAACAATAATGATCAGTTGTTTAGCTTTGATTTGAAAATAAAAAAATTTAAAGCACCTAATCAGATTTGATCCCAGAACCTCCTGTACATAAGGAATGTACCTCAACTATTAAACCACAGTACTGCTCTGTGTATAGTTATCATTTCTAATGACTCTAGAAAATTACATGAAATTCTGATGTTTTTGTCGGTTGCTTGCAAACAATGACCCACCAGAGTGAATGGCTGCATAGTGTGATAAATGGGACCCTAAACTACCTCACTGTATAGATGGTTTCAAAATGTCAATCCCATCTCCGGGCAACCTCTCCTTCTATTGCTACCAATGTGAAGCCAGGGTGGGTCAGTATTTATATATAATTATGACCACCACCAAACTTGCTGAGTGCATAAATGAAAATACAAATTGTTCACCATGGGAGACACCCAGTAACCAGTTGCTGAACATGCTTCTTGCTTGACTCAAACGACGTAAGTGCCTGCTACACCACACATTGGCTCATTCTGCTTGATAATAGCTTCCCTAAACTCTAGAGATTGAAACTTGTCACTATCTTTGGAATCCCCTGCCTCCTCCTTCATTCTTATGGGAAAAACATCATTGCGGCTGTCACTAATGAGCCTAGCAATCCCAAAAACTATGAAATTTATACTGATATCTGTAGTTATCATATATTTTTACGTGACTTTGCTAAACCCCCACCCTCATTCATTGGGTTGATAGCAGTGTATTACGCCCACAGTATTTTTAAACAAATCATACAAATGATGAGTCTTGGATCAATAAAATTTGGTTAAGATTGCTGTGGACACGCCCAGATTACATTTCCGTTACCTTTTCATACGCACCCCACCTGTACAGGAGGCAGGTGCTTCTTTCCAGATACTTTGTGATACATGTGCCAAGTTTTATAGATCAGTCCAATGGTTTACAAGGAGATTTGGCACATACATACATTATAAGGCAATATAATTATGAAAAATTTACAGATTCACCGCTGTACCTCAACTACTTCTTTTTGCACGGTCACCTTTGTTCTCAGTGCACTTTATGAGCTGTGGAATCAGCTTCCTGATCCTTTGTCAAAAAAAATCATTAATCACCTCTTTGGCGCATTGTTTGACAGCAATCTCAGTATCATTGCTGGTAGAAAATCTGTTTGCATATGTAAATAACTTAGAGAAGTGGAAAGTTAAAAATCTTGAAGGTACCATACCTGGGGTAGTTGATGTGTCAACAGAATGAATCCAAGAGCTGATTTGTGATATTGGCAGTGTGGATACATACAGTGTCATGCACTATGCACACTCCCTTCATTAACATTCCCATTCTTTTGTTCTGATTGTTGTGCTGATTTGTGATATTGGCAGTGTGGATACATACAGTGTCATGCACTATGCACACTCCCTTCATTAACATTCCCATTCTTTTGTTCTGTATCATCGCCCATACTTTTTTAGTTTTTCTAATTACTTCAGAGCATTGTTCCCCCATGAGGTAAAAATTCAATAAGCAAAATCCCTTTCTGGTCCTAAAATACACAGGCAAAGATTTTTAAGGGTGAAACAACTGTTCTGAATTTCTCTGTGATGGTGAGGAGAGATGTCACCACTGCACTGATTGTCCTTTCAATTCAGGGGTATAGTGGGTCATGCCCATTTCGTAGCCAGTGACAATAAAGTCAAGGAATTGTTCATCTTTCAGTTCAGAGTGTTCTAGACATACCCATGAATATGCAGTTCTGTTGACTTTATGTTGATCTGCATACACAGTTATTGAAAACAAAAGTTTTTCAGTAATGATTTTACATGGAAGAGCTCTGGAGATTTGGACACATGGAATTCATCTTCAGCTAATACAGCTTGGCTGTAATTGTGGTCCTATTTCTTCACTACAAAATAGTAAATATCAGTTATTTGTGCACATCATAGCTGTCCTCAGTTGTACGCTTTTGTTAAAAATTGTTGCCATGGTGCATAAAGAACTGGAGGATGAATGTTCAAGCTCTGGACCATATCTGTCTCAGTTTTACCTGGCTCCACTCTGCCAATAGTCCTCCATTTCATTTTAGTTAGTTAATTGAACCTCTGTTTTGTTCAAGAGTCATTTTATATGTAAAATATGAGGTTAGGTTCTTGTTTACTCACATATTAAGTTTAAAATAGCAGAGTTTCTTAATATTTTTACCAAAAATAACAATTATTATCTTTCTGAAATGCATGTTAATGCAAAATTTATACACATTAAAATTTAACACAGAAACACACAATAATACAGTAAAATAGTTTTCATCAAGTTCATCTACACCCTAAACAGTGTCTGGGTTATGTACGTAGGTAGAATAAGATGCTGCCGTAGTGAATTCAGTTTCCTTAATGCAAATCTTTTGTCACTGAAGTGTTGTGTTCAGAGGCTTGACATTCATTTGAAGTTTCACAGTGTTTTGCAAAGAAATGTTTAATTTTTGGCTGTCTTGTCTTTATCAGTTGATTATACACCTCTTTGTAGCATTTAAGAGAATGTTCTTCACTATTGTGCTCGTTACTTCTTCCGAATTATTTTCTACATCGTCAGCATTGAAACAGGCTGAACTTCCTTTTACTCTTCTCACTGAAGGCTGTCAAATCTCCCTTGCTAAGATCCTTTGAATGAGAGATTAAGCAGTCAAACGCATTTTCTTAATTGACATTTGCAATTTGAATCACATTCTTCTATGAGACTGGAAAAGTTTTATGCAGACAGATTGCCTCGAATGTACAAATAATTCCCTGGTCCATGTGTGACAGGATACATATGGTGTTTTGTGACAGAAAAAGGACTTCAGAGTTTTTATTTGAATCAGTAATGGAAAGTGGATGGCTGTGAACATTATCAGAGGGGAAGAGAATTTTAAAAGGGGTTTGTTCTTTCTCACAGTAAGCCTTAAGTTCTCTATTCAGTTCATTAATAAAATAGTCACTGAAAAGAGCAGAAGTCGTCCAACATTTTTTATTACCTCTCCAATGAACTCTGAGCCTGTTCTTCACAGCCCTTTAGTGCTCTAGGATTTTGAGTGTGTTAGATCATAATGGGTTTTACTATTAAATTACCTGCAGCATTTCCTCTGAAAAGTAGGGTACATCAGTCCTTTGCAGCCTTAAATCCAAGTACTGTTGTTTCCTCCAGTAGTGATAAACATGTGACTAGATACTCTTTTCCAAAATAATCCTGCTTCATCAAAGTCAGAAACCTGTTTCACAGTATAGCCTTTTTCTTTCACATTTTTTTAAATTCTCTTTTAAAATCTTTGGCTCCAACTTCATGTGCCACAGCTGCCCCTCCTGTCATTTTAATGTCTTGAAAGCCAAAACAATGCTTTAAATGATCAAATCAATCTGAATTGGCTGAGAAAGGTGCTGGATAATCTTCTTCATTCGTAAAGTCTGAAAACGAGTTCTTGGTTTTAGCTTGAATAGCAGCTCCGGAGAGAAGCATGTGCTATTAGTTGTGGTATTCAGTCCAGTGGCATAGTACCTTTTCCATTCTCTGTCACCTCCAAGCGACATTGGTCGCTCTTGTCTCACTTAAGTCACTTCAGGTTCGAGAAGATTTTTTAATTGATTCCACATTGTAACAAATAGCTCTCATAGTGTATCCACTAAGTACCAAGGCATGATGAATGTCAACAATACGTTCTCTTTTCTCAAAGCTGTCCAAAACTTCACCTCTGTTTCTAGTGTACATGACATTCATACATTCTTGTTTCCCTCACTTTCTTTCCTTTTACCCAACATTTTAAATGCAGACTCTGTCAAGTACAACTTCACATCTCTGCTGACCTGAACTGAAGATTGGCGTCTCAATAAGCACGATAGAAGATTCGTTTTGAGATGTGCTGCTGCATTACTGCTTCCGTATACTGTTAATAGCTGAGCTTATAACTAAAATCGCATGTGCGCAAAAACACAAATAATGAATCTGCGTATAACAGTTTCTACTTCTCCTCCTCCCAAACAAGCCATGAAGGCCCAACAGTGCCGATTGGCCACCTTGTCATAGGCGTCACTGGATGCGGATATGGAGGGGCATGTGGTCAGCACTCCGCTCTCCCGGCCGTATGTCAGTTTCCGAGACTGGAGCCGCCACTTCTCAATCAAGTAGCTCCTCAATTTGCCTCACAAGGGCTGAGTGCACCCCACTTGCCAACACTGCTCGACAGACCAGATGGTCACCCATGCAAGTGCTAGCCCAGCCCGACAGCGCTTAACTTCGGTGATTTGACGGGAACCGGTGTTACCACTGCGGCAAGGCCGTTGGCGGTCCTACTTCTACTCAGTTCTTTTGTCAATTGCTGGTTCTCTTTCATACAGAAACCAGCTTAATACCAGATATCTCAATATTTTTATGACTTGTTCATCCACAACGCACACTCCCCTTTTTTATTAAAGTTTCTCCTTCTCACTTTTATTTTGTAAATGCTCTTCATGCCTCTCCCTTTTCTATTTACTTTCTGGATTTGTGGATTATAAGATTACTTTACATTTTTGTTTATGCCTCTTATTTTTGGCCTATTGGTTGCCTGGAACTTCAATGTTACATATTATATTATATTCTATTCATAACTCTAATTCCTATCAATTGTTTCCCTTTGCACAGGATTACGGGTTACTTTTCTTTGCCACTTGTACCACTTTTCCAAACCTCCATTTTCTCAACTATTCTGCTCCTGATGAATTACCGATTTCAAAAGCTTTATATTGAACATCCCCCCCATGAACCATAGACCTTGCCATTGGTGGGGTGGGTTGCGTGCCTCAGCGATACAGATAGCCGTACCGTAGGTGCAACCACAACGGAGGGGTATCTGTTGAGAGGCCAGACAAACGTATGGTTCCTGAAAAGGGGCAGCAGCCTTTTCAGTAGTTGCAGGGGCAACAGTCTGGATGATTGACTGATCTGGCCTTGTAACACTAACTAAAACGGCCTTGCTGTGCTGTGCTGGTACTGCGAACGGCTGAAAGCAAGGGGAAACTATGGCCATAATTTACCTGAGGGCATGCAGCTTTACTGTATGGATAAATGATGATGGCGTCCTCTTGGGTAAAATATTCCAGAGGTAAAATAGTCCCCCATTCGGATCTCCGGGCGGGGACTACTCAGGAGGACGTCGTTATCAGGAGAAAGAAAACTGGCGTTCTACGGATAGGAGCGTGGAATGTCAGATCCCTTAATCGGGCAGGTAGGTTAGAAAATTTAAAAAGGGAAATGGATAGGTTAAAGTTAGATATAGTGGGAATTAGTGAAGTTCGGTGGCAGGAGCAACAAGACTTTTGGTCAGGTGATTACAGGGTTATAAATACAAAATCAAATAGGGGTAATGCAGGAGTAGGTTTAATAATGAATAGGAAAATAGGAATGCGGGTAAGCTACTACAAACAGCATAGTGAACGCATTATTGTGGCCAAGATAGACACGAACCTCATGTCTACTACAGTAGTACAAGTTTATATGCCATCTAGCTCTGCAGATGATGAAGAAATTGAAGAAATGTATGATGAAATAAAAGAAATTATTCAGATAGTGAAGGGAGACGAAAATTTAATAGTCATGGGTGACTGGAATTCGGTAGTAGGAAAAAGGAGAGAGGGAAACATAGTAGGTGAATATGGATTGGGGGTAAGAAATGAAAGAGGAAGCCGCCTGGTGGAATTTTGCACAGAGCACAACTTAATCATAGCTAACACTTGGTTCAAGAATCATAAAAGAATGATGTATACATGGAAGAAGCCGGGAGATACTAAAAGGTATCAGATAGATGATACAATGGTAAGACAGAGATTTAGGAATCAAGTTTTAAATTGTAAGACATTTCCAGGGGCAGATGTGGACTCTGACCACAATCTATTGGTTATGATCTGTAGATTAAAACTGAAGAAACTGCAAAAAGGTGGGAATTTAAGGAGATGGGACCTGGATAAACTGACTAAACCAGAGGCTGTGTACAGAGTTTCAGGGAGAGCATAAGGAAACAATTGACAGGAATGGGGGAAAGAAATACAGTAGAAGAAGAATGGGTAGCTCTGAGGGATGAAGTAGTGAAGGCAGCAGAGGATCAAGTAGGTAGAAAAACGAGGGCTAGTAGAAATCCTTGGGTGACAGAAGAAATATTGAATTTAATTGACAAAAGGAGAAAATATAAAAATGCAGTAAATGAAGCAGACAAAAAGGAATACAAACGTCTCAAAAATGAGATCGATAGGAAGTGCAAAATGGCTAAGCAGGATGGCTAGAGCGCAAATGTAAGGATGTAGAGGCTTATCTCACTAGGGGTAAGATAGATACTGCCTACAGGAAAATTAAAGAGACCTTTGGAGAAAAGAGAACGACTTGTATGAATATCAAGAGCTCAGATGTGAACCCAGTGCTAAGCAAAGAAGGGAAAGCAGAAACGTGGAAGGAGTATATAGAGGGTCTATACAAGGGCGCTGTACTTGAGGGCAATGTTATAGAAATGGAAGAGAATGTAGATGAAGATGGAATGGGAGATATGATACTGCGTGAAGAGTTGGTTAGAGCACTGAAAGACCTAAGTCGAAACAAGGCCCCAGGAGTAAACAACATTCCATCAGAACTAGTGACAGCCTTTGGAGAGCCAGTCCTGACAAAACTCTACCATCTGGTGAGCAAAATCTATGAGACAGGCGAAATACACTCAGACTTCAAGAAGAATATAATAATTCCAATCCCAAAGAAAGCAGGCGTTGACAGATGTGAAAATTACCGAACTACCAGTTCAGTAAGTCACGGCTGTAAAATACTAACGCGAATTCTTTACAGACGAATGGAAAACTGGTAGAAGCCGACCTTGGGGAAGATCAGTTTGGATTCCGTAGAAATATGGGAACATGTGAGGCAATACTGACCTTACGACTTATTTTAGAAGCTAGATTAAGAAAAGGCAAACCTACATTTCTAGCATTTGTAGACTTAGCTTTTGACAATGTTGACTGGAATACTCTCTTTCAAATTCTGGAGGTGGCAGGGGTAAAATACAGGGAGCGAAAGGCTATTTACAATTTGTACAGAAACCAGATGGCAGTTACAAGGGTCGAGGGGCATGAAAGGGAAATAGTGGTTGGGAAGGGAGTGAGACAGGGTTGTAGGCTCTCCCCGATGTTGTTTAATCTGTATATTGAGCAAGCAGTAAAGGAAACAAAAGAAAAATTCGGAGTAGGTATGAAAGTCCATGGAGAAGAAATAAAAACTTTGAGGTTCGCCGATGACATTGTAATTCTGTCAGAGACAGTAAAGGACTTGGAAGAGCAGTTGAACGGAATGGACAGTGTCTTGAAAGGAGGATATAAGATGAACATCAACAAAAGCAAAACGAGAATAATGGAATGTAGTTGAATTAAGTCGGGTGATGCTGAGGGGATTAGGTTAGAAAATGAGACACTCAAAGTAGTAAAGGAGTTTTGCTATTTCGGGAGCAAAATAACTGATGATGGTCGAAGTAGAGAGGATATAAAATGTATACTGGCAATGGCAAGGAAAGCGTTTCTGAAGAAGAGAAATTTGTTAACATCGAGTATAGATTTGAGTGTCAGGAAGTTGTTTCTGAAAGTATATGTATGGAGTGTAGCCATGTGTGGAAGTGAAACATGGACGATAATTAGTTTGGACAAGAAGAGAATAGAAGCTTTCAAAATGTGGTGCTATAGACGAATGCTGAAGATTAGATGGGTAGATCACATAACTAATGAGGAGGTACTGAATAGGATTTGGGAGAAGAGGAGTTTGTGGCACAACTTGTCTAGAAGAAGGGATTGGTTGGTAGGTACATGTTCTGAGGCATCAAGGGATCACGAATTTAGTATTGGAGGGCAGCGTGGAGGGTAAGAATCGTAGAGGGAGACCAAGAGATGAATACACTAAGCAGATTCAGAGGGATGTAGGCTGCAGTAGGTACTGGGAGATGAAGAAGCTTGCACAGGATAGAGTAGCGTGGAGAGCTGCATCAAACCAGTCTCGAGACTGAAGACCACAACAACAACAACAACAACAATTGAACATAGAGGATGTGTTGAGTTGCAGGCAGGTACAATGCAAAGACCACTAAACATTTTAGCTTTCAACAAAAAAAAAAAACACACACACACACACACACACACACACACACACACACACACACACACACACACACACACACACAAACAACAACAACAACAACAACACACCCAATGGCCACTGTTTCCAGCCACTATGGCCTGACTGAATCCGCAAACAGGCCATAGCGACAGGAGACATTGACCATGTGTGTGTGAGCTGTGCTTGTGTGAATGTGTATGTGCTTTCTATTTTGGAAAATGGCCTTCTGGCCAAAAGTGAATGTTTAGTAGTCTTTTCATTGTGCCTGTCTGCGACTCAATGCCTTCTCTGTGTGGTGAGTAATGATTTGTGCTTTTCATAATACTGTTGTTGTTCCACCCTGGACATTCCATTTTTATATTGGACATATTCTTTCTGCAGGACTGTCAAGTGGTTGGAATGAAACGTCTTTTGACAGTTCTTACATTTCTTTAGTTTAACTTTTTTTTTATTAATGATGTATGTTATTTATTGTTGTAACATTCTAAATCTATCAAATATTAAATCATGATTTTATGCATTAAACAGGAACACGAGGAAGACCAGAGGGGAGTTCCTGATGGCTTGTCAAGTTCTCCAAAACCTACATCAGAATTGCCACAACAGCCAACTGTTGAGGCAAATTTGTTGGACATTGGAGGAGCAGGAGATGGTGTGGATCTGCTTAACATTAATGCCAGTATGGGTGGAGAGAAGATAAATAGCAGTGATCAAACAGCTGATTTGCTGGGTGGTTTAGGGAAAACATCTAGTGGACTGGAGGACTTACTACAGGGCCCTTCAGTTGCACAATCAGTGCCACAAAACATGCTATTTGACCCTTTTGGCAACAACGTACAGGTTTGTATATGTTCTGTATGTCACATACTGCATGTAGAAATATTTATTTTTCCGCCATTTTTTAAGTTAAATGTGGGATGCCATTACAGTGTCTTGAGTGGTGGTTGTTTCCTGCTGTTCATTTCCAGAGTTGGAGATCTCTTCATACCTCTTGATTACTTTCCATGAATGTTCGATAGGTGGCCAAATCATTTGCCCAGAATGTTCCTTGAACCAGTTGTGAGCAATTGTGGCCCAGTGACAAGGTGCATTATCATTCATAAAAATTCCATTTTTGTTTGGGAACATGAAAAGTTCACAAATGGCTGCAAGTGATCTCCAAGTAGCTGAACATAACCATTTCCAGTCAGTGATCATTCAGTTGGATCAGAGGACACAGTACGCCATGTAAACATGATCCACACCATTACGGAGCCACCATCTGCTTGCGCAGTGACTTGTTGACAACTTGAGTCCTTGGCTTTGTGGGGTCTGCACCAGACTCAGATGCTGCCAACCAGGCCATGATTTTCCTAATGTCTAGGATCCAACTAATGTGCTCACTAGCCCAGGAGAGGTGCTGCAGAGGGCGTTGTGCTTTTAGCAAAGGTACTTGCATCAGTCGTCTGTTGCCAATGGGTCCACTGCTTACTGGTTTGGCGGGCAGGTACACGGAGGGTGGGGAGTGAGTCATTGCCTTGTTCTTAAATGTCCTCTGACAGAAAATTGCATTTCCTTTATTCAGTCCATTGTGGCAGCTGGTTGAGTGCGGGTCTGATAGGGCTTGTTGCTGGATTCTGACTCTGTGAAAATGGACGAAAAAATGAAGCAACGAGTTTGTGTTAAATTTTGTTTTAAAACTGGGAAATCAGCTTCTGAGACTTACGAACTATTAAAAACTGCTTTTGGAGATAATTGTAGGAGCCAGTAAAATGTTTTTGTCTGGTTCAACAGATGTAAAAATGGCCATGAATCATTTGAAGATGAACCACAGTCCGGTCGTCCTTCCACCTCAAAAATGAATGAAAATGTTGTGAAACTTCACGACTTAGTGCGCTCCGGTCTTAGACTTACAATTACAGAGATTGCTGATGAACTCAAGTTTCTATGCAGTTCATTTTTAACTGATGATCTGAACATGTGTAGAGTGTCCACAAAATTCATTCCAAAAGTGTTTTCAATTGACCAGAGACAATACCAACTTGAAGTGTGTCAAGAACTGATTAATCAGACTAAAAATGACCCAGATTTGTGAAATATGGTAATTACAGGTGGCAAACTGTAGGTATATGGATATGATCCTGAAACCAAAGTGCAGTCTTCACAGTGGAAGACTCCAGGTTCACCACGACCGCAAAAAGCACAGCAAAGTCAATCAAAGGTGAAGACAATGTTCATGATCTTTAATTTATATATATATATATATATATAATAGAGGGAAACATTCCACGTAGGAAAAATATATCTAAAAACAAAGATGATGTGACTTACCAAATGAAAGTGCTGGCAGGTCGACAGACACACAAACAAACACAAACATACACACAAAATTCAAGCTTTCGCAACAAACTGTTGCCTCATCAGGAAAGAGGGAAGGAGAGGGAAAGACGAAAGGATGTGGGTTTTAAGGGAGAGGGTAAGGAGTCATTCCAATCCCGGGAGCGGAAAGACTTACCTTAGGGGGAAAAAAGGACGGGTATACACTCGCGCGCGCACACACACACACACACACACACACACACACACACACACACACATATCCATCCACACATATACAGACACAAGCAGACATCTTTAAATATGTCTGCTTGTGTCTGTATATGTGTGTGTGTGCGCGCGAGTGTATACCCGTCCTTTTTTCCCCCTAAGGTAAGTCTTTCCGCTCCCGGGATTGGAACGACTCCTTACCCTCTCCCTTAAAACCCACATCCTTTCGTCTTTCCCTCTCCTTCCCTCTTTCCTGATGAGGCAACAGTTTGTTGCGAAAGCTTGAATTTTGTGTGTATGTTTGTGTGTCTGTCGACCTGCCAGCACTTTCATTTGGTAAATCACATCATCTTTGTTTTTTATATATATATATATATATATATATATATATATATATTTTCTACCAGTATTGTGCATCATGAATTTACCCCTGCAGGACAGACAATTAACCAGGAATACTACAAAAGTGTCCTTGAGCATTTCTGCGAAAAGGTGTGGAAGAAAAGGCCTGCATTGTGGAAAGACAGGAGTTGGGTGCTACACCATGACAATACTCCGGCTTATTGTGCCTTCTCCATCATTGAATTTTTGACCAAATTCAATATTCCTGTGCTTCCACTTCTGCCATATTCCCCTGATTTGACCCCTGCACTCTTCTACCTGTTTCCTAAACTAAAATTTTCACTGAAAGGAAAACGATTTGACTCGATTGAAGACACGAAGACATCCAGGCAAATATGGAGAGCGTCCTTAACACATTTCAGGAAAAAAATTTCCAGGAATGTTTCTAAAAGTGGAAACGCCACTGGAGTCGGTGTGTTCAGTCAGAAGGAGACTATTTTGAAGGAGATGCGTCACAGTACCATGTAAGTACCACTATTGTACAATTACAAGCCCATTATTAAAACTTTCTTAAATCATTAGCACCAAATTTTGCTGCACTGTCCTAACAGATACGTTCATTGTATGTCCCGCATTGATTTCTGCGGTATTTCACACAGTGTTTCTTGTCTGTTAGCACTGACAACTCTACACAGATACCACTGCTCTGTCAGCCATTGCGTTGTCTGTGGTGAGAGGTAATGCCTGAAATTCGATATTCTCAACACGCTCTTGATGTGTGGATCTTGGAATATTGAAGTCCTTAACAATTTCCAAAATGGAATGTCCGATGCATCCAGCTCCAACTGCCACTCTCTATTCAAAGTCTGTTAATTCCTGTCGTGTGGCCATAGTCATATTGGAAACCTTTTCACATGACTCACCTTGAGTACAAATGACAGCTCCGCCACTGAACTGCCATTTTATGCCTTGTGTATGTGGTACTACTGCCATCTCTATACCCCCCTGCGGGTTCGGGGGTTAGAATAGGCCCGCGGTATTCCTGCCTGTCGTAAGAGGCGACTAAAAGGAGTCTCCAACGTTTCGGCCTTATGTGATGGCCCCCTCTTGGGTTTGACCTCCATCTTTCTAAATGTATCCGAAGAGCGAGCCAATTGGGGAAGGGCGCCTTACATGGTGCACTGTTTCCGTCGTGCAATTAGACCTTTAGCCGGATTTCTCGTCGTTGCAATGGTGTCCCGCTCGTTTTCGATCTCTTGGGCGAGGATACGTCCCTTTGTGCGATTACCACGCTGCACTCTGCAGTGTTTCTTTTAACTGCGACGACGACCTTGGACATTTTTGCACCTAAGATCCAGCACGGTAGCCAGTCCGTTGTGGTGGGGCCGCCATGTACCCTCTTGGTTGTAGCCCCCTGACAACACAGGGATTGCTCTACTGATGCCTGCGCTGTTAACTCCCCACGTATGCCAAGGAGTAGATGCCTATCCTCCTGGGGTATCGGGACTCCCGGCAACGGCCATCCTGCCAGGTGGCCTTTGCTGTGGCTGGGTGGCGCCCGTGGGGTGGCCCTTGGTCGGAGTAGGTGGCATCAGGGTGGATGCCCCGCAATGAAGCGTAGTACATCATCTCTCACTGGCGGCCAGCTGCCAGCAGTCTCTAAGCGTTCTCGGGCTCAATTTAATGCTCAGAAGTACGATCCGAAAACGTTCCCCTCCCTGGCCACGCCGTGGGAAGAGCGTAAGTCTCAGGATGGAGGTAACAGTTATTCGCCCCGATTCTTAGTTTGCACGAGAGCTGATGGGGAGTCTTTTCTCTCCACAAAGCCTCAGTTCTTCGTCGAGCATTTAGAGGACGAGTTTGGGGAGGTGGAGGGCTTGTCTAAAATGCGCTCTGGGTCAGTACTGATACAAACGGCATCCTCCGCCCAGTCCCGCTGGTTACTTGCTTGTGACAAGTTGGGGGATGTTAACGTTACTATTACACCACATAAGAGTTTAAATATGGTCCAGGGTGTTATTTTCCATAGGGATCTCCTTTTGCAGTCTGATGACGAGCTGCGCGCCAACTTAGAACATAGAGGTGTTCATTTCGTCCGGCGCGTTCATCGGGGTCCGAGGGACAATCAGGTTGCTACCGGTGCCTTCATCTTGGCCTTCGAGGGTGATACGTTACCGGAAAAGGTCAAGGTGATGGTCTACCGATGTGACGTCAAGCCCTATATCCCTCCCCCGATGCGGTGCTTCAAGTGCTGGAAGTTCGGCCATATGTCTTCCCGCTGCACTTCCAGCCTCACATGTCGAGATTGCGGACGCCCATCTCATCCCGATACTCCATGTGCCCCGCCTCCCATCTGCATCAACTGCGGGGAGCACCATTCACCTTGCTCGCCTGACTGCAAAGTCTTTCAGAAAGAGCGCAAAATCATGGAATATAAGACCCTGGACCGGCTGACCTATACTGAGGCCAAAAGGAAATATGACAGACTCCATCCTGTGAGAATGACATCTTCTTATGCAGCTGCT
The DNA here is from genome assembly GCF_021461385.2 of Schistocerca piceifrons. Taxonomy (NCBI): domain Eukaryota; kingdom Metazoa; phylum Arthropoda; class Insecta; order Orthoptera; family Acrididae; genus Schistocerca; species Schistocerca piceifrons. The sequence goes on along the minus strand of NC_060138.1, from coordinate 544,738,766 downwards.
ACAACAACTGTGCTAGCTCCATCAGTTTTGAGACTTCCAGCCAGCTCGATAAGCAGTAAGACTCCTCCTGCCCCCTTGCCCGTGGGGGGCTCTACCCAACCGGTTGCTCCTGCACCACCTACCTCAGGAGCAACCTCCTCCCACCCGTCGGGGACGTCCGTCCCCGCTTCTCAGCCGGAGAAGCGTCTAACTTCTTCGGCTACTCTCGCCCGTAAGAGTTCCCTTGGGACCCTCCCTTCCCAGGGTTCCCCCAGCGGGAAGGATGACGGCCGCCAGTGGCATAAGTCCTCACCAGCGGCCGGGCGTAGGGCTTCACGATCCTCCTCTGTCCCGGAGACTGAATCGGTGAAGCCTTCCCAGCCGGTGAAACCCAAGGTTCAGCGAGAGAAGTCCAAGAGAAAGACCTCTAAGGCCAAAGAACTTGCGGTGGCACCAACCCCACCGCACCTTTCGCGCTCTGCGTCTGAGGATGAAGTCAAGATTCTAGCGTCCGCTGAGGACCTTGATCTCGCTGGTTCCTCAGATGCCATGGATGCCTCTCGTATGGGTACTGAATCGGTGGCAGTGAGTGAACAAGCGGCGTAACTTGCCTTCCCAGTCCTTTCACGCCTTTCTCAGCCATGGACAATATCATCCTCCAGTGGAACTGCGGCGGTTTTTTCCACCATCTAGCTGAGCTCCAACAACTTATCAGCCTTCACCCTTTCTTCTGCATTGCTCTGCAGGAAACTTGGTTTCCAGCAGTGCGAACCCCCGCCCTCCGTGGCTATCGGGGTTATTATAAGAACCGGGCAGCATATGAAAGGGTGTCGGGTGGCGTCTGCCTCTATGTCCTTCACACTCTGCACAGCGAGTCTGTCCCTCTCCAAACACCTTTAGAGGCTGTCGCTGTTCGGGTGTGGACGCCACAGGCTGTTACCGTCTGCAGTCTTTACCTTCCACCGGATGGTGATGTCTCTCAGCATGTCCTGGCTGCGCTGATAGCCCAATTGCCGCCGCCTTTCTTGCTATTGGGCGACTTCAACGCCCATAACCCTCTGTGGGGTGGGTCAGTGGCAACAGGTCGAGGCGCCATCGTTGAGCATTTATTGTCGCAGCTTGATCTCTCGATTTTAAATGATGGTGCCTTCACACACTTCAGTGTGGCGCATGGCACATACTCCGCCATTGACCTTTCAATCTGTAGCCCTAGCCTCTTACCGTCTGTCCAATGGCGTGTGCATGACGACCTGTGTGGTAGTGACCACTTTCTGATCTTTCTGTCACTACCACAGCGTCACTCTTCTGGGCGCCCTAGCAGATGGGCTATGAATAAGGCTGACTGGGACTTGTTCTCCTCCACTGCCGCTCTTGAGCCTCTCTCTAATGACGACATTGATGCGGTGGTTCAATCGGTCACTACCGGCATCGTTACTGCCGCCGAATCTGCCATTCCCCGCTCCTCTGGGTCCCCTCGGTGGCGGACTGTGCCTTGGTGGTCGCCTGAGATCGTTGCAGCGATTACAGATCGCCGGCGGGCGCTACAGCGTCACAAGCGACATCCCTGCATTGAACACCTGATCACCTTCAAACGGCTGCGTGCGCGGGCCCACCGCCTTATCCGCCAAAGCAAGCAGGAGTGCTGGGAGCGGTAAGTGTCCACCATTGGCCTCCATGTCACTCCATCGCAGGTCTGGGCCAAGATCCGACGCGTCTACGGCTATCGGCCACCTGTCAGCGTCCCTGCGCTCTCACTGAATGGAGCAGTTTGTACTGACTCCGACGTCATTGCAAACCACTTAGCAGAGCATTTTGCTATGATTTCCGCCTCTGCGAATTATCCTAAGGCCTTCCGCTCCATTAAAGAGCGGATGGAACGTCGGAGCCTTTCGTTTCGCACCCACCATCCAGAATCGTACAATGTTCCATTCAGTGAGTGGGAATTCCGCAGTGCCCTTGCCGCTTGTCCTGATACCGCTCCTGGACCAGATAGCATCCACTGCCAGATGCTGAAACACCTCTCAGTGGACTGCCAGCGACGGCTCCTCGACCTTTACAATCGTATTTGGGTCGGGGGTGAGTTTCCATCGCAGTGGCGGGCAAGTATCGTTATCCCCATTCTGAAACCAGGTAAGAACCCTTTGGCGGTGGACAGCTACCGCCCCATTAGCCTCAGCAACGTTCTTTGCAAGCTTCTCGAACGGATGGTGAGCCGGCGCTTGACTTGGGTACTGGAGTCTCGGGGCCTTCTGGCTCCATCTCAGGGTGGGTTCCGTAAAGGCCGCTCCGCCGCCGACAATCTGGTGAGCCTGGAGTCAGCCATCCGTACTGCCTTTGCCCGCCGTCAGCACCTGGTCGCTGTCTTTTTCGACATGCGGAAGGCGTACGATACGACATGGCGTGATCACATCCTTTCTACGCTTCATGGATGGGGTCTTCGGGGCCCTCTGCCGATCTTTATCAGAAATTTTCTGTCGTATCGTACCTTCCGCGTGCAAGTCGCAGCCTCATATAGTTCCACCCACGTCCAGGAAAACGGTGTGCCACAGGGTTCTGTTTTAAGTGTCTGCCTGTTTTTAATAGCCATTAACGGGCTCGCTGCGGCCGTGGGAAATTCTGTCTCTGCTTCCCTGTATGCTGACGACTTCTGCCTTTATTACAGCTCTACTGGCATTGCAGCTGTTGAACATCAGCTACAGGGTGCTATCCGCAAGGCGCAGTCTTGGGCTGTAGCTCATGGGTTCCAGTTTTCGGCAGCCAAGACCTGCGTAATGCATTTCTGCCGGCGACGCACTGTCCACCCGGAGCCGCGGCTTTATCTTGCCAGCGAACTTCTTTCAGTGGTGGAATCACACAGGTTTTTGGGGGTGGTTTTCGATGCCTGGTTGACTTGGCTGCCTCATATCCGGCAGCTTAAACAGGCGTGTTGGCGGCATCTAAACGCTCTGAGATGCTTGAGCCACACCCGCTGGGGCGCCGACCGATTTACCCTGTTGCGGCTCTCCCAGGCGTTAATCCAATCCCGTCTGGATTACGGGAGCCTGGCTTATGGCTCAGCATCCCCCTCTGCGTTGCGGGTGCTGGACCCAATACTACACAGCGGGATCCGACTTGCCACTGGTGCCTTCCGCACCAGCCCTGTGGACAGCGTCCTTGTTGAGGCAGGTGTCCCTCCACTGCGGGTGCGACGCCAACAATTACTGGCTGCTTATGCTGTCCATGTTTTTAGCTTGCCCGGGCATCCAAATTACCGTGTCCTGTTCCCGCAGTCTGTCGTCCATCTGCCGGACCGTCGGCCCCGGTCGGGTTGTCCGATCGCCGTACGCGTCAAGGAGCTTCTCTGCGGGGTTGGGTTTTTCCCTGTTCCACCCCCTTTCCAGGCGCCTCTGCGTACACCCCCATGGTGTGTTCCTCGCCCTTGCCTTCGGCTCGACTTGGCACAGGGCTCGAAGGACTCGGTCCCTCCAGAGGCCTTCTGCCGCCGCTTTTATTCCATCCTGGCCACGTATCAGGGCTCTGGAATTGTTTACACCGACGGTTCGATGGTTGCTGGTCGTGTCGGGTATGTGCTAACTCTAGGGGACCATTCCGAACTACGGTCCTTGGCGGCTGGTTGCAGCGTTTACACTGCTGAGCTAGTCGCCATCTTTCGAGTCCTAGAGTATATCCGCTCCTGCTCAGGTGAGTCCTTCGTGATCTGTAGCGATTCCCTGAGCGGTTTACGAGCTCTCGACCAGTGTTTTCCTCGTTCTCGTCTGGTGATGGCTATCCATGAGTCCCTGCATACTCTTGCGCGTTGCGGCCGCTCTGTGGTCTTTGTGTGGACCCCCGGTCATGTCGGTATCCCGGGCAATGAACATGTTGACCGCCTGGCGAAAGAGGCCACGTGTAAACCACTCTCGATGTTGGCCTCCCAGAGACTGATTTGGGGGCAGTCCTCCGCCGAAAAGTTTTTGCGCTTTGGGACGCTGAATGGCGCGATCGGATCACACCCAATAAACTCCGACCCATTAAGGAGACGACGACTGTGTGGCGGTCATCCATGCGAGCCAACCGCAGGGAATCAGTCATCCTTTGTCGGCTCCGCATTGGCCACTCCCGGCTAACACACAGTTATTTACTGCGCCAGGAGGACCCTCCTGTATGTCGCTGCGGGGCGGCTTTGACAGTGGCCCACATTCTGTTGGCCTGCCCCCTTTTAGCTGTGGTCAGGCAGACATTTGCGCTGCCTGATACGCTCCCTGCCGTTTTATCTGATGACCCTGCTATGGCTGCCTTAGTTTTACGTTTTATTAGGGCAGGGAGTTTTTATTCTTTAATCTGAGTGTTTCTGTTTTATTTTATTGTTTTGTGTTGATTCTGGCCTTTGGCCTACGGTTTTAAACTAAGTTTTTAATGTGTTTTCGGTGGTTAGCTTTTCCATTTTTTTTGTTCCTATGGTCGGCCAACCACCGTCACACTCCTTGTGATTTTATTTCGTTTTGTCTGGTCCTTGTCTATGTTTCTTTTGTTCTGTGTTGTCTGTCTCCTATTCTGTTGAACATTTTTTATTCTCTGTGGGTATTTTTTAGTCTTTTGGAAAAAGGGACCGATGACCTCTGCAGTTTGGTCCCTTTCATCCTTAAACCAACCAACCATCTCTATATGTACATATTGCCATCCCATGACTTTGGTCACCTCAGTGCACAATGGACCTATGAACCTTTTGCTGACTGAGGAATCCTTCAGGCTCTTGACTCATCACATGGTCTGCCCCAAGCCTTGATTTGAAAACTCCATCTATTCTGGGTATTCAAGTGTATTTGGCTAAAGGAGTTTTCCCTTAACAGTGGTGAGACAGTATCATTGTTGCAATCCTTAAACATGACAAAAAAAAACCATGTCCATCAGCTACAGAATGATTAGCCTCACCATCTCGCTCTGTAGACTACTTGAAAGGTAGTAGCCAGGCAATTATGCCAAGTTCTCAAATTGGGGGAGGCTTTTTACCCCACCTATCTGTGTTGTTTCCAGGAGGGATGATCCAAAATTGGCCATTTGGTTAGGTTGGAATTGGCAATACAACAGGCATTTTTTTTTAAATGCCACCATCTCCTTGCAGTATTTTTTGACCTACGTAAGGAATATGACACCACTTGGCACCATCATAATATTATTTACTCTGACAGGCTTTTGAGACTCTTATTGATTTTAGTCCTCAATTTATATCCCACCAGTTCTTTGGTGTTAGTTCATACATTGCTCAAGACTGAGCCATAACAATTGCCATTCCCTTGGATGTGTGGTGAGCTATGTGTCATACTCTTCACCACCATCAATGGGCTAGTGGCCTCCGATGCACCAGAGGTCAGCCCCATGCCATATGTTGACAACTTTTAATCTGTAGCATTGGCTGAACACCAGCTGCAAGGCGCTATCTGAATGGCCTTCCATGGCTTCCAGTTCTCTCTCACAAAAACGCGAATAATGCGTTTGTGTAATCATACCATTGTCCATCCAGACCCAGAACTCTTAGCTACCCAGCACTGGGATGTTTTTGCAGAGTCTTGACTTTTTGCACTCCACTTTGTTAAAAAGCTGACACAGATGCTCCGTATTTGTCAACTAAAGACTAGCTGTATGTGAAAGCTTAATGGTATAAGCTTCCTTGCCCACACTTCTGGGTATGGTGATTGCACTTCTCTACTCCAGTTTACCAGAGTCTGGTCTCATACTGATTAAACTATGTTTGACAAGTTTATGGCTCAGTGGCACCTTCAGCTTTGAAATTATTGGACTCGGTCCATCATTATGGAGTAAGACTGGCCTGGCACCTTCCAGACTAGTCTCATAAACAGTCTCCTTGCCGAGGTAGAGATCCTACTTCTTCAGTTAAGGCAGTTCACATCTTGCTTATGTATTCAATTATCATTCAACAATTTCATAATCAGCTAACTTATAAAATTCTTTTTACGGACAAGAAACAAGTCATTTGGGTATCTCAGGGAATAAATTGGCTGATGGTTTGGTTAGAGAAGCGATTGCTCACACAATGTTCACTTTGATGATCCCAGGTGCAGATTTGCAGGTGCAAGTAAGACCTCTCCTCACTGGGAGATGAAACAACATCTGGTAGGGCATTGCCCCCTCTAATGAACTGTACAGTAGCAAGGAAATTAGTGCTACATGGCACTCCACGTTGGTCATACCAGATTAACCTGAAATTTCATCCTATGTATTGAAGCATGCCCGCACTATGGTTGTGTTGGCTTAGTATCTCACATCATGGTGAAGTGGCTCCCCCCCCCCCCCCCCCCTCTCTTCTGAGTCTCCATGTCAGTCATAGTCTTGCAGATTCTTTGCCCTTTGCCCCACAGATTCTTTGTCTCTGATATCACAAGACAACATATGGATAGCTGAAATGGATCTTTTTTTTCTCTGAGAAAAAGGTTTTACTCTTAGCTACGATATTTTTAATTACTTTCAGGGCTGGGCAGGGTGATTGAGGTTGAAGTGTCTCCCACCACATTCTGAGTCTGGAGGTAACTCAGTCAGCCGTGCAAACAACTTTGCAACAAAAGTCACAGGATTTTCAGTAGTACCAACATCCCAGGGGAATAAATAATTGAAAACCCGTCTAAACATCAATACATATGTATCTAGATGTAAATAGCCATCTGGAGATGAACCTGTCAGTTCAAAACTGGTAATGGCACTATTTGTGTACATGAGTAGAATTATCAGTAGCAACTAGTGTTGTTTTTTTTCTCCGAAAATCAACCTGTATTTTGTTCATGCCAGTGACACAAAATGTCAGTTTTCAACAAAACAGCATTAACACGTTGGTGCCCATTGATTTGCTTTGGACAAAGTAGTATATGCCAGGGTACAATCGTGGTTCCGCAGGCTTCAGCAAACATTTTTGCTTGAAGACATTGACCATTTTCTCTCGCAGTCAGCAGTTGTCACAATTACTTTTGCAATAATAAATAATTTACTTACTTTTTTCCCCCATCTGTCTCATTTTCATGTCATTGCCCCTTTATAAATGTAAGTCTGGTTTGTGGAAGGTCAGAGAGAATTTTGTTGATTGGAGAGTTTCTAGGAACTGATTTGTTGCACATCATCCTCCTTTCTCAGTCCACTACCTCTTGTGTTGAGGTAGTGATTCTATGTTAGATAAGACAGCTTGCAGGCAACAGTTCTCTTTGTGTCAATTAGCTAAACGACAATCTTGGTTGACATGACTGCTTCTAGCTCCACAGAGGTGCATTGTATTGACAACAGAATACATGAGAGAACTGTTTTATGTAAGGTGTTTGCTTGTGTTAACCAGCTTGTTTCAGACTCTCAATGCTTACAATAGGAATTTCTTTTCTTCAGTAAACTTGTGAAAGGCTGCAATCCTACCTCCATACTTTCTTCATCTGCGTTAGTTTTCTTCCTGCTGAATTGTCCTTTTTCCACAGTATACATATACCATTTATCTCTCACTGCTGTTATTTTATTTTATTTTTTGCAATCTTGTTATTTATTGGTGGTACAATATGAAATAATGTGTTCAGTTATCTTCGCACTTCAACTTCATTATCAAATTTTGATGATTACCTCGCGCAGACAAAAACTTACTCAACAAAGTCACATTGTGTCTAATTCTGGCATACTCACTAGTGTGCCCCACTGAACTAAAGACAACAGATTAATTGAACATACTTGCACACAGGTACTGTCTTACTTGCTTTAACTATCAGCAATCCCATTTGAGTTTTTTTTTTTTTTTTTTTTTTTTTTTTTTTTTTTTTTTTTTTTTCTCTGAAGTTAAAATTGAAAGATCCGAAACAAAATTGGGACATTATGTATTTATCTAAACTACTTAACTGATAATGTAAATAATTTGAAGAATGACTCCAAGGTTCAAGACATTTGACCAGAAGTTGAAGTTATTCAAATAAGTTTCAGGGCATCTTGTACATCAAAGAATGGAGATAGGTGACACCACAGCTAAGTTTACAGAAATACAAAATGGTTTTAAGTAGTGACTTATTTTCCGTGGAAGAGAAATAAATGTTGATTTGAGTCTGAGAAAACTTGTGAACTACTATGATGATTTAAACTTTATGATCCAGTTGTAACTTGACTTAAACTTGGTAACAGGTATTTCAGGATAGATGTAACCGATGCTCTGACCGTCTGCACACCATCCCCCTCACTCGTTCCCTCGCCTCCTTCCCCCTCCACCCCCCCCCTCTCCCCCAGTGCTATTGTCTTGTCCTTTATTTATTTTTAGGTACATTTATAAATAATTTCTAAACATTGTATTGTCTATATAGAAATTACTACCTTTGAAGTACCAGTATTTCATGAGTGTTCAGTAGCAACACCAACTGTCGAGATCACGGTTGGCAATATACTATTTTCATACAAGTGTCATTTCCATTATTCACTGTGCCCGTCTTTTTTAGAGTAAGAATTGGTCTTGCAGCTGCCGACACCTTATTTTTCACACTGCAGTAATGTGCTCATTCTAAAAGATTTTTATAAACTGCTTTCCAGTTATATATATGACTCATTATCATTGCTATACTTTGTTTATTTCAGGGAGATAGTGTGGGTAACATCCCTAATGTCCCTGTTCCTGGAGTGACACCTCGCCCAACAGCACCTAACCTTCTAGGAAGTTGGGATAACTTCCAGAGTGCTCCCACATACGGTATTGGCCAAGGATCACAGCCATTAGGTCCAGGCTTAATGCCAACATCACCCAGTATACCAAGAAATGCCAGCACACCGAATCTTGAGAGCAAGGCTCGGGATCCTTTCGCGGATTTGGGTAACTGAAATACCTCTGTGCATAATTTTAAATAACTTTGCCATTGTTGTAAATTTAGGACAGCTTGTAACAACTGTAGGTAGTCTCGTAGGTAGTGTACCCATTGCTACATTCTTGTGTAGCTATGAATTAACACTAAGGCACTGAATAATCTGCTACTATTCTGTAAAACTGAATGCAAATGTCTGATCTTTGAAATATTGTCTGAAGCGTATTCAAATGATTTTCCCATCATTTACGAAAATGTATGTAGTCACATCACTATTGAAGTATCTACAATGAAAGCTGTGAAATCATCAGTAACTGGTACACTTTGTAGGCTTTTGTGACCTTTGCACTTCCAAGCATGTGGACAAAAAAACACCAGATTGCTGTCATTTCTCAAGCTAGAATTGTACCGGCCACAAGACAGTATACTTGGACACACAGTCTGCTGGAAGCCCACCAACACCAATAGATATCAGCATTCTTTATCCCACCACTCAATGCATAAGAATTTGAAATGACATATGCTAGCCTTGAGGGCTACTTGAATCTACAATGCACACAACATAAAGTAGGGACCCTAGAACTTGTGCACCACCTTCAGAGCTGCAGGTTACAGCAAAGAGACAGTAACAGAGACAGTAACAAAATATTCTCTATAAGAGCAAAAGAGACGGAAAGATGGACAACTGTACACACATTCTGCTACTGCACAACCATGGATTCATTGATTATGTGGAAAAAAATCTTGACATTAAATATATTAACAATAAACATCGTGGGTTCCACCTAGGTGTCATCAATACACAGTCAGACTTCGATATATCGAGTCTCTAGAGTATGTAAAATTCATTTGATATATCGAGGGTTCATTATAACGAGGAATCAAAAAAAAATTACAACCCACAATTTTTTTGTTACTGTACTGTGATTTTCCTCGCATTTGTTTGTGATACAGGCCTATGTTTAGTTTTGGTAATATAAAAAAGAAATCGAGATAGATTGTTATGCATATTGTTTTATTTCTTCTGAAATAGAAAAAACTGTAAGTTTAAAATAAAATACTTTCATTATAAAAAATTAAATTCAGTAAAAGAATACCAGCATGTACATAAAATTTCCCACAAATCATTGGTTTTTAAAGTAATCTGTAATTTTTGCTTGCTTTAAACTTTTGATCCATCGTCAGTGAGTTTCATTGTCTGTCTGTCTGCTCATAATTCTCCAAATATGCTGTGATTGTGTCGAGAGCTGCTTTGGCTTGCCTCACCATCACTGGCACTGCTTCTTTGACCTCCCCTTTTCCTCTTCCTCTTCGTTATTGTTGCTGCCTTTTTCATTCCCTGTGTTCATGGAGTCAACAGTCTCGGCTTCTGTAGAACCCAGTACGTTGTCCTCGATGGTGAGTGTTCAGCGGAGGTGAGGGTATCATCTGGAGTGCCCCAGGGAAGTGTGGTAGGTCCGCTGTTGTTTTCTATCTACATAAATGATCTTCTGGATAGGATGGATAGCAATGTGCGGCTGTTTGCTGATGATGCTGTGGTGTATGGGAAGATGTCGTTGAGTGACTGTAGGATACCAGATGACTTGGACAGGATTTGTGATTGGTATAAAGAATGGCAGCTAACTCTAAATATAGATAAATGTAAATTAAATGCAGATGAATAGGAAAAAGAATCCCGTAGTGTTTGAATACTCTGTTAGTAGTGTAGTGCTTGACACAGCGACATCGATTAAATATTTGGGCGTAACATTGCAGAGCGATATGAAGTGGGAAAAGCATGTAATGGCAGTTGTAGGGAAGGCGGATAGTCGTCTTCGGTTCATTGGTAGAATTTTGGGAAGATGTGATTCATCTGTAAAGGAGACCGCTTATAAAACACTAATACGACCTATTCTTGAGTACTGCTTGAGTGTTTGGGATCCCTATCAGGTCGGATTGAGGGAGGACATAGAAGCACTTCAGAGGCGAGCTGCTAGATTTGCTACTGGTAGGTTTGATCATCATGCGAGTGTTACGGAAATGCTTCAGGAACTCGGGTGAGAGTCTCTGGAGGAAAGGAGACGTTCTTTTCGTGAATCGCTACTGAGGAAATTTAGAGAACCAGTATTTGAGGCTGACTGCAGTACAATTTTACTGCCGCCAACTTATACACTCCTGGAAATGGAAAAAAGAACGCATTGACACCGGTGTCTCAGACCCACCATACTTGCTCCGGACACTGCGAGAGGGCTGTACAAGCAATGATCACATGCACGGCACAGCGGACACACCAGGAACCGCGGTGTTGGCCGTCGAATGGCGCTAGCTGCGCAGCATTTGTGCACCGCCGCCGTCAGTGTCAGCCAGTTTGCCGTGGCATACGGAGCTCCATCGCAGTCTTTAACACTGGTAGCATGCCGCGACAGCGTGGACGTGAACCGTATGTGCAGTTGACGGACTTTGAGCGAGGGCGTATAGTGGGCATGCGGGAGGCCGAGTGGACGTACCGCCGAATTGCTCAACACGTGGGGCGTGAGGTCTCCACAGTACATCGATGTTGTCGCCAGTGGTCGGCGGAAGGTGCACGTGCCCGTCGACCTGGGACCGGACCGCAGCGACGCACAGATGCACGCCAAGACCGTAGGATCCTACGCAGTGCCGTAGGGGACCGCACCGCCACTTCCCAGCAAATTAGGGACACTGTTGCTCCTGGGGTATCGGCGAGGACCATTCGCAACCGTCTCCATGAAGCTGGGCTACGGTCCCGCACACCGTTAGGCCGTCTTCTGCTCACGCCCCAACATCGTGCAGCCCGCCTCCAGTGGTGTCGCGACAGGCGTGAATGGAGGGACGAATGGAGACGTGTCGTCTTCAGCGATGAGAATCGCTTCTGCCTTGGTGCCAATGATGGTCGTATGCTTGTTTGGCGCCGTGCAGGTGAGCGCCACAATCAGGACTGCATACGACCGAGGCACACAGGGCCAACACCCGGCATCATGGTGTGGGGAGCGATCTCCTACACTGGCCGTACACCACTGGTGATCGTCGAGGGGACACTGAATAGTGCACGGTACATCCAAACCGTCATCGAACCCATCGTTCTACCATTCCTAGACCGGCAAGGGAACTTGCTGTTCCAACAGGACAATGCACGTCCGCATGTATCCCGTGCCACCCAACGTGCTCTAGAAGGTGTAAGTCAACTACCCTGGCCAGCAAGATCTCCGGATCTGTCCCCCATTGAGCATGTTTGGGACATCCAGCATCTCTACGATCGTCTCCATGGGAGAATAGCAGCCTGCATTGCTGCGAAAGGTGGATATACACTGTACTAGTGCTGACATTGTGCATGCTCTGTTGCATGTGTCTATGTGCCTGTGGTTCTGTCAGTGTGATCATGTGATGTATCTGACCCCAGGAATGTGTCAATAAAGTTTCCCCTTCCTGGGACAATGAATTTACGGTGTTCTTATTTCAATTTCCAGGAGTGTATTTTGCGGAAAGACCACAAATGCGGAAAGACCACAAAGATATGATAAGAGAGATTAGAGCTCGTACAGAGGCATATAGGCAGTCATTTTTCACTTGTTCTGTTTGGGAGTGGAACTGGGAGAGAAGATGCTAGTTGCAGTAGGAGGTACCCTCCGCCATGCACCGTATGGTGGATTGCGGAGTATGTATGTAGATGTAGATGTGAGTGATCCTGCTACTGCGACATCACTTTCCTCATCCATGAAATCTTAAAAACGAATGTAAGCGGTGTTAAAGTACGTCACCGCTTTCACCCATTCAGACTTGAGGATACTGACATAACCAAACATAACATAATCAAACTGAGATTTTACGTGTTTAAATACACATTAGATCCACCAGTTGCTCATTTTCATCTGTCATCAAAAATCCACATATCCGGAAACAACTGACGATCATTTGCTCCTTCGCATTTATCCACGCTTTATCCAGTATTCTCATTTAGCATTTGAAAAGTTGATTGTTGTAGGGTTGTATTCTTCAGTATTACAGACTGTCATTCGGACCACTTTGTATCTATAGTTCTCTTTGGCATTCTTGATTATTCCTTGATCTAAGGGCTGCAATTTCGATGTAGTGTTAGGTGGTAAAAATTGTACTGTCACGGATTTTAATGGAGGAATAGCATTTTGTGCACTACAGTTGTCCACAAAGACAGAATATTTTGATTTTCACAAGTCATCTTCCTACCAAAATCCTTTAACCAGTTGAAAAACACTTTTGATGTCATCCATGCTTTATTGTTCACGGTGTATTTCACAGGGAATGACTGACACCTGGAAAAACATCACCTTTCCTTAGATTTTCCAATTATAAGTGGCTTGAGTTTTTAGTGCTGGTCGTATTTGCTGCTAATAGAATGGCAACATGATCTTTACATAGCTTGCCCCCATACATTATTCTCCTCAGAAAGTTTTAGTTTTGTCTGGAATACATTTGTAAAAAAGTCGAAGTTCATCTGTGCTAAAAGCATCACCCTGTTTACAGTCTTGAAGGATCTTCTGCAATTCTAACTTTTACTCATAACAAATTTTGTTATCCACACTGACACTTTCCCCACCCACTTTTTGAAAAACAATCCCATGTCTTTTCCTGAAATTTTCAAACAACCCATTACTCACACGTAACGCATTGTATACCAACGCTGCTGCAAAATAATCTGCCTTTACTTTCAAAATATGTTCAACATTCACTTTATTGTTTCTCTGTTGTCAGAACCACTGCACTTAACACTCTTGTAAATCTGAAAACTCAGCCTTTCATTGTTGTTTCTGATTTTTCCCTTCATCTATGATAATCACGTTGTCTTCATTCTTGATTGTTGACAGTGTGCTTGCCGGAATCCCAAACCCTGCAGCTATGTCTTTCTTTTTCTTCTCTCCTGCTTTCACTTCGGCAATTAACTTTTTTTTTCAGAGATTGTCAGACATTTCTGCTTACAGCCCATGGCTGACACTTACAGGCTGACACTTACAGCTCACACGCAACCAAAACAAAAACTGCATAAAATTGCACCTGCATGCAGATCTCATTGATGCCTCAATACAGGTTGGAGAGGGACTGGGATTCCCCTATTTGCATGCATTTCGACATACAGAGGTACCGTTGTATAGAGGGGACTTCGATATAGAATTCTTTGTCCACTGAACTTAGATATATAGAGCCTTCCAAAAACTTTGAAGTAATGCTGGGCTTTCTTCGAAATATCAAGGTTTTGGGCTTCCAAGGGAAGGGAATGAAGAAAAAATTCGATATAGACCTGTCTTTGATATATCGAGGTTTGACTGTACTGCAAATGCTGGAAGTTTGAGATCAGCTATGAACATACATTAGTCTACATCAGAGTGACAGGGCAATTTATCTGAATGTGGCTAAAAGAGCATGATTTCTATACAGTTCAGACAACATAATAAATAGGCAGTGGCAGGCCACAAAACTTACTGCAGTAGACGTAAACAATTTGAGGTGGCTTGTGTGCTTACTAGATAGCCACTTAGCTTCAAAAGGAAGAGACAATAGATGGTAAAGACAGTCAAATGGCTAACCAACTGCAATGATATTTTCAAGCTGAGATTGTCTTGATTGCCAGCAGTAGCTACCTTGTGAACAGACTGTGCCAGTGAGGTTGCTCCATCACATGCAGCCATAAAACATTTCCACAGAAGGAACGCAGCACAATGGCCCATTTTAACTGCCAAAATTGTATTAAGTAAAGTTAACCACTTACCAGACGGTGGAGATGCTGAGCAATGGGTGTGCATCTAAACAAGAATTCGAGCATAGTCCCTCAGCTTATGAAACTCACTTTCTTCAGAAAGAAAATTTGTGTCTGGAAGATTTTCAAGAGCTAATGAAGAGCTTTAGTTGCTGTGGATGAGTGTTGGCAGCCCTTCCAGAATAACACTTCAGGGATAGAGTTTACTCAGTTGGTAACTGGATAAAGTGCATCCACCTAAAAGAGGGCTATGTGGAAAAGAGTTCATTTTTATGTAAAAACTATTCTTTCACTGATAGGCCGAGGATTTTTCTTCTCATCCTGCTACATGTTTCGTGATGAGAGATAAGCGTTGGTGGGACCATTAATATAGTTAAGCTTGTTAACTCCCCAGATACATCCACCCCTTTACATGAAATAGGAATCCTATCACTTTGGGCATAGTTAGATGTGTAATGTCTATCACATCAGGCTCCTTGTGGTTTATACACAGTGTGGTTCTGATTACTCATTAAAAAGTCTAAGTGTCATTAATGGATCTACAAATCTCCAGTCTTGGTCTTCATTAGATACGGCAAAAGCATTATAGTATACATGGTGTATGAAAACAAGTCAGAAACCTTACGGATTTATTCTTGACATCAAAAAATTTATTGATTCAGTGTTTGACATACGCTGTAATTTGCCGTCTAGTAAAATCATCAGACAATCAATTCCAATTACAAAATGATCTAGAGAGAATCTCTGTACGGTGCAAAAAGTGGCAGTTAGCACTAAGCAAAGAAAAGTGCGAGGTCATCCACATGGGTACTAAAAGAAATCAGATAAATTTTGGGTATATGATAAATCGCACAAATCTAAGAGCTGTTAGTTTAACTAAATACCTGGGAATTACAATTACGAGCAACTTAAATTGGAAAGACCACATAGACAATATTGTGGGGAAGATGAAACAAAGACTGTGCTTTGTTGGCAGAACGCTTAGAAGATGCGACAAACCCACTAAAGAGACAGCCTGCATTACTCTTGTCCGTCCTCTGCTGGAATATTGCTGTGCAGTATGGGATCCTTACGAGGTAGGATTGACGGAGGACATAGAAAAAGTGCAAAGGAGGGCAGCTCATTTCGTGTTATCGTGCAATAGGGGTGAGTGTGCCACCAATATGATACATGACTTGGGGTGGCAGTCACTGAAACAAAGGCGGTTTTCTTTGCAGCAGTATCTATTTACGAAATTTCAATCACCAACGTTCTCTTCTGAATGCGTAAATATTTTGTTGATGTCCACCTACGTAGGGAGAAATGATCATCATAATAAAATAAG
The DNA here is from genome assembly GCF_021461385.2 of Schistocerca piceifrons. Classification (NCBI taxonomy): domain Eukaryota; kingdom Metazoa; phylum Arthropoda; class Insecta; order Orthoptera; family Acrididae; genus Schistocerca; species Schistocerca piceifrons. Next base: position 544,722,940 of record NC_060138.1, on the reverse strand, counting down.
AGAAATTGGAGCTCGAACAAAAAGATTTAGGTGTTCCTATTTCCCATGCGCCATTCGAGAGTGGGATGGTAGATAAGTAGTATGAAAATGATTCGATGAACCCTCTGCCAGGCACTTAAGTGTGAATTGCAGAGTAACCATGTAGATGTAGACGTATAAATTTATATTTTACAAGTACATACTTTAAATTTATAGAAGGTAGGATAAAATAATGTGAAACAGTAAAAGCCATGATCCTGCATTCCATACTTTGTCGTACATTGTGGAAAACTTCTGGTGTGCTCCATATTTGGTCAAATTTGTTTTAGATACACTTCCTCAGCACACCAACATTGGGTACAGAAGTTTAATACACCAAGGATATTGGAGAACTGGCAGTAGCTGGAAGAAGGTGAGATTTCTCATCAAATTTGTATATCCAAAGACTCCAGCCAATTGATTGCTGCAGGTGTTGCATCTGAAATGTCTGTCAGGTTCCCACGTATTTTCTTTGTGAATAGCTGTGCAGAATGTGGGTCAGTGTTTGTTCCAATATTCCACTTTTTTTAAAAAAAATGTCGGGTGACTAGGGCCTCCCGTCGGGTAGACCATTCGCCAGGTGCAAGTCTTTCGATTTGATACCACTTCAGCGACTTGCGCATCAAGGGGGATGAAATGATGCTGATTAGGACAACACAACACCCAGTCCCTGAGTGGAGAAAATCTCCAACCCAACCAGGAATCAAACCCAGGCCCTGAGGATTGACATTCTGTCGCACTGACCACTCAGCTAGGGCGGACAATGTTCCACTATCACATTAATCATCAATCATTCCCCATTTATGTAGCGCCACTTTGATCATAGTGTGGCCATTTTTGGCAAGGTTGACGGAGCTCCACATTTTTCTTGATTGGTTCGCTCGTAGGAATTAGATGTTCAGATCTATTTTACCTATTTTCCATGCTTCTTGTAGATCGTGGCTTTCTGGCGTGAGTTGGCCATTGTTTACCCAGATTGGTTCTCCAGATTTCAGTCGCATATATGGTAAACTATTTAGTATTTCATGAATTGTTAACACTCGGAATCTTTAGTGTTTTCACCCATTCATGTCTTACTGCTTGTCATTGTCAGACTTTTGGAGAGGCTGTATTGATGTGTACTGACAGCAATGGTACTGACGTCAATTTAAGAGTTTCTGTTATGATTCTCTTTGTGTCACTTACCGTATTTACTTGAATCTAAGCCGTACTTTTTTTCCGATTTTTGTAATGCAAAAAAACCGCCTGCGGCTTAGAATCGAGTGCAAAGTAAGTGGAAGTTCTGAAAAATGTTAGTAGGTGCCGCCACAACTAACTTCTGCCGTCGAAAATATGTAGCGCTACACAGGCATGCTTTGCATGCATAAAGATAAATACTGGCGCTAAAACCTCTGCGTCAGTAAAAAAATTACAAAAAAAAGTGGAAGACGAGCTTTTTTCTCCGCCCCGAGTTTCAACCACTGCATTTTCATACATTATCCAACAAAGTAAATACAAATTCCGTATTGTTCATCTTCGAATGTAGGAGCATTTCAATGTACTACGAAAATCCGACTGGCAAGACTGTTTGGGATGTTTGTCAATATGGCCAACTCTACGTTCTGAATTTTTTGCTCCCTGTGAGAAGAGATGGTTGCTAATAGGAACTTTTATGAATTGTGAATCACATGCAGTATTTTCTTCACCATAAGAATAATACGAATATAAACATTTTGCCATGTATTCTTTTGTATTTGCTGCTGTCTCATTTAAATCCTGTCTGCCTAATAAACCACGAAACTAGTGTGAGACAACAGCAAACGGGGAAGAATATACATATCATGTCATGTTTATATTCGTATTATTCTTATGCCTAATAGTGATACAGTCAGAAATGAAGCATGGCAATTGACTAGATTTTTAATTCTAAGATGACTCTAATTTCTGCACAGAATATAATGTACAAAAGAGGCATCTGCAAAGATTTTCAAACAGAGAAAAATTTTAGCTAAACTCTCATTCAGAACATCTTCTATCATACGTAGTCTATTATTTGGTTCTTGTTGATCATTATCAAAAAAAGCAGCAATGTAAGTAACAGCAAATAGCAGTCTCTTGCCATTGTTTCGCTAATGAGACAATTCCTCTTTTTTTTTAAATTGTAAGCGGCGATAGGGCGCACAAAAGCAAGCAATGCCGCGAGCAGCGACAAGTCATAAACACACATCATCAGAATGCGACAAACAATGCATGACACAGTACAATAATGCATTTTCAGCTAGAGTGACGTAAACACCCATAACAAAGAGAACGGCACTTATCAGATCAAAGAAAAATAAGCAATCAATTCAAACCAGACGAAGCACGTGAAAACAGAAGGGAACCCGTATAAATATGGACGGAGTGCCTGACGCATAGCAATGGCTACCTGGTAAAACTTAACTGCTAAGCTTACGACTCGAACCAAACTACTGTAGCTGTATCGTCATTCATTTGACCTAAATTGTGTCTCATATTACAATGAACTAGCTTTGTTTCGATTTGGAGGTGCGGCCTTAAACTTTTCTCTTCCCATGAATTTCGAGTCTCAAATTTCAGGTGCGGCTTAGATTCAGGTAAATTTTTTTTCCTTGATTTCGAGTCTCATTTTTCAGGTGCGGCTTAGATTCGTGTGTGGCTTAGATTAGAGTAAATGCGGTAGATTGTTGCCTATTTTTTTGAAATGGCTACTTCTACTCCAAACAGGAGAACAGTATTTAGCAACAGGATACACAACTGCTTGTACTGTGGTTCATAAGGTGTCTGCAGTAGATCACCAGCTGGTGATTTTCATGATTTTAGCATTACAAAAAGTTCATAAGAGCAAGGGCCCAAAAAGCCTTTGTTAGGGAAGGATGAAAGGATTTATTATTCATGCCATAAAAATGATAAATTTACAAAACACACTTAAATTTCTAAAAAATGCTCAAAGTGACCACCTCCTGCTTCCATCCATCCCCTGAGCCTCCAATCTGTACTTTTGTCGTACATTGTGGAAACTTCGTTGTGTTGTTCCATATTTACTGAAATTCATTTCGGATACACTCCCTCAGCACATTGACATTGGGTAAGGGAGTTGAATACACCAAGGATTTTAAATGTCCCCAAAGGATAAAATCCCTTGGATTCAAATCTGCAATCAGGCAGGACATGCAATGGATCTCCCTCAAGCAATGCACCTGTTGGGAAACTTACTATTGAGATACTGGTGAACTGCCCGTGTAAAGTGAGGTGGAGCACCATTATGCATAAGCCACATTTGTTGGATGATGTCTAGAGGTACACTGTCAAGTAAATGAATCAACTCGTCTCTGAGAAACTGTAAATACATTTTTCCAGTAAGATGTTGTGAAACAGAGTAGGGGTCAGTGAAATGATTGTGAATGGTTCCACCCCATATGTTGAGGCTGAACCTCAGTTGACGTTTGTCTTGTCATGCTTCATGAGGGTTTTCATAAGCCCAGACGTGACTGTTATAATAAATGAAGATCCCCTCATGTGGAAAGCCAGCCTCATCAGTGAATAAGATACATGCTAAGAACTGCAGAAACACTGTACATTGTCCTAAAAAACATTTACAAGAAATTTATTCTTGGCTGAAAGTCTGCCTCATCTAATCTTTGCACCCATTGAAGGTGATAAGTGTACACATGAGTTTCATGCAGAATGTTCCAGATTACCATGTGATTATAACAACTTCCCTGTAGCAGTTCACCTTGTACTAGTTGACGAGTTTCATCCACAGGACAAAGAACCCATTCTTCGATCTCAGGCATTCATACATCATGTGGTCTCCCACAAGCTGCAAATTTCTTCCCAAATGAGCTTGTGTCTTGGAAGCATTGATTTAGTACAAATATTCTTGCACTAGGTAACTTCCTCCCATGGTAACACTCAGCATAAAGTTGATGTGCTGTATCCACATTTCCATCAGCTAAGCCATACATATAGAACATACTTGTCTTTGCAGATACAGTTGTGATGGAAGTTGTTATAAAACAGAACAAATGGCAATCGGAGAAGACAAAACAAATGCCATGATCAACTGTAAATAAGAAAGTGCTCATTTGAGATAAATTACACAGCCAAGAGTTGCTATAGGGAACTCCTTTCAAACATTCTTAATGAAGGAATTTCAGAACCATGTGTACATGAGCTTTTTGTAACACTTTGATGTCAAGAATAACTCTCTTAATTTCCTGACATGTTTTTATACACCCTACATTTTTCAATCAGGAAGATTACTATCCTTTCAAGAGGCTGTTTGGGGAAACAGTATAGTCCTTCCCCCCCAAGTTGTAACTAACAGGTGTCACACGAGACAAGGTTACTGGCGTGTGCTTAGAACAGCACATTTGTTAAGTAGGGCTTTTTCCATGAGGTTGCAGATGACAAAAAAAAAAACTTCCTGCACCCCTACCAAACCACCGTGTGAGATTTGCCACAGTGATGCTATTTCCAACAACTGTTTAATGTACTTATTTCCAACAACTGTTTAATGTACTTTGGTCGTGATGAAGCTAATGTGTGATTTGCCTCTGCAACTCAGGAAATCAGATATATGTGTTAAAAGTCCTGAAACTCTTTTATGTTGAATATTTTTATGACAGTAACTGAGTTAGAAGTACGTTTTTGGTATGTTCACACAGTGCAACACTAAATTTACGTGAGAGCCCATAGATGCTAACAGTGGAAAATACCGGATTATTGTATTGTCTTTAAACTAGAATCCTGATGTCCTCAGAAAATAACTCATTCTTTGTTGTAGTTACCTTCAGAGAAACACTCTTTTCTTCTAGCAGTACGGATTTTGGTGCATATTATTACCATAACAAATCTTAAATGATGTCATTATTTTGTAACATGCTTGCTGAGACAACTATGAGTTTTAAATTTTAGGTTTGGTTGTCAAAAGTAATTCCTCAAAATCTCTGCAGTAAGTTAACATCTAGCTGATGAGTATATTACATGACTGCGGCCAAACAAATTTTAATGTACATTCTGAATGCCAAGATATATGCCAGTTTTGTGTTATTCATTGGACAGGATGTTCCATTTATCTGATGACTGCACTTGTGGGATTGTGTTTGCTGGCAACCGGAGCTGCGCAGGCTGGTAGAATGGGTCCTGCATCTCCCATTTAATGCCACACTATGTGCCTTCATGGCCTGTGACATTCAAATAGTGAAACAAACATCATGAGTGTAACAGTGAAAAGACCAAATAATCCCATTCCACAAAGAGTGTTTATTTACAATTTGTGTTTGTGTGTACAGAGTCCACTCGTATTGTCCAAAGATTGTTTGAACAAAGGTTTCCATTTGTTCAAATTCTGAGTCATGGTGCAAATCACAAATTAGTGACTAAATTTCGTGAAATGGGAAGTGTTCATGAGAAGCGTAAATGAAAATCTACAGTGCTCTCAGAATCTTATCGTGATGATATTACGTAACACCTGGAAGGTTCCCCTAAAGAGTCTATTGATGTCTTTCGCAGCAAATGGTAATTTTTTGTACAAAGAGCTGCCAAATTACTTGGGCAAAGACCCTATAAAGTAACAGTAATGCAAGAACTTCAACCTGGTGATACCGCACGCAGGTTTAGACCTTGAAAGTGGGTTTTGAAACAAGTGCACAACAGTGAAATGGATCCTTACCTCATTCTTTGCTCAGGTGAGGATTGGTTCCTTTTACCAGGGTATGTTCGTTCCCATAAATGTCAACATTGGAGCACCAATAGAACTATTCTTCTTCAGGAGGGGCAATTGCCAATACAGCCGATACACACAAAAATAAATAAATACATTGCTTCCAGCTTTCAGAACCATAAATTTCCTCTTCAGGATAAAAAAGAGGTAAGGGAAGTTACAAAGATAGGGTCCCTTTTAACTTGGATTCTTATTGATTGCTGCCCATTTCATTCTCTCAAATATTTTCTCTTTTCTACCCTGATACTGGAAGCTGCAGCCTATGAAAGTAATTATGTATTGCTATTGTAACAATATTATGAAAAGGAAAGTTGCTACTCACCATATAACGGAGATGCTGAGTTGCAGATAGGCATAACTGAAAGACTTTCACAGTATAAGTTTTCGCCCATCAAGGCCTTTATCGAAAATAGGTGACTCACACACACACACACACACACACACACACACACACACACACACGACTGCAACCTTTGGCAGTTGAAACCACACTTCGGGCTACAGCAGCAGTGCATGATGGGAGTGGCTGGGGTTGGGATTGCAGGTTAGGGGTGGGGGACAGTGAAGTGCTGCTGGGGAGTGTGCAAGGGCGAGGTGGAGAGAGGGTAGGGCATCTAGGTGTAATCAGGTTAGACGGGGGGCAGGGGAGAGGTGGGAGCATTGGTGGCATGAGGGCTGTGTAGTGCAGGAATGGTGACAGGAAAAGGGCTGGATAAGTGAGAAAGCTTATATAGTGACAGTCTGTTTGTTATGCCTATCTGCGACTCGGCATCTCCACTATATGGTGAGTAGTAACTTTCCTTTTCATAATATTGTTACATTCCATCCTGGTTTCCATTATTTGCTGCTGTTTATTTTTAATAAGCATGTGTAGTACATTGGTATTGTAATTCTTGTCAAACTGAAAGTTGTCCATTTCTGCAGGCAACCTTGGAGCTGGTCTTGGTGCAGGGTGGGCTGGTAGTTCCAAACCCACTACACCAATGAATGGCACGCCTAGAGCTGGTAGTCCTACAAATGTCTTTTCTTCACCACAACATAGGCCAGCAAGTTGGGCAGCACAGGTTTGTAAAAATCGTTAACATTATGCTGACTTGAATGTTGGTTAGGGGGTTAAACCATGTTTCCATTGTAGAGGTAAGGTGTGGCCAAAATCAAAATAAATCACTACATCCAAAAAAAAACAGATGTAAGACTGTTGTAGTGAACACAGATAGTTGCCAAATAAAGGAGGTGATGTATTTGATAGCATTTGTGATAACTGTGACAGGCTTATCTCTGTTCTCATGCTTGCCTTAATCTTTTATATTGTGCATGAAATGATGTGTAAGGGTACTTTCCATTTGGCACATTGCATGACCTCTTAGCATAGTGCATTTAATGAAGTAACATTTTTTTCCTCAACTGTTCATTACTAAAACAGTTGTGACTTACAAAGTTTTTATTGTACAGACTGTATGAAAGGTTTGTGAGATTTGACTAGATAACGCACTTAGTTTGGTGTGTGTAGATTTTTCTGTAGCTATTACAGAACATAAGTTAGAGTTTTCATTTAATGCAGTACTTTGCTTTGTCCAAACTGTCAGCTGAAATGTTGTGTGGTCAAGAACTGGTTACACCCCTTAGGAGAAAACCAGCACTACAGTGTAACTTTTTCCACCTCACTGAAAGTGCTGCCTGGCTCACTCCAACTTGTTTCCTACCTCAAAGCAACCCCACCTTCAGTCTCCACACTAAACCATGCCTCCTTTTGTTGCTCGTGATCTGGTGCATATGAGCTCATTGTGTAACAACTAAAGAAAAATCTGTACAAAACCTTTAATGGTTTAAGAGAAAGGCAGTCACTGACCTGTAACAGATCAATGCATTGAACACAGTAACACATAACAGCTGTTTTCTGTTAAGTGTTACTGTGCTCCGTGCATTGATCTGCTATAAGTGAGTGGTTGCCTTTCTCTTATTTTACATGAATCTCCATCCAGAAATTTCCATTGTTATTAATAGCATTATTTCTTTACTTTCTCAGACGTTAAGTCTGGTTAAAAATGGAAAGTGACGCGGACCTTGATCAAGCGTCACTTCCTTTTAACTGTACGGTATATGTTATATTGCATTTAGGAACTTTCGGGTAATTGAATGTATCAATAATTACAAATTTCTGTAGTTGTATATATAATTTTGGATGTAGCTGTATTGCATTGATGTACTGGTGGATATTGTGTGGTATGACTCCTGTAGTTGATAGTATAATTGGCATAATGTCAACTTTATCCTGATGCCACATATCCTTGACTTCCTCAGCCAGTTGGATGTATTTTTCAATTTTTTCTCCTGTTTTCTTTTGTATATTTGTTGTATTGGGTATGGATATTTCGATTAGTTGTGTTAATTTCTTCTTTTTATTGGTGAGTATGATGTCAGGTTTGTTATGTGGTGTTGTTTTATCTGTTATAATGGTTCTGTTTCAGTATAATTTGTATTCATCATTCTCCAATACATTTTGTGGTGCATACTTGTATGTGGGAACGTGTTGTTTTATAAGTTTATGTTGTAAGGCAAGCTGTTGATATTATTATTATTATTATTATTATTATTATTATTACTATTATTATTATGTTGTGCTAATCACCATAAAGATATCATGTTGAGGTACAGACAGGTACAATGAAAATACTATCATTATAAAATAAAAAAATATTTAAAAATGAATTAAAGGACTTAGTTGAGCAACTTCTTGTAGTTCATTGAAAAATATTTTTTCAGAACTCTTAGAATTATTGTATTTGCTTATAATTTGTATTCCCATTATCAGATCATATTGTTTCCATATTTTATTTTATTGTGGCATGTGTTTATTCTGCAAACTTTCTCAGCTTGTCCTTACATTCGCTACATTACTTATTTGCTTCTTAGTGAGTATTCCTGATTATTGTGTGTTTACTGTAGGAATGAAGTATCCAAGTGTTGCCAGAAAATAAACTATTTGAGTTTTAGTTTTTTAGTGATACAAATATTACATGATAATTATAAGAAACATGTAGTTGCTGTATTTGTATAAAAAGGGCTGTACAGTGTAAAAAATTGTCTGTGGCTTGTTTCGAATCTTCATGGCATATTTTGTGTGTTACAGTCATTTAAAATATTGGTGTTAGAAAAAGTGGAGTAAAGGATTTCATGTTCTGTCTCTTTAGGGGACACAGGGTATGCCCCCAGGAAGCACATCACCCATGCCAGGTCACACACCTGTCGGTACTCCTCATCACCAGCCAAAGTCACCAAGCGAGGCAATGAAAGCAGACTACAGCCGTTCACACTTTGACACTGTCAATGCAAAATCAGCAGATGCCGGTAAGTCCACAAAAACTTTTTTAACCTCATTTAATTTCATTAAAGACTTTTATAGAGTAGTTTCATTAACCATATCTATCACTGTAGTAGTTGCTGAAAGCTAGAAGAAAGTTTGTTAGTTACAGAAGACAATACTATAGTGTTCAGAAGTGGAAACTCAGGTTGCAGTTAGCACAATTCTGTATTTATTTATTTCTAGATTGTGAAAGCAGCCATTTTGTCAAGAGAGAGACAGGGGTGGGAGGGTGTTGGAGGGGGGGGGGAAAGAATATGCTGTAAGGAAAAGTTATTCAAATCATGATTAAAGAGGCAGAAGCTACAAGAAATAGTTCACAATTAACAGTGCCTTACAGATATTGTAAATTGAGGCTGTTAAGTATTTTAGAGGAACTTACAAAGAGAAAATTATTGATTGGTGTATGGGATATATTATCACTGTGAAACAAATGTGAAATAAAACATCAAGAGTGTAGTGTAGCAAGAAAGGAATGTCTGAAGAAGTGGCAGGACAGTAATGCAATATTTAAAGACTGTTTTTAGCTAGGTAAAAGTAGTAGGGCAAGAAATAATGACAAGTTAAATGTGATATATGAGCCAAGAAAGCTGCATGTGTTGTTGGGGAACAGAAATTACCAAAACTTCAATAATGGTACAAAACAGTCATCAAAATAGCAAAAGGGCTTAGAGATAAATGGTGACAAAGACAGTGTTTTAGGGAGAGAAAAAGCTCATTAAAGTCAAGATCAGCAGAAAATGTAACAACATAAGCTCAAAAGTAACTGGTACATTAATAAAATAACAGTGAAAGATGAAGAAAAGCTGTAGGTGAAGATACTACTGGTGGCTTGAGAAAAGAGTAGTAAAAGAAATTTGTGAAAACGGTTGAAATTGTTGCATTGAGGTATGCATATTAACCCACCGTGATGTGACCAGGACCTCAATCTTTATTAATGTACACTGTTCAGTAGTGCATCACTTGTGTAGGAGTTGAGTTTCAAGGGGAGCAGATAATGGAATAAGTCTTATTAAAGTAAAAATGACGCTACTGTGAGACCCAAAAGAAAGCAGTCTGTTCAGAAGTACACATCTGTGAAATCAAAATCTGCTGCTGGGTAACTTTTGAGTAATGTGTTGCTCTGACCTCATTGCACACTTCTTGCAAGCTATCCAGAAGGTAGTCGAGGCATTACTATACAAGTCAGTTCCATTCTGAAGCTGTCCGTTGTGTGAGGAGAGTTCCTGTGAAGACACACTGCAACTTCCAGTTGATTCCAAGCATAATCTATCAGTTTAATAGTAGCAGATACCCGTCTCTTGGAGGAGGTGTTCTTGAGGTGGTTGTAATGTGCTCATGCATAGTTGTCTTCAATGGCAAACAATAGATGTTGATTGTAGGCCAGGACAGTAGGTTGGAGGACCTTGTTCGGACACTGCAAAGGCCTCAAAAATTATTCTCAATAATGATGAGAGACATCAGACTTCCATGGGTGGAACTACATACCCAAGTTGTGCATTGGTACCTCCACACTCTTCTGACTGTCATCAGACTTCAGACAAATGTTGTATTCACTCATGAATAGAACCTGGTAGCATTGATGCAGGTTCCATTCCAGGCATTCCCTTGTCCACCTTCTTCATGAGCCGTAGCACTATAGGGGTTTTACTGTTGTTTATGAGGCCACCAAATTGATCATGTCAATACAGCTGTGTGCTGTCTGGGTTGACACATCAGTCCCAGCTGCTCCAAAAAGGTGGCCTGCAGGTATATTGCATTCTCCTTGGAGTACCTAAAACTCATAATTTAAGACAGATTTTCAGTGTTTTAGGTCACAAGATACCAATAGAATTGTTAAAAAATATCTTCATGGTGTACTTCCATTTAAGAGTATATCTGAAGAGTATGTTCTGGGTTTTCTGGTATCTGCATAGATCACAATGTTTATAGGTGAAATATAAAAGATAAAAATAGCTTACGGTGTGGAAGGTAGATTCCAGAGGATGAGACACATGCCAGTATTTATAGCTCAGCATTTTCTAATATTGTTATAACTTCAAGTTGAACAAATATATTTCAAGGAAGACGCAATACATGAAAGTCGCAGATCAAGTAAACAGAGTAAGACGTGTGTACACTTTAACAGTCAAGTCATAACTGAGTCCAAGTCTAGCGGCCGCTGGCTTTCTGGCCGCTTAGGTGGTGCTGCTGCTGCATGGCTGGCAGACAGCGCCACATGTAGAGGACGCACGTAACTGCACGGTGGCATTTTGAAAGATCGGTGAGTCGCAACACTTTTCCCCCCTTTGAAGTTTTTGCACAGGTCATGGCGGAGGTGACCTGTAGATTGCTAATGTCCATAGGTGTTGTTTGACTGGCCGTAAAGTCTCGAGGAGGCGGCTTCCTGTACGGACGGAAGTGTCCCCGATTATAACAGGTCGAGATGACGGGAGACGTGGGGGTCGAATCTGCTGGGGCCCCGTGCACCAATCTGCCCGTTGCGTCAAGTCCGGTTGTTATAACAGGAGACATGGGCGATGTGTCCGCGTGCGTAGGAGAAGGAGGCGAGTAGAGTTGCTCCGACAGATGATGGTCATCTGGTTTCTGCATGGGCACGTATCCTGGTGGCGTCAGTTCTTGAGCTGGCACCGATATGATGGTGAGAGGACTGTGTTGTGAGTAATGAGAGATTCCAGTATCCTGAGCGTCAGGTAGAGCCGAAGGTGGTGTAGCGGCATCCAGAACAGGCGTTGCGGGCACACGAGGCCGAAGCTGGTCCAAATGACGCACTGCAACACCCGTGTCCATCTGGATTTCATACAGGCGTTGGCCACAGTGTCATAAGATGCAGCCAGGACTCCATTTTGGCCGCCTGTCATGTCCCCATACCCATACGAGGTCGGCGGCGGTGAACCGGCCAAGCGAAGGCACCCACGGCTGTGAGGTGGAAGGCCACAGAAGATGAAGTAGTGTGCGGGGCTGTCAGCCATGTAAGAGCTCAGCCGGGCTGTGGTCGCCCATGGGGTTGAAACGGTAAGAAGCCAGAAATTGGAGAAGCGCATCATCAGCAGAAGAAGTCAGGAGTTTCCCCATCTGAGCCTTAAATGTGCAGGTTCAGCCTCACCGTTTGACTGTGGATGGAACGGAGGGGCCATGACATGCATGACGCCATGACGGGCGCAAAAATCCGCAAAATCGGAAGAGGCAAATTGCGGACCATTATCAGTAACAAGAGTAGAGGAAAGGCCTTCCAAAGAGAAAATGCGAGCTAGAGCATTGGTGGTTGTCGCGGTGGTAGGCGATGTGCAACGGACAATGAAAGGAAAGTTAGAGTAGGCGTCAGTAACGAGAAGCCAATAAGTACCTAAAAAAGGTCCTGTGAAGTCAGCATGAATGCGCTCCCAGGGCTTCTCAGGCGAAGGCCACAGTGACAAAGATGACTTCGGGGTGGTGGCCTGTGACGCACAAGGGCCGCAGGCAGCGACCATGTGTGCGATTTCAGAGTCGATGCCGGGCCAGTACAGATGACAGCGTGCCAGAGATTTTGTGCGAGACACACCCCAGTGCCCTTGGTGAAGGAGGTGCAAGACCGAAGCATGCAAAGACACAGGTACCACAAAACGCAGCGAAGCATTTTTGGTGGAAAGGAGGATAACACCATCCATAGCCGTGAGGCAGTAACGCAAAGCGTAGTAATTCCACAACGGATCAGAAGTCTTAGCTGATGGACGATCTGGCCAACTCTTCTGAATACAGCGTAAAACCCGGGAGAGGGTAGGGTCAGAACCCGTAGCAGCGGCCAGCTGGTCCCCGGTGATGGGGAACCTGTCCACAACCCGCTGCTCGGCAACATCCTGGTGGAAACACACAAGTTTGTCCCTATCGAATGCCAGATCAGAACCCATGGGAACCCGAGACAGTGCATCAGCATTCGCATGTTGAGCTGTCGGCCGGAAATGAATCTCATAATTGAAACGAGACAAGTAAAGAGCCCAACGCTGGAGGCGGTGTGGAGCCTTGTCAGGAAGTGACATTGATGGATGAAACAAGGAAACAAGTGGTTTGTGATCCGTACCAAGATGAAATGTGGATCCATAGAGAAAAACACCAAACTTATGAAGAGCATAAATAATGGCCAATGCTTCTTTTTCAATTTGAGAATACTTTTGTTGGGCATCCGTGAGCATTTTGGAGGCATAAGCAAGGGGTTGTTCAGAACCGTCAAAAAAACGGTGCACAAGGACTGCACTGACCCCCTATTGAGAGGCGTCCATGGAAAGAACAAGATGTTGGCCAGGTCGATAAATAGCCAGGCACGGGGCCTGTTTCAGCATAGTCTTCAATTTCTGGAAAGCCGCATCGCATGACGCGGACCAGTTAAAAGGCACGTTTTTATGCAACAGGCGATGCAACAGCTGAGCCACTGAAGCAGCAGACGGTAAAAACTTGTGATAGTATGCTATTTCCCCCAAGAATGCCTGCAGTTCCTTAACAGATGTTCGGCGAGGAAGGGCATCGATCGCAGTGACAGTTTGCTGAAGCAGACAAATACCATCCCGAGAGAGTTGAAACCCCAAGTACGTGATAGATGCCTGAAAAAATTTTGATTTCTGAAGATTACACTTAAGATCAGCAGTCTGTAAGACATGAAAAAGTGTGCGGAGATTTTGAAGATGTTCGTCAGTGGTGGAGCCAGTGACAACAATGTTGTCCTGCTAATTTATACACCCAGGGACAGTGAGCAATAATTGTTCCAAGAATCGCTGAAAGAGAGCAGGTGTGCTGTCGACACCAAATGGCAATCGTTGGTATTGATAGAGGCCGAAAGGCGTGTTAAGGACCAGAAACTGCCGGGAAGCAGCGTCGAGAGGAAGTTGATGATAATCTTCTGACAGGTCAAGTTTAGAAAAATACTGGCCTCCAGCAAGTTTAGTGAACAATTCTTCAGGTCAAGGCATAGGGTAAGTGTCGATAAGGCATTGAGCATTTACAGTGGCTTTGAAATTGCCACAGAGACGAATATCACCATTTGGCTTAGCAACGACGACGACAGGAGAGGACCACTCACTGGAAGTGACAGGAAGCAAGACCCCTGAAGCAGTGAGACGATCGAGCTCCCGTTTGACCTGATCACGAAGGGCCACAGGAATGGGCTGAGCCCAAAAAAACTTAGGCCAAGCAGTGGGTTTGAGCGTGATATGAGCTTCAAAGTCGTTTGCACGGCCTAACCCAGGAGAAAAAGGGACGAAAATGTCATTGACAAGGAATCCAATTGAGCATAAGGAATAGCATCAGAGACGATATTGACAGAGTCATCTATGGAGAACCCAAAAACGCGGAAGGCATCAAAACCAAAAAGATTCTCCACATTACTATGGTCGACAGTGCGGAACAGTGGGAACAGTGCGAACGACAGATTTGTAAGATACCTCAGCATCAAATTGTCCCAAGAGAGAAATCTTCTGTTTATAGTAAGTCTGTAATTGCCTAGTGACAGGTGACAGGATTGGAGAACCCAACTGAAGATACGTCTGAGAATTGATGATAGTGGCAGCAGAACCAGTATCCACCTGCATGCGAACATCTTGATCAAGTATTCGGACAGTGAGGAGTAACTTCCCTGAAAGGGGAGAAGTGCAGACAACACAGAATCAGAATCAGCGTCATGTTCATGAACATCATGTATGCGGTCGGATTTGCAAACGGATGACACATGACCCTTTTTTTTTGCATTTGTGACACACAGCCCAACGTTGTGGACAGTCTTCTTGTGAATGTTTCGTAAAATACCACAGACATGAAGGAAGTTGCCATGGGTTTTGCTGCAGTTTCTTAGAGGTTTGTTTACGGTTAGGCCGAGGCTGCGCTTGGGAGCGTACTGCGGCCAAGTCGGCCGACGGGGACCCGCCACACGCTTCGTCAACATCGCACAGAGGTTATATTTCCCTGACGTTGCCCCAGGCCTCTATTTGCGTTCCAGTGGCGCGAGAAATTTCAAAAGGCTGAGCGATGGATTGGACTTCATCTAGAGTCGGATTTGCCAACAGATGGTATAACACTCCTGTCTGCTACTGCTGTACCATAACCTTGAAGCTGGAAGCAGGTTGTGAAATAAAACTGTTTTATTTAAGCAATTATGGTACAACGCAACAGAGCAGTGTTACCCTCTGAGAGGAATTTTGTTATGTTGACCGTATTGTACCTAATGGAAGTGGCTTATCGGAAGTGAAAGTCAGAATTACATAAACATTTAAACAGTAACAAATAATATTTTACTTAGCTATACTGTTTAGAGAGTAAAGAAAACGGTCGCCAGCCTAATTAGGCAAGAGAATGATTAACATTCTTGTTTAAGAAATTAGGTATGAGTAACTTTAACAGATAACACAACCTATAATTTACCAAACGCAAGTGCAATGAACTCTGACACATACATATGTTTACGGTAAGATTGAAGCCAGCAGCTAGAGCAGCACAAACTATTTGCAAAAATATAACAGATACCGAAACACTCTATTACTTTCAGGACTTGTTCAAACTGAATGGTCTTTATAACATTACTATCAACCTTCACTGCAGGATCATAAATTGGACATAGGTCAAGTCTTCTCTCAGTTAAATACTTTACTGTTTGAAATGGAAGTTAATTGGAATCCACTAACAGGTTGCTTCTCACTATCTTTTGAATAAAGAAATTATGGTTTTCATAAGTAGTGGTCTTCCCATTACTTGTTACCTAGCATTAGCATAATAGACAAACTGTGGAGCCTGTTATACTATTAATATGCACTTCCAATACCCAAGAGAGACAAACACTTAGCAATCATGAAAATATAATTTTCTACTATTGCAGTTTTCCACTTTTACTACAGTGAAACACCATGTTGACAAAATTGCAAGAAACTGACTCACCTTTTAAAATTTACTACAGGTAGCACTATGATCATTAACTAAGCAAAACTTTATAAGCCTCAATTTTAAGAACTTTAATTTATAAAAGGAACAGCAAATTTTACTTTATTACCAGTCTTCTACTTTCAAGTAAATGAGAAAATAGGTGACTTTGAAACTCCACAAAACTATAAATTAGACTACTTCCATCACTGGGAGGCTTTCACAGAACTACATTTACTACCTCCCACAATTTCACTAAATCCACAGTAAATCTGAATATGCCCTTCTCATCAAAGATCAAATAACATTATGTAATTAACTGTCTAACTTCGAGGCTTTCATTTTTTTCCACAAAATAGGACACTCGGTAATCATAATTCAAATAGAAAGGAACCTGAGAGGTGTTATGATAGGGAAAAATCAAGGTAGGTACATGAATTCGATCACAAGTTACCTTATATTTGAACACACTAACACATCCAATAAGCTGATCCTTCACTGTACATCATTATAGTACTCCTTTACAGTGATTGCGCAATGTGGTGGCAACTGCAAGTTGGTAGGCGGATTTTCAGACACAATCGCTGGACTCTGGCCCTTCTTGGTGCGATGATGAATACCAATTCCAGAATCGTTCCAGCTATTTATCCATCCATCCGAGGCATTGGAAAGTAGCAGAAAAAGCCTCTCTCGGAAACAGCACAATATGCAACATTTACATGGCATTGCACAGTTTGCTAGCTTGTCCCCAACTGACTCTTGTTCCACCTAGGCCAACCACAATTTGCGCGCGCTACACAGTTCCATTCCCGAGGGGAACAACAACACCTTTTGCATATTAAATAACTAAGAACCCTAAGTGAGGATCAGCAATTTACATAACAGCAAACAAACATTTTAAATAAAACAGAACATTTGCACATATTGACACTTCTACAAAAAAATAATTCACACAGAAATTACAATTATATACAGTAAGTGTTGTTCCCTCCAAATGGGACAAAGAATTTAAATGACAGATACACTACTTTGCATAGAATCAAACCATGACATCAAAGTTTTTATAAGGAAAGGAGTATACAATTTTGTGTTATCTATACAATCAAACACATTTACAGAAGCTCAACGACGTAACATTAAATAAAACAAAGGCAAAATAAATGAGTAGGGTATTAGGACTATGGTGTTACAAAGGGCACGTTGCCTAACTTCCTTGTCGGG
Source organism: Schistocerca piceifrons (assembly GCF_021461385.2). NCBI lineage: Eukaryota > Metazoa > Arthropoda > Insecta > Orthoptera > Acrididae > Schistocerca > Schistocerca piceifrons. The sequence continues at coordinate 544,705,739 of NC_060138.1, read as the reverse complement.
CGCCAATCGGATAATAGCATCCCGTACCATGGAATCGGCGTAGGATTCTTTGTGAACTTCAGTAACAAATTGACACTTTCTACTGAGGCCATGAAGTTCAGCAGCCCAAGCACGATAGGATTGATTCGGTTGTTTTTGACAACGATAAAAAGCAACACGAGAGGCTACCACATGCGTTTGCTTTTGAAAATACACAGAAGTGAGCACATTTCAGCAAAGGACAAAGACGCAGGATCTTTCAAAGGAGCCAATTGCGACAACAACCGATACATTTGTGGTGAAATCCATGAAAGGAACATAGACTTATGTGTTTGTTCGTCTGCGACATGAAACGCCAAGAAGCGCTGTCGAAGACATTTTTTGTAATCAGACCAGTCTTCCGCCGTCTCGTCGTAAGGAGGGAAAGGGGATAGAGAGAACGACGAGAGACGCCCTGCATTTGATGCCGCAACGAAATCACGGATCGCATTTGTGAGAAGCGTTTGCTGTTCTATGAGACCTTGCAATAGTTGCTCTAAAGTAGCCATGGAAACAGGTGGGTCAACGATGGGAAAGAAAAATCCCATCCTCGTCGCCAATTGTTATAACTTCAAGTTGAAGAAATATATTTCAAGGAAGACGCAATATATGAAAGTCACAGATCAAGTAAACAGAGTAAGACATGTGTACACTTTAAGACATGTGTACACTTTAAGACATGTGTACACTTTAAGACATGTGTACACTTTAAGACATGTGTACACTTTAACAGTCAAATCATAACTGTGTCCAAGTCTAGCGGACGCTGGCTGGCTGGCCGCTTAGTTGGCGCTGCTGCTGCATGGCTGGCAGCAGATAGTGCCGCATGTAGAGGACGCGCGTAACTGCGCGGTGGCACTTTGAAAGATCGGCGAGTCACAACAAATGTGGTTGTTCAGTTATTATTATTATTATTATTATTATTATTATTATTATTACTATTACTACTATTATTATTATTCTTGCACAAAAAGCAGATGTAGTATCAAATCCAAAATATGAAATTCTGAAATGAAAAAAATACTATGCGAAATATTGTACAAAACAATGTATGAAGGACAATGTTTCTTGCATCAGCTGCTTTTTGATGTCACATGAAACATTGGTTATAGCTCTGGAAAGTAGTTCCGCTGTTCCACTTTCCATTCATTGCATATTTATAATAATTTAAATTCGTGTCCCACAGACAGGAAATTCACAGGCGACTGGCCTACACAGCTGTTCCAACAAAATTGGTTCATATATTATTGTTCTGCTGATGGTAAACCTATAGGAACATGCAGAATTGATAGTGGATTTTGATTATATGACAGTTGTCCAGAAAGTAAATTCTGATGTCTGATGAAGAAAATATATAATACAACAAGTAAAAAATATTTAAGGAGATCACTAGCCAATTCTCAATGCAGCAGTTGCCATTATTACGGCAGTTGTCAAGTGAGTGCACAAACATTTGTATGCTTGTGATCACTGAAGTCTACTTCCAGTCTCTGACGTCATGGAATCACTGCTGTCTGTACCTCAGCATTATCCTGTCTTAGATAAATACCATGAATGTAGTGGCTCTGCCAGGCACTTAATTGTGAACTGCAGAGTAGCGATGTAGAAGTGCTTCAGAAGCTAGAATTCATTAAAATCATTTGGCATGGGTTGGTGCTGTAAGGAGGTCTTCATGGGGTCATACATTGTTTTGCAAAAGTGTAATACCTTTCAATAAAAATATTCAAGATGACATCATGTTAATTGCAGATGATGGGCAATAATTTTTTGATGTAGATTATCTGGTTGATTTTGGTCTTCACTGGTGAATTGCTACACTTGCATGGATTGTTACTTCATTTCTGGTGTATCATGCTACATGCATATCCATCCCCAGTGGCTTTGACTGAGAAACACACCAGTGCTGTGATATAATTTTTTTTTGTATTACTCTGTCAACTGCCACATCTTGCACATACACTTCGTGAAAACTTATCTTCGCGTACAGAGCCGTACTGAGGCCAGGGCAAAATGGGTAGAGGGTGCAAAAACTGGCCAAAAGAACAATGTTCCTATCTTCTGGCTGCAAGAAGAAACTTTTCCCATCCCAAAGGCTGTAAATGTAGGCTGTTGTCACAGTGTTATTTCATCTAAGTAGCATCGTAAGAAATGACGACTACCAAAAAGGCATCACACTGGTTAATCATCAACAGTGCCCTCATTTCATACAGCTGCAATGGAGATTTTGCTGCTTTTCAGTACGATAGTGTAAGGCTTCAGAGTTTTGTCAATTTCTGCCAACTGAGGACATACAACAGTAAGTGAACTGGGAAACAGATCTCACATATAACAGTCCATTTCAGCTCATTTTAATTTACTGTTAAGGATGCCATAAATGAGATCTCTGTATTTTATTTTGAAAAATATAAGGAGATATTGGTGCCAAACACTGCAGAAATATTGGTACAGCTGACCTAATTAACAGAACAGTGGATTTCAAATTCCAGTAGAAAGAGCTGAGTAGTACCGACAAAGCTCCCCATTTGGATGTTAAGAGATGCTTATCCAAACATTGAAATAGCTTTGAGGATATTCATGATAATTCCAGTGTCTGCAGCATCTTTTTGATGCAGTTTTAGCAAATTAAAGATAATGAAAACTACTTAAGGTTGAGTATAAGTGGAGCAAACTGTCAAATTCCTTTATCTTGTCAATAGAATGAGACGCAGCTGCTAAATTAGACTTCAGTGACATAATCAATGCTTTGCTTGCCCAAAGCCAAGGCAAGGAATGTGTTCTCAAGACTTAATTATATCCCTTTTTCCTTTATCTTGAATTCAAAATGTATGAAGAGCAAATAATATCCATTCTTTGTTGTACATCATACTAAAATAAAGCAGCAGCCATAAAAATTAGCACATAAATTTTTTCACTTTCAGTTTTTTTACAAAGTTTACACAATCCATAATTTTCTTTGCAACAACAACTTATCTCATTTGTTGTGTGCAATATTTTTAATTTACACAAATCATTTAAGTAATATTATTCAATAATGCTTTATTTTTATCAAACCTACCAACAAATTACAAAATTTCCCAAATACGTCTAGAAAAAAAGTTTCAGAATGTTAGTTTTCGCAGGGGGGGGGGGGGGGGGGCAGCTTTGGAGTTCTGCCAAGGGTGGAGGATCAGCTCAGTATGACTCTGTTCTTGACACTTTCATACAGCAGTGAATGATGTACGTGGAGAAACTGACTAGGTCTCAGTATTGTGCCAGTTCTGCAAAATTGCTTGCCACACACTTTCTATCAGTTCTGGCATCAACATTATGTGTCAGCCACTAAATCTTCATCACATACATTGGATTGGCTTTCATTAAATTGCCTCAAACATTGTCTGATCATACTATTTCTCATAATTTGGATATATGCATTCAGCATAATAGGAAGTGAATGTCTGCCATTGTTTGTTTCTGAGTGTGTTGGAATCTGACTGTGCAAAGATCGCAGTAGACAAAATACCGTATTGGTGTTGCCATTTTATCCCAGCACTGCAACGCAATGGCTGCTGTCACAAAGCTTACATGCCCTTTCTACTATCAAGCATGTGCAGTAGGACTGGGATACTTGTAACAAATTTTTGCTCTGACAGTTTGATGCTCTCAGATAATACCCACAGAATTGTTTACACTAAAAGGTGAATTTTTGCTGATAGTTGCTGTCTGATAGTTCCTTATGAGTCCTTTTTGTAAGTGTCTGAGGTTCTAGCCAGAGCCAATGTTGGAAGTGTTTAGACACAGCAGTGTGAGAGTTTCTGTACGTGAAGGAAGAGGTTACATGGAAGAGTGTTGGGCTGCAGCTGCACATCTAATACTTTTAGTGCCAAAGAAACAATGCAAACAACTGTGTTCATGTTGGATAAGAGCAGATTAGGTGGCAGGATAATTTTGGAGCATGGAAGAATCTAATTGTAGAGTTTATGATGGAAAGCTCACAATAATACTGAAATTTTGCAGAATGACAGCAGTGGAGATGGAAGAAATACTCTTTATAATTTTATCAAAAATTGCCAATCTAGATACTATTTTGTGTAAATTCATTAAAGACAGACTGCTTGTGATACTAATATCTCTAGCATCAGCTACATTTATTCTTAGGTAAAGTAACAATTATGGTGAAACAACATTAAACCAATTTCATCAATTATAGTAAAACAACATTGAACCAATTTCATATTGGTACCTATAGATGTTCAAATGAAACATTCCCACACATACATTTATTCAAACCATTTCACTTGTATTGACTTCAGCAACCACTTGTAAATTCCTGAAGATCTGTTCTTCAACACCCAATACAGTAATGTAATCAATAAATATCCTGTTGTGTAAAATTATAGCTACAGTTGTATTACTTGAAGCCAAATGGCAATTTTCCAAGTTCCAAAATGATTACTTTCAAGCATAACATGTTCCTCGATGTGAATTAATCTATGTTATAAAACTACTTTGCCCAATTCCTTGAATTATTGTTGTGGCCTTCAATCAAAAAAATTGGTTTGATGCAGCTCTCCATGCCTGTACAAGTCTCATCATCACCAAATAACTACAGCAGTCTACAGCCTTCTAAATCTGCTTACTGTATTCATGTCTTGGTCTCCTCCTCCTCCGAATTTTACCCACCACACTTCCCTCCAAGACTAAATTCGTCATCCCCTGATGCCTCAGAATGTGTACTATCAACTTATCCCTTCTTCCAGTCAGGTTGCGCCACAACTTCTTCTTCTTCTTCTTCTTCTTCTTCTTCTTCTTCTTCTTTTTTTTTATCAGTTCTATTCAGTAACTTCTCATTAGTTATGTGATCTACCTATTTGATCTTCAGCATTCTTATGTAGCACCACATTTCGAAAGCTTCTATAGCTTCTATTATCTTCTTGTCTAAATCGTTTATTGTCCATGTTTCACTTCCATAAATGGCTACACTCCATACAAATATCTTAAGGAAAAAACTTCCTAACACTTAAATGTATATTCAATGTTAACAAATTTCTCTTCTTCAGAAACATTTTTCTTGCTTTGCCAGTCTACATTTTAAATTGTTTCTACTTCAGCCATCATCAGATATTTTGCTGCCCAAATAGTAAAACTCATTTACTACTTTAAGCATCTCATTTCCTAATCTAATTCCCTCAGCATCACCTGATTTAATTCACCTACATTCCATTATCCTTGTCTTGCTTTTGTTGAGGTTCATCTTATATCCTCCTGTTTAAGACACTGTCCATTCCATTTTCTTCCAAGACCTTTGCTGTCTCTGACAAAATTGCAATGTCATCAGCAAACCTCAAAGTTTTTATTTCTTCTCCACGTACTGTAATTCCTACTCCAAATTTTTGTTTAGTTTCTCTTTAATGCTTGCCAAATGTACAGATTGAATAACATCTGGGACAGGCTACAACTCTGTCTCACTCCCATCTCAACCACTGCTCCCCTTCCAAGTGCCCCGACTCTTATAGCTGCCATCTGGTTTCTGTACAAATCGTAAATAGCCTTTCGCTCCCTGTATTCGACCTCTGCCACCTTCAGAATTTGAAAGAGAGTATTCTAGTCAGCATAGTAAAAAGCTTTCTCTGAGTCTACAAATGCTATAAATGTAGGTTTGCCTTCCTTAATGTAACCTCTAAAGTAAGTTGTTAGGGTAAGTATCACTTGGTGTTTCCCCACATTTCTCCCAAGGTTGGCTTCTACCAGTTTTTCCATTCTTTCCTTTCACGTGCTTCATTTGTGGCATTTTTAAATTTTCTCTTTTCATCAATTAAATTCAATATCTCCAGTGTTATCCAAGGAATACTGTATTCCTGGTCTTTTTACCTATTTGATCCTCTGCAGCCTTCAGTATTTCATCTCTTAAAGCTTCCCATTCATCTTCTACTGTGTTCCTTTCCCAGTCGTCCATTGCCTAGTGCTTCCTCTGAAACTTTCAGCCACTTCTGGTTCTTTCTGCTTATCCAGGTCCCATGTCCTTAATTTCCTACCATTTTGCAATTTTTTCAGCTTCAGTCTATAGTTCATAACCAAAAAAATTGTGGTCAGAGTCCACATCTGCTCCTGGAAATGTCTTACAGGATCTGAAACCTTCTGGTGTCATCACGTCTCTTCCCTGTATACTACCTCCTTTCATGAGTCTTGAACCAAATGTTTGCAATGATTAAACTGTGATCTCAGCAGAATTATACCATTCTTTTCTTTCTCTTCCTTCTCCTACCATCGAATTCCAGTCCCCCATCACAATTAAATTTTCATCTTACTTAACTATCAGAATAATTTCTTTTATCTCCGCATATATTTCTTCAATCTCTTTATCATCTGTGAAGCTAATTGGCATATAAACTTCTACTACTGTCATGGGTGTTGGCTTTTTATGTCTATCTTGGCTACAATAATGCATTCACTATGCTGTTCGTAGTAGCTTACCCATATTCCTTTTATCCAATATTAAACCAACTCGTGCATTAGCCCTATTTGATTTTGTATTTATAACCCTGTATTCACCTGACAATAAGTCCTGCTCTTCCTGCCACTGAACTTCACTAATTCCCTCTTCTATCCATCCATTTCCCTTTTTAAATTTTCTAAGTTTCACACATGATTAAGTGATCTAACTAACATTCCACGATCTGGTCTGCAGAATGCTAGTTTTGTTTCTCGTGATGACGACATGCTCCTGTGTAGTCTCCACCTATAAATTTTGAAAAGGCTGCTGCTCCTCCTCAGGAACCACAAGTTTGTCTGGCCTCTCAAGAGATACCCCTCCAGTATGGTTGAACTTCTTCTATGATCTTCTATGGATGTGTTAAAAACTGTAGCTATTTCAGCCAGCGAACTCTGCTTCTTATCTCAGTTTGTATAGTCCAATAACTGTCTGTCCCATAACACAGGCCTTCCCTTGTACAAACTAATTAAATGCACATTTTTGTCTTGAATAAACTCCTTGGCAGCTTCTATGGTTACTTTTTTGTGACACATCACTGACATTCACTCACAGAGTGTATCCATCACATCAGTAGTCTCAGCTGTACCGACAATATGAGTACATGTTTGTAGAGTGACTCATTGTACTGTTGATGTGGTGCAGTGGATAGTGTGCTAATATTTCATTCCTTTCTCATATCAAAATGGGGTCAAGCCTCTTCAGTGATAATTTTTTGTATTTTTGTTTGTTAATTCTATATAATATGTCAATAGTGTTTTTACATGTCATTTGCTGCATAGCATTGTGCAAGTCTCAAACTTCCGAAATAGGCTAACTGCTCGTGCTGTTAGTTTACTAGGAGGTAAAACAAGTGATTTTTTTTTTTCTCAGAAATGTGCTGCAACCACAAATGTGGCATGCTATTTCATGGGTACTTTTATTTAATGTGTGTGTGAGTTCAGAAAAATATTTCAACAAGCTGTAACATACAGCACAAATCTGGGATGCAATATGGCCACTCGGCATTCTCCAAGTGTTCTCAGCTCTCTCGGTAATGCTGGTGTAGTTTATATTGTCTGAGAACTAAGGTGAGCAACTCTAGAGAGATTTAAGTTGCTGCCTATCACGAGAGTGTAAAATCACAGAGCGCGACTATCTGAGATCTTGCCTCATTCTCAGACAGTGCAGGTGAGCTGACTTTCGGCACTGTTTACACAACACAGAGTTTACAGTTTCACTACTCCTGACATCTCTGAGGTCAGAGGTGTATGTGAAAGTCTTGTATGTTTGGTGCTCTGCAGCTTGTAAGTAATTGTTAAGTCATTTTGCTGTACATCGTCAGCTGCATGTAAAATATTTAATTGTCAGACCGGTATTCGAGCATAAACCCCCTGACAATGGGTTCTATACCTGAATACCATTCTGATAATAGTCTAATATTTTTACATGCAGCTCATGGTGTACTGTGAAATGTTAATATTCTTTCATATTCTGATTGATTACAATTAAGTAATATGTAAACAAGAGATTTGTAATTCATACAGGCCATTCCATGTGAATACTTTTACCTCCCTGTTCTCTTTACAGTTTATTCCATAGAGGTGCAATAAAAAGATTAGTGTTCCAAATTGTTTTAGTAATATAGTGTAGATTAGGTATTAATTAGTTATGGAGAAATTACCAGCTGGTCACTTAAGCATAAATATGTTTGGAGTTATTACATTATGCATTTTTTGTAATTAATGACAAAATTATATTACCTTACATGTTGTATATTGATCAGTTACAAATAACTTGTTTAACAAGTTCATAAGGTCACAACAGGCTTTAAAACTTTGTGATGTTGTACATAGTCTTTAAATTTGCCTTTTGTTACAAAAAGGAAGTGTAAACAATATTTGCAACAGAAAACTGGAGAGAACTGATTAACATTTTCTTTTTTTTTAATTTTTAGTTTTCAGAACATATTTTAAAAAAAACTAAAGTTACTTCGAGTTTTGGTGGATGGTAGATAAATTCTCCTTTTCCATAACAAATAATGTTATAGTATCCTGTATGTAGTGATTGGTAACATAAACGCCATTTATTTACAGGGAAAGCAGGGAAACCAAAGCAGCCTGGTGATGTATTTGGAGACCTTTTAGGTAGTCAGGGTTATGAGTTTGCATCCAAGAAAGAGTCTGGACCAAGGACAATTAATGAAATGAGGAAGGAAGAGCTTGCTAAAGACATGGATCCAGATAAATTGAAGGTGATTTAGAAGTGATTCCTTTTCTTTTACATATTAGATACATATTAATATAATGGAAGGAAACATTCCACGTGGGAAAAATTATATATAAAAACAAAGATGAGGTGACTTACCGAACAAAAGCGCTGGCAGGTCGATAGACACACAAACAAACACAAACATACACACAAAGTTCAAGCTTTCGCAACAAACTGTTGCCTCATCAGGAAAGAGGGAAGGAGAGGAGAAGACGAAAGGAAGTGGGTTTTAAGGGAGAGGGTAAGGAGTCATTCCAATCCCGGGAGCGGAAAGACTTACCTTAGGGGGAAAAAAGGACAGGTATACACTCGCACACACGCACATATCCATCCACACATACAGACACAAGCAGACATATTTAAGGGTCTTTAAATATGTCTGCTTGTGTCTGTATGTGTGGATGGATATGTGCGTGTGTGCGAGTGTATACCTGTCCTTTTTTCCCCCTAAGGTAAGTCTTTCCGCTCCCGGGATTGGAATGACTCCTTACCCTCTCCCTTAAAACCCACTTCCTTTCGTCTTCCCCTCTCTTTCCCTCTTTCCTGATGAGGCAACAGTTTGTTGCGAAAGCTTGAACTTTGTGTGTATGTTTGTGTTTGTGTGTCTATCGACCTGCCAGCGCTTTTGTTCGGTAAGTCACCTCATCTTTGTTTTTATATATAATTAGATACATATTATATACAAAGTTATAAGTACAATATCAAATTTAACTTTTTTGTGCATTTCAAATCTGCCATTTTAATTTCATTTGTCACATTGTGTGTTGAAGATGCTGTTAGTACTGGTACTCAAATAATTAGCTTGTGAAGGCTGAAGAAATCATAAATTTTATGCGTGGAAATTTATTTTTAATGTAAACAATTATTTTTTGATAAATTACAAAATAAATTTGTGTGGTACATATTCCTCAACTGGTAGGCTGTATTTAAACACAAATAACAATTGTTTCCCAGATCTTAGAATGGACAGAAGGTAAAACACACAATATCCGGGCCTTGCTGTGTTCTATGCACACTGTCTTATGGGAAGACACAAAGTGGAATAAAGTTGAAATGCATCAGTTAGTCACAGCAGCTGATGTGAAAAAAGCTTACCGTCGAGCGTGTCTGGCAGTTCATCCTGACAAGGTAAGCTCCTCATCAAAATAAGTGATAGAGACAGGTTCATAGCATATGAAAGATGCATAAAAGTGTTCATTGTAAAATAATTTGCCATGTTGTAAGGTTGGATCAAAAAATGTTAAAGTTGTATTCAGAGAAAGTCAAGGAGTGTTCTGAACTTGCAAGCAGTGTTTCCATTTTTTTTAATTTTTTTTTTTTTTTTATTTTTAATTTTTTTTTTTTTAGGTCATGGTTTTCATCTCTAAGATCCATGAAAAAGTAAAAACAAACAGAATTTACTGAATGTTTGGGCGTCATGTTATCTTTCTGTCTTTGTATTTTTATATCTTTTGTTTGCCTTTGTCCTCAGGTTTCCTTGGCTGCAGGTTGTGACATTTTAAGATGTCTGAGCTTTCTGTGTAGTGTAAATTAAATGAAACCAACAAATTAAGTATTTTTTTGGAGAGTTTTTTACGGGATAACTTTTTATATTGTTCTGGGACCACTGAGTAGTATGTGTCTTCTAATAACATTGTATAATTCCAAGTATGCTGCCAAGTTTGATTGCCTTTATTTTTAGAATAGGCCTGTTTTGGATTAATTGCCATTGTTAGGTTATCTATAAGTAATGGTACATAATTTTGGTACATTAATTCTAATTTTATAGGTAATTATTAAACAGATTTTGTTGTTACACATTTTTACATATGTCTGACGGTTTTGACATCCATGAGACATCGGTGGTTCTACAACTGTCTTATTTTTTTGTTAATTACATTCATTTGGTGTTATCAGAGAAAAAATGATTGGTTATCACCTTATCTGGCTTACTACTTTATTATCTGTAGTTTTATGCCAGCTTATTTGACAGCTAATCCAGCGATGTTGTATGGTTACAGGCAATTCTGTTTATCATTGCTGTTACATAGGTATTGCTCTTTGCTACTGTTAAAATATTTCTTTTTGTGTGTGTTATATCTGTATAATTTTTTTTATAATTGTTTTTTTAACTCTTGGTATTATGTACAAATTATGGCAAACCTATTTTCTTTGTTATAACTTGTTTTAATTATTATTTGCTTGTCTACATGACATCGCTGGATACTGACGTAATGTGTTTTTGTAGATGAATTTTGGTATAGACTCTGTGTAGTCCTTTGTTTTCAATTATAAATGGAACTGAAAATTCCTTTCTTGTTATTTTTGTGCTACACATTCTTTTCAACTTTCATAGGTGTGTCTTTCTATTTGCTTGTTGATAGGTTACCGAGTAATGTTGTATGGTTACAGTATTGTTTGCTTGAATCTGTCTTGTGAGTTTAGCCTTAATTTAATCTGGTCCTTTTGGTGTTACATGTAAAATTTTGATAACTTGTTCTATATTATTTTCTGTATTTAGGTGGAGGAAAAAAGTAGATGGATTGTTGTCGCTGCCTCTAACATGTTCTTGATAACTAGTGGAGAGGTTTCTGCCGATCTGACCAGTACCAAATGTATTACAGTCTTTGCGTTGAATTTTATATATTCTGGGTTTGAGATTATTTGTGATTTTGTTTTATCCGATTGAATTTGTGCTCTAAGATTGTGTCTTGTGTGGAATGTGAATCTTACATTTGTGGTTTTTAGTATTGTGTTATCTTTCCTAGATGTATAGTTGGTATATGTGTAAATTTTGGTTTTATTGCCGTTTCTTTTATGAGTGTTATTTTTATAAACAGCTTTCTGGGGAGGGCAACCACAGTTCACATATATATTATGATTAACAATAACAACACTCAATAACCATTCAAATTATCATAATAATTACAACAATTAAAAAGTGAAGAATGATGAGGTGTATCCGAAATCCACAAAGCAGTATAAAGATGGTGGTTTTACATCAGTATCCCTGCATCTTCAGGTTTATAATGGTAATATTTCCATAATGTAGATGGGCAACTACAGAGTTCCAGCAAAGTGCTCACATTATATGAGATTTTAAGTTTTACTTCATTGGTTTTATACAGTTGGTGTCTACTGTATCTTATATACTATGTGGTATTATCTGGCCTGGCTCATCCAGCAATCATGCTTGGTACATTTTTACAAGCATATTTTGGGTGCACTCAATTTTATTATGACAACTCACTTGTGGTTTGGCTTTTAACATTGATAACTTCTAAAAAGCTTGTACTCTTGTAATTGTCCAATCACATTATGGAAATTTAACGAATATAAACCTGAAGATGCGTCTATACTGACATGAAATTAGTAGTTATGGATAAAGCACCTTCATGCAGCTTGTAGAAACACCTCATCATACCTCACTTTTTAATTGTTATAATTTTTTATGATAATTTGAATGGTTATTGAGTGTTGTTACTGTTATTCATAGCATTATTTCTTTTCATATCATTGGTTGTTCTGGCTTGTCATGTTTACTGAGTAGCTGAGTGACTGTTTGTGGATTGCAATCATTTTGTTGTACCACTTTTGTAGGATTTTAATCTCAGTTTGTATGGCATCTTGTGGTACATTTATTATTCTATTAATCATAGCATGTTCTACATGTTTAAGAATGGCCTACCAGTAGAGAAATACACATTCTACATGTAGGGACCCAAAATTTACATATATACAAACTATATATCTAGGAAAGATGCCTAACAAAAGTAATGCACTACTCTTTAAAGACAGTGACAAAATTCATCTATTTTTAGCCACCACCTACAGGCCAAACAACACACAGTAGATAATATCCATATTTTACACTACACCAACAGGACCGCTACCTAACATTCTGGAAGAGATGGGAATCTACACACACACACACACACACACACACACACACACACACACACACACACAAGCACAAATAGCCACAAAAAGTACTAAATGAGTAAATCAACCTGAACACAAACCATAAATAAAGAAACTTCATTAAAATTATGTACTAGCCCAATGTAACAATATTACAAAAAGGAATGTTGCTATTCACCATATACTGAAGATGTCGAGTCGCAAATAGGCACAAGAAAAAGACTTTCACAAAGCTTTTGGCCATTAAGGCCTTCGTGAACAATACACACACACACACACACACACACACACACACACACACACAAATGCAATGGTCACTTACAACTGCAATCTCAGGCAGCTGAAACCACTCTAGGAGCAGCAGCACCAGTGCATGATGGGAGAGGCAATTGGGTAGGGGTGAGGAGGGGGAGGGATAGTATGGTGTGGATGGCGCACAGCGAAGTGCTGCAGGTTAGACAGAGGACAGTGGGGAGGGGGCGGAAGTAGTGGAAAAGGAGAGAAGTAACAAGACTGAGTGTGATTGTGGAATGATGGCTGTGTAGTGCTGGAATGGGGACAGAGAACAGGCTGAATAGGTGAGGACAGTGACTAACGAAGGTTGAGGCCAGGAGGGTTACGGGTACGTGGCATGTATTGCAGGGAGAGTTCCCACCTGTGCAAAACAGAAAAGCTGGTGTTGGTGGTTAGGATCCATGAGGCACAGGCTGTGAAGCAGTCATTGAAATGAAGGATGTCATGTTTGGCAGCGTGTTCAGCAACAGGGTGGTCCACTTGTTTCTTGGCCACAGTTTGCTGGTGGCCACTAATGCGGATAGACAGCTTGTTGGTTCTCATTCCCACACAGAATGCAGCACAGTGGTTGCAGCTTAACTTGTAGATCACATGACTAGTTTCACAGATAGCTCTGCCTTTGATGAGATAGGTGATGTTCATGACGGGACTGTAGTAGTTGAGTGTGGGAGGATGTATGGGGCAGGTCTTGCATCTAGGTCTATTACAGGGATATGAGCCATGAGGTCAGGGGTTGTGTAAGGATTTAAGAGTCTTTTGTGTAGGTTCGGTGGAGGGCGGAATACCACTGTGGGAGGGGTGAGAAGGATAGTGAGCAGGGCATTTCTCACTTCAGGGCGTGACGAAAGGTAGTCAAAACCCTGGCAGAGAATGTAATTCAGTTGCTCCAGTTCTGGATGGTACTAGGAATGCTCATCTGTGACCAGATGGTGGGTCTTTGGGAGATGGTGGGAGACTGGAAAGATAAGGCATGGGAGATTTGTTTTTGTACAAAGTTGGGAGGATAATTACAGTCTGTGAAGACTTCGGTGAGACCTTCGATGTATTTTGAGAGGGACTCTTGTCACTGCAGATGTGACGACCACTGGTGGCTAGGCTGTACAGAAGGAACTTCTTGGTATAGAATGAATGGTAGCTGTCGAACTGTAGGTATTGCTGGTGGTTAGTAGTTTGACATGGACAGAGGTACTGATGTAGCCATATTTGAGGTGGAGTCAACATCTAGGAAGGTGGCCTGCAGGGTTGAGTTGGACCAGGTGTAGCAAAGGTTCTGAAGGAATGTGGATAGGTGTCCTCCCCCTCGATCCAGATAGGAAAGATGTCATCAGTTAATCTGAAACAAGTGAGGGGTTTAGGATTCTATGTATTTAGGAAGGATTCCTCTAGATGGCCCGTGAACAGGAATTGTGGAGAGTCGGTGGAGAAAATGTTGGAGGGTAGGTTCCAAATACCAACCATTTCCTCCAGTGCTCTCTACAATTCCTGTCCCTTTACCACATGGTGCCCTGAATCACTATTGATGCCACCTCCCTTTACACTAAAATTCCTGATACCCATGGCATTGCCACTATTGAACACTTTCTTTCCCACTGCCCAACGGATTCCAAACAAGCCACCTCCTTCCTAGTCACCATGACCAACTATATCCTCACTCATAAATACTTCTCTTTTGAAGGCATTACCTACAGACAAATTCAGGGTATTGCTATGGGCACCTGCATGGCACCATCTTGTGCCAACCTATTCATGGGCAATCTGGAGGAATCCTCCTTAAACACCTCACCTGGTTCTGATTCATTGATGACATCTCTGTGATCTGGATCGAGGGTGAGAACACCCTAATCATATTCCTCCAGAACGTCAACAACTTCTCCCCCATTTGCTTCACCTGGTCCTACTCAATCCAACAGGCCACCTTCCTAGATGTTGACCTCCACCTCAAAGATGGCTACATCAGTACCTCTGTCCATATCAAACCTACTAACCACCAGCAATACCTCCACTTCGACAGCTGCCATCCATTCCATACAAAGAACTCCCTTCTGTACAGTAGTCCCCGAGGTCGTTGCATCTGCAGTGACAAGCAGCCCCCTCGAAATATACGGAAGGTCTCACTGAAGCCTTCACAGGCTGTAATTATTCTCCCAACCTTGTAGAAAAACAAATTTCCCGTGCCCTATCTTTCCAGTCTCCCACTGTCCGGCCATAGAGGAGCATTCCCCTCATAACGTAGTACCATACAGGATTGGAGCAACCAAATTACATTCTCCGCCAGGGTTTCCCACCTTTCGTTGTGCCCTGAAATAACAAATTTCCTGCTCACAGTGGTACTCTGCCCTCCATTGAACCTACACAATATACTTGTCCATCCTTACACAACCCCTGCTCCCCTTACCTCATGGCTCATACCCACCACCACCTACTCCAGTCCGGTCACGAACATCACCAATCCCATCAAAGGCAGGGCGACTTGTGAAATCAGTCATGTGATCTAAAAGCTAAGCTGCAACCACTGTGCTGCATTCTATATGGCCATGAGAACAAACAAGCTGTCTGTCCGCATGAATGGCCACCAACAAACTGTGGCAAGAAACAAGTGGACCACCCTGTTGCTGAACACACTGCCAAATATGACTTCCTTCATTTTAATGACTGCTTCACTGCCTGTGCCATACAGACCCTTCCCACCAACACCAGCTTTTCTGAGCTGCACAGGCAGGAACTTTCCCTGCAATGTTGCCGTAACCATCCTGACCTCAACCTTTGTCAGTCACTGTCCTCACCCACCCAGCCCCTTCCCTGTTCCCATTCCAGTAAGCACTACACAGCCATCATTCCACCATCACACTCAGTGTTTTTACTTCTCTCCTTTTCCGCCACTCCCCCTTACCCACCATTTATCCCCTGTTCTTCATCTAACCTGCAGCACTTCACTGTCCACCACCCCCACCCTACTATCCTCCTCCTCCCTGCCCCAGCCTCCTCCTTACCCTCACCCAGTCACCAATCCCATCATGCACTGGTGCTGTTGCTCGCAGTGTGGTTTCAGTTGCCTGAGACTGCAGTTGTGTGTGTGTGTGTGTGTGTGTGTGTGTGTGTGTGTGTGTGTGTGTGTGTGTTTACATCTATTGTTGACGAAGGCCTTAATAGCCAAAAGCTTTATTTGTGACAGTCTTTTTGCTGTGCCTATCTGCTCGGCATCTCCATTATACGGTGAGTAGCAACTTTGCTTTTCATAATATTGTTACATTCCATCCTAGATTTTCCATTGTTTGGTTGTACTAGGACAATGAATAGATACATAAAAACAAATAATGCGAGACAACCAGATATTACATTATGGCTAAATTCACAACTAGAGAGATCCCAGCATTTCTGAAAAACTGGCACCAAGCGGATGGAGATGCACCTACGAAAATTAAATGAACATATAGCACAAAAATAACAAGAAAGAAATGTTTAATTCCACTTACAACGTAATACAAATGAATAAATAGAACTGAACACAGCCTATACCAAAATTCATCTATGAAAATGGCTTACATGTCAGTATCGGCAATATCATTTAGACACACAACACACAATAAGTCGAATAAGTAATAACTAAGAAAATAGCTAAACATATGTAAAATATAAAAAGAAAATTCATTTATTATATAAGATTCATTCAAATCAAACCTGGTCAGTGCATCTATCTTTGCCTTACACTGAGGTGGCACGTAACTGTGGGTGTGGTAGCACCATGTATTGGTAGAAACACTGATGCGTACACACCATCTGATGTTGCATAGCGCCAGTGTGGTTTCACGCCGAAGAGAAGGTGGTCGCACAATATCATCCACTACAGAACACGCAGGTGAGTAAGCTGGAACAATGAGGAGTAATTAGATTTTTGGCAGCAGAGGGAGTTGGAGGCCATGAAATGTAACGACAGATGAAGACTGTGTACGGTGAGTACATACAGTCTGAGTCTTTAAAGTGTTGTGGAATGGCGCAAATGATTCTTTGAGGGTTGCAAGTTGCTGGAAGACGATGCTTGTCCTTGACAGGCTCATCGTGTCATCACACTGGAAATGCAACATCCAACGTACAGTCCCGACCTTTCACCATGTGACTTCCATGTGTTTGGACCTCTAAAACAAGCTATTCGCACACATCGATTTGCAGTGGACGACGAAGTGTGTGACTGATCCAGGCCTGGATCTGAAAGCAGCCTACTAGCTTGTTCAAGGATGGAATAGACAGACTAGTGTCACAACAGGATAAATGTGCCTACAGTTTTTGTGACTATTTTTGAGTATACATACTGTGTACAACTGTATTGCTGAGTTAATAAAACAAAATTGTTAAGGCTTTCATGACCACTTGTTGACAAATTTGCTATTGGCTTCAGTATCGGGTTCTTGGGTGAGATTTGTTTTACCTAAAACACAGAAAAAGAAAAATTATAACAGTAGCAAAGATCAATGCCTACACAGCAGCAATGATAAATAGAACTGCCTATAACAATACAACATTGCTGGATTAACTGTCAAATAAGCTGTCGCTAAAATACTGCTGTACAGAATATAATCTGACAACCACATAAAGTAATAAGTCAGATAAAGTGATAACCAACCATAATCACTCAAATAATACCAAAGGAATGTATTCAACAAACAAATAAGATAATAACAGAACCACTGATACTGCCTAGATGTCAAAACCATGTACAATAATGCTATCTATTTAATAATTACCTATAAAATTAGGAATTATGTACCAGTTCAGTTGAAATAGGCCTATCATAAAAATTATAGTACTCAAACTTAGCCATGTACTTCTAATATAATTGTACAAGTGTTGTAAGACTTGGCTTCAGCTGCCAGTGACGATGGTCATGGGCATGTGAGTTGTGCGCAATAATTTTTGTGTGTGTGTGTGTGTGTGTGTGTGTGTGTGTGTGTGTGTGCAGTCTTTTTCTTGTGCGACTCAGCAGCTCCTCTGTATGGTGAGTAGCAACTATCCTTTTCATAATTTTGTTGTTGTTGTGGTCTTCAGTCCAGAGACTGGTTTGATGCAGCTCTTCATGCTACTCTATCCTGCGCAAGCTTCTAATCTCCCAGTACCTACTGCAACCTACATCCTTCTGAATCTGTTTAGTGTGTTCATCTCTTAGTCTCCCTCTATGATTTTTACCCTCCCTGCTGCCCTTCAATACTAAGTTGGTGATCCCTTGGTGCCTCAGAATATGTCCTACCAAGCAATCCCTTCTTCTTGTCAAGTTGTGCCACAAACTCCTCTTCTCCCCAATTCTATTCAATACCTCCTCATTAGTTATGTGATCTACCCATCTAGTCTTCAGCATTATTCTGTACAAATACATTTCAAAAAGCTTCTATTCTCTTCTTGTCCAAACTATTTATCATCCATGTTTCACTTCCATACATGGCTACACTCCATACAAATACTTTCAGAAACGACTTCCTGACACTTAAATCTATACTCGATGTTAACAAATTTCTCTTCTTCAGAAACGCTTTCCTTGCCATTGCCAGTCTACATTTTATATCCTCTCTAATTCGACCATCATCAGTTATTTGGCTTCCCAAATAGCAAAATTCCTCTACTACTTTGAGTGTCTCATTTCCTAATTTAATTCCCTCAGCATCACCTGACTTACTTTGACTAAATTCCATTATCCTCGTTTTGCTTTTGTCGATGATCATCTTGTATCCTCCTTTCAAGACACTGTCCATTCCATTCAACTGCTCTTCCAAGTCCTTTTCTGTCTCTGACACAATTACAATGTCATTGGCGAACCTCAAAGTTTTTATTTCTTCTCTGTGGATTTTAATAACTACTCCGAATTTTTCTTTTTTTTCCTTTACTGCTTGCTCAATATACAAATTGAACAACATCGGGGAGAGGCTACAACCCTGTCTCACTCCCTTCCCAACCACTGCTTCCCTTTAATGTCCCTTGACTCTTATAACTGCCATCTGGTTTCAGTACAAATTGTAAATAGCCTTTTACTCCCTGTATTTTGCCCCTGCCACCTTCAGAATTTAAGTCCAGGGGCCTTGTTTCAACTTTGGTCTTTCAGTGCTCTGTCAAACTCTTCACGCAGTATCATATCTCACATTTCATCTTCATCTACATCCTCTTCTATTTGCATAATATTATCCTCAAGAACATTGCCCTTGTATAGACCCTCTATATACTCCTTCCACCTTTCTGCTTTCCCTTTTGTGCTTGGAACTGGGTTCCCATCTGAGCTCTTGATATTCATTCTCCAAAGGTATCTTTAATTTTCCTGTAGGCATTATCTAGCCTACCCCTCTCTGCATCCTTACA
This sequence comes from Schistocerca piceifrons, assembly GCF_021461385.2. Lineage (NCBI taxonomy): Eukaryota > Metazoa > Arthropoda > Insecta > Orthoptera > Acrididae > Schistocerca > Schistocerca piceifrons. The sequence goes on along the minus strand of NC_060138.1, from coordinate 544,686,475 downwards.
TTCGTCCTCTAGCCATCCCTGCTTAGCTATTTTGCACTTCCTGTTGATCTCATTTTTGAGACGTTTGTATTCCTTTTTGCCTGCTTCATTTACTGCAGTTTTGTATTTTCTCCTTTCATTAATTAAATTCAATATCTCTTCTGTTACTCAATGATTTCTATTAGCCCTTGTCTTTTTACCTACTTGATCCTCTGCTGCCTTCACTATTTCATCTCTCAAAGCTACCCATTCTTCTTCTACTGTATTTCTTTCCCCCCCATTGTTCCCTTATGCTCTCCCTGAAACTCTGTACAACCTCCGGTTCTTTCGGTTTATCCAGGTCCCATCTCCTTAAATTCCCACCTTTTTGCAGTTTCTTCAGTTTTAATCTACAGTTCATAACCAATAGATTGTTGCCCCTGGAAATGTCTTACAATTTAAAACCTGGTTCCTAAATCTCTGTCTTACCATTATATAATCTATCTGAAACCTTCCAGTATCTGCAGGCTTCTTCCACGTATACAACTTTCTTTCATGATTCTTGAACCAAGTGTTAGCTATGATTAAGTTATGCTCTGTGCGAAATTCTACCAGGTGGCTTCCTGTTTCGTTCCTTATTCCCAGTCCATATTCACCTACTACGTTTCCTTCTCTTCCTTTTCCTACTATCTAATTCCAGTCACCCATGACTATTAAATTTTTGCCTCCCTTCACTATTTTTGTAAGGATTGCTAATTCAGGAATGTGTGTCAGTTCACACTTTTTGAATAGTAGATCTGAGACTGTAAACTGGTTTTTCTATGTAATTGCTAACAAGTTGTAAGATACAATACTTATCAGATCAATTGAAGAGAATAGACTCAATGAGAAATGAAAAAGGCCACATAGTCTACAATGAAGACCAGCAAATATAGGGATGGTATAATAAAGTAGAAGCAAATTTGAATATTATGGAACACATACGCTCCAACCAAAAGTCTCACTTCATTTATCAATTGCTCCCCAGTTTTTACCTCCAAGAGGTGGAATTTTAATGCTGCTTATATACACACAAAGTGCCTGAAGCTGTTACAGCTTTCAAAGTTATTAGTTCCTTCCTTGTGGAGGAAAGAGGGACAGGATGTAAAAGGTAAAAAGACAGAGGGACAGACTGTAGAAGATAAAAAAGAAGGGCAGGTCAGTCAGACTCCAGGATAAGAGGGAATCAGCTATTGTGACAGAGATAACTGGTACAGGGGCATCAGAGAAAGATCATGTCAAATATATTTCACTGAAAAGCACTGTGCTTCAGGCTGGAGATAAGGGCAGAGTGGGAAATAAAAATTGATTAAGAGGAAAAGAACAATAGCACAACCAAGAACTATGCAGAAAAGGAATTGAGGAAAGACACTAATCAGAGGAGAGAGAGGGAGGGAGGCAGGAGTGACAATGGAAAAACTCATAAGAAGAGTAATTAAAAAGACATTAAAAATGAAAACTGTTGATAAGTAAAAGAAAAAGGGGAGTACGTTATCAAACTGACTGTGCGGATGAACATACATGGGATTATCTACCTTTGGGATACCCTGTACCTAGTTGCTGACTATGCCCTACAGCATGATTCAAAGGATATAGTCGTAATCCCACCCCTAGTTTCCCTGAACAGTGCATATATTATTGTGTTGCATCATCCTTCTGGACTCAGCCTCCATTGACATACAATCCCTCTACCACCCCTCCCTAAGTCTGTTTTTTACTATCATTTTTTTTAAATTTTTTATTGGCTTTGTATTTATTGTTTTAATTATATTCAGAAGGAATGGGTTTCCTAAACTAAACCAAAACTGGTTTCCTTAATCATTTTTATTTAAATGTAACCTCACCAGATAAAATATTAGTCACCTCATTTGTAAGAACACACTTTTCACTTTCAAGTATTACTCGTTAAACTGTTCCAACGATGTCCCATAGGGTGTAGGCACTGTCAGGCAGCCATTAGCTCAATCGTGGGTAGGCACAGGTTGAGTAGATACCCACCGGGCACCTTGTTGCAAGCATTCTGCACCAGCACTACCCACTCAGCCAGCCTTACTCACAGGTTCCCAACCGATGTAATATGATCAAATATGCCATAGCCTGGCTGCGTGTGGGTCAGCTCCACCTATGGGTGCCTGGCTGCAGAACTATCACCAGGCAGTCATTTTACCCTCTATTGCTGACTGCCATGGCAGTGAAGTGATACATGGAAGTGCCAGTTGGTTGTATGGTATCAGAGCAGTAAAATTAACATGGAGACTTGACAGAATAGCAGAAGGAGCCTTGTGTTTGGATCACACCGTGAATGGAGTTGCCAGATTTGTTGGTGTATCAACGTGGACTGTCCAGCATTTGTACAAGGAGTGGTGTACCACCATCAGCCGTGTAACACGGCATAAGAAAAGTGACCATAATAGGAACCTAACTAACAGGAATCAGAGACGAACATCAGGCCTTATCATTGACAATCATTTTCAAACCTCACAGGAATTGTTACCATCAGTCAGTGAATACAAGTCCATCTCAACCAGATTATAATCAACAATCACAAAGAAAACTGCAGGAATGGACATTTGGAGTCTACTTCCTTGCTAAAGGCAATTGGTGACACCAACACATAAATCTGCACATCTTCTGCAAGTAAAATAACACAGTCTAGAGAGCAGCTTACAGGAGGTGCCTAATATGGTTTGGCATGTCACAATTTTCCCTCTTTTCAGAAAATAAAAGGCCCAGCTAGGAAAGTAACTCTGTGTTAGATGATGTAGGTGAGACTGGAGATATTTCTGTGGTGGTTAATGAGAGCTCTTTGGATCATGATGTGGGCCCACTCATTTAGGTTATTTCAACATTCTGTGTGACTCATTGTTGCCCATTCTTCTATATTCTCATGATGAATATGATGTGGACACTGTCATCTTCCAATGTGACAAGAGCAATGTTCCCAATTTGACAAATACTTTGTTTTTATGTATGCAGTAAACACATGCTGTTCTATATGCACATATTTATCTTTCTGTGTTTGGCAGCCTAGTCAGGTAGTAAAAACAATGTGGATCAAGGTGTTGAGTTGTAATGTACAATGACTTACAAATCTGTTTCCATATCACACATTTGCTGTGAGTAACGGGACTTCTGTACCACAACTGAACGTTACAAATACATTTGTGTGCTCGCGAAAGGTTACAGTATTAATACGCAGGGTATTGTGAATAAAAACAGAAGGCAACAATAAAATTACAAGAAAAGCCCAGTTACACTGCAAACTTGTTCTCAGCTCTTGTGATTTTCGAGGGCAATTGTGCATTGTCTTGAAAGTTGAGCTTGTTCCTCAGATGGTGGTGCACTGCCTGCAGTAGTTCAACACAGTCTAGATTAGATTAGATTAGATTAAATACTAGTTCCATGGATCATGAATACGATATTTCGTAATGATGTGGAACGAGTCAAATTTTCCAATACATGACATAATTAAGTTAATTTAACAACATAATTAAGTTAATATAACAACTTTTTATTTTTTTGTTTTTTGTTTTTTCTTTTTTTCTTAATTTATATCTAAAAATTCCTCTATGGAGTAGAAGGAGTTGTCATTCAGAAATTCTTTTAATTTCTTCTTAAATACTTGTTGGTTATCTGTCAGACTTTTGATACTATTTGGTAAGTGACCAAATACTTTAGTGGCAGTATAACTCACCCCTTTCTGTGCCAAAGTTAGATTTAATCTTGAATAGTGGAGATCATCCTTTCTCCTAGTATTGTAGTTATGCACACCGCTATACTTTTAATTGGGTTTGGTTGTTAATAACAAACTTCATAAGAGAGTATATATACTGAGAAGCTACTGTGAATATCCCTAGATCCTTAAATAAATGTCTGCAGGATGATCTTGGGTGGACTACAGCTATTATTCTGATTACACGCTTTTGTGCAATAAATACTTTATTCCTCAGTGATGAATTACCTCAAAATATGATGCCATATGCAAGCAATGAGTGAAAATAGGCCTAGTAAGCTAATTTACTAAGATGTTTATCACAAAAATTTGCAATGACCCTTATTGCATAAGTAGCTGAACTAAACGTTTCAGCAGATCATCAATGTGTTTCTTCCAATTTAATCTCTTGTCAATGGACACACCTAAAAATTTTGAATATTCTACCTTAGCTATATGCTTCTGATTAAGGTCTATATTTATTAATGACATCATACCATTTACTGTACGGAACTGTATGTACTGTGTCTTATCTAAATACAGTGAGAGTCCGTTTACAAGGAACCACTTAGTAATTTTCTGAAAGACATTATTGACAATTTCATCAGTTAATTCTTGTTTGTCAGGTGTGATTACTATACTTGTATCATCAGCAAAGAGAACTAACTTTGCCTCTTCATGAATATAGAATGGCAAGTCATTAATATATATTAAGAACAACAGAGGACCTAAGACCGACTCTTGTGGAACCCCATTCTTGATAGTTCCCCAGTTTGAGGAATGTGCTGATCTTTGCATATCATGAGAACTGCTTATTTCAACTTTCTGCACTCTTCCAGTTAGGTACGAATTAAACCATTTGTGCCCTGTCCCACTTGTGCCACAATACTTGAGCTTGTCTAGCAGAATTTCATGATTTACACAATCAAAAGCCGTTGATAGATCACAAAAAATCCCAATGGGTGGTGTTCGGTTATTCAGATCATTCAAAATTTGATTGGTGAAAGCATATATGGCATTTTCTGTTGAAAAACCTTTCTGGAAACCAAACTGACATTTTTGTTAGTACTTTATTTTTACAGATATGTGAAGCTACTCTTGAATACATTACTTTCTCAAAAATTTTGGATAAAGCTGTTAGAAGGGAGATTGGACAGTAATTGTTGACATCAGATCTGTCCCCTTTTTTATGCAAAGGTATAACAATAGCATATTTCAGTCTATCAGGGAAAATGCCCTGTTCCAGAGAGCTATTACACAGGTGGCTGAGAATCTTACTTATATGTTCAGAACAAGCTTTTAGTATTTTGCTGGAAATGCCATCAATTCTATGTGAGTTTTTGCTTTTAAGCAAGTTTATTATTTTCCTAATTTCAGAGGGAGACAACATTTAGAAAATGATTATTAAAAATATTTTCAACTTCTGACTTTTTGTTCGTAAAGTTTTCATTCAATTTGATGGTAATACTGTCTTCCTGTGCTCTTGGTTGACCTGTTTCTCTTTTAATAATATTCCAAATTGTTTTAATTTTATTATCAGAGTGGCTGATTTCAGACATGATACACATACTTCTGGATTTTTAATAACTTTTCTTAATGTAGCACAGTAGTTTTTTGTTTGATAGTTTCTGGGTCACTACTCTTTCTTGCTGTCAGATACATTTCCCTTTTCCAGTTAAAAGATATTTTTATACCCTTAGTAAGCCATGGTTTGTTACATGGTTTCTTACGAGTATATTTAACTATTTTCTTGGGGAAGCAGTTTTCAAATGCATTTACAAAAGTGTCATGAAATAAATTATATTTTAAATTGGCATCAGGTTCATGGTACACCTCATCCCAGTCTAACTGCTGTAGGCTTTCCCTGAAATTTGCAATTGTTAAATCGTTGACTGAACGTAATACTTTGGAGGACTGTTTAGTACTGCTGAATGGAGCTATGTCATATATTGTAACTAACTGTGCACCATGATCAGAAAGACCATTCTCAACAGGCTGTATGAGAACCTTTCCTTTTTCTAACATTTGCAGGGCTCTGCTGTCTGAGTTTCTCATTGTGCTTAGGCCTAGTTCCTATACCAGTGGACACATGGTGTTCAGAGAGGCAGATTATGTCAACTGGGTTGGGTGTCTTTAATTCATCAATGCAATTACCTAGGACTGAGATACAACTTGGTGGAGATAAAATTTCTGGTGATTGGTAAAAATTTATAATTGACAGCTGTGATTGGTGATCCAATGTGCTAGAATTGTGCTGTTTAATTTCTTTCCTAAACTGAAGATTTGTTTCAATCCTGACCTCTCGTAGAACTTGACATTTTTCTGTCTTACCTATCCTAAAAAAAGGTGCTCCAACACCTGTAACCACTGGTATTTTACCATTCATGGCAGTGCCTCCCCCCTTAAATTTCCTGCTATTACCCCAGCCAGTTTACCCTTCTCTTTCCTGTTGAGATGTAGGCCGTGCCTGGTATAGTCCCACCTACTGAGAGAATCAACAGGAACCACACCAATATGAGCCCCCGCACCTGACCCAAGCAGCCATTCCAACTCCAAATTAACTCTCCCAACAGAAGAGTTCAAATGAGGCCGGTCATGCCGTCTCAGGACAGATACAAATTCAACATTGGCGTGTCTCGATGCTGACGCAATCTTTACCAGGTCACACTCTATACTGTACCAAGGATCTGATACTGTTCCCTGGCCCTCCCAGAATAACCACGGTGTCTTC